>NC_138897.1:24527124-25829624 GCF_965194825.1 Balaenoptera physalus
GAATCAGGGAGGTTTCATCCAATGGCCAAATAAAGCATGGCCAAACAGGACACGCCCTGATCTCCATATGGGGAGAAAGTCAGGACTTCATGTGCTGAAATCTGAGCGCTGTTCACTTCTCTGGATAACTGGTGGATAGATGTGGTTTGTCTTTTGTACCCATGAGGCAGAAACCACACTGGTTATTCCAAAAGAGAAAAATTACTATAATTGTTAACAAGAGCAGTAGTAGATAATTAACTATAAATGAGAGGATTTTAGGGGTCTAGAAATAGTGCGTGTAAAAGAACTGTCTTGAGGGTGAGGCGGAGCAGCCAGTACAGGAGCTATTGACTAGGAGAGCCCCCCATGCCAGGCTGAGATTTCGATCACTTCTAGGAGGATGTGGCTGCCCCAAGATCAGGAAGCCCTCTGGCGGTAAAGGAACCTGCCAGAGGGTGTGGGCCATCCCTGGTCTGTGTAAGCAGCCTGTAGTGCCCTGGGCTGTGGTGGAGCCAGAACTTCTCAGAAGCAGCTGCTAATGGGGCAGCACGGCCTGAAGACACAGCTGGAACTCACCTGGTAGGTAGCTGATACTGATGACTGTGGAGGGCCAGAACCAGGAATGGAGATGGCTTCTTGCTGCTCTTGCCTTGTGAAGTCCTTGCAGTGCCCTCTGTTGACCAAGTGTGACATGCCACCAGCAGGCAGCGGGGAAGTGTTTACAGGGTCTAGCACCAGGGTGACAAAGCAGGGCAAAGAAGGGCGGATTTGAAGCTGAGAGATGATAAACTGGGTACAGGTGTCCCTGAGTTCCCCAGCACCACAGAGCTGTTTTATTCTCCAGAGTTGGGGAGCAGGTATAGAGGAGACTTGATGTTGAGGAGGAAAGCAGTTGGCTAAGAAAGGAGAAGGCCCCTGTAGTGCTGGTGTGAGCAGTGGGCATAAGCTGATCCAAGGAGATGGTTGTTCCCGCCAAGGCCCTTAAGGAGACCAGGTACTTTAATTCTCAAAGCAAATGGAATTTTAAAAATTAATTATTTTTATAAGCCATTCTTCTCTACTCTTTAATAAACATGGCCATTTTTTAAATTCCAGAGGTTGGCAAACTTTTTCTTAAAGGATATGATAGTAAATATTTTGGGCCCTCTTGGCCATACGATTTCTGTAGCAACTACTTAACTTTGCCACCATAGTGCAAAAGTAACCATAGACAAAATGTAAAAGGAAAGACATGACTGTTCTAATAAAACTTTATTTACAAAAACAGGCTGTGGGCTACGAGCCTTTCAGATTTAGTGTTGGATTTTTTTTTTTTCGTTTTGTTGCTTCCTGTAAAGGGGTACTGCTTATTCAGATAATCCTGTATTAAAAAGGGACTTTCTGGTCGGTATAGCATAGGAATCCTAACTATTGTTAGGATTCCATAGTCAGTCATCCAGTATCTACTACTTAAACTCCTACTATGACAGGGTGGTTAGGTCTTTGGAAATTAACAAAGCATTGGTTCCTAAGAATAAGAGAAGGGGAGAGGAAAGTGAGCTATCCCTCTCATCCTGTGATGGGCCCAGCACCCACTTCCTGACTAGTTCTTCTGTGGGACTTACTTGAGAGCACTCTACAGTGCTTTACTGCCTATACAGGTGCAGAACCGTCCAGCCTCCTGTCTTGTCCTGGGTTTCAGCCTCTGGCTTTAGCTGGTCTTTCTTTTGCCGCTCCGACTCAGTTACACTCAGGACATCTGCCTAAATTGTTCACCCTCTGGCTGTTTTTTGGATTATTAGTTTAAGTAAAACCAGATGTTTGAACAATGCATGCATTTCTGTAGACATTTGCAAGGACTTCCGTCTGCGTAACAAGTATCAATACAGTCATCCTGTCACTCATGTTTCTGAGCACCTACTGTGTGCCAGGCACTGGGGATATAATGATGAAGCAAGAACAGGGATTCGTTGTAATTTTTTTTAAGTTTGTATATTTTGAAGATGTTGTGTAATAAAAATTAAAAGGAAATCCCTGACCCTATGAAGTTTACACAGTAGTGGTCATCTAACACTATTAAAGTGTAGAGTTAATTTGTCTAGTTCATGCTTGGGTTGTCCACTTTGTTGATTATCTGAGTAAAGTTTTTAATCCTAACATGACACATCTTTACTCCCATTTATATAGGTGTCACTGACTTTTTTTTTTTTTAAGCCTGAGTAAAATATTGCCTTAAAAATAAGTAACTGCATCTGGGGAAGAATTTGGAGAGCAACTGTATTATCTCTTAAACTGAATGGTAGGTCAACTGGTGTTCATTATATTAGTCTGTAGCCTTTTTTTAAGTCTGAAGTATTTGGTAATTCAAAAAGAAATGATAATGCCTTAAAGCTAAATATAAATTTTAAGAGAGTATCCGTGTCTTTGATAACTCACATGCATAAATAACAAAATCGACAGTAGATATCTGCTGTCAGTGGCTCCAGAGTAGGTGTGTGTGTCTGTAACTGACGGAGCAGATAGTGTGGTAAACAACAGCCCCCAGGGGAACAGCCAAGGGCCAGGTGGCCGTCCAGCCCCATAACAGCACCCCCAGGAGAAGTTTCTCCTCTTCTTTCTCCGTTGGCACTTCAGATGTGTGTCACAGATGTTTGCAGGATATTACGTTGGGGGAAAAATGACTGCAGATAAATGACCATTCTTATTAAACTCATAAAAACATCCATAAAATGTTGACTGAAATGAAGTCCAAAATGGGTCTGCTTGATTGCTGCCTCTCCTTTGCTCTTGGAGAAGTGAAAATGGTAGCGTGACCCATCTGTTTTGATCAGGACAATCACCGTGAAGATATTTATCTTTTAGTCCAAGGAGCCCCTTTGCCCTCTGAGCTGTTACTGTGAGTGGTAATTACTTGGTGAGGAGCCTGGATCAATTTAGGAGTCACTGGCCCAGAAAGGAAAATGAAACATTTTTTCTTAAGTCCTTAAAAAGAGGGTAAAACATCCTTTCTATCTTACCGTGGATATTGAGTGTCATTCATTCATTTTTTTTTTCCCCAGGAGTAAGAGAGTCCCATCAGATAAACATTTTTAAGATAATTGCTTCCATCCTACACCTTGGAAATGTGGAGATTCAAGCCGAGCGCGATGGTGAATCCTGTAGTATATCAGTAAGTTGCCCACCAGCACCAGAGATAACATGTACACAATTTACTCTGTTCGTACGATTTTATACAACTGAAATGTCTTTACGCTTAAAGGACATTCATAGGTTATTTATTCTTAAGAGTAATGGCTTCTGTTCCCTTACTGATAATTATTTAAAACAACAAATCCTTTTCAAATCAGCTGCCATCAAGTTTCTGTCGCTGAGGGCGGGGAATTTAGTGGTTACTCAATAAATTATTTTTGATGATTTAATTTCCCAAGTACCCGAGGTCCATGGAATTCTACAGTGTTACCAGCTCATGAGTACTTTCGGTCTGTGCTTGCAGGGATATGAAGGAGTGTTGGACACCGTACTTGGTGACTGTCTCCAAGGAGCTTACAATCTAATTGGGTGGACAGGACAGATAACCACAGTTGCCAAGATTTTGACAGTACAAAGGAGAATATTGAGACATCTATATGACAGTATTGCAAACTGTGAAGTGCTCCATAAATGCTCTTACTGACTGTTACTTCCTCGGTGCCCAGTGTAGTACCTTATATGTGGTAGATAAAAAATGTCTTAAGTGGGTGGGTGGGGGAGCACTGCCGGTTACAAGTAGTATAGACAGCATGTTGTGGGCTCTCTGGTATGTGATGGTGTCGGGCTGGGCTAAAAAACTGATATTCTGACCTTGAGTAAGGAATCTGCAATTGTTTCTCTTAGGCCTCTTTTGTGTCCATTTATGGCCAAGTCCTGGGAGGCACGAAGTATGAGTCTTGCTACCACGGTCTTAGAATTTAAATAACTGGGGAAATACCGAAGACAGGACTACGGAATATGAATGTGGGCGCGTGGCCTGGACACGCACAAGCTGATCCTTTTTCAACTGTGCAGACATTTTTAACCCAGTTAAACCCGGCCCTGCCTCGAGGGAGAGGAAGTCCTGAATGGTAGCTGGCACTTGGCCGAGCTCATCACCCCCATACACCTACAAGAGAAATAGCCTTGGGTTTGGAGCCCCTGGCCCCATCAGGCCTGCCGCCATCCTCGGCACGGAGTCTGCAGCCTCATGAGAGGATCACCCGCTGGGCCCAGTGGGAAAGCAGGGAATGCTGGAGCCGGGCAGTGCTCGGTGCCCCGGGACATCGGCGTGTGTGCGTGTGCCTGTCTGCGTGTATGTGCCTGTGTGTGTGTGGCGGGGCAGTGTGGTTGGCCGTGGTGATGCTGTGAGACGGATTGAGGTGGGCAGAGGAGAACCCGGTGCCTTGGTGGGGTGGCGGATGGGCCTCTAGTGCAGGCCAGACGCTCTTTAGGGCCAGTGAAGCATTGTCCCTCTTGAGAAAGGCACAAAGAGTCTTTGCCTCCCCTCCCAGCACGTCCCCATAAATGTCCCCCAGTTCCTTAGGGCAACCGTACTCTGCCTAGTGTCGGGGACAGGTGAGTTTAGGAACATTGGCATTGAAAAACTCCTGATTTAGGCTGGCCAAATGCAGGAAAGCTGACAGATTTCCCTTGGCCTCCACCCTCCCCTTCGCCCAGTCTCCTTATTCTCAAGGTCACATCCTGGTCACATCCCCCATCGTGGGTTCTTACAGCATTCATGCCTCTCCTCCATATCTCTCAGCGTGGTTGTAATTTTACATTTATTATGTGATGATTTGCTGTGTGTCTCTCTCCCTAATGAGACTCCACAGTCTATGCGAACGGAGACTGTTTGCTCACTGTTGTATCACCAGCACCCAGCACAGCACCCAGGACTTGGCAGATGCCCAGTAAGCAGATGGATGGATGATGGAGGCTCCCTAGGCTCAGGGGTGCCACAAGTGAGCAAATTGATGAGCCCTGGGCGGGGCTGGTGGTGAGGCCCGAGGACCAGGGCCAGTGAGTTCCTGCACGCCTGTGGCTGTGGGTTGAGCAGGACCAGGGCCTCTTTGGAGAGCCAGGACTTGGGCTTATCAGGGAAGTGTCTCTCTGATCTTAGAGTTGATCTTCCGCCCCAGCCTCTGCAGGGACCTTCGGGTGAGAAGGAAAGTGAACGTTTACTGGTGGTATTTGATCGATGCCCGTTTCCCCCACTAAACTCCAGGACAGTGTCTCCTGTGCTCACTCTTTTAACCCTGACACACACTGGCACCCACTGAGTGTGTGTGTAAAGACTGTGTGAAGGAGGGATATCAGGGCACACTTGGGGAAGGGGGGGACGGAGGACACAAATGGTGCTGGAGGGAGGGGAGGATGGCTGACAGGTGGAGGCTTGGACACCAGGCCCTTACTCTCAGAGACGACAGGAAGTCAGAGGTTTTTGAGCTCAGGTACGTGGTCTAGGCTGGTCTCATATTGTTCTCCAGTTAAAGGCTGTGTCGAGAGCTAATTGAGAGTGAGAACTCGGAGTCAGGGCTGCCAGGGTTCAAATCCTGGTTCTGCCACTTACTGATAGTTTCTTACCTTTCTGTTTCCTTATCTGCGGGCGGGGGTGATATTACCCACCTTGGCACAGGGCTCGAGGGCTTGAGTTCTCGACTGTTATCATCATTGTTGGCAGAGCCAGAGGGGACCTTCTGAGCATCTGTCTCCCTTCGCAGGGTTGGAAAGACTAAGGCCCAGAGAGAGGAAACTCTCTCTCTAAGGTCATAATGACAGTTAATGGCAAAGCCCAGCCAGCGTTCTTGCCCCACACCACTGCCAGCCCTGCTCCTTCCTCTGCACGGTCAGTCCCTGGAGCTGGGGCTGTCTTCCACTAGCCTGATGTTCCCCATCGGTGCCCAGCACGCTGCTGGGCACACAGTGTGTGCTCGCTCGAGAAATGCTTTGCTAAATGGTTGCTAGTGCAAGGATTTTGGTTTATGCCTTGGGTGCGTAGGGTGGACCGCCTACTGTGGAAGGGGTGTCTGTCCAGATGCAGTGTGCCTTCTGCTTGGTAGTTGTTATTTTTAATTAAAGCATGAAAATATGTTCCATAACTGCCAGAGTTACCTTGGAGATGCAATAGCATGCAATTACTCGGACACCAGAGGCAATTTGTTTCTTGAATTTGGCAACATGGGCCCACAAAACTCATCAGCTGCCTATGATGCTGGCTGTCTTTAATGGATTTAGCATCATTTAATTAAGCTTAAGTGTAATTGCATAATGTTAAATCAGTTTCAGTTAATACCTTTAATCAACAGTCAGGAGCGGGTAATAGATGGGCAGGCCACTCCCTGCTGCAGCCAATGGGAACCTGTCCCGTGGTGATGATTGAAAAGTTCCAGAACTTGTGGAACGCTGTGTGTGTGTGTGTGTGTGTGTGTGTGTGTGTGTGTTTACAGAGTACGTTAACAAGCCAGTTCCACCACGTTCAACCTATTGTCACTCTCCCCGCCCCCCACTTTTGTTGAGTAAACCCAGTTAATGACCTTTGTAACTATTACTCCAACTCCACAAACCATACTCCGGAAAAACTGGCCTTAATGATTTTTGGAGGTTCTTTCCTACTCTGACATTTTAATATTTTGTAATTGTGTGTATTTGGGTAGATGGATTTTAAGTATCTGTAGGAGGGAGAAAAATTGGCCTGGGGAAATGGTACAGTTATCTGTGTTAATTTTCATTGAACAAACCTGCATTTACATCCTACGTGGTGGCAGCATCATCAGAAAATGATTCCCACAAGCAATTCAGGGCCATTAGGAGGTGGCACATGACACTCTAAAGGATTCCCTTTCAGTCTTGGAGTTATTAAGCTCTCCAGCAGGCTCATGGCTGGGTTATCAACTTCCCTTGGGGGATTTAGATGAGGGAATGAATAATGGGCGAGAAGAACCTCTAGAGGAAAAGCAGTTTTTCTGTCGGGTGTTGTGAATGGGCAGCAAGGGCGACCCCGGACACCTACACACTTGGGTGAAATAAGACAAGACTCTGTGGGTGACTTGGTTATCAGGGACTCAAGGGCAAGATGATGTGATTGGTACTTTGGGTAACTGAGGGTCAAGATGAAATGCAGCTGGCTACCTGGGTGCGTTCTTGTACTTCTCTGGGGCTCAGTTTCTTACCTGTATGGCGAAGGGACTTACGCTGGAGGGATCCCTAGTTTTTCCCAGCTCTAAACATGAATATCAGTTACAATGTTCCAAGTGATCTTCCCAAGTCAAAATTTGTTCCTTAATTTTTGCCATTTGTCCTAGCTTTCCACCTAGATTCACTTTCTTTCCAAGTGGCAAGTGCTTAAAGAATGTAAATAAGTTCAGTTATGTGTTTAGTATCACCCGGGCTAAGATGAAAGCAAATCTGCTTGGAAGCTTAGGACGGTGTGATGTCAGTGTGCTGCCATCGTCCAGGGGGGTCAGCTCAGGGCTCGTTTCCGAGCGCACTGCTCTACACCGCGTGCTAGCCCAGGGTAACCCTCAAAAGCGAGGACCTTTCCGGGGCTGTGGATTGAGCGCTGCATGTGGAACTCCGCAGTTGGAAGCTACATTCACTGTGATTTTGCCTCTGGCTCCTTATTCTTAATGGATTATCTGTTCCTAAGTTATCAGTTCTCATCCTGCTCCCTTCACTCCAGAACCCTCTCCTCCAGTTACCCTTCAGGCCCTGGCAGGGGAGGAGGGGACAGGGAAAGTGGAGAGTTGTTTTTTAAAGCCCTGCTGACGATTTGTTCATTAGCAGGTATTATCAGTTTGAGCGACACTCTTTGGGCCCCAGTTGTCACTTAGTGGTGTGAGAGTGCATGGGATGGCTGGGGCAGTGGCTAGGGATGAAGTGGGGTTCTGGGGGGCCTAGAGTTGGGTTCCTTCCCTCCCTAGAGCATGGTGGTGGGCTGTCCTCCACGCCCCTCCTGAACCCTTCTCCCGTGTCTCTTCCAGCCCGAGGATGAACACCTGAGCAACTTCTGCCAGCTGCTGGGGGTGGAGCACAGTCAGATGCAGCACTGGCTGTGCCATCGCAAGCTGGTCACCACCTCGGAGACCTACGTCAAGACCATGTCCCTGCAGCAGGTGGTGAACGCGCGCAACGCCCTGGCCAAGCACATCTACGCCCAGCTGTTTGACTGGATCGTGGGGCACATCAACAAGGCCCTGCACACCTCCCTCAAGCAGCACTCCTTCATCGGGGTCCTGGACATCTACGGGTAGGACTGTGCCTGCTCCCGCTGATCACTGGTGTCTTCCTGCTGGCATTGTAGAGCCAGCGGGGACCCTGGAGACCTTCCTGGTGGTTCTCAACCAGGGGAGTGTGAAATATAGGGGAAGGGGGCATTTTTGATTGTCACAGTGACTGGGTCTCTGAGGCCGGCACTTGGTGGCCCAAGGCCAGGGATGCTAGGTGTCCTACAGTACAGAGGACAGTCCCGAGGAAGAATGGACCCTATCAAACACCAGTAGCTCCCCCACTGAGAAACCCCACAGACATCCCTTTGTCCTTTTGGGAAACTGAGGCCCAGAGATGGCAGTGTCTTGTCCAACATCAGACTGGAGGTTTCTGTGAACTTAAATTCAGGTTTTCTACTTCAGCTATGTTTTATTTAAAACTATCATCCGACCTCATTCACGATGTCACCAATCAAGGTGATTGTTTTAATACTGTAATTGTGCCCAGTGCTGCGATACAGATTGATATTGTGTGTGGTCATTCCTGAAGTTTCTCTGCATTTTAGAATTCTAGCCTAGTGGAAAAGACGGTTACTCATAACGGTGTAACTTACAGGGAGAGGCAACCTGGCATGTAGAAAGTGTACTTCACTAGGCACTAGGAGACTGGCTTTCTGACTCACTGCTGTCCCCAGCTAGCTGAATGACCCTCTACAGATCACAGCCCTTCTATTCTTCAGTTTCCATAGCTTGAAAGGAAGTTTTGAGCCGCAAGTCTCTCTTAGGTGCATTCCAGGTCCTTCTAGAATTGCTTGAAATTATACGTACTGGGTTGAAACCTTACCTGCACTTCTTTTATGATCAATGTCCTGCCCTCTTTAAGCTAATAATAGATGAAATCCTCCTGGATCTTTATATCATAGAGGTCATGGTTTCTGTCTTAAAATAGAACTTTGAACCCTTAGAAGTGCAGAGTTGTAAGAGCCATGATACTCTGGTAGAAACGACTGCTCAGTGGGCTGAAAAGCTGGTGCTCGCCTTATGTTGAGGCTGTAGTAAAGGAAAACCTCCTCTAGAAGCGGCCGCTTTCCCGTGCAAAGATAGGCTGTCCCAGCTCCATCTCTGCTGCTCTTGTTCATCACTGGGCTTCGAATCAAATCATGTCACATGCTGTGGCAGGAAACTTGATTTCTGGCATCACAGAGGCTTCCAGAACATGCTGAGGAGTTAAGTCACATGCACAAGCTACATAATACAAGAGACAACAGAAGAAATTGTAACAGGGTCGGTTTGAGGGTTTGGACACTTGGTGCTGTACAAGTTTCAAGGCAGAAGAGTGCACGCTTGTTGGCACAGTCAGGAAGAGCTTCACGTGGAAGGTGAGGCTTGAGCTCGATCTTTCAAGGAGAGAGTAGAACACGGGCAGTGGGGGGAGACCCTTTGGGACAGGAGCACAGTCCAGATGGTAGGAAAAAAGCCACCTCCTAGGTGATGAGGAGCACAGTGGAGGATGACCTGGGGGGAGGCAGGAGAATGCGTCCTCCCCGGGCTCTCCAGGGTCCTAGCCGAGTGACTGTGGACATGCCACTTCTCTTCTGCTCCATCGAGAGCCTGTTTTTGACTCGGCCCTTCCAGTTGCTCTGGGTAGAGCAACATAGAACAGCCTGTGCACCGTGGAAACATACTACCAAGCTGTCAGTAATTAATTCTGTGTCATTCATCCCTCTGCCATGAGTATTTTCAGGTAATTGGGTTTCAAAAAAACTGACCTTTAGTGTAACCTTCTGATGTAAGAGCTAGAGAAAGTCAGGATGCAGCATCTGACCTGGTTCCCTTAATCTACCTGGGCAAGAATCTATTTTTACTGAGTTTTCGGTGTGGGAAGATTAATGTGGAGACTCACTGTTCTTGCTGTTTTTTTTTTTTTTAAACATCTTTTTTGGAGTATAATTGCTTTACAACGTTGTGTTAGTTTCTGTTGTATAACAAAGTGAATCAGCTCTATGCATACCTATATCCCCATATCCCCTCCCTCTTGCGCCTCCCTCCCACCCTCCCTATCCCACCCCTCTAGGTGGTCACAAAGCACCGAGCTGATCTCCCTGTGCTATGCAGCTGCTTCCCACTAGCTATCTATTTTACATTTGGTAGTATATATATGTCAATGCTACTCTCTCACTTCGTCTCAGCTTCCCCTTCCCCCTCCCCGTGTCCTCAAGTCCATTCTCTACGTCTGTGTCTTTATTACTATCCTGCCCCTAGGTTCATCAGAACCATTTTTTTTTTTCCGATTCCATATATATGTGTTAGCATACGGAATTTGTTTTTCTCTTTCTGACTTACTTCACTCTGTATGACAGACTCTTGGTCCATCTGCCTCACTACAAATAACTCAGTTTTGTTTCTTTTTATGGCTGAGTAATATTCCATTGTATATATGTGCCACAACTTCTTTATCCATTCGTCTGTCCATGGACACTTAGGTTGCTTCCATGTTCTGGCTATTGTAAATACAGCTGCAGTGAACATTGTGGTACATATCTCTTTTTGAATTATACTTTTCTCAGGGTATATGCCCCATAGTGGGATTGCTGGGTCGTATGGTAGTTCTATTTTTAGTTTTTTAAAGAACCTCCATACTGTTTTCCATAGTGGCTGTATCAATTTACATTCCTACCAACAGTGCAAGAGGGTTCCCTTTTCTCCACACCCTCTCCAGCATTTATCGTTTGTAGATTTTTTGATGATGGCCATTCTGACCAGTGTGAGGTGATACCTCATTGTAGTTTTGATTTGCATTTCTCTAATGATTAGTGATGTTGAGCATCCTTTCATGTGTTTGTTGGCAATCTGTATATCTTCTTTGGAGAAATATCTATTTAGGTCTTCCACCCATTTTTGGATTAGGTTGTTTGTTTTTTTGATATTGAGCTGCATGAGCTGCTTGTAAATTTTAGAGATTAATCCTCTGTCAGTTGCTTCATTTGCAAATATTTTCTCCCATTCTGAGGGTTGTCTTTTTGTCTTGTTTATGGTTTCCTTTGCTGTGCAAAAGCTTTTAAGTTTCATTAGGTCCCATTTGTTTATTTTTGTTATTTCCATTTCTCTAGGAGGTGGGTCAAAAAAGATCTTGTTGTGATTTATGTCACAGAGTGTTCTGCCTATGTTTTCCTCTAAGAGTTTTATAGTGTCTGGCCTTACATTTAGATCTTTAATCCATTTTGAGTTTATTTTTGTGTATAGTGTTAAGGAGTGTTCTAATTTCATTCTTTTCCATGTAGCTGTCCAGTTTTCCCAGCACCGCTTATTGAAGAGGCTGTCTTTTCTCCATTGTATATTCTTGCCTCCTTTATCAAAAATAAGGTGACCATATGTGCATGGGTTTACCTCTGGGCTTTCTATCCTGTTCCATTGATCTATATTTCTGTTTCTGTGCCGAGACCATACTGTCTTGATTACTGTAGCTTTATAGTATAGTCTGAAGTCAGGATTCCTCCAGCTCCATTTTTCTTTACAAGATTGCTTTGGCTGTTCGGGGTCTTTTGTGTTTCCATACAAATTGTAAAATTTTTTGTCCTAGTTCTGTGAAAAATGCCATTGGTAGTTTGATAGGGATTGCATTGAATCTGTAGATTGCTTTGGGTAGTATAGTCATTTTCACAGTGTTGATTCTTCCAATCCAAGAACATGGTATATCTCTCCATCTATTTGTATCATCTTTAATTTCTTTCATCAGTGTCTTATAGTTTTCTGCATACAGGGCTTTTGTCTCCTTAGGTAGGTTTCATTCTTAGGTATTTTATTCTTTTTGTTGCAGTGGTAAATGGGAGTGTTTCTTTAATTTCTCTTTCAGGTTTTTCATCGTTAGTGTACAGGAATGCAAGAGATTTCTGTGCATTAATTTTGTATCCTACTACTTTACCAAATTCATTGAATAGCTCTAGTTATTTTCTGGTAGCATCCTTAGGATTCTTTATGTATAGTATCATGTCATCTGCAAACAGTGACAGTTTTACTTCTTTTCCAATTTGGGTTCCTTTTATTTCTTTTTCTTCTCTGACTGCTGTGGCTAAAACTTCCAAAACTATGTTGAATAATAGTGGTGAGAGTGGGTAACCTTATCTTGTTCCTGATCTTAGAGGAAATGGTTTCAGTTTTTCACCATTGAGAACGATGTTGGCTGTGATGTTTGTCATATATGGCCTTTATTATGTTGAGATAGGTTCCCTCTGTGCCCACGTTCTGGAGAGTTTTTATCATAAATGGGTGTTGAATTTTGTCGAAAGCTTTTTCTGCATCTGTTGAGATTATCATATGGTTTATAACCTTCAGTTTGTTAATATGGTGTATCACATTCATTTGCGTATATTGAAGAATCCTTGCATTCCTGGGATAAACCCCACTTGATCATGGTGTATGATCCTTTTAATGGGCTGCTGGATTCTGTCTGCTAGTATTTTGTTGAGGATTTTTGCATCTGTGTTCATCGGTGATATTGGCCTGTAGTTTTCTTTCTTTGTAGTATCTTTGTCTGGTTTTGGTATCAGGGTGATGGTGGCCTTGTAGAATGAGTTTGGGAGTGTTCCTCCCTCTGCTATATTTTGGAAGAGTTTGAGAAGGATAGGTGTTAGCCCTTTTCTAAATGTTTGATAGAATTCACGTGTGAAGCCATCTGGTCCTGGGCTTTTGTTTCTTGGCAGTTTTTCGATCACATTTTCAATTTCAATGCTTGTGATTGGTCTGTTCATATTTTCTGTTTCTTCCTGGTTCAGTCTTTGAAGGTTGTACTTTTCTAAGAAATTGTCTGTTTTTTCCAGGTTGTCCATTTTATTGGCATATGATTGTTTGTAGCAGTCTCTCATGATTCTTTGTATTTCTGCAGTGTCAGTTGTTACTTCTTTTTCATTTCTAATTCTTTTTCTTTAAATTTTTTTAGTTTTTATAAACTTTCTCTTTTTTAATTAATTAATTAATTTACTTATTTTGGCTGTGTTGGGTCTTCGTTGCTGCACGCAGGCTTTCTCTAGTTGCGGTGAGCGGGGGATACTCTTTGTTGTGGTGCGCGGGCCTCTCATTGCAGTGGCTTATCTGTTGCGGAGCACAGGCTCTAGGGCGTGTGGGCTTCAGTAGTTGTGGCGCGTGGACTTCAGTAGTTGTGGCTGGTGAGCTCTAGAGCACAGGCTCAGTAGTTGTGGCTCATGGGCTTAGTTGCTCTGCAGCATATGGGTTGGGATCTTCCCAGACCAGGACTTGAACCCATGTCCCCTGCATTGGCAGGTGGATTCTTAACCACTGCACCACCAGGGAAGCTGGTGGTCAGCACTGATCCTCTGTGCGGGAATCTCTCCGCTTTGCCCTCCGTACGCCTGGTGCTGCACTCTCCTCTGTGGCTCCGAAGCTTCCCCCCGTCACCCCCTGTCTCCACCAGTGAAGGGGCTTCCTAGTGTGTGGAAACTTTTCCTCCTTCACAGCTCCCTCCCAGTGGGGCAGGTCCTGTCCCTATTCTTTTGTCTCTGTTTTTCCTTTTTTCTTTTGCCCTACCCAGGTACGTGGGGCGTTTCTTGCCTTTTGGGAAGTCTGAGGTCTTCTGCCAGCGTTCAGTAGGTGTTCTGTAGGAGTTGTTCCACGTGTAGATGTATTTTTGTTGTATTTGTGGAGAGGAAGGTGAACTCCATGTCTTACTCCTCTGCCACCTTGAAGGTCTCCCCATTGTTAATGGCACGTAAAAGTGTTATGACTGCAGTGCTACTGATACGTACAATGTCATGCCTCAGTTCTATTATAGGTACATACTGTCTTAGTGCCTTGAGTTTAAATAGATAGCTCCTCCCTTCCAAGGGATCCCCAGCAAGAGGCTTTGCCTGTTGGTGGTAGTGGTGGGGAAGGCCTCTGTGGGCTGGGCTGCTGGTGCTGCTGAGCTGTTAGCTGAGCCCCTGCAAGCTGGGATTTTGTGTTCATATTTGCCATTTAATTCTTATAATTGAGTTTATTTTCTCTAAGATCCTGTGCCCGCCCAAAGGGGAGAAATAGATCACAGGGAAGACTTGTCTTTGGTTTGAAGGTGCACTTGTCTGTGGGTGGATGGGGATCTGTAGGACTCCATCTCCTATTTCTGGTGCCAGCTCCTGACCTGTGTGTCTCCTTCCTCCCCGTGTGGCCGTGGGTTCCTTTGAGAACATATGACAGCTTTCCAGCGAGGACAGGTCCCATCGCAGGGGGTGCTGTGCAGCCTGGGGCCCTGGACAAGCACTCTCGGGGAGTTTCCTCCCCTTTGGCTTCCTTCCGGGTGCGCTATGCTGTTTTCTCTTTTTTTAATTCTTGTTCTTTCTCAGAAGCTTATTTACGTTTTCAAACCTTGTCCTAAAGCGGTCATATTTAGAAAGCGATTCACCTGCTCCTGGGGAGAGAGAAATGCCCCGCACGGTTCCTCCTCCCTCTGCTCAGTCAGTGCCGGCTTCACGCGCTGTGGGCAGAGTTCAGGGTGGCCAGTTAGATAAGGTGGGCTCAGCGTTAACCAGCTGCTGTCTAACTGGGCCATTTGTGGCCAAGGAAGCACTTACAGACGACCCTGAATGTACATACGCCTGCTCCTCATCAGCTCTGGTCGGCCGAGAAATAATTCTTCTTCTTTTCTGGTAAGAAGGTATGTAATGAGCGCTTAGGAGACTAAAACCAAAAACTTCACAGGAAAGCAGGTGACTTGAATCTGGAGGTACTGTTTCTGATCCATCACGTTAGTGACGTCGTTTCTTAATCTGCGAGAAAGTGGCAACATTTGGTGGAAACTGGGATTTACATTGAACTCTACTGTCATCTCCCTTTCCCAATCATGGTGTTCTTCTGCCTTGTTTCATTTGGGCTTCAGACACCTTCCAGGTATCTTTCAGAAAGCTTCAGAAAAGATACCTTTCAGAAACCCACTGAATCTTTTGTTTTCAGTTACTTGAAAGTGGGTGTCGTGCTTGATACTCTACCTCTGTTACCCTCTCTAACGACCTCCTCTCATTTCAAACTAATTCCTGTTTTTAGGCTTTATTTACAAACAATATGACTATGGGAAGTGATTCTTCCATGGCATCTGAAAACTCCAGCATTTTTTAATATTTTGAGTTTCCTACCAAAATCCCTGACCACCGAACTCTGGAGAGGGAGGAGACCATCTATCCCGATGTCTCACTCGTTGTTCCTCAGCCCTAGATGGGGATACCTTGATGCACATAGAAGGTGCCCTTGGGATGACCTAATGTTTTTAATTTTCTTACTCCTCCTTGTCACCTATGAGCAAAAGAGAGCATGTGGAAGCTGGAGAGAGCGGAAAGGAGGGTGGGGTTAGGTTTCTGAATACATTAAACCCCACTGATTAAGAGGGAAGGAATAAGGAGTTATCTTCCTCTCTGAATTAGGTTGGAAATGTGCAAAGCAGGCAAGTAAGAGTGGGATTGCTGCCCCCCCTCCCCTACAAGCAGGTACTGATTACTTCAGCTGGGATGACTGTCCGTAGATAAACTATTAGAGTTTTACTGAGTGTTACTGGGTCACCAGTCAAGCTCATTCTAGAGACAACTGGAGGGAGTTCCACAGTATGAATGAGCCACTCCAGATTTTTGTATAAATGTTTAGTATGTTACTATAGAATCAGCAGCTAGAGTGAATAAACAGTCACTTCTGTATACATAAGCAAGCAGTGTGTGAGCCAGCATCATACATACATACCTCCCCTTATCATGATGTTCCGAAGGGTAGTTAGTTCAGATGGTAGAAAAGGCTGTGAGCGTCTAAGTAAATTGCTTGGGCCACAGCTGCCTCCACCACAGCTGTGGTGAGCCCCCCGCTCAGAGGCCCTTCTCTCAGGCTCTCCTGAACAGTTCCAGATACCCAGTGTCCTGGTAGAAGCACGGCTTCCCTACATCTTGCTCCCCTGCCCCAGCTCCAAAAAGTGCAGAGCAAGCAACACCCAGGGCAATTTAGCCAACCCAAGCCGAGCTCTTTTCCTTAACTAAGGATCTGTGAAGCTGCCTGCAGGGTATTTCTTACCAGGCAGGGGATAGAAATTAATAGGAGAGAGCCAGGCAGCTTTTGGTTGGGGTTTCCTTTTCATGTTGCATTAACCAGCATTTGCCTCTACAGGCTTGATTAATTACAATCTTAATCCTTTATTCCTCTCTCCTCCTCGAGGCAATGAGAAATAAATGATTCCAATTTGGGAAAAATACACATTTATTTGTCTTTGACCTGAGCCTTCAAAATGCCAAGATAGCAGGAGGCTTTGGCTATGGCCAGCTCATTCTTGAAGAGGACAGTTGGCCTAGGGGACTTTGGGAGCAAGGCAGGGATAGATTCATGCCTAATGCTGAGGAATAGTGAGGGAGAGGATGCTGAGGGACTTTTGGGCCCCAGGAACAGGAAATGGGGTTTGCTGGGATTTTATATCTTCCTCAGTTCTTGTGTTACTTTCTGCGTCTCTTATGGTATTTCCTAACTTTAAATTTGCATC
This sequence comes from Balaenoptera physalus, assembly GCF_965194825.1. NCBI lineage: Eukaryota > Metazoa > Chordata > Mammalia > Artiodactyla > Balaenopteridae > Balaenoptera > Balaenoptera physalus. The sequence continues at coordinate 24,543,796 of NC_138897.1, forward strand.
CAGCTCTATTCAGTGCTTTTTTTTTTTTTTTAATTTTTTTTTAATTTTTATTTATATATTTATGGCTGTGTTGGGTCTTCGTTTCTGTGCGAGGGCTTTCTCTAGTTGTGGCAAGCGGGGGCCACTCTTCATCGCGGTGCGCGGGCCTCTCACTATCGCGGCCTCTCTTGTTGTGCAGCACAGGCTCCAGACGCGCAAGCTCAGTAATTGTGGCTCACGGGCCCAGTTGCTCCGCGGCATGTGGGATCTTCCCGGACCAGGGCTCGAACCCGTGTCCCCTGCATTGGCAGGCAGATTCTCAACCACTGTGCCACCAGGGAAGCCCTATTCAGTGCTTTTTAATGATTTATTTTAAAAAGTATTTTTAAATTGTAGTTTAAAGAAAAAACACGATATAAAAATTTACCATCTTAACCGTTTTTACGTATACAGTGCAGTAATGTTAAGTATATTCACATTGATGTGCAGTAGATCTCTAGAACTTTTTCATGTTGGAACACTGAAACTCTATACCCATTAAACAACTCCCATCTTCCCTCCCCCAGCCCCTGGCAACCACCATTCTACGTTCCGTCTCTATGATTTTGACAATTCCATTCCACGTACTTCGTGTAAATGGAATCATAGTATCTATCTTCTGGGACTATCGTATTTCACTTAGCATAACATCCTCAAGATTCAACCATGTTGTAGCATGTGACAAGATTTCCTTTTTTTTTAAAGGTGAATAATAGTACATTGTATGCATGTACCACATTTTATTTATCCATCCATTGATGGACATTTGGGCTGCTTCTGCCTCTTGGCTATTGTGAAAATGCTGCAACGACCAAGGAAGGGTGTGCAAACATCTCTTCTTTTAGACTTCTTGGATATATAACCAGAAGTAGGATTGCTGGATCATATAGTAATTCTATTTTTAATTATTTGAGGAACCTCCATGTTGTTTTTTATAGTAGCTGCACCATTTTACATTTTTACCAATAGTGCCCAGGGGTTCCACTTTCTCCACATCCTTGCCGACACTTTTGTTTTCTGTTTTTTTGATAGTGGCCATCCCAATAAGTATGAGGTGGTATCTCGTGGTTTTGATATGCATTTCTCTAATGATTTATGATCATCTTTTCATATGCTTCTTGGCCATTCATATATCTTCTTGGAGAAATGTTTTAAGTTCTTTGACCATTTTTAAATCAAGTTATTTACTTTTTTTTTTTTTTGAGTTGCAGGATTTCTTTATATATTCTGGATATTAACCCCTTTTCAGAAATATGATTCTCAAACATGTTCTACCATTCTGTAAGTTGCCTTTAATGATATATTTTAAGTAAATTTCTTAGGCTCACCATTTGCCTTTGTCATTTTGATGGAAATTCTTTTTTTTTTTTGATGAAAATTCTTTTTTTTTTTTTTTCTTTGATGGAAATTCTTTGTGTCTTTGTTATGTTTTGTTTTCTTGGTCTCACTCTTCAAAATAGACTTACGGATAATTTCGCAATCCTAAGTTAGTTATTTGGAGAAGACTACCCATCCCCTCTCTGTCTAGTATGGAAAGGTTTCATGGAGAATGAAGGGGGAGAAGTCAGTGATTGCATTTACCCTGCAGCCTGTGAACAGTGACCCAACCTTGGACAGCCCAGAAGATTCTTGGACATGTCTTCTTCAGGGTAGACATGCATAGCTGGCCCCAGTGTTCTCAGATCCAGCAGACCACCCAAAGCAGTTGGGTTCTCCCTGGAATCTCTGAGTCTCCCAGGAGAGCCATGGAGCTCAGAGTGCTCGAAAGTCAAGCTCAACCTTCCAGAATTGCTCTGACACAGCCCTTTGGAGCATGCCTGGAACCAAACACCACTACATAGTCTTAAAGCTTGGATAAAGTCCCATTTCTCTCTGTCCATGCCAGCACCCCCATGAACTCACCCTCCTTTAAAGTCTTGTAACACATAAAATCTCTACTAGTTGGGAGGTTTCATGTACTGGTTTCATGTTATCCTCCTAATAGCTCTGTTGGGCAGGGTCCATGACGTGCTCTTCTTTGCAGCCCTTACAGTTCCTGGGACAGTTGACTGATGGATTGGGAGAGGGTTACCATATGGTGGGCATCTTCCTGTCCCACATTAGATTTTCAGACACGGAGAAGAGCCGGGAATTGGAGCACACTGCAAACGGAATGGACTTAGGTCCTCCAGAAGAAGAACTGTTCTTGACCTGGGGATGTGAGCAGTGCCTAGAACTGTGCTGTCCCTGAAGGACAAGTCCTGTGTGGGGACACCTGGGCACAGAGAGAAGCACGTGAGCAGAATTCAAGTCCTGCCATTCTAAGGTGCAGCTAGCACCCCGGGATTGTCTAGTAAAGAGATCAGAAGGGTTGGCCTCCCTAACAGACTGCAAGGTGCCCTTGTGAGGTTTCATGGGCTTCAGGAGGGAAAGAGACCTTGAGAGGACTTGTTTGACTTTTAGTACTCATTCCTTAGAAGTCCCCCTCTATGTCTAACCTATATCACATATCTTCTCTTTCGACCTTTGGTAGAAGGATAGAGAGAGGTCTTGGTAAAATAGAAAGACAAGCCTGAGCTAAGAAAGTCTAGTTCCTTTGACCTGTGCTCCAGGGGAAGAACTGTTTCCCAACCTTCAAAGCATCTCATTGCCTCTCTGCTCTGGAATGAATGGTTCGTGGAAGTTAATAATTAACTCAGAGTGACGGGTAGACTTCTTTTTGTTGCAGTTTCACTTTCCCACAGACACTACCTTATTTTCATAGAGGTGCTTGTATCCCTTACCCCATCCTGAAGTCGGGTAGAATGAGAAGGGAATTTTCTACTTTTCTACTACGTTTTGAAGATAGGGGAGCGTTGAAGTAGGGGTGATAATTGTACCACCGTGAGTACAGATCTCAGGTCTCAGCATCAAATCTTATTCCATGTTTTGACCTTCCTCCCACCCAAGGATTCTGGTCTAAATATTCTCAACATTGATTTTAGAAGAGAAAGCCAATTCCCCCTTGTATATAAATTTCTTTGTGATATTTTAATCTTATGAACTATAAATTGATCCATTGTGTTTATTTTAAAAAGTCATCTCTATTGATGGCAAGAATTACTACAAATATAATTTAATTTAGAGAAGTTGCCCTATCTCCCTATCTGTGGTTTTCTGAGGTCAGTCATCTTAGACATTTTCCAAGCTACCCAAACCCCGTCTGGCCCTCCAGCATTACAGTAATTACACTAGACGGCAGAGGAATTGTTACCAGGTAATATCTTAGAAATAGGGAAATTATGAGCTAATTTCAGGCCCTCTCAAATTAATGAGAATGTTATTTGTGGAGTGCTACCAATGTAAACCTTTAAAAAATGACAAGTGGGAGATATTTAAATCCTTTATCTGTGGAGCCCAGTACAAGCTCAGCAAGCACACCCAAGTGCTGTTATCTGGCTGATTGCTAGGGTAGCTCTTTTATCTTCCTTCTAGGTTTTATTAATTAAATTTCCTCTGGGACTTGGCTGTCATCAGCAACCTTTCTTGGGGTGTGGCGGGATTATAGGGGGAGGAAATGATGTTCTAGGAGACATAACTCGGGCTATAGGACCATCCTCTGGGCTGGGAGGACCCTAATCCAGGGTAAGGACTGGCAGAGGGCCAGTGCCTCCCTCCTGCATGGTCTGGAGTGCCTCCAGCTTGGATTTTGCATCTTTGATCGTGTTTTATTGACCTAGAATTACTTCTCTTCTGTGGGCATGACCAAAGGCTGTGCTTTAATGTGGTTGTCTCCAAGCAGTTGATTCCTTTGATCTCACGATGATTTCCCACTTTTCCTCGTCTTATACCTTGGTGGGGGAGGTGGGCACAGAGGAGGAGGAGGAGAAGCCTGATGTTTTCTGGGCACTGAGCCAACCCTGCTGGGCATCTGATGCATTTATTTTTGCTGGTTCTGCTGCTTACGGTGCTGCCTCTCCACCACCACTACAGTCCGCAACCCCACCAGGGGCAGCTCCAACATTTCTGTTAGGGAGTGGTAGTTCAGCCTGTTTGGAAGGGCTGGCATAATTTTATGTAAGACTGAGAAAATTCAGTCACCCATACAAAGAGTGAGAGGGCTAGCGATGTGAGGTTATGAAGGCTGAAGCCTGTGTCCCCAGCCCAGGGTCCCTCGGTGTCACCCCTCTCCCGCTCTCCACGTGCTCAAACACTTCCTCCCCTGGGAAGTTTTCCTCTTCTCCACAGCCCTTCCTAGTCATCTCTTCCTTCTTTATGTATTTATTTATTTATGGTCATAATCAAAACTTTATTGAAAAACTAACATCAAAATAGGAGAGCATTTTACCTTATAAAATTAAACATAATTACATCATCTTGGTAGATTAACTAGAATTACTAAACAGATAAGGCTTTCTGTGATAGAACACACATCCAGGAAGTTGTGTGGGTCATTAGTGGTGCTTTCTTCTACACGAACACCCTTCTGTGAGTCTGGCCTTTCCTCCCATCAGCTGGCACAACACTGTTGAACAACCAACACAAAGCACCACTGTCTGAGCATGGCTGAAAACTGTGGTAATCCTGTAGCAACCTGGACATTTTACATCCATAAAGAATTTGGACTTTGAACCAGCCGGGTTTTTTTAATGTTTTTTCTTTTCTTCTTCCAAGGAAGGATGCAGTAAGTCTCTAGCCAAAGGCATGTTGAGGCTTTCACAAGCCCAGCCTGTCCAGAGCAGCAGCACTCACCTGGGCGCACGGCATCCTCTTCATTCTTTCTTTCTTTTTTCTTTTTAAATTTTTTATTGACTTATTTATTTTTCATTCTTTCTTAAAGGGAACTTTTAATCTTTTCTGAGTTAATGTGGTCTCAGAAATCACTCTCTCTGGGTTCAAATATTGGCTCTTCTGTCTACTGACTCTCTGACTTCGGACAGGTTATTTAATTTCTTCAGCAGTAGGATGGGATTAGTAATAGACCCGAGCTCTTGTTTGTTGTGGGTGTTCAGTGAGCTCATGAAGCATCTGGGGCTTGGTGCTCTATAGGTGCTCATTTACAGGGTCCCTGCCAGCTCATTCAGCCTGGTGCGTGAATGAGAAAAAGGTACCTCTTCCTCCTCGATTTCTGCCCCTTCTTACCCCCTCAGCCTGATGCCTTTGCTCTGCGAACATGGTGGCCCCACTCACTTGTAGCTAAAGCTGCTGATGCTATAATAATGCTCCCAGCTTGGTGGGTGATCACATCTGTTCAGTTGTACAAGTGAATCTCATCTCCACACGCCATTGGTCATTTGAAGTCCTCTCATTTCCACCTTCCTTAATGTCTTTAGAACCTTCCCATTACTTGGCCACCACCAGCCTAAGCCATGACCTGATTGGATCTTTCCTGAATTATCGCTCCAGTAATAACTGCCTTACTCGACCTCCTGCATTCAGTCTTGCACACCTTCCCACAAATCACAGTGTTTCTAAGATGAAAGTATGGTTGTCATTTCTTTTTTTTTTTTTTTAATAAATTTATTTAATTTATTTTTGGCTGCGTTGGGTTGTTGCTGTGTGCAGCTTTCTCTAGTTGCGGCAAGCAGGGGCTACTCTTCACTGTGGTGCGCGGGCTTCTCATTGCGGTGGCTTCTCTTGTTGCGGTGCACGGGCTCTAGGTGTGCAGCCTTCATAGTTGTGGCACGCGGGCTCAGTAGTGGTGGCTCGCAGGCTCTAGAGCGCAGGCTCAGTAGTTGTGGCACACAGGCTTAGTTGCTCTGTGGCATGTGGGATCTTCCCGGATCAGGGCTTGAACCCATGTCCCCTGCATTGGCAGGCGGATTTTAGCCACTGCACCACCAGGGAAACCCTGGTTGTCATTTCTTAATTTAAAATCCTTCAAATTCTCCCCATTTCTCTTGGTGAAATCCAAACCCCTCAAGTGTAGCATACAAGGCCTGCAGGCGGGACTGTGCCTGGCTGTGCTGTGCCGTGCCATGTCTCATCTCTTTACCTGCCCTCCTCTCTGCAGGCTCCACCTGTTCTCCAACTCCCTTCCCCAGCAGTGATCGAGCCATATTGCAAACATTTCAGTTGAGCAATTGATGTCAGTGTTGATGATCTAAAGTATAAAGAGCTCAAATAGGTCCATTTTTAAAGTTAAAACCCAACAAATATTTCACCAATCACAGACAGTTCACAAGGTACAGACAACTAGTACACACACACACACACACAGAAAAATGTTGAGCTCTATCAATAATCAAAAGATATTAAAAATCAAAGAAGAACATTTTTCACATAATAATTAACCAAAGGTTTTTAAAAGTTAATCTACATTACTGACCAAAGATCTGTGATGCATTAATACTCCCAGTGAGGGGCAATGAGAACGTACCTGATTGGAGCACAAGGGAACTTTTGGGGTGATTGTGGTGATAAAAATGGTTCTATATCTGGATTGTGATGGTGGACACATGTAGTATAATATTTATCAGAAACTCATTGAAATATATCTTCCAAATTGGTGCATCTTATCATACATAAACTCTAAGTCAAACATGAATTTAAAAACAACATTGTTAACCAGGATTAGGTGAACAAGATGCTTCCATACATTGGAAGGCTGAGGTGGGGGTAGGGTGATAACATCAATTGGCTCCATCTTTCTGGAAGGTAATTTTCTTCTCCCATTTAAGAAAACAAACTCCAACATGGTAATTTTCCTTCTAGAATAGCATCCTAAGGATCATGAATTCAAAGATGTATAGCCAATATTTGTCACAGCAGTGATAGCAGCTAAAAACTGGAAGAAGAACCAAAATGTCCTGCAATAGGTGACTGGTTAAATTATGATTCATCTGCATGGGGGCCACTGCCAGCCCAGGAGAAGCCTTTGTGTGAATTGGAAAAAGGCATCCCTTCTGGGGCAAATGCTCCCTCCCAGACTTGAGGGGGGCATCAGCTAAATTCTGGCCCCACTGCTCCCCTCACTTGGGCACCTGTACAATCCTCAGGCCTAAAGCAGCATCTCTGATCCATACAAGGGTCCATGAGGCAGACATTAAAACTGATGTCTTTCGGGACTTCTCTGGTGGCTCAGTGGTTGAGAATCTGCCTGCCAGCGCAGGGGACACGGGTTCGATCCCTGGTCCGGGAAGATCCCACATGCTGTGGAGCAACTAAGCCCGTGCACCACAACTACTGAACCTGCACTCTAGAGCCCGCAAGCCAGAACTACTGAGGCCCATGCACCTAGAGCCGATGCGCCGCAACTACTGAGCCCACACGCTGCAACTACTGAAACCCATGCACTCTAGGGTCCACGTGCCGCAACTACTGAGCCCGCATGCTGCAACTACTGAAGTCCACCTGCCTAGAGCAGAGCCTGTGCTCTGCAACAAGAGAATGCAATGAAGAGTAGCCCCTGCTCACCGCAACTAAAGAAAGGCCGCGAGCAGCAATGAAGACCCAACACAGCCAAAAAACAGACCCAACGCAGCCAAAAACCAATAAATAAATAAATAAAACTGATGCCTTTGAAGAACAATGGCATGGGAAAACGTTGAATAACGAATGGGGAGTTAAATGACACATATAGGTATAATTTTACATATAATTCTACTTTTCTTCAAAAATGTAAAATCGCTAGAAGGAAACATACCCAAATGTAACTGGTGGTTAACATGAGTGATAGAATCATGGGTGACTTTCTCTTTTTTACACCTGCTTTTTCCAAATGTCCTGCTGTCAGTACTTTTTCTAATTGCAAAAAAGATGTACATTCTTACTCTCCTTTTTAATAGGACTCTGTCATGCTGATGCTGGCAACAGTGGTCTCTTTGGGCACAAGAGCAGATGGGACTTGTGTGCTGGAGTTAAGACTAGAGCCGGATGGGAGCAGAGGACGAGGGCTGCCTTGCTGAAGTCCCAGTGATTCCTTTGGTAAAAGGAGATGTCTCTTACTTTATCCTCTGCTCTTTCCATTCTGCAGGTTTGAGACATTTGACGTGAACAGCTTTGAGCAGTTTTGTATCAACTATGCGAATGAGAAGCTCCAGCAACAGTTCAACTTGGTAGGTTTTTCTGGACCCGGAGATGTCGGGTTGGGGAGACCTCTCTCCCCACCAGGGAGTGACAGACAGCCCAGCCTACTTCTCTTCTGTCCAGGGTCAGTGGGCTCTAGCTCTGCCCTGACCTGCCCTTAGTTTCCTGGTGGTGCCCCAGCTCTAGGCAGGTGCTCCCCACTTCTCAGAAGGAGGTCAGTGATCCTCTCCTTGGCTTTGACTCCCACTCTTTTTGACCCCGAGCTTCTGGGGTATTTGAGCAATTGCAAGCCAGCTATGAGGCTTCTTGCTACTGGTTGAGGTATGACAGTACAGGTGATTATTGGAGTGTCCTAGGGAAGGGTTCACATGGGAGTGAGGATCACCTAACTGAGCTTTTTTCTTCTGCATTCATGACTGTGACTTGTGCCTAAACCTTTTCTAGTGAGTATGCACCATCCTCCAGGGCTCAGAACCCATGTGGTTGAAGCTCAGGGGAGTTGAAAGTTAAGGTGTGTCTATAGTTCACTAACCTTGACTTTTCACTTCTTACACCAGCATGTATTCAAGTTGGAGCAAGAGGAATACATGAAGGAGCAGATCCCTTGGACCTTGATTGACTTTTATGATAACCAACCTTGTATTGACCTCATAGAAGCTAAGCTGGGCATCTTGGACCTGTTGGATGAAGAATGTAAGGTAAAACTGATGATGCTATCATTGAATCAGTTCATTTCTAGGCTTGAGGTGTGGGGCAGAGAACAGCTCTGTGGTGCAGGGGAACGTGTGAGATCTCAAAGCTGGAATTTCATCTGTGATTAGCCGGCCTTTAGTTTGCTGGGAGAAGCATTGGTGTCTATTCTGCATACTAGAAGATACCAGAAGGTAACACGTTGAGCATGACTAGCAGGTATTGCTGCATTGGTGAACATGTGCCTCTTTTGGCAGAGACTGGGTGTTATGGATTGGCATGATGTGATGGTGTTATGGATTTGGTGCCCCAGATCACCTAGGTGCTGAGAGAAGGACCCCAACTTCTAGACAGGCATCCCAGAGAGTGTGGGTCAAGAGCACAGGGTCATCTTTCCCGTGCCAGATGGCTTGGGAGCGATAAGAGCCACATGCTTGGTAGCAGGTGAAAGCTGTAGATTTCCCCCATGTAGCTTGTCATGGATGCTACCTGCTATAACAGGAAAAGTCCTGAGTTGCCAGCATGGAGAGAAACAGGCAGCCTTGGAAATGTAGGGCAGGGGAACTGGGTGTTATCAATCACCTAACTACTTTAGCCTTTGGTTTTCTGCTCTATGAATTGAGGGGGGTTGGATCTGATGATCTTCAAAACTTCTCCTGGTTTGGTGTTTGGTGATCTGGGGGTAAATGTATGCCAGCTCCTCCAGTGATGGAAACTCTATTCAAAAGGTGTAGAAGCCATGTGGTTCTCGGTATTGAAACGGAAGAGCCCAGTTGCGTTTACTTTCTGGTTTCCCATGTCTTCCCTGTAAAGGATGGCTTGTGGCTTGATGGTTTAGGAGGAGCAGATGTTTCCCTTCCAGAAGGACTCTCCAAGTTTCATTGCCTTTGAAAGTGAGAAGGAACAATTAATAAGACAGTGGAAGACAGAGTGAAAATACACTGAAATCCACAGCACATTTTTTTTAGTGGTGAGAGTGGGCACCCTTGTCTTGTTCCTGATCTTAGAGGAAATGCTTTCAGTTTTTCACCATTAAGAATGATGTTGGAGAGGAACCAATATGGTGGAGTAGAAGGACGTGCTCTCACTACCTCTTGCAAGAACACCAGAATCACAACTAGCTGCTGGACAATCATCGACAGGAAGACACTGGAACTCAACAAAAAAGATACCCGACATCCAAAGACAAAGGAGAAGCCACAGTGAGACGGTAGGAGGGGCGCAATCACAGTAAAATCAATTCCCATACCTGCTGGGTGGGTGACTCACAGACTGGAGAACACTTATACCACAGACGTCCACCCACTGGAGTGAAGCTTCTGAGCCCCACGTCAGGCTTCCCAACCTGGGGGTCTGGCAACGGAAGGAGGAATTCCTAGAGAATCAGACTTTGAAGCCTAGTGGGAATTGATTGCAGGACTTCGACAGGACTGGGGGAAACAGAGACTCTACTCTTGGAGGACACACACAAAGTAGTGTGTGCATCGGAACCCAGGGGAAGGAGCAGTGATCCCAGGGGAGACTGAACCAGACCTACCTGCTAGTGTTGGAGGGTATCCTGCAGAGGCGGGGGAGGGGGTGGCTATGGCTCACCGTGGGGACAAGGACACTGGCAGCAGAAGTTCTGGGAAGTACTCCTTGGCCTGAGCCCTCCCAGAGTCTGTCATTAGCCCCACCAAAGAGCCCAGGTAGGCTGCAGTGTTGGGTTGCCTCAGGCCAAACAACCAACAGGGAGGGAACCCAGCCGCACCCATCAACAGTCAAGTGGATTAAAGTTTTACTGAGCTCTGCCCACCAGAGCAACAGTCAGCTCTGCCCACTACCAGTCCCTCCCATCAGGAAACTTACACAAGCCTCCTAGATAGCCTCATCCACCAGAGGGCAGGCAGCAGAAGCAAGAAGAACTACACTCCTGCAGCCTGTGGAACAAAAACCACATTCACAGAAAGATAGACAAGATGAAAAGGTAGAGGGCTACATACCAGATGAAGGAACAAGATAAAACCCCAGAAAAACAACTAAATGAAGTGGAGATAGACAACCTTCCAGAAAAAGAATTCAGAGTAATGATAGTGAAGATGATCCAGGACCTCGGAAAAAGAATGGAGGCAAAGATCGAGAAGATGCAAGAAATGTTTAACAAAGACCTAGAAGAATTAAAGAACAAACAAACAGAGATGAACAATACAATAACTGAAATGGAAAATACACTAGAAGGAATCAATAGCAGAATAACTGAGGCAGAAAAACGGATAAGTGACCTGGAAGACAGAATGGTAGAATTCACTGCTGCAGGACAGAATAAAGAAAAAAGAATGAAAAGAAATGAAAACAGCCTAAGAGACCTCTGGGACAACATTAAACACGACAACATTCGCATTATACGGGACCCAGAAGGAGAAGAGAGAGAGAAAGAACCAGAGAAAATATTTGAAGAGATTATAGTCAAAAACTTCCCTAACATGGGAAAGGAAATAGCCACCCAAGTCCAGGAAGCTCAGAGAGTCCCATACAGGATAAACCCAAGCAGAAACACGCCGAGACACATAGTAATCAAATTGGCAAAAATTAAAGACAAAGAAAAATTATTGAAAGCAGCAAGGGAAAAACGACAGATAACATACAAGGGAACTCCCATAAGGTTAACAGCTGATTTCTCAGCAGAAACTCTCCAAGGCAGAAGGGAGTGGCATGACATACTTAAAGTGATGAAAGGGAAGAAACAACAACCAACATTACTCTACCTGGCAAGGATCTCATTCAGATTCAATGGAGAAATCAAAAGCTTTACAGACAAGCAAAAGCTAAAAAAATTCAGCACCACCAAATCAGCTCTACAACAAATGCTAAAGGAACTTCTCTAAGTGGGAAACACAAGAGGAGAAAAGGACCTACAAAAATAAACCCAAAACAATTAAGAAAATGGTCATAGAAACATACATATCGATAGTTACCTTAAATGTGAATGGATTAAATGCTCCAACGAAAAGACACAGGCTTGCTGAATGGATACAAAAACAAGACCCGTATATATGCTGTCTACAAGAGACCGACTTCAGACCTACGGACACATACAGACTGAAAGTGAGGGGATGGAAAAAGATATTCCATGCAAATGGAAATCAAAAGAAAGCTGGAGTAGCAATACTCATATCAGATAAAATAGACTTTAAAATAAAGAATGTTACAAGAGACAAGGAAGGACACTACATAATGATCAAGGGATCAATCCAAGAAGAAGATATAGCAATTATAAATATATATGCACCCAACATAGGAACACCTCAATACATAAGGTAACTGCTAACAACTATAAAAGATGAAATCAACAGTAACACAGTGATAGTGGGGGACTTTAACACCTCACTTACACCAATGGACAAATCATCCAAAATGAAAATAAGTAAGGAAATAGAAGCTTTAAATGACACAATAGACCAGATAGATTTAATTGATATTTATAGGACATTCCATCCAAAAAGAGCAGATTACACTTTCTTCTCAAGTGCGCATGGAATGTTCTCCAGGATAGATCACATCTTGGGTCACAAATCAAGCCTCAGTAAATTTAAGAAAATTGAAATCATATCAAGCATCTTTTCTGACCAAAATGCTATGAGATTAGAAATGAATTACAGGGAAAAAAATGTAAAAAAGACAAACACGTGGAGGCGAAACAATACGTTACTAAATAACCAAGAGATCACTGAAGAAATCAAAGAGGAAATCAAAAAATACCTAGAGACAAATGACAATGAAAACACGACGATCCAAAACCTATGAGATGCAGCAAAAGCAGATCTAAGAGGGAAGTTTATAGCTATACAAGGCTAACTCGAGAAACAAGAAAAATCTCAAATAAACAATCTAACCTTACACCTAAAGGAACTAGAGAAAGAAGAACAAACAAAACCCAAAGTTAGCAGAAGGAAAGAAATCATAAAGATCAGAGCAGAAATAAATGAAATAGAAACAAAGAAAACAATAGCGAAGATCAATAAAACTAAAAGCTGGTTCTTTGAGAAGATAAACAAAATTTATTAGCCAGACTCATCAAGAAAAAGAGGGAGAGGACTCAAATCAATAAAATTAGAAATGTAAAAGGAGAAGTTACAACAGACACTGCAGAAATACAAAGCATCCTAAGAGACTACTACAGGCTACTTTATGCCAATAAACTGGACAAGCTGGAAGAAATGGACGAATTCTTAGAAAGGTATAACCTTCCAAGACTGAACCAGGAAGAAATAGAAAATATGAACAGACCAATCACAAGTAATGAAATTGAAACTGTGATTAAAAATCTTCCAACAAACAAAAGTCCAGGACTAGATGGCTTCACAGGTGAATTCTACCAAACATTTAGAGAAGAGCTAACACCCATCCTTCTCAAACTCTTCCAAAAAATTGCAGAGGAAGGAACACTCCCAAACTCATTGTATGAGGCCACCATCACCCTGATACCAAAACCAGACAAACATACTACAAAAAAAGAAAATTACAGACCAATATCACTGATGAATATAGATGCAAAAATCTTCAACAAAATACTAGCAAACAGAATCCAGAAACAGATTAAAAGGATCATACACCATGATCAAGTGGGATTTATCCCAGGGATGCAAGGATTCTTCAATACATGAAAATCAATCAATGTGATACACCATATTAACAGATTGAAGAATAAAAACCACATGATCATCTCAATAGATGCAGAAAAAGCTTTTGACAAAATTCAACACCCATTTATGATAATAACTCTCCAGAAAGTGGGCATAGAGGGAACCTACCTCAACATAATAAAGGCCATATATGACAAACCCACAGCAAACATCATTCTCAATGGTGAAGAACTGAAAGCATTTCCTCTAAGATCAGGAACAAGACAAGGATGTCCACTCTCACCACCATTATTCAACATAGTTTTGGAAGTCCTAGCCATGGCAATCAGAAAAGAAAAAGAAATAAAAGGAATACAAATTGGAAAAGAAGAAGTAAAACTGTCACTGTTTGCAGATGACATGATACTATATATAGAGAATCCTAAAACTGCCACCAGAAAACTACTAGAGCTGATCAATGAATTTGGTAAAGTGGCAGGATACAGAATTAATCCACAGAAATCTCTTGCATTCCTATACACTAATGATGAAAAATCTGGAAGAGAAATTAAGGAAACACTCCCATTTACCATTGCAGCAAAAAGAATAAAATACGTAGGAATAAACCTACCAAGGGAGACAAAAGACCTGTATGCAGAAAAATATAAGACGCTGTTGAAAGAAATTAAAGATGATACCAACAGATGGAGAGATATACCATGTTCTTGGATTGGAAGAATCAATATTGTGAAAATGACTATACTACCCAAAGCAATCTACAGATTCAATGCAATCCCTATCAAATTACCAATGGCATTTTTTACGGAACTAGAACAAAAAATCTTAAAATTTGTATGGAGACACAAAAGACCCCAAATAGCCAAAGCAGTCTTGAGGGAAAAAAATGGAGCTGGAGGAATCAGACTCCCTGACTTCAGACTATACTACAAAGCTACAGTAATCAAGACAATATGGTACTGGCACAAAAACAGAAACATAGATCAATGGAACAGGATAGAAAGCCCAGAGATGAACCCACACACCTATGGTCAACTAATCTATGACAAAGGAGGCAAGGTTATACAATGGAGAAAAGACAGTCTCTTCAATAAGTGGTGCTGGGAAAACTGGACAGCTACATGTAAAAGAATGAAATTAGAACACTCCCTAACACCATACACAAAAATAAACTCAAAATGGATTCGAGACCTAAATGTAAGATCAGACACTCTAAAACTCTTAGAGGAAAACATAGGAAGAACACTCTTTGACATAAATCACAGCAAGATCTTTTTTGATCCGCCTCCTAGAGTAATGGAAATAAAAACAAAAATAAACAAATGGGACCTAATGAAACTTAAAATTTTTGCACAGTGAAGGAAACCATAAACAAGACGAAAAGACAACCCTCAGAATGGGAGAAAATATTTGCAAACGAATCAACGGACAAAGGTTTAATCTCCTAAAATATTTAAACAGCTCATGCAGCTCATTATTAAAGAAACAAACAACCCAATTCAAAAATGGGCAGAAGACCTAAATAGACATTTCTCCAAAGAAGACATACAGATGGCCAAAAAACACATGAAAAGCTGATCAACATCACTAATTATTAGAGAAATGCAAATAAAAACTACAATGAGGTATCATCTCACACCAGTTAGAATGGGCATCATCAGAAAATCTACAAACAGGAAATACTGGAGAGGCTGTGGAGAAAAGGGAACCCTCCTGCACTGTTATTGGGGATGTGAATTGATACAGCCACTATGGAGAACAGTATGGAGGTTCCTTAAAAAACTAAAAATAGAATTACCATATGATCCAGCAATCGCACTATTGGGCATATACCCAGAGAAAACCATAATTCAAAAAGACACATGCACCCCAATGTTCATTGCAGCACTCTTTACAATAGCCAGGTCATGGAAGCAACCTAAATGCCCATCAACAGACGAATGGATAGAGAAGTTGTGGTACATATATACAGTGGAATATTACTCAGCGATAAAAAGGAACAAAATTGAGTCACTTTTAGAGACGTGGATGGATCTAGAGACTGTCATACAGAGTGAAGTAAGTCAGAAACAGAAAAACAAATATCGTATATTAACGCATGTATGTGGAACCTAGAAAAATGGTACAGATGAACCGGGTTGCAGGGCAGAAGTTGAGACACAGATGTAGAGAACAAACGTATGGACACTAAGGGGGGAAAGCTGTGGGGGAGTGGGGATGGTGGTGTACTGAATTGGGCCATTGGGATTGACATGTATACACTGATGTGTATAAAATTGATGACTAATAAGAACCTGCTGTATAAAAAAATAAATAAAATTTAAAACTTAAAAAAAAAAAGATGTTGGCTGTGGGTTTGTCATATGTGTTCTTTATTATGTTGAGGTAGGTTCCCTCTATGCGCACTTTCTGCAGAGTTTTTATCATAAATGGGTGTTGAATTTTGTCGAAAGCTGTTTCTGCATCTATTGAGATTATCATATGGTTTTTATCCTTCAGTTTGTTAATATGGTGTACCCCATTGATTGCTTTGCATATATTGAAGGATCCTTGCATTCCTTGAATAAACCCCATTTGATCATGGTGTATGATCCTTTTAATGTGCTGTTAGATTCTGCTTGCTAGTATTTTGTTGCGGATTTTTGTATCTATGTTCATCAGTGTTATTGGCCTGTAATTTTCTTTTTTTATGACATCTTTGTCTGGTTTTGGTATCGGTGGTGGTGGCCTCGTGCAATGAGTTTGGGAGTGTTCCTCCCTCTGCTGTATTTTGGAAGAGTTTGAGAAGGATAGTTGTTAGCTCTTCTATAAATGCTTGATACAATTTGCCTGTGAAGCCATCTGGCCCTGGGCTTTTGTTTGTTGGAAGATTTTTAATCACAGTTTCAACTTCAGTGTTTGTGATTGATCTGTTCATATTTTCTGTTTCTTCCCGGTTCAGTCTTGGAAGGTTGTACTTTTCTAAGAATCTGTCTATCTCTTCCAGGTTGTCCATTCTACTGGCATATAGCTGCTTGTAGCAGTTTCTCATGATCCTTTGTATTTATGCTGTGTCACTTGTTAGTTCTACTTTTTCATTTCTAATTCTGTTGATTTGAGTCTTCTCCCTTTTTTTTCCTGATGATTCTGGCCAGTGGTTTATCAATTTTGTTTATCTTCTCAAAGAACCAGCTGTTAGTTTCATTGATCTTTGCTATAGTTTCCTTCATTTCTTTTTCATTTATTTCCAATCTGATCTTTATGATTTCTTTCCTTCTGCTAGCTTTGGGGTTTTTTTGTTCTTCTTTCTCTAATTGCTTTAGGTGTAAGGTTAGGTTATTTGAGGTTTTTCTTGTTTCTTGAGGTAGGATTGGGTTGCTCTAAACTTCCCTCTTAGACTGCTTTTGCTGCATCCCATAGGTTTTGGGTTGTCATGTTTTCATTGTCATTTGTTTCTGGGTATTTTTTGATTTCCTCTTTAATTTCTCAGTGATCTCTTGGTTATTTAGTAGTGTGTTGTTTAGCCTCAATGTGTTTGTATTTTTTACAGTTTTTTTTTCCTGTAATTGATATCTAGTCTCATAGCATTGTGGTCAGAAAAGATGCTTATACAACTTCAATTTTCTTAAATTTATGGAGGCTTGATATGTGACCCAAGATATGATCTATCCTGGAGAATGTTCCGTGTGCACTTGAGAAGAAAGTGTATTCTGTTGTTGTTGGATGGAATGTCCTGTAAATATCAATTAAGTCCATCTGGTCTAATGTGTCATTTAAAGCTTGTGTTTCCTTATTTATTTTCTGTTTGGATGATCTGTCTGTTGGTGTAAGTGGGGTCTTAAAGTCTCCCACTATTATTGTGTTACTGTTGATTTCCGCTTTTATGGCTGATAGCATTTGCCTTATGTATAGAGGTGCTCCTCTGTTGGGTGCATAAATATTTATAGTTGTTATGTCTTCTTGGATTGATCCCTTGATCATTATATAGTGTCCTTCCTTGTCTCGTGTAGTAGTCTTTATTTTAAAGTGTATTTTGTCTGATATGAGCATTGCTACTCCAGCTTTCTTTTGATTTCCATTTGGATGGAATATCTTTTTCCATCCCCTCACTTTCAGTCTTTATGTGTCCCTAAGTCTGAAGTGAGTTTCTTGTAGACAGCATATATATGGGTCTTGTTTGTGTATCCATTCAGCCAGTCTATGTCTTTTGGTTGGAGCATTTAATCCATTCACATTTAAGGTAATTTTCAATATGTATGTTCCTATTACCATTTTCTTAATTGTTTTGGGTTTGTTTTTGTAGGTCCTTTTCTTCTCTTGTGTTTCCCGCTTAGAGAATTTCCTTTAGCATCTGTTGTAGAGCTGGTTTGGTGGTACTGAATTCACGTAGCTTTTGCTTGTCTGTAAAGCTTTTGATTTCTCCATTGAATCTGAATGAGATCCTTGCTGGGTAGAGTAATCTTGGTTGTAGGTTTTTCCCTTTCATCATTTTAAATATATCCTGCCATTCCCTTCTGGCCTGCAGAGTTTCTGCTGAAAGATCAGCTGTTAACCTTATGGGGATTCCCTTGTATGTTATTTGTTGTTTTTCCCTTGCTGCTTTTAATATTTTTTTGTATTTAATTTTTGATAGTTTCATTAGTATGTGTCTCGGTGTGTTTCTCCTTGGGTTTATCCTATATGAGACTCTCTGCATTCTCCAGACTTGATTGACTATTTCCTTTCCCATATTAGGGAAGTTTTCAGCTATAATCTCTTCAAATATTTTCTCAGACCCTTTTTTTTTCTCTTCTTCTTCTGGGACCCCTATAATTCGAATGTTGGTGTGTTTAATGTTGTCCCAGAGGTCTCTGAGACTGTCCTCAATTCTTTTCATTCTTTTTTCTTTATTCTGCTCTGTGGTATTTATTTCCACTATTTTATCTTCCAGGTCACTTATCCATTCTTCTGCCTCAGTTATTCTGCTATTGATTCATTCTAGAGAATTTTAAATTTCATTTATTGTGCTGTTTATCACTGTTTGTTTGCTCTTTAGTTCTTTTAGGTCCTTGTTAAACGTTTGTTGTATTTTCTCCATTCTGTTTCTGAGATTTTGGATCATCTTTACTATCATTACTCTGAATTCTTTTTCAGGTAGACTGCCTATCTGCTCTTCATTTGTTTGGTCTTGTGGGATTTTACCTTGCTTCTTCATCTGCTGCATATTTCTCTGTCTTCTCATTTTATTTAACTTACTGTGTTTGAGGTCAGAAAGCAGGCTGCAGGATCATAGTTCCTCTTACTTCTCTCACCCAGTGGGTGAGGTTGGTCCAGTGGCTTGTGTAGGCTTCCTGGTGGAGGGGACTGGTGCCTGTGTTCTGGTGGGTGGGGCTGGATCTTGTCCCTCTGATGGGCAGGGCTGCGTTCGGTGGTGTGTTTTGGGATGTCTGTGAGCTTAGTGTGACTTTAGGCATCCTGACTGCTAATGGGTGGGGTTGTGTTCCTGTCTTGCTAGTTGTTTGCATGAGGCGTCCAGCACTGGAGCTTGCTGGCCCTTAGGTGGAGCCGGGTTATAGTGTTGGGATGGAGACCTCTGGGAGAGCTCTCACTGACTAATATTACATGGGCCCAGGAGTTCTCTGGTGGTCCAACGTCCTGGACTCAGCTCTCCCACCTCAGAGGCTCAGGCCTGTCCCCCAGCTGGAGCACCAAGACCCTGCAAGCCACACGGCATGGAAGAAAAGGAAGAAGAAACAAACAGACAAACAAAGAGACAAAACCCCAAGACAAATGGTAAAAGCAAAACTAAACAGACAAAATCACACAAAGAAACATACACACAAGCACTCACAAAAAGAAAAGAAAAGAAAAAAAGAGAATGAAGAAGAGGAGAGCAACCAAACTAATAAACAAGCTCAAAAACTCAAACAAACACTAAAAAGTAAACTAATAAATACACAGAACAAGGAACAAATCAAATGCAGATAGCAAACTAAAAAAAGGCAATGAAAGCATAAAGCAAACACACAAAAATGATAAAAAAAATGTAAAGACAAAAGAGAGATGAAAACAAAAGGAAAAATACAAAACAACAAAGTAGTAAAGTAAAAATAGATAATATAGTTTAAAATAAAATGAAAACAAAGCAAAACAAAGAAAAAAACAAACACAAGGAAAAAAACACAATATAACAAAAAAGTACAGTAGAAAGAAGAAAAAAATAATGAATAAACTTAAAAATATATTAAAAGTAAAAGCATAAGAAAGAAAATAAAAAGTAAATAAAAAATTAAAATTAAAAGAATAATCATAAAAAAAGAACAAAACAAAACAAACAAACAAAAAATAGTGATGTTTTCCTGGGGCCTCAGCTGTCAGTGTCCGTGTTCTCCCAGTGAGCCACAACCAATCCCTGCCCATCCATGAAGTCTTCTAATACTTCTCGGTAGGTCTCTGGACCTGCTGTGGGCCTTGTTGGGCCAGCTGAGCCTCTGATCTGGCCTTCCTCCTGCGTGTACTTGTCCCCAAATTTCACAGCCTCAATTGTGGGAACACTCGTTGTCTATTCAGGTATTCCATGCATGTGGGGTTCAACAAGCCAATTGCAGGGATTTAACCCCCTGCTCCTGCAGCTGCACAGAGAGATTTCCCTTTCTCTTCTCTGGTTGCAGAGCCCCTGGGGTTCAGCTTTGGCTTTGGCCCTGCCTCTGCGTTTGAGCTGCCCTCAGGTGTCTGTTCCCCTCCCAGGCAAGAGGGGGTGAAAGCAGAGGCTGATTAAGGCTCACTTGCTCACTCAGGCCGGGGGGAGGGAGGGATACAGCAGTCACAATTGGAATGTGCAGGTGTGCCTGCGGCAGCAGAGGCTGGCATGAATTTGCAAGAGCCTGAGGCGCACTTTGCCTTCTCACAGGGAAGTTAGTCCCACATTGCGGGACCCTTGGCAGTGGCAGGCTGTACAGGCTGCCGGGAGGGTGTGGGCAGTGACCTGCCTTGCACACAGGACCCTTGGTGGCAGTGGCAGCAGCCTCTGGATTCCGAGATGAGAGCTGCAGCTCACGCTCACACTCGTGTAGGCATTGCCAGGCTGTCTGTGAGCATGCGGAGCAGGAAGCTCCTATGGTGGGCCCGCCCCGCTTCTCCCGCAGCCCGCCACAGTGGATTCTTGCTGTCCAGCAGGCCCAAGTTTTTTCCCGGACTCCCTCCCGGCTAGCTGTGGTGCACTAGGCCCTTCAGGCTGTGATCACGCAGCCAACCCCGGTCCTCTCCCTGCGATCCGACCTCCGAAGCTGGAGCCTCGGCTCCCAGCCCCTGCCCGCCCCAGCGGGTGAGCAGACAAGCCTCTCGGGCTGGTGAGTGCTGGTCGGCACCGATCCTCTGTGCAGGAATCTCTCCACCCTGCCCTCCACACCCCTGTTGCTGCACTCTCCTCCGTGGCTCCAAAGCTTCCCCCAGCCCTACCAGTGAGGGGGCTTCCTAGTGTGTGGGAACTTTTCCTCCTTCCCAGCTCCCTCCCAGAAGGGCAGGTCCTGTCCAGATTCCTTTGTCTCTTTTTTTTTTTTTTTCCTGTTTTCTTTTGCCCTACCCAGTTACATGGGGATTTTCTTGCCTTTTTGGAAATCTGAGTTCCCCTGCCAGCATTCAGTAGGTGTTCTGTAGGAGTCGTTCCACATGTAGATTTAGTTCTGATGTATTTGTAGGGAGGAAGCTCATCTCCACGTCTTACTTCTCCGCCGTCTTGAAGGTCCTCCCCGCCACATTTTTATCTGGTGCTTTTCAGCACATTTTCAAAGCTGGGAACTTCATCTGGAGTCAGATTCGGGAACAGGTAATTCCTCAGTGTGGCAGAGGTGAGCCTTGGCTTGCTCCGCCTGTGAGGTTGTGGTAAAGGTGATAAGAAGTTGTCCCTGCCTTGAGTGGCACTGGCTTAATGACAGAAGTCACAGCCCAGGCCCTCCAGTCTCCCCTCCTGGTGTTCACCACTCACTCATATTCTTGGCTCAGTGTCCACATCCAGTAACCCCCTTCTGACACTCAGGGGGACATGCTCCCCTCCCCCGTGTGATCTTCTGTGATCCTCTCCGTAACCTTCTCCAGCTCCACACCCCCAACCCATGTCCTCGGTCCCGTTCTGGCCTGCTGAGCCAGCGCAGCCCCCCAGGCCCTGGCTCCAGGAGGGCTCCAGCTCTTCATGCCCCTACCCAGTTGTGAAGTCCAAGGTCATACAGGGCTCTGAGGCAGGCGGCTTGTTCTGCACTGCTCTACCTGGCTCTGTGCTGAAGCGCTGACTACACCAAAACCACAGCCCCAGGGGCCTGGCCTCCCCTTTCACCTTATACACACCTCTCATAGGAACAGCCCAGTGCCTCAGGGTGATTGAGTCTGTGAATTCAGCAGCTGTCTAATCAGTTTTCCCTGATTTATCCTGCCTTTGGCAGGCAATCCAGGGCTGCTTGTGGGTTTGTTTTGGCTCACAGTTTGAGGTTCTCAGAGGTTCCACTACCCTAGGGAACATGTCCCAGGAATGTCAAGTCACAGCAGTGAGAACACGGGTCCCAGTGCACAGTGAGAGGCCTCAGACTGCTGTCCAGAGAGTGGGACCCAAGCCTCTGGACGAGGGAGTGGGGGGCACTCAGAGCAGCGCTGGGCTGGGCAGCAGGTGGTTCCGGGAGTGGTGGAGGAGTGCTTAGAAGTGCAGCCAAAAAGTAGGCAGTGGTTGCAGGGAGGACTAAGGTGCAAATATTCAGCAGTTTTGAAAGTAACTTCCCCAAATCCCTAGACTTTGCAGCCTTGGGTATTTCCGGGGCAGTAGGGGTCCCCAGACCTTCCTGTTCAGTCTTCCTACCGAATGCACGCTGCCTGTATTACTTTCAAGAAGCTAAGGGGAAGTAAAATCCGGCTGTGTTTATAGGGATGGTCTCTGCCTTATGCTCTGTGGTGCCTTCTGTTTGGGTTTGTAAAATTAGGTGATTTAAGTTGAAAACTGTATCCAACTCAAACTCCTGCCAGACACCCAGAGTGTATTATGCACCTACTGTATGTCTGGTCTTGAGGGGAAGACCCTCAGGAGTGGAGGCGGGCATCTCCCTGCCAGCCAGCAAAGGGTGAAGAGGGGGGACAGGATGGTGCCGGGGAAGAGCTTGGCCTGAGTGAGGGCGGGGGGCCCGCAGAGGGCTGTGGGCAGGGACCAGAGCCCAGCGGGGGCAGCGGAGTGACAGCAGAGTGACCTCAAGGGCAGGGCACACCAAGTCAGAAAGGGTGCTGAGCTGCACGCAGCCCCGGCATTTCTGTTAGGTCCTTGCTTCCCCATGCCTGGGTTTCCTGCTGGTCAAGCTGGTGGGGACTAGGAGTGTCCCGTTGGATTGGGGGTAGTACTGTGAACGTGACACTTTCAAACTCACTGGCCGCCAGTCACAAGTATAGCAGGGGAGGCAAGCTGAACACCAAATTAAGGGATAATACAAAACCCGACAGTGTGGGCACCATCTTCCGCCAGGTTTAACCGCTCTGGGAATTCAGGGTCATTCAACATAATCTGATTCAGCTTCTAGTAACAGATGGATTTTTAACAAACAGTTATTACTTTTGTCAAGTCATGGAACTTTACACTTAAAAAGGGTGCATTTTGCTGTATGGAAATCATACTGTAAATCTGACTTTAAAAAATAGGGCAGCCTGCTGCACCCTTCTAGCAGCACCCATGGCTCTGACCTAAGCAGGTTAGGGATTCCCATGGAATTGGTCGCACCTGGGCAGCTTGCGTTTCTCGGGAGCCATCCTGTTGGATGTGGAGCTGCCTCAGATACACTCTGCAGGGTGAGAAAGAATCAGGAGATGGTGCTGTGAAGAAGTGGGTTCTGCAACCCCCATGCGACAGGCCACGAAGCCAAATGAAGTAAAAAGCAACCATCGGGAAAATCACTTCTCCTGGAGAAGACACCTAGTGGCAGGTGGGACCAGTGGGCTGAGATTTAAATGAGAAACGTGGAGACGGGGTAGCCATGGACTGAAAGGGGCAGCACGCAGGGTGGGTCTCCTCAGCCTGTGATGGGTGCCAGAAGCTGCAGAGGAGGCGTGGGGACCAGGACAGCAGAGTGCTCCAGATTCCTCCAGGTGGAAGAGCTTCCCTACAGTCATGAATTTATCGTCAGACCCAGACTGAGCCGCAAACTACAGCTGCTCCTCAGTAACCACGGCCAGGTGAGAGGGTGTTTGCTTGTGGAAAATGATAGTTTCCAGGCTGATCGTAACAAAACTCTCCTCCCCCAGCGCTAAGGCTGCTGTGGATGTTGTGGACGTAAGCGTGTCTACGCCGAATTCAGACCCCGAGTTCCCTGCCCTCCCCATGTCTCGGTCATCAGTCCCTCCCTCTTGGAGGAACAAACTGGTTAGGGCTGATAGGATTTGAGATGTCAGTGCATGTTTTCTCATAAATCACATACTTGGATTTTAGCAGGAATTTTGTGAAAATGATACTTTGACCCCTGGAAGCAATTCTTGTGAATGAAGATACAGACACCATCTCAGGTTGGGGAGACGGTGTTAGGGACCCACAGAGGAAGGCCTGGGTCGGAGAGGCAAGCTCTGCCCTGTTGACTAGGATTCTCTGTTTCATGGAACCCAGCCTGCGGAGCCGACAAGGATGGACCTTCCTAATTAATATATTACCGTTGAGGCAGTGGAAGGAAAGCAGGCTGCAGACGGGGAGGTGAATACCCTTCTGTCTCCTGACCTGGGCAAGGCTGCTCTCATGAGAGTTTACTGTGACTCAAGACCAAGGGCTTGTGGTTTCCTAAGACGTCGCCCCAGAGGCTAAGGCTTGTGAGCAGCTTTGAAGCCTGTGGTGGAGGCGGGGGAAGTGGCTTTCCCGCATTCATCCACTCTGCGAACCCCATGTTCCCTTCAACACACCTCTGAGGGGGGTCGAGCAAGCACTGAGATCATCTCCCCGGATGACAGGGAAATGGAAACACTGAGAAGAAAGTTTCAGGGGGAAAGCGTGCCCACAGCAGCTGTGTAAGCAGGGGTCACATGAGGGGAGAGGGTCTCTGGGCAAAGGGAATGTCACGTTCACAGAATATGAAATGGTCCTATCTGTCTGGAGAGAGCCCATGGTGGTGGCAGGCGAGGGTGGGAGCAGGAACCGTCCAAGAATAGGAGGCTCGGCCTTGCCTGCCCGACGAAGGCGTTTGGACTTGACTCTGGAGGCTCTGGGGGGTGGAACGGTGTGAAGCCAGGGAGAGGTGCGATCAGATGTGACTCGCTTTTCGACAGGTCTCCCTGGCAACTGTGTGCAACGTAAGTTGGAGAGAGACTGGAGTCAGCAGCGCACTGGCAGCGTTGCGCTTGTCCAGCCGGGAGGAGATGCTGAGGGCTCGAGGCGAGGAGCGCAGGGGCTGAGGAGGGAGGGCAGCAGTGGTGAGGGCCTCGGAGGCCCTGCATCTGACAGCGAGTTGCTGGTTAGAGCAGGTTCAAGGAAGTTGTCTGGGCAGAAGCCTGATTTCAGTAACTTGAGGAGAGAATAGGAGGTGAGGCAGTGGAGATGGCAAGTCTGAATTCCTTTCTGGAGGCTTAGCTGTGAAAAGGAGGAGGTGAGAGAGAGGAGAGGCGGGAGAGGCTTCCGGGAGAGGGAAGATGGGTGGATCCAGGTCTCCAGGAGGCAGGGGTGCGTGTGCAGGATGCCGGCTAGGGGAAGAAACATTCCCTCCCGTGAGAAGGGCCCGAGGGGTCGAAGGGCTGTGGACGCAGCTGAGTTTCTGGATGTAGAGCAGGAATTTGAAGTTTCCTGCTTGACAGCTGGCTTCCCTACGAGGGAGGAAACGAGGCATCTGCTAAGATGCAGCAGGGTTAGAAGTTGAAGAGAACAGAGGAGGAGGGGACAGGGTGTCCTACAAATAGGGACGAGCAGTACCGAGTGCGGAGGTGTGTTTACTGAGGTCAGAGACCATAAAGTGAGATGTAGGAGTTGTCGGGGTCAACTCTCCCCTTCAATCTGGGCACAGTGTCTTAATCCATAGCAGTGACGCTCACAGTGAAATCTGATTTTATTTTCTGGCAGTAATACTAAATTATATCAAATTATCAGCAGGAGTCGATTAAGGGAAGAGGAGTTGATGTGTGATCTTAGCCAGCCACCCAGGTGTGGGAAAGGACAGGATGGGTGGTTGAGTTGGTCTAGAATTAGTGTTTCGCTGAGCACGCGAAGAGGGTGTTTTGTGAGGGTGGAAAAGTAAAGGCCCGGAAGTGGCCTTGGAGGAGATGGCTGCCAGGTGGGGAGGAAGGAGCCACCTCCGCCTAGAGCTGTTAGGACAGCAGCGTCCTGGAGGCCCAGCTATCGCAGGAGGATTCGGGTTTGATGGGGGCAGGGTCATCTGAGAGGGCATCAGGGAGCCCACGGAGGTATGGGAAGGAGTGAGATAGTGACCGGGGAGGCGGTCGGGGTGGCAGTGGCCCAGAGAGACGGGACAAGGAGCAGAGATGGAATCACTAGCTTTGGGGTCCTTATCAGTCAGCTCTTGTCAGCTGTTGGGCTGGGGCAGGCTTTGGTCCCTGGAGATGTCCCAGGCCAGTGATGGCAGCCAGACATCTTCAAGAGACAGTACAGTTTCCGACAAGGTTCCAAGAGCACCTTGGTGAAAAGTTGTCCTGGGCCACAGGGTTTATACCCCAAGCTGTTGAGGGGCTTAGTAAGTCGGAGGACTTTCATTCCCCTCCCCCCACCGCCCCCATGTTTTCTCTGTTTTATTTCAATAACAAAGAGTAAAGTCAGGTTTAATGTACTTTTAACAGCTTTATTAAGATAGAATTAATGAACCATTACAATTCACCTATTTAAAATACACAATTCAGTGTTTTTTTAGTATATTCGGAGTCATGCAGCCATCACCACCACAATCAGTTTTAGAACATTTTCATCGTCCCTTAAAGAAACCCCTTAGCAGTCACTCTCCATTCCCCCACAGCCCTAGGCAACCACTAATCTACTTCCTATCTCTGGAGATTTGCCTGTCCCGGACATTTCATATAGATGGGGCCTTCACTTTTTGCTGTGACCAGTGGCCAACAGAGCAGATCAGAGGGACTAGCCCTCTGAGGGACAGTACCCACCTAGATGAGGACAGAGCTGGGGTCCAGGCTGCTGGTCCAGGAGCCTTTGGAGAGGAGAGGAAGGAAGCTTGCATGAAGCTGCTGGCAGATTCTTTTTTAAAGGATTTGATTCGCTGCATATTCCAGAGCTACTGATAACCACAGTCTATCGTAGATTTTATCAAAATACAAAATTTGCTTTCTATCTCCTACGCCTGTTCTAAATCTACTTTTGGAAAGATTTTTGGAAGTAACTACCTTCTGCCTAACCCTGCCTTTGTGGTTACGTTTAAAACTCTCTCGTCAGGCAGGAAAGCATCATAGTGAGGAGCACATACTCTAGAGCCTGTCCTGGTTTGAACCCCAGTTCTGCTATTTCCCAGCTGTGTGACCTTGGGCCAGTTACCTAACCTCTCTGTCTCAGTCTCTTCATCTGTAAAATGTATATAGCCATAGTACCTAGCTCATAGGATTATTGCGAGGATTGAATGAGTTAATACATCGAAAATGTATAGAAAACTGCCTGGCAATAAGTTCTTTGGGCATTTGCTTTGATTATTATCTGAGATTCTTAATGGTTGTGAATTCCTGCTGGCCCTTATTTTTAGTCAAGGGTGGGGGTGAGAACAGAGACTGACCCTTGTCAGGAAATATGTATACCTATGACCTTGATTCCTGGCCTCCCTTACTCATTGATTTATGCAAGTCTGAATTAGAGACTATGTGGAATTATGGAGTCTGCTGACAGAAGTCCAATTTCATTGTCAAGACAAGACGATTTTGATACCGGCAAATACAAGCGTTGACCAGGTGGGGCTTCTCATCATAGCCCTACGCTTTCAGTTCTGTCTTCCCCAGTTCCACCAGTGCTGGGTCCATTGTGTTCCTGTTCTCCAGCCTCGCCTCCTGACAGCTCCGCCAGGCTGCCCTCTCGCTTCCCCCCATACCTGGTGTTTCTAAACACAGGATGCTTGGAGACAAATATAAAACAATATATTTTTAAATGCTGAATTAAATATATTTTATTTTGTCTGCCCAACACAATTAATAGCCTCCTTCAAGAAGGAGTTTTCTTAAAAATCCTGTGGCACTTAGCACTGGATATTCAATACTAGTTACGCCAAGTTGGATATTGAGAAAAATCTGCTTACAAAGTATGTGAGAAATTTGTTCTCAAGTGTGTAAGCATTTTTCGTATGGTACAGGTTTTATTAATTTACTAAACAAAGCCCTTTTTAAATGGTCTAGTGCAAGGGTCACCTTCAACCCTGCCTGATCCAAATATACAACCTAAACTAATGAAAAGGGCAAGTCAGTTGGTGACCCATAGCTGAGGAAGGGGCGTGTGCAGTGATGCTCAAGGATGACGGGTGGTGGGGAGCACCTTCCCATCAGAAGAGGTACCATCTTTCTTGATAATTTGAGTGGTGGTTACAGTGACTCCATGTTGTGTTTTCAACAAAGCAAGATGCTTTTTCACTTCTGAAGCCATCTCTAAAGATATTAAAAGAGGCTTCCCTTCAGAATTATTAATGTAGTAAATCTCTAACTTTAAATTGGGGGGAGGTAGAGGTTAGTACTGCGTAGCTCAATCACCAGGTACTTAGCACCCAATGCATGGCTGGAATCCAATTTTAAGTTCTTTGAGGGACAGGAAAAAAACAGTAAGGCATACTTCCTGAACCCAACAAGCTTACTTTACAGTTTATAGAGACAAGACAATACACAAAAACCAAATGATGAACAATATTAGGCAGTACATGTGTAAGAGCTAAATTGGAAGAATTCCGAAGTGAGATCAAGGGTGGTCAGGAAAAGCTCCAGAGAAGAGGACAGACTTGAGCTGAGCCTGGACACTGGTATTCAGATGACCCTAGAGAGAGAGAGAGGGCTTTCCTGCTGCAGGACTTGACCTGAGTGAGCAGGAGCTTGGCGCTGGAGATGGATGTGGTGTGTTCATGACCCTGAAGTCACTGGCCCCACCAGAGCAAAGAAGCATCTTCAGATTTACCCTGTGGGTTATGATTCTACTCCTGTGACCTTGGCCTCCATCCTCATCCTCTCCCAACTCTTCCAGCGTCTGCCAAGCAGCAGGTTCTTTGAGGCTCAGCGCACCCCTACAGGGTGCCAGTGTACAGGGCATGTTGAGACAATGCCATGTGGGATCCCAGGTGTTCACGGTTGAATCTGCTTTCCACCTCCAGTTAGGGTCGAGGTCTGAGAGCTGAATCCAGCCTCATGAGGTCAGCTTACTGGCGGACTCCATCACTCTGCCTTGACTCTTGGCTTCCTTTTTCCTCTTCACAAAGCACCTGATTTTGTGGATCCACAGGTCCCCAAAGGAACTGACCAGAACTGGGCCCAGAAGCTCTACGACCGGCACTCCGGCAGCCAGCACTTCCAGAAACCCCGCATGTCCAACACGGCCTTCATTGTCGTCCACTTTGCAGATAAGGTGCGTCTCCTTTTGGTGGGCCTGGTGCTCCGTGAGCCCCGTCCAAGGTGGACTCGGGGTTCCTGGGCTAAGAGGGAGCTGACCTTTGAATTCAGAGGGCCTGGCGTCTCTTGGGTGGGGCCTTGTCTACTCTCCTGGAGCCTGAGAGAGAGAAGGAAAGAGTGGCTCTTCTTCAGGTAGCTCCTTTCCCAGCAGCTGGCGTAAACTTAGAATTTCTCTCCTTGGATTGTGTTCTGTGTGCGCTAGCCCAGTGCTTCTCAAATTCTCATGTGTGCGCAGGTCACCTGGGGTATTGCTCAAAGGCAAGTTCTAATTCAGTAGATCTGGGGTGAGGCCGACAAGCTGCATTTAGAGCACCCAAAGGAAGCCTTCTGTTAAAGGCCGTCTTACAGGAACTGCTTTTTAAAACAGTACGGTTTCCTGCAAAATGAATATTCAGCTCCCTCTATGTAAACCCTGATCACATCTTGGGTTTGCATTTTGGATGAGAACATCTGTGGGTTTCCCATGTACGCACAGCTCTTTTCAGAACACACTGTGGATGAGCTGAAACTACTGGAGAAGCTGCTGAGGGTCCCAGGTCAGGCTGGAGCACTAACTACCGTTTCTGTTTCCTGCCGTGGCTCCAGGTGGAGTACCTTTCAGAGAGTTTTCTGGAGAAAAACAGAGACACGGTGTACGAAGAGCAGATCAACATTCTGAAGGCCAGCAAGGTAAAGAGCGTCGGAAGCAGGGAAACAGAGGCGGAGTGTCCACGGCCAGAGCCGGACAGGGTGTGGTTGGTGGTGTTCCCCACTCTGGAGGGGCCGAGGCAGAGGTGCGGGGCGGGGGGCGGTGAGGGGTCTGTAGGTTATTTCAGTCTGAGAATTTGAGAACGGCCTGATGGAGGGAAGAAAGCAAGGGATGGCAGAGGTGACTGGGAAAGATACCAGCTAATGGAAGGACGGGGGGGTTGGGGGGAACAGGAGAAGTGACCATCCGGAGAGACGATGGTAGGTGTAACTGTGAAAACATTGCTGGCATCCATCGGATCATTTGTCCTCCATCTCCTACGTGCAGATGTAAAAGTACTTAAACCCCTTCAAATCCTAGTATCGGTGCGTTTAATTTCTGCTTAGCAGTCTGTGGAACTTCCCTATGGCCAGAAACTTAAATGGAATAATAGGATTCAAGGGACACTTAAATCTACAATTTTGGAATGTTACTTTCTGTTATCTCCAGAATTTCAGTTATTTCCTTCTCAGGAGCATGACCAAAAGATAGCCAATATTGTGTCCATTCTACAGGTAGAGGGAACAAGGCACTGATTCACCTAAACAAATATTTGTTAAGCACATACCTTGTGAGGCACTGCCCCTAAATGCACCTTGTACAAAGGTGAATAAGATAGATTCTACCCTCTAGGTGTTTATGTTCTAGTGGGCTGTGAGTAGGCAGAAAAACAAGCATACAGTACCTGAAAAGAGAGGAGGTTTGGCTGGGGTGGGGGGGTGCGGGGAGCGCGAGCCCCGCCGTTACAGAAAGCCACCTCGCCAATGCAGGTGCCGTTGCTGGCTTCAGCCCTTCAGAGGGAACCCAGAAAAGGACTCTCCAGGATTTACGAGGCTTTCTACCAGACCACATGGTACTGAACTCACTGCAGAGGCCTGATAACACTAGAAATGGCAGATTAATTTCTCTTTGTGATAAGCTTTAGATGAACGCAGTAGGGTGAGATGATGGAATGGAGAAAATACACCCCGCAAAATGGACCCAGGCACCTAAAGCAAGTAAATCACGTGGTCCTGAGGCCAGGGTTTTAGGGAGGATTTGAGTCAGTACCAGCAATTTGGGCGGCCCGGGGCAGACCCCGGCCCCGTGTCATCTCCCAATATCTGGAGCATCAGGGAATTAGTCGTCACTAAGACAAATTTGCTTTGGGTAAATGTGCATGTCAGTGCAAGATTAACCCCTCGGCTTGCCAGGTGTCCAGCCCTCTAATGTATGGTGGTTAACATGACTTTTTCCATTCTTTGCAAGGGAGGTGGGGAACGGGAGAAAAGCCACAGGGAGAGAGTAGAAGTGGATGGTTTGAGCCCTGAGGAGCACGTGTCCTTATTGTGTGCGTCTTAGAAGTTAGACGCCTGTGACCTCCTGTTACTGTGACACTGGCCTTAGAGGGCTGAGAAATTTTGTTACAAGTTTCTCCTTTCAGGTGGGAGCACAAATGAGGGGCATGCAGCGTCTGGTTCTGCCATTAATTTTTGTCTTAATTGGGTGTCTCTTAGGGATCCCAGAATCTAGAAGGGAATCTCTCACACTCTCTCTCCAGCAGATCATCTGTTATTAGTCACTGAGATTTTTTTTCTTATTTTTATTTAACAAACTTTATTGAATATTTGTGTGGTATGTAGTGGTAACAAATGTATGTAGTTAACCTCAGAGAACTTACAGTCTAGTGAAAAGATATAGAGTTTAATCAAAAATTTTGGTAATGCTGTGAAGGTCAAGAAGAAGGTTCTATGGAAAAGAATAATAGGAATGGGCTGGGAGTCCCCAAGGTCACCCCCAAATTGAACCATTTGCTAGGAAGACTCACAGAACTCAGCATATTGTAGTACTCGTGGCTATGATTTATTACAGCAAAAGGGTACAAAGCGAATCAGCAAAGGGAGAAGGTGCATGGGGTGAAGTCCAGGGGAAACCAGGTGCAAGCTTCCAGAGTCCTTTTCCGCTGGAGTCGCACTGAATATACTTAATTCCCACAGCAGTGAGTTGTGATGTTGCCTGTGACCTGTCTACCAGAGCAGCTCACCTGAGCCTGGGCATTTAGGGTTCCCTACTGAGAGTCAGTGACGTGGGCACCCTTTGCCTAGCACATACCAAAATTCCAGACTCCCAGAAGGAAAGCAGGTTCATTCAGCATAAACCATATTGTTTGCATAAACAGTTTAGGCTCAGTGAACCATTCTTATCAGGGACTGCTGAAAACCCTCTCAAAATCCACATTTCCAGACACCAGCCAAGGGTCAACCTTGTAAGCAGGCCTTTCTAGGATGGCAGTCTCAGGCCTGCCATGTTAGCTCTTTTCTAAATAGGGGTATCATTGTAGATTGGGTTTTTATTAGAAATGAAATATAGGCTTATAAAAATTCAAATAGTATAGAAATATATAAAATGAAAGTATTCTCTCCCATTCCTGACATCCCTTTTCACGAATTCCCATTCTGATGATACAAACATACTGGTACATCATTTTTAAGATTGAAATGGGGACTTCCCTGGTGGCACAGTGGATAAGAATCCACCTGCCAATGCAGGGGACACGGGTTTGATCCCTGGTCCGGGAAGACCCCACGTGCCGCGGAGCAACTAAGCCCGTGTGCCACAACACTAGAGCCCACAAGCCACAACTACTGAAGCCCGTGCGCCTAGAGCCCGTGCTCCGCAACAAAAAGAAGCCACTGCAATGAGAAGCCCGCGCACTGCAACGAAGTGTAGCCCCCGCACACCACAACTAGAGAAAGCCCACACGCAGCACCGAAGACCCAACACAGCCAAAAAAATTTAAAAGAAAGATTGCAATGAATTGCATTATACATTGTCCTCTCTAATTTTTCACTTACCATTGTATCTTGGCCATCTTTCCACATGAGTACATATCCACTTCTTTTTTTAAACAACTGTTGGTATTTTGCTAATTCAGATAATACTGCAAGGAATGCCCTTTACATATATCTTTGCTTACTTGTATAGTTATGTCTGTAAAATTTTAGAAATGGAATTGACGGTTCAAAGAATGTGCACTTCAAAAGTCTAGAGTTATTGCTAAGCTGGAGTGTAAAATAGGTCTGTGATCTACTCTTAAATGGTACCAACTCCTTTCTCTTTCCTGTCCACCTGCCATAACTCTAGCCTTCCCCTTCACCAACTAACATTTCTAAAGAACCAATGACCTTGTTGTCAGACCCTTCCACCCCCATCCCAGCAAACCCTCAGAGGTGCTGTGATGGTGGCCAGCAGTACTCAGAGATGAACCGAGAGAGGCTTCTAGGCCCACGAGACCCCAGCAGGAGGAGGGAGCGCTGAGAACTCTCCACCCTGGACCCATTTCAGACATCCCAGAGGATGGAAAGGAGAGATCGACACTAGGTCACTATAAACCTACAGATGGGATTTCCACAGACTGCAGCTATGAATCAGTGATCGGAAATGTGCTTTAAATCATTTGGACAGATGGACACCTCTGGCAACATCTGTCATTGTAGCATTTTTAAAACTCATAGTTTAAAATGAGCCTCTATCGTTTTCTTTAATTTTTTTTCACAGTAGTCCCACAAGGTTTATGTTTCTAAGACGCACTTAAAAGCAGAGAGAAAAATAAAGACCTGGAAAGATGCAAGCCTGTGGTATCCAGTTAATGCCCAGTTTTTTTTTAATTGGTTTTCTTCTCACTAAGCATAGCTAGATCTTAGATCCTGTAAGTAAATCCATAGTTTTACTTAAAGTATTTTTATCTGGGGGGAGACCTATTAGCTTTTTTCTTTCGTGTGGCATCCCTGATAAGAAATTAACAAATCATTGTGAAAAATTAAGCAGTATTGGGATGGAAGACTACCACATACCCTATCAGCCAAAAGGATGTTTGAAGAACTCCCACTAAGAGCAGCCAGATAAAACGGTGTTAATGAGAATGTAATTAGTAAAGCCAGTTACATTGCCTAAGAGGCTATAATATAGCTAATTGCTTTCTCAGCTATCAGAGAGCTATAAATAGAGACTTAAGAGATGCCTCTTTAAAACATGATTTCAGGTTAACAGACTGATTTGTTTTAGATGCTAAAGGTGGAGGGTTTTCCTTCTCAGTGTTTATTGTAAAAAGCAACATTTTATCAATCTGAAAAAAAAATCTCGAAAGGAGAATTTTTTTCTTCTGGAGATTTCGTCTTCTGGGGCAGTGCTGAGTGTAAGTCAGAGAGGTGGGCAGTGGGTCCAGAGTTTATGCCAGCAGGTGCTGGGCAGTGAGGGCCACGCTGGGCCGTGTTCCTAGGCAGGCAGCCCTGATGCCATCTCTCCACGCCATCCCAGCGGAAGGGATCTCGAGACCAATGTGGTCCAGAGGCCAAGTAGACCATAGTAGCCCAAAGCTGCCTACCCTGGGCCGTGACAATCCCGGAGGTCCAGGAGTCAGGATGGAGTAGCTCCAACAAGGCCCAAACTCTGTCTCCCCCCATCTCTGTTCTCCCTCAACTTCAGCTCGTCAAGGGTGACAATGCATGTGTTCCATTGCTTTCCGTGCTGCTAGCTTCCTTACAGGTTATACACACATTTCATTTTGAGCAAATGCATTTGCTTTAAATTTTTTCTTAATTTATTTTTTATATAATAGCCTTTGAGTCAACATACTATATAACATTTGCTTTTAAGTGTTTTTGGAATGCTTGCTGTTTAAAATCAGTTTTTACTGGTCGTTAAAACGCCTCTACCAACGTTTAGAATAAATAGGTAACTATGTAAGAGAGAACTTTAGTCAGTAAAACAATATAATCATTCTCTGCAATCCAGGAAGGTCCCCCTTTCCTTCTTTAGACAAATAAAGTGCTGAAACTTTTCCTCCAAAAAACAGAATATTTCTTACCTAAAAGTTCGAGATTTTTTTTCCCCCCAGAGGGTAGCATTTACCAATTAAAAGAATTGAAAAGAAAATGTGTTTGTTACTTTGTTTAAGCCGTAGCTTTTAAAGATAAGATTCTAGACAGGAGATTCCAATCAAATGGTTATTATAGTGTGTCTTATTTTAGTTTCACATGTCTGTTTTAAAGAAAAGATATTTTACGTTCATATAAATGGAAGTGAATAGGTGTGGTTTCCAAGGTAACAGCTATGTATATACCTGTAACTGACATTTTTCTTAAACTGTCAAGTGGTCTTTAGAAAGTGTTTTCATACTTCTTTTAATCCCTTTTCAGATAGATCTGCCTCAGGCTGTTAAAATCTATATATAGACTTGAATAGCAGAGGACTGGAAAGCCAGTACCTGTGGACACTTTGAAATAAGTGACAAATAGTATCAGGGAAGTACTTGGTTTGTTTGAAGGTTTTATCTAAGTGTTTTCAAGACTGAAGGGAGTAAATTTTTAGAAAGGCCCAGGTGGATCGTGTTTCTGAGGGCTGCCCTAAGACGAATTGTAGTACTTCCATTACTGGTCGGTCAGCTGGTAAACAGACTTTCCAGTCACTCTAAGAGCAGAACTGGAGTTAGTCAATTAAAAAAAAAAATTTTTTTTTTCTCTCACTCAGAAATGTGTTCCTTTGCGTGAATCCTTTTTCAAACAGGAGCTTGGTAACTACTTTTCATTGAGACTTGGGGTTTATTTACAGCTGGGGTACTCCTGGGACAAGGAGGTCCATGTCTGGCCCAGCCCCCTTGTCCTGGTGGGCAGGCTGGGAGTGAGGTGGTGGAGTATTAACTTGCCTGGTCTTTTACTACTGCCTGCAGCCTGAGGTTGAACATGGTGCCTGTCGGTCTTTCAGTGCTGTGGTCAAATTAGATGTCTCTGTACGTTTACTGAGTTTATAATACAAATTCTGTATAGAATGTAAAGCCTGCCCCTCCTCCCTAAAGTCCCAACAAACTCATCTTCTTCTCCATCCCAGGGACCCTACCACTTCCAAATGCAGTCTCAATAGCAGGGACCTACAATTAAAACATAACTTTTAAAATAAAATTCAAATTCTCCAGACTAAACCTTGGTTGTTCCCAAATTATAGCACAGTGCCAGTGTAGATTAAAATCTGCCTTGAACAGAAGTTTTCCTTTTTTGTTCTTAAGTTATAAATCCTTTAATATGTCAAATTAAAAAAGAAAGGCATAGCTTTTCTGATTGAAGCAAGAGAAAAGGGCTTACGTTTTAAAATACTCTTATAATTGAATCCAATTTCAAAGTTCCTCCTGTGGTTCCGATACATGCTCCTGACCTTAGAAGTTAACAGATTTTTCACAGAAAAAGCCACTACTAACGATTTCGGTACATTAGACCCCTTAAACAGTGTAATCATGCAGTTGGTAACTTCTACCCAAGACTCAAACATCTTGGAAGTCTATTTCTGAAAGTATATGAATTAGAATAATGTAATCAGTGTATATATTGTTTAGACTTGGCAGACTGAATCACTGATGTCTTTAGAATGTGAACCTGGCTTCAGCCTCCCACTAATTATTTCCCTATGGAAATTTCTAGGTGCCACTCTGCCTGGGCAGCTGACCTTTTCTCGCGTGTGCCTTGGCTCTCTGGCACCAGTTTACAGAGTCCCCATGCCTGGGCTGTCCTCTCCCCACACGCCTCCAGCCCCTACCCCTGTTCTCAGTTAATACATGTGATGGTGGCTCTCTGCCATGGGCAGTGAGGACCAGCAGGTCTGTAAACGGGGTTACTGGGTATGGTTTGGATTTAGAGAAAACTGGCTGTGGGGTAGAATGTGTTTGTATGAACATATGCCTGGAGGTAGGGCACTCGAGTTTTGGAGGTGACTATAGTGACCCAGGAGAGAGCCCAGGTAGACCTGAACCAGGGCAGCGACGTTCTGGTTGATGGAGAAAGGACTGCTGAGACTTAACCATGGACAGAACTTGGTGATTAATGGGGATGAGAAGTAGGGTGATGGCAGGATCTCTAAGCTAAATCTGGGAAGACAGCAGGTGGCGGTGGTTTGGACCATGTTGCATTTGGAGTTTCCAGTGGAACACCCAGAGGGGGGAGGAGCAGGATATTCAGCAGATGGTTGGAACTATGGACCGCGGTAGTGGAAGAAAATCAAGATGGAGAGACGGGCTTGAAGTTGATAGTTGAAGGCATGGGCATGAAGGATACTGTCCAGGGAATGAGTGTTAGAAAAATTAAGTGGTGAGGATGCAGTTTGGGGGATCAGCAACTCAAAGGAGAGAAGTGCAGAAGATGGACCAGTGAAAGGTGCTGGGAAAGAACACATTGGGGAAAGCAGGCAGAAAGTCAGAGGAATGTGGACCTGCTGAATCTCAGGGAAGGGGTCTTCAGAGAGGAGGCCCAGGTCAGTGCTTCCAGCCCTGGCTCATCCATTAACCAACAGCCCTGGGCGAGCTGATGCCGCCCGCCATGGTTGCTGTGGGGCGACTGGGGGTTGAAGCAGGGTCTGGTAGGTCCGTCCTCCCAGAGCTGCTCTTTCCTCACCTGCCACAGGAAGTTGAGGGTTGATCTTTACGGTTCTTCCAGATTTAAATTCTATGATTCTGTTTCCTCTTCAGCTCAAAAATATAACTTCCTCAGGCATCTGTACTTTCACAATGTAGACAGATTTTTCATATATTTATATACCCCCAATAAAAATAATAAAACTAGATCATGTGTGAGTGCTTATTCTATGCCGGGCACTCTTCTCTGTACTCACGTGGATTATCTCCTTTAGTCTTCTCTTCAGCTCTCATCCTGCATCAAGGGGGGAGGCTAGGAGGCTGTAGGTTCAGCAAGCCTAGGGCTCAGGGCCCAGCACAGACCTCGGGTGGTACCCAGTTGGCACAGGCTGAGCCTGGGAGAGGCAGAAACGAGTGGATGAAGTGATCTGGGAAAGGGTCATGGAGGAGGCAGGGCCGGACCCTGAGAGATGGGGCTCTCAGGACGAGCAGGTAGGAGAAGGGGGTGGGTGTTTCAGATAAGAATAACAGTGAGCAAAGGTGGGAATAACAAGTGTGGTGGTTTATGTGACAGTAAAGTGATCAACTTCGTCTAGAGACTGTCCTACAGAGTGAAGTAAGTCAGAAAGAGAAAAACAAACGTCATATAATATCGCTTATATGTGGAATCTAGAAAAGTGGTAGAGATGAACTTATTTGCAAAGCAGAAATAGAGACACAGATGTAGAGAACAAACTTATGGTTACCAAGGGGGGAAGGGGGGGTGGGATGAACTGGGAGATTGGGATTGGCGTATATACACTACTATGTATAAAATAGGTAACTAATGAGAACCTACTGTATAGCACAAGGAGCTCTACTCACTGCTCTGTGGTGACCTAAGTGGGAAGGAAATCTAAAAAAGAGTGGATATATGTATACGTATAACTGATTCGCTTTGCTGCACAGCAGGAACTAACACAGCATTGTAAAGCAACTCTACGCCAATAAAAATTAATTTAAAGAAAAAAGGTATTATCTGAGAGGGGGTGAGTGGGATCAGATTGCAGAGGCCCCGGAAGGCAGACTCAGGGCATTCAGAATTGGCAGGAGGAGATGGGCGACACCATCGTTATGGGGGCTGTGGGAAGAAAGGTGCAGGGGATGCGAAGGAGCAGAGCCTGGGCCCTAAGGCACAAGCATTTGAGCCTCTCTTCTGTTGGGATTGGGAGTGGCTCAGGGTTAGAGAGTGGGGCCCGGGGCTCCTTTTGTTCCCTCCCCACGTGCAGGCGTGTGGTAGTGGCCTTACAACACTTGATATGACCTGATCTTCACCCTGGTACACACAGTGTATTAACACAGAGGTATTCTTATTTAGTCTCATAACAACTCCATGTAATGGGTACATTCTTATCCCTATTTTACTGATGAAGAAAATAGGCTTAAGGAAGTGAAATAACTTTACAAGACCCAGTAATAATAAGTATGGAAAAAATTTAAACAGTTTTCTTAGAACATAGCTACCTTCTACCACACCAGAAGGGAAAGAAGTTTTGCCCATCTTTGTAGGTAAAGGTTAAGTGAGATTGTCTGGGAAAATTACTTTTTTCCTTTCTTTAAATTGAGATATAATTCTTGTACCAAAAGTTCACCCTTTTAAATTGTGTAATTCAGTGGTTTTAGTATATTCACCAAGTTGTACAACTATCGCCCTGCTAAATTCCAGAATATTTTCATCACTCCAAAAAGAAACTCTGTCCCCATCAGCAGGCATTTCACTTTGCCCCTCCCCTCGCCCCTGGCAAACCGTATACTACCTTCTGTCCCCTGGACATTTCCTGTAAATGGAATCACACACTCTGTGGTCTTCTCTGTCCGGCTTCTTTCACTTGGCATGTTTCCAAGGTTCACGCAGGTTGTAGCATGTATGAGGACTTCATTCCTTTATATTTTTTTTTGAGTAATATTGCACTGCGTGTATTCACCGTATTCTGCTCGTCTGTTCATCAGTTGATGGGCATTTGGGTTGTTCCTGCTTTGTGGGCATTAGGAATAGTGCTGTACGTGTGTAACGCTATTAGGAATAATGTGGACATGTGTTCCCAGTTCTCGCAGGCGTGTATTGGAAAGCTACTTGGAAAGAGTGTAAGCAGCATAAAGTCCAGGAACTCTTGTTCTCTGTCTCCTTCCTGTGTTTGTTTCTAGTTCCCCCTGGTGGCTGACTTGTTCCATGATGGCAAAGACTCTGCTCCTGCTGCCGCCACATCTTCAAAGATCAGCGTTCGCTCTGCCAGACCCCCCCTGAAAGCCTCCAACAAGGAGCACAAGAAAACCGTGGGCCACCAGGTCAGCCCCAGGCCTCACGGCGGGAGCTGGGGGCCCTGGCACGTGTAGCGGGGCTGCCTCTCTGGAGACGAAGGATGTAGGTGCAGAGTCAGAGGGAGGCCAGAGTGGCCTCGGCATCTGCATCCCCAGCACCCAGCCTGGTCTTTCTGTGCCCTTTGAAGAAGGAAGCTGCGAAACCTTCTCTTGAGGGAACTGGCAGGAGAGAGAAAGAGGATGACTTCAGCCCCACACGATGCGTCTAATCCCTGTGGGGATTGTAGATGTTGCCGGACCACAGACACCTGTGGGCGAGGCCAGAGGTCTAGAGGTGCAGTTGTTGAGGGAGGGGTCAATAGCCTGGGGACCCAGAAACTGAGAAACAGCTCCTGCTGTGGGTTTGCTGTGGAATTTTATGTCCGGTGTGTCTCCCAAGAGAAGAGAGTGTCTGCTGAGCCCCTGGCAACCACTGACCTTAATACTTCGATGGATTCCTGGCTCTGAGCATTTCCTATAAGGCAGTAATTCCCGGGATGCCCGGGCACCACGTGTCAGGGCTCCAGGGCCTCACCTTTAGGACTCATGGGCCTCCATTCACAGCGATGGTCCCTTTCACGCTCTTAGCGCTTGCTCACCTTATCTCATCTGATCAGGGCACTGAGTGAGACGCACCCGGGCGGTCTCTCCCCACGTGCTTTCAGGAGCCCCGGTGCCGGGGACGTGGGAGGGCCTTGGTTTTGGTCATGCAGCCAGGCAGCTGTCAAAGCTGGAGTCTGACACCAGGTCCCTGGGTGTCCCCCTGTCCTGGATTAAACAGTAATGATCTAAACAATAAGAGTATTGACGGATACTACCACCAGTCTGTGTGTGCTCCTTTTTGTTCATTATTCAGCCACAGAGCTGAAGACAAATAAATCACCAGTCACTGATCTTTGTCTCCCCAGTTCCGCACCTCCCTGCAACTGCTCATGGAGACCCTGAACACCACAACGCCGCACTACGTCCGCTGTATCAAGCCCAATGACGAGAAGCTCCCCTTCTGGTGAGTGCCAGCCTCTTCGTGTGGCCTTAGAAGTTCAGGTGCAGCGGGGGCAGGCACAGCCTCTCAGAGGTCTGTGATCTTCAGCAGGATGAGTAGCTGATCCTGCACTCCCCAGATGGTTTATATGCCAAATACAGGTTGCACCTGTCTGCCGTCCGCAGGATTCAGGGGGATGAGAAGATCCAGTTCCCCGATCCCCTGTTGCTTTCAGTGGTGTTGAATGTGCCCACGAATCCGAGAACCACTTAGAAGTGTGCCGTTAAATGCAGACATAGTGCGTCTCACAGTGACTGCTCAGTTCAGAGACAGGAGCATGTCCGGAGTGGTCAGGGAAGGCTTCTTGATTGAGGAAACATAACCTCAAGCAGTGTGTCGATGCAGATGGTCCCATTTCTCACACCCCCTCTCCTGCTGGACTTCCGGAGTTACCCACACTTGCTCACCTTCCCCTCACTCTAACCTAAATTCTGCCACTACTCCTACCTTAAAAATTTTCTTCCATTTCTGTCACCACTCACATGGTTGACCTCACCCAAATCTGGGTAGCAGTGACTCTTCAGTATCTTTGTCATTTCTGGGTTGTGCCAGATTCCAGCCAGCCTTTCTGCAGGCCTGCTGCAGCTGCATTGGCCTCCTCACATTCAACGTGTCTGACACCAGACTCATCCTTTCCCCCTTGAATGTTTCCTCTTTATTTGGTCTCTGTTGTAGTAAATGGCATAATGATTTCCTGACATCTCATCCACCCACCAAACTTCGTTCTTCCAAAC
Source organism: Balaenoptera physalus (assembly GCF_965194825.1). NCBI lineage: Eukaryota > Metazoa > Chordata > Mammalia > Artiodactyla > Balaenopteridae > Balaenoptera > Balaenoptera physalus. Next base: position 24,584,864 of record NC_138897.1, read on the forward strand.
CAGAAACCTGAGGTCTCTCTGGACCGGTGCTGTCCAGTAGAACTTTCTGTGATGATGGAACTCTTCTATAATCTGCCTTGACCAACATGGTAGCTGCTAGTCACATGTGACCATTGAGTTCTTGCAATGTGGCTGGTGTGACTGAGAAAGTGAATTCCTAATTTCATTTTAATTACTTACAGGTGGCTAGTGGCTACCACATTGGACAGCATGACCCTTGATTCTTCCCTCTCCCTTACTCCCCAGGATCCAGTCGTTGTCAAAGTCCCATGGAGTCTACTTGAAAATTTCTCACACTGGTCTCCCTCGTCTCTCCCTTCCACTTTGGCCTTGTTTCAGACTCTCTTCATTTCTTGCCTGGAATACTGCCCTGCGCCTTTAGAATGGTCTCTCACTCACCTCTGCAGCCTCTTCTTCTGTTACCCTGAGCCTCCACATGTGCTATTCCCTCTGGCCGGAGAAGGGATATTTTAAAATTTTTCAAGCACTTTCTTCCCATCTTTCTGATTTCCTTTTTGGTCCTGGCATAATTTCTTTCTGTGAAATAATTTATTTTGTCAACTCTGACTCTCAGAATGAATATCTGAACTGCCTTCTGCAATTTGTATCAGTTAACAAAGCTTGACTTCCACTCACAGGAGCCTTGTGCTGAAAAAGGTTAGGAAGACAGCGTCAAATCAGCCTTCTTTGAAGCGTGCTGACCGTTCATTCTTCTCCCTTCCTCCAAGTTTCCGAGACACGCTTAGGAATTCCCCCTGTGTGGCATCTGTTTACCAGCTGCCTCCAGAAGAAAAGAGGCTGTTAGAAACACAGCATGTGTGAAAGACTTAGATTATGTGTGAAGGGCAGGAGCCGCGTGCTGGGCCCGGGAGAGGAGAGTCCAGGGCTGGCACCAGCTCTGCCCCCCAGCCAGCGCGACCTTGGGCAGTTCATTTGTCAGACCGGACGCCCGCCACGTGCCGAGTTCTCATGCTGGGTCCCCCTCCCAAGTGAGAGAAGACACTGGGGACTTTCAAAGGGACTTTCTAGTCCTAATATCCCATTTTTCTAAGACCCTCCTTTTCCTTCAGGACCAAAATCTTCCTCCCAATAAAGAAAATGGGGGGAATACAGAACCAAGTCAGAAAGCCTGGATTCTCTGCTACCGGTTATTTAGCTATTCCCAAACTAGTCCTTTACCCTCTTAGTCTCATTTCCTCATCTGTTCATGGTGGTTAAAGAAATAATTATCCTGATGGAAGAATTCAAGGAGATAATGGGGATTATTTGTGACAAGTATAAAAATGTATGCCATTAAAATATATGATGTTGTTGACATTCTGGAAGGAAAGTGCTATATCCCTCCTCCCATCCCCTAAAACCAGGCTTTCTCAACCTCAGCACTCTTGGCATGTTGGCCCAGGGAATTCTTTGCTGTGGGGCGTCCTGTGCGCTGGAAGAAGCTTAGCAGCATCCCTGGCCTCTACCCACAAGATGGGAGCATCCCTACTGTTGTGACAACTAAAAATGTTTTAAAGCATCACCACATGTTCCTTGGAGGGCAAAACTGCCCCCAGTGGAGAGCCTCTGTCCTGCACTGAATGCTTTGTTAGCATCTCTTTTATAAAAGTCTTTCTCTCTACCTCTTCCTGTATTCAAAAACCATCTGTCCTGAGCACTGGGCTAGGACAGGTGGAATGACAATGAATAAGACGTAGCCTTCATCCTTAAGGAGTTGCCAGCCACAGATAACTGTTGACCACATGGAAGGAGAGACTGTCAGTGGGTCTGTAGAAGCCGCAGCAGCATAGAGACGAGAGGGCATGAAGTGTCCAGGAAGGAGGTGGCCTAGGGTGTGTGTGATCATCTGGGGTGGCTCGTCGGAGGAACTGGCCAGGTTTCCTGAAGGCCAGCCCACTGATCTTAGAAGCGGGCGGTCCTGAGCACCTCGGAGTCCTGCGTGTTGCATGCACAGCACCTCAGAGCCCCAGGCAGCCTGTGCGGAAATCAATCAGGCGGCGCCATGGGAGGAGGTCTCACTCTGCATCCAGCAAGCTTCCGGCTCTGCTGAACCTGCACAGTTTATTGAGAGAGGAGAGTATAACCCTGCATTTCAGCAGTTGGACCCTTACATATCTTTGGTAATTTTTCAGTCCAGACTTAGGTGTTGCTTGTCTGCACTGTGGCCCTCCCAAATATAATAGGTGGAAGGGCTGGTCTTCACTCCCAGTTACTGGTAACTAGTGCAGGGAGGCAGACTGAGAGAGTTTAACAGTGAGTTTTCTTTACTACCACGGAGATAAGATTAAGGTACAGAAGGCTGGCAGGCTTTACATGTCCCCTGGGGGTGTGTGGACAGGGGAGGGTCATGGCAGTATCTTCTTGGTATACTATCTTCTCGGTTTTTTTCTAACATCTTCCTCTCTTTTACATCACTCGATCATTACAACAAACCAGTAGATTAGAGTTGGGCAGATATTCTCAGCTCTCATTGAATGAGTGAGGAAGACGAGGTCCAGAGAGAGTGTTTTGCCCAAGGTGACATTAGCTGTTGGTGGCAGAGGTAAGGCCAGTCCAAGTTCCCGACTTCAGCCTTGCTCGTTTCCCCCACCACGGGGAAGAGGATGTGTGTAGAAGGAAGGGATTTTGCTGAGGTCATCAAGAAGCAGGGAAGAATGTTAAAGCTGAGTTCAAAAATTATTTGCCACATACCTTCCTTGGGACCAACTCGGTGTGTGGACCCCAAGAGAAGATGTTTCCTCCAAAGAGCTTCCACAGCACTGCATGGGAGCAGGGGTCATGTTCCCAAGCCGCTCCCCAGCCATCAGACAGGACCTGGTCCAGAGCTGGCATGCCCAGTTTTCACAGACGTGATACAAGGGTCCAGAGCAGGAGGAGATGGGGGTGCTGAGGAAGAGTAATAGTCCTTTTAAGGAGGGAAGGGCCTCTTAGTGATAGCTCATTTTTCCACCCAGGAAGCAGCAGGAGGTCCTGGAGGAAGTAGGGGCCCCAGCTAGACCCACAGCTCACAAAGGACTAGAGGTCACAGGTGCTCGCCAAGCATGCTGCCCGTCCCCACCATGTGCAGCACGTTGAACTTGACCCTGTAGTTGTGCCAAGCAAAGGGAAGAAGCCGATGGCCAGTCGAGATCCCGGCTGCAGGGTGCCTCGAGGGAGAGGCTGCTGTGTGCAGAAAACCTTTCCCAAGGACAAGCACATACATGTTGCGTTCCTAACTCAGGGCCCAGCTGACCACTTGAGAGGCGAGAGGAGCAGAACCTGTAAACAGCAGAGCCTGCCTCCCAAAGGCCGCCTTGGATCTCTCGAGGTCACAGGCAGCCTTTATGTCCCTCGGACATAGAACTTCTTATGAAACTGATCACCACCACCAGTATGAAGGTCCTCCTCGGATCCCAGAACTGAGCCGAATCCTGGGGCGGCCTCAGCAAAATTGCAAAGGGGGTGGCATAGTAAGAGGTTCAGCCTGCGGTCTAGTCTTGGCACGAGTGTTTCCTTTCGTCCTGTAAGACCCTTCCACTAAGGAGCTTTTGCTCTGCCTAAAAAAGATGAAATTAACTCCTCTGAAGTAACTGTTGGTATTCAGGACTCTGCAGAATTCAGCGCTTAGTTGTGCCTTACACGCTCAAAGTGCCCTGTTCACCCTGGGGCTGGAGTCATCAGGAAGACTTTATGGACAAGCTGGGTGTCCAAAGAATGTAGGACTTGGGCAGGCAGGGGGAGGCGGGAGGAAGTCAGAGTGAGCCCAGGCCTGGAGGAGGACGAGGGCATCTCCTGGGACGCCGAGCCCTGCACATTGGAACCAAGAGAGTGCCCGGGGAAGGTCAGCTCGCGGTCTTCAGTCACTTGGAAAATGCCTGCTGTTTCCCCACTACCAAGTGTCCGCTGAGCCCAGGCCACTGCAGGGCACCATCTGCCTCAGTGGACTCCTGGGCCCCTGACCCACGTGCAACTCAGCGTAAGAGAGCAACGTGACCAGGGGCCGAGCAGGTCGTAGAGATGGGAGGACAGAGAGGGTGTGTCCCATGGAGAGATGTGAATCGAGGGCGGTCGACCCCAGGCCAGGTCCTTCCTGCAGAATTCCAGAATCCTGAATGGGTCCAGCTGCTGGGAAAAGAGCACCTGGGGCTGTCCGGGAGCGTGGCAGACAAATGTGAGAGGTTGCCTCCTGAGCCCTCTTGGGTCCTAGAAGTAAAGAAGCTGCCATCTGCATTTACCCAACAGGGCAAGTAGGCTGCCCGACTGCCCGGCCAGGTGTGCGCTGAAGCCAGTACAATCCCCAGGATCCGGGACTGAGTCTGGAGGGCCTCACCCCTCCCCTCCCTCCTCCCAGAGTGCAAGGAGCAAGAGGCCCTTGGCTTGTAGCCAAGCTTCAGAACAGCCAGAAAGAAATGGAAACACTTATTCCTCATCCCAAATATAAATGATTAATTCTAGTTCAGCTTAATTCTTTCTCCACGAAGACTCCCTGATTACCCCAGCCAACCTCAACATCTTTCCCTCCAGTTTCTTTCAGCATTTTTACCACCTTTATCACATACTGCCTTGTGGTTTACTTCTTCTATACACTTCTCTCCTCTTCAAGTGTGGATGCTCTTAGAAAATCCAGACCATGTCTGACTTTTTATTCCAGTGTCCTACTCAGTATATGTGTAGGACATACACGTATACCCAGACATACACATACACATACCCAGAATAAAAACTGGGTTTTCAGTGCTAAACGTAGCATTTTAGGGTGGGTGAGTTGTTCAAGTCATGGCTCATATCTCTAAAGACAGGAAGATAAAGTTCTTCATCTATATGATTCTTAACTGGGCAGCTATCATGATAGTAGCTAACAACACGTGTTGCCCTTATGTTCTGCCAGGCGCTGTTCTCACTGCTCTCATGGGCCATTACATTTCATCTTCACACTAACCCTCTAAAAGGGATACTTCTATGATCCCCACTTGACAGATGAAGATACTGCCTTGCAAGGTTATGTTACTTGTCCCAAATCACACATGCAGCTATAAGTGATCACGTCATGATTCAAACCCAGGTCTGCCTGGCCTGAGACTCCCCCTTTTAACTCCGGAGCCAAATAATGCTTGTGGTGCCGAGTGTATATGATTTGGCCATTGAATTAAGACAGGTGCCCCTGTGTATGGAAATAAAGAGGGAAGGCTCTGCAGAGGAAGCAGGAATGAGCCTTGGTGGGTGGACAGAATGCAGGGGGCAGAGAAGAGGAGTTTGCCAGGTGAGAATAAGCATGTGCACAGAACTGAGGTGCTGACATGGCTCGTGTGCTGCCAGTCAGTGTCTTTTAGTCTGTGCTTGGCCCCTGACCTTGAGCTCCAGGGTGCCTGTGCAGGAGGGGGTGGTCTCTCCCTCTCCCCTGTTCCATTACTTTGCCGTTGGGACACTCACTGCTTGTCTTGTGTTTTGCAGCTTTGACCCGAAGAGAGCAGTGCAGCAGCTCCGAGCGTGCGGGGTGTTGGAGACCATTCGGATCAGCGCAGCTGGCTACCCGTCCAGGTACCGCGCCCCCTGGAGCCTGGCTCCCCAGGGAACCCTCTTACGTGCTGTCCCCCAAGACAGAGCCTCCAGAAACGTTCCCCAGCACTGAGGGCTCAAGCAGGGCGCTGACAGACAGAAGAATTTCAGTGTGGGCTGAGAGATACGGGTGTCAACGGTAGCATCCTCCTGGACAGCTTGTCAGATTTCACCATGGCATTGGTCTGGGTGTCGAGCTGGCTGGAGTTGCCAAGGGGATTTCTCCTGTGCCCAACTCTTACCTTGTCCTCTTTACCTTTTGTTTGTTTGTTCTTTTTTTTTTTTTTAATTTATTTTATTTATTTATTTATTTTTGGGCTGTGTTGGGTCTTCGTTTCTGTGCGAGGGCTTTCTCTAGTTGCGGCAAGCGGGGGCCACTCTTCATCGCGGTGCGCGGGCCTCTCACTGTCGCGGCCTCTCTTGTTGCGGAGCACAGGCTCCAGACGCGCAGGCTCAGTAGTTGTGGCTCACGGGCCCAGTTGCTCCGCGGCATGTGGGATCTTCCCAGACCAGGGATCGAACCCGTGTCCCCTGCATTGGCAGGCAGATTCTCAACCACTGCGCCACCAGGGAAGCCCCCTGTTTGTTCTTTATTGTGGTAAAATACACTAACATTTACCATCTTAATCATTTTTAAGTGTACAGTTCAGTGGTATTAAGTCCATTTATATTTGTACAACCATCACCACTATTCATCCACAGAACTCTTTCATCTTGCAAAACTGAAACTGTACCCATTAAGTACTACTCACCATTCCCTCCATTGGCAGGCAGCATTCTACTTTCTGTCTCTATGATTTTGATGACTCTACACCGATGATTCATGGAAGTGGACTCATGCAGTGTTTGTCTTTTAGTGCCTGGCTTATTTCACTTCTCGTAATGTCTTTAAAATTCATCCATGTTGTAGCATGTGTCAGAACTTCCTTTTCTAAGGCTGAATAATATTCCCTTAAATGTAGAGACCACATTTTGTTTATTCATCTGTCAATGGACCCCTTCACCTTTTAATATAGAATCAAATATATGATGGAAAATGTCATTTCTTTGAGTTAAAAGACTGCTATCATGATCTAATTTGCATTGTGGATAGGCCATTGAGCCACCCCAGTGTCTGTTGAGGCTGTGCCAAGACCGTGGATCCCCTCTGCTGGACACTGGACTGAAATAGGGGTCGGGTACAGATAGCGACCAACTAGCGTCCGTGAAATCACGTAAGCCAAACACCTTCTGCCAGGAACTGGAGCTGAACAGAGCACTGTAGCAACCCAGAGCCTGTGGTATTTTCCACAGGGACCCACCTGTCTGAAGAAGGTCCTCTAAGCGTCAGGAGGAGGAAGGGGCCAGAAATGGGGAGGAAGAGAGGCAACCCAGCCCCCCTCCTGCCATCTCCACCTGGCACTTTCCCACTGCAGCTGAGGAAGCATTCACATGCAGTGGTCAGTTACCCAGAAACAACTTAACCATCAGCGGCTCCCAGATGTTAGGCCTGGGAAGGAAGTTGCCGATGGAATTAGGAATCTGCATTTGACCTGGAAAGTGCAAAGAACTGTCACTAATCTGCAACATCCACGCGGCTTCTCAAAACCCAGCAGGTTCCAGCGTTGCTCAGAATGATCTGCTCCAGCTGGGGGTGGAAGGCTGCTATTCCTGTCTTTCAACCACATCTCTCTTCTTAGAAAACAGACAAGGGGCGTCCTGGGGCTCCATCTCATTTTTGGACCTTGGGGTCTGAACACAACTGGCCTACAGCTCCACGATTAATGAGGTGGGCCACGCTTGCCCTTCTTAGGTGAAGGCTCCATGCTCCTCCTTCCTGCCCTGCAGCATCCGCATCAGCCTTGTGACTGAGCGGAAGGGGCTCAGGCCGCGGGCACAGTGGTTCAATTTTGAGTTCAAGTATTGTATCCTGGCTGATTGGATGGCCTTTCAGTGATGCTCCAAGCACAGGGTTCAGGCCAGGCATAGTTTGTCCCACTTGAGAACTTGACAAGGACACTAGGGAGCTGTCGAGCCACTGGTTTTCAAACCGTGTTCTACTGGCAGCCAGGCCCACTCCTGCTCCTGGCTCTTCTCTCCGCTGGGCTCCCAGAAAGGTTTCTTTAATCCCCCTTCTTTAGTCCAGTGTCTCTCAAAACTGCATCGCAACCCGCTACTGGGTCAGGAAAGCAATTTAATGGGCTGCGGCCAACATCTTGTTTGTTTAATGAAGTAACTTCACATGGAAAACAGAAGGTGGCAGTTTGTGGTAGAAAGTGTGTTGTGGCCTGAGCTCACTTTAGCTGTACATATAGGTGTGGGTGCTTGCTGATTTAAGATGCACCTTCACCAAGGAGGCCCCGAGAAGGAAGTGAGCCGCCCTGGGTCACCAGCTGGTTGTGCTCGGGCTGGGCTAGAGTCACCCTGCCCTGCTCTGCCGGGTGGTGGTTGGCAAACGTCTTAACTGCTTACGTCAGTGAAGCGTTTCTTCACTGTTCTTCCAAACAGACGTCTTGGAGGCGTGAGGGGGCAGGTGGGGTCCTGTGGGCTGGGCCCAGGCTGGAGGCCTGGTGTGGAGCTGCTCCCTGCCCTCTCCAGCTTGTAAGTAAAAGACCAGACTGCAGAAGCATGGCCTGGACTGGAGCCATCAGAAGCTGGTGGTTGGACCTCGGGCTTCGGAGTCAGGCCTAGATTTCAGTGTCAGCTCCCAGACTGCTAGGCTGGGTGACCACAGGCGAGTAAATGAATCTCTCTGAGCCTGGGTTCCCTCATCATTTAGTAGAATGATCAGACCTACTTCATAGACTGTTGTGATAAATGAGGTAATGCATCTGAAGTCCTCAGCACAGTGCCAGGCACATAAGCATTTAATAACATATTTATTCCTCATCCAGATGTGAGCGAGAAGCTGCATCCTTATGGGGTAATTATCTGGGTAGGACATGTCTATATCAGACATTTCTAGCTTTGTTTTTGTGAGATCGTGATGTGCCTGGTCGCCTCAAAAGAGCATTCCGGAGTTCTCAAAACTCTCCAAGCAATTGAAAAGGTCATTCTAAGAATTGTCTAAAGTACGTCAAAACAGAGTAGAGCTGAGATGTCCCGTGTTAAACTGTTGAGGGTCCCTGTGCAGGAAACTTAGGGATCACGGGTCCTCACAGCATACCTGTGCTGTACAGTGCAGAGGTCTGGAGGTAAGCAGAGAAACCCAGGCGCTCATCTTTGTGTGTAACATATAATGGGTGCTAACGGTGGGCCTGTCCAGTGGGAGGCGTGAACATTGGGACCCTGTGAAAATGAGATGTTCTAAGGTAGATGGAAGCTTGGGGACCCGTCTCAGTATACAAGGAGCCACCTGTTTCACCAAGAACTTTCTAACAGAATGAATTGTTTAATAGTAGGACAAATGACTTGCAGAGGGCATGACCCTCTTTTCTTTTTTAAATGAGGTGCGTTTTAATTTATTTATTTATTCATTTTTGGCTGTGTTGGGTCTTCGTTTCTGTGCGAGGGCTTTCTCCAGTTGTGGCAAGCGGGGGCCACTCTTCATCGCGGTGTGTGGGCCTCTCACTATCGCGGCCTCTCCCGTTGCGGAGCACAGCCTCCAGACACGCAGGCTCAGTCGTTGTGGCTCACGGGCCTAGTTGCTCCGCGGCATGTGGGATCTTCCCAGACCAGGTCTCGAACCCCTGTCCCCCGCATTAGCAGGCAGATTCTCAACCACTGCGCCACCAGGGAAGCCCATGACCCTCTTTTCTTGGAGAACGTCAAGGAAAGGCTAGAAGTCTTGAGTCTGACATGCTTAACTGTAGACCATGCTTCAGGCAGAGACCCCTGCCCATCTCTGTCACCTCTGATTCACCCATGGAGCTTCCTCGCAGCCTCACTGTGAAATCAATCGGAGTGACAGCGTGTGCCACCCACTGGTTTTGCCGTCACAGTACAAAATCATCTGTTTAGGAGGTGGAAGAGGAAGGGGAGAGCGTTTTACTCCTGTGGTCTCCCATGAGTTTTTGTAGCATGAGAGGGTTTTCTTGCCTTCATGGTATCCCTTTCTCCTGTTAATCTGTCCTTCCACAGCATGTCTCACCCCGTATCGAGCATCTAGCTCCATGCCGATTGCTCTGAGGGAATTAAGGATGTAAGGCATGGCCTCTGGCCACCAGGAGCTCACAGTCTAGGAGGAGTGAGTGCTACACGCCTAAAGCAGTTACAGAACAACTAACTGTTGTAGGTGCAAGTTTAGGAGGAAACGTGGCTTCATGGAGGAGGTAAGACGTGAGCTGGGCCTTGAAGGGTGAGGAGGATTCGGATTGATGCGGAGGCAGCGGGAGTTTACTGCCAGTCAGGGTGCAGCGTGAGGTCCAGGTCTGGAAGGGATGGTGGGTTGCTCTTCCTGTCCAGTGATGGGGGAGATCAGCTCAGTGCCTGTTCCCCCAGCTCAGTCCTCCAGTCTTAGCGTGCCAGGGCTGCTTTTTGCCTCATCCAGACAACCCCTCCCTTGGCAGCCAAGAGAATGCATTCCCTCCAAGTCTTTCGATTCATATGGAGAACCACTTCTCCTGCTGTTCATTCCACCTGGCTGCAGGCAGAGTTGCCAGTGAAGTGGAGATGCCCACAGACTTGCTGGCCTCTTATGGGGCAGCTGATGGGTGTCTTTCCCTTCCTCCCTAATTGTTTCAGACTTCTTCCCAGCAGATAATTACAAGGGCATCTGTACCTTTTGCTTTTGTAATTGCAAAACACAGTTGGATGTTGGAAAGGTATTGTAGGGAAGGAAAGAAAGCCTGGTATTTTCTGGTATCACAGAAAATGTAACTTAATGCTGTGATTTAAATGTTTGGGATTAGATCCAGAACACTGCCTTCCATATCCTCCTCCTATTTGCTATCTTAGCAGATTTTGCTGAAGGGTCAAAGAGAGGATTTCCTCCCCAAACTGCCATTTGAAATACTAACTTTTGGAAAGAGGCACCATAGTGTTGTGACACTTTTGTTAGTGTTGAGACGGAGTTGAATCATCCGTATTATTTCAGTTGGATCCTAACTTCTCCCCACCGCCAAGTCACAGCACCTCGGGTGGCATTTAGTTGGAAGGTGAGTGGTGAGGGGTAAGGGCTGCGGGGCAAACCACCACAGCTGTAGTCTCTGACTCTGCACATGGCCTGACTTTCGGTACCTGCCAGCCTTGGTAACCCCGTGGAGTGACCTCGCTGGTTAAAAACAAAATGCTACCTAACTGCTTCATCCAGAAGCCTGGTGTGTCTCTGCCGTGTCTGGGGGTGAAGTGAGTGAGGTTTAACGGATACTGTGTGCCTGTCAAGGTGTTTGCCATTGAAGGAAACACACAGGTGTCACGTGTGCTCCCTCAGTGTAGAGGTGAGCAGTCATTGTGTTGACCTGACTTGAGGAGACCTTCGTGGGACCAGAGGGTCATCACAAAAAGACTTCAGCTTCCTTGGCTGAAGTGCAGCCAAGTGCAGCCAAGTGATTTCACGTGAATGAGCTCGTCAGGCAGCCATAGCTTTGCACAGCTGTCTCCAAAGGAAACTTGAATGGCTTCTTTGATTAGGGGGGTTACAATTTATAACATTTTCCTACATATCTCCTACTTCTCTGGCCACGGGGCAGGTATCACTTTACAGGGAAGAAAATGGCAAAGGGAAAGGGAACGCATGGTCCAGGGTGGCAGGGACTTGTGATGAAATGTCCAGAGGGCTCTTCCCCAAGGAGCCGGAGCCAAAAGCAGCCCTTTTCAGCTGGGATCTCAGGCCAGGTTCCTGCATCCAGCCTACCGACGCCCTGGGTGTGGAACTCTTAGCCCTGTTCTGAAATTAATAGATGCCAGTGCCCGCACAGTCCACCAAGCCAGAGAGGAATGAATGCAGAGTTGCTGGCCAGCAGCCGCCTCTGGTGCTCCCTCACCCCGGTCTCAGGCTTCAGTATACCTGTCTGTTTTTATCCCTCTAAGAATTATGGCCTTCTGTGAGTCTGATTCAAAATGAAAATGTATCATTCAATTTGAAATGCGACAGTGGCTAAGAAAAATGTCCATGATAACATCCATAAAGCACCGTGATAAATGCGCTGTCCAGGAAGACAAGCTCGTCCCCCAGCACCTGGCTCCCAGCCCCCCGGGAGGTGTCTTACGCCTGCGCAGTCACCTGTCTCCCTCCTCGGGGGGCTTCAGAGCAGCTTTGTGTCCTGGAGGAATTGTGAAGCAAATTCCACTTAAGCAAAACAAGCGTGTGTGTGTGGGGGCGGGGGCGGGGGGGAAGAGGGGAGCTGCTTGAATATGCAGTATTTATATCCTAGGAAAAAAACTCACCATAACTCTTCACTCTACCTCATAGTCACATCAGAAAAACTCATTGGTGCTTTCCGAAGAGACTTCCACTCCTTCCTCAGCTTCACCCCCCTGCCCCATAGGGACTAAATAGCATAGGATTGGAGAACTGGATGGAGGCTTGAGAAATTGCTTGGTTCACCTTCCTATTTAATCATGATTAAACAAACAGACACATAGTTACTCGCCTTGCTTTTAAAAATCCTGCCAAGAAAGAAGAATGTAGAACTTATTTTGGAGCAAAATAATTTTTTATCTCAGCTCTTCCTGCCCGTAGTTGTGGCCCTTTCTCCCCTGAGCTCTGTGCTCATTTCCGGGGACCAGGGTCTGACCCAGGGTTCTTGACCACGGCTGCACATCACTGTCATGTGGAAGCGTTCCCAGAAGCCAGGAGCTGCCTCAGACTCAGAATCTGCCTTCGACAAGATTTCCCAGGTGATTTTTAGTTGCATCCTGCCCTACAGCTGTCGCCCAGAGGCAAGTGTTGGCCCCTGGTAAACCGCAGCCACTTGACTGTCTGAGGGCAGTGCCGGGACTGCCTAGATTTGCCTCTGTCCTCACCTAGCGTCTCGGCTCCAGCATGGAGCCAGTGGGGAAGGCCTGTGTCTCCCTTCCCCCGCAGTAGGGCTTAGCGACCTTCAGACCCGTGGCCGCCTTGGGGTCTCAGCCTGTGTTCCCCTGAGAGACCCAGGACGTACGTGCGGGATAAAGGGAGAGGCAAATACGGGGTGTCCGTGGCGGGGTGAGCGCCCTGTCACCTTTGCACTGGGAACCCATGCATGAGTATCATCTTTCTATAAATTTGCCTATTCCGGATATTCCGGATATTTCATATAAATGGAATCACACATGTGATCAACATGTGGCCTTTTATGTCAGGTTTCTTACACTTTGGATAATATTTTCAAGGTTCATCCATGTTGTAGCATGCATCAGAACGTTATTCCTTTATAATGTTTAACACTATTTTATTATAAGAATACACCACATTTTATTTTACCCATTCATCAGTTGATGGGCATTTGGATTTTTTTTAAAATTTTTTAACATCTTTGTTAGAGTATAATTGCTTTACAATGGTGTGTCAGTTTCTGCTTTATAACAAAGTGCATCAGTTATACATATACATATGTCCCCATATCTCTTCCCTCTTGCATTTCCCTCCCTCCCACCCTTCCTATCCCACCCCTCTAGGTGGTCACAAAGCACTGAGCTGATCTCCCTGTGCTATGTGGCTGCTTCCCATAGCTATCTATGTTATGTTTGTAGTGTATATATGTCCATGCCACTCTCTCACTTTGTCCCAGCTTACCCTTCCCCCTCCCCGTATCCTCAAGTCCATTCTCTAGTAGGTCTGCATCTTTATTCCCGTCTTGCCCCTAGGTTCTTCTGACCATTTTCTTTTTTTTCTCTTTCTGACTTACTTCACTCTGTATGACAGTCTCTAGGTCCATCCACCTCACTACAAATAACTGTTTTGTTCGTTTTTATGGCTGAGTAATATTCCATTGTATATATGTGCCACATCTTCTTTATCCATTCATCTGTTGCTGGACACTTAGGTTGCTTCCATGTCCTGCCTATTGTAAATAGAGCTGCAATGAACATTTTGGTACATGACTCTTTTTGAATTATGGTTTTCTCAGGGTATATGCCCAGTAGTGGGATTGCTGGGTCATATGGTAGTTCTATTTTTAGTTTTTTAAGGAACCTCCATACGGTTCTCCATAGTGGCTGTATCCATTTACATTCCCACCAACAGTGCAAGAGGGTTCCCTTTTCTCCACACCCTCTCCAACATTTATTGTTTGTAGATTTTTTGATGATGGCCATTCTGACTGGTGTGAGGTGATATCTCATTGTGGTTTTGATTTGCATTTCTCTAATGATTAGTGATGTTGAGCATCCTTTCATGTGTTTGTTGGCAATCTGTATATCTTCTTTGGAGAAATGTCTATTTAGGTCTTCTGCCCACTTTTGGATTGGGTTGTTTGTTTTTTTGATATTGAGCGGCATGAGTTGCTTGTATGTTTTGGAGATTAATCCTTTGTCACTTGCTTAATTTGCAAATATTTTCTCCCATTCTGAGGGTTGTCTTTTTGTCTTGTTTATGGTTTCCTTTGCTGTGCAAAAGCTTTGAAGTTTCATTAGGTCCCATTTGTTTATTTTTGTTTTTATTTCCATTTCTCTAGGAAGTGGGTCAAAAAGGATCTTGCTGTGATTTATGTCATGGAGTGTTCTGCCTATGTTTTCCTCTAAGAGTTTGATGGTGTCTGGCCTTACATTTAGGTCTTTAATCCATTTGGAGTTTATTTTTGTGTTTGGTATTAGGGAGTGTTCTAATTTCATTCTTTTACATGTTGCTGTCCACTTTTCCCAGCACCACGTATTGAAGAGGCTGTCTTTTCTCCACTGTATATTCTTGCCTCCTTTATCAAAGATAAGGTGACCATATGTGCGTGGGTTTATCTCTAGGCTTTCTATCCTGTTCCATTGATCTATATTTCTGTTTTTGTGCCAGTACCATACTGTCTTGATTACTGTAGCTTTATAGTATAGTCTGAAGCCCGGGAGCCTGATTCCTCCAGCTCCGTTTTTCTTTCTCAAGACTGCTTTGGCTATTCGGAGTCTTTTGTGTTTCCATACAAATTGTGAAATTTTTTGTTCTAGTTCTGTGAAAAATGCCAGTGGTAGTTTGATAGGTATTGCATTGAATTTGTAGATTGCTTTGGGTAGTAGAGTCATTTTCACAATGTTGATTCTTCCAATCCAAAAACATGGTATTTCTCCATCTATTTGTATCATCTTTAATTTCTTTTATCAGTGTCTTATAATTTTCTGCATACAGGTCTTTTGTCTCCGTAGGTAGGTTTATTCCTAGATATTTTATTCTTTTTGTTGCAATAGTAAATGGGAGTGTTTTCTTAATTTCACTTTCAGATTTTTCATCATTAGTGTATAGGAATGCAAGAGATTTCTGTGCATTAATTTTGTATCCTGCTACCAAATTCATTGATTAGCTCTAGTAGTTTTCTGGTAGCATCTTTAGGATTCTCTATATATAGTATCATGTCATCTGCAGACAGTGACAGCTTTACTTCTTCTTTTCCAATTTGGATTCCTTTTATTTCTTTTTCTTCTCTGATTGCGGTGGCTAAAACTTCCAAAACTATGTTTAATAGTAGTTGTGAGAGTGGGCAACCTTGTCTTGTTCCTGATCTTAGTGGAAATGGTTTCAGTTTTTCACCATTGAGGACGATGTTGGCTGTGGGTTTTTCATATATGACCTTTATTATATTGAGGAAAGTTCCCTCTATGCCTACTTTCTGGAGGGTTTTTATCATAAATGGGTGTTGAATTTTGTCAAAAGCTTTCTCTGCATCTATTGAGATGATCATATGGTTTTTCTCCTTCAATTTGTTAATATGGTGTATCACGTTGATTGAGTTGCATATATTGAAGAATCCTTGCATTCCTGGGATAAATCCCACTTGATCATAGTGTATGATCCTTTTAATGTGCTTTTGGATTCTGTTTGCTAGTACTTTGTTGAGGATTTTTGCATCTATGTTCATCAGTGATATTGGTCTGTAATTTTCTTTCTTTGTGACATCTTTGTCTGGTTTTGGTATCAGAATGATGGTGGCCTTGTAGAATGAGTTTGAGAGAGTTCCTCCTGCTGCTATATTTTGGAAGAGTTTGAGAAGGATAGATGTTAGCTCTTCTCTAAATGTTTGATAGAATTCGCCTGTGAAGCCATCTGGTCCTGGGCTTTTGTTTGTTGGAAGATTTTTAATCACACTTTCAATTTCAGTGCTTGTGTTTGGTCTGTTCATATTTTCTATTTCTTCGTGGTTTAGTCTTGGAAGGTTGCGCATTTCTAAGAAGTTGTCCATTTCTTCCAGGTTGTCCATTTTATTGGCATATAGCTGCTTGTAGTAATCTCTCATGATCCTTTGTATTTCTGCAGTGTCAGTTCTTACTTCTCCTTTTACATTTCTAATTCTATTGATGTGAGTCTTCTCCTTTTTTTCTTGATAAGTCTGGCTGCTGGTTTATCAATTTTGTTTATCTTCTCAAAGAACCAGCTTTTAGTTTTATTGATTTTTGCTATTGTTTCCTTCATTTCTTTTTCATTTATTTCTGATCTGATCTTTATGATTTCTTTCCTTCTGCTAACTTTGGGGTTTTTTTGTTCTTCTTTCTCTAATTGTTTTAGGTGTAAGGTTAGGTTGTTTATTTGAGATGTTTCTTGTTTCTTAAGGTAGGCTTGTATAGCTATAAACTTCCCTCTTAGAACTGCTTTTGCTGCATCCCATAGGTTTTGGGTTGTTGTGTGTTCATTGTCATTTGTTTCTAGGTATTTTTGATTTCCTCTTTGACTTCTTCAGTGATTTCTTGGTTATTAAGTAGTGTGTTGTTTAGCTTCCATGTGTTTGTATTTCTTACAGATTTTTTCCTGTAATTGATATCTAGTCTCATAGCGTTGTGGTCAGAAAAGATACTTGATACAATTTCAATTTTCCTAAATTTACCAAGGCTTGATTTGTGATGCAAGATATGATCTATCTGGGAGAATGTTCCATGAGCACTTGAGAAGAATGTGTATTCTGTTGTTTTTGGATGGAATGTCCTATAAATATCAATTAAGTCCATCTTGTTTAATGTATCATTTAAAACTTGTGTTTCCTTATTTATTTTCATTTTGGATGATCTGTCCATTGGTGAAAGTGGGGTGTTAAAGTCCCCTACTATGATTGTGTTACTGTCGATTTCCCCTTTAGGCTGTTAGTAGTTGCCTTATGTATTGAGGTGCTCCTATGTTGGATGCATAAGTATTTACAATTGTTATGTCTTCTTCTTGGATTGATCCCTTGATCATTATGTAGTGTCCCTCTTTGTCTCTTGTAATAGTCTTTGTTTTAAAGTCTATTTTGTCTGATATGAGAATTGCTACTCCAGCTTTCTTTTGATTTCCATTTGCATGGAATATCTTTTTCCATCCCCTCACTTTCAGTCTGTATGTGTCCCTAGGTCTGAAGTGGGTCTCTTGTAGACAGCATATATACGGGTCTTGTTTTTGTATGGACATTTGGATTATTTCCACTTCTTAACAAGTATGAATAATACTGCTCTGAATATTCATGCACATAGTTTTGTATGCATGTATATTTTATTTCTCCTATTTATACCTAGAGGTAGGATTGCTGGGTAATATGATAACTCTTTACTCTTTCAAGAAACTGCCACTGTTTTCCAGCATGGCTGCACCATTCTACATTCTCACCAGCAATGGATGGAGCTTCCCATATCTATACATTCTTGCCAACACTTGTTATTGTCTGTCTTTTTTATTATAGCCGTCCTAGTGGTTGTCAAGTGGCATTCCACTGTGATTTGATTTGCATTTCTCTGATGATTAATGAAGTTGAGCATCTTTCCATGTGCTTATTGGCCATTCATATATCTTCTTTGGAGAAATGGTATGCAAATCACTTGCCCATTTTTAAACTGGGTTAGTTGTCTCTTTGGTGTTGAGTTGTAGGAGTTCTTTACATATTCTAGATACTAGATCCGTATCAGATATATGACTGGCAAATATTTTCTCCCATTCTGTGGGGTGTCTTTTCACTTTCTTGATGGTGTCCTTTGAAGCATAAAAGCTTTTCATTTAGCAAGAGTCCAGTGTATCTATTTTTTCCTCTGAGATTGTTTGTCCAATCCAAGGTCACAAAGATTTACACCTATGTTTTCTTCTAAGAGTTTTATAGGTTTAGGTTTTTAATCCATTTTGGGTTAGTTTATGTGTAATGTGAAGTAGAGGTCCAACCTCATCCTTTTGCATACAGATACCAGTTGTGCCAGCACCATTTGTTGAAAAGACCATATTGACTCTTGAGGTAGGCAAGATAAAGGGGTATCACCCCATTTTAGGATGACAAAACAGATCCCTTAAGAGTTAAGTGATCAGATTAAATCCTCACAGATAGAAAGGGGTGGAGCCATCATACCACATGGCCAGGGGTTAAGGATGCCTTCACTTGTGAGTCTTCTACAAAGTGCCCTCTCCTCTGACTTCGGTCTCTTGTGTTCCTTGGAACATTTTGTCCATCCTTGATACAGTTCCAAGGAAAACTCCTGCATCCAACATCATTTATTTCTCCGCTGGTTTGTTTCTTCAAAAGCGAGAACATGAGAAAAGTATGGTGCTTGGTGTCCATCATGAAAATTGTTTCTGCAACTCGTATCTAGAGAGACTCTGTTGGTCCTGGTTAACGGGCATCTCAGCATGGCTAAACACCTCTGCCCCACAAATGTCTGTTGGCCCGTGTGTGAGACACTGGAGGGGACCATCCCCCCCACTGGCCCCCAGGGCTCACAGGCTCCTGAAGGTTCTCAAACTAGAAGAGAAGCATAACCCCGTACGTTCCGTGTCGACACGACCAGGATCTTTGCCTAAGTTGAATGTCACAGGGCCATGAGGTGTGTCCAAGTACAGGTTGACCCACCTAATCCTGACCTGAAAAGCCCTGATGGATGCGTCACCTTTTTCTTAGGGGTCCTTGTGATAACCTGACATGCCATCTTCAGGGATTCCTCTTGTGGCCTGATGTCAGAGAAGCTGTGTGACTTAGCCTCATACTCTGGTCTTACTGGAGAGACTCAGAGCTTGTCTATGCCAGCCAGCTCCCGCATGAGGAAGCCTGTCCAAGAGGAGGAAGCAAAGTACTGCCCCCCTTGCAGATCCACCCCATTGTACACACGGGTCCACTGGGGCCCTGCAGGCAGGCGTGTTCTCCTGTGGGGCGTCCCCACGTGTAGATGTTAAGTACAGTATCAGGCTCCAGCTGGGAACTCAGTCAAGCAAAACATCACCCCACTGCATGTGCTCCGCCACACACTGTCTTGAGGCCTGAGGAGCTTGCAACGAGGAAGCACCTTTCCAGACTGGTGGGCTCTGCTGAACCCTTGCCCTGGGGCAGCTCATCCACCGTGCCTGCTCCCACTTCTTCCCAGGAGCCATCACAGGTCCTGGGCTTTCCCCACACCTAGCTGTGACGGCTCTACCGGTGGGCATGCCTGCTCCCCAGCAGACCAGAGACACACAGGGTGAAGTAGGCCTCTATTTCGGAGAAAACACGATATTAAAGTCTGGGACATTCAGCCAGACCCCTGGCATGCGAGTCTGAATCCAGAGAGAACAGGGCTGAGTGAGTCCTGTCTCTGAGGCCCCTACGACTCCACATAGCCCAGGGTTGGGGCCACAGTTGAGGCCTGGAATACACTTAGGATGGGAGCTCTTCTCCCACTGCTAATATGGAATAGAATGGAAGAGCAGCTGGGCCCAGGGTGGGCTTAAAAGACACCCCCAGGCCATCGACCACAGAGATGCCTGGGAGAGGTGTCTCCAGGGCCACCCAGCGAGGGTGGGGGGACCGGGAGGAAGCAGATTCACACTGCGGAGGTGGATGGCATTCGTGGTCCATTGTTCTAAAGGTTCCTTGGGCTACAACTGTGTGCTGTCATACACATTCCACAAATGTTTGGGGGCATTTTTGCATATCTTGATGAATGGGGTGGTGGGTAATGGTGGAAAGATGATCTGTGTCCTGGGGAACTGTCCCACACACTGAGGAAGTGTCTGCCCCAGAGCCATTCCTGCCCTCCTTGAGAAACTCTGGTAGAGAGAAAAGTTTAACACTGGGTTCCAGCCATTTTAAAGCTCAGAAAATACCGAGTTTTTAAAATGTAGTAAGTGACTGCGGGTAAAAGATACCATGCATGATCGGTGCTGGGAGGTTTTAAAAAAGTATCAGAAGACGTATCCGAGCTTGGCCAAAGGAGGCACAAGTCCAGCAGAGAAGCTAGCATGTACAAAAAAATATCCACAATACAACGCAGAAAGCTCTGTGTCCCACAGAGAAACGGGAATACTTCAAATGCTACGAGAGAGAGAGGTTTCGTGGTACATAAGCTCCAGGGGAAACCTTGGGTACCTGTGGTGATAATAAACAGTCTTTCCTAACTTTTACATGGGCACAGAAAACCTCCATCCAGATGTTCCTGCCAAATCAGAAAGTCTTGTTAAGAAATTCTACTTTTGGAAAAAGAATCACATATTCTATTTAGATTCCCTTGGAAGGTTTTCCTCGTACGGATGAGGGAGCCTTTCCTGTGAAGATTTCATTTCTTTTTTTTTTTTTAATTGTGTTGGGTGTGATAATGGTATTGTGGTATGTAGGAGAATGACTTCCTTCCTTCCTTCCTTCCTTCCTTCCTTCCTTTCTTTCTTTCTTTCATTTTTGGCTGTGTTGGGTCTTCATTTCTGTGCAAGGGCTTTCTCCAGTTGCGGTGAGTGGGGGCCACTCTTCATCGCGGTGCATGGACCTCTCACTGTCGCGGCCTCTCTTGTTGCGGAGCACAGGCTCCAGATGCGCAGGCTCAGTAGTTGTGGCTCACGGGCCTAGTTGCTCCGCCGCATGTGGGATCTTCCCAGACCAGGGCTCGAACCCGTGTCCCCTGCATTGGCAGGCAGATTCTCAACCACTGCACCACCAGGGGAGCCCAAGATTTCATTTCTAAGAGCACAGAGGTCCACAGAAAAGGGAATCCACATTTGATTCTGGGTCCTTTGGTGAAGGACACATGCATGCCTGGACCCTGTTGTGGTACCCCGTGAGGGAGTGCCCACCCAAGCCCTTCTCTGTGGACGGGCTGCTTTCTGCAGCATCCTCCTCCCCCATTGGTGTCACCTGGATGCAGGCATCTGCAGAAGCCTTTTAAAGAAAAGGGGCAGGGCTTGGATGGTAAGGGAGAGTAACTTAGGTCTTTAGGAAGCGTTGCAGCTTTCCAAACCCTCCACATCTGTGAACTCACTGGCTACTGAAGTCCTGGGAGGTACTCGTGAGGTGGGTGATATTCTCTCCACTTGCAGACGGGGGAGGTGAGGTGTCCAGTCTGTGACTTGCCTAAGGTCACACTGCCAATCAGTGTCAGAGCGGGCTTCTCTGCTCCCATCCTCCAAGTTTTTTCTGTATTGCGGCCACATCTCCCTACTCCCTCGTTATCTCCTGGAGCCTGTAACCTCCCTGAGTTATGGAACTGTCAGCAGTTAGTGGTTTTCAAATTAGAAGCATTGAAGGTTTTTAGCCCAGTGAAACGCTGCTCTAATTATTTCCCCAGAGGAATTGCAAACTCATAGTGAGAAACAAGACAGATGAGGACATGGCTAACTGAACTGCAGGAGGTGGAAAGTGGCCTCAGAAAGCCACGCCGAAAGAGCTGAGCCACCTTGAAGGGAGAGCCCACACCCCGCTGGGCGGGCAGGAAGGAGTGCGTGACGCGGGTGAAACACGGATGGCGGGCGTGGGGAGTAAGGACACTTTTCATTCTCTTTGATTCTTGCCCAGATCCATCTTGCCCCACGTGGAAGTATCCGTAAACAGAATGGTCTACGTTTAAAACTTGGGGGCTGGTGCAGAAAGAGCCTGGAAAAAATTCAACAGCGTTTGCATGTATTAAAAACAAAATGCACGTCTAATTTGCAGCTTATCCATCCAGCTCTCTGTTCCTGGGCCGCCAGTATTAGGTCGGTCAGGGCTTCGGAGTTTTCTTGACATTTCTTGTGCCTGATGGAAATCATTGAAGCGACGTTGAAGCAAATATTTGAAGCTGGGCAAATAACTTTAAGTGTTTCCATTTTTAAAGCCTCCTGGTAGAGATTTCCAGTAATTAGGTAGGTTTGGTTCACGGTCCCAAAGGGCACAGAGCAGCAGAAACGCTACCTGGGCCCGATCCCAGCACCCTCCGCACCCCCTCCTGAAGGGAACCCACACATCGTGAGCCCGCGGAGCAGGGCCACGCGCACACCTGGTCAGCTCCGAGCAGAACAGATGCTGCCATTCCCCTGTGACCTTGCATTTGTGACAGACAGGACCCATTGAAAAGATAAAGGGCATGGAAACAAAGTATATTAGTGGATGTCAGGGTCTGGAGGGAGGGGAGAACAGGGAGTGACTGATAATAGGTATCGGGTTTCGTTTGGGGGTGATGAAAATGTTCAGGAATTCAACATTGGGGATAGTTGCACGACTTTGTGAAGGTACTAAAAAACTATTGAATTGTATACTTTTAAAAAGGTACATCTTTACGGTATATGTGTTGTATCTCAAGCTGTTATTTAAAAAAAGGGAAGGCACAAGCCATTTTATGTAGAGAAATAATAAGATGGGAAAAAAAAGCCGTTTTGTTATTTGCACCTTCTCTGAGACCCGTGGCTGTGTTAGAAGTCTTCCACCAAACCAGGCGAGTGTTTACGAAGGCAGGGAGAGGCGCTGAGCTCAGTCTGTTTTCCTTCTCGTCCCAGGAAGTGGAGATGGGTGGCCTGGGAGGGAGAGGGAACCCAAGGACCACACTGGCATGTGACTGTGGAGGGCAAGGGGAGCAGCTCTAGAAGGACCTGCTCCCAAGACAGTGTCCACCATCCGCAGTGGCCCCTGATATTCCACAGTACTCATTTCTTTGGATAAAATTTCTAAAGGATCCCTTTTAAAAGCGAATGTGCTCCGGGAGAAGGGATGCAATCAGTTTATTCTGTATTAATACTTAAGAATGAGGGAGCTCGAGTAACTGGACAGTCACTCAGCAAGGCCACAGGTGATGGTAAATGGTAACACACGATCTCAAGGCAGCACCTACATGATTTCCAAATGGGCAACGTGGACAGCATGTGGACCTGAAGGCAGAGTGTGTGTGTAGCATCTCCTGATGCCTCTGAAGGGGTGAGCATTTCTCGCTGCCTCTGAGGACTCGGAAGGAGTGGGGACGGATGGGCCGAATTCACCTTCAGAGGGACTTAGACTGCAAATTCAAAGTCTCCTTAGAGTAGGACTGTGCTGCAACAGAACAGGAGTTCCACGCAGAGGCTGTGAGCGTCCCCTGAAAACTGAGATGAGAAGCGAGGAGAGTGTGCGCATCCGTGTGAAGTGAGGTAGCTTTCGGGAGAAAGGGTCAGAGCCTGCCTAGAAAATTATGTCTTTGGTCATTGAAAAGACTGCATTTGTTTAAGTAGAGATCTCCTCAGAGGCCAAGGGATAAACTTAAGGCTCTCTTAAAGATTTCCTACCAGAATGTACCGGAACAACACTTACTTAAAAGGTAGTGAAATTATAAGTGCTCTTTATTTCATGTGCATTGATGGACATTTTCTTTACAGTGGGTCTGCATTACTCTAATAAACAGCGGGGGTGGTGTGGAATCATAAAGTCTACTTGTGGGAGAAAAATGGCTCCTTCTAAACTATACCAACATGTGTGAACAGTGTATCTCCAGGGGTTCGAATATGGCCTCTCTTTATTTGCTAACATATACTTTCCTGCATTAGAAAGTTTTCAATGAGCTATATTAGTTTTAGTTTTATAAGAAGAAAACTCAAGCTGCATTCCAGGTAAGGCTCCCCCATTCCAGCAGCAGTGGAGTGGAGCTCCACATTTTGGGGCAGAAACCCCCTGTGAGTGGTTCTGCCTCTGGTCAGCCCTCCCAGGGGAGCCTCCAATGCTTTCTTTTTCTTTCAGTCTTCCAGCCATGATTCTGTAACTTAACTACACACTGAAATTCTCAGAAGGCATCAAGAGAGAAAAGAATGCCCCGGAATGTGTTTTGCTGCTCTGAGAAGGGCTCTGTGCCAGGCATATTGACCCCATGGGGCGCTGTCTGAGATCACCCATGGCCCTTGTGTGGCCGAGAGGCAGGATGTGTCCCCTGATGCACCGGTTTTCCCTCCAGGTGGGCCTACCATGACTTCTACAACCGGTATCGGGTGCTGGTCAAGAAGAAAGAGCTCGCCAACACAGACAAAAAGGCCATCTGCAAGTCTGTGCTGGAGAGCCTCATTAAGGTGAGCTGGGCACGGCCCCAACTGCTGGCCTCCAGGGGAGGCTCAGCCGCGGTGCCCTGGGAATAGGGGGATGGAGGAGGTGTTAGCTGCCTTTTTGGTCTTCATCCCTCGTATTGAAACTGTTCCTGAGATAGTAATCCATTTTCCTGCATCAGCAACTGTAAAGGAGAAGCCCCTTCACCTGCCGGGAGAACTTTCTAGTCTTTCTCCCATCACAGCTCACATAGAAAATGAAATTGTTTATACAGCACTCTGGGGATCATGATGAGGCTGCCCCAGGCTACAGGCTGCTGGCCGGGATCTCTGGCTTCCCCAAAGCCTGGGGCTCCACAGCTCAGCCCACCGGCACCAGCGCACCCACCCAGGGGCTCTGATCTGGAGCCCGGGCACAGCCCGGAAGCCAGCAGAGGGGAAAATAGCTGCGCTTCTGGTAGCTTCCTCACTGCAGAGCCGGCCTCAGGCCCACCCCCAGATGCTTGTTTTAAATAAGGCAGTGGATTTCATTTCATTTGAAACAATCTGAACTCAACAGCTGACACTTGGGACTGGAGAACTATAGCAGAGCTCTTGGGGGCCTTTAGTGAGGGGCAGATCCTTGAATATTTCCTAGTTCCAGAGTATTCAGGGATTACAGCAGAGTATGGTACTTAATGGTCTCAATAAAGGGTTAAATTATATCAAAAATCTTCCTTTAAGAAGGTAAGAGAATTACATCTAAATTTTTAAATTTCTAAGTATTGTTTTGCTAGGAAAATCTATTCATCTGGAGTATAGCTCATTGCCAGCTGAGCAGCTTTTAAGGTCATATGTTATTTTGTGAAAGTGACACAGTCACCCCCAGCCGTAGTCTTAGCAGCTCAAGTCTGTAGCTGTAGACAGTGCAGAATACTGTGCTAAATATTCCATAGAGAGCAAGAGGATGACAATCTCGTTAATTGAAGGTTGCAGTTGGTTCTTTGGACTCTGGTTAATTGAGGTTTTTGCTATGGTGTATCTGTCAGTGTTTACATTTCAACATGTCCTCTTTCAACGGGTGAGAAAAATGTGTTCAAGGTCAGCTGATTCTGGTTGACGTGGAGCGTCAGGAGTCTTCCTTCTCTGTTGGTACCAGGAGCTGGCCTCTTCATGTAATCAAGGCTCACAAGTAGCCCACTCTGCCATGGGGCTGCCTTCTCCTTTCTCCAGACTGTAGTTCCACACTTCCTCTGCCTTCTCTGGATTTCTCCAAGCTTCCAGCAGAACTGCTGCTTCCCAAACCGAGGGTACTCTGGAGGGGGCCCAGGTCAGACTGGCTGACTCAGCTTACCCCACTCTGCTCCCCTCCAGCTAGCAGGACCGAGTGCCACTGCCCCATCCTGCTCCTGATAACGCTCAGGCCACTGACTTGTTAATGCCCAGCTTCCATGCCGACTCTGCCCTCCCGGTTTCCTCAATCCAGCACTCTCTGAGCCCATACCACGCTGTCCTGTGCTCCAGATGTGTCTCCTTTCTTTCAGAGGATGGTCTTTGCATTGACACTCTCCCCTAGTTATGAGCACTGAGCCTGACACACAGAAGTAACTCACCAAACATTTGTGGAATGAGTGAACAAGTGAATTCCCTAAAGTATGTGAATACGTGCTGTTTCCTCTGCCTGAAGTGCTTTTTCCCTCTTTTACCTGTCCGGCCAGGTTTTACTTTCCCTCTAGATTGAGCTCTAAAATGCTTTCTGGTCTTTGAAGCCTGTTCCTGGCCTCCCAGACGGAGTTAGTCACTGGCTAACACTTTTCAACTTCTGTCTTCCATTTTTGCGTTTCTCCCCTTGTATTGTAGTTAAGGGCTTGTTCTTCATTTCACCAGACTCTGAACAACTAAATGGCAAGGGTCCCACTGTCATTTGTTCCTAGCACAGTTACTGGTCATCACAGGAGCTCTGAGTTTGTGCAAGTGGCTGCATGGATGACATGAGCTTGTCCTGATGAGACCTACCACCAGTGGCTCACGGTTATTAAGCACTTAGTAGGAGTCAGACACTTTTCTAACTGCTTCACACACTTCATCTCATCCTAACATTTCCTTGCAAGAAAGATACAACATGATACCCATTTCACAGCTGAGGAAAACTGAGGCACAGACAGCTGATATAAATTGCCCAAGGCGACTCAGGAGCCCCCACAATCTAAACCACATCACCCGCTGAGTCTGATTGATTAATTAATGTCACTGTATAATTACCCTTCCTAGAGATAGAATAAGGATCAGTGCTTTAAGACTTCCCTAGAGACCTTGTATTTCCTATTTTTTTCATTTTTTCCCTTTTTTGGGGACCACACCTTCTGGTCACCAATGCTAAGTGACTTGGGACTTGAAGCAACTGAGACTTGGCAAAGCCACACGTTAGTCTAAAATGGCACATGCCAGCTCCCTGCCCTCTCCAGGAATGTGCTTAGTACATTTTAGAGCAGAGTGATTAGGAGAGAAGCAGTGACGAAGGTGGCGTGTAGGCCAGGCAGTAGGCGCTTACCAGCCACACTCACTGGCAGGCAGCCACGGGGCAGGGGCTGCATCATGAGCTTGCTCACGAGTGATAGTCTCGTCCTGCAAGGATTGTAGGAACACCTCCATCTTTAGCCTGAATTTTTTTTTCTTTAACTCTACAAATGTGTATTGAGTTCTTCCTATGTACTAACCTGGGGTGGTCAGTGTGACGGTTATTGAAAGAGTGTACTAGGTGGGCCCTGCCCTCCAGGACGGATGGTGGTGTGGTTATAGACATCACTGGCCGTCATGCAAACCTGAACCTTCATCCTGACAGTGAAGGAGCATATTAACAAGCATCTACTGAGACCCAGAGAGCATGAGGAAATATGTATGTGAAGAGTGTGAGAAGGAGATGGTACTACAGAAGCGGCATGGTGTAGTAAGAGACCTCTGGCCTGGGAGTCCTGGGTCTTGGGTTCTATTCTTTGATATTGTCAGTGAGACCTTTGGCAAGTCACCTCAGCATTCTAGGCATCTGTAAAATAAAAGCAGTGGCTTGGGGTAGATTGCTAAGATTCCTTTCTACTCCCTCAGTCTCTGATTACTGGAGAAAGGTTCTCAAAAGATAGCCTCTGTTTGGTATGTGAAGAGTATAGTCAGTTCTCGGGGTTACAGAAAGCAGGCCCGGGGTAGAAGTTCTAAAGACACCTGGGGGAAGGGGCGTGCAGCCATCAGGGCAGTGGTGATGGCTGTAGCAGGCAGGACCTTCAGAGAGATCCTCATGTGTAACAGTTGTGGCTCTGTGAACCAGACTGCCCTTTCCCTGGTGATTTTTCCCAGAATAGGAAACGGAGCCTGTGTACTGTGGTTCCTGAGATGCAGCAGGCACCCCCCCCAGGCCCTAGCTCTGCTAAAGGCCCAGTAGCCAGGCTTGTCCCCCGACTGTGAGGGCTGAGCCGCCCACCTTTTGCTTCTGGAGCCCTCGTCACTGAGGAGGAGTCTCCCCAGCAGGGCAGTGATGCAGGCAAGGCTTCGGCTGCCTCAAAGCTTCCCCGCCCAGCCCAGCCCCTGTTGCTCCCGGCGTGAGCTGAGGGCCCCGAGCAGATGCGGGGCTTCCTCCCAGCTTCACCGGCAGCCCGACCATGGAGGGGACACTCGGTGACGGTCTAGCCAGGTGCTGCGTCCCAGCTCAGCCACGGCTCAGGCAGCCTGGCTTTCCTGTGCGTGGAACCAGGTTCCTGTTAGCCGTCCAGGGCTTGGCCGTGAAGAGTGGTGACTCGGCATTATTTCAGAGCCGTTTGTCAACATGAAATGTATTCTTGTGTGTGTGTTTTCCTTAGACCTTGGCTCATTATCTCCTCCTTGTTATGGTCTTCATGCCAAGTGAGCAAAATCAGATGAAGTTTATTTACAAAGAGTGCTCAGTTATCCTGAGTTACCTATCGAATATTCTAGCCCAGGCTCATCCGCATACACGTGGCTGGGTCATCTTCGCTTATCCACCAGGGTGAGCGCAGGGAAGGGCAATTAACTTTAACCTGAATAGATGTAATTAAAGAGAGTAATTATATGTCTGAAAAAACCTCACAACATAGTTAGAAACCAAATAAAATGTATTTGGGGGTTATTTGCAATATATTCGTAATTTCCCACACCTGCCTCCTTTCACTTCGTTCAGGCCTTTGCTTAAATATCACCTCCATAGAAATGCCTTCCTCGATTAGCCTATTTCAGCATCTCCATCCCGTCCTCCAGCCCTCAGTTTATTGTCTTCGTAATCTTCAGCACTGCCTGAAATGTACGGTGTGCTTGTTTGCTTGTCCGGCTGCCCTCACGGCGATGTCAGTTGCTGGCGGGCAGGGATCTTTTTCGCTGCTGCATTCAGTGTCTGACCAGTAGTAGGGACAGGCTCGGGGTCTGTTAACACACTAACTCTCAGCGTTTGTTTAAGGAGCAGGGGCATGTGAGACCTGGCAAGGGACTTGTGCGTCAGAGGACCTGGGGTGGTAGGGTGCTGTCCCTTGCTCCTCACGGATGGTGAACCAGCTCCCCTCCCTGCCTTGTAAAGGATCCTGACAAGTTCCAGTTTGGCCGCACCAAGATCTTCTTCCGGGCAGGCCAGGTGGCCTACCTGGAGAAGCTTCGGGCTGACAAGTTCCGGGCAGCCACCATCATGATCCAGAAAACCGTCCGGGGCTGGCTGCAGAAGGTGAAATACCGCAGGTTGAAGGCAGCTACCTTAACTCTGCAGAGGTACTGCCGAGGACACCTGGCCCGCAGGTGAGCTGAGCCGGGGCACGTCTAAGGTAGCAGATTGGCGGTGAGGGTGGAGGGGCAGGGGGCTGGGACCGGCTCCGAGCCGGCTGGCCTCTCTCAGCCCCGGTAGCTAGAGTGGTTCCTGCTGGGCCCTGTCCGCATCCGGCTTTCCCCCAGCAGCTGGGCCCCTCTCTCTCCTGCCCTTCTCACCTGAGCGTGTAGGTCTAGTTCCCAGGTCTCTTGCCTCCCCCAGTCTGTCCCCGTCCTAGGCTGGCACTGGCTGGTTTTCCCACAAAACCTCCATTTGCCCTTTGCTTAAACTCTTAAGTAAAACAGTCTTCTTTTAGAAAAAGAGACAATTTCAGCCTTTCTGTCACAGTTCACATACAGTCAGCTTCGTGATTTACACCACCAATTTCAAAACCCCTTGGGAGTTTGGTAAATAGGGCTGGCAAGACCCGGGGAGGTCCCTTCTATAAGTGGTTGCACTCAGCCAGCACAGAGAGGGCGAGACTTGTCTGACCGCAAGCAGCTACCTAGGGGCAGAGCCTGAAGCCAGTCGGCTGCCCTGGCCCAGCCCAACACCATGCAGAAGAAGCTACTTTAAACGTCCCCTCCTCAGTGATGTCATTGGGTTGATGAAGCGCTAAAGCGGTATAAGCATGTCCAGAGAGATGGGCGTGGAGGACACCCCGCCACGAGACCCACCCCCGGACCTTTACACAGGTCATCAGATTTTGGACCCAGCCCTAGTTCAAAATCAGTGACCTCTGCAGATCCGGATTTCCTCGGAGAAATGACAGTAATTGCCAGGAAGCCTTGCATTTGGAAGCCAGAGTTTCACAAGTGGCTGCTCAGGCATGTCTGCTTGAATATATAAAAGAAGCCCAGAGCAGGCACCCTTTGTACCATAAAGTTAGAAGATTACTCCAGCTCCCCCTCCTGTCCTTGCTGTTAGCTGTTTATCCGAGCAGAACTGGAGATGATGAGCGCCATTAATTTACCTGTGAAGAGCTGGGAGATGGTCTCTGGAACAAAAGCTACAGAAATGAGAAGGTTGTCAGTAGTATCAACGCTAAGTCATCATCCACAGTCAGGGCATCACTGAGCACCTTTGTGCCGGGGGCTCTGCTTGGGCAGCAAGCTGGCCTGCATTCTCCCTGCAGGGTGTTTGTATTCTAGAGAGACTGCTCAGGGAGAGCTGGCCCGAGAATCGGACTCATTTCAGCAGGTAGAGCAGGGCTGAGTGGGTCACCTCCCACTCTGGAGCTGCGCTAGATGATTTCCAAGGTCCTTTCTAGCTTTTAATATTCTGACTCTCTAGTTGAGCATTTGCTATGAGCCTGATACCAAACAAAGCCCTGAAGGAGGGTAAAAAGTGTTGGACTGACTTTAATGTCTGTCTTGAGGGGTGAGATGGAGAATGCGGAAATGAAACAGAGGAAAGTAGGTGCCCATGTGCAGTGCCTCCCCAGCAGAACGGGCTGGGAGATGAGAAAACAAAGAGGGGTCGCTGCAGGTCTGAGAAGGTTTTATTCATTCAGCAAATACTTACCGTGTGCTACTATGCCAGGCCCTGTACTGGATGTAGGGGTACAAGGATGCTTGAGACACAGCTCCTGACCTCTCCACACCCGGTGAGCTCCAGGGACCAGACAGGGGTGTGAACATGTGATGTCGTTGAGGACTGCCCAGGTTGCAGGAGGGGCTTGCGGGTGGGGGAGTGGACAGATGAGGAATCAGAGTTGATCAGACTTAGACTGAATTGTAAATATGTGGAAAGACGTTTTGCAGAAGACGGAGGAAGCCAGTTCTGCTGTTCTGAGCTGAGCCTCAAGTCCCCAAGGCCTTGGTACAGTCGGTAACGGTGATGAGAGTTGGCTTGCCCTTGTGGTGTCCAGGCAGGGCCGGGGAGGAGGGGCTCGCATTCACGAGTAGCCCAGAGGCCTCCGTCGGCCTGGCCCACCACTCTCTCCCTCCCCAGGCTGGCCGAGCATCTGCGGAGGACCCGGGCGGCCGTGGTGCTCCAGAAGCAGTACCGCATGCGGAGGGCTCACCAGGCCTACCAGAGGGTCCACAGGGCCACCGTGGTCATCCAGGCCTTCGCTCGGGGCATGTTTGTGCGGAGACTCTACCACCAGGTGTGTGGCCACCCTGCGGGGCTCGGGCTGTGAACTCAGAACTAAGCAGCAGCAAATGGGTTGGCACCAACACACATGTTTATTGGGCGCTTCTAACTTTTCTCTAAGTAATTTCACAACTCTGCTCTCACTGAATCCTAACCAAAGTCTCATGAGGTATAGTGTCTCAGAAGTTCTCCAGAGAGACAGAACCGATAGGAGATGCGTGTATCTGTGTGTGTGTGTATTTATTGTGAGGAAGTGGCTCATGCAGTCATGGAGGCTGAGCAGTCCCCCCGTCTGCTGTCTACAAGCTGGAGACCCAGCAAAGCCAGGGGTGTAGTTCAGCCCGAGTCTGAAGGCCTCAGGACAGGGGAGCTGATGGTACACATCCAGTCTGAGGGCAGGAGAAGATGAGACGAAATGTCCCAGCTCAGCAGTGAGGCAGGAAGAAGGCGAATTCCTCCCTCCTCCACCTTTTGTTCTGTTTAGTCCCACCGTGGATGGCATGATGCCCACTACACAGGGGAGGGCAGTCCTCTTCACTGAGCCCCCCGGCTCAGATACTTCTCTCTCTGGAAACATCCTCACAGACACAGGGGAGGGCAGTCCTCTTCACTGAGCCCCCCGGCTCAGATACTTCTCTCTCTGGAAACATCCTCACAGACACAGGGGAGGGCAGTCCTCTTCACTGAGCCCACCGGCTCAAATACTTCTCTCTCTGGAAACATCCTCACAGACACACCCGGAAACAGTCTTTAACCTGAGCATCCCGTGGCCAGTCAAGTTGACGCATATTAAGTATCACAGGTAGGAAGGGTGCCTATCATTGTACCCCTTCGACAGCTGTGAGATGCTTGGAGCAGCTGACTCACCTGCCCAAGGGCACTCTGTCAGCCCATGGCAGAGCCTGGTGACCTATCTGGGGCTCACACAGACTTGAGAGCAGGGGGCAATATTGGGAGTCATCAGGCTAGCTCCTTCATTTAACTGATGAGCAGCCTGAAGCCCAGTGAGGTGAGGTCAGGAGAAGGACCCTGACCTCCTCCCTGCCAGGCCATTATCCAATGAAGCTGAAAGAGCCAGTTAGGTAGCCCCAAGTCAGGACACACCCCATCCACCAAATCACCCCCGCACAACTGAAGCTCAGTGCTAAGATGCAAGATGGATTGGAACGAAATGTCTAAAATGGTCTTTTGTTTTCCTAAAATGAACATCTATCTCATCTATGATCAGAGAAGGTGTGATTTTCTAAGTAATAAAACTATAAAGCGTTACATTGATAATGAAAAAGCAGACGTGGTTAGGCACCAGATGGAGCACACCCGGGCCAGTGGGAAAAGCTTCTGTGACTATTCCTGGGAGATTGGTGACATCTGTGTGGTGTCACCATGGATGGGACAGGTGGCATTTCGGAGGCACTACGGTTTGAACCCAGCTCATCTCAGAGCTGTGATACTAGGCATGTTAGTCTTTCAACATGTTTATTTATTCATTCCACAAATATTTATTTGCAGGGCATTAGAGTGAGAACACTGACGATGCTTTAATTTTCTGAGCGGTTTTTTAACTGGATAGGAAAAAAACAAAAACAAAAACAGTGAATTGCAAGCCAAGTTTATAATTGTAAGCCATTTAACCCACTCAGCAATCTCACTCGACAGTGTCACTTCATCTCTCCCGCTCACCGTCACCAGGAGGGGATCCACATCTGTTGAATGGGGGGCTATCAGCTGGATAATCTTTAAGCCCCTCCAACTTTGAGGTTTTTAGACTGTGGTTTCCTAACCAATAAAAAGTTAAAAAACAAAACAAAAAACTAGAAAGGCGAGTTTGACAGCTGATTTCCTGTAGGTACACAGGCTGCCAAACCTAGTTACAACTTGTTCATAAAATAAAGGGCCGCCAAAGCCCTAAATCGTAGGGAAGCTGTCTCTCGCTGACCTTGGCTCTCTCCCCAGAGCAGTACGTGAGCCCCTTGCTCCCGGACTGCAGTGCAAACCCACCAGGTGTGTGCTTGTCCCCTGCTAGGTCCTCAGGGAGCACAAGGCCACCATCATCCAGAAGCATGTGCGGGGCTGGATGGCTCACAGGCGCTTCCAGCGGCTTCGGGCCGCGGCCATTGTCATCCAGTGCGGCTTCCGGAGGCTCAAGGCCAAGCAGGAGCTGAAGGCCCTCAAGATTGAGGCCCGCTCAGCAGAGCACCTGAAACGCCTCAACGTGGGCATGGAGAACAAGGTGGTCCAGCTGCAGCGGAAGATCGACGACCAGGTTGGTGTCTTGAGCTCCCACCCAGGGGGTGGGCCTGTGGGGAGACTCCACGGGCATGTTTGAGAGAGACCCATGGCTTCCCCAGGGAGCTCTCATTCGATCCCCACAAGACTTCGTGAGGCCATTTCACAGATAAGCAAATTGTGGATCGGGCGCATCCAGCACTTGGCCAAGGTCACAGAAGTAGAAAGTGCCAGAACCAGCACTCCAGCCCAGGTCTTCTGATCCCACAGCCATAATGAGGGTGATGCTGTTTTTTTTAACCCCAAATGTCACGAAAGTGTCGGTCCTTTCCTGTGTCATGGCTAAGATGGGTTTCCAGAGTTGAAAGCAGGCTCACTGGTACCTTGCTCGTGTAGGGTATTAATGGCCTCAGGACCAGGCTCTTGCAATGCTCTGGAGGGTTTCACGTGCCTCCTGAGAAAGGAAAGAAGAAGATGGAGGAAAGGAAGGGGGAAAACATGCTGAAGGCATGTGGTATGGGATGTGGAGGAAGAGAGTTGGAGTTGGGCCACCAGGCAGTGCTTTGGCAGTCACTGGTTTTATTGTACCTATTCTATGCTAGGCACTTTTTTAAGCTTCTCATGGTCCCAGTAGGGCAAGAAAATAAATGAGCCATTTTACACCTAAACCAGCTGCCCTAAACAGGAGCCCAAAAGTGGTAAAATGTTCCTGCCTTTCTGTTCTTACAAAAGACGGCTTCTGGAGAAGAAATTGTCACCCTGGGTGTCTGTCTCTATGTAAGTTCTACAGGTGTCTTATTTGGCTTGGCTCCCTAGTGGGGAAGCAAGACAGAAAGCTCAGTGCAGGGTGGCGGACACTCAATACATACCTGGCCCTGGTTGGCCCACAGTGATAGGTCAGGTCAGGGAGGAAGACATATCTACCCAGAGCATCAGGAGTGGATAGGAAAAGCTCTGTACTCTGGGATCAGCCATTTGGAAAACACAATCACAAGGAGGACCTAGGGTTGTATTATTATTATCATTGCCATTATTATTATTATCATTATTATTATTATTATGTGTATTGATGACTGGCCAGGAAAGACATTTGTATAGTCAAATTGTGCCAATTAACCTTCTGAGCAAGGTATAGTCAGAGGGACGAGCAGGTTTTGTTGGCACTGCTGCACCCTGCCAGGAGCCCCATGTACTGCCCGGCCGCCTCAGCCCTGGGTTCCAGCCATAGGGCCCTGCATTGGCATTGCTGATTTCTCAAGTTGACTTGAGAGGTTAAGAATAAATCTGGTATTTTATACTCCACGTGCTGGAACATCAAAGAGAAGGAGATTTAAAAGGCCTATTTTTAAAAGAGCTTTTTGCCTTCAGCTTCCTGCTTGGCAAACATCTGTGAGTAGTGGCGGGTGTTACCCTGTGTGCAGAGGGTAAGGAGAAGAGGCAGGAGGGGTGGGTTAGATCTTGCTTTCTTGTGTCCCTCCCCATGTTGCCTGACTGTGTGCTAGGCACTGTTCTCATGTGTTAACTCATCAGATCCTTACCGCAACCCGATGAGATTTAACATTATTCCCATTTTAAGCAGGCACAGAGAGGTTAAGTAGCCCGCAAGGCCACACAGCTAGTAAGTAGCAGGGCTAGGATTGAAACTTGGCAGTTTGGTTCCAAAGAACGTTCTGCTGCCTCCAACCAAATTTTAGGATATCTGCATACTAGGGGATTCTTCAGACATGTGAGAATTCCTCAGAACAAGGAAGACCCTTAGCTTTGTTTGGGGTTCCTTCTCATAGACAGCGTCGTCCTTGCACAGTGGGGTGTGTGACCCAGTGTCAAGAACATGCTTGGTGCTGTGTTGTGAGAGGAGTCAACAGCATAATCCGTGGCACCAGGACTTGTTTTACTGCGGTCTCTTAGCAGGCAGGGCTAGCCTTTGTAAGTGAATGGGTTTCTGTTCTTTCTGTATGGCTGGAGACAACTCAGGCAGCTGCTCCCCTGACACACAAGGCTCTTAGCCAGGAGGAAAGGATACACGTGTGCCAGGAACAGCATAGGTGAAGGCATCCCGAAGTATTTGTCAGAGCAGCATGAGGTATAGTGGACAGAGTCCCAGCTGGTTGGAGGTTTGAGTTCTGTCTCAGTTATACTTGCAACCAGAGCTGACAGTTTGGGGTTATGGCCGAATCTCTGATTAGGCCTTGAGTTCCTCAGAGACAGTTGGCCTAAGATCTCTAACTTCTAGCTCAAAAATTCACTGATGCCATAAAGTGGCTAATAAAGTGGTTCCCAACTCCAGACTGCAATGAAGAATCACCAGGGGGAGCTTTTTGTAAAAAGTATCCCCACTGCCAAGAAGTCAGCAAAGGAGGAAACTGAAAGATAAAACCAGGGTAAGGTTAGTGCCCAAAATTCATGTTTAAGGTTTTGTGCACCCAACTAAAGAGACAAGATGCAAAATTAGCACGAAGCTCCCAAGCAAACAGAAAGAAGGGAACAGGATCCCCTGAGAGCTGTTGAAAGAGTTTAGGAGGGTTTGGAGCTGTCCGTGGTGCTGAGACAGTTTTCCTGAGGGTTTTCAGAATCTGTGATGTAATAAACCACATCCTTCACAATATCCTTCAGCAGTTAAGTTCAGTGACAGTTCCTGGGATGATTTCTTGCAGTGTTCCTGGTGTAGGCCTGTGGTGTGACATTTTTCAGCCAAAATGATGTAACCTATGAACTTGGCTGTCTATCAATCTGGCTTTATTCAAGCACAACGTGTAGAGTGAGAAGGCCAGGTGAGCTAACAATATTTTTTACAATGAGGGTCAAGTTCCTTAAGCCTTTATGAGTATAAGGCTATATTTAAATATATTTTATTTCATATATGAAAATATGATGCAAAAGTATGGATTTAGTCAGTAACCTCTATTTATTTATTTATTTATTTATTTTACAACATATTCTTTTTTTTCCTATTTTTAAAAAATTTTTATTGGAGTATAGTTGATTTACAATGTTGTGTTAGTTTCAGATGTACAGTAAAGTGGATAAGTTATACACATACACATATCCACTCTTTTTCAGATTCTTTTCCCACATAGGTCATTACAGAGTATCGAGTAGAGTTCCCTGTGCTATACAGTAGTTCTTATTAGTTATCTATTTTATATACAGTAGTGTGTATGTGTCAATCCCAGTCTCCCAATTTATCCTTCCCCTCTTTGCCCCCTGGTAAACATAAGTTTGTTTTCTACATCTGTGACTCTATTTCTAAGACAAATATCATATGATACCACTTACATGTGGAATCTAAAAAAAAAAAAAAAAGGTACAGATGAACTTATTTACAAGTCAGTAACCTTTTAAATCAGTTAGATTCAGTGTACTTAGTATGCACTCAGTAAACGTTAGTTAATATTTTAT
Source organism: Balaenoptera physalus (assembly GCF_965194825.1). NCBI lineage: Eukaryota > Metazoa > Chordata > Mammalia > Artiodactyla > Balaenopteridae > Balaenoptera > Balaenoptera physalus. Next base: position 24,621,088 of record NC_138897.1, read on the forward strand.
TTTTCATCCATGTACATTTGAAAAATCGTATGTGACAAGTCACAGCTTTATGTCCTTCTGTGCCTCAGTTTTCTCAGCTGTGAAATGGAGATATTAATCAGCCTTACTACACAGGATTTTTGTGAGGAGAGAACGAGTTAATAGATGTGAATCTTGTAGTACAGTGCCCTTGAGCAGTGGGTGCTGAGTAAGCATCCTCTCGGGATGCCTGAGGAGCTCGAGGAGCACAGGGGTCCATGTGGAAATCCCCAGCCCCCTGCTGTCAGGAAAAGGCCCTCGCTGGAGGACGGAGCTGGCCAGGTCTCGGGTCACACTGACAAAGGCAGCTCCAGGGAGCCTGGCCTGCCATCACAGGGAGGGTTTCTGGGGTCTATGAGGGAGCACGTGCCCCTCACCACTCCCTGTGCCAGGCTTGGCTGCGCGGCCATGGGTTCCATGGCGTGAGGACGAGGCAGGAAACTGCTGGGCCCTTCTGGGGTCCTCCTTTCTAAAACCATGCCTCCGGAACAGGAAATGTGCAGCTGTTAGGAATCTCCCACCCACACCCCAGGCGGCCGGCAAAGAGTTCGGAGCGTCTCTCCCAGGGGGTCCCTAGAGAACTGAATGATGAAGAGGCTGCCCTTTATCAGGCACTAACTGGGTGCCGGGCCCCAGGGAAGCCCTTAATCTCCCTGAGCCCTGATAAAACCCTATGAGGAAGGAGTTACAATTATCCCTCTTTCACACATGAGGAAGCCAGGCACAGGGAGGTGGAATGACCTGACCACACGTTCGCAGCTGATCAAGATGGGGCTGCGGTCTGAGGACAGGTCTGTCTGGGTCCAGCCTCTTAACTCCCCAACTTCCCAGAGCCTCACCTCAGCGTGCGTGTCAATGAAAGCAAAGAGCTGGCCTCCTAGACATGTTATCTTTGCATGAGGGTCCTGGGGTGTCATCACTGCCCATAGCAGATGTCACCATCACGTTGTGTGCCTCTCCACACCCCACACCTGCTCCATCTAGAGGCCTCCACAGCCTGGTCCTCCTTCCCACTTTCCTGGGGATCTGACCCAGGCTGCAGCACTTGGAGGAACCTCACTTCCCGCCCAGAGCAGAACAAAGTCCAAGTGGCTAGTCCAACACGTGTTCCCTCCCTGAACCCCACTCCCCTTGTGCAGAGACTCTTCAGCCTCCTGGGAGACCCAGACCTGGGTGGGCAGTGCAGATGGCACTGGGTTTTTTTAAACAGATGCTACCTAATTGGATTTCTTATTTGTAATTACTTAGAGCAAAGCTGACTGCCAGACCAGACATAAGGGCATGTCAGGTAATAGCTGGGAGGTTTCCACAGACTGTGGGAGGATCTTTTTGTGCTGTATCAATGAGGGAAATGTACCCCTTGGACACCAACAATGGGTCTCAGCCTTAAGGTCCCATGGCGTTCATGGTGTTGTACTGGGTCCAACAGCTGTTCTTTTGCTGCTCCTCGCTGCTTTGCATGAAGCTTCATTGCTGGTGTGAATTAGTCATTGGTTCCTGATGCCCCAGCTTGTTGGTAGTTTAGCCAATAGCTCTGTTCTACTTGGAGCTCCTGCAGAGAATAGCAATGAAGAATTATCAATGACTGTTGCTTGCTTGCTTGATTATTGGGAGAACCCTACTTCTGCCACTCCACTTTCCCTGCTGACCACTTTGAGCTGATATGCTCAACTGCAGCACTACTTTCTGCCCATGTTTACACTGGCGCTTGACACTGGCCCTGGATCCTCAGGGCTTCCTCTGTGTGAGCTCCTCCACAGTCTGCCTCCCAGTCCCCCTCCGTACCTCTGCCAGGCACCTGGGGGAATGCTTCTCACTTACCTATTGCTTGAGTGGGTACATGATTGGGTACCTCGTCGGCAGGGACGGGTTCTGCCAGGGCATCAGTTTCTGGAGTCAGAGTCTTACAGGATAAGCTGACAGGTGATGGGAGGGATCCCTAGGCCCTGTGGAGGACCTCCTTGGAAGAGGGGATGCTGAAGAGGTCCTTTGTCTCAGAGCCAGCGATTAGGTTGCAGCTCTTTGTGCCAGTGAGTCCAAGGGCAGGAGGGCCCAGCATGAAAGAGCAGGGAATCCTGAAAAGCAAAGGCTGCAGTTCGAAGAAGCCAAAAACATTGTTCCTGCAACTTAAAAACCGGGCGTAAGATCTCTCCAGCCGGACACAGAAGGCTAACCACTGTCAGCCAGCTTCCAGCTCTGTCACTGCTCCTAAACACTCCTTGAATGTCAGTATTGGTGTTCTTTCTTTTCCTATATTTCTCCTGGGTTCACAATAGAGTTTTGTTAGGGAGATGCCAAGAAAGCACTCAAGCATTCGGTGATTGTGAGGTTTAATTCCACCTTGGAAGTCCCTTTTTTAATTGCCTTCATGTTTGTTCCTGTCCCACTAACCTTGCTCTCCACCTCTTTTTCCTCCCTCCCTGTTTGCTGGTGCTGTCACAGAACAAAGAGTTCAAGATGCTGTCGGAGCAGCTGTCAGCCATCACCTCCACACACGCCACGGAGGTAGAGAAGCTGAAGGACGAGCTGGCCGGCTACCAGCAGAGCCAGGGTGAGGATAGCAGCCCGCAGCTGCAGGAGGAGGTCGAGAGCCTGCGGACAGAACTGCAGAGGGCCCACTCGGAGCGTAAGGTCCTGGAGGACGCCCACACCCGGGAGAAGGATGAGCTGAGAAAGGTACGTCGGGGCCAGAGGGGCAGCTGGGTGGTGGTTGGCTAACGGAGCACGCCCACGAGGTGGCTTCTTCTTCCAGCTGTTACACTGCCATGGACTTTCCTGGGGCTTGTGCCCAAGACTGATGTAAAGTGCCACTGCTTTGGGGGAACCCACACAAGCACGTGTCCATTCACCTGACAAGTGTTGATTGAGTTTCTGCCATTACCCGGACGTGATGGCATCCCCTGAAAGGTTACACACGTGTGCCTTTGGGCATGTTCCTTATAGTCTAGAATTAGCCAGAGTCCGCTCTGCAGTCCACGTTCCTGTTGGCAGGAGAGATGGTACAGAGGTAGTGGCCGTTCTTCTTAACGTTGCCTGCAGGGATTAGGGGCAACCTCTCGGCATCCCTACCCATAATCATAGTGCTTTGGGGAATTTGCCTTAAGTTTAAGTGTTGATAGTTTCAGCCTGACTAATCTCCTCTGGTTGGTGTGCTCTGTAGGTTTACTTTCCACCCCATAAAATGGGATTGGACCCCACTCCCCCATCTCAAATGTCAGGATACAGAGATTCCCTTCTCCACTGCCAAGATAGCTGTTCAAACCAGGGAGGTCCCACATGCCCCTGCGGAGCCTTCCACGGTCTCAGGACGCTGCTTCTCTCCCCCATCTTTATGGCACCCCACAGGCCACAGGGAAGATGGCACACTGCCCACTTATTTAGTTCCTGTCCATCACTGGAGAGTCACGATGGGTTGAGAATCTAAGAGGGAAGGACTCAGTGTTCCTAACATTGAAATAATAATTTTCAGTGTTTAAAAATTGGGGCAAGCTGAATGCTGCCACAGAAAGCATCCTGAGGTAGACACAGGAGTTTCCAGATTCTCATCCCTGCATTGCCATTACCAAGTGCATGCAGGAAATCTCACTGGCCTTAGTTCCCTCATCTGTTTTTAAAAAAAAAGAAAAGAAGAAGAAGAAGAAAGGTTGGTTTAGATCATTTTTTAGGCCCCTCTACTTGCAGCTAGTCAGCTCCATGAGATGGTATTTGATGGTTTCTAGAAGGAAAAAGAACCTCCCTCAGCCCTGCTCTGTAGTGCCTCTCTCTTCCTGTGCCCAGTTACCTTCTCCTGAGCTGAGCCCTCCGGCACAACCGGGAAATAGGCGGGCTGCCATCCACCTGCGGACCCAGCTCCTGCTGGGCTTGCCTACGTCATTTCCTGTCCGGGGCAGAACTTCCCCACCGTCAGCCACTGCTTTCCCCAGATCCCAGGGGGTTTCCCAGAGTCAGAAGGGGGATCCACACGGGGATTAGGTGACGAGGAAATTGAGACATAGGACTTACCGGAGCAGGCAGCCTGGCACAAAAGAGGCCACCCTGCAGCCTGTTGCCTAGATAATCCTGCCAGCTCACCTGCCACGCCGGGAGTGGACTTCATTCTTCGGGGTAAAGCACATGCTTAAGGAAACTCCCGTTACAATGTAGCTACAAGCCTGTAACCTATAAAGCATGGAATTCCAAACTTGTGGTTTATGGATCCTTGCTAACAGATAGACAGTAACCCTTGTATGTGAATAAAAGACAAGATGGTGACAGGCAGAGAGAAGAGGCCAAGATTAGAACTGGAAACTCTTGAGATTGGTGACCCTGGGAGAAAAAGAAAAGCAGGTTCCCTGCACATGGGTGCTGGTCACATGAGACGCTGGGCAGTCTGTTAACCCAGCAGATCACAAAACCCGGGTCTGCGGTCTCCGCCTCCACAGAGGGCACTTGACTCATGGCCTCCCCAGGCTCCTTCTCTGCTTCCCCTGGGGCACTGTGATTTGGGGACTCAGTACTTTTAAAGTATCCAAGTCTCCATCCAGGGAGCCTAAGGGTTTATAATATCCCGTGAGCCAAATAAGGAAGTGGGCTGCCTCCTCCTCTCCTTTGGAAAAATTGTTACTATTGAAGTCTGGACCTGGGTCTTAAATATCAGTACAATGAGAGCTTGGTCCTGGCAAGAAAAAAGAAAAATTCAAGGACACTGCCAAAAAGGCAATAGCAGGCACAGAGGCAGAACGAGAAAAGCACCTTCCCTGACTCCAAATATAAGCAAGTCCCAAGCTGATAACTTAAGAAACTGGCGTAAAATGATTAAGTGCGATGTCCATCTTTTTCCAGGAGGAGAAAAAGTGGAAGCAAATTTTTCTCTTTCTCTAAGGTCTTCCAAACGTTTATTCTGGCGGCTGCGGGGTAGGGCAGGTAGGGGCTGGCTTTTTCCCCCTCTGGTTCTTCTCTGCCTAGTCAGGGTTTAATATTTATCAAAGGTACCATGTCCAGTCTTAACAAACGCTGAATAATCAGACAGTTGGTTTCTTCTCTGGCTCGTCCAGCAGCCTGCTCCTTGCTGAACAAGATTGATGAGACGGGCGAAGCAGGGAGGGAGCTGGCTGCTGGTAGATGTTTAATTAATGGATTTGATATTTCTGTCAGCAAATGTTGTATTGGAACTGGCATCCTGGTAAACTTGGGGCCCCCCGCTTCTGACAGCATTCTCACTGTCAGGCCACATGGCCATGCTGCCTTGGACTGTGGGAGGCCAGGTCTCCCTGGGGGCAGAGCCTGGGCATGACCCACCCCCATCAGCTGCAGAAGTTAGCTGACAGTCGTTCTATTAAAGGTGTCCTTGTTGGGGCCTCTCCCCAGAGTGGTCTGCACCTCGGCCTGGAGCCTCCTTTCCTTTTAGCTGTGGGATGTGTATTTTGTTCCTTCTTAAAGCTATCAGTGATCCCTGTGCTGACGGACTTGTGCAGCTGTGCTGTTTCCTATCCCTGATGAAAGAGGCATGAGTCCCAGGGCTGCCCTTGACGCAGAGGCAACGGCTCACTATCCAGAATCTGCTCTGCTGGTGAGGCCAGCACGGCCTGGCTCGGAGCAGGGCCGTGGGTGGGTGAGAAGGAGCAGCCCACAGCTAGGTCCCTGGCTCTGAGCGAGGGTCCTTGACACTTGTGAGCCCCCCAGGCCTTGAGTGTTCAGGCTGGTGCAGTTGGGGTTCTGTGTTGTATTGTGTCATCGGCCACCGAACCACCAGCGGATAGTTACCTTGGATAGTTCCAATGTAAAGGTTTTGTGTTTTTCCAAATAGAAGTAAAAAGATCTGCCTTTGGGGGTAGGGGGTTCTCACAGTGGAATGTTTTGAGTCTTCCCCGCCAAAGATACAGAACAGGACTTCTTTGGCCCATTTAGACTCAGACTTGTGCTACCAGCAGGCTTCATGGTTCATAAGGAGGCTGATGGTTGTTAGAAAGAGGACCCCATGCCGTCTCATGGAAGGACATTATCTCACTGCAGAAATCATGGAAGCTCACAGCCCTTCGTTTATTCAGTAGTTATTTATTGAGTGTATTTGTTAGGCACTGTTCTGCACACTGGTGCAAAAGTAAGCAATTTTAAAAGTCCTTCTCATTCTTAGGGAGCGTAAATATTTGGGGATTATTGGAGAATACACAGATGGGAATCAAATACAAATTATCCCTCATGTGCAATAAAGAGAAATAAAGCAGAGTACAGGGATAGAGGGGAACCTTTGGGGCCAGGGGAGGTGTGTTTCATTCAGACTCCCTCTGAGAAGATACCTGAGTGAGGTGAGGAGTGAGCCATGGGAACTTCTAGGGGACAGGTGACAAATGTAACAGCAGGTGCATCAGCCCTGAGGTGGGAGTAGGCTGGGTGGGTTCAAGGACCAACAAGGAGGCCATCGGGCTGAGGTGGACAGAGCAAGGAGAAGGGTAGGAAGGTGGTGAGGTCAGATCAGGAAGGATCTTCTGACCTTGAAGGCAGCATTGGCCATGAACCTTCCAGAGAGCTGAGCAAGTCTGTCTGATTCCCTTGGTTCCTGCGGCACACAGCAGGTCCCTCCCGCCCCGAACGCCTTCCTGTAACTGTGCTGTCGGAACCAGGCGTTTGAGGCCTGCTCCAGGCTGTCGACATCGCTGTCCTTCATATGTCAGCCTTCTGACCTGTCAGGATGCAGGGTGGCCTAGTGGTTACGAGCTGGACCCGGTCTGCTCAGGGCCACAGCCAGCTGTGGTTTTCTACTAGAAGACTTGCATTTGGCTCTTTTTACTGTGCAAAAACCCAACTTGAAAAAATAAGTCAAAACAAAACCAAAAGCCCAGAGCTACATTTGTATCCCCAAACATTATCACTAGTAAAGGCAGTTACTTAGCTGAGGCATTTGTTTCATTTAACTTACCAGGGGCTAAACTAGCCTGATTTACACCAGTGTTGGTTCTCATGATCTGTCCCCAATCACCTTTTAGAGGTAAGAAACACTCCCAAAAATGTTGCCTTGCAAGAGTTGGAAGACCCCTCCGCCAAAAAAAAACGGAGCTGCTGAATGATGTTTAATGAGGCCCCACAGCTGGCGCGGGTGTTATTTATCACGCTGAGAGGACACACCTGCCTTGTTCTGTGCTGTTAGCGGCTCCCCCTGCAACCTGCGTCCCTGACAACAAAAGCAAGGCCATTTGGCTGCAGAAGTTTGTCACCCACCACGTCGGCCAACAAACTGTCCGTAGGCTAGCTGGTTGGGGAGACTGGGGATGGCCAGCACCTGGGGAAGTGTGATTGGGGGAGCACTCTCTGCGCCCCCTGGGATGTGGAGCTGAGATGGGCCCCACCCCTCCTGCTGTGCGCCTCCCTCCAGAACTGCTCAGGCAGGAAGAAACGCAAAGCTCCCCAATGCCACTCTGATGAACGGCTTAGAATAACAAAGCTGAGTTCATCAGAGGCCTGTCTTTTGGCATCAAAGCCTTGGAGGGAGACGGAGGAAAGAAATGAGGCGCCCGCACAACAGAAGATTTTAGTGGGTACACGCTCATGACCGTGGCTGCCCCGCCAGCTGGAGTCGTGGCTGAGATTTTAGATCACAGGTGGTTGCATTGAAGCTTCATGATCTTCGCCTGCATTCAGAGGAATGGAGGTTTCAGGTCCAGCCTCGTGGTGGTGGCATGCGCCCTCTACTGGGCAGATGACGCGCTCCGCTTCAGAGGGACACTGCCTGCCTGTAGGATGCTCAGAGGCCAGTGGTGAGCGCTGTGAGTGATCCTGGAAGGCGTCTCAGGTGCCCACCTGCGCTGTGAGCTGCCCGTGTACACAGAAGGTGGTTTAGGGAATTGAAGTCCTAGCTCCATGGAGGGTCTGGTTACTTCACAGCCTGATCTGAACAGCCACCCACCGGGGTCCACTGGTTCAGAGGTTGCAGTCTTGCGTCTCCGAGGGGGACTGGAGTCCTGCCCTCCTGACTGCGGCACCAGGTGGAGCTTCACTCTGGCTGCACCCTGGGTGGGCTTTTTTCGTAGAGGTTCACACCACGTGGTTTCTTCTGTTGGTTGTTTTCAGTTTGACTTGACTTGTACACCAAGAAAAGGGAAAGCTATTTTGAGTATTTGCCAAGCTAATTTAAAGGCACACGTGAGGTCATTGGGTGGTGAACTGCGTCCAATAACAGCAAATTAGATGAATTTAAAGAGTGCTTTTTTCCTGTGGTGTATGTGCCTCCTGAGCCGAATTGAATTATTTGATTAAACAAGCTCATGTCTTCTAGATGTTTTAGTCAACTATAAACCCATTTAAAAAACCAAAAAACAAAAAAAGACCCTTTAAAGGAGTTCTGATATTTTCATGAGGAAAGCTTAGGCTCCTTAACTGGATCTGCAGGGCAATTCATTCGTTCAACAAGCGTTAGGTGCCCGCGTCGGGCCGGGTACTGATGATGTGACAGCCTGGAACGTGGCCCCTGGGTCCTGCTGAGGCCTCTGGTCTAGGCTGAGCAGGCGGGTGAGGTAGCCGAGCGTCTGCCAGGGGGCAGGGCCGTAGCACCAAGGCTGAGAAACCCTGCTTTACGGAAACCTGCTATGGCCCTTACCTGTTTTCTCACTGTTACCCACCTGTTCCTCACCCCTGCTAGGCTGGGCCCTCTCTGTGGGCAGCTACCTTGAGTCTTGTTCATTTTGCATCCCCTAGCCCCTGGCAAGGCTCCTGGTACAGAGCAGCGCATCAGGAAGTGTCTGATAGATGAGTGACAGCCTTGCCCTGTGTCACCCCCGGGGCCAGAACTAGGCTCAGCAAGTGGGAGCCTTTGACGATAAAACAGCATCCGTCTCGATGCTTTTTCTTTTATACTTTGCCCTCACCACCAAGTCAGGTTTACTCTCTGTAGACACGAAACATCAGTTGTGCTCATTATAATAAAAAATAAATTGTCGACGAAGATAACAGTCTGGTATAATTAGTTACATGAGGGTATACATATTTACCAGCCTTATCTCATTTGATATCCTGTGGGGAGGCAGAACATGGTCCTTTGCCTGATTCTCCATAGAGAGAGTTCCTGACCATGAAGGGGGTAATAATCTACTTGGTGGGAAGGGGTCTGCTGAATATAAAGACGTAAGGCCAGTGGTTCTCGACCTAGAGTAGTGTCAGCATTGCATTCACTAGTCAGAGCCTCATTCCTGTAACTCTCAGCAGTACATCCGCAGGTGAGCTGACGAGGGAAGCTGAGTCCATCTGAACTGAGGTTGAAAAGGAGCTGCAGTGTCGCGTTGCCAGGATGGGACAGTGTCCTGGAAGGTAGTTTTGAGCCACATTTTGAAGGAGATTGAAACCTCCTTGAAGTTTGAAGGAGTTGGGTCGTGTTAATGGAGGGTTAACAGATGGCTTGGAGCTTTTTGCAAGCCTCTGCCAGTACTGTGTGTCTGCTCTGCTCTGTAAGGATCCTTAGAGAGCACGCCGCCTGCAGACTATCAGCAGCTCCCCAGAGGGGCCAAGGCACCTAAGTGGGAGTCACTGCCTTCGGAATTCCTAAGGGGAGAACAGCAGACCTCACTCCTGGACTCCAGCCTTGTTGAAGTTCTCTCCTGACCCTTTCTACCGGATGCTGGGGGTTGGGGGGAGCAGTTCTCTTAACTCACCTCTTGGTGCCTTAAGCTTATCTTTAAAGCCAGGAGGAAGGGAAGATGGCATTGAAACATAACCAGTTGGAATTCAAACCTCTCCAAGGCTTCTGCCCTTTAGCCAGCATCCCTGGGGCCTCCCTTCCTGCTTTTCCTGCCACGGGGTCTAGCAGCATTTCAGGGGAGTGCAGGTGGGTCCTCTGGGAACTGTGTGACCCTCTCTCCCCCTGGATTCCATGCCACAATCTCCTAGGTAGCAATTCTGGTAGGTCACCATCAAGTCTCAGCTACTGTGCACAGGCTAGTTATCACGTGTTCTGTTATTGTACTGAGGATGGCATTTTGAGGCTCTTTCTACACAGGTTGGGAAGAAGCCTCTCCCCAGTAGGTCATAAAATGTACCCAAGATAGCCAGCACCGATTTCTTCAACCAAAGGGAGCAAGATTGTTTACGCTTATCACTCAGACCAAAACCTGGGAGCCTGTCTTACCCTCATTTTTTTGTCTTTTGCCACACCTAGCACAGGGTACTGTGCTTAGTAAAATAGCAGCTTCATTGAACATAATTCACATACTCTAGTTGAAAGTCAGTAGCAAGGCTCCTTCCCTTCCCCAGCATCTGAGCTGTGCGGGTCCAGTGAGAAAGACACGGGCAGGGGCGGGTGAAGACCAGGGATAATTCTTCATTGTGAGCTTTAGGCTTTCCTGAGACTCAAATATGAGAGCTCAAAATGTACCAAGACACGGAACTAAATACAAGAAGGCCAGTTATCAGTGTAAGATCCTGAACACAGCATATGAGCTTGGCGTAGACTTTTCATGAGGTTTTTGTGGGCGTTGCAAAACCATAAACAGTGGTAAACTCATCTGCCCTGTTCTAATGGGATTTTTCTTTCAGTGTACAATTTTAATCCCCAAATGAAAGCAGCTTTGGCAGATTCAATTTTCTTTAGTAAAAAGAGCATTTAAACTTAACCAGCTGAAGTTCAAACCTCACAAAAGGAGCCTTTCCTCTGCCCGGCTTTGCAGGCAAGTATTTTTCCCCCTGCTGTCTCTTTCAGCGAGTTGCAGACCTGGAGCAAGAAAATGCGCTCTTGAAAGATGAGAAGGACCAGCTTAACAACCAAATCCTGTGCCAATCTAAAGGTAGGTACCAAAGTGACAACCAAATCCTGTGCCAATCTAAAGGTAGGTGCCAAAGTGCAGGACTTTTCATTTGGATTTGAAGTTCTTTTCCACACTGATTTTCCCCAAAGATTTCTACCAAGCGTGTAGTCAGTCAGGATGCTGCAGTGGGGAAAGGGTTTCAACGGGAGAGAGATGAACAAGAAGGGTGATCTTTAAGATCCCGCTGCCGACATTTGGTTTCAGGAGTTTTAATCACCTGAGTGCACAGACTCACCCAGCATGGCCTTTAACGGTCTTAAATTTCCCTTTAAAAATTGTTTCTTTCCACTGATATGGATCATAAGTTTTGGTGGGAGAAAAGCCCACCCATGTTACCTTTTTGCCTTCCCTCCTTCCCCCCACCTAACCTGCGGCCTTATCTCCTCGCATCTCCTTTAATCTCTCTGCACAAGAACCTGAAAGACCAGGAATAAGGAAGAAACGCTGGAACAGAACCTAGGTTCTTCCCGCATTGCTGCCAGCAGTTGCTATGACAGTTGTTGTAAGAGAGAGTCTGGCCTGTTAGCCGAGCGAGTTGTCGTGTGTGCGGCCGGCTTCTCTCCCCAGCCCCTAGGGGCAGAGTGGGCCTTCCCCGCTCCGAAGACTGCAGCCGAGCCTTGGGAGCAAACCTCCCTGGGCCCAGCAGAGGGTGAGGTCGCTGAATAAACTCGCCAAGTATCTGTGTTGTGGGCAGCCTTTTAACAAGAGTTTAGTCAGAAGGCACGAGTGGTCACGCTCGAGTGGAAGCCATGCCAAGCAAAAGTGCAGCTCCGTGCACTTGCTTTCCAGATGAATCTGCCCAGAGCTCCGTCCAGGAAAACCTCCTGATGAAGAAGGAGCTGGAGGAGGAACGCTCCCGGTACCAGAACCTCGTGAAGGAATATTCCCGGCTGGAGCAGAGATACGACAACCTTCGGGACGAGATGACCATCATAAAGGCAAGGAGGGCGGTTCTGCCGCCCACCGGCTTTGCAGCCCTTTTCCTCACGCCGCTGCTCCTGCAGTGCCGTCTGGCACAGCGATGCTCGGTGATCGGTGCGGCACGAACAGCGTCGCCTCCCCGTGTCAGTTGTCACCCCTCCCGCGGGTGGTTCTCACACAAGCAAGTAGCTGGGCAGTGAGTCCTTCCCAAGGGCAGCTCCTTTCCCAGCTTTGGGGTCTTATGAAGATCTCTGTTAGGACTTGAAGGAAAATTCCACCCACGTAAATGTGTTCTCTTTCTTGTTTCCTATTCTGGGAGAATCCCTGTGGTTGAACAGGAATGGTATGGGGAGCACGAGCTGCAGGCAGACCTGCAAGGGCCTGACGGTTTCTCCTAATCCTCAATGCCACGCAGATACAGGGGAACATTTTCATGTTTCAAGATTTGTCATCCTTTTTTACCCCATGTAACTATTCCCTCCAGAAAGGCGTATTCAGACGAGACTGAATAAGTTAATTGCATAGGAACCAGGAAGAGAAGCTGAGTAGGAACACATATAGAAGTCTAAAACTTTCCAACCAAGATCAGTTTTTACTCTCAGCGCCCAATCAGATGCAAGGGGGGAAAAGAGTAATTTTTAAGTGAACAGTATGAATGATAAGCTCTCTTTCTAATATGCTTACTATTTTCAGAAACAGAATTGGTGGAGTGCAGGTTGAAGCAGGGGCCTTGAGGGGCCGGTGTGCAGTGTTGTCTTCAAGAGGGAGGCGGTGACAGGACTGTCTGTGTACTTCAGGCTGTTCGGGGGTTAAGGGTCTTTTCCCCAGGACCTTTCAGAGAAATTGGCCCAACGTTACGGATTTGCATTTCATTTAGAGGGAACACAGACCCGCTGTAGAACTGTGTTCTCTTCCAAGTGTCATTTTGTTGCTTAGCTGGACGGATGTAAGAACTGTAGGTGAAATTTCTCGTGGGAACAGCTCTGTTTAGCCATCATTCCAAGAAACAGTGGTACCTATTTTTGTTGACAAAGGAGGCAAAAGTCCAATTCTAGAGTCTACTGTTATTTGAAAAATAATAGTTCTCGTTAACATTAGTTCATTATGTGTTTTCACATGTTTCTCCCTAAACAGCAAATCCCAGGCCACAGGCGGAACCCATCAAACCAGAGTAGCTTAGAATCTGACTCTAATTACCCCTCCATCTCGACATCTGAGGTCGGAGACGCAGAGGATGCCCTCCAACAGGTGGAGGTGAGTAAGACAGGCTCTTGGCTGTTGTCTGTGCTCCAGAGGGAGGGTCTGTGACCTGTGTGGAGCTTCCCCCACCAGCGCTGTTCTGTTTCTGGGACCACAGTTCCCCGGGCTCATTCCTGACAGCAGGGTCACTCGGACTGCGGCGGACTTTACAGACGGTTCTCTGGAGTTAATATTTACTGTGCAAGGCAATACATTATTGTTCCCGCTCTCCATAAAGGAAGATACCTGATTCCTCTTGCAAAACTGAGGACCTGTTGCAGAGAGGTGAAATAGCTGGAACAGCTGAGTCATTAAAAGAGATATAATTTATCATCCCCATTTAGTATCACAGCACATATAGTAATATCAACAAGAAAATTTCCCTTCCTGACTTAGAAGCTGGCTAAAACTCAGAGGACAGCAACAAATATTTGAAACAACAGATATTTGCTGAACGAAATGTATCTTTGTCGGTAATAGCCTCTAGTCACACGGTGGTCTTTATAGTCTGTGTGTAATTTTATCAAAGGTACATAGACACACAGTTTTTCCTCTGGCATTTGAAAAGCAGAAAATCACAAGCACGTAAAACCGTATGAAGCACATGAAGATAGATGTGGAAGAGGGACGGTTATTAAAACAAATGTGCTTTGATCACATCCTTGTGCCAGGCACTGCTGGTGGGTACTGGAGAAACAGCAGTGATCGAGCCAGAGAAGGTCCCTCCCCTCGTGGAGCTTGTCTGATGGAGAGTTAGACACTAATCAGTTGATGGAAGAAGCTTATAATACAATTGCGAGTACCGTTAAGTGCTGTAAAGGGAAGTGAAGGATGGTGAGAGATGGAGAGTGATGGAATAAAAGGTGGAAGGATAGAAAAGGAGGTCCTCCAGGTAAAGGTCTGTCTGCTGTACAGTTTGGTGTGGTTTGCTGCCTGCTGTATGTACTTAGTAAGCATTTAATAAATGCTGGCTTAAGGCCCTTGGTTTTGCTTTGCAGTCTCCTAAGTCTGGGTCCCAGAGGCTTCGGTCAGCCTGAACTCCAGATGCACCACTCAGGTGTTTGTATATGTGATGGTTTACGTGCAGACATAAGCACTTCCATCAGTGGATTTATTTTCTTCCGGGAAGCTGAGGCTGGTTCTTGGGATTGGCCAGAGCAGCAAGCCCAGTGCTGGCTAAGTACGAAGCATTCATTAAGTGCTGGCTGAACCAAATTATGTTGTCCCTTATGTACAAACATGTACTTTTAAGATCCATGTGGATATGCTTGTGCCGATACACATGTTTGTCCATGCACACCCACACGTGACAGACCCTGGAAGACAAACCCAGGCATGAATCTGAAGGAAGAAATCTACTGGGAAATTGATGCTGCAGGATCTGTTGGATAAATGGGTTCCCTGGCAGGACAAGCGTTGATTTTGATTCAAGGTGCAGTCAAGTGGTGTTCGACATCACATTTAACGGTGATTAGTAAGCACGTTGATCCTTCATCAGGAAGCATTATATCCTGAGTTTTACAACTTCTCTGTGTGAGACCATTTTCCAGAAATGAGCTCTTTTTTAACTTCTAAATAAAAAGGCTGTGTCTTTATCCATTTGTTCCTAGAGTATATGATTGGTCATCGTAGGTGGCTCACACAGGAGGAATATAAGTGGCTGAGACTCAGATGTTATGTAGACAGAAAATGAGCCTGGAGCACCATCTTTAACATGAGAATGATAGTTGGTTGGCATTGTCTTTGTGTCAGAGGCGTGGATTGATGTTTGAGAGGGAGAGGGAGGACAGACGGCCGACGGAGACAGCTGACACTGAGGGTGCCGTGTGTTCCCTAAGGCATCTGTGCTATTAAAACCTCTTCTTCCCACTCCCTGTCTTCCTCGGAAGGAAATTGGCCTGGAGAAGGCGGCCATGGACTTGACAGTCTTCCTGAAGCTGCAGAAGAGGGTGCGAGAGCTTGAGCAGGAGAGGAAGAAACTGCAGGTGCAACTGGAGAAGAAAGAACAGCAGGACAGCAAGAAAATCCCGGTGCGTGAAGGAGCTGCGAGCCCGCAGGGCCGCACCCTGAGGGTGCTGGCGTCAGAATGACCCAGCTCACTCCTGCCAGGGCTCACGGGGTCAGGTGTGACCACGAGAAGTCATGCTGGGGCTGGGTTTCAGGGAAGAGCTTCATCTTGTCTTGATGGCATATTGAATCTTCTCTGCAAGTGCCCACATCACTCCAGTCGGACAGGAGTCAGCTTCCCCAGTACCTTCAGGGCAAAGAATTTCCAGTGGTGAAGCCAGCAGGGAGCCTGTGTCATTGTCACCCACTTGCAAAGAGAACCAGGGTGTAATTAGAGTATAAACAGAGTTGACCTTCGAACAACTCGGGCTAGGGGCGCCCAACCCTCTGCACAGTTGAAAACTCACCCGTGACTTATAGTCGGCCCTGGTTCTGCATCTGAGGATTCAACCAATCACAGATTGTGTAGTGCTGTAGTATTTACTATTGAAAAAAATGCACGAATAAGTGGACCTGTGCAGTTCAAACCCATGTGATCCAAGGGTCGACTATATAAGCGAAAGTCGAATCTTAGAGAAAATCAATGCCTGTTTGTACCTGGAATCTGGTGTGGACTTGAGTTTAGTCCCATTGGGTCAGGGGCAGACCAAGTTTGCAGTCACCCAGGACTGCAGCCTCTCCTCAATCTAAATTATCATCAGTATCTTGGGTCTCGAAAAGATATTTTTTGAAACCTTAGTGTCCCCAGATGTATCACTCCATCCCAGGGACCCACTGGGCACCTATCCTATGCTCAGCACTGTGCTGGTGCCGGACTCATAGTAGGTGTTCAAAGTGTTTATTAAATGAGGGAGATACAAACAGAAGAGAAATCCCCCCATTGACTAGATTATAAATTCGAGGAATGTGTAATCTAGGTCAGGAGAACCAGACATAACACGGGTGAAGAATAAAAAATAACATTGGTAGCGCTCAAATAAATGCCAGATTGAGTACAAACAGGTTGGTGCTGTAGGAATAGAGAGCAAGTGGTCCTCCACCTGCTATGAGGACTGCTTCTAATGGGATATGAGGCCGTTTCGGACATGGCTCACATCATTAGCTGACCTCACTGTGGGTTTGTGAAAGGCCTTGGGTCTGTTCTCAGGCTTGAGTTGCCCCTTGCGGGGTTCGACCCCCTCCCTGCATCCTCAGCCCTACCCCCACCCCACCCCTACACACTTTCTCCTTCTGTAACACCCAACTTCCCTTTCCAATCAAATGTGATACAGATGTTGATCAGTATTACTGGTAAATTCTTGGGGTTTTTCCTGAGCAGTAAGTGGGGAGGTAAATCTTGCTGATGGATTTAAGTCTTTCAGGTGGATTAGATTCAGAATGGAGGGTGAAAGGATTAGGTTTATAAATGACTCATTCAATTAGAAGAGAATCTGCCCTGACAGGCGAGCACAAATCAAATAGATGAAAAGCTGCACAGACGTCAGACAATGCCCGACGTGAAAGTTCCTGGCCGCCCAGCTGTCCCTGAAGGCTCACTCTCCAGGCTCCCCACTGCAGAAATGCCAAATAATTTTGGAATCTTGGCTTTAGGACTTCTGCTTGTCTCGAAACCGGATAAAAAGGGGTATATCTTTCATTAAAAAATAATCACCGAGCAAAAGTTAGAACCGCAGTCTCGGCTCACAGTCCTGTAACGTGCCTTGAGGATCTCTGTTTAAGAAGAATGACCTTGTTTCTGCCAGAGTTTGGTAAGAAAGGCAGAAGTGGGCCAGAGGAGAGTATGGAATCCCTCTGCAGAAACCCTGAAACTGAGCTTTCAGAGATCATGTTCTTGGATCTGCCCTGGGTCCCAAGAGAAATTCTGAGCCACCTAGGTCTCTGGTCTGGAGCGATATGGCCCAGGTCTTGGCTATAGAGAGAGGCCAGGCTCTGGATGAGGAATGACAGGGAGGTCTATAGGGAGCCTGTCAGTGAGGGAGTCACCTAGCCTGTCATGCGGTGGGGCCTCTGGGACAGTCCGTCCATGTGTTTGACTTCCCAGCCATCTGGCTCCCTTTCCCCGGGCCTGGCAGAGTCACCACGGCTATCAGGGGGATTCCAGCGGGCTGTCCACTTAGAAACATAACTGCTGGTCCACCCTAATACAGCTCCTCAGATTTGGATAGATGATCTCCATTTTCCAAGAACCTAATGCACTCAACAGTAATCCATGGTCGTGCGGCAAGCCCATGCTACGTAGAACACAGGTGCAGCCCTCTCCCCGGGCCAGTGGGCTATGAGCTGACCCTGAGCAGTCACATCCCCTACCACTGGGGATGGTGGGAGGCGAAGCAGAGGCTGGTACCCTGGAGCGTCGCTTTCCCAGGTTGCAGGCTGGAAACAGTGCAGCCGGTGTCACAGTCCTTGACCTGGATCCAGCCCCAGTCTCCAAGCCTGGGACCCACCGAATCCATCCACAGCTGGACTTCAGGTTGCTAGCACTGTGGATATCTAGTTAAGCACTGTCAGGTTTTAGCCCCCAAACCCATCTTATTCAGGGACTATCACTCACTACTTGAAATCACCCCGAGCAGTTAACCATTTGTGAAGGTGTTTCTACCCCTTCTCATTGGACAAGTCAAGTCCAATAGCTGCCAAACAATGATAGGAGTCATTGGCTCGGCTGAGTCCTAATGGGCTGGTGTTCCCGTTGTTGCTCTCCACACCCACCAGCTGTGGAGCTGTGAGGTCAGACAGCATTCATGGTGCTCCGTAGTGGGCCAGCTGTCACACTGCCTATTGTAGAGCGACGTAGAGGAAGCAGCTTCTCCACAAGGTGCTTAGAGTGACTTAGTTGGGAAAGCAATATACATGTGCACACACACACGTGTTCCCCCCCCCCCCCGCTGCCAAAAAATAACGAAGAGGGGCTCTTAAACCTCATAACAAGTACATGATTATTATATGTTAACCTTCCTAATAAGCACACAAGTCTAACGGTGCTGGTTTCCTAGAACTACTGGAACAAAGTACCACGAACTAGATGGCTGAAAACAACATAACTTTATTCTCTCATGGTTCTGGAGACCAGGGGCCAACAATTAAGGTGTCAACAGGGCCGTGCTCTCCTAAAGGCTTTTGGGGAGGATCTGCTCCATGCCTCTCTTTGAGTGTCTGGGCTGCTGGCGGCCCTTGGCATTCCTCGACTTGCAGCTGCGTGACTCCCAGCTCTGCCTTCATCTTCAGTTCACGGGGTGGGGGGTGGGGGTCTTCCCTGTGTGCGTGTCTTCTCCCCTTCTTATAAGGACACCAGTCACGGCAGACTAGGGACCATCCTAATGCCCTCATCTTGACTTGATTATATCTGCAAAGGCCCTATTTCCAAACTGGGTGACATTCACAGTTACCCGGGGTTAGGACTTCGGTGTATCTTTTTGGGGACGTGGTTCAACCCATAACACAGTGTTATTTGTGTTCAACCTGTAGGTGCTTGTGAAGATCGTGTGAATAAAGTTATGCAGGGGATGTGGGCAGGCAGGAGGGAGCTCCGTGGTGGCCTGAGGTAGTGAGCTGCATCTTGGCAGGAAGGAGGCGGACATACAGAGGGTGGGAGTGCCGGGCACAAGCAAGGGCAAAACAAGCACGTCCTGACCGTGGTGGGAAATCGTCCTGTGGAACAGCTGCCTTGCAGCCCGTGCTCACCTCTCTGCCTCTTCTTCCATGCAGGCGGAACAGCCAAGTAGTGACTTAGATTTGGACCAGGATGCAGATCTAGCCTACAATAGTCTGAAGGTAAGATTCTTGGAAGACAAGCTTCCTTAACTCACCCTACGGAGGACGGATGATGGTGCTGGGCGACAGCAAGGCCAGTCCTGAGCTTCCGTCTACGAATAAGTGGAGCCGTAAGCCCACAGTTTCCCCTTCCCGCACTTGAGTTTCTTCATCTTTGAAATGAAGGAAAATTTGTATTTACTCCAAACACCCCTGACACAGAATGTATGAGTTTTCCACATCAAGCAATTCTCCAGTTCTCTGTGGACACCAACTAGGAGTCCTACAATTAAATTCAATTGTGACACAAACTTCCGAGGGTTAACACAGACCCTGCTGGTTAGGGGCTCAGCCCCACAAGACTGCCCCCTCTTCAGATGCCAATCACATCGGTGGGTCCCCAGGACTCTGCTACGATCATGGGTTCCCGTGCCCCCTTCCTCACATTTGATAATTTGTTAGAACGGTTCACAGAACTCAGGAAAACATTTTACTTACTATTACTGGTTTACTGTGAAGGGTACAACTCAGGAAAGCCCAGATGGAAGGGGTGTGACGCATGTGGGAGGGGACTCGGTGTGTCCAGCCCTCTCCAGGCACCTCCACGTGTTCATCAACCGGAAGCTCCCAAACCCTGTCACTGAGAGGTTTTGTGGAGGTTCTGGTTACACAGGCATGATGGGTTAAATCATTGGCCGTTGGCATTTAACTCCATCTTCTGCCCTCCTCCTCCCTTTTCCTAAGGTCGATGGGTGGGCTGAAGGCTGCAGGGCTCTAACCCCAGGCTTGGGTCCTCTGGAAGCCCCCATCCTCCAAGAGTTACCTCAGCATAAACTCCAGCATGGTTGAAAGGGGCTTATGATGAATAACAGAAGACACTTCCCTCACCTCACCACTCAGGGAATTCCAAGGGTTTAGGAGCTCTGTGCCAGGAACCAGGGACTAAGACCAAATATAATAGAAGATGTTCCTCTCACCTCTAACACTAGGAGGTTACAAGAGTTTAAGAAGCTCTTCCAGGAACCAGAGCCAGAGAGCAAATATATATTTATTATTATGGCACGTGTATCTTACCTACCTGATACAGTTTCAGTTAGAGTAAAATGTGCCGGTGGAATAGACTCACTTTGAAAAACAATCCAGACCAGCATGGAGATATGTAAGGCCGGGGTCTCTCCCAGCGTGTCCAGCAGGAGGTGGCCGGGTGGAGGGTGGAAGGCCTCGTGTCTGAGGACAAGCGGGCCTGCATTTACTGCAACGATGCGGCGGGCGGGCGGGCGTGGGGATGTACAGAAAAGGGGCGTTAGGTGGAGCATTCCCACTCCCCTGTCCTCTTCCCCAGAGACTTGGGAGTTGGGAATTTCTCCAGTGTGCCAGGGCCACTCAGCCTGGTCCCACTTACAGGACTGCAGATAACTCTGGTAACAGCCATATTGCTCAGGAGAACAGCCCTGAGTCATTCCCACAGCTTTTTGAACAACTAGGGCCACACTACTGGTATAAGAAGAGGGTGCTAGGTAGGTTTTTCTCTTTTGAATTATTGATTAGACTTACTTTCTCATGTGATATTTAAAAGATTTAACACCTTCCCAGGGGCAGGGGAGTCTCTTGCTGTGATAAATGCCTGTTACAGGGCTTTCTGTACGCCATCCTTCAGCTGCCTTTCCTGAGGGAGGCTTAGCCCCAGAGGAAGAAAAGGAACACGGGATCTTGTTATAGGCTATTGGGGCATCAATCTCACCCCTCATTTTAAAGATGATAGAATGGTCTATCCCAGTGGTTCTCTTAAGAGGGGTCCTGGGACCAGCGGCATCACCGGGATCATGCTAGAAACGCAGATTCTTGGGCTTCAGCCCAGACCTGCTGGATCAGCAGCTCTGGGGCGGGTCCGGCAGTCTGGGTTTTAACACACCCTCTGGGGATTCTGATGCCCACTCAACTCTGGTCAGAGCCAGAGGAAACTTCAGCCACCATCTGGTCCCAATCCCTTGAACCACCCCTGAGAAAGCAGAGGTTCCAGGGGTACAAAGTTGTACCAGAGTGAGGACCCAGGGCTCCTGCCTCCCAGCCCAGTGCTCCTTCCCCAGGCAGTGCTGGCTTGTCCTGGGAGGGCACACTGCTAGCAGAAGGAAGATCACCGAGGCTCTGAGTGGAGTCTCAACTCCTGAACTTAATAACTAGACTCACCAATAATCACCACACCCCAGGGCCCTTCTCATTTCTGCAGAATCACTCGTCTCCATGCCTGGTCCCAAATCTCCCAGAAATGACCACGTGTGTGGTGCAGTAGTGGGAAGGACCCTGGACCAGCCTCTGAACTCACTGTGAGCCTTCTCTGCTCCATCCTCAGCTTCCTCGTTCGTTCAGTAAAGGGGTTATACCCAATGATCTCCTAGCTTTGTGATCCTGTGGCTCTGTGATGAATGTGTAACCAGTGCCCAGTTGTCCATGTTCTTGGTTTTCTGTGGGAAATTTTGAATCCCATATATTCCAGGGCCCTGTCAGCAATTTATGTGTAATTATCAGACTTTAAATTATCTGACTTCATCTCAAACACAAAGTTAAATATTTTACCTAGAAAATTTTAAATACATTCCAAAACTGAGTTTCAATGGTATTTTTGACTCTGTATACAGGCGGTGTTTTCTCTGCTAGCACTGGCAATTGGCGGCTTTCCGTATGACCAAAACGATGTTCTTGGTCTGTTCTCCAGAACACGAGTCTATGTGACACTCCTTAGAGGAGAGGGGCAGGGAGGCCTCTCTAGACAGATAAGTTTAGGGTGTCAGGCGTTTTATACTCTCTCTTGGAAAGTCAAAAAATACATTAACATACTAGGGTTCCAGGAAGTCCTGTGTTAACACGTTTAAAATTGTTAACTTAGCATTTCCACAAAGAAGGGTTTCATAGCCAAGTACACCTAGAAATACGAACCCCACTGAATCGCTTAGAGGATTGCGACCATACAGGCATCATGTCAGATCCTTGGCACCAATAACTTGGGGGTCTGCGTTCAAGTCCAGGCCCCAGCTTTGACCACTTGCTGACACAGTCAGAACGTATACTGTGTGTCCCGTCGTTAACACGGGAAGGTTGCTCTTAGCTCCCCAGGTGGACGGGGCAGGTGGTTAAGGAAGGTGGAGGAGGAGGCCCCCCGGGGATGGTGCCCGGGCTCCAGGGAGTGAGTATGTCGCCGGGCTGCCTTCCAGAGGCAGGAGCTGGAGTCGGAGAACAAGAAGCTGAAGAATGAGCTGAACGAGCTGAGGAAAGCCGTGGCCGACCAGGCCTCAGAGCACAGCGCCACCCACGCCACCCCTGACAGCTACTGCCTCCTGCTGAACCAGCTCAAGCTGGCCCACGAGGAGCTGGAGGTGCGCAAGGAGGAGGTGCTCATCCTGAGGAGCCAGATCGTGAGTGCTGACCAGCGCCGCCAGGCTGGCAAGGGCTCGGTGAGGAGAGGGGGCCGCGGGCGGGGCTTGGGGCCACGGTGGGGGAAGAGGTGTGTTTCTTAGGTTTCTTTACGCAGGCGGGCCTTCAACCTAAAATAGAGTCTTTTAGAGTCTCCTCTAAAAGTAAAGCAAGGTACCTGCTGTCCTCCCAGCATAACTTTTCACAGGAGACTTTGCTGGAAGTTTCTAGGATCTTCTGAAGTTACTCAATAGGAACATGTTCAAAAGGAATGAGGCTCAGAATTAGAGTAAACCTGGGCCACGGCCTGAGCAGCCCCCTTGGCCTGGTTTTCACCTCAGGTCTTGCCCCTTGCTATTTACTTTGTTTCCCAGGTAAAGAAAGTCTTCCCTCTCTCTCAGCTCTCCCGGGGTGACAAGTCCAACTTAGCGTTTGTTCCTAATGTTTCCCCCTCCTGCACAGATTGAGGAGCGGGCGGGAGGGGCCGGAGGCCAGCTGGGCCGCTCTGGGCCTGGGCCCAGGGGGCAGGGGAGCTGGGGCAGGTGGGCAGCACTGAGTGTGCAGGATTCCAAACTAAGACAGATTCCAGTCATCTCCTCCGCCTTCGGGGAGCTTTCTCCTCCAGGGACACCATCCTTGCCTCTCCCTCCCCGCCTCCCCCAGCCTCCCCTCCACCCTCTCTGCCTTTCACAGCCAGGCCTCTGACTGTGACTGTGATTCTCCCTGATTCTCCCAATGTGATTTTTAAAAGTCACGTTCCTGCCGGGGATTAACCGCTGTTATCTGAAGTCTTCTGGTGCCTTTGTCTTTTCCCAAAGGCTCGTTTTTCTCCCTCTGTGTATAAAGTCATTTCGTGACAATTGTCTGTATAACCAGAGTTATTTATTTTTTAATCTGGGACGTTCTAGGAGCCAAACATCAATGCCAGAACAAGTTGGCCTAACAGTGAAAAGCACGTGGATCAGGAAGACGCCATCGAGGCCTATCATGGGGTCTGCCAGACGAACAGGTAAGCCCCGCCTTGCGGTCACTGTGCCTGGAGGAGGCGACGGGGAAGGAGCCCTGCCCAGCCTGGTACGCGAGGGCCACTCCTCCGGCACTGACCTTGCGCTCAGCCTCAGGGTGTTGGTTTTTATAGGAGATAAATGAGGAGGAGCAGACTCGGTGAGTCCCATGCGCCGAGGAAGCCTGCTGTTAGCATTAGCGAGACTTCAGTGATCACCCCTGGGGCATCCAGAACCCGGGTCCTCTGAAAAGCACTGGGGAAGGGAGCGTCCCGGGGGGTTTGACAGGAGGAGAGGGAAGGACTGGCTGGGAGTGGCTTTTCTCATTGAAACGGAAGCAGGTGCCAAGTCAGCCCGTCTGAGTAGTAGCAGAGGGGCTGCTCCAGCTCTTTACCCTGTCTGCCAACTTTACTCAGCCCAGCTGGTGGACGCACGTGACAGTGGGCCCCATGCCCTGTCATTTAAGACGTGGAACCCAAGACGGGCACTGCAGAGATTGGGTGGGAGAATGTGACCACTACCATATTGGCTAAAAGGAGATTTCCCTGGACGTTAGCCTAGACTAAATTCCAGGACTTTCCCACTTCTGGTCCCCCCTCAAGGAGGAGCTACGCAGGGTTAAGGCAAAAGAGAGTGACTGAAGGAGGCAGCAGGGCCCTGGGACACAGGACAGAGCAGGGCCCCCGAGGTAGTGCAGCCGAGCACTTGAGAGTGTGCACGGGGCTTCCATTCGCTTACCAGCTATTTAGGGACACTTCAAATCGCTCAGTGCCAGGTTTCCTCACCTGTGAACTGGGGACGGTCATAGCAGCCTACCACATAGGGTGACTGAGGTTAGGCGAGTTAGTCCGTGCAAAGCCCTCAGAGCAGTGCCTGCCTATGATAAGCATGCAGTAAACATCAGTGTTCTTATAGCCACTATTATTACCTGTGCCTCTGTGGGCACTTGTAAAACCGGAGCTGGCCTTTTCCCTGGCTGCCTGTCTCTCTTTCTGAATGTTGATCAATCATTAAGCATTTATTTAAAGTTGCTAAAAACAGCAAGTGCATCCAGAAAGTTGTCAGTAGTGGGCACTGGGAGTGCAGCATGAACCTGTTTGCAGGAGTGTCACCGAACGACGTGAGGACTTCCCAGGGCTTTGATTCCCAGATCTTCTCATCTGGCCCCTCTTTCTGTGGATGAGAAAACTGAGCTACTCAGGCACACGACGGGCCTGTAACTGAGTCAAGGTAGAATCCGAAGGCCAGACTCCCAGGCTGGGCTGCCCCAAGCCCACTGTGTAGGTGATCAGAAGGTGAGGGTATTTTAGCAGGCCCCCAGGAGGAAATTCAGTTTATTTCAAGAGAAGGGAGAGAAGGAAATGAAGGTGAATCTCTGAATGCCAAAACTGAGTCAAGATTTAGTCATTTTAAATCATCTTGGGTGAAGATAAGAAATGAGATGAATAAGAAAAAGGAACACAGGTGATATTTTAACATTTTTTAAAAGGAAGAAGGAAACTGGGAGCTTGGTCCTGACAAGCGAGTGTGCTTATCTTTCTGATCTTCATGGACCGTCGCTGTTATCAGCCCCCTTTTTGTTCATCCAGATGGTTGTCAGGCATCCAGACCTAAGTATAGGTATTCCCAGGGGATGCTTAATACCCTGGATTTGTCTTCCTTTGCAGCAATAATGATGATGGTGATAAAATAAAAATAGCTTTTCTTATATCTTAAAATAATTCAGTTCCCAGCAAACCCAGGGTACAATAGGGAATTAATAGCCTGTGAAACCGAGTTAAGTATAGAAAGGAGCCTCTGCCTCGGGGAAGGGAAGCCAGAGGAACCAGTGCCCCAGTTGCCCCACACCTGGAAATGACACTGGTGGGTTTGTCTCTCTTCCAATTCCTTGAATCCCAGCAGCAACAGAGGACAGCAGTGGGCAGGCTGGCAGGGCAGGAGGATTAGGATGTGATTCCTGGAGCCCAGACAGCGAGGGCATCCTTTCCAACAAGGGCTGCTCCCTGCAAAGGTGCTTTGAAGACAGAGTTGCTTTTCCTCCCTTAACCGTTTTCCTGTAATGGAGAGTGTTCTGGTTGAAATGTAAATTGTATTATGCAGGGATGATTTTGGAGTTGGGGTGATTGGAGAATCTATGGTCTCCCTAGAAAAACATATACACTGAATTTTGCTTCGATTTCTGGAGGGAGTATAGACACACCTCCCCACCCAATCACAGCCCCTCTAAGAGTACTGGTCTCCAAGTTCAGAACATTTTCACTTGCTAACTTTCATAGTTTATAGAGTTCTTTTTCGGTCTTTGCAACTGTGTCTTGTGTTTTCAAATTTGGAGCAAGAAGCCAGTGTTGAGGGCTCTGAGAATAGCCACAGGAATATGTAGAGCACTTCTGCTTCCAAACGCTCTCTCATTTTCACACCTGGGGAACTAAGAGAAACCAGCAATGTTATTACCATTTTATAAATGGCAGAACTAGGGTAAAGAGAAGACTGGTCCGTGCCCCAGAGATGGGCTGCAGCAGACAGGCTGGGTGTTTGGAGAGGCCGTCTTCTCAGGGCTGTCTGGAACCAAGTGCATCAGGGTCTCTCCGGGAGAGATGGGCAGGTGGGCTGGGAGAGAGAGGTTCCTGCTGCTCTCGGGCTGGCCTCGCCTCTGGACGTGCACCCAGGTCACAGAGCTGCGTGGGGGCAGGGGTGTGGCCAGGGCTCAGGTCTGGCTCCAGGAACATGTTCCTTTGGCTGCTGGCCCGTTCCACCCAAGCCTTCCCAAGTCTGTGGAACTCCAGAGCAAGACTTAGGGTGCATTCTTGGACCTTTTCTCAGGTCCCAAGAAACCTCCTTGCAGGCCCTCTCCACCCAGCAGGTGCTGAGAAACTAACTACATGAGGCCCTGCGCACAGAGAGCAGGTTTGCTGTTGCCACCTGGGCTTGGGCAGCTGACCCTGGGGTTATTACTCACCCCCTAACGGGCCTGCGCAGGAGGATGGAGACCTGGTCTTGCCAGGAAGGGGTATGTGCAGCCGCCTTAGGGTGGCTTGGAGTTTACGGTTCCTTTGGCCTTGAGCCCCAGCTGCTGCAGGCTGTCCTGCCGGGCAGGGCAAAGGAGGGGCAGCTTGATTCTGCTCAGCTCCTCTCACAGACCCAGCTCAGCTGCTCCTAGAAGCTCTCAGCTTTCTCCTAGGGGGTGATCATTCCCTTGTGTTCCCCCAAATTCTCTCGGTCCTGAGCCATCAGCACAACTTCTGTCTGCTGTAATTCCATGGCATAACCATATTTATCCACGAACAGCTCCCTCCTGTGTGGCCAGGCCTGTGGTCTCAACATTCCTCTTGCTCCTGGTATTGGGGTTGCTGCCTCCCATTTCTCAGAGACCCCGAATCTCTTGGGCAGTTGGCTAGAAAGTCCGGGTGGGAAGTAAAGAAATGAGAACATCCATGCAGCGCAAAGCGGTCTTTGTAGAAATGGGACACCGAGCTGGCTGGAACTTTGCCTGTGTCTGTCCATGCGGCGGCAGGTCCTTCCGCTGGGCGGAGGGCCGGTCGTTGGGTCCTAGGTTTCACAGTCTCCACAGAGGGAAAGTAATATTATCCCAGGCCTTTTCTGGTGTGCGCCATTTCCAGTTTTAGGTTATATCCTGCCGACCAGAAGAAACCTCTCCGATGACACAGCTGAGCACTTTCACGCACAGTGAAGGAGGAGGCCGGAGCCGCGTGGTGATTGGCCCAGACACGAGCTCCCTAGCCGAGGGGAGCCGTTGCCTGGGCGCCGTCAGAGGCTCTGCCCGCTGCTTACTCTTGTGTGTGTCTCTGGCCTCTTTGGGAACAGGGCTCAGCACAGGGGCACATACACAGGAGGTTCTCCATGAATATGGGTTGGTATTAAGTTACATCAAGGACTTAGCTTTATTTTAAAAAGTAATTTCCCTGGAGCTTGTTTGGGGGTTTCCTTCTCAAACCACCAAGGGGCGCTCCCTCCCCGGCCCTCGCCCCCAGTGGTGTGGAGGAGTGGGAGGGAGACCTCTTCAACAGGAACAAAAGATGGGCCTGGAGTTGGTTGACTGGTTTTTTCTTTCCTTTTTTTAACATCTTTATTGGAGTATAATTGCTTTACAATGGTGTGTTCGTTTCTGCTTCATAACAAAGTGAATCAGTTATACATATGCATATGTTCCCATATCTCTTCCCTCTTACGTCTCCCTCCCTCCCACCCTCCCTATCCCACCCCTCTAGGTGGTCACAAAGCACCGGGCTGATCTCCCTGTGCTATGTGGCTGCTTCCCACTAGCTATCTATTTTACGTTTGGTAGTGTATATATGTCCATGCCACTCTCTCACTTTGTCCCAGCTTACCCTTCCCCCTCCCTGTATCCTCAAGTCCACTCTCGAGTAGGTCTGTGGTAGACTGGTTTTTAATTTACTCGTGCGCCTGACGTCCTGAGCCCCATGGGACGACTGGGCTGCATGGCTCTCTAATCTTTGTGCATGATGCCTGGATGTTATTACAGAATTAGGAATGCTAACTTCCTCACTGCAGGGCTCAGCAGTACACGCGTGCCCCCCTGCAGAGTGAGTCTGCTGGGAGCCGTAGGAGTGCGGGGACCCTCAGAGGCCTGGCAGCCCCTCCTCGGGGTCTGGGGGGCCAGCCAGCGTGAGGCAGGAAAGGGCCTGAGACCAAGGCCGGGAGACAGGGCACCTGGGTTCTAGCCTAGGTGTCAGTGTCAGGCAAGTCATCTCCCCCTTGGTGTCCCTGCACACATGGAAATGAGATAGTTGGAGGAAGGGATCCCCGAGGGCCCCTTCAGCAACGACACACCCACCTCTGGGCCCGACCCAAGGATGACCCCAACCGTGCCAGGAGTTATTCCCAGTGACCTGCCCTCTGGGTTAAAGCACTAGCTCAATAGATGCTAAAAGGCCCTGAGTTCAGTGTAAGTGTTAACAGCTGGTAAGGGAAAGGCCTAAGCTACCGGCTACCCCCTTCACACAGCCCAGGCCACGTGTGGATTGGCAAGGATAATGGGACACACAGACCAGCTGAGAGCTAAGCAGGGCGGGGCCGGCAGAGTCTTCAAGCAAAGGCAGTATCTGGGGAAGCCAGGCCTGTGTGAGGTCCCAGGGCAAACACCCAGCCGGAGGGAGAGCAAGCATACCCAGGAGGCAGAGGCCACGGAGCGGCTCCCAAAGCATTCTCATCACTAGCTCTCCCTCTGCTCCTTTTCATGGACTCCAGAGGCGGGCCCGCTGTCTGTGTGACCAGCTGTGCCCAAGAAGCAGCCTGGGTGAGCCCCGCAAGGGCTGGGCCCTTTCTCATGAGGCAGAGCTGGGGGGAGAGGTAATGGGTAGCTGCACCCGCAGACCTCACTCACAGCCTGACAGCAGGGCATGGTCCAGTGGCTGACCATGTCCAAAGATGCTCCTGGGGACGATTGTCTTCCTCCTGAGGGTTAGGAAGGGGTTGCTGGTCCTGATAGCAAGCAGTGTGAATGCAACTCCTGCTTCGTGCTTCCTGCCAGGAAAGCTGGGATCCAGCCAGCAGGAGCAGAGGCCTCTGGGAGCAAGGACTGCGGGCCCGAAATCTAGTGGGGACAGCAGGGCTCTGCCTGCCGCCCACCACCCAGTCCCGCTGGCCTTCGAGGGCCTCACGTGTGCCCGGGGCTGTGTAGGGTTGAGGGGTCCGTGCTGTGGGAGTGTGTGACATGTGCCTGGTCTCCAGGAGCTGCGCTGCTGGCATTGGGCAAACACAGGGCAAATGGAGAGGATAAAAGAACTCGCAAATAGGAGGCATCTGGCCTCCTGCTTTCCCAGTTGAGTAAATAGGAGTAATGCAGTTGGGTCCCAGGGTTAAGGGAAGAAAGCTCAGCACTCATCATGCTGGTTAGTATTAGCAAAGTTGTTATTAGCTGTTTCTTTATGCAAGACTGCAGTGAGGGCAGGAGTTGAGATGAGTTAATACTTTTCTGCCCTTAAGAAGTGACAGGAAGGAAACATACATTGAAAAGCAGGCAAAATATGTGGTCTCCTTCCCTGTCCTCTCGGAGCCAGATGTCCCCGAGGTGCCACCCCTGCTGCTCCCCAGATCCAGCATCTGGGAGGCCGCCGACCCCGCCCTGTACAGTTAGCCCCTGCTCAGTGTCTGCACCTTCCACCCTGCGCAGGTCCTCTCCTCCCTGCCCTGTTTGCATCTCCCCTGATTCTCCCTTTCTTTTCCCAATCCTTCTGGTAGTGGGAAGGACCGTGAGTGAGTACAGGTAAATGCCTCTGCCCCGCCCATGCTGCAGATAAGCAGAGCACGCGCCACCCTCTGCTCTGTCTTCAGGAGCGTGCTTTCCGGCCTGGGGTGATCAGTGACCCCACAGGAGGAGGTGCTGGTGATGGGAGGGAAAGGAGGGGAGCTGGGCGTTCTGGAGCCTTCCCTCCTGCCTTTCCACACCTTGGCTGTAGTCTCTCTGCTGCCCTCTCTGTCCCTCTACACTGGATGCCCTGTTTTTCTGTCCTTTATTTCTAGCAAGGCTGAGGATTGGGGATACTTGAATGAAGATGGAGAGCTCGGCTTGGCCTACCAAGGCCTAAAGCAAGTTGCCAGGTCAAATGTGTGCCTTTCTTCCCGTGTCTGCTCTGTTCTGTCCGCTTGTGTCCATGCTTCATTGTTTTTCAGCTGGAGTGGATGCGAGGGCACAGTTCACGGGGGTGAGACGGGGAGGGGTGTTGGTGGGTAGCCCCTTGCCTGGTCGTCTGTCACTTTGTGTGAAGGCTGCTTGTTTGGGTCAAGGTGGTAGCACTGGATGGCTCACGGGGACCTTAGAGGCCACCGGCTGCAGCTCGCTCACTCTGCAGGTGAAGGAATGGACTAGAGGGAGTTAACGTGGCAGCAGGCGCACGGCTCTCTAGAACGAGGGGAATTTAATTCTGTGGGTTTCTGAGTCTGTGCTGCTTCCATGCTACATACCGAGCATCCTGACTGCAGGATCAGCCGAGAGCATCGGCTGCGTTTGAGCTGCTGGCCGTGCTCCAGGCACAGGGGTCCTGGCAGCCTGCCCTCCAGCACATGTGCCAGTCGCCATTGCAGTGACTGCCTGGAGCTCATAAGAGCTGACCAGCCCAGCGCCAAGTGCGCTTCGGGGTCGCCATGTCTGACCCTCACCGCACGCTCATGGGGCAAGGACACTGGGGCTTGCAGGGTGTGAGGAACTTGCTGCTTGAGCAGAAGATCCAGAATGTGAACCTGGTTCCATGTGCTACTGGAGCCTGAATCCGTAACCCTTTTGGCCATCAGCCCTGGGTGATCAGCTTAGCAAAGAAAGTTAGACGTGCACAGAATTAATACAACCTGACGATCACATCGCACGTTTCCTGCCAGCGCTTGGCTTTTCAGGGCTGTGGCATAGCTTCGTGCACTTGAGATTCCCAACAATAAGCTTGTTTCCCAGAAGAGGAAACAGGCTGGGCGAGGTGGCGTGAGTGCTGTGCCCAGCGCCCTCGGCCTGATGCTGGCGGGCTGCAACGGGAGCCCAGTGCCTCTCGCATCGTCTCCCGAGTTCTGCCTGCTGATGACGTCATGGAGGTCCCATTACAGTATCAAGAGCCTCTCTTCTTGGCAAAAGAAAGTTGAGGTCAGCTGGTTCTCGAGGCAGCATGTCTCCTGGCTGTGGGTTCAAACGTGGCCCCACCTGTGAGCAACATGACATCTGGCTTCATTTCCTCTCTGGTAGAATGTGGATCAGAATCAGACCTGCCTCCTCGGGTCATTGCAAGGAATAGATGAAGGTGAAGCACTTTGCACATGCCTGCCACGTAGAAAGCATGGAATAAATATTAGCTGCTACTTGTATCATAGTGGCTACTTTGGAGTAAGATCAAATTCCTGTCCCATCTAGAAGTTTGTTTTATTTTGGGGTGGGAGGGGGAATAGGATGCGCTTTAATACATAAAGAAATGAATGCATTAATAAAACAAAAAAGGCACAGCCCTATGCCTCAGGAGATCCAGAACCAGATCTGCCACTGGCAGTGGCCTCAAATCTCTCTCACGTTTAGTTTTCTCACCTGCAAGGTGAAGTGGCCAGCCGGGAGCTCAGGCAGGGGTTCTCCGACTTTGCACAGAACCCTGGACTAAGTCACCCAATTACAGTCTACATGGAGGTTAAGAAAGATGTGAGCAGCAAACTCACAGCGCAACCCGGGAACGAATCCTTTGGGCAGAGTTCCTAGAGCCCAACGTTCCAGTCTATTTCTCTCATTAAATTTATAACTTACTGGTGATTACTTTTAGTTTATTGTAGCCAAGATTGGATGTTATCTAAATATTGTGTGTCCCCTAAAAATGCTGATTCAATTACCAAATTACTTTCCACAGTCCTCGCATTGTTGTTTTCCTTTGGTGATGCTGCCTGTGATGAATGGGTGAATCAGTCGTCCCTCCGTCATTTCTTCATTCATTTGTGTCACTTTGCTGAGAAGTCCCTGGGGCCAAGCACCGCACCTGGTGCCGCCGTGGAGCTGACCGAACACGGGGTCGCTTCCGTCTGGGACTTCCCGGTGTAGACTTTCCCCTCTCTCTTGCTCCCTTGTAGATTTGCTCCCTCCTGTCTTGTGGGAATTATCTCCTCCCAGAATGACAGCAGAACTGCAGAAACATGGAGCTTGTCTCCTAGGCACTTCCACGGTCCTAACTCTGCTGAGCTCTGGTCACAGTCTTTATCTGCATCCCAGGGAGAGGGTGGGGTGACCAAGTCAGGAGGCTTTTGATGAAAGTTCGTTCAAGTAGTTACGCCCAAGAAGACAGCATCATAGTCCTATCAGTAATTAACTTCCTGAAGAGGAGGCTGCTTCGGAACCTTCCTTAATTCCTTACCCGTTCCCTCATAATAGAAGGTGTCTCCCAGAATTGCCCAGAGAGTCTCCCCGAAGCTTCTCCCCAACCTTCTCCAGATCTTCTCTAGGTCTCTCTGCTTCTTGTCATGACAGCAGTTGATCTTAAACCTCCCCCCAGATCACTTGCAATTAGTCTTAGTTTCTATTTTGACTGGGGAAAAAATGTATATAAAAGGCCAGAGATGAAGTGGGGGTGAGGTAAATAAAAAGAAGGGATCTTTCTGTAGAGAACAAACGTGTGGACACCAAGGGGGGAAAGCGGCGGGGGGTGGGTGGTGGTGTGATGAACTGGGAGATTGGGATTGATGTGTATACACTAATATGTATACAGTAGATAACTAATAAGAACCTGCTGTATAAAAAATAAATAAAATTTAAAAATTCAAAAAAAAAAAGGTAAAAAGAAAGGATCTTTCTAAAACTTGCAGAGAATCTACTAAAGGGAAAATATGCAAGTAATATAGCTAGATCAGTCTACCAGAGTTTTGTCTTAGCAAGGAGATTCTTGTGAACTTTGGGCAGATATGGATGCTTTTATTGAAAAGATGCTATAAGAAATTTATTTCTGCTGATGATATTTTGACATGGAGACAATCTCTCAATCCCAGACCAATAGACTGTGCTCAGGAACAAAGAACAAAGGGATGAGGGTGGTTGAGAAAAAGGCCTAAGGCCAGGGGTGCTGCGTTTGGCCTTGATTCCCTGTCCTCCCAGAGGAAGGCTGGCCTGCTTGCCTGCCCGGCCCCGTGGACCTGCTCCCCTCCGTGTCCGTCCCCTGTTGGTTTCATGCAATTGATGCTGCTGCTGTGTCCCTGCTCGGCTGCTCCCCTGTTGCGTGTCCACGTGTGGCCCCTACTTGGGCGCACAGACACAGGCCACCCGGTTACCTGCCCTCCTTCCCGGGTGCAGGTTGCTGGAGGCCCAGCTGCAGGCTCAGAGCCGTGAGCACGAGGAGGAGGTGGAGGGTCTCAAGGCCCAGGTGGAGGCCCTGAAGGAGGAGATAGACAAGCAGCAGCAGACCTTCTGCCAGACGCTGCTGCTCTCCCCGGAGGCCCAGGTGGAGTTCGGCGTCCAGCAGGAGATGTCCCGGCTGACCAATGAGAACCTGGTGAGTCGCCGTGCCCCGTGGAGCCCAGCTCTGGGAGGTCACGTTCTGGAAGAAAAGGGGACCGGGAGTGGCCTTTCGCCAAATGGACAAGGTTCATGTGCTTGGCCCTGTGGTAGGAATAGAGAGTCTAGAAATCTACAGTCAGCAAGTGTTTGTGGAGCTATTTAATTTATCTGTTAATGTATAACTAACCTCCCCAAAACTTAGCAGCCTGGAATAGCAACCACATTTTGCGGGTCAGGAATTCTGGCAGGGCTCAGTGGGGGTGACTTGTCTCTGCGCTACTGTGGTTGGAGGGGGCTGGAGGACGTGAGACAGACCCAGTCCTGTGTCTGGGGCCTCAGTTCCCCTCCACGTGATCTGCTCTCTGCACACACGTGGCCGTCTTTCATTGGACCACCATGGGCTGCTTTACGTGGCAGCTGACTTCCAACAGGATGAGCTGGGAGGCCTCTTAAAGTCTAGTCCCAGAACTGGCGCAGGGTCGCTGCTGCCACATTCTGTTGACTGAGACAAATCTGGGCAGACTGAGCGATGGGGATGGACTCTTCCTCTTGCTGGAGGGGAGGAATAGTTGGTAGCTATCCTGGAAGTAACCACAGGAGCCGGGAAGATGCCAGAGAAGTGAAAGACAGTCTCTGTCCTCAGAGAGCTAACAGGCTAGTAGGGGAAGCAAGACATGTTAAAAAAAAGAAGAGAAAGAAGATGGTGTTTCCAAAAGCATGATTCTACATGGGATTAACAAGTATTACAGAAAAAGAATTGTAGGGGAGGCTTGACCTGAGGCAGGAGGCACGAAAGGGACGTCACCCGTGCAGAGGAGGAAGGAGAAAGGGAGCCCAGATGTTTTCCGAGGTTCCACAGGGGCGTGTTTGCTTCTGTCTCCTGTGTCACTCCTTGTCACAGTGTCTCTGACGGTCATGGAGCTCCCTGCCTCCACTGCCCAGCTGGGTCAGGGTGACAGTAATGCTGTTCCAGGTCCCAGGGGCTGATTTTCTCCCTGTGGCGGTGGCTGCTAGGAGTTAGGCAGCCACTGAGGGGCCCAGGCCAAGAGCCCGTTTTGCTTCTGGGCCCCAGGTAACCTCACTGGCCTGCAGGCTTGTCCAGCTGACACCTCCCCGCTGCGCTCTCATGCCTTCACCTGTCCATTCCTTCCCGGGGCACCGCCCAGCCACCTGGGGACCCTGAGGCTGAGGGTCTCCTGGGGGTTGGCATGGCAACCTGAGGAGGCTTGGCCTAGAGAACTGTGGGTTGGGCAGGGCACCCGAGCCCAGAGGAGCCTGCTGTCCAGGCTGAGAGAACACTGTGACCCATCTCCCACTTCGTGGGTCCAGACCCGGGGAGCAGCAGGCTGCTTGGGGCGACCTCCTGCTGGACCCGGAGCCTGGCCTCCTTGACGGCTGCCTGTGAGCCAGGCTGGGCCCCGGATCCCACCCCTGCCCTCCAGGGCGGGATTAGATCTGTTCTCACACTGCTTCCTCCTGCTTTTAGGACCTTAAAGAACTGGTG
Source organism: Balaenoptera physalus (assembly GCF_965194825.1). NCBI lineage: Eukaryota > Metazoa > Chordata > Mammalia > Artiodactyla > Balaenopteridae > Balaenoptera > Balaenoptera physalus. Next base: position 24,655,684 of record NC_138897.1, read on the forward strand.
GAAAAGCTGGAGAAGAACGAGAGGAAGCTCAAAAAGCAACTGAAGATTTACATGAAGAAAGTCCAGGACCTGGAAGGTAGGGTGTGGGTGCGGGTGTCGTGAGGCACAAGTGTGCTCGGCCACCCTCAGGGAGGGGACTGCCTGCCCGGCCCAGACACTTCCACTTCCCCCACCTGCTGCCGCCCCCGCCCAGGGCAGTCACGTGACAGAATCACGCAGCCCCCAGGCGCTCACCCAGTCTCAGTTTGCCGGAACCTGTACTAACGATCCACAAACCTAGCAGGTGTCTGGGTGCTGACTCAAGCTATGCGGGGAGGGGCAGCGGAGACAGTGGCCCTGTGGTCCTGCGTTCACAGGGCTTAAAGCTGGGAGGCAATACCTTCTGGTTCGAAAGAATGCTCCATAATATAAAGCCCCAAACCACGGGGGTCCTTCTCCACGCTACAGTAGTCAGGGAGAGAGGTCAGTTCTGTGGTTAAACTTCCCAACTGGAATCTGGCCCAGAGAGGTCAGGCAGAGATTTAAATCAATCTCCCAGAAACCCCCAGAATGTTCTCTTTCCTTGACTCCCCGCTGCAGATCTAATCATGTCACTCCCCACCCTTCTTTGCACATCCTGCCTTGCTGGGAACCCTCTCTTTGTCCCCTCACCACCTGGGATAACCCCCCATCCTTCCACCTCAGCTCAGGAAGTACGTCCTCAGGGTTCCAGTCCCCTCTTTTGCTGTCCTGACACCACACAGCTACGTCACAGTTCCCATCACAGGTATTGTTTAATCACCTGCTTATGTCCACCTGCTGCTCTAGACGAGGCTGTAGGAGGGCAGGGCTGTGTCCTGTTCAGCCTTGGGCCATTGCCCCCATACCCCACATGCCCTTCTCCATCTTTGGATTTCTCTTTTCTGTTCCTAGAGTTCTCAAACTCCCAGTCACTCAGGCTTTTTCTTCTCCTCCTCCCCTCCCTCTTTCCCCCTCCCTCCTTCTGTCCTATCCCCTTCCTCCCTCTCTCCATCCCTCCTCCTTCCCTCCCCCTCCCTCCTTCCTTCCCTCCTCCTCCCGTCCTCCCCTTCCCTCCCTCCTTCCTTCCCCCTCCCTCCCTCTCCCTCCGTCCTTCCCTTTCTTACAGCTGGGTGGGGAAAAAGAAACAGCTCCCCAGCCGGATAGTTGTACATCCTGCACCTCACATCCTTCCCGAGTTTTCTCTGGTCCAAAACCTGCCAGTTACCATTTTGGGTGTTTCCACAGCCCCTGTCCTGAGTAGCCCCTGTCCTGAGTGGCCCCCAGTGCCTGATGCTAAGCTCCTCTGGTCACACTTGGACTGTGGCCCAGGCTGCAGGGACAGACCATGTAAGGAGTGTGACAGCCCAGAGAACCCAGAACCCTGGGGCCCCAGACCCAGGCCCAAACCCCACCCACCTGAAATGACCCCGCCCCCAGGGCTGAGCCTGGAGGTCTCAGTTCATCCTCCGTCCCTCTCTCCTGCTCAGCTGCCCAGGCGTTGGGCCAGAGCGAGAGGAGGCGCCACGAGCTCAACAGGCAGGTCACCGTGCAGCGGAAAGAGAAGGACTTCCAGGGCATGCTGGAGTACCACAAGGAGGACGAGGCCCTGCTCATTCGGAATCTGGTGACAGGTCAGGCCCTCTGTGGCATCCCACCCCCAGCCCCTCCTCCTCCACCTCCTGCACAACCCCCATCCCACAGACACCCCCACCCTCTTCCTCTTCCCCCATCCTCCATCCCCCAGCCACTCTCACCCACCACCTCGAGCTGCTGCACTTCTGACCAGCTCCCAGGTGATACTGGGGTTAGTGTGTGGGCTGCCCCCAGGGCCGCATGCAGGGCTCTTGGGAGCTGCTTTCCTTGCCAGCCCCGGGCCTGGTTTGCCAGTTGTACCAGCTCTGACCCTTCTGGTCTTACATGCCATCTGGCTGCAACATGCCAGCCTTCCTGCTCGGTGTTCAGCCCAGTTCATCAGCCGCCTGCAGAGCCGGCAGGAAGAGTCCTGGACCAAAAAAGAAGGGATCTTTGGTGGTCTGGTCCTCTGGTCCCTGAGCTACTAGCTCCATTCTCCAGTCTCTTAGTTCTCCCATCTGTCAAATGGGGATGAGGATACTGACCCCGCCCACCCCACACTTGAAATATGACAAAGGTGAAAGTGCTGTGTTAAAGCTGCGAAACCCTTCTCGAATGTGAGGAATTCAAAGAGGTGGTAGCTTTTGCAGGGGTATTTGGAGTTCAGATAAGAGGTAAATGTTACTTTAGAGAAATGTACGTTTATCGAAGTCCCAGTCTGCTGAGTAGTGGGCCAAGGGCTGCGGAAAGAATGGAGCGTGGCTTCAGCCTAGCAGAGATTTTGCTTCAGCTCTTTGTTTTGGGTATTTTTAGTAGCTGAGTATTTTGCTCTTTTTATAAAGGTTAATTTCCCCACAATTGCCTGCCTACTAAATGTGATGTAAGTTCACCTCAAGTTTCCTTAACCAGGCTGCATCTTGTTCAAACACCGTTAGGAATGAACCTTTAATCTCTGATGAATGAAACTCAAAAGTTCAGAGCATCAGAGCAAAAAGAATAATAATGGTGGAGGCTGCTTGTGCCAGCCAGCGGGTGGCTCCCTCCCACGGTCATCGCTCAGGTGGCCCCAGGCAAGCTCATCTGCTAAGCCGCCCGCACACAGCACCTGGTCACCTTCCCTCCAAAAGACGCTTCCACACGAACACCGGGATTCCACTGATCCCGGCTCAGGTGCCCAGTGTTGGCTGGTTACTGTGGACGATGGAGAAAAGTAGGGCCATGGTCCCTGCCCCCAAGACGCTACCATTTAGCTGCTATGGGACTCAGATCACAATAGAAAGTTCCAAGGCAGGACAAGCTATCTGCAATCTGCATACGGGTCAGGCTCGAAGCAAGAAGCTGTAGGTTGGAAGTCTGGGCCTTAAAACACATTTTTCTGTATAAATGTTATTGGCATTCTAATTAGAGCCAAAGGCCAATCCGCAGTCATCTGTTAAGCCTATGAGATGCCCAGATGTTAACCAGGTACCTGGAGTATTATGGCCTGTAGGTGTATTTGAGGCCAGGTACCCACTGGAGAAGCTGGCAGCACATGCACAGCCCCAACCCTAAACGGCCCTGACCCTAGACGGCCCTGACCCTGGACGGCCCTGGCGGAAGATCTGAGGAGTTGCCCCTTCCCCTCCCCCCGCCCCCCTGCAGGTGGAGGGGAGGTGGCCTCCCTCACTGCCTTTCCAAGCCTAGAGGTGGCTCCTGAGGCCTGGGCTGGGTGGAGCTTGGGGGTGGCGGTCATGAGGGTGTGGGGTGAGGCCTGGGGGTGCAGTGAGCACGCCTGGAGTCTGAGGCCCGTGGCCTTGTGCCCGGGCCTCGTGCTCGCCTTCCATCTTGCCTGTCCCTGGGCCTCTCCTCCTCCTGCTCTGGGCCCCCACCAAGCACTGCTGCTCTCAGCCTGGTCTGTGCCTCCCCGGGCCTCCTCTGGCATGGAAAGCAGTCTGACAGCTTCTCCCTGGCCCTCCAAGGGCTTTGGCAGGAAAGGACCAAAAGGCTGAGCAGGAGTCTGCAGTTCACGGGGAGGCCCACCAGCCGCTCCCGGTCCTGCCAGAGCACACGGGGTGCGGCGGTTTAGAGGAGAGTGGTTGGGGGGGGAGGGGAGGGGGGCAGCTGTCCCTGAGTGTGGCCAGTTAGCGCTGGCCAAGAGGGAGGTGGCGGCGTGGGGAGGGGAGAGCGGGTGTGGCCGGTCGGTGGCCTGCTTGACCTGCTGGCTCCGAGCCTGTCCGGGCGGGCGGGCGGGTGCTGCCACGCGGTTTCCGAGCCGAGGCCCGGACGCGCTAGGAGTTGCTCCAGCTCTCCCAGCCCCCGGTACGCGGGCTCCGTCTGTGGGAGCAGGCCTCGCCTCCTTGCTGCTGCAGGGCCCGTGTGTCCACCACGGGAAGCGCTGGGGCAGAGGGGTGGGAAGTTCTCGCCCCGGCCGCCTGGTGAGGGAGCCAGCGCCCGTCTCCAGCCGGCCTCTGGCCGTGGCCCCTTCTTACCGTGTGTAAACTCGGGCAGGGCGCCACCTGTGGATTCTTTTCCTCCATGTTGTAAGGACGAGGAGTGAGGAGCCGATTTTAAACACTTAGGAACGTGATTTTTGTCTGTTTGGGGTTTTTAACTAGTTTCTGAAACTACCGGTAGTCAAGGTCAGAGGGAATCTGTGTATCAGGGCAGCTTCTCCCCTGCTCCTCTCCCAACCCCCACGAGGAGCTACAGGAAAATGTTAGAGTTATGGGTATTGCAGGCCAGGATTCTTACAGCCCCGAGCATCGGCTATAAATCTAATTCTTGCTGTTTGTTGCCGGTAGACCTGAAGCCCCAGGCGCTGGCGGGCACCGTGCCTTGCCTCCCTGCCTACATCCTCTACATGTGCATCAGGCACGCGGACTACGTGAACGACGACCTCAAGGTGCACTCCCTGCTGACCTCCACCATCAATGGCATTAAGAAGGTCCTCAAGGTCAGTGTTCAGGCCGAAGGTGGTGGTGTGTGGGGAGCTTGGTGAAAACAACAGGTCACCTTCGCTTCTCTCTGTCTGGGTTTTGTGATCCAAGTTCTCCAACATCTCCAGCTCTGAAGGTAAATGACACCTGACCTCTAGATAAACAGGATACCAGCATGTTTCACCACGTGCTGCCCAACACCCCTTATGTTGGATCACTGATGGTGAGAACCTGCCAGGCCAGCTGGCCCAGTGCTCACAGTAGAGCCCAGGGCTGCTGGAGTCAAGCTCGTCTGTGTCACTTTGCTTCGTCGTCGTCAGCTGTAGAGGCAGCTTGTCCCCCACGTGTGTGGACCACTGATCAGGGGACCAGGGCTGGGTCGTACATCATCCCCGGTAGTGGAAGAGCAGTAACGCAGCCTCGTGGGGATGGCTCTCTTCTGTGTGACTGTGATTAGTAAGGGCCCGCTTTCCGTCGGATCTGCTTGGGGCCTACTGGGTAAGAGAAGGACACGTGGACATGGAGGGACCAGGTAAGCATTTGACCAGATGGGAACCACTTACTCGTAACCAGGAACGTCTTTTTCTTTTCACAGAAGCACAGTGATGACTTTGAGATGACATCGTTCTGGTTGTCCAATACCTGCCGCCTCCTGCACTGCTTGAAGCAGTACAGCGGGGATGAGGTGAGTGTAAGATAAACCCAGTCCCCTAAAGTGCACTTAAACACCATCGAGGTGCCCCGTGTTCTTCAGCAGTTAGGCCCTCGTTTCCTTGGGCACAGCAACACGTGTTCCACTTCAGAGCACCTCAGATCTCAGGTCAGAATGGAGGGCAGGGGTTTCGGTCATAGAAGGCATCTCTGTTTTGTCCAAATGTCATTCTGAGCTGCTTTGTATCCCTTGAAGAGAGGGTGTGAGATCTTTGGAGCACCTCTGGGACCTCAGGCCCTGGGCGTGCCTTCTGCACCTGTTCACTGGAAGCAGGAATAAGGCAGGCCTCGATGACCCCGAGGGCCCCTGGAAAGCACCCTGAATGAATAAGTGGATTCGTAGGGAAATGAATTTGCGTAACCCATCCATCATCTGAGAGCCCTCGGGACTCCCCCTGAAAACCCTGTGACCTTAATTTTCTGAAGCAGTTCTAGAAGAGCCCCATTTCTGTGAATGCTGGCAGAAAGCTCAATTGTCTGGGATGTCAGATTGTCTCCTAAGCCAACCAATTAGTTTGTCCATTTTAAGACAGACAGTGATGGTCCAAGAGAAGAGGCGCAATGTAATTGAACTACATCTGTGCAAACTGACCCTGAGGCCCAGCTTCGAGCTTCTCACCAAATTCAGTTCCTTGGCCTGAGGCCCAGCTCACCCCATCACTTAATGTTCTGCTCTGGACCTCTAGGGTCCAGCTTTATCTAGAACTCACCATTCCCACTGCTGGTCCTTGAAAGAACTTTTCCCATGCTCTGCATTCAGCCCAGTGACCTAGTAACATACGGCCCATTTTCACCCTAATTTCTCCGGTGAGAATCCCAGCTCGTCCCAGGCACTGCCCACTCCCAGTGCCCTGCAGGCCTCCTTGACTTTCCTTCTCCCCTTCCTTTCACATATCTCACTCTCCACCCTCCCTAAGGCCAAGACATAGTGTAAATCAATATAGTGCAACAATTTTGAAAGCTTTATTCCATCTTTTGTGCCAGAACAAGTTTTCACAGACTCTTCTCCCTGGGATAATAAAAGGGTATGCCATGCCAGTCAGTGTTGCCACCCTTGGAATGGGACTTGACTCCATCTCTCTCCTGGAATCAGAACTTTGATACAGCTGCTTTTATTATGAAAGGGAGTGGGTTAAATATTAAAGAAATAGTGTTTACTGTATTATTGGAAGAAATGGGCTTCATTTCAAACCAGATGTCCTCTATTCCATAACCCTAATATTATATACAAGCTCTTACTTTAAGCAGAGAACTGCATTTAAGGTTATCTCATTGACAATCATCACTTGACCCAATGCTGTCTGTACCCTGCAGGGAACATTATATAGGGCTAGGGAGGACCAAGAACTCCATTACGTTAGGCTGTTGTTTCACGTGCTTATATTCCCAGGGACAAGACTTGAACCACAGCATAACCATATCTATGTAGCCTAAATAACGGCTATCTTGTTATCCTCTCTTCTGCCTGCTTTTTTTTTTTTTTTTTTTTTGCTGCGTTGGGTCTTCATTGCTGCGTGCAGGCTTTCTCTAGTTGCGGTGAGCGGGGGTTATTCTCCCTTACGGTGTGCAGGCTTCTCATTGCGGTGGCTTCTCTTTGTTGCGGAGCACGGGCTCTAGGCACGAAGGCTTCAGTAGTTGTGGCACACGGGCTCAGTAGTTGTGGCTTGCGGGTTCTAGAGCGCAGGCTCAGTAGTTGTGGCACACGGGCTTAGTTGCTCCACGGCATGTGGGATCTTCTCGGATCAGGGCTCGAACCCATGACCCCTGCACTGGCAGGCGGATTCTTAACCACTGCACCACCAGGGTAGTCCCTTCTGCCTGCTTTTGTTTTCTTTAAAAATTGATTTGTGATTTGACACAGTATGAGAGGCTTTGCTGGGGATAGTTACCCTTTTGAAAACACTGACCTTTTGGCTGCTCTTGGTTCCCCTTGGCCTGAATACAGAGAGACATTGGTCACATGAGTCCTTTTGATATTAGCAACTCTTTGAACTTGCGTGTTACTTCATCTTGTTAACATAGAAAGCTAAGAAGACATAGTGCTGTAGCTGTGGAATCGTTTCAGTTCATCCATTAATTCTGATACCCAGTGATAGAATCCACATAAATTTCTCATTTTAAAAACATATACTCTGACCCAGGTACTTCTTTAGGGACTGTGTATAATCTAATATTTTAGGGTAACTTGGTATATTGGGAAGAGAATTGGGTAAAGAGTCAGAAAGCATGGATTCCCTCTTTCCCCGGACCTGCTACCAACCTTCGCTTTGCTACCTTAGGGAAACTTCAGGGATTTGGACTAAACGACTGCGGCCTTTTTAATTAAGCAGTTTCGAGTCCTCTATCATGCTTGGTTTTGACACTGCCTTCAAATTTAAGAGCCATCACTGAGACCTCAAAGAACTGACAGGGTCTGGTAGAACATCATATTAGCACACAGAGCCTGATCGGGCCCCACAGATAGGGTGTTGAGAAAGTGACTGGAGGCCCAGAGGGCCTGCTGAGCACGGCAGGCCACAGAGCCTCAGCACAGCACCCATCTGCCTCCGCAGGGCTTCATGACTCAGAATACGGCGAAGCAGAATGAGCACTGTCTTAAGAATTTTGACCTCACTGAATACCGCCAGGTGCTGAGCGACCTTTCCATTCAGATCTACCAGCAGCTCATTAAAATCTCCGAGGGCCTGTTGCAGCCTATGATAGGTAAGCTGGCACAGGAGATCTCCTGCGCTCATCATGGGATCTGAAGTGAGGGTAAGCACTCCCTACATTTAGGGAACCAGATATCTTAGGTGCAGCCTCCAGAAAGCCAGGACCTCCCCAGTGAAGGAAGCTGAGGAGGTGTGTGCCGTCTACTCAAAAGCAGTTATGAACTTCTCAACACCAGCCCATCAAAGCATGTGATGCTTGGGTAGTGAGAGTATAGATCACTTTTCCTTTATCTCTTTTTCTGTAATATACTGTATTTTTTTCCCCCAAAACAAACTAATTTCCATAAGTAATAAATATAAATTCAGAAAGTGTAAATGCATGTACAGTGAAAAGATATAATCCACTTGCCCATATATATACTTTATTCATGGAGAAAGGAAAGCATTAAGTATGTTCATATACATGAACACAGTAGTAAACACTCATGCAATAAATATTTATTGAACATTCTGTCCAAAGCAGTACACTTGGGCACTTTACATGAAATCAGATTTGAAAATAAGAGCAGTTATTTTTTAAGTCACAAGAAAAGTGACACGTATATGCATCACTCACTGTGCTCCTTAAAGGCTGTTGAGGAAATAGCCTCCTGGACCATGTAAGTAATTCTTTCCCCAGGTTATTACAACACAAGTAGGTTATAAGGGAATTCCAAGTAGGACAGAGTCCTACATGCCATCCAGGAATACATCCCTTGGGATAAGATTCATTCCAAATCCTTCTTCCTGTCTGAGACTCTTCTTATGAGGCGCCAGTTTATTCTCACCAGACATAGGGAGAACTGGGGATGTTTCATGACTCAGATAAGATGATGGTTAACAGGATCAGTTCTGGAATCAGACATACCTGGGTTCAAATCCTGGCCCTGCCACTTCCTAGCAGGGTGACCTTGGGCAAGTTATTTAACCTCTTTATGCCTCAATTTCCTCATTAGGAAATAGGTTGTTGGAAGATTAAAAGGAATACTGAATATAAAGTGCCTGACACATAGTTAAGTGCTGTGCAGTAAGTATGACAGACGAGCTCACCTAAGATTTACATGGTCGGTGGCTGATGGAGAAAAGCTATTTGAACAACTATAGGATGATCTCAGGGTCCAGGCCCAGGTCAGTGGCTGGGCCGTGACTACACCCAAGTTGCTCAAATGTTGGTGTCTCAGCACAGAAGCCAGTACAGAATTAAGTTGGTACGTGCCTTTTACCTCTGGCCCATCACGAATAAATTTAAGTGAAAATTTGGTCCACAGGTTTAGTCCAAGATTTCTATGTGGAAGTCCTATTCTGTGTAGAAATCAACAGGTTAGAAATTCCATGCCAAATGCTGTAAGTTCCTGAGCATGTCGACCTTGTTCACCTCTGGGTGGGATCACTGCCAAAGCCCTGAGTACTGTGTGATCTCAGTGACCCGAAAACAGATCTTCTTTGGCAACATGCAGCTTCTCTAATCATGCTTTTCTTTCAGTGTCTGCCATGTTGGAGAACGAGAGCATTCAGGGTCTGTCTGGGGTGAAGCCCACGGGCTACCGGAAGCGCACCTCCAGCCTGGCGGATGGAGATAAATCCTACTGCCTGGAAGCCATCATCCGCCAGATGAATTCCTTCCACACAGTCATGTGCGACCAGGGCCTGGACCCCGAGATCATCCTCCAGGTGTTCAAACAGCTCTTCTACATGATCAACGCAGTGACTCTCAACAACCTGCTTCTGAGGAAGGACGTCTGCTCCTGGAGCACAGGCATGCAGCTCAGGTACGAGAGGCGCCTTGGCCTGGCACACACCAGCTCCAGTCAGGCACGGGACGCTTGTCTCTGAAAATGAAATCCAAATCCAACGGATTGTCCTTGTCACAGTCGGTATGTGACTTAAATCCATCACCTTCTTATTGGTTGGTGAAATTCATCACACACTGAGATGGTGACCCGGTAAACAAATTAGTTCCGAGCTTAAACACATTTACATACTTTAATGTAAAGATTGTAAATATGATGTGGATAGGTCAGAGAGAAAAATTAATGACTTAAGAGGCATGAAGGCTCACAGAGAAGTACAAACATGTTTGCGAATGTTAAATGTTAAGTTGTTTTAATTCAATATAGTTAATGCCTTTTTTGCTCATTAACTTAGTACAGACACTTTAGGTACTTCATCTTGGCTTGATTTTAAGCACCCACTCATTTCACAAAAAGTGATTGAGTGCCAGCTACTTTTCACGCTTTTGCCCACGTGAGACAATTAAGATGAGGAGAATGATAATACTAATAGCAGCTGGCCTGCAAAATAAACACAAGAGGTGAGCTCTTCCCAGTGAAGTAGGAGGCCAGGTTTAACAGAGCTCACTCTTCCTGTGTCTAAGGTACAATATAAGTCAGCTGGAGGAGTGGCTTCGGGGAAGAAACCTGCACCAGAGGGAAGTTGCTGAGACCATGGAACCCCTGATCCAAGCAGCCCAGCTCCTGCAGTTAAAGAAGAAAAGCCCCGAAGATGCAGAGGCCATCTGCTCCCTGTGCACCGCCCTCAGCACCCAGCAGGTGTGGTCACTGTCAGCCGAGGGCCTCAGAGCAAGCCCAGCTTCCATTTCAAGTCTGTTCCTGCCGGTGGTTGTTTCTTAGTGTGGCACTCCTGGCCCTTTCTGCTCCCAATGATACAGTCCTGAAGGTCCAGAGGATGGGATGTTCCTGGATGAACCAAAGGCTACTTCGGTCTGTGAAACAAGATGCCACAGTTTCCCAGTAACTCTCTGGTGTCTCTTGCTTAGGTAGAAAGATAAGGTAGTCAACCCACAAAACGTCAAGCTTAGGCACAAACTTTTTTAAACGCTTACCATGAATTCTGGAATGTCTCTCACCTAGAAATTTAAATTGGTCCTGTTTTCACTTAGCATCCATTTACATTATTTTAAATAAAGTCAGTGAGAACCTAGAGGCATTTAAATGTTCCTTTCCTTTTCCCCTCAAAATTGTATTTGTACTAGGACTCGGTTGCAGAGATATTACCAGTCTGTAAAAAGATAAATCTTGTCCACACACAGGTGATCTTGCCCTCCATCATGAATGTGCCTATTTAGAAATGGGCACGCCACAAGGTGGTAGTGCAAAATGAGACCAGCACGAGGAAATCAGATTTTCCAAATTAAATCATGCACCTTCTCTCTGCCCAGCACCTAAAGAACAGCAAAATCCAAACTCAGCATTGCAAAGTAAACATACATTTCCTTACCTCCTCCACTAACTACTAAGAGATGAAATCCCAAACTCTTAGGAAAACTGCTTCCTTCTACAAGTGTACTGAAAGTTTTGAAACTTTTTAAAATTTTGCTTTCACAAGTTTACTTCTAGACTGCAACTGGCATCGCTCTGCCCCTGGGCAGGCTACTTCCCCCAGACCGTTGAGCAGACAAAGGATTAGCTTCCATTTAGACAGGAGTAAAATCTGTTCCTTCGTAAGTGATTTTGGGGGTGGGGGGAGGTAGGAAGGCTTTGTTAAGACCTTTGTTATATAAGGTAAGATACCCAGGACTCTTTTAATGAAACCTTTAAATTACTCGTGGATAAGAGGCTGAGTGCTTCAGGCAGCAGTTTCCTAAAATCCTCATTACTTTATAAGCCATGGAGCATAGGGGGCGGGGTGAGCGGGTATACGGGAGAGAGGAATGGGGTAAGAGAGCTCAGATCTTCCAGGCAGAGCTTCCGGACTCTAGTTTACTAAATGTAGGCCCCTAAACATCAGTCCAGCTGTATCTAAACTGTGGATCTTGCCTAAAGCGAAGTGTCCTCCTGTGCCAATGTCATATGTTCTTTAAAATTCAAAAGTTGTCTTATGTTCATTTAGCTCTGTGCTAAACTTTTGTTTTTATTCCAACAGATTGTCAAAATTTTGAACCTTTATACTCCCCTGAATGAATTTGAAGAACGGGTAACAGTGGCCTTTATACGAACAATCCAGGTGAGTTTTAAAATACGAATCGATGTTATAAAGTCCTAGTCTAAAACAAATAAAAGAATTGGTAGTTTAGATTTTAACCTTGCTTCTCTTTATTAATGAAATACTGGTTACCTTATATTCTAGAAGACCTTACATTTTTAGGTGTTCTCTTTAGGTAAATATGAGCCACACCACCCATGAATAACTTATCATATATACACAGAAGACTGAACTTTAATCATCTCTGCCTCTCAGATTTTAGACATTGTCTAAGTATTTCATTTGCCACTAGCATGTTACTAAACTATAGCACAAAATGAAATTAACAAAGTAAGCAGAATATCAACCCTACCCACAAATGGAACTAAGAAATACTCTTTTCAGAAAACAATTTGAGCTCTTAAATCTTGACTCTTAAGGCTTACAATATTTGCCCTTAGGGAATATGCTTGAAAGAAAACATTTCAGGGAAATGATTATTTAAATCTGTCTTAAGAGTATGGGAATTTTTACATAGAGATGAGCTGCCGAAGCTGAGCCCTAGGTGATCTGGGCTGAGTGCCTAACCTTTGTGGGCGCTGTAGCGGACAGCATGTAAATGATGAGTCACATCAAGATTACTCAAAACACGAGGAGCATTTCTCCCATTAGTATATGTGGGTAACATTTTGAGGAGACCTAATGCTTTCTCAGACTTTTAAACAACCTCTTTAGCCAGTGAAGTAATTGTCAATATGAAACAAGGATAAAAAGAAATGGGGAAAAGTAATCAGAGGAAGAGCAGGAAAAGAATAAATTAACTTGAGCGTCGTGTATAAGTAGAGAATAGAGGCTGAAGATCAAGGGAGGGTGTTCTCGTAAAGGCAGTGGGGGAAATGCAGTGGTTTATTAAAGATTTGGATCATAGAGAAGCAGGCAGAGAGTCACCAACACAGATATTGTATAGTCAGCTGCTGAAAAGACTGATGACAGAAGCCATTGAGTTCTCTGACCCGCTACTGTTTTTATGGAGAGTTGAGAATTTACACAAAGCAAAGTGCAGATTTAGAAAGTCTTTTTTGTCTTTAAATATCTGAAACATACATTAGAGGGAGAGCTGTAACTGCTTATAAATTCGCACTGTTTACGAGAAGAGTTCAGGCCAAAGGTCAAAGAATATGAGCCAAGTCAGACTTGGGTTTGAATTAAGGAAGTAGGAAAAAGACAATGGAAGTTGGTCAGATATTCTCTGGAGACATGTACAGTCAGATTCTGAGTCTTCCTTAGCAGTCAATTCCCATGTCCAGCAATTCTTTCAAAAAATGGTTTTTTGGTTTGGTTTGGTTTGGTTTTCCTTGCTAGAGTTTTATGTTCTGTTTCTCCCTAGACAGTGCTCAGAGGAAAGGCTCGGACAATCCATGCCATCCTCCTGTACTTGAACCTTATGTAGGATAAATACAAGGTGCTTATTAAAGCAAACCATTTGCTTGGGTGGTGAGGACAGAATATGCTGACCTATAAGAATGTAAATTTAAGGGGATTGTTAAACACACCAAAGGATTCCCACCAGCAATGCATGAGGTATATACATACAAAGGAATATCAGTCTTGTATTTTTGTATGTTGAACCACCCTTGCATTCTGGGGATAACTCCAAATTGGTCATGTGTCTGTTTGTTAAGTCTAACTGGTTTATAGTGGTGTTCTTTGGCCGCTGTTTGCTGTTGATCTTCCATATGGTTTGTTCTATCCATTATTGAAAATGGGGTATTGAAGTGTCCAACTATTATTGTAGAACTATTTCTCCCTTTAATTCTGTCCATTCTTGTTTCATGTATTTTGAGCTCTGTTGCTAGGTGCATGTATATTTGTAACTCTTATATATTCTTGATAGATTGAGCCTTTTACGGATATATAATGTCCTCCTTTGTCTTTTGTAAACTTTTTTTATTTAAAGTATACTTTGTATGACAATAATATAGCCATTTCAGCTCTTTTCTGATTACTTGGAATGTCTTTTTTCAAACTTTTACTTTCAATCTTTTTGTGTGTCTAAAGTGAGTCTCTTGTAGACAGCATATAGATGGATCATGTTTTTTCAATCCATTCTGCCAATCTCTGCCTTTTAATTGCCTTTAAGTTTACATTTAAAGTATTACTGATAAAGGATTTACTTCTGCCATTTAGCTACTTGTTTCCTGGATGTCTTTTATGTTTTGTGTTTTTCAATTCTTCCATCACTGCCTTTTTGTGTGTTTGTTTCTTGTAGCGAGTGTATCATTTTGATTCCCTACTTTCCTTTTCTGTGTACTTTTTAGTTATTTTCTTAGTGGTTACTGTGGTGATCACTATTAACATGTTCAACTGATAACGACCTAGTTTAAATAATACCAACTTAGTTTCAATAGTGCACAAATACTCTGCTGCTATACGTCTCCATCCCTCTGCCTTTATATTGTTATTGTCACAGATCACATCTGTTATACATGTGTACCCATTAACAGAGATTTATAATTATTTTCTGCATTTGTATAAATCATACAAGAAGAAAAGGTGCTACAAACCAATAGTATAATGCTGGCTTTTACATTTACCTATGTTGTTAGCTGTACCAGTGTTCTTTATTTCTTCTTATGGCTTGATTTCTTATGGCTTTGAGTGACTGTCTAATGTCCTTTCATTTCAGCCTAAGGACTTCCTTTAGTTACTGGTAACCAGCTCCTTCTGCTTTTGTTTATCTGGAAATGACTTAGTTGTCCCTCAGTATCTGTGGGGGATTGGTTCTAGAACCTCCATGGGTACCAAAACCTGTGGATGCTCAAGACATTTATATAAAATGGCATAGTATTTGCATGTAACCTATGCACATCCTCTGTACACTTTAAATCATCTCTAGATTACTTATAGTACCTAATACAATGTAAATGCTATGTAAATAGTTGCCAGCATGTATCAAATCCAGGTTTTACTTTTTGGAACTTTCTGAAATTTTAAAAATATTTTTGATCCATGGTTGGTTGAATCTACAAATGCAGAACCCATGGATACAGAAGGCTGACTGTAATTCTTCATTCTTGAAAGATAGTTTTGCCAGATATAGAATTCTTGGTTGACAGAAAGAAGAAATTTCAGGACTTCAAATATATCACCCCACTGCCTTCTGGCTTCCATGGTTTCTGATAAGAAATCCACTTTTACTCTGATTGAGGATACCTTGTTATGTGATGAGTCACTTCTCTGTTGCTGCTCTCAGGATTCTTTCTTTGTCATTAGGATTTGATAATTTAACTATAATGTGTCTCAGTGTGAATCTTTTTGAGTTTATTCTGCTTGGAGTTTGTTGAGCTTCTTGGAGATATACAGAGAGATAAATATATCTTTCTTCAGATTTGGGAATCCAGCCACTATTTCTTCCAATAGTTTGCTGTCCCTTTCTTTCTGGGACTCTTACGATGTATATGTTGGTGCACTTTATGGTGTCCCACAGGTCCCTCAGGCTCTGTTCACTTTTATTCACCCTTTTTTCTGTCCACTCCTCAAACTGAAGAATTTCAATTGCTTTCTCTTCAGTTTCACTGGTCATTTCTTCTGCCTGCTCAAGGCTGCTGCTAGACCCCTTTAGTGAACTAAATGAAAATTTTCATTTTAGTTATTATACTTTTCCTATATCTGGCTCCAAATAAAGGGAAAAGGAGATGGGCTCTGTCCCTTTAAATCTTCCAATTGATGCTGCTGGAGGGAGCCACTGCCTCCCAAGAGAGCCAAAATCAAGGCAGGCATCTGTGCCTGCCCTTCAGGGAACTGCCAGACCAACCAAAGTGCACAACCCCAGATTTTTGAAAGACAAGGTCTCACTGCCTACCCTGGCACCAGCCAGCTGCTCCAGGACTGTGGGTTGCTATCTGTACAGCTGCGGTGGGGCTGGAGAATGGGGGATGGTAGCTGATGCACACTGACCTCTTAGCAAAGGTCAGCAGGCTCTCCCTTCATCAGGCACTCTCATGGTTGTTGTAAGTGTCCTTTCAAGTTCCAGAGTTACAAGATAGTTGATGCCAATTGCTCTTTTCTAGCTCAGTGGTTGCTTCAGTGGAGGGACTGACCCCTAGAGGTTCCTGCTCTGTCATTTTGTGTGATGTCAGTCTCCCCATTCCTTTTTACAGATGAGGAAACTGAGGCAGCGAGAGGTTCAGGAACTCACCCAGGGTGGTGCCAGGATTAGAGCTCAGGTTATCTGCCTCCAGAGCCCATGGCCTTAACCACTTCACCATACTGCCTCGCCACATGATTTGCACCTGAACTATATTCTTCTATTCTCCCTTAGATGGAAAATTTTTAAAGAATGCTAGAATTGGGAGAGGAGTTGAAGTCATATGATCAACAAGCCTAAACCAGAGCTTCGCTCCCTGCTAAATACCTCAGGGAGAGGGAGACCACATTCTCCTGAAGTCCTACCCAGTTATCGTAACAGAAATACTCCTGTGATTCATTTTTGTGAATTCACCAAAACTGGCTATTTTTAGGCATAGGAAGTGTTTTACGTCATCTTATTCTTCCCCACAGGCACAGCTGCAAGAGCGGAATGACCCTCAGCACCTGCTGTTAGACTTCAAGCACATGTTTCCCGTCTTGTTCCCATTTAATCCGTCTTCTCTGACCATGGACTCAATCCACATTCCAGCGTGTCTCAATCTGGAGTTCCTCAATGAAGTCTGAAAATGCACGTGCCAAAGCTCGATTGCCAGTGAGAGCAAGAAGGAAGTATACAGTACAGTAAAGTGAATTTAAGGATCTGTTAAATCTATAAAAGTAGACCACATCAGAGGTTGAGAACCTGTGCAGAGTGAACTATACAGAATAAGACACATCTGTTATTATATTTTGTACCTACTGCTCAGAATAAAACACTTGAAATATGGAAGATTTTTTTAAAGTATGATTTCGGTCTAAACAAATATACATCATGATCTACAGCCACCAAGCAGTCCCCATGGGCCATATAAAAGATGCCAGTCTATAAAATGGAAACTGCCTAGTTTTGATCTTTGCACATAGCTGGAGAATGCCCAAAGTAAAATGATATTAAACATATGTAAACTGCCTTCAGAGGACTTTTAACAAATAATGGTACTAATAACCATGACACTGTCATATAGTGAGTGACATTTCCCGCCGTCAACAAACCGTAGGTGTGGATGGGTTTATGGGGAGATGTTTTGAGGACAAATATATAGACCTGGGCCTTCTGAGAAGTTTCCCAAAGACATTTTTTAATGCCTGGTGATGCAGAGACAATGGTGTAATTGACCTCCAGACTAAGCAGTTTGATTATTGGTTTCTGAAATAAAATTAGAAGACTCAGTCCCTAACATACTCAAACCCACTTGTGTAGTTGTGAATTTACGGAAGAATTACGCTAAAACTGCTGCAGTCCCAAACGTAAAATGTGAGCAAATAGAAAGATATTCTTTACATTTCCAATGCTAATCCATGCACTTCCTGAGTCAACAAAACTTTCACAAAAATCTATGTAAGCTAAATGTTAGAAAAGAATAACAAGTCTTATTTACAGATTAAAAACCAAACAAGTCAATATAAAAGCCTTTAATCCCTTATTGCCATTAGACCTCCAAAAAGAACATTACACAATGCGCTAGTAATTCCAGATAACTAAAAGAGTAAGGAAAACAAACTTCATCTTGAGGATCAGACTATTTGAAAAGCCTTTTTTAAAAATCAGTTCAGGTATTATTAAATTATTATCCAAAACTTTTGGGTGTTTGTGTGTGTGTGTGTTCTTTTTAAAGGGAGAGAAGCTTATGTCAACTTTCCCTTTTCAGGTTATTTTCAACACTTTTCAAATTTACCACAAAAAACTAAATATCTCTGCTTTGAAATAAGGATTTAAAGAATATTCAATGATGATATTACAATGAATTTTATGTGTTTGCTACTTTTATAATTTTTTGTCTCTTCTAAAGCAAGCACTCCATTAGAAAATCCTACATGTCGTTTACAATCTTTTGCTATTTTTTTCATATTTCTGGTAGATAACAGTATGCTGCTCCCATGACAGGAACAGACGGTGTTTGCAAATCATAGAAGAGCCTCTATGTTGCATCCAGAAGAAAACATTTCTCCGCAGAGTACAAGTAGAGCCCCCGTACCCCGCCACCTTCTCTTACTCAGCCCCTCAGCTTAAAAGGCTCTTGGAAACACAACACACTCCGAGCCCTAAACAGTCCTGTGCGCGGAGCTCTCCTCGCCCGCTGGGCAGGACGAGGCACAGCCCCCGGGCAAAGGCCGCTGCCCAGCACGTCCCAACGCGAGTCGTCGGCATGATCCCCTCGACCTCCACGTTGCACCTCCCGGCTTCTCTCGGGCGTCCGCGCAGAGCTGCGCCTTTCCCTTCCTCCCCAGCTAGAGTTACATGATATGACATCCCTGACTACACCCTTCAACAACCCACATGCTGACTAGCTTTGGAAGGCCAGTCTAAACCAGTTGAGTCCGTGGCTGCCTCTTTTAAAGTTCTTTATTATGTGTAACTTGCTTTTTACTGCACTTTAGTTTAAAACTTGGCTTCATGTAAGGCCTGTTCTTAATCTTCGAGAACCAAAAATGCCTTGTTAGAGTGCTAAGGGGTGTAAAAAGCAGTGATTCCATAAACGAGACGGCTTCCTGCCCCTACGTGCTGCCGTGTTTACACCCTCATTCTCTCCATCCCTCTGGGTTACTCCCTCTGCTGTCACTGGTTAACACTGGGTGCCAAGGACTCACTGAATAAAAGCTTGGCAAGTAGAATAAATGTGGTGGGGGAACCTTGTGAATAGTCCTCTACTCAGCCTAAGAAATGCAGGTTTAGTTCTCTTCCAAAGGTAAAGGTATTTCACTGGAGCTGTGCTTAATCTATATATACTTAAAAAACAAGTACTCTTTTTTAGACACCAGGAATAAAGGAATGCAGTAATCAGTTACTTAATGTTTAGATCTGCCCTATTTAATGTAACACTTGGAGACTGGAAGAAGCATCTTTAATATGTTAGCATTTTTCTTCTTTGCATTTTTTTTAAAAGTTCAATTCATTTTCCAACTTCATGAAATCAATAATGACTTTTAATTTAAATAACTTAATTCAACGTAAAGTTTTGAATTCTAAAGCAGATATCTGTCTTTATATTTTAATATTTAAAATTTAGTTCACACTTTTCTCACTATGTGCCTTTAGCAGTTACTAAGGTAACTGACATCAATTCTCTGAAATAAGTGTTTCTGTGGGAAGAATTTTCATGTTCAACATAACATCCTGGTGGTGTTTTGATCTGTCTTTTGAAACATGAGAAGCATTTTAAAGATTACTTAAGAATCAAATACTTAGATTAAACAATTTGTATTTTAAGTATTATATGGGACCTGTTTACCTAGAGTAATGTGTGTTCGTTGCTGAGGCTGACAAACACATCACCTACATGCATATCACCTACATTCTCCCTGTGCCGTCACAGCTGCGGTTAGACTTATGGTACCCAGCAAGCAGATCAGACCCAAAGGAAAATAGGCTTTTCCCCCCTTTTTATGAAGCATGTCAATAGGAGTTTCTTCCCTTTCCTGTACTAAATTTTAAAGCTTTTGTAAAAACAAAAAACAAAACAGACAAAACGAGGAACTTGGAAAACTTAGAAAAAATTAACACTGCTACCATCAATTCATCAAATATTTACTTAGAGCTTCACTTAATGCATTAAGATTATAGTAACAAATACATTAGAATCCATTTCTTTTACATACAGTAAATTTAATTGTTTTCATTCATTCTAAGGCACCAAGGGCATCCTAAGTTGAAGCACTTGTATAATGCCAAATGACTAAACAGTTACTAAAATATGACAGCATGGGGCAGGACACTGTAGATTTTCCTCATAGTATATTTCTCTGCAGTTTCTCAAATTATTTGCTGCATGACCCAAATAGCCATAATTCACTTTTTGTACACATCGGTACCATAGCGAATTAGGGAGTATAGAAAATTAGAGGTTGATGCCAATGCCATAGGACTTTTTTCTTATTATAAAGGTTATTAGCTACTAAAGATTGTTTTTCCTAAAAAAATTTCTAATTTTAATAAAGGGGGCCAATCAAAAATGAATTTAAACTACTTTCTAAAGTGATACAGTATCAGAATAATCCAGATTTGAATATAACATTTTGCTCCCAACTGATGTTTGGATGAAGGACTGCTTCACTGAAGGGGATCACATCATATTCAGGGGTGAATCTAACAATGGAGAAGAAATACTACTAATATAAATATTTTTCCACTTTGAGCAAATCTGTAAACTACACCTTTGTTTATAAATATAAATTGCTTGTATTAGTTACTGTAATATTCAGCTGTGGATAAAAATTTGTGGAAATAAATACTTTGAAAAAAGTGGTGCGACAAATTTAAATGAAATTTAAAACTCTGTAACTACACATTGGCTGAAAAGTTAATTTTTAATGCTTAAGAAACTATTCAGGGGCCTATATTCAAAGATGCTTCATGATCATTTAAACCAGGGTTTGGCAAACTACAGCCTGCAAGTTGGGGATAAAGAGAAACTTTCCCTATAAAATAAGACTTACTGAGCTACACAATTCAAGCAAGGCAGTTTTGGTGTAGTGGATCAATGGAATAGGACAGAGAGCCCAGAGATAGACTCATATGTATAACTTTGTAAATGGTAGAGGTGGCATTACAAATCAGTGGGGAAAATATTTACAAGATCTGTATGGAGGATCTTATATATAAGTGAAAAACATTAACAATAACATTTAAAAATTGGAGAAATATATTTCACAGATAAGAAGACTCCATACCACAAAAATGTCAATTGTCCCCAAGTTGGTCTATAGATTAAAATCCATCTCACTACAGTTTTTTTTGGTGAAAATTGACAAACTAATTCTAAAATTTGTATGGAAGAGCAGAGGCCCAAGGATAAGGAAGAGTCTCCTCAAGACGAAGAGGGAAAGCTTTCCCTAATACGTACCAAGACTTACTATAAAACTTTAGTAATTCAGATGAGTGGAACTGGCACAGAGATAGAAAATTTGACCATTGGAGCAGAACAGAGAGCCTAGAAACTGAACATTTGTATGGAAACGTTGGTAGACTGTTTATTACCTAGAGGAGCACACACAAAAATCACCTGGAAATCTTTTTAAAAATTCGCATAACCAACCTCACCCAAATGTACAGAATAAGACATCTCCAGGGAAGGTGCCCTTAAACACCCAACATTAGGGAACCTACTGAAATATTTCATGATACAGAAATGTGTTCACAACATACTGATCAGGTGAAAAGTTACCTCTGGAACCCAACTTCCAACCTAAGGAAGGCCTTAGGGAATAAGGGAAATAGGGAAGGCCTAAGGATGGACAAACTTCTGGGTGGCTGGTGGAAGAATAACCTCTCTTCAGGAAAGCCTCCACCTCATTCCCAGAGAGGTTAGGGCCTATCTTCAGGACCTCAACAGGAAAACTGTGCGCCAAGAGCCAAATTTCAGACAACATACACTTATCTAGTAACAGTTGAGAAAGAACAAAGCAGCCGACATCTGGGTCCTGGTCTGACACTTAGAGGTAGGTCTGGGTGGTGGCAGAAGCTGGCCTGGTGCTCCCAGCTAGGCCCCGGTGATCTCCTTCTGCACACAATCTTACAAAACCACATCAGACAAGCTCACTGACTAATGAAGGGAGCCAACACAAGACTACTTCACAGTTGTCTAAACACAAACACAAGATCTCTGTGCAAACCACACGATACCTAACACCCCTCTCCCGGCTAATGGGTGACTGCAGCTTCTTCACCAGTTGCAGCTTTAGTCTAGCTGCAATCTGCCCTCCTTCTAGATAGGATCATGCTGAAATAGCTAATCAAACACTTGACCCTACTTCTGAACAGCACCCAATCCAGAGTGAACCTCTGCATCTCTGGACTCCCCAGATCATCTAACCAAAGCCCAACGTCCAACACCCTCTCACTGAGCTGCCCCTTGCTTCCCTAAAGTGTGCCCTTGACGTGCAGACTTCCTGTTGCAACAGCGTTAAACACAACCTGTTCACAGGTGTGTGCCAGGAGGCGTTTGGCTGAAGGGCATCAACACAGTGTTGTCCCCTTCCACCAATATTAGCATTTTGCAGGGTAAACTTAGAACCAAGGAGGTACTGTTACTGAACCAAACTTGGGTCCACTCGCCTGCACACAGTAAAGCCAATCTACCAACACGGGGCCGTGGGGAAGGAAAGTGCAGTGTACTGCAGGGCTAAGCAAGGAGTATGGGTGGCTAATGCTCAAAAAACCTGAACTCCAGATGGATTTCAGGGAAAGGCTTTGAAAGACAGGGTGAGGCAGAGGGTCTCAGGGTACCTGATCTGCTCCTAGACATTCTTCTGACTGGTTGGTGGTGAGGTAATCAGGAGTCAATATCACCAACCTTCTGGTTCCAGCTGGTCTGGGGTCTATGTGCTTGTGGGCAGCACGCAGTTAACTTCTCCCACCTGGTGGCGGTTTCAGTATCTGCAAAACAGCTCAAAGGACTTGGCTCAGAATATTATCTATAGCCCTTGAGGAGGAACTAAAGGTCCTTGACTTTGTTTAATGGCTAAACTGTTATTATTTTTGTCTTGACTGTTTTCCTTTGTTTCTGCATTTTCTCATTCTCTGATTAAGTTTGCTCTTTGGAACTCAGGGAAGGCCTAGGCGGTTAAAGTTTTTCTACAGACAAGAGGCAGGTGGAGGACGTGGGGGTAGGGGTAAGGGGTGGGTCTGTCCAGGGAAGGACCAATAGGGGCCTGCATGGTTACACCTCAGGTTATACAGGCTATGGCAGGTACCTTGGAGATACTGCCAGTTTGGTTGCAGACCACTGCAATAAAGTGAATATCACAATAAAGTGAGTAACATGAATTTGTTGGTTTCCCAGGGCATATAAAAGTTATGTTTCCACTATACTGAAGTGTGCAATAGCATTATGCCTAAAAAAACAATGTACATATCTTAATCTAAAAATACTTTATTGCTTAAAAATGCTAACCATCATCTGAACCTTCAGCGAGTCTTAATCTTTTTGCTGGTGGAGGGTCTTGCCTCAATACTGATGGCTACTGACTGATCAGCATGGTAGTTGCTGAAGGTTGGGTGGCTGCAGCAATTCTGATTGACATATATACATTAATATGTATAAAATAGAGAACTAATAAGAACCTGCTGTATAAAAATAAACAAATAAATAAAATTAAAGAAAAAAAAAAGACAACAATGAAGTTGCCACATCTATTGACTCTTCCTTTCACGAACGATTTCTCGTAGCATGCAATGATGTTTGATAGCATTCTACCCACAGTAGAACATCTTTCAAAATTAGAGTTAATCTTCTCAAATCACTATGTATGGCAGCTATAGCCTTACAAAATGTATATCTTAAACAATGACTTGAAAGTCAAAATGACTCCTTGATCCATGGGCTGCACAATGGATGTTGTGTTAGCAGGCATGAAAACAACATAAATCTCACTGTACCTCTCCATCAGAGCTCTTGGGTGACCAGGTGCTTTGTCAATGAGCAGTCATATTTTGAAAGCAATCTTTTCTTCTGAGCAGGAGATCCCAACAATGGGCTTAAAATATTCAGAAAACCATGTGGTAAACAGATGTGCTGTAATCCAGGCTTGTTGTTCCCTTTATAGAGCACAGGCAAAGTAGATTTAGCATAATTCTTAAGGATCCTAAGATTTTCAGAAAGGTAAGTGAGGATTGGCTTCAACTTCAAGTCACCAGCTCCACTGGCCCCTAACAAGATAGTCAGCCTGTCCTTCGAAGCTTTGAACTCAGGCATTGACTTTTCCTCTCAGGCTATGAAAGTCCTAGATGGCATCCTCTTCCAATAGACAGCTGTTTTGTCTGCATTGAAAATTTGTTGTTTAGTCTAACCACCCTCATTAATTATCTTAGCTAGATTCTGGATAACTTGCTGCAGCTACTACATCAGCACTTGCTGCTTCACCTTGCACTTTGATGTTATAAAGACAGCTTCTTTCCTTAAACCTCATGAGCCAACCTCTGCTAGCTTCAAACTTTTCTTCTGCAGCTTCCTCGCCTCTCTCAGCCTTCACAGAATTGAAGAGAGTTAGGGCCTTGCTCTGGACCAGGTTTTGGCTTAAGGGAATGTTGTGACGGGCTTGATCTTCTATCCAGACCATGAAAAATTCTGTATCAGTGACAGGCTGTTTTGCTTTCTTATCATTGTGTGTTCACTGGAGTACCACTTTCAATTTCCTTCAAGAACTTTTCATTTTCATTCACAACTTGGCTAAATGTTTGCAAAAGGCCTAGCTTTCAGCCTATCTTGGCTTTCCACATGCCTTCCTCACTAAGTTTCATCATTTCTAGCGTTTGATATAATGTGAGAGATGTGTGACTCTTCCTTTCACTTGAGCACTTAAGAGGCCACTGCAGGGTTATGAATTGGCCAAATTTCAATACTGCTGTGTCTCAGGGAATAGGGAGACCTGAGGAGAGGGAGAGAGACAGGGGAACAGCCAGCCAGTGGAGCAGTCAGAACACACACAACATAATCGATTGTTTGTCATCTGATATGGACGCGGTTTGTGGCACCCCAAAACAATTACAGTAGTACCAGCAAAGATCACTGATCACAGATCACCATAACAAATATGATAATCATGAAAAAATTTGAAATATTTTAAGAATTGCCAAAATGTGATGCAGAGACACAAAGTGAGCAAATGCTTTTGGAAAAATGGCACCAGTAGACTTGCTCCTAGTAGGTTTGCCACAGACTCAATTAAAAACAAACCAAAACAAAACCCAAAAAATGCAATAAAGTGAAGCAGAATAAAATGAGGTATTCCTGTATTACTAAATAAAATTCTAAGGCTTGGTAAGGACATAGACACTGCAAATAACCTTCAAACAGGTAGAGGAACAAAGACAAATACACTTGACCCTTGAATGCGGGGTAGGAGAGCCCACCCTCCATACAGTCAAAAGTCTGTATATAATTTATAGACAGCCCTCCATATGCTCAGTTCCTCCATATGGGAGGTTCCAACCAACCTCTGCTCATGTAGTACAGTAGTATTTACTATTGAAAAAAATCTGCATATAAATGAACCCATGCAGCTCAAACTCATGCTGTTCAAGGGTCAACTGTATATATCCTTCACTTAGGTTTGTGACAATATCTTAAGCTATTTGGAACACACCTAGACCTGGGGTAAACTTAAAATAAGTTCAGCAAATCAGTGTCTGTGTTATTTTCTGTTTACATTTCATTTCTGCTGTTCTTGTTTGGCAACTCGAACTTTCTGTAGAGTAGGTATTTGTTATAAGGACAAAACCACATCCAAGGTAATAACTGCTTCTTAATTAACAAAATTTGAAGTTACCACCAAAGCAGTTAGATTAACAATGAGCACATACATAACTTGCCCAACTACTCAAGATTAGCAAACTCACCTGTCTCATTTACTCAAATTCAAGGCCCTCTGTATCCTTGGGTTCTGTGTCCATGGATGCAATAAACTGCAAGTCAAAAACATTTGAAAAAAATTTTTTTCCAGAAAGTTCCAAAAGCAAAACTTGAATTTTCCATGCACCAGCAACTATTTACATAGAATTTACATTGTATAAGGTACTATAATCCAGAGATTGCTTAAAGGAGAATGTGTGTAGGTTATATCCAAATACCATGTCATTTTAGATAAGGGACTTGATTTTGGTATCCTCCTGTAACCATTCCCTAAGATACAGAGAGAAAACTCTACTCATTTGTTAACATTGTCTTAGCCCCTACCAACTCCACCAATTTTCCCAGTTTCTGTTACTGAAACTTCTAAAGCCATTGCTGCATAAGCTACCATTAATTTTGAGTATTATAGGAAGTTTAAGCACAGGAAAATTATCCACAAAATGTAGAAGACAGGGCTGAGGCTGGTTATTTCTGAAATCCTAATGAAATCTTAACATTAGAATTTACAGATTTACAATAGATTCATTGATTTCCAGTCTTAACGCTGATCTACTCTTTTTTTTTTTCAAAAAAATAATTACAGAAAGAAATGATAACAGGGCATTTCTAAAAATACTGAGAGCTAAATGTCTTAGAACATTTACATCTCACGAGGGCCCATGTCTAGATTTTAAGAATTATAAAATAACTAATTTTGATATAGATATTTAGTGTTATACAATATATACTTGGTTATATATGGTTAAACATGAAAAGAACTAATTATAATTTATTTCTGGTAATTTTGCATCTTTATTGAAAGATACTTTTCCTCCCAATTTTTATTTTGAAAAGTTAAATAACTACTGAAGAGTTGTCAAAATAGAGCAATGAACAACCGTATACTCTACCTTTAGGTTCCCTAATTGGTAATACTTTGCCGTATCTGCTATCTCTCTTTCTCTGCCAGTGTATTTGTATGCATTTTTTGAGTCATTTGGTAATTAGTTGCAGCATCATGACTCTTCACCTCTAAATATTTCAGTGTGTACCTCCTAAGAACAAAGGACAATCTCTGCCATATCTACAATATAATTAATATAATCAGGAAAAGTAATGTCAGTGCTACCATCTCATGCAATTTATAGAAAGTTCCCCCAACTGTCCCAATTCTGTTCTTTAGAGTTGTTGTTTTTAAATCCAGTTTCCAATTAAAGATCCCATGTTACATTCAAATGTCACATACCTCCTCTAATCTAATACTATTCCCCGGCCTTTTTTGTTTTTCACAACATTGACATTTTTTAAAGAGTTCAGGTCAGTTATTTTGCAGAATGTCCCTCAATCTGGATTTGTCTGATTGTTTCCTTATGATTAGATTCAAGTCAGACTTTTTTGGAGAAATCCTACATAAGTGAAGTTGTGTCCTCAGTGTATCCAGAGGGTGCATGATGTCAGTTTGTCCCACTAATGGTAATGTTAAGCTTGGTCACTTGGTCAAGGTAATACAAGATTTCTCTAGTGTACGGATAACTTTTCCTCTTCATGATACTTTGAGATTATGTAAATATCTTTACATAGATTTACATGTTTTTTATATATGTAAAACTTTTACCCAATGGTTTTCAAAATCCATCCATTTTCATGACATTTTTAATTACAAAAAACTTAGGAAATTTGGAAAGACTTACTGCTGGTGATCTGTAAGGTATTGACTGGGAAACTGTGATACTTAGAGTGATGGTATCTTAACTTTTCTTAATAAATATATGGGGGGCATTGAATAGAACCTGCCTTTTTCTCTTATTGAAGAACACTACTACCCTTATCAATAGTTCTACAGACCAAATGCAATTACTCTGCATTTGGACTATTAGAAAGTTTTAATGGAAAAACCCATAACTTTTAAAGATCTGTTTATTTCCTCCACCACTGTATCTCACACTTACGCATAATTCACTGCACGTTTTCTGATTTTTATTTTCTTCATTACAAAACACACATTTGACTGGCTTAAGTTTATTGAGTGTCAGCTTGAGATAAAATGTGTTGGTTTTGGCTCACCTAATGAATTCCATTTTGGTTTCAATTTTATTATGTTACTAGCTTTCAAACATAAATCAATTTCTAATGCTCTAATGGTACCAGCTCTGTACCATCCTTGGAAGAATTAAGAAAATAATCATTCAAATCATTTTCTGTAGGAGCCGTGGTTGAGAAAGGCTGAGCATCTAGTAGTGACACATTGCCTCACTTCTCCACCTATCTTAAACCACACTTTATCTCATACTCCCAGATCCTTCCCCTGCCAAAAAAAGCAAATAAATCTTCTAATCCAAGCCACCATATGCAAGTATGTTACTTTTACCAAGGTTTCAACTACTTTATTTCTTCCACCGAGGAAGATTAACTTAACATTCACCTCCTTTCCTGTTTTCTATAACATATACCTTAATGATACCTGTCTCTTTTTCTACCTCCGCTTCTACGTTCCACGTGCCATAAGCCCTGGACAAACAACATGGGCCTTGGGCTTCTGAGAATCAAGAGTTCAAACCTATAATTCAGCAAATCTAGATGTGAGGCCTTGGCAAATTCTTTGGTTTCTCTGGGTCTAAGCTTCCTCATTTACTAAATGAGAAAGGAAAAACTCTTACCTATTTCATGGGGTTGCAGAATGTCCCTTAATTTGGGTTTGTCTGATGTTATATGAATTGTATGCTATTCTGTTTTATATAACAATTATCATATTGCCTGAGTATACAAATTATAAACAGCATACATAAGTGCCTGGTGCATGGTGGGCACACAGTGTTCATAGATGTTAGCTTTTATTTTACTATGCTCTTTGCTCATCATCCAGAATATGGAGGTGAAAAAAAATCATCAGGTATGTGGGAAGCTTTGATTTATTCAAAGTCCAAATTCCACTGACTATATACACTTCTTGTGAAAAAGGAGTATACATATTTTTTAAAGTTAATAGCCTTGGAACTCATGTACTGAATTGACGACTGTCAATTTCCTGGATTTGCTCAAATCAAAGCAACAGAAGAAAGAAAAGGAATAAACCAGAGGGTCAAATTACAATAGATGGTGAGTAAAAGGAAACAGTGGATAACTGGGAGAACAAAAGGGAAATGAAGGAATTTTCTGTAATGATGGACATGTTCTAAATTATATTTTGAAAGCTGAGAGTAGTTTGGGTTAAAAGAGTGTATGCACTTGTGAAACTCACCCAATTTAAGATTTGTACATTTGACCCCATGGAAATTTTGCCTTAAAAGAATTGTAGGGGGCTTCCCTGGTGGCGCAGTGGTTGAGAATCTGCCTGCTAATGCAGGAGACATGGGTTCGAGCCCTGGTCTGGGAAGATCCCACATGCCACGGAGCAACTAGGCCCGTGAGCCACAACTACTGAGCCTGCGCGTCTGGAGCCTGTGCTCCGCAACAAGACAGGCCGCGACAGTGAGAGGCCCGCACACCGCGATGAAGAGTGGCCCCCGCTTGCCACAACTAGAGAAAGCCCTCGCACAGAAACGAAGACCCAACACAGCCAAAAATAAATAAATTAATTAATTAATTAAAAAAAAAAAAGAATTGTAAACAAATACTGACCTCCTAACATGAGTCATAGTATTTCTGGGTGAAGTGTACTAAGATCTGCATTAAAAAAAAAAAAAAAGATGGTTTGATGGAAGAACAAATGGAGGGACGTGATACAACAAATATGGCAAAATGTTAACAACTGTAGAATACAGGTGGTGAATATATGGATATTCACTGTAGAAGTCTTTCCACTTTCCTGTATGTTCGAAAGTTTTCATAATAAAAACTTTGGACTATAAAACAAATAGGGACTTCCCTGGTGGTGCAGTGGTTAAGAATCCACCTGCCAATGCAGGGGACATGGGTTGGAGCCCTGGTCCGGGAAGATCCCACATGCTGCGGAGCAACTAAGCCTGTGCACCACAACTACTGAGCCTGTGCTCTAGAGCCTGCGAGCCACAACTACTGAGCCCATGTGTCGCAGCTACTGAAGCCCGCACACCTAGAGCCCGTGCTCCGCAACAAGAGAAGCCACCGCAGTGAGAAGCCTGCGCACCGCAACGAAGAGTAGCCCCTGCTCACCGCAACTAGAGAATAAGCCCGCGCACAGCAACGAAGACCCAACGCAGACAAAAATAAATAAATAAAATTAAACAAACAAACAAACACAATGTGAGAGGGCCACGAAGGCATTTGAAAAGCAGGATTCTAGGGCGGGCATTGCCTGACAGCTCACAGACCACCTCAGTGCCTCCCACCACCCCTTCCCAACTGTGTGGTCCCAGCGCGAGTTGGAAAAGAATTTCCAGACACAAGGCCGAATGTAAGGAAGATAGAGTTTATTAAAGAGAAGGGTCACTGCAAGAACAGCTGGCCGACTTCCTGGTAGGCAGGGAAAGCCGACCCTGAGCGTGGGTTGCTTGTCTGGTTTGTTTGTTTGTTTTAACATCTTTATTGGAGTATAACTGCTTTACAAGGGTGTGTTAGTTTCTGCTTTATAACAAAGTGAATCAGTTATACATATACATATATCCCCATATCTCTTCCCTCTTGCGTCTCCCTCCCTCCCACCCTCCCTATCCCACCTCTCTAGGTGGTCACAAAGCACTGAGCTCATCTGAGCCAGCAATCCCACTACTGGGCATATACCCTGCTTGTCTGTTTTTATAGCCAGAGAACAAAGGGACTTCTGAGTCACCCGCTGATTGGGTAGGATCTGCATGTTTCCAGTGGGATGAATACCTTTCTGTATATGGTATGGAAAAGGAGCAAGGTATGCTGCTTGGGAAAGCTCAGAGATGTTGCAATGGTTGCTGCATGACAGGGTGATAAGGGTCTGGTAACTCTCTGTTCCGGCGATGTTGGCCCTTTTAGTTTATCTCGTTGTCCTTGGAGCACACCACACCGACCACGCAAATCAAGCTCAAGGCAGCCTGGCCAGCCTCCGAGCCCTGGCGCTGGGGATCTGCCCCTTCTCTGCCCGGGTCGCCTCCTGCTCGCCCGGTCTCAGTCCGTTCTCAGCACACACTCTATCACCTGGTTCCCAGAACTCAGATTGCGCAGTGGTCTCGTCATCATCGACCAGGGCTCACAGTTACAGCGGCAGAGGCATCCCTAACCTCCCTCATCCGTAGCCTAACCGGCTCACCCTAATCTCCCAGCCCCCGGTTCCCTGGCCCCATTTCGCCTGACAAGTTTTCATAATCCTCTCAGGCTCCGCCAGCGGCGCCGCCAGCCATGGGGCCCGATCATATAAGGAAAATACTGCGGCTTCATCCGGAGCTGCACCGTGGACCCGGGGGCGCCCCTGCCCTACGCCACTCGCTACACTCCTCCCCTGCCAACCTCCCCAGGCCTGTCCCCCGCGCCGGCCCCGCAGTCTAGGCCTCTGCCCCTGGTCTGCGCAGCCGCTCTCCCCAGCCTGCGGAAGTCGCTCAGCCAATCCCCTCCCGCCGTCTTCCGGAGCCTCTCCCACTCGACTTCCGGTCCGCCGGCAGCGCCCGCCCGCAACCCACCTCCTTCAAACCAGTTCCAAACTTTTCGGTCGCCTGGTCACACGTTTAAGAAAATTCAGGAGTGAGGATGAAGAGGCACGTTAATTACCTGTTGGGGGTAGCGGGGCGTATAGAGGCCGGGGATAGGATGGACAGAGTAGAGTCAAATCATTCTCTTGATTGGGAGACAAAGTCTTTAAAAACAACGATATGAGGAAAAATATCCGCTTGCGAGGAACGTTCTCTTGTCCAAGGCCGGTCTCCCCGGGAGGTTTTGGTACCCTTGGTTCCCACGGGGTGGCGCAGAGGGCCGCATCCTGCCAAAACAGAGAGCCCTGGCCCGGCCGCGCGAAGTAGGTAAAAAGGCGCGGCCGAGGCCACGCTGGCGCCGCCCCTCGCGCTTAAAGTCCGGGTGCCCGGGGCGGTACGTCAGCGTCGCGGAGGAGGACCCCTGCGCTGCCGTCCGCCGCCATGGCCCTGCTCCGAGGTGACCCCTGCAGCCTCGCCTCTCTCGCCCCTGGTTGGTGGGGGGGTGCGGAAGGGCCCGGTCTCGGCGGGGAGTCGAGGCCTCCTAGGCGGTAAAGGGGACTTGATAAAACCCCAACCTGAAAGCACTGTTTGGGTTCAGGAGAAAACATACTTGTCAGGCACTAGCGACAGTGATCTCCCTGCAACTTACAGCTGAGAGTTGAGACCACGGTTTGGTTGCTTCTGACCTTGAAGGTCATTTGCCTTTGCGCGGTAGTGACTCACCTAGTTCGAGGTTAGCTGTTTGGAAGACTGGGGCGGCGCCATACGCACGAGGCGGCCTGGGGCGGAGGGGTGCCTCTCCCATGAGCCCGGCGGCCTCGGACTTGGTCAGAGGGTGGGCGGGGCTTGGGCGAAGGAAGGAATGTTGTCTTGGAGTCGGCAGGGGATTTCTGTTCCCCCACAGTGCTTGGTGGCGATCTGTTGGAGAACTTTCCTGAATCCCTTTCCCTTCTATTCTTTCGAGTGACTCCAGAAGAGTGCAGTCATTGAGTACATAAATTCTACAGTTATTAACTTAAAAAAATATATGTAAACTCCCTTTTCATAACAAATGGTCGCAGTCAGTGGAATAAGGATGAAAGCTCATCCTTACTTTCTGTGTCCTTTGAAGAACCTTCAGATGGAACACTTTATATATCAAGGCCCCGGGCAGAAAAACACTTGGCAGGATCTATCTAAGAACCAACATTCTGGTGGTCCAGGGCCCTGTGGGCTCTGTGAAGGAGGTGGGGTTTTATTCTAAATTCAAAAGAAGGCAATCTCCTACCTTAAAGTAGAATAACAGGATCTGATATCCAACGTGCCCCCATTTCCTCAGGGCTATGAGGCTGCCTATGTAGCAAGGAGGAGAATTTAAGAGCATTTAAGAATCTATTGCAAAGGTCCAGGCAACATCAAATGATGGTTTTGACTCAAGTGGGGGACAGTGGAGTTGGGGAAAAGGGGAGGGAATGATTTGAGATAGATTTGGAGTTGGAATTGACAGAACTTGGTGATAGGTTGGATGTGGCAGGTCAATGAGAAGCAAATGTCAAGAATGACCAGGTTTCTGGTTTGAGGAATTGTGTTCATGATGATACTCCTTACGGAGTGAGGAAAACTGGGGAAGGGATAGATTTGTAAGAGAATATTGAGGTGCTCAAGTGCAGATATCAGGTAGGCAGTTGGTTAGGGGGATCTGGAGCTCAGAAGAGCCAAAATGACATGTGAACAGTTCAAGTGAGAAATAGGTATTCTGAGACAAGAGGATTTAATTTAATTTGTCAGTGCTCTTTCCAATTATGAATTTAATAAAGCAGCATATTGATTTTTTTTTTAGATGAGATGTTCAGAAAACTCAAATTATTTAAAAGCTGCATGGTCATGAGCTATCTTCTTTAAAAGGAAATTATATTTTTATTGATTTCTCTGTATAAGAATTTATCAGTGGTTCTGACCACTTTATTTTAATACAGACCCCTTTGAAAATTTGATGAAAACTATGAACCCAGTAAGGGGAAAGGATGTACATCAACACCTGCATTAAGGGAGTATGAAGTTTATAAATTTGGGATACCATTCACTATGGTGTTAAAGTTAGTGATTGTATTTTTATCCATTTCCCTGTTTTACAGGGAAACTGTAAACTGTTTTACAGGGAATGTTTCCCTGTTTTACAGCGAAACTGTAAACTGTTTTACAGGGAATGTTTCCCTGTTTTACTGATGTCCAGAAAGGTAGAATGGCTTGTCTCTAATGGTAGTTAGTGTCTTGATTGTTATTGGTTAGTTAGAATACATTACAGATACGTACTTCTCTCAAGTAGCATACTAGGTGCTTGCAGGACTAGTGGGTAAGAGAGAACGTGCAACTGATTCTTGTGGGGAGAAGGACACATTTGAATGGCAGCATAATTGACTTTGGTAAAGATTGTCATTAATTTATCAGATTTCTGTAGAACCAATACCCCGGGTTTTTATTAGCAGCAATCCCAGGGCTTGGTAGAAGGGTTGCACTCAACAAATATTAACTCTCTTAACTGCTCCTTAGCTTTGCTGGGAATGTTTGTGCAACCCTTCAAGGCAGGTGAGGTGGGCAGGTGGGGGCGGGGGTCAGGGAGCTGCCAGATTAATCCTGAAACTGAAGTGGATACAGAAGCAGCAGTTTTCCTTGTTAGCTTTGGTTGCTGTCTGCAGTTGCTGTAATTAAATGAGTAAATATTTGCCTAACAATGTAATGAAAAGGAAGGCAGAACTCCTCTTTCTCTTCTAGTGTTATTTTTCCTCTGTGGTCACATCTGCCACATTGCCAGGCCCTTTCCTGGCGTTTCTGACTCACTGTGCTCTGGATTAATATGTCTTTTCATTGTCTTTCAGTAAAAATCTTTAACCTCTGAATTTTCAGAGCCTTTTAAAATACACAAGATCTTAGCTGGGTGTTAACGATTGTTAAATTTTAGACCTTTCAACTTCCACATAAAATCGACATCAGATCAAATAATTATTGCCATGTTATCCAGTTTATGAAATCACAGGAAAAAATCCTTTAGATTGTCTAGTCTTTGTACCTGCACATGCCAGATTATTTTTAAAAATACACTTAATAGCTTTTTCCCCCTTCAAAATAATTGTATTAGTTCAGTTTTAGCCTTGCTCATGCTAACCTTTACAGCCTGGGAGCTGCAAGTAAGCAGATGTGATGTAAGGAAAGGGGAAGTTCTTGCTTTTATTTTCATTTTCACACACGCACACTCTTTTGTAGATTTCTCATATTTCACCATACGCACTTCCCACACAAAAATGCTTTCTTAGGTTATGAAATACAAGGAAAAAACTCATGACAGGAAATTTATGGAGAAGCAAATGAAATGTGCCTTCATTGTTTCTGAAAAGTCAATGTTCAGTTCGAATCATTTTCATGTATGCAGTATATCATTTTTTCTGGCTTTGGAGATTTTGTCTTTTGTTTTGAGAAGTTTGACAGTGATGTCCCAAGATGAGTGAGTGTGTGCGTGTAATTTGCATTTATTCACGTTGGGGTTTACTGAGCTTGAATCTGTAAATTTATCTTTTAGGTTTATAGAAAAATTGAACAGAAAGTACAGAGCATTCCCATATACTTCCTCGCCTCACTCCATTATCCCCTATTATTAACAGCATTAATGTGGTACATTTGTTACAATTGATGAACCAATACTGATATATTATCTTTAACTAAAGTCCACAGTTTACATTAAGGTTCATTTGTTGTGTTGTATAGTTCTATAGGTTTTGACAAATGTATAATGACATGTATCTACCATTATAGTATCATAAAGAGTAGTTTCACTGCCCTAAAATTTCCCTGTGCTCTACCCATTCATTTCTCCTTCCCTACCACCCCCAACCCCTGATAACCGCTGGTCTTTTTACTGTCTGCATAATTTTGCCATTTCTAGGTGTCATATAGTTGGACTCATACAGTGTGTAGCCTTTTCAGATTGGCTTCTTTCACCAGCAATATGCATTTAAGTTTCTTTCATGTCTTTTCATGACTTGATACTACATTTCTTTTTAGTGCTGAAGAATATTCCATTGTATGAGTGTACCACAGTTTATCCATTCACCTACTGAAGAACATCTTGGCTGCTTCCAAGTTTTAACAATTATGAATAAAGCCGCTATAAACATTTGTGTGCAGGTTTTTGTGTGGACCTAAGTTTTCAACTCACTGGGGTAGATACAAAGAAGTGTGACTACTAGATCATATGAGTGGAGTATGGTTAGTTTTAGTTTTGGAAGCAACTGCCACACTGTCTTCCAAAGTGGCTGTACCATATTGCATTCCCAGAAGCAGTGGGTGAGTTTCTTTTGGTCCACATCCTCACCAACGTTTTGTATGACCAGTGTTTTTGGATTTTAGCCATTCTAATAGTTGTGGGATAGTATCTCATTGTTGGTTGAATTTGCAGTTACCTAATAACATGATGTCAAACATCTTTTCATATGACTATTTGCCATTTGTATAGTATCTTTGGTAAGGTGTCTGTTCACATTTTTTATGCATTTTTAACTGGGTTGTTTGTTTTCTTATTATTGAGTTTGAAGAGCTCTTTGTATATGTTAGATACCAGCCCTTTATCAGATAAGTATTTTGCAAGTATTTTCTCCCAGTCCGTGGCTTGTCTTGTTGTGCTTTTAGTAATGTCTTTTGAAGAGCAGAAGTTTTCAATTTTAATAAAGTCCAAATTTTTCTTTCATGGATTGTGCTTTTAGTGTTGTATCTAAAAAGTTATCACCAAGCCAAACCAAAGGTCGTCTAGATTTTCTCTTTTGGTGTCTTCTAGGAGTTTTATAGTCTTTGAATTTTTTATTTAAGTCTGTGTTCCAATTTGAGCTAATTTTTATGAAAGGGGTAAGGTCTGTCTACTTTGTTGTTGTTGTTGTTTGCATGTGGATGTCCAATTGTTCCAGCACCATTTATTGAAAAGACTGTCCTTTCTCCATTGAATTGCCTTTGTTCCTTTGTCAGACTTTGCCCATGTTTTTTGTTTTGTTTTGTTTTCCCCAATCATCTTTTTCCTCTGTTCTTCAGATCAGGTAATGTCTGTTTATCTCTTTCAAGGTCACTGAATCTTACTCCTTTCACTTCCATTCTGCTTTTACACCCATTCGGTGTATATTTTATTTCAGATATTTTTCAGTTTTAGAATTTTCACTTTGGTTCTTTTTTTTAAGCTTTTTTTTTCTTTGTGGAGATGTCCTATCCTTTATTATGAACAAAGTTTTCTATACATCCTTGAGCATAGTTATGATAGACAGCTGCTTTAAAATACTTGTCTGCTAATTCTAACATCTGGGTCATCTTGGGGTTGGTTGCTGTTGATTTTCTTTTATCTCAAGAATGAGTCACACAGGCATACGTCATTTTATTGCACTTTGCAAATACTGCGGTTTTTTGCAAATTGAAGGTTTGTGGCAACCCTGTAGTTGAGCAAGTTTATTGGTGCCATTTTTCCTACAACGTTTGCTCACTTTGTGTCCGTGTTACATTTTGGTGATTCTCGCAATGTTTCAAACCCTCCATCAGCAAAAAGATTACAACTCACTGAAGGCTCAGATGATGGTTAGTATTTTTTAGCAATAAAGTATTTTTTAAATTAAAGTATGCACAGTTTTTTAGACATAATGTTATTGCACACTTAACAGGCTACAGTACAAGCATAACTTTTATAGGCACTGGAAGACAAAAAAATTCGTGCGACTTGCTCAGTTGCAGTAGTCTGGAACCAAACCTGTAATATCTCTTGAGATACGCCTGTATTTTCTTGTTTCTTCATATGTGAATAAATTTTGGATTGTGTGGTGGACAGTGCAGGTGAACCATTGTAGAGACTGGATTCTGGTACTTTCCAAAAAGTATTGACTTACCGATTATTTAGTTAACTTTTTTTGCAGGCAGTTAATTTGGCTGAACTCAGACTGCACACTCTGTCTCCCCTGTAGAGGGCAGTAGCTCAAATCTAACTAATTCATTTAGGCTTAGCTGAGGTGGTTGTAGTTGTCCCCACAGGTTCATGATTAAGGATTCAGCCAGATATTTGGGCTCCGCACTGTGCTGCTTTTCTTTCACAGATTCTCCCCCCACCCCACTCAGTTTTCAGTAGCTGCGATTGCCATAAATTTAGTTCTCTGATTCTTCAAGCCAGCAAGACTTTGAGTTTCTGAATTCTCGCCATTCTATTTAGTGTGGGCTGCTGGCCTTCAAGTTAGAGGTTATAAATAACTTGGACACTCACCCTGTGCTGTTCCCCTTTCCCATACCTACTCTACATCTGCCTACTTTTGTTCATTCTCCAAGGACTTGAGGAAGCCATTCTTATATATCGTCAGTGTCTACTGGAGAGTTGGTCAAATAGGAGCATACTAGGCGATGACCAGAAGCAGGACTGTACCAAAATTAGGAAGAAGGCAAGCAAAAGGGAAAGAAAAATGAAATAAAGCAAACACCAGTATAAAAATAGGCAGAGACTATTAATCAAGGAGGATTAGAGGATGTTTACAGGAAGGCATAGTGGCCCAGAATAACCCATCTCAGAGGAAAACATTTGTAGTGCACCAAACCAATATTTATGGCCTTTTGTAAGTATCTGAATATTTTATCTGTAAAGAACTGATTGGATCTGTTCTAAAGTATAGTTACATATGTTGCTCCTAACATTCTTTTAGACTGTAAATTTCTCAAAGTAGGAATGAAAGAAGAAGCTGGAATTTTTTTTAGGATAGATTTAGTTTGTTCCATGGAAAGAGATCTCTAACATAAACAGGAGAATTGTACCCAGATAACAATAGTGGTATAATGTTTGCATGGTCTCAATTATAGGTCAATATCTGGGTACAAACTCATTGTTAAAAGTCCCGTAGTTTCTTGGCAAGATGTGGAAATGTGTGCTCAGATTGTCTTTGGGAAAATTTAGTTAGTGTATACAAAGCATCAAGCATGAAGTCCATCATACAGTAAGTGCCCCTGTATGTTAACTGTAATATTTACCTTGCAGAGTTGTTGGGAAGATTAGATACTATATGACAAGTGATGAGATGTCTAGTACTTAGTAGGTGCCTAATAAATGTTAGTGTGATGAAGCTGCTGTAACCAATGTTGTTCCCCAGTATGCAGGCTTTGCATTTTGCAGCTCTAGTGGGTGCCACTCATATCATAGTCATTGTAGATTTGTTAACCATAGATATATTTTTTTTTTGGCAGGTGGCAGTAGAGTGCCTTGGGAAGGGACAATTTGTATTTATCTGTACAGGGACACCAATCAAACTAATAGTGATACTGCAAATTTGTAGTCTTTGCAATAATAGATGTATAGATAATTCCTCTGTATCCTTTGTGGTTAGGTCAGATGTAGGAAACTTTGTTACATTCTAACTGACACATTATAATAGGATATTAGCAAATGAGAGTGTCTTTAGAGAAAAACAACCAGAATTAATGTTAAATAAAGAAATGTTGAAAGAATGCTTTTTACGTATTTGGGAAAAGAGTCATTATGTCTGGGGAATTTTACAGGTTAGCTGACTCCAGATACTGGAGGGGCTACCCATGATAAAGGTCATCTGTTTTGCTCATTTTATTCTAAGAGTAAAA
The DNA here is from genome assembly GCF_965194825.1 of Balaenoptera physalus. Taxonomy (NCBI): domain Eukaryota; kingdom Metazoa; phylum Chordata; class Mammalia; order Artiodactyla; family Balaenopteridae; genus Balaenoptera; species Balaenoptera physalus. The sequence continues at coordinate 24,694,191 of NC_138897.1, forward strand.
GATAATAGTTCACATTATTTGAAATTTGTAATTTCTCATCCTGTGACTCTAGAAGCAGTGACATATGTAATACAAATTCAAAGCAGTATATGTTCTAGAAACTATATAATCTGTCTGAGTTTGGAATGCGTTTGGATAGAACTACGATTGGTAGATGGAAGACTTGGTAAGCCAAGCCAGCTCAGTATGAGAAAAAAAATCGTTAGTTTATGTTGCCTATTCACGGGCACACCGCTTCACACAATGGAGCATGCCTTCTTACTGAAAGTTCTTTAGCAGAAGTTAGAGAGGACCTCTTGTCAGGAATATTCTAGAGGAAGTTCTTATAGGATGAGTGGTTGGCCTCAAACAACCTTAAGGTACCTTCTAGTTGGGAGATTCTTTGATTCTATGACTAGGCAATATACTCCAGCAAATAGAAGAAGTATTTCGTTTTAAACAAATGTTCTAGCATTGCAAATCATCAGATTATAAGAATGTCGTCTAGCCGAAATGGATTTACGTCGTAGCCTGCAGTGCAGTTCTTGGTGCCAGCATGTAGGTATTGATCAAAATGATAACTTTTAGTACTGCTTCTCTGAGTGTGACCCATTCTGTGTATTATTATGTGACAAAGATTTTTAGTTATTTAATTGAAAATTGTACTTTACAATAAGGTTCACAGTGAAATTATTTAAAGCATGTTAGGGAGACTGACTAACCTGTCGTTGCTTATAAATCTCTCCTCTTTGCAATAGGTGTGTTCATCGTTGCTGCTAAGCGGACACCCTTTGGAGCTTATGGAGGTCTTCTGAAAGACTTCACAGCTACTGACTTGGCTGAATCTGCTGCCAGGGCTGCCTTGTCTGCTGGCAAAGTCTCGCCTGAAACTATTGACAGTGTCGTTGTAGGCAATGTCATTCAGGTTAGTAGGGCTGAAGGGACATATTCATTCCTATTGCTTTCTTTTAGCAGTTTCTAAAAATAATTCCTTTAACGTGTTGTAATGGTGTACTAGTTAATCATAGTTGAAGGTATTCATAATTTGAGGAGTCCCCTGACTCCAGAAGCAATGGCATATATAATTCAAAAGGACATACATTCAGAAACTATATATCTATCTGGGCTCTATCTGGGACTTGGGATACATTTTATTGCTTCTTAAATAGCAAATTAATTTCCTCGACTTATTTGAAGTAAATTGGTTCTCTCTGTGTGCCACTAAGAGTAGCAAACCCAAGCAATGCAACACATCTCCCATAATTTCTTACACACAGTAGGAGCTTGGTCAGTGTTTTGTGGGAAATGGGAAGCTCCTTTACCCTCTACCTTGCTATGTATGGTGTACAAACTAGATGATTCATTTGCAGTAATTGAAAGCTGAATATTCCTTCAAAGTGTGGCCATGAAGTGGGGACTGTCTTACTCTTCCCAGACCTCATTGGTGGGACGGAGGCTCTACATTGAGTGCATTGCCACTGACAGTACTGGGGCCCTAATCACTGTTCTCCTGACTCATTAAGGAAGGTGGTTACAGACTGAGAAGGGTGAGGCAGGCTGAGAAGACTTGAGGCTACTGCCACCTCCTGCACTGAGCGCTTTCAGCTCTTAGAGCTGGGATAAGGCTCAGAAAAAGGTGCACAGTTGTCCCTTGTGAATAATGCTGCTTTGAACATCAAGTACAAGTTTGTGTATGGACATAGGTTTTTATTTCCCTTGGATGTATACCTATGAGTGTAATTGCTAGGCTCTATGGTATCTCTACATTTAATTGTTTCAGAAACTTTCAGACTGTTTTCCAAAGCAGCTGAAACATTTTACATTCATACCTACAGTGTATGAAGGTTCCACTTTTGCCACATCCTTGTCAACACTTGTTATTGTGTGTCTTTTTATTATAGCCACTCTAGTGAATATGAAGTAGTATCTCATTGTGGTTTTAATTTGCCTTTCCCTGATGACTGATGATGTTGAACATCTTTTCATTAGCTTGTTGCCATTGCCATGTCTTCTTGGAGAATGTCTAATTCATATCCTTTTCTCGTTTTTTAATTGGGTTATTTGTCTTTTTATTATTGAGTCATAAGTGTTCTTTATATATCCTAGATATGAGTCCCTTAACAGATACATGATTTGTAAATATTTTTCTATACTTTGTTATATTTTCATTTCTTAATAATGTCTTTTGGAGTATGAAAATTTTAAATTTTGATGAAGCCCAATTTCAGTTGTTGTTGCTCAGGCTTTTGGTGTCATTATCTAAGAATCCATTTCCATATCTAAGGCCATGAAGACTTATCCCTATGTTTTCTTCTAAGTTTTATAGTTTTAGCTCTTACATTTAGGCCTTTGATTTATTTTGATTTAATTTTTATATGTGTTTTGAGGTACAGGTCCAAATTCATTCTTCTGCATGTGGCTATCCAGTTGTTCTAGCACCATTTGTTGAAAAGACTATTCTTTCTCCCATTGGATGGTCTTGGCACTGTTATTGAAAATCAGTTGACCATAGACATATGATTTTATTTTTGGACTCCCAGTTCTCTTCTACTGATCTATATGTCTATCCTTTTTATGTCAGTTCCACACTGTCTTGATCATCGTTGCTTCTTTGTAAGTTTTGAAATCAAGAAATGTGAGTCCTCCTACTTAGTTATTCTTTTCAAAGTTGTTTTGGCTATTCTGGGTCTCCTGCAGTTTGATAATTTTAGAATCTGTTTACCCATTTCTACAAAGAAGTCAGCTAAGATTCTGATAGAGATTGTTTTGAATCTGTAGGTCAATTGAAGGAGTATTGCCATGAACATGGCATGTTTTTTCACTTGTATAAATCCTCTTTAATTTTTTCAACAATGTCTTAGAGTTGTCAGAATATGTTTTACACTTCTTTTGTTAAATTTATTTTTAAGTATTTTGTTCTTTTAGATGCTATTGTGAATGGAATTGTTTTCTTATTTCATTTTCAGATTGTTCATTGAAAGTGTATAGAAATGCAGCTGATTTTTCAAAAAAAGAAATGCAATTGATTTCTATATATTAATTTTATATCCTGAAACCTTGCAGAACTCATTTATTACTTCTAATGGTTTTCTAGTTGATTACTTAGGATTTTTTATATATAACATCATGTCATCTGAGAGTACAGATAGTTATGCTTCTTTCTTTCCAATCTGGATTTCTTTTATTTATGTATTTATTTTTCTTGCTTAATTGCTCTGTCTAGAACCTCTGATGTTGAATGAAAGAGACAAAAAATGGATATCCCTGTCTTGTTCCTGATATTGTGGGGAAAGCATCCAGTCTTTCACCATTAAGTATGATTATATGGGTTTTTCTAGATGCCCTTTATCAGGTTGAGGAAGTCCTCCTCTTTTCCTAGGTTATTGAATGTTTTTATCATGAAAAGGTGTTGGATTTTGTCAAGTGCTTTTTCTATGTCAATTGAGATGATCATATGATTTTTGTTTTTTATTCTGTTGATACAATGTGATATATTAATTGACTTTCAGGTGATGAAACAACCTTACATTTCTGGATGACCCTTACACTGGTCATGGCATATAATTCTTTTTATACATTGCTGAATTCTGTTTGCTAGTATTTTGTTGGAGATTTTTATATCCATATTCATAAGAGATATTAATCTGTACTTTTTTGTGATGTCTTTGTCTGGTTTTGATATAAGGATAATTCTGGCTTCATGATGAGTTGGGAAGTGATCCTTTTCTATTTTTTAGGAAGAGTTTGTGAATAATTGGTATTAATGCTCCTTTAAATGTTTGGTAGAATTCAGTAATAAAGCCAATCTGGGCTTTTTTGGTGAGTAGTGTTTTGATTACTAATAATTCAGTCTTCACTTGTTATAGGTCTATTCAGATTGTCTATTTTTCTTTGAGTTGGTTTCGGTAGTTTGTGTCTTTCTAGGCACTTGTCCTTTTCACCTAAATTATCTAATTTATTGGCACACAACTGTTCATGGTAGTCAGTTCTCGTTATTCACAGTAGTTATGTTTTATATAGTTGCCGTGTACACTGAATTAGCAACTATTGAACCACTGCTCCCAGGGGAAATGACAGGGTGAGGTTCCTGTGAGCCTATGGTCGCAACATTTTTGTTAACTGATCAGTACATAACCTTGTTTTATATATGTTTCATATTTAATATATATTGTTGATTCATTAGCATTAAACTCACAGCCAACAGCACTATCACTCATGCCTGAATGAAGTTTATCTAACATATTTTCTCTGTGAGGCACATCACTGCCTTCTTGCACTTAGGGATACTGGAGAGCAAGGACTTCAGCATTATATACTTGGGGGCCATTTTAAACAGCAAAATCACCCACAAGAAGCACAAAAATGCATAAAACTAAATAGGCTGCAGGAAGATCACTGTTTCTAGGATGAGAGCTGAAGCAAGAAGGCAGAGTGTCCCCTTGTTCATCCTTAGCTAGGAACGTGCATATCAGGCAGCTAAAATTTTTCTCCACTCTGCACGTCTGCAAATGACCACAAAAGTGCTGCCAGTATTGATTTTGGGGGTTACAAATAAATTTTAGCAAGTAGGTGAATTTGCAAGTATAGAATCTACACATAATAAGAATCGACTATATTTTGAACTTATATATTTATGTCCTGCCTATTTTGAGAGGTGTTAAAGTTCTTGGTGTTAAAGGCACTAATGTACCTTTATTGCAGAGAGAGCTAAAGCAAATTTGATAAAACGTAAAGAATTGGTCCATCAAGGTAACTTTAGGGTGTTCACTGTACTATTCTTGTAACTTTACATTTTATCAAATTTGCTTTAGCTCTCTCTACAATAAAAGCTGTTGTTATTGTTAAAAAGAAAAAGAAGTCGTTTCATCCCTTCTTACTCAAAGTGTGGTCCTTGGACCAGCAGCATTGGCCTCACCAGAGCAGTGGTTAGAAATGCAGAATCTCAGGTAGTCCTAGACCTACTTATTGAGAACCTACATTTTAACAAGATGCCCCAGTATGCATTTTAAAGTTTGGGAAGCAGTGGTCTAGTCCCACCTCTTATTCTCCTGACCATTGTTCATCTCTCCCCTTCCTAGGTCAGCCAGCCTCAGCCTTGGTTACACATTACAATCACCTGGGTGCTATTAAAAGTAACTACTGATGCCTGTGGCCCCCTCCAGCCTTTCTGGTTTAATTGGTTTGGTTAGGAGCTTGAGCATCACTGTGCTAATGAAGCTTCCTCGGTTGTTCCACTGTGCAGCCAAGGTTGAGAACCATAGCCTCTAATGCTTCCTCTGTCAAAGAACGTACTACTTCGAGATAGCGTATTCCATTTTTAAACAGTTCTAATTGTTATGAAATTCTGTGTTCTACTGAGGATTTAATATAAGGATTTCTCATACATTGTTTTAAAACGAGTTGGCCAAATCACAGTTTTTATTCAAATCATTAACACGTATTATATAAAATATGCTGTACCTGTATGCATTGTGTCCTACCTTAGAGCCATATAATTTATAATTTTTGAAAAATTGTGAACATTTTACTGTATTGTGTCCTTCTTCTTAATTCCTAGATATATAGAGGAAATTCTTTTTCTTTTCCCTCTGTTCCAGACTTCTTCAGATGCTATATACTTGGCAAGACATGTTGGTTTGCGTGTGGGAATCCCAAAAGAGACCCCAGCTGTCACTGTTAATAGGCTCTGTGGCTCCGGTTTCCAGTCCATTGTGAATGGATGTCAGGTATAGGCAACATTTTATTTAATTCTCTGAAAATATTAATAGTTATTAGAGGAAATGCCTCACTTCAATATAACACTGTAGGTTTTTAATTTTATAGTACTTATTAGGAGAGGTCAATATTTAATTTTTCTTGGAAAAATATTCATAGAAAATAGTTTCTTAAAAGCTAGTAATGAACCCTGAAAACATTCTGCTAAATGGAGTAAGCCAGTCACAAAAGGACAAATACTGTATGAGTCCACTTATATGAGGTCCCTCGAGTGGTCAGATTCATAGAGACAGAAAGTAGAATGGGGATTGTTGGGGCTGGTGGGGAAGAGAGAATGGGGAGTTAGTGTTTAATGGGTATGGGGTTTCAGTTTGGAAACTGAAAAAGACTTCTGGAGATGGATGGTGGTTGGTTGCATAACAGTGTGAATGTACTTAATGACCTGTATACTTAAAATTGGTTAGAATGGTAAATTTTATGTTATGTGTATTTTATCACAATTTTTAAAAAGCTAGTCATGACTGTCATTCTTATTGAGTGCTTCCTATGTGCCAGACACTGTGCACATAGATTTACATTCAGTATCTCATTTAATCTTCACGACTGTCCTATGAGGCAAGAACTATTATTCCCATTTTACAGGCAAGGAAACTGATTATTAAAGGCATTAAGGTTACTAAGTTGTAGAGGAAGAATCTGAACCCAGGTCTGTGAGAGTGCCCGGCAAGGCAGTTTGAAACACTGAATAAAGACTCTAAGATGAGGAAGGGAGTTGGAGAATTTAGAGGATGATAAGAAATGTATTTTATTACAGAGGAACTGAATGATACTGTTGGTAGAAGTACAAACTAGCATAATCTCTTCAAGGGATAGTTGGGCAAATACATTTGTTCCCTTGAGCATAAGGAAAAGGGATATAGTAAAATCTAAGTTGTCAAAGTCTTCATGTTATTACAAAATAAAAGATAAAACATTGTAATGAATAAATCACTTTCAGGTTAATTTATTTCTGTAATAATATATCAGGTAGTGACCCTGATTTTCCTAGCAATCATTTTAAACATCAGGCTCTTGGAGGGTTTTTTGGGGTTTTTTTCCCTCCAGATTTAAAGTGATTTATTTTCTAATAATAAAAACATAACATGTTCATTATGGGGATTTTAGAAAAATAGAGAAGAAAAATAATAAAAGTACCCTAAATTCCTACCTCTAGAGAAGGTCACTGTGTGAATTTTAGATATATATTTAAATAAATAATTGGGTACTTAGATTACATAATTTTTTACTTCATATCTCAACTTTTTTCTAATTCTTTCTTCTTCAGTCATTGCTGATGACTTTTGGAAGACTCCTTAGACCCGGTCTTTTTCCTTTTGGCTCAGGGATCAGCAAATTACAGCCCATTGGCAAATCTTGCCTGCTGCTTGCTCTTCTACAGCCTACAAGTTAAGAATATTTTTTACATTTTTAAATAATTAAAAAATTAAGTGAAGAATAGTATTTTATGACACATGAAAATTATATGAAATTTAAATGCAAGTGTCCATAAATGACGTTTTATCAGAGCACAGTGACCCTCATTTTATAACTGTGTTATCAAAGTTTTTCTGTTAGGTCACAAGATTCATAAACCTCTCTGGTTTCTGGAACCTCTCTCAGGTTAAGCTTTGAGGAAGAGAATCAGTAGCAATATTAGTGTGCCATTTAATGTAAAATTGTACATTTATCTTTAACTTGCAAAACTTGGTTAATTACTGGTACTGAAAAAGTCCTCGTTTTTGTGTAATTTTCATTATAGGCGTTTTTAATGTCTACCTCAAAGCTACTGTACTGTCTACCTCAAAGCTACTAAAACCTCAAAGCTATAACATTGTTAATTATGCTTACTGTTGAAATAACATTCAGGTAAATGTCTTGATAGCGTACCCATGTAACAAGGGGTTTATAATATTTTAATTGCATAGATTTTACTAATCAGAACTTGCACTGGACATTTGATACAGAATTGAAGGACCACTTGGCTCATTTACTAATCAATTTTGTTCATTTATAAGGGGCAAAATCAACTTATTTTCTTGTTTCTCTATGTTACTGGACAGTCGTTCCTCAAATTTCAATAAGCTTCAATTTCCTTTCCTGAATTCAGCCTCTGGGGTGCTGCACGGCTGTTGTAACAATAACAGCAACTACATGTACAACCAGTGCAATGAAATATCCAGGACCATGTTGAGTGTAGCTGCAGACGAGTGATTGAGAAGCTGCAACGTGTAACATGCTATTTTTCGTGGAAATGTACAAAAACTAGTTATATGAGTTCACCTTTGATTTTCTTGGAGAACTTATACAGAACATTCCTAAAACATACATTTACAAACTTTACAATATGTTAAATAATTTATGGTTCAGGTTCATCTGTATACTGCTTTTTTTTTTTTTTTTAATTATAACCGTAGACAGCCGGGTACACAAAAGCTACAGATCACCACAACGAGATACATGCAAATCTTGAATTCTTAGAGGATATTTTTTAAAGATTAAACTTTCTTTTTAACCCATTCTATAATAAAGAGAACAAGCTGAGTAGGATAGATGACTCCATAAATCTCTCTAATTATTTCACACTAAAAATAAAATTTGAATCTACTTTATTAACAGAAAAACAAAGGTACATGCAGAATCCTCAACTATAGCGTGTATTATCACACCACAACGTTAAATGTAGCTGTTTTCACTGCACAACTTTTGGCAGCTAAAGCTGCATATATTATCCCACACGGATGATAGAAGGAGGCCAATCTTAACATATGCAAAGGAAATTCACAGCCTCAATAATATTCATTGTGATAGTTAATAACTCTGAAATTTCAAAACATTTTCTATTTTTTCTAATCTGAATCATCATGAATCAGGTTCCAATGTTTTCTCTTTTAGTCCTTAGAGAAAATAAATATTAGCTGGCCCCTGGTGAAAACTCATTCTTTAACTCGGTCTGTAAAATAACATCTTGATCTTGGTGAAAATGAACTAGGTCTAAATATACAGCTTTGGGGATTTCCTCAACTCCTTTTCATTTTGTCAATGTCTTTTTAAATTGTGGAAGTCAAATATAGACTTTGTTCTGAGCCATATGACTTGGGATTTTGTTCAAATGGAATCAAATTTGAATTAGGAACAAATTAATCTAATCTACTTTTATTACAGGTGTAGGCAATCTACATGCACAATCTTCCATCACTGTCGAATATAGTGACATAATGCTATGGATGGTAACTAGGACTGTCCTATTCTGAATCCATATAAATGAATGGTCTGCTTGTTCTGATATAACAAAGCGTGGAAAATGTCTTAAAAATAGATAGGAATATAAATCTAGTTAATGTAATATATATTATAGCAGAGTAGGAGAGAATCAAGATGATTAAATGTTTCTGTAACCTCAAGGTAAGATTTTACTCCTCTGCCTAACACTACTAAATTCTTCCCTTTAAAACACAGGAATATTGTTATTACTAAATTTTCTAAGGGACTAGGCTAAATGCAGTTTCATCATTAATGTTATTATGACTCTAAGAAGAATATTGCTCTGACTTCTTTTAATACTATTATTCCTGAGCCCTTAAGTCTTAAATTTCTGGTGGTTTCTTCAAGGCACTTAGATTTTATACACTGTCTTACTAAATATTGGGAAACAACACCACTAATAATGATTATTACTCTTGATTCCTTTGTGGTTGGAAAGAAAATTTGTGTGAAATTGACTTTGAACAACTTTCCACCAAGGAAATCATGTTTTTAGGCTTTTGTTGCTATTAATTTTACCCTTTCTTCAGCGTACTTAGCTCATATGTTTTGCTTTTTCACCAAGCTTATAGCAAAGATGAATTGCTTGGCCACTTATCATATATGTGATGGCAGGACTGGTAAGACAAGAGAGGGAAAAAGTATATAAGAAAAGAGAATGGCATAATAGAGAATAAAAGTGGTGCTTATATATTGATAACTATATCCCTCCTTAAATGGGTTTGACATTATTACAGATCAGACAGAGTTTTCCTTTGCTGCTGTCTATATTTTATCACAGCTATAAATTTTGAGACCTTATGTGATTTTCATTACTATAATGGGACAAAAGATTTTATATTCACATTCTTGGGATGGAGTCCATTTTGCTTTATAAAATGGTTGTATTCAAGATAGTAATTTAAAATAGAGAAGCCATGAGACTTAGTTTTCTACTTAGTGTAACTGATATAAGCATGCATACTTCATTAGTTAGTATAATTAAGTGAGATAATAAGTTTATATAATATTAATAAGAACTTATTTCATGAGTTCTTATGTGCCAGGTTGTATGTTACAATGCTTTATGTATATTATTTAAAATATCTAAGTGCAGCCTACCACCATTAGTTCTACTATGCCTTGCTGTCTTGAGTTTTCTGTTATTTTAAAATTATGCAATATTATATCCAGTAGGTAGATCTTTTTTTTTTTTAACATCTTTATTAGAGTATAATTGCTTTACAATACTGTGTTAGTTTCTGCTGTATAACAAAGTAAATCAGTTATATGTATACATATATCCCCATATCACCTCCCTCTTGTGTCTCCCTCCCACCCTCCCTATCCCACCACTCTTAAGTGGTCACAAAGCACCAAGCTGACTTCCCTTTGCTATGCAGCTGCTTCCAAATAGCTATCTGTTTTACATTTGGTAGTCTATACATGTCAGTGCTACTCTCTCACTTCATCCCAGCTTCCCCTTCCCCCTCCCTGTGTCCTCAAGTCCATTCTCTAGGTCTGCGTCTCTATTCCTGTCCTGTCCCTAGGTTCATCAGAACCTTGTTTTTTTTAGATTCCATATATATGTGTTAGCATATGGTATTTGTTTTTCTCTTTCTGACTTACTTCACTCTGTATGACAGACTCTACGTCCATCCACCTCACTACAAATAACTCAGTTTCGTTTCTTTTTATGGCTGAGTCATATTCCATTGTATATATGCGCCACATCTTTATCCATTCATCTGTCGATGGACACTTAGGTTGCTTCCATGTCCTGGCTGTCGTAAATAATGCTGCAATGAAAATTGTGGTACATGTCTGTTTTTGAATTATGGTTTTCTCAAGGTATATGCCCAGTAGTGGGATTGCTGGGTCATATGGTAGTTCTATTTTTAGTTTCTTAAGGAACCTCCATACTGTTCTCCATAGTGGCTGTATCAATTAACATTCCCACCAACACTGCAAGAGGGTTCCCTTTTCTCCACACCCTCTCCAGCATTTATTGTTTGTAGATATTTTGATGATGGCCATTCTGCGTGGTGTGAGGTGATACCTCGTTGTGATTTTGATTTGCATTTCTCTAATGATTAGTGATGTTGAGCATCCTTTCATGTGTTTATTGGCTCTCTGTATATCTTCTTTGGAGAAATGTCTATTTAGGTCTTCTGCCCATTTTTGGATTGGGTTGTTTGTTTTTTTGATATTGAGCTGCTTGTATATTTTGGAGATTAATCCTTTGTCAGTTGCTTCATTTGCAAATATTTTCTCCCATTCTGAGGATTGTCTTTTCATCTTGTTTATGGTTTCCTTTGCTGTGCAAAAGCTTTTAAGTTTCATTAGGTCCCATTTGTTTATTTTTGTTTTTATTTCCATTTGTCTGGGAGGTGGGTCAAAAAGGATCTTGCTGTGATGTATGTCATAGAGTGTTCTGCCTATGTTTTCCTCTAAGAGTTTTATAGTGTCTGGCCTTACATTTAGGTCTTTAATCCATTTTGGATTTATCTTTGTGTATGGTGTTAGGAAGTGCTCTAATTTCATTCTTTTACATGAAGCTATCCAGTTTTCCCAGCACCACTTACTGAAGAGACTGTCTTTTCTCCATTGTATATTCTTGCCTCCTTTATCAAAGATAAGGTGACCGTAGGTGTGTGGGTTTATCTCTGAGCTTTCTATCCTGTTCCATTGATCTACATTTCTGTTTTTGTGCCACTACCATACTGTCTTGATCACTGTAGCTTTGTAGTATAGTCTGAAGTCAGGGAGCCTGATTCCTCCAACTCCGTCTTTCTTTCTCAAGATTTCTTTGGCTATTCGGGGTCTTTTGTGTTTCCATACAAATTGTAAAATTTTTTGTTCTAGTTCTGTGATAAATGCCATTGGTAGTGTGATAGGGTAGTGTGATTGCACTGAATCTGTAGATTGCTTTGGGTAGTATAGTCATTTTCACAATGTTGATTCTTCCAATCCAAGAACATGGTATATCTCTCCATCTGTTGGTATCATCTTTAATTTCTTTCATCAGTGTCTTATAGTTTTCTGCATACAGGTCTGTAATCTCCTTAGGTAGGTTTATTCCTAGGTATTTTATTCTTTTTGTTGCAGTGGTAAATGGGAGTGTTTCCTTAATTTCTCCATCAGATTTTTTGTCGTTAGTGTATAGGAATGCAAGAGATTTCTATGCATTAACTTTGTATCCTGCTGCTTTACCAAATTCATTGATTAGCTCTAGTAGTTTTCTAGTAACATCTTTGGGATTCTCTATGTATAGTATCATGCCATCTGCAAACAGTGACAGTTTTACTTCTTCTTTTCCAATTTGGATTCCTTCTATTTCTTTTTCTTCTCTGATTTCTGTGGCTAAAACTTCCAAAACTATGTTGAATGATAGCAGAGAGAGTGAGCAACCTTGTGTTGTTCCTGATCTTAGAGGAAATGGTTTCAGTTTTTCACCATTGAGAATGATCTTGGCTGTGGGTTTGTCGTAAATGGCCTTTATTATGTTGAGGTAGGGTCCCTCTATGGGAATTCTCCCAATTTCCGGAGAGTTTTTATCATAAATGGGTGTTGAATTTTGTCGAAAGCTTTTTCTGCATCTATTGAAATTATCATATGGTTTTTCTCCTTCAATTTGTTAATATGGTGTATCACATTGATTGATTTGCGTATATTGAAGAATCCTTGCATTCCTGGGATAAACCCCACTTGATCATGGTGTATGATCCTTTTAATGTGCTGTTGGATTCTGTTTGCTAGTATTTTCTTGAGGATTTTTACATCTATATTCACAAGTGATATTGGCCTGTAGTTTTCTTTTCTTGTGACAACTTTGTCTGGTTTTGGTATAAGGGTGATGGTGGTCTCATAGAGTGAGTTTGGGAGTGTTCTTCCCTCTGCTATATTTAGGAAAAGTTTGAGAAGGATGGGTGTTAGCTCTTCTCCAAATGGTTGATAGAATTCTCCTGTGAAGCAATCTGGTCCTGAGCTTTTGTTTGTTGGAAGATTTTTAATCACAGTTTCAATTTCAGTGCTTGTGATTGGTCTGTTCATCTTTTCTATTTCTTCCTGGTTCAGTCTTGGAAGGTTGTACTTTTCTAAAAATTTGTCCATTTCTTCCAGGTTGTCCATTTAAGTGACATATAGTAGTTGCCTGTAGCAGTCTCTCATGATCTTTTGTATTTCTGCAGTGTCAGTTGTTACTTCTCCTTTTTCATTTCTAATTCTGTTGATCTGAGTCTTCTCCCTTTTTTTCTTGATGAGTCTGGCTAATGGTTTGTCAATTTTGTTTATCTTCTCAAAGAATCATCTGTTAGTTTTATTGATATTTACTATTGTTTCCTTCATGTCTTTTTCATTTATTCCCGATCTGATCTTTATGATTTCTTTCCTTCTATGGTGTGAAGAACCAAAAAACTTTGGGTTCTTTTTTGTTCTTCTTTCTCTAATTGCTTTAGGTGTAAGGTTAGGTTGTTTATTTGAGACTTTCCTTGTTTCTTGAGGTAGAATTGTATTGCTATAAACTTCCCTCTTAGAACTGCTTTTGCTGCATCTCATAGGTTTTGGGTCATCGTGTTTTCATTGTCATTTGTTTCTAGGTATTTTTTGATTTCCTCTTTGATTTCTTCAGTGATATCTTGGTTATTTAGTAGCATATTGTTTAGCCTCCATGTGTTTGTATTTTTTACAGTTTTTTTCCTGTAATTGATATCTAGTGTCATAGCATTGTGGTTGGAAAAGATACTTGAGATGATTTCAGTTTTCTTAAATTTACTGAGGTTTGATTTGTGACCCAAGATATGATCTATCCTGGAGAATGTTCCAGGAGCACATGAGGAGAAAGTGTATTCTGTTGTTTTTGGAAGGAGTGTCCTAAATATCAGTTAACTCCATCTGGTCTAATGTGTCATTTAAAGCTTGTGTTTCCTTATTTATTTTCATTTTGGATGATTGGTGAAAGTGGGGTGTTAAAGTCCCCTACTATTTTTGTGTTACTGTCGATTTCCCATTTTATGGTTGTTAACATTTGCCTTGAGATACTCCTATGTTGGGTGCATAAATATTTATAATTGTTATATCTTCTTCTTGGATTGATCCCTTGATCATTATGCAGTGTCCTTCTTTGTCTCTTGTAATAGTCTTTAATTTAAAGTCTCTTTTTGTCTGGTATGAGTATTGCTACTCCAGCTTTCTTCTGATTTCCATTTGCATGGAGTATTTTTTTCCATCCCCTCACTTTCAGTCTGTATGTGTGCCTAGGTCTGAAGTGGGACTCTTGTAGACAGCATATATACAGGTCTTGTTTTTGTATCCATTCAGCCAGTCTGTGTCTTTTGGTTGGAGCTTTTAATCCATTTACATTTAAGGTAATTATCGATATATATGTTCCTATTACCACTTTCTTGTTTTGGGTTTGTTTTGTAGGTCTTTTCCTTCTCTTGTGTTTCCTGCCTAGAGAAATTCCTTTAGCATTTGTTGTAAAGCTGGTTTGATGGTGCTGAATTCTCTTAACTTTTGCTTATCTGTGAAGGTTTTAATTTCTCCATCGAATCTGAATGAGATCCTTGCTGAGTAGAGTAATCTTGGTTGTAGGTTTTTCCCTTTCATCACTTTAAATATGTCCTGCCACTCCCTTCTGGCTTGCAGAGTTTCTGCTGAAAGATCAGCTGTTAACCTTACGGGAATTCCGTTGTATGTTATTTGTTGCTTTCCCTTACTGCTTTTAATTTCTTTTTTTTATATTTAATTTTTGATACCTTGATTGATATGTGTCTTGGCATGTTTCTCCTTGGATTTTTCCTGTATGGGACTCTTTGTGCTTCCTGGACTTGATTGACTATTTCCTTTCCCATGTTAGGGAAGCTTTCAACTATAATCTCTTCAAATATTTTCTCAGACCCTTTCTTTTTCTATTCTTCTTCTGGGACCCCTATAACTCAAATGTTGGTGCTTTTAATGTTGTCCCAGAGGTCTCTGAGACTGTCCTCAAGTCTTTTCATTCTTTTTTCTTTATTCTGCTCTGAGGCAGTTATTTCCACTATTTTATCTTCCTGGTCACTTATCCATTCTTCTGCCTCAGTTATTCTGCTATTGATTCCTTCTAGAGAATTTTAAATTTCATTTATTGTGTTGGTCATCATTGTTTGTTTGCTGTTTCGTTCTTCTAGGTCCTTGTTAAATGTTTCTTGTATTTTCTCCATTCTATTTCCAAGATTTTGAATCATCTTTACTATCATTACTCTGAATTCTTTTTCAGGTAGGCTGCCTATTTCCTCTTCATTTGTTTGGTCTGGTGGGTTTTTACCTTGCTTTTTCATCTGCTGCATATTTCTCTGTTTTCTCATTTTGTTTAACTTACTGTGTTTGCGGTCTCCTTTTTGCAGGCTGCAGGTTCATAGTTGCTGTTGTTTTTGGTATCTCTCCCCAGTGGGTGAGGTTGGTTCAGTGTGTTGTGTAGGCTTCCTGGTGGAGGGGACTGGTGCCTGTGTTCTGGTGGGTGGGGCTGGATCTTGTCTTTCTGGTGGGCAGGGCCACATCTGGTGGTGTGTTTTGGGGTGTCTGTGAACTTAGTATGACTTTAGGCAGCCTCTCTGCTAATGGGTGGGGTTGTGTTCCTGTCCTGCTAGTTGTTTAGCATGGGGCTTCCAGCACTGGAGCTTGCTGGCCGTTGGGTGGAGCTGGGTCTTAGCGTTGAGATGGAGATCTCTGGGAGAGTTCTCACCGATTGATATCACGTGGGGCTGGGAGGTCTCTGGTGGTCCAGTGTCCTGGACTCGGCTCTCCCACCTCAGAGGCTCAGGCCTGA
This sequence comes from Balaenoptera physalus, assembly GCF_965194825.1. NCBI lineage: Eukaryota > Metazoa > Chordata > Mammalia > Artiodactyla > Balaenopteridae > Balaenoptera > Balaenoptera physalus. The sequence goes on from NC_138897.1 coordinate 24,709,969, forward strand.
CACCCGGCCAGAGCACTGAGTCCCTGCCAGCCACACGGCTCAGAAGAAAGGGAAGGAAAATAAATAAATAAATAAATAAATAATATAAAAACAAATAAAAAATTTTTTAAATTAAAAAACAAAAAAGAAGAGAGCAACCAAACCAATAAACACATCCACCAATGGTAACAAGCACTAAAAGCTAAACTAAGATAAACATAAAAATTAGAAATAAATCAGTTGCAGAAAGCAAACCCCAAATCTACAGTTTCTCCCAAAGTCCACTGCCCCAGTTTTGGGAACATTTGTTGTCTATTCAGGTATTCCACAGATGCAGGGCTCATCAAGTTGATTGTGAAGATTTAATCCACTGCTCCTGAGGCTGCTGGGAGAAATTTCCCTTTCTCTTCTTTGTTCGCACAGCTCCTGGGGTTCAGCTTTGGATTTGGCCCCGCCTCTGCATGTAGGTCACCCTCAGGCGTCTGTTCCCCACCAGACAGGAGGGGGTTAAAGCAGCGGCTAATTAGGGCTCTCTTCCTCACTCAGGCCGGGGGGAGGAAGGGGTGTGGTAGTCATAACTGGAATGCCGGCCGAGCCTATGGCAGCAGAGGCTGGCATGACATTGTAACAGCCTGAGGTGTGCTGTATGTTCTCCTGGGGAAGTTGTCCCTGGATCTCAGGACCCTGTCAGTGGCGTGCTGCACAGGCTCCTGAGGCGGGTGTGAGTAGTGACTTGCGCTTGCACACAGGATTCTTGGTGGCAGCGGCAGCAGCATTCTCAGTTCATGTCCGTCTCTGGGATCTGAGCTGATAGCCGTGGTTCATGCCCGTCTCTGGAGCTCGCTTAGGCAGTGCTCTGCCTTCTGTGGGCACATGGGGAAGGAATCCCCTCTCCTCGCACACCCCGAAACAATGGTCTCTTCTGTCTTAGGCAGTTCCAGACTTTTTCCCAGACTCCCTCCCAGCTAGCTGTGGCACACTAGCCCCCTTCAGGCTGTGTTCACACAGCCAACCCCAGTCCTCTCCCTGGGATCTGACCTCCGAAGCCCGAGCCTCAGCTCCCAGCCCCCGCCCGCCCCAGCCAGGTGAGCGGACAAGCCTCTCGGTCTGGTGAGTGCTGGTCGGCACCGATCCTCTGTGCGGGACTCTCTCCTCTTTGCCCTCCGCACCCCTGTGGCTGTGCTCTCCTCCGTGGCTCCGAAGCTTCCCCCCACCTCACGCACCCCCTGTCTCTGCCATTGAAGGGGCTTCCTAGTGTGTGGAAACTTTTCCTCCTTCACAGCTCCCTCCCCGAGATGCAGGTCCCATCCTTATTCTTTTGTCTCTGTTTTTTCTTTTTTTCTTTTGCCCTACCCAGGTACATCAGGATTTTCTTGCCTTTTGGAAAGTCTGGGGTCTTCTGCCAGCGTTCAGTAGGTGTTCTGTAGGAATTGTTGCACATGTAGATGTATTTTTGATGTGTTTGTGGGGAGGAAGGTGATGCCCACGTCTTACTCCTCCGCCATCTTGAAGGTCTCTCTCCTGGAGGGTTGTTCTTTGCTGTTTTTCTGAGAAATGCAAATAATAGAAAAAGTTGGAAGAATGAAACAGGTTCCTTTTTATGAGTCCTCTAGGTTAACCTAGTTCTTATAAATCTGTGGTCTCCTTCAGATTCATTCATTAATAGGGTAAATTTTACTTTTGCCTTTTTAAAGGATTTATTCTTTATTATCTGCTGGCAATCTGTACATTTATACCAGACATTAATATCTATGTTAATTTTCAAGATTTGTATTGAGTTAAGAATTACCATTCCTTGTCAAAATGTAGGTAGGATTTGTTACTTCTGCACAAATGATTGAAGTCTGTTCGTTTTTTTGTCTTCTTGTATCTTGGGAATGGATATTTTAGCATTTGCTTTGCAATTACTTTACAAGTATTTCCCTTTGAGACAATATAATGTGGAAGTTTTACTGTTAAGCGAGGGTATGTTGCTCATTAGCTTTACTATTGGTTTACTGCTTAATACATACTTTTAGGGACATACTTCTGTCACAATAAAAGGTTTCATTGTTGTCATTCATTTGTTTTTAAATAGGAAATTTGTGTTAAAGACTCTGAAATTGTCTTGTGTGGAGGAACTGAAAGCATGAGCCAGGCTCCCTTCTATGTCAGAAATATTCGTTTTGGAACTACGTTTGGATCAGATCTCAAGGTTGGAACCATTAAAATTTTTAAAGATTATTTCTTATGCTATTGTACTATAATTTTAATAACAGCATTTTGGGGTAGAGAAAAATTTTAAAACCAATTTTGTTAATAGGGGATTGGCAAAATATGAATGATTTGAAATTTGTAAACTATTTCATAGTTGTTAATTTTGACATTTTAACTCACATAAAATTAGACTTTATCTCGGCACATCTTTGGTAGTGGCATTAACACCTGGGGAGATAGAGGAAGGGAAGGAGTGGATTAAAAAGATGGGCAAAGGTTGAATTAATCTCTCTACTGAATAACTGGTAAACCAAATAATTAAATCTTTACCATGATTTATGGAAATTTTATTTCTGGAGCAATCTCCATTGAATAGATTTCTTCTTTATCGCAGAAAACATTCTCCTCAAATACAGTTCATAGTGTCCCAGATCAGTCAGATAAAAAACGACCCTTTGAGAACTGCCTGAGTAGTACTGAAAAAAAGTGATAGGGACTTCCCTGGTGGGACAGTGATTAAGACTCCGCGCCCCCAATGCAGAGGGCCCAGGTTCGATCCCTGGTCAGGGAACTAGATCCCACACGCATGCTGCAACTAAGAGTTCGTGTACCACAACTAAGGAGCCCACCTGCCTCAACTAAGACCTGGTGCAACCAAATAAATAAATATTAAAAGAAAAAAGAGTGATAGTATGCTGTCCTTCCCACATCAAAGGGCTGATGACATTGTATATTCTTAGGATTTCCCAGTCGTAATCATTGATTTATCCCATTCACCCAGTTTCTCACCTTGCCTTTTTGAAAGCTGAAAGGAGTAAGACTTAGAAAATATGAGGTAATATTTGCGATACCTAATATGTTTAAGAAAACCTTTGGGAAGACAGGTCAGTGACTCAAAAGGTGACAAGGCAGTCTAGAAGAAACAGGTGGAGTACATTTATCAGAGACTAACTAATTGGATAACAAATACCAGCCATTACTCAAGGAGCCTATTCCAGGCTCTTTTCAACCTTGTAGAAACAGCTGATAGAACCAGCTGTTCCTACCACAGAAGGCATGGGATGGAAAAAGAGCACAGCCGTACGCTTTTGTGAGGGGCTTGTAACTGCTTTACAAAGGTGGCTGCAGGGAAGTGTTGCATGAGGACTCTGTGAAGTTTCTTACAAAATGGAACCACAAGGGTTTAAGTTTTGATTGTGGGGTGAGTTCCTGTGTGTGTCACCCTGCACATTTAGCACTGTTGGCTCTCTTTAGAGCCCTGCATTTAGAGAGGAGGGTGTGTGCATTTTATTATGGTGTTGGGTGGTTTTTAAAAAATGTCTCAGAACCAAATATAAATCATAATACTAAATGCTTATCAGAAAATCTAATTTTACTATTTTTATTGGAACTGTTGATTATTTAAATTTAAAGAAATGATAGCATATTACTTTCAAAAGATACGCTTTACAGATCATTTTATTAATTTCTTTTAATAGCTGGAAGACTCTTTGTGGACAGGATTAACAGATCAGCATGTCCAAATCCCAATGGCAATTACTGCAGAGAATCTTGCTGCAAAACATAAAATAAGCAGAGAAGACAGTGACAAATATGCCCTGCAGTCACAGCAGAGGTGGAAAGCTGGTCAGTGAAATTGTTTATTATAAATATCTATAGAAAGAAAACTAGGAAAGATTTTTATCATTTTAGATTATAAAGGTCATATAATATTAGTTTAAAATTATACCTTTAGAAAACCACATTTTTTCATTATTCCTTTTTTTTAGTGATTAAATATTCTATAATTGCAAATTAACTGGGTGTTTCTCTTTTGAAGTATGTGAATACTACTTTAAAAGTAGTATGGTTAATTGGCCCTATCTGGACACTTGAATTTTGCCCCAAACTGGTCAGCAGAAGACTCTGAGGGCTATGATACACTCCATCAGAGATGATGGCTCGGTGGGACAGCTGGGACACAGAGGATGTCCTCCCCCGAGAGGCATATCGTATGCACAAGAAGGGGATGATATGTTTGGGAAAGACCCATTGGGTATCCTTTTATGACTTCTCTCTCCCATTCCTAATTGAGAATCCTTGCGCCTGACTCAGAGACTCAGAACTAGTCCAAGGCCCTAGATGTGGTGCCATGGTGCCCTTGGTGCCAACAGTGCACACTGCTGGTGAGCCAGTACAAAACGAGCAAGATGACAGCCATTCTTTTATCAGTATGGTGAGTTGAAGAAATTTGTTAGTCCTCTGAAAAGGGTTTTGAAAACTAAACTATTATAAATGAGCAGAAACTCTTATTTAGGGGTATTAAATACTTGGAATAGTGAGGATAAAGTTCATTTTAGCATTTCAAGAGGGGTAAGTCTAATGGAGCCAATCCAACTCATCCTCTGTTTTTTAGTTACACATTTAAGTGAAAGGGTATTGGTGTAGAGGTCAAACGTTATCAGCCTATTTGTAGTTTTGCCACATACAGTTTTTCTGACTTCAGTCAAGTCATTTGTTCACCAAGCATTTATTCACTGAACTAATAATAGAGATAAAAGTATTTGCCTTCCCTTTTTTCCTAACAGAGTTGTTGTGAGAACCAAATAAGGAAAGTGTTAGCCTGCTATAAAGGGTTATCAAAATTAAGGTGATATTATTCCTGGCTTACTCTATTTCTGAAGCTTTATATTACTATTGTCCAGTCCAGTCAGTGGAGGTGGAAGTAGGTAAGCTGTTTTACTTAGAATTGTGTCAGTAATAGCACATATAATTTCTTCAGGTTGCCTGTCATTAAATTTCAGTCATAGATTACTTGGTGACATAGACAACTTGGTAACTTTTTTTCTTATTGTGGTAAGAACACTTAACGTGGGATCTATCCTCTTAATAAAATTTTAAGTGTACAATACATTATTGTTGACTGTAGGTACAGCTTGGTAACTTTTTAATTACTTCATGTCTCACCCAGAGAAGTTAAAAAAGGGCATGAAATCCATTCAGTGCCATTACACCTGTAGGTAACAAACACTAATAGTCTAGCAGTACCTTGTAAAAAAAAATCGGAAATTGTAATTTTAAAAAGGTACAGAACGCATCTGCATGGATGATAGTATATTAAATCCTCCAATAAGCAAGGTAAGTTATGTAAGTAATAAAGGCTTATATTAAAATAGACTGAGATATACTGAAATATAGGGACTGAAATTAAACTGAAATATAGGGACTGAACTATTAAATTAAACTGAAATATAGAGACTTCCCTGGCAGTTAAACTGAAATATAGGGACTTCCCTGGCAGTCCAGTGGTTAGGACTCTGCGCTTCCACTGCAAGGCGCACGGGTTCCACACCTGGTTGGGGAACTAAGATCCTGCAAGCTGTGTGGCGCAGCCTAAATAAATAAATTGAAGGATATATTTGATTTCATTTTTCTGCTTTCTGTTCTTTTTTTTTCCCCTATTCTTATGAATAGTCTTTCTACTATTTCAGCTAATGATGCTGGTTACTTTAATAATGAGATGGCACCAATTGAGGTGAAGACAAAGAAAGGAAAACAGACAATGCAGGTAGATGAACATGCTCGGCCCCAAACAACCCTGGAGCAGTTAAACAAACTTCCTCCAGTGTTCAAGAAAGAAGGAACCGTTACTGCAGGGAACGCGTCGGTAGGTAGCACCACGGATTATCTTGAACTCTTCCTGATGTGTTCAATGCAAAATAATCATGCAGTACCTTTTAGATACCTTTCATGCTAGTCTTTGGTTATCTAGCTTAAGCTAATAGTGTTCATATTCTATTAATTTGGGTTTTCATAGTCCAAAATAAAATATTTTAGCCAGGAGCCCTTATATACTTTCCCGATTTCTTAGTCTTTTCAGAATGTTAGAAGGAAATCTACCTGGTTTATTATTTTAGTTTTTCTTCCTCATGTATACAACTCATCAGATTTCTTCTTACATCTACCCACATCTGGATATAAGCTTTTTCTTGACATTCTTTCCTATTTTCCCTTAGTGAGGTTGTATTCTGTGCCTAAAACAATCTCTTTAATCCAGCAGTGTGCCACTAATACTACTTGTATCCCAAATTATGGCACTGCTTCCTATGTATTGCCATAATCCTAATACCACTCCATTAGTTCAAACCTTAATTAACTATATTCTTTTACCCTGTGGTTAACATCTGTTTTTGTTTCCAAGGGGATTTCTGATGGTGCTGGAGCTGTTATCATAGCTAGTGAAGATGCTGTTAAAAAACATAACTTCACACCACTGGCAAGAATTGTGGGCTATTTTGTGTCTGGATGTGATCCCGCTATCATGGGTATTGGTAAGTTTGTAGTGAAACAAACTGGTTCTGTTACATTTCTGAAGATAAGGCTTCTTTGGCATTCAGATTCCTGAAACAGTAGCCAAATCAAGGGCACTTGTAGAGAAAAGGAGATTGTTAATCAATCATTTAAACAACTTATCTTTATGAAAAACTGTGCCAGGCATAATAGGAAGACCAAGACCATGTAAACTCCTTGTGGGCAGTAATCATGTCCCGTTGTCCATTTAAGATACATAAAATTAACACATGGTAAACAACATTAGAAGGATTACGAGGTACTGATAAGATAGAAGAAAATGTGAGATGGAAAAATCATGGGGTGAAATAGAGAAGATACACACCCCACTGGGTGTTTTACACATGGTCCTTAATATAGCTCATTTAATCTTCCCACAACTCTAGTAACTGCTTTGTGAGTCTTTTTTTTTTCTTGATTACAGTCTTAAAAGCTTACTAGCTTTCAGCTACCCGCTGTCAGCAAAATATAACTTTTGTCTTAGAAATGGAAGGTAGCTTGAAAAATTAAATATCTGTATGTAGCTATGGCATTTATCATTTTGGTGTCTAGGGCAGTGGTTCCCAACCCCAAATGATGATCCGAATCTACCCATAACCCTACCCCACCCCAAGGTTTTGTTTCAGTAGGTCCAGGGTAGAGCCTAGGAATGTGGGGTTTTTTCAGTGTACCTTGATTGTTTTGATGATCAACCATATTTATTTGATATAGATAAGTAGTTATTTTATAGTTTTCAGTTTAACCTCATTTAAGAGGTTCTGATACATTTTGACATAGTTAGTGAGCAAGAAAATGTAGTTTTTCTTCCTTCTATTTCAGGGCCTGAACGTTTGCCCTGTAGTACAATAAATGCCATTGAAATGCCTCTTCAGCTGGGACAGCTCTTGCTTTATCTGTTATAGGGCTTCATTTGTAGAAAGGATTCCAGTGCTTCAAAAGAAGTGAGTTAAAAACCAGCTCAAAGCACTTCTGATGAGACACTTATAGCCCCCAAAGGTACCCAAGGTTACACAGCTGTTAGTGGTAGGAGCTAACACTAGGAATAAAGTGTCCCTTTTCCCAACAAGAATACTCTACCTTCCTGAGTCCCAGTAAATAGCAGAGTGGTATGGAAACAGTCCTTTAAAAATTAGCTTGTGGCCTAGCATATTGTTATAATTGAGTGTAATGATTCTAAGTTAATATGAGCACATTTAGTCATGCTGACTGTGGTTATGAAGACATGGAAGTATGTACAATGGTTTTACACCCTCAGCTTTTAGTTCTGTGTACCTTTCACCCCTGTAGGATACTTCATCCCCTGACCATGCTGGATAACTGATGCTCTTCTATTGACTACCCATCCCATTTTCATGTCTTAGAGATACAAAGAGAATCTGGAATTAGATTCTGTATTAAATCAGTAGCCAGTATAGAACTGATGCTTTAAATCGAAAAGTGTTAATTGCATGGCCCTACCAATCAGCAGACTGTTGTCCAAGAAACTTTTTAACTAGGTGACAAAATTAATTACATTATATTTAGATTGTGTTATGCTTTTCTTATAAAGACTGATTTCCCATTTTACCTTAGGTATGTTTGTGAAACTTGATACAGAATATTTGACTACTTGAATTCAACAAAACACATCACATATTTTTCTTTTTAGACATTTATGGCAATTTTATTCTCTAAGAACAGATGGAGAAGTAGATAATCATCCCTAGCCAGATTTTTTTTTTTTGGAAAGAAATATCAATTTACTTAAAAATTATGAGCAGTATTAAACTGTCATTAGTGATCATCAGAAATCTGGGCGCTAAAGTTTATTTCAAAAGCTTTTTAAGGTGGATTTGCGTTTATTCAGTGGGGGTTATATTTTATTTAAAATATCTGCTTACCATTGGAGTTATAAACGTCTCCTTGCTTCAGATATCTTTTCCCTAAAGTGCCTAGTAGCTTCCTATCTTACTATGCCCATATGGAGATACTACTGCTGTTTCTTGCCTTTTGTCCAAATGGGCCTGAAAATTCAGAGTGTAGCCACAGTCACTTCTATATTGGGAATACATATGATTTGAATCCCAGGAGAGCGCTCAGTCTGCCTTACCATTTGGTATTAAGAATGATCTATACATGGGAATTCCCTGGTGCTCCTGTGGTTAGGACTTGGCGCTTTCACTGCTGTGGCCCGGGTTCAATCCCTGGTTGGGGAACTAATATCCCACAGGCTGCACAAAGCGGCCAAAAATTTTTTGAAATAAAAACTAAAATTAAAAAAATAAAATACATTTTTAAAAAAAGAGCAAAAAAACACCTATGTGTGTATGTACATAGATGTGTATATAAATTTGTGGAACCAATGAGCTTCGATCTCTCAATATTACCATGAGGGAAATAGGAGTTCATTAATAAAGGAAGACTTTCTAGAAAAAAAAAAAAAGAAGAATGATCTATACAGAACCCCATATGACTCCTTTGGCTGTTTGAACTCTTAAAGTCACTTATGGTAGAACTTTTCATGTTAAGTCTCTCATCTACAACGTGCATAAACAGCTTTTCACCCTGGTCCCATTTCCTGTTTCTTTATTGTCATATCATTTAGTATTGTGTGCTATCAGGGTGGCAAGAGTTTCAGCTACTAACTGTCACTTTATTTCCTCCTTACTTACCTGTTTAGTAAAGAAGGAGAAATTTGATACTTATAAGATGAAATTGGGTTTTGTTCTTATATAGGTCCTGTCCCTGCTATCAGTGGGGCACTGAAGAAAACAGGACTAAGTCTTAAGGATATGGATTTGGTAGAAGTAAGTGTTCTACTTTTTTTACAGCACAAATAAACCACCAACTTCTATTGCATAAATGGCTTTAGTTTGATTTTTATAGCTCTTTTTGTTTTAGTACCATTAAACTTTCCAAATGATGTGAATCTAAATAAGTATTACTTTCATTACATGCCTGTGTTGGCATATAATCAGGCCATACCTGATAAAAATGCCTTATTTATATTTGAATAATTAAAAGAGCCTGATTTCTTCTACTAAAGTATAAACTCTTAGAAACTTTTTATGACATCGTAAGATTCTACTACATTTTAGACTATTAATGTTCCTGTTGAATTGAATTGAATGTTATATATAAGGTGGGTGAGAAATGAGTAACTTTAACCTTATTTTATGGATTAAAGTGAAAAAATACAGGTAAAAAATTGACCTAATAGAAAAACAATAATCTGATCCCAAATCTAAAAGATTCTTGCACTTCTGCCAAGTTAACAGCCACCCCCATCCCCCAAACTTACCTTTGGCTTTTACACCATAGTGTGGCTTGATTTGGAATGCATCTATCCTAATTTTTGGCATTGGAAACTTAAATTTATTGGAAGAGTGATTTGTTTAATGTTAGTTTAAAACAAAGGCATCTTAAATATTTAGTACAATTAAAAGAAAGGATTAAGAAAATGCTTCAAGATGGATTATATACATTCTACATTTGGGGAGTATTTGAAAATTTTAGGTAATTAAGCTACTTGATATTGGGAAATAACTAATATAACAAAGGAAATCTCTCTATTTAAACTGATAGAGAAAGGGCCTTTTCACTCTAGGCACATGTGTGATGTCCTCTGTGGTAATCTCTCACCAAGTAACTGTGGTTTCAGACGAATGGTTTATCCTTAAATCTCTTCTTCCATTCTTTGGTGGTCATAGCTCAGAGCTTCAAAGGGGGCTGCTTAATTACCATATTTGTATTAGCAAATAAGTACCATTAAATTTCTGACTTTAGATTTCACACTTAAAACTCTTGAAATATGTCAGCTCCGCAGAGCTGTTCATCACCATTTATAGATGTATAAACACTCAAGGACATAGCTCTCAACACCCTGACATGATTGTCTTCGGGTCTTCTGATGATCGTGAGGTCGTTTTTCCTAGGTTCCAAAGCCTAGTTTCACAACATATTCTAGGTTTCTTAGTACCTCCTTAAGTATGACTATATAAAATGGAAAAATAATGTTGGATGTAAGGACAAAAAAAGGACCATCTTGGGAGAGGACAAAATATAGTAGAAAAGAACACAAGGCTGGATTTTTATCCCAACCCTGGAAAAGTTACCTTTTTAAAAATCAGTTTCCTTATCTATAAAATTCCCTAGCTAAGATCATATGAAAATATAGTGCTATAAACATGAAATAACGTAATTCTCATAGCCAGCCTTGGTAGTATAGTCATTCTCACAATGTTGATTCTGCCAATCCAAGAACATGATATATCTTTCCATCTGTTTGTATCATCTTTAATTTCTTTCATCAGTGTCTTATAGTTTTCTGCATACAGGTCTTTTGTCTCCTTAGGTAGGTTTATTCCTAGGTATTTTATTCTTTTCATTGCAATGGTAAGTGGGAGTGTTTCCTTAATTTCTCTTTCAGATTTTTTGTCGTTAGTGTATAGAAATGCAGGAGATTTCTATGCATTAATTTTGTATCCTGCTACTTTACCAAATTCATTGATTAGCTCTAGTAGTTTTCTAGTAGCATCTTTGGGATTCTCTATGTATAGTATCATGCTATCTGCAAACAGTGACAGTTTTACTTCTTCTTTTCCGATTTGGATTCATTTTATTTCTTTTTCTTCTCTCATCTCTGTGACTAAAACTTCCAAAACTATGTTGAATGATAGCGGAGAGAGTGAGCAACCTTGTCTTCTTCCTGATCTTAGAGGAAATGGTTTCAGTTTTTCACCAGTGAGAACGATGTTGGCTGTGGGTTTGTCATATATGGCCTTTATTATGTAGAGGTAAGTTCCCTCTATGCCTACTTTCTGGAGGGTTTTTATCATAAATGGGTATTGAATTTTGTCTAAAGTTTTTTCTACATCTATTGAGAGGATCATATGGTTTATCTCCTTCAATTTGTTAATATGGTGTATCACATTGATTGATTTGCGTATATTGAAGAATCCTTGCATTCCTGGGATAAACCCCACTTGATCGTGGTGTATGATCCTTTTAATGGGCTGTTGGATTCTGTTTGCTAGTATTTTGTTGAGGATTATTGCATCTGTGTTCATCAGTGATACTGGTCTGTAGTTTTCTTTTTTTGTGATATCTTTGGTTTTGGTATCAAGGTGATGGTAGCCTCGTAGAATGAGTTTGGGAGTGTTCCTTCCTCTATATTTTGGAAGAGTTTGAGAAAGATAGGTGTTAGCTCTTCTCTAAATGTTCGATAGAATTCACCTATGAAGCCATCTGGTCCTGGGCTTTTGATTGTTGGAAGATTTTTAATCACAGTTTCAATTTCAGTGCTTGTGATTGGTCTGTTTATATTTTCTGTTTCTTCCTGATTCAGTCTCGGGAGGTTGTGCTTTTCTAAGAATGTGTCCATTCCTTCCAGGTTGTCCATTTTATTGGTATATAGTTGCTTGTAGTAATCTCCATGATCCTTTGTATTTCTGCAGTGTCAGTAGTTACTTCTCCTTTTTCATTTCTAATTCTATTGATTTGAGTCTTCTCCCTTTTTTTCTTGATGAGTCTGGCTAATGGTTTATCAATTTTGTTTATCTTCTCAAAGAACCAGCTTTTAGTTTTATTGATCTTAGCTATTGTTTCCTTCTTTTCTTTTTCATTTATTTCTGATCTGATCTTTATGATTTCTTTCCTTCTGCTATCTTTGGGGATTTTTTGTTCTTCTTTCTCTAACTGCTTTAGGTGTAAGGTTAGGTTGTTTATTTGAGATGTTTCTTGTTTCTTGAGGTAGGGTTGTATTGCTATACTTCCCTCTTAGAACTGCTTTTGCTGCCTCCCATAGGTTTTAGGTCATCGTGTTTTCATTGTCATTTGTTCCTAGGTATTTTTTGATTTCCTCTTTGATTTCTTCAGTGATCTCTTGGTTATTTAGTAGTGTATTGTTTAGCCTCCATGTGTTTGTATTTTTTACAGATTTTTTCCTGTAATTGATATCTAGTCTCATAGTGTTGTGGTTGGAAAAGATATTTGATATGATTTCAATTTTCTTATGTTTACCAAGGCTTGATTTGTCACCCAAGATGTGGTCTATCCTGGAGAATGTTCCATGAACACTTGAGAAAAACGTGTATTCTGTTGTTTTTGGATGGAGTGTCCTTTAAATATCAATTAAGTCTATCTGGTCTAATGTGTCTTTTAAAGCTTTTGTTTCCTTATTTATTTTCATTTAGGATGATCTGTCCGTTGGTGAAAGTGGGGTGTTAAAGTCCCCTAGTATGATTGTATTACTGTCGATTTCCCCTTTTATGGCTGTTAGCATTTGCCTTAAGTACTGAGGTGCTCCTATGTTGGGTGCATAAATATTTACAATTGTTATATCTTCTTCTTGGATTGATCCCTTGATCATTATGTAGTGTCCTTCTTTGTCTCCTGTAATAGACTTTATTTTAAAGTCTATTTTGTCTGACATGAAAATTGCTACTCCAGCTTTCTTTTGATTTCCATTTGAATGGAATATCTTTTTCCATCCCCTCACTTTCAGTTTGTATGTGTCCCTAGGTCTGAAGTGGGTCTCTTGTAGACAGCATATATACAGGTCTTGGTTTTGTATCCATTCAGCCAATCTATGTCTTTTGGTTGGAGTATTTAATCCATTTACATTTAAGGTAGTTATCGATATGTGTGTTCCTATTACCATTTTCTTAATTGCTTTGGGTTTGTTTTTGTAGGTCTTTTCCTTCTCTTGTGTTTCCTGCCTAGAGAAGTTCCTTAAGGATTTGTTGTAAAGCTGGTTTGGTGGTGCTGAATTCTCTTAGCTTTTGCTTGTCTGTAAAGGTTTAAATTTCTCTATCAAATCTGAATGAGATCCTTGCTGGGTAGAGTAATCTTGGTTGTAGGTTTTTCCCTTTCATCACTTTAAATATGTCCTGCCACTCCCTTCTGGCTTGCAGAGTTTCTGCTGAAAGATCAGCTTTTAATTTTATGGGGATTCCCTTGAATGTTATTTGTTGCTTTTCCCTTGCTGCTTTTAATATTTTTTCTTTGTATTTAATTTTTGATAGTTTGATTAATATGTGTCTTGGCGTGTTTCTCCTTGGATTTATCCTGTATGGGACTCTCTGTGCTTCCTGGACTTGACTGACTATTTCCTTTCCCATATTAGGGAAGTTTTCAACTATAATCTCTTCAAATATTTTCTCAGTCCCTTTCTTTTTCTCTCCTGCTTCTGGGACCCCTATAATTTGAATGTTGGTGCGTTTAATGTTGTCCTAGAGGTCTCTGAGACTGTCCTCAATTCTTTTCATTCTTGTTTCTTTATTCTGCTCTGCAGTAGTTATTTCCACTATTTTGTCTTCCAGGTCACTTATCCGTTTTTCTGCCTCAGTTATTCTGCTATTGATTCCTTCTAGAGGATTTTTAATTTCATTTATTCTGTTGTTCATCACTGTTTGTTTGCTCTTTAGTTCTTCTACTTCCTTGTTAAACATTTCTTGTATTTTCTGCATTCTATTTCCAAGATTTTAGATCATCTTTACTATCATCACTCTGAATTCTTTTTCAGGTAGACTGCCTATTTCCTCTTCATTTGTTTGGTCTGGTGGATTTTTACCTTGCTCCTTCATCTGCTGTGTATTTCTCTGTCTTCTCATTTTGCTTAGCTTACTGTGTTTGGGGTCTCCTTTTCGCAGGCTGCAGGTTCATAGTTCCTGTTGTTTTTGGTGTCTGCCCCCAGTGGCTAAGGTTGGTTCAGTGGTTGTGTAGGCTTCCTGGTGGAGGGGACTCGTGCCTGTGTTCTGGTGGATGAGGCTGGATCTTGTCTTTCTGGTGGGCAGGACACTTCTGGTGGTGTGTTTTGGGGTGTCTGTGAACTTAGTATGATTTTAGGCAGCCTCTCTGCTAATGGGCGCGGTTTTGTTACTGTCTTGCTAGTTGTTTGGCCTAGGGTGTCCAGCACTGTAGCTTGCTGTTCGTTGAGTGGAGCTGGGTTGTAACGTTGAGATGGAGATATCTGAGAGAGCTTTCGCCGTTTGATATTATGTGGGGCCGGGAGGTCTTTGGTGGACCAATGTCCTCAACTCGGTTCTTCCACCTCAGAGGCTCAGACCTGACACCCGGCTGGAACACCAAGACTCTGTCAGCCACCCAGCTCAGAAGAAAATGGAGGAAAAAAAGAAAGAAAGAAAATACAATAAAATAAAGTTATTAAAATAAAAAAATTTTTTTAATTATTAAAAAAAAAAAATTTTAAAGTAGTTTAAAAAGAAAAAGAAACAGAGAGCAACAAAACCAAAAAACAAATCCACCAATGATAACAAGTGCTAAAAACTATACAAAACAAACAAAACAAAATGGACAGACAGAAAGAACCCTCGGACAAATGGTAGAAGCAAAGCTATACAGACAAAATCACACAAAGAAGCATATACATACACACTCCCAAAAGGAGAAAAAGGAAATATATAGTTTTAAAAAAGGAAAAGAGCAACCAAATCAATAAGCAAATCTCCCAATGATAATAAGCTCTAAATACTAAACTAAGATAAACATAAAACCAGAAACAAATTAGATGCAGAAAGCAAACCCGAAGTCTTCAGTTGATCCCAAAGTACACCGCCTCAATTTTGGGATGTTTCGTTGTCTATTCAGGTATTCCACAGTTGCAGGGTACATCAATTTAATTGTGGAGATTTAATCCACTGCTCCTGAGGCTGCTGGGATAGATTTCCCTTTCTCTTCTTTGTTTGCACAGCTCCTGGAGTTCAGCTTTGGATTTGGCCGCACCTCTGTGTGTAGGTCGCCTGAGGGCGTCCTACAGGGCAGGGTTAAAGTAGCAGCTGATTAGGGGGCTCTGGCTCACTGAGGCCAAGGGGAGGGAGGGGTACGGAATGCGGGGCTAGCCTGTGGTGGCAGAGGCCTGCGTGACGTTGTAATAGCCTGAGGCACAACATGTGTTCTCCTGGAGAAGTTGTCCCTGGATCACAGGACCCTGGGAGTGGTGGGCTGCACAGGCTCCCAGGAGGGGAGGTGTGGATGGTGACCTGTTTTTGCACACAGGCTTCTTGGTGGCTGCATCAGCAGCCTTAGCGTCTCATGCCCGTCTCTGGGGTCCACGCTGATAGCCGCGGCTTGTGCCCATCTCTGGAGCTCATTTAGGCAGTGCTCTAAATCCCCTCTCCTCACGCACCCTGAAACAATGCTCTCTTGCCTCTTAGGCAGTTCCAGACTTTTTCCCGGACTCCCTCCCAGCTAGCTGTGGTGCACTAGCCCCCTTCAGGCTGTGTTCACACAGCCAACCCCAGTCCTCTCCCTGGCATCTGACCTCCGAAGCCCGAGCCTCAGCTCCCAGCCTGCACCCACCCTGGTGGGTGAGCAGACAAGCCTGTCGGGCTGGTGAGTGCTGGTCAGCACCCATCCTCTGTGCGGGAATCTCTCTGCTTTGCCCTCTGCACCCCTGTTGCTGTGCTTTCCTCCACGGCTCTGAAGCTTCCCCCCACCCCGCCCATCCCCAGTCTCTGCCAGTGAAGGGTCTTCCTACTGTGTGGAAACTTTTCCTCCTTCACAGCTCCCTCCCAGATGTGCAGGTCCCAACCCTATTCTTTTGTCTCTGTTTTTTCTTTTTTCTTTTGCCCTACCCAGGTACGTGGGGATTTTCTTGCCTTTTGGGAAGTCTGAGGTCTTCTGCCAGCGTTCAGTAGGTGTTCTGTAGGAGCTGTTCCACATGTAGATGTATTTTTGATGTATTTGTGGGGAGGAAGGTGATCTCCGCGTCTTACTCCTCCGCCATCTTGAAGCTGTCCCCCCTGACGGTTTATTCTTTATTGTCTATCAGTTTCTTGGAAGTGTGGCCAGTAGTACTGAGTAGTAGTAATAATAATAGCAACTATTTATTGAATACTTGCTTGTGCCAGATAATACACTAAACACTTAATACCCACGATTTCACTTAACCTTAACGATAACTCTTAAGATGATACAACAGTCATATTTTACTACTGAAGAAATTTGAGTGTCAAGAGAGTTTAAAGAACATCCATATAGCCGAGATTTGAACTGTCCATCTAGCTCCAGAACCTGTGGGCTTTCTACAGTATCCTACTGCCTCTAGTCCACTATCCATTTATAGTATCACTGAGGATTTCTTTTCTCTAAGGGATACATTACACTTAAAGTATCACTTAGTAAATATACCCATTTTCAAACCTGTTATCTTTACAAAGAATGATTGAAGATAAATTAAAATAACCTTGCAATGTAATTTAAGTAGGAAAAAAACCAGGATAATTAGCCATTGATAGGACTGGACAATTCTCAGTTAGAAATAAGTTTGTGAATAAGGATTTTTATTAGTGTTTTGATTGTTTTAAGGTGAATGAAGCTTTTGCTCCCCAGTACTTGGCAGTTGAAAAGAGTTTGGATCTTGACCCAAGTAAAACCAACGTGAATGGAGGGGCCATTGCTTTGGGTCACCCATTAGGGGGATCTGGATCAAGAATTACTGCACACCTGGTTCATGAATTAAGGTACGTGCTAGAAATTGTTGCTTTTCAGATTTGCCATCTTTTGTGTAAATGCATGAATTTAGGTTTCCCCAAAACAATCCAACATTTTTCATTCTTCTTCATACCGCCTCGCACTGCTTCTCACCAGGAACAGGTTATTTGGGTACCCCTTTTTCAGTAGACCTTATAGATGACTCAGTTGACTTGTTGGTGCCTCTGCTCTTGGGATGCTCACTCTTACTCACATTTGCAGTGCATCCACTCAGCACGTATTCACTGAGGGCCTAGCGTACATCTGGCCCCATCCCTGGTGCTGGTGCAGAGCAGCGAGCCCGTGATGAGGCCCTGGTTCTCATGGCACTTGTATCCTAGTGCTAGTTATAGGAGTAAGACACAATTATTTAAGGAAACAAAATACTGATCTAGGTGCTGTCATTTAAGAAACCTAAGCAGGGCTTCCCTGGTGGTGCAGTGGTTAAGAATCTGCCTGCCAATGCAGGGGACACGGGTTCGAGCCCTGGTCTGGGAAGATCCCACATGCCGCGGAGCAACTAGGCCCGTGAGCCACAGCTACTGAGCCTGCGTGTCTGGAGCCTGTGCCTCGCAACAAGAGAGGCCGCAATAGTGAGAGGCCCGCGCACCGCGATGAAGAGTGGCCCCCGCTTGCCGCAACTAGAGAAAGCCCTCGCACAGAAACGAAGACCAAACACAGCCATAAATAAATAAATAAATAAATAATTAAAAAAAAAAAAAAAAAAAAGAAACCTAAGCAAACTGACAATTTGGGTCTGAGCTAAGTTTTTCCTTCATTGTTTCCAGGGTTCCAGGAGGAGCCTTCTGTGTGTTTGATACTTTTCAGTTTTAATAGAAGAGCTCCTCCTTCTGTACTGTGTATTTTGGATCATTTTGCTCTGTTAGTAGGGAAATTGCAAACAAAACCAAATATGTCAGGGCAGAAAATCACTCTGCCTCCCTGTGAAGTTAAGGTAAATGGGACTCCTATTTCACTTAATGATTGAGATGAAATGAGTGATTGATGTGCACAAAAAATAATTCCTTGATGGTTTCTCAAGGTTATTCTATCAGGACTGAAGAATTAGAGCAGATGGTACTTTAAAGGTATCTAATTTTATGAAAGGGACATGAAATGTATCTAAATTATCTGACCTTTCATATGGACAAACTTCAGTAATTATACTTATTCTAAGGTTCATAAAAATCTAAAACAAATAAATCGAAGGGGCTGAGTATTGACTCCCCCTTCTTCAACTTCCAGTTTATCCCAATTACCTCCTGTCCTCACTCCTTCCTCACAGCAGCCTAAGCTTTTATATTTGTTTCAGCCTCCCTCTTCTGTGTTACTGCTTTTTTTTAAAAATAAGAATATTCAGCTTTCCAAATTCTTTCTCCTCTTTTCTCCAATATTGAGAACTGGAAAAAAGATTGAGCTGATGAGCTGAACAAGAATGAATAATGCAAATGTGACCATTATAAATACTATTTACTTAATTATCTAATTCTGTACATTCTTTATTCAAGTAGATTTCAGCCACTGCTTTCTTTCTTAGGCGTCGGAGTGGAAAATACGCTGTAGGATCGGCCTGCATTGGAGGGGGCCAAGGAATTGCGGTCATCATTGAGAACACAGCTTGAGGAGAGCAGGGAGCCTGCCCTGGTCCACGCTCACATGACTTGGCCAGGCCACAGTACGCCAGGTGACCTTCAGAGAAGCTGTGAAGGTCATGCCATGCCCTGCACTGAGTGATTGAGTTTGGTCAAGGAATGGTGAGGCAAAGATGCATTTATCATGAACAAGAGCCCGTGCCAGAATAAATTCTCTCAAATTTGTACCAAATATGCTGCATTTCTGAACTAAAATCCAACTATAGAAGGCCTTAAACGGAATTGTATCCTTGCCAAATAACCACTGCTTATGTCTTAGATAATATGATTGCAGGGAAATTGAATAAATTCTGCCTTAACTTCAGCTAATCCTTTCCTATTGTTTCTTGTATTTTTCTAAATTTTTAATTAAGGTAAAATACGTATAACATAAAATTTACCATCTTAATCATTTTTAAGCCTATAGTTTAGTGGCATTAAATACATTCACATTGTTATGCAACCATCACCACAATGCATCTCCAGAATTCTTTTCATCTTGCAGAACTGAAACTCTACACCCATTAAACAACTCCCCATTCCTCCCTCTCTGCAGCCCTTGGCAACCACCTTCTGCTTTCTGTCTCTATGCAGCTGACTCCGACAGGTCCCTCATATAAGTGGAATCATACAGCATTTGTCCTTTTGTGCCTGGCTTATTGCACTTAGCATAATGTTCTCAAGTTCATCCATGTTTTATCATGTGTCAGAATTTTCTTCTTTTTTAAGGCTGAATAATATTCCATTATAGATAGATAGATAGATAGATAGATAGATAGATAGATACCACATTTTGTTTTTTCTCTCATCTGTTGATGGACATTTGGGTTGCTGCCCCCTCTTGGCTATTATGAGTAATGCTGCTCTAAACATGCATGTACAGATATTTATTCATGGCCTTGCTTTCAGTTCTTTCAGGTATATACTGAGAAGTGGAATTCCTGAATCATATGATAATTCTGTTTTTAATATTTCAAGGACTTGCCATACTGTTTTCCATAGCACCTATACTATTTTACACTCCCACCATTATTGCACAAGCGTTTAAATTTTTCCACATTCTCACCAATACTTGCTATTTTCTGTTTCTTTTTTATGATAGCCATCTTAATGAGTACGAGGTGGGAGGATTGGTTCAAGATGGCGGAGTAGAAGGGCATGCACTCACTCCCTCTTGCGAGAGCACTGGAATCACAGCTAACTGCTGAACAATCATCGACAGGAAGACACTGGAACTCACCAAAAAAATACCCCACATCCAAAGACAAAGGAGAAGCCACAATGAGACGGTAGGAGGGGCGCAATCACAATAAAATCAAATCCCATATCTGCTGGGTGGGTGACTCACAAACTGGAGAACACTTATATGACAGAAGTCCACCCACTGGGGTGAAGGTTCTGAGCCCCACGTCGGGCTTCTCAACCTGGGGGTCCGGCAATGGGAGGAGGAATTCCTAGAGGATCCGACTTTGAAGGCTAGCGGGATTTGATTGCAGGACTTCGACAGGACTGGGGGAAACAGAGATTGCACTCTTGGAGGGCACACACAAAGTAGTGTGCACATCGGGACCCAGGGGAAGGAGCAGTGACCCCATAGGAGACTAAACCACACCTACCTGCTAGTGTTGGAGGGTCTCCTGCAGAGGCGGGGAGTGGCTGTGTCTCACCGTGAGGACAGGGACACTGACAGCAGAAGTTCTGGGTAGTACTCCTTGGCATGAGTCCTCCCAGAGTCCACCATTAGCCCCACCAAAGAGCCACGTAGGCTCCAGTGTTGGATCGCCTCAGACCAAACAGCCAACAGAGAGGGAACCCAGCTGCACCCATCAACAGTCAAGCGGATTAAAGTTTTACTGAGGTCTGCCCACCACCAGTCCCTCCCATCAGAAAACTTACACAAGCCTCTTAGATAGCCTCATCCACCAGAGGGCAGACAGCAGAAGCAAGAAGAACTGCAGTCCTGCAGCCTGTGGAACAAAAACCACATTCACAGAAAGATAGACAAAATGAAAAGGCAAAGGGTTATGTACCAGATGAAGGAACAAGATAAAACCCCAGAAAAACAACTAAATGAAGTGGAGATAGGCAACCTTCCAGAAAAAGAATTCAGAATAATGATAGTGAAGATGATCCAGGACCTCGGAAAAAGAATGCAGGCAAAGATCAAGAAGGTGCAAGAAATGTTTAACAAAGACCTAGAAGAATTAAAGAACAAACACCTAGAAGAATAAAGAACAAACAGAGGTGAACGATACAGTAACTGAAATGAAAAATACACTAGAAGGAATCTATAGCAGAATAACTGAGGCAGAAGAATGCATAAGTGACCTGGAAAACAGAATGGTGGAATTCACTGCCGTGGAACAGAATAAAGAAAAAAGAATGAAAAGAAATGAAGACAGCCTAAAAGACCTCTGGGACAACATTAAACACAACAACATTCGCATTATAGGGGTCCCAGAAGGAGGAGAGAGAGAGAAAGGACCTGAGAAAATATTTGAAGACATTATAGTCGAAAAATTCCCTAACATGGGAAAGGAAATAGCCACCCAAGTCCAGAAAGTGCAGTGAGTCCCAGGCAGGATAAGCCCAAGGAGAAACATGCCGAGACACATAGTAATCAAATTGACAAAAATTAAAGGCAAAGAAACATTATTGAAAGCAACAAGGGAAAAACAACAAATAATATACAAGGGAACTCCCATAATGTTAACAGCTAATTTCTCAGCAGAAACTCTACAAGTCAGAAGGGAGTGGCATGATATATTTAAAGTGAGGAAAGGGAAGAACCTACAACAAATATTACTCTACCTGGTAAGGATCTCATTCAGATTCGACAGAGAAATCAAAAGCTTTACAGACAAGCAAAAGCTAAGACAATTCAGCACCACCAAACCAGCTCTACAACAAATGCTAAAGGAACTTCTCTAAGTGGGAAACACAAGAGAAGAAAAGGACCTACAAAAACAAACCCATAACAATTAAGAAAATGGTAATAGGAACATACATATTGATAATTACCTTAACTGTGAATGGATTAAATGCTCCAACCAAAAGACACAGGCTCACTGAATGGATACAAAAACAAGACCCATATATATGCTGTCTACAAGAGACCCACTTCAGACCTAGGGACACATACAGACTGAAAGTGAGGGGATGGAAAAAGATACTCTGTGCCAATGGAAATCAAAGCTGGAGTAGCAATACTAATATCAGATAAAATAGATTTTAAAATAAAGACTGTTTCAACAGACAAGGAAGGACACTACCTAATGATCAAGGGATCAATCCAAAAAGAAGATATAACAATTATAAATATATATGCACCCAACATAGGAGCACCTCGATAAATAAGGCAACTGCTAACAGCTATAAAAGAGGAAATTGACAGTAACAATAATAGTGGGGGACTTTAACACCTCACTTACACCAATGGACAGATCATCCAAACGAAATTAATAAGGAAACACAAGCTTTAAATGACACAATAGACCAGCTAGATTTAATTGATATTTATAGGACATTCCATCCAACAACAGCAGATTACACTTTCTTCTCAAGTGCGCACGGAACATTCTCCAGGATAGATCACATCTTGGGTCACAAATCAAGCCTCAGTAAATTTAAGAAAATTGAAATCATATCAAGCATCTTTTCTGACCACAACACTATGAGATTAGAAATCAATTACAGGGAAAAAAAACGTAAAAAAGAAACACATGGAGGCTAAACAATACATTACTAAATAAGCAAGAGATCACTGAAGAAATCAAAGAGGAAATCAAAAAATACCTAGAGACAAATTACAACAAAAACACAACGATCTAAAACCTATGGGATGCAGCAAAATCAGTCTTAGAGGGAAGTTTATAGCAATACAAGCCTACCTCAATGAACAAGAAAAATCTCAAATAAATAATCTAACCTTACACCTAAAGGAACTAGAGAAAGACAAACAAACAAAACCCAAAGTTAGCAGAAGGAAAGAAATCATAAGAGCAGAAATAAATGAAATAGAAACAAAGAAAACAACAGCAAAGATCAATAAAACTAAAAGCTGGTTCTTTGAGAAGATAAACAAAATTGATAAACCATTAGCCAGACTCATCAAGAAAAGGAGAGGACTCAAATCAATAAAATTAGAAGTGAAAAAGGAGAAGTAACAACTGACACTGCACAAATACAAAAGACCATGAAAGATTACTACAAGTAACTAAGTTACAACAAACACCGCAGAAATACAAACCATCCTAAGAGACTACTACAAGCAACACTATGCCAATAAAATGGACAACCTGGAAGAAATGGACAAATTCTTAGAAAGGTATAACCTTCCAAGACTGAACCTGGAAGAAATAGAAAATACAAACAGACCAATCACAAGTAATGAAATTGAACCTGTGATTAAAAATCTTCCAACAAACAAAAGTCCAGGACCAGATGGCTTCACAGGTGAATTCTATCAAACATTTAGAGAAGAGCTAACACCCATCCTTCTCAAACTCTTCCAAAAAATTGCAGAGGAAGGAACCCTCCCAAACTCATTCTATGAGGCCACCATCACCCTGATACCAAAACCAGACAAAGATACTACATAAAAAAAAAATTACAGACCAATATCACTGATGAATATAGATGCAAAAATCCTTAACAAAATACTAGCAAACAGAATCCAACAAAACATTAAAAGGATCATACACCATGATCAAGTGGTATTTATCCCAGGGATGCAAGTATTCTTCAATATATGCAAATCAATCAATGTGATGCACCATATTAACAAATTGAAGGAGAACAACCATATTATCATCTCAATAGATGCAGAAAAAGCTTTTGACAAAATTCAACACCCATTTATGATAAAAAACTCTTCAAAAAGTGGGCGTAGAGGGAACCTACCTCAACATAATAAAGGCCATATACGACAAACCCACAGCAAACATCATTCTCAATGGTGAAAAACTGAAAGCATTTCCTCTAAGATCAGGAACAAGACAAGGATTTCCACTCTCACCACTGTTATTCAACATAGTTTTGGAAGTCCTAGCCATGGCAGAGAAGAAAAAGAAAGAAAATGAATACAAATTGGAAAAGAAGAAGTGAAACTGTCACTGTTTGCAGATGACATGATACTATACATAGAGAATCCTAAAGATGTCACCAGAAAACTACTAGAGCTAATCAATGAATTTGGTAAAGTTGCAGGATACAAAATTAATGCACAGAAATTTCTTGTATTCCTATACACAAAAGATGAAAACTCTGAAAGAGAAATTAAGGAAACACTCCCATTTACCACTGCAACAAAAAGAATAAAATACCTAGGAATAAACCTACCTAGGGAGACAAAATATCTGTATGCAGAAAACTATAAGACACTGATGAAAGAAATTAAAGATGATTCAACAGATGGAGAGATATACCATGTTCTTGTATTGGAAGAATCAATATTGTGAAAATGACTATACTACCCAAAGCATTTCACAGATTCAGTGCAATCCCTATCAAATTACCATTGGCATTTTTCACAGAACTAGAACAAAAAATCTTAGAATTTGTATGGAGACACAAAAGACCCCGAATAGCCAAAGCAATCTTGAGGGAAAAAAACGGAGCTGGAGGAATCAGACTCCTTGACTTCAGACTATACTACAAAGCTACAGTAATCAAGACAATATGGTACTGGCACAAAAACAGAAATATAGATCAACGGAACAGGATAGAAAGCCCAGAGATAAACCCACACACCTATGGTCAACTAATCTATGACAAAGGAGGAAAGGATATACAATGGAGAAAAGACAGTCTCTACAATAAGTGGTGCTGGGAAAACTGGACAGCTACATGTAAAAGAATGAAATTAGAACACTCCCTAACACCATACACAAAAATAAATTCAAAATGGATTGAAGACCTAAATGTAAGACTGGACACTATAAAACTCTTAGAGGAAAACATAGGAAGAACACTCTGACATAAATCACAGCAAGATCTTTTTTGACCAACCTCCTAGAGTAATGAAAATAAAAACAAAAGTAAACAGATGGGACCTAATGAAACTAAAAGCTTTTACAGAGCAAAGGAAACCATAAACAAGACAAAGAGACAACCCTCAGAATGGGAGGAAATATTTGCAAACGAAGCAACTGAGAAAGGATTAATCTCCTAAATATACAAGCAGCTCATGCAGCTCAATATCAAAAAACAAAACAAAACAAAACAAACAACACAATCAAAAAATGGGCAGAAGACCTAAATAGACATTTCTCCAAAGAAGACATACAGATAGATGGCCAAGAAGCACATGAAAAGCTGCTCAACATCACTAATTATTAGAGAAATGCAAATCAAAACTACAATGAGGTATCACCGCACACCAGTTAGAATGGGCATCCTCAGAAAATCTACAAACAAATGCTGGAGAGGGTGTGGAGAAAAGGGAACCCTCTTGCACTGTTGGTGGGAATGTAAATTGATACAGCCACTATGGAGAACAGTATGGAGTTTCCTTAAACTAAAAATAGAATTACTATATGACCCAGCAATCCCATTACTGGGCATATACCCAGAAAAAACCATAATTCAAAAAGACACATGCACCACAATGTTCATTGCAGCACTATTTACAATAGCCAGGTCATGGAAGCAACCTAAATGCCCATCGACAGATGAATGGATAAAGAAGATGTGGTACATATATACAATGTAATATTACTCAACCATAAAAAGGAATGAAATTGGGTCATTTGTAGAGACGTGGATGGATCTAGAGACTGTCATACGAGTGAAGTAAGTCAGAAAGAGAAAAACAAATATCGCATACTAACTCATATATGTGGAACCTAGAAAAATGGTACAGATGAACCGGTTTGCAGGGCAGAAATAGAGAGACAGATGTAGAGAACAAACATATGGACACCAATGGGGGAAAGTGGTGGGGGAGGGGTGGTGGTGGGTTGAATTGGGAGACTGGGATGGACATATATACACTAATATGTATAAAACAGATAACTAATAAGAACCTGTATAAAAAAATAAAATAAAATTCAAAAAAAAATTAGTACGAGGTGATATCTCACTGTGGTTTTGAGTTGCTTTTCCTAATTATTAGTGATGTTGATCATCTTTTCCTATGCTTGTTGGCCATTCATATATCTTTTTTGGAGAAATATCTAAGTCCTTTTCCCATTTTTTGAATTGAATTGTTTATTTTTTGTTGTTGAGTTGTCTTGTATTTTTAAAAAATATTTTGAAACCCAGTTCAATTTGTGTGTTGAGTGACGTTCATAATTCATTCTGAGATAAATGCCCAAGGAGCAAAATTACTGAATTTAGTCTTGATATTAATAAATGATATCATATTAGATTGATTTTTCCCTTGAATAAAGACAGTGCTGATTATGTATTATAACTCCTCAAATACATTTGAATCAGAGCATAGCTTCCTTAAGGAAGATTTATGTTCATTTTAAGGACCATATCTGTAAATGGAAAATGTGGAGTTGAGAAAGGCTACAAGTCAAGTCTCAGAAGAAGGCCTGTGTCACCCCTTCTCCCCCACCACCAGCACTTCCCAGCAGTCAGAAAGGAATGTTGTCATTAATGTTTATTACACTAGCCAACTAAAATGGGGAAACTGAGTCAGTACAAAGTAGCTATTATAAACCAATGGGTTTATGCTAAAATTTAGAGAAGCCACAGACTGACGAGAACAAAGTTTTGCCTGGATTTCATCCCCCTCCTTTAACTTTCCCAGTTTACCTAAATTATGTCCTGTTCTGCACACCTCTCCCTGGGGGACATTTGGCAATATCTGGAGGTGCGTTGGTCATGACTGGGGAGGGCGTGCGACTGGCACCTGGTGGGTAGAGGCCAGGGCTGCTGCTAAACATCCTACAACACACAGGACAGCCCCTCTAGCAAAGGATTATCAGGCCCCAAAATATCAGGAGTGCTACTGTTAAAAAATCCTCCTTTAACCCTAAATCCAACCATCCCCTTCTCATGTTACCTCCCTGTTCTGTTTGTTCATATACATACATGGGTACATGTATATACACACACACACACACATCTTAATATGAAAGTATTCAGCTTTCTAAATTCTCCTGCTGAGATTATACATAGACCAATATTGAGGATCGGGGGAGAGGCTGGGAAGGTGAGATGAATGTAGTAATACAAATATGACTGTTACTAATTCTTCAAAGCATAAGCTCCTCATAAACACAGGATGTCTTCAATATATCTCAAGGATAAGCCTTGTCTCTCTCTTGCCCCACAGTCTCAGGTCTGGGTGTGGGTCAGCGGCCTTGCCGCCCTCCCACGCTGCTTCCAGAGCAGTCATCCCCTCCCTTTTGCAGAACCCTGTGCTATTTTGAGGTTCGTGTTGATTAATGATACCATCCTGCTGCTCTCTTTATTTCTGTCTACCGGCTTCATGCTCGGGTCTTTCCTCCAGTGACTGTATTATCACTGCCTCTGTCACCTTTTAAAAAATCATTAGATCATGTCTTAATTCTTGGAAACTTTAGCATCCAGTTGGCCAAGGACCTCACAGTTCCATGACCAAAATGCCAATGACTTTTTCTTCATTCTGTATCAGATACCTGCTCCCTTGGTCACGTCAACAGAGATTGTCACTGAGCAAATAGCCGAAAAGAGCCCCCTCCTAGGGAATCTCCCAGCACAGTTTTGGTAAAGGTTTATCGCTTTTCCCCATAAAAGTCTTATGTAGGATTTATTTTATGAGATTTTTTTTTCTATTTTATTTTCCACTTGGGTATTGCTAATGAATAGCTTTGGGGTATTATGTATCTAGGCAGCTTGCCCAAACCCTTGTTTTAGTTCTAATCATGTAGACAATATCTCATTTATTTTTATCGCCCTTTTGCATTAGGCTGGGACCTCTAATGCAATGTTAGGAGGGAAAAAAAGCCAAACCTAGAAATGTTCATATTAGTTCACCATTCAGTGTGATCCTTACAATAGGTGACAGATAGATGCACTTTATCAAAGTCAGGAAGTTTCCTTCTATTCCTAATGTTGCTAAGAAATTCATGAATAGTTGACTCATTCTTCAAACCACGCTAACCTGGCTTTGCCTCCACCACTTCACTGATCTTGCGAATGTCACCAACCACCTTCACATTGCCAAATCTAGTGAAACTTTTCTGTCCTCATCTTCTTTGACCTCTCCAAAACATGACACAGGTAACCATCCCTTTGGTCTGTTTTTGCAGCTGTTCCTCTACTAAACCTCTGCCCGTGAGTTTTTCAGGATTGGGTGTGTGTGTGCTCTCCCTGGTGATGCCATCCCAAGTCACAGGACTCATCACGTTTACATCCCAACACTGGTCTCTCCTCTAGCTCCAGACTCCTGTACCTAACTGCCCTCTAGACATTTCTCTCACGAAACC
The DNA here is from genome assembly GCF_965194825.1 of Balaenoptera physalus. NCBI lineage: Eukaryota > Metazoa > Chordata > Mammalia > Artiodactyla > Balaenopteridae > Balaenoptera > Balaenoptera physalus. The sequence continues at coordinate 24,737,999 of NC_138897.1, forward strand.
CTCTCCTCCTTCAAGTCCTTGCTTCCTCAATTCCAGTACTTCAGGTCAGAAATCTGGGAGTTTCCTTGATTCCACCCTCTCCCTCACCCCTCATATCCAGCCCATCAGCAAGTTTTATCAATTCTTTCGGAATGTATCTCAAATCCACCCACTTCTTTTCTCCACCTCCACCACTTTGCTCCAAGCTACCAGAATCACTTGCCTGGATTACAAGAGCCCACCTCCATTCTTGCCCCTCTTCAATCATTCTCTAAAAAGCTGCCAGGGGCATCTTTTAAAAACACAAATTATATTAGGTCACCCTCATCTAAAGCCCTGAAACGGGTTTATATCACGCTTGGAATAAAATCCAGACCCGTTTCCCACCATGGCCTGCTCATGGTGACCCCCAACCCCTGAGGAGGTCTGGCCTCCACTTCCCTCTAACCTGAGCTCAGACTGTTCCTCTGGCTCCCCGTGCTTCACATATGTTGTCTTTCTTTGGGCTCCTCACATGCCATGCTTGCTCATCCTTTAGGACTGTGCCAGATCTCCCCTCTGTCTGCAATGCTGTTTCCTCTGCCTTCCCAGGACAGGACCTTCCCTACTCGTCCATCAAGTCTCAGATGCTCTCTCTTTAGGCAGGTGTTCTCTGTTCCCCCTAAGTTCCTCTCCCCAGACCGTTATGGAACTCTTCTGAGCTTGTATTCCCTTATTAGATTGTTTATCGTCTGTCTCCCTTGTTAAATTGTAAATTCCAAGAGGGCAAGGACTTCATGTGCCCAGCACAGTGCCTGGCACAAAATAGGCGCACAGTAATGTTGTGGGGATGGATAAATGGATGGGTGATGATTGAAGAAACTGAAGCATGAGAGATTTTTCTCAGAGTCACAGAGAGGCAGAGCAAGCAGCAAGTAGCTGCTCACATACAATTTACCTCTTCTATCTCCACAGGTGATCATGGAAGTGGCTGTGTGCCCGGTCATACACACCTGTGTGCCCGTGTGTTTTCAAGAGAGAAGGGGTGGAAAACGGGGAGATTCTAATGGTGCTTGCTGCCTGGAACTAAGGATCAATAGAAACACTAGAGTGACCTTGGGCAGTTTACTTTGAACCTAACCAACTACATGTGGTAGAGAAGAGTTGGGAGAGAAACCCAAATGCATGAGGTTGCCCCTAGGACGACCATAGAACTTACCATCCAAGCCAGGTCATTTTCGAGAAGCGAAAGGGGACACTGTTAATAATTACCCGGCAGCAACAAGTATAAACTGGAATTATTCTGGCCAAGAATAAACAAACAGTATTTGTTCTGTTCAAGAGAGCTGAACAAATACTGTTTGAGTGTGATTGTTGGATTTGAAGATTATTAAGTCAGGGTAGACTTGTAGAGTGCTTGGGAGATGAGCAAATACTTGAAGGAGGTGACAGGTACCCGAGAAGAGTAGGAGAAACAGCCAGTGCATGGCCCTGAGAGAGAAGCGCGCCTGCTGTGCAAGGAGGCCAGCATGGTGGGAGCAGAGTGAGCGAGAGGAGAGTGGTTGAAGTCAGAGAAGCACCCTGGGTGTGTGCCATGTAGGGCCTTAGACGCCATTGCAGGGACTTCGGCTTTTATTCTGAGTAAATGGGAGCCACTGCAGCCTTCTGAGTAGAAGAGAGACTTCATCTGACACATTTGAAGGACACCTCAGTCTGTTCTATTAAAGTGAACTGTAAAGGGACGAAGTTGGGATAGGATGCTATTGCCGTAATCCAGGCATCTCGGATCTACAGTCAGCAATGGAGTGGTGAGAAGTTGTCAGAGTCTGGTTATGTTCTGAAGATAGAGCCTTATTTCCTCATGGATTGGCTGCTGCTTGGTAGAAAAAGGAGTCAAGGATGACTCCTGGGCTTTTCATCTCAGCCACTGAGATGCAGGAAGGCTGCATGTGGAGCAAGTCTGGGGGGAGGTTCAGGAGTTCAGTTCAGACATCCAAGCAGAGATGCTGAACATTCATCTGGCTTTAGGATGGAGCTAGATCAGAAAGCATTGACATGTAAATGGGATATGATCAAGAACTAGGGGCCTCACCATAGGCAAAACGAAAAGGCAGCCTATAGAATGGAAGAAAATATTTCCAAATGATATGACCAATAAGGGGTTAATATCCAAAATATATAAATAGCTCATACGACTCAACATCAAAAAAATAAACAACCCAATTTAAAAATGGGCAGAAGACCTGAATAGACATTTTTCCAAAGAAGACATACAGATGGCCAACAGGCACATGAAAAGATGCTCAACGTTGTTAATCATCAGAGAAGTACAAATTAAAACCACCATGAGATATCACCTCACACTTGTCAGAATGGCTATTATCAAAAAGAACACAACTAATAAATGTTGGCGAGTATGTGGAGAAAAGGGAGCCCTCCTACACTGTTGGTGGGAATGGAAATTGATGCAGCTACTATGGAAAACAGTTCTCAAAAAACTGAAGATAGAACTGTCAGGACATCCCTGGTGGTGCAGTGGTTAAGAATCCACCTGCCAATGCAGGAGACACAGGTTCGAGCCCTGGTCTGGGAAGATCCCACGAGCCGCGGAGCAACTAAGCCTGTGTGCCACAACTACTGAAGACCGCGCACCTAGAGCCCTTGCTCCGCAACAAGATAAGCCACCACAATGAGAAGCCCACGCACCACAACGAAGAGTAGCACCTGCTCACCACAGCTAGAGAAAGCTCGCATGCAGGAATGAAGACCCAACACAGCCAAAAATAAATAAATTTAGAAAAAAAAAAAAAAGAACTACCATATGACCCAGCAATTCCACACTTGGGTATCTATCCATAAAAACCAAAAACACTAATTTGAAAAGAAACATGTACCCCAATGTTCATAGCAGCATTATTTACAACTGCCAAGATATGGAAGCAACCTAAGTGTCCATCAACAGATGAATGGATAAAGAAGTGGCATATGGGGAGGGTGGGAGGGAGGGAGATGCAAGAGGGAAGAGATATGGGAACATATGTATATGTATAACTGATTCACTTTGTTATAAAGCAGAAACTAACACACCATTGTAAAGCAATTATACTTCAATAAAGATGTTTAAAAAAAAAAAGTGGTATATATATATATATATATATATATATATACAATGGAATATTACTCAGACAGAAAAAGAATGAAACTTTGCCATTTGCAACAACATGGATGGACTTGGAAGGCATTATGCTAAGTGAAATGAGTCAGACAGAAAGACAAATACTATATGATATCACTTATATGTGGAATCTAAAAAATACAACAAACTAGTGAATATAACAAAAAAGAAACAGACTCATGGATACAGAGAACAAAACTAGTGGTTGCCAGTAGGGAGGGGGAAGGGGGGAAGGGCAAATGGGGTCGGGGATTAATAGGTACAAACTACTATGTATAAAATAAGTCAGCTACAAGGATGTATTGTACAACACAGTGAATATATCCAATAGTTTATAATAACTATAAATGGAGAATAACCTTTAAAAAGTGAATCACTATGTTGTACACCTGAAACATATAATATTGTTCGTCAACTATACCTCAATTTAAAAAGTTAGAAAGAACTAGTGGCCTCCATCCTAGATAGATTCAAACAAGAAAATTTTCCTTCTGTTAACACTCTGAGGTTTTCATTTTTATCACTTAAAAATTTAAATGAGAGTAAGAATAATCTATAAAACCAGGTATATCTATACTGCCCTTTTGGAGAGTGATCCAGTTCTTTTACAGGTTTTATAATTTTATATAATAAGTGCCATCTCTTAAACCTTCAGGGAAAAAAAATGTAAATTCCTTACTAAATTGAATAACTTAAAATGAAGGATGGGAACATACATTTTTAAAGGTACCCTAACCTAAAAGGAATGCCTTTGTAATTGAGAAATAATTGAAATACTTTTTATGAAGTGAACGATGACTCTCCTTTTCCTTTCTCTCCATCTCACTTTTTATTCTTCACGTGAATCCTGCATTTTCATAAATTGGGTTGATTTGCAGTGAGGAGTCCACTTGCACCAGCGGCGAGCCCAGGGGCACTTCTTCCCCTAGGTGGTGCCACAGGCCTGTGCTGCCTCGGTCCCTTTCTCAGCAGCGTCTCCACGATGCTTCTCTCAGCAGAGTTGGCTGAACTCTTGGTCTTTCTCACTTCCTGGGAATTGAAAGGAGAGAAGGAGCCAGCAGTAAAGAAACCTAGGGCAGCAGCTGGGGGACCAAAAATCTGTCCCACCTGCTAGCCAATGCCCCAGGTCCCTCTGGCCAAGGACACCGCCCTTTATTTCTCCTCAGTGGAAACATGGCAGATGCAGAGGCCCAGAGCCTAGGGAACCCAGTGTTACACAGTCTCTGAGCTGCTGGTAACAGACCACAGGCCCCACTGAGGTGGTGAGCGCTGGGCCCTACCAGGTGAGGGCACGGGGAGAGAGGCCAGGACACAGTCTGGAGCGGAGAGAAAGTGGGGCAACATTCGTACTCCCTGTGCTTCGCCGTCGTGGACACTTGGAACCCAGGGGCTCCTCTTTTTCACTCTGGACCCTGTATTTATTCGAGAGTCCCCAGCTGCCCCCAACCTTTCTCGGCTGACAGAGCAAGGGCTGCCGGGAGCTGTTTGTATTCTCCCCTCCACACTTTCGTGGACATAAACTGACTGGGGCCATAACCGGTGAGGTCTGAGGGCTGTGGGGTGCAGCTCAGACACATAGAGCAAAGACAAGTGGGGAGCTCTGTGTCCTGTGCCCTGGCCTTACTTCCCCAGGGATGGGCACGCTGTCTTAGACTCCACATACACCCCAGTGCCTCTGCTCTGAGAGCCTCAGTAAGGAAATGAGATGGATGTAATACTTCTCAGGAACACGGCCAGAGGAAGACGAGGCCCCTTCTACCTGTGCTCGGCAGCATCCACTCTCCCCACAGTTCTGCCGTGTTCCAGCAAGTGACAGCAAAGGGAAGTAATGAGATGGGGTCCTCCAAAGCCATGCTCTGGTCCCGTCTTGGCACAGTCAACATGTAGACACATCCAAGAGGCCTGAAGCTGTTGTAGAACAAGGGGTTCTGGCGGAGAAGTAAAAGCCAGACTTGTGTTTGAACATGCAGTTCCTCCGGAGCCTTTTAGAAACACAAGACAAGATAAAATCAGAAACTACATGATGAGGGAACATGCTGATACTAAGAGCAAAGAGCAAGCTATGCTGACTATTCACACACACACACACACACACGCACGCACACGCACGCACACACACACACACACACACGAGTGGTTCCTCACACTGCATTTCTAGGTTGCAAAGAGAAGCCAAGTCCCCAGGAGCTGAGGCCCACAGCAGATGAAATAGGACTCAGAGCCCAGCCAGCCTTTAGATTCGTGCCTGGTCTGCCATGTGCCTGGTGCTGGGAAAGAAGGGGATGTGGGAGCTGGGACCACAGTCATACCATCCTCTGGGGCTCTAAGCCTGCATCTTCAGGGAGAACCAGCAGCTTCCAGCAATTAAGCGTCATCCCAGCCTTGCCCTGGACCAACTGCATCGGTCGTTACCAACCTGCTTTCTGGTCCTCATAGGCAGCTCAGAGCCTAAGTCTGTGTGGATTTGCCCAGCCCTGAGAAGAGGCAGTCTGCCAAGTGGGAGGAACTCTGTTCCGCAGGCTTCTGTGTGTCCATATGAACGTGAGCTCCCAGATGTGGGCCTGGGCCCATCAGCCTGCAGAGGAAACGAGACCTCCAAGTGGAAAGACAATGGCTGAGTGAGGACAGACCAAGTTATGAAGGATACCGTGGTGTTTAGCCCCTTTGAGCTTTCTAAATGGCTGTTTTACAACAAATAGGAGGAAGTCTTTACATGGGTGCAAAGCAACTCCAGCAACTTTTCGTCAAGACACAGTACAGGGTTGAAATAGAAATATTCTTGGGCATTCCTGGTGGCACAGTGGTTAAGAATCCACCTGCCAATGCAGGGGACACGGGTTCGAGCCCTGGACCGGGAAGATCCCACATGCCGCACAGCAACTAAGCCCGTGCGCCACAACTACTGAGCCTGCATGCCACAACTACTGAAGCCCACGTGCTTAGAGCCCACAACAAGAGAAGCCACCACAATGAGAAGCCCACACACCACAACGAAGAGTAGCCTCTGCTCACCACAACTAGAGAAAGCCCTCGCACAGCAATGAAGACCCAACGCAGCCAAAAATAAATAAATAAAATTTAAAAAATAATAAAATAAAATAGAAATGTTCTTAAGACCAGAAATGTTAAGCATAAAGAGACAAAAAACACTGTAAGCTGTAGTACACTGCTTTAAAACTGTTCAAAAATGCACACGCAGAGGAAAGATAACTAATGCCATTAAAATGCTAATGGTATTCATATTAAGATAGTGGGATTATGAAATACATACATGGAGTACTATGCAGCAGTGAAAACAATCTACTGTAGGCATATGGATGAATCTCACAGCTATCATGTTCTTGAAAAAAGACATCAAACTACATACTATATGATTCTATGTATATGATGTCCAAAAAATGGGCACAACTAATCCATGATGACAGAGGTCAGAATGTGGTTAGCTTTGGAAGGAGTGTCTCCTGAGAGGGCCATGAGGGTGCGTACTAGGCTGCTGGGAACGTCCACATTCTTATCGGGGTGGTGGTAACACAGATGTGCACATATGTAAAGATTCACTGAGCTCTATACTTAATGGCTTGTGTACTTTACTGTATTTGTTGTATGTATTTAAACAAATACCATCAGTGGTTGTCTATAAGTGGTGAGGTGCGTGATTTTTCTGTTTTTCTCTTATTTTACAAATGTTTAGGACATGTTTCATTTTTTGGATTATTTTTTAAACGCCATATTTTAAAAGAGATATGTTTAAGAAATATATAGTAAAGTGTATATCTGATAGAATCAGAATAGGTTATTAAAGTAAACCAAGGGTATCTGAAGTATATTTGAGGAGACTGTGGGTTAACACCCGTGGCTAACCAGGCCTCTCCATGGCACATATGTCAGTATCCCTCATTTGAATAGGATTGTTTCTGGACATATCATGGGCCTGATACGGTGGACTCATGACAGAGCCACTGTGCCATTTTTCAAAACAATGAAGATGCCCTTGGAAGTGGGAACCATGGAATTTATAGAAGTGTCGGGTCACAACTGAGGAGCCTTAAGAAATCTAAGAAAAGGAGAGTGGAACAATGATAGCGTGTTCGCAGTATATACAAATATTGAATCATGTTGTACACCTGAAACTAATATAATGTTATATATCAATTACATCTCAATTTTTTTTAAAGTAAAAGATAAATTTTTTAAAAGTCAGCGTGCTGAACTCCACATCCCTGGCTGAACTTCAGAGCTCCAAGGAAGGATGACATGCAAAACTGCCAGAGTCTTGTACTTACACCTTAGGGTGAACACATTGCCTGAGCAGTAATACTGCCCCTTCCTGAGAAAAAGTGGTTCCAGGAGGTTCCATGCTACGTATCATGTGACCCAGGCCACAGCTGATTGGCCAGAAATTGGTGCCAAAGACAAAGCAGGCATTTGTAGGCTAGCCAGTGGCCCTCAGGGTGGCAGGGGGTGGGAACCCTGCCCAGTTGGGACGCTTTGCATTTATAGTGACTAACTGACCCGGCAGTCAGCTTCTTGCTCTGAGGAGCTGGGTTGTGAGTCATTCCTGGAGGCAGGTTATGGTAGTGGAAGCCAAAAAGGAGAAGTGAAAGCAGGAGGGTCACCACTGGGCCGATGACCACATGGCTATGAGGTCACTCCCAGGGCTTTCTCACCACCCTGGTCAAACCCCATCACCTGAGCTGAGCTACGAGTCTCTGTTGCCCGCTCCCTGAAAGAATGCAACCAATACACGAGTTCCCTTCCCACCCGTCCTGTTCACCTCATCCTGAGCCACCTCTGGGTGGGGCTGGGCTTGCAGGGATTCCAGACTCTCACCCCCAGCCTAGCTCTGGCAAGTGCCTGTGTGTCTTGTCTGGTGGGGCTCAGTCCTAACCGCCCAGCCGACATATGCTGGGGAGACTCAGAACACCTGGGCTGCAGGGCGCTGCCCCTTGAAATCTGCAGACCTGCGTGCTTGTCCACAGAAGAATTCTCAGTGACCACAGCCATGCTGGAATTTACTAACAGAGCAGCTGTCCTGCTCCCTGGAATGGCCAGAGGATGGGGGATTCTGATTAATAGAGAAACCACAAGCCATATTTTTTCAAATCAAAGTCATCAGGAACTGTAAGATGAACATTATTTCACATATCCCTGAGAAAGAAAATAAACCCACACGGAGAGTCTCTTAGAGACAGCAGAGGGCTCAGTGTACCAGGACCAAGTGATGACCCCGCCTCACGGTGGGAACAGCAAGGAGACTTCATGTTCACGCTGGTACTGAGTGGAGGGAAGGGAAGGAAGTCTCTGAAAATTTGAACTGCAGGCTCCTCCTCACACAGGCTTGCGGTCTGAATTCACACTTCCCGTGCGGTCCAAAAAACCACCCCGAAGCCAAGACTCTAAAGTGGTACTCAGGTGCCCAGCAGAAGTGACTGCAGCTCTCTCTGGAAGAGCCTGCCTTCAGTTTAAGTGAGATGCATCCCAGCTTCAGAGACGCCAACAGCATGAGCATCAGAGAATCAGCGAACTGGGATGGCTCTAATTTTATGAAGCATCAGAAAGCAATAAAATGTACCGAAGATTAAAATTGCTTGAGTGTCTCTGACTATGTCTGACCGTCGGCAGCCCCTGGGGTCTTCCAGGGCTATCGGTGTCCTTACGACAAGCGGTGGACAGCAGTGCAGGCAGGAAGCAGAGACAGTAGTTTTCTCCTTGAAGAGATGCAACAAAGGGAATTCCTCTGTGTGTTTAATTTCCATCCAGAGACCGGCAGAGGAGAGAAAGAGCAAATGGTACAAGGAAAATACGAGTACTGAGAACAACTGAACAGGGAGAGGAGGGTGACGTGTGGGCAGGACACGCAAGTCTGCTGCCCGGGCCTGGGGCTGAGGAGTGTGGTGCGCGGCGGTGGGGAGTGCGCATGTGGAACCATCAAATCCACAGGCATACCCCCCAGTACTTCTGAAAGGGGCTCCTTTGCTTCTCATACAGGTAGAGGACATGAAGGTCCCTGGAGTGATCATATCCTATCTGGGAACCCATGGAAAAAGCCCTGAAATGATTAAATGCAAGACGGTAGAGAATTATACGCTAGCTGGTCTGGACTATGGGAGTCAGAGAAGAGTTTCGGTCATGCTGAGAACTAAGGAAGGGTTGCCTTTCTCCTTCTTCTCCTTCTTCTTCTTCTCCTTCTCCTTCTTCCCCTTCCTCTTCCTCTTCTTCTTTTGCTTGAAAAGAGGTTTGCATAGAGCAGATGGGCTCTGAGGTGGGCCTCAGAGGATTAGAGTGGTGCCTGATGCCCATGGTCATTAAATCTTTATCTCCTGCTTGGGATGCTGTGCCCAACACTGCAGCTGCAGGCTTCTCAGCCGAGCCCTGCACCGCACCCTCGCTCCAGGCAAGGGCTCATTCTGAGCCTCCCCACACTGCTTCCAGGCTGCCCCACCTGCAGACGGGGTGCAGGTCCCAGCAGCACCCCCTCCCTGCTCCAGGCCAGGGGAATCTCCCATGGCTCAGGTGCCTGCCCTGGAGAGAACCAGGGAAGGCGGCAGAAGCTCGTGCACACACAGGCCAGGTGATGGAAGGCCCAGGGCCCACAGCGGGTGCCCAGAATCCTTGAGGAGCCAGCTCTGTGCCCCATCCAGGGCTCTTTCTCCAACACTGAATCCAACCCTCCGAGTCCTGAACATCTGCCAGGCCTCATTCCCCACATACTTAATGAGCATCTTCAAGAAACAATAAAAACCGGGAGAAGGGGGGCAATTATCAGCAACATTCCTATGAGTTAAGTTCATCCTAAAGGAAGAAAAAATAAACAGAGCACACAGATGCAGAGGCTGTGATTGGCCAGGAGGGGCATGTTAGAGACCCCCCTTTGCGGTCCACAGGAAATTCCATCATTGGAAGCCTGGAAGGCCTAACCCCTCCTCTACCTGGAACGCTGAGACCCAGAGAGGGAAATCGTTCGCCCAAGATCATGGCTCCCATCAACAGCTGAGCTGGCAGAAAGCAGTTGCCCTGGCTTGCGGGCTGTAGGCAGGGTGGTCTCTCCAGCACTGGATGCCAGTCCAGAGGTCACGCCCCTTGTAGGGTGGTATTTTATCTCTTTCTCTTGCAGTTTTGTAAATTCTCAAAGCTGATCTGCTGACCTCCCAGAATGCCTTTTATAGCTGAGCAAACTAAGCTGAAATATAGCCCCAGATGTTCCTAAAAGGAATCTACAGGGACCTCACTTCTAAAACCTCCCAAGACAAGTTCCAACCCTGCACACCTCTCTCCCAAAACATCCGGACTCCAGATTTGGTATAAGAACTTCAGCAGGGTCTGTCTAGTTCCGCACAAGCCTGATCCTGGTCTTCCCAGAAGTCAGCCCGATTTCTGTCAAGCCCAGGAGAACCTCGGCTTACGTGGGTTTCTCTTTGTGGTGGCGAACTCAGGGTGTGTCACCTTCCCATCACCTGGGGGGTGTCCTGGACAGCTATGTTAATTAAGAGCCGCTCAGCAGCAGCCCCCAGCCCCACCAGGCTGCTGGGCCCCCAGTCAGGAGAGAGCGGTTGCCTGTATCGCCAGGCCATCCCTTGGGGGGCGGAGGGGAGAGCTCGGGAGGGACAGGGACGTGGGAAATCTGCCCTCCGCGAGGACAAAACCACGACAGGAAACACGGGGTCTTAGGTTTCCTCGCTGGAGATGGGGGAGGAAGAGAGATGCGGAGAAAAGGAGATGCGGAGAAAAGGAGGTGCGGACGGGCTGGTGGGGCGGGGGTGGGGGGGCGCAGGGAGGGGAGAGAGGGAAGCAGGCCGAGCCGGGCGGGGCAAGGAGAGGCCCCGAGGCGCGCGCGAGGGGAGCCGAGCGGAGATTGGCCGGCGGGCCTCGGGCCACCGCTCACCCCGGGAAACCTGAGCCCGGCCTCCACCGCCACGGGAGGGGCGCCCGAGGGAGCCCGGAGCAGGGTGGGCAGGGCGGAGGCGACGCTGGGCCGCAGCCAGGGCTTCCCCGGAGCCTCCCCGCGCCCTGCCTGCCGGGGCTCTGCCTGGCCTTGCGCTTCCCTCGGACCGTGACCGCCTCCGTCACCTGCCAGTGGCAGCCTCTTCACACTCCCACCCTCGTCCCCTCCGGGCCCCCTGGTGCTTCTGGCCGCAGAGAACCAGAAAACCTGAGAGTTAACCAAGTGAGTCCCCCCGAGGCCTAACCTTAGGGATGGTCTGAACTGCTGCCTCGCTTTACCCAGGAGGGGCTCCCATCTTTGACCCCCAGGGTCAGTTTTTCACCCAATGGCACAGCGGGAACTGGAAAGCTGGCCTCCTAGCCCCTTCCCTGGCCTCTGGGTGCCCCCTGCCTGCCACCGGGGCTGTTCCACCCGGCCTTGTCCTCTTAGGCCTCCACCATCTCTGATTCCTGTACAGTGTTCTCAGCATTTATCCACCGGTGTCCCATTGGTCCAGCCCCAGAAGCTGTAGTGATATTTTGCTGCACCTGCTGTCTGCCCCGGTGCATGTATGCACATTGAGAACCTGTTTGGAGGCCCAATGGCCTTAATCCAAAGATTCTTTCTAACGGTAGAATTCTGGGCACTTAGATGACAACGTTTTAGTTAACAGAGCCTTTGGGCCCCTTCAGATCCTCCTACCCCAGCTCAGGGCTGTCCCAGCTGCCAGAAGCCACAAGAGCAGAGCCTGTCACCTCTCTTCTGGTGTCCTTGTCCATGGGCCACCGGTCAACAGGACAGTGAAGGGTCCCCCGTGATGCGAGTGGCGGGGCGTTGGAGGAAGGCTGCTTGGCCTGGGCTGAGAGCCCGCCGGCCTGTCCCGGGAAGGCTGCTCTGTCTCCTGCACCTGCATCTCAGAAAGCCTGTGAGAAGCTCTTTCAACAACAAAACACTTTCTTAGGCAGCAACACAGATGACCTGAGCTAGACCTGAAGCTTGAGGCCTCGCAAGGGACAGCGGGAGTCTGAGAAGAGGGGGAATTAGCCCTCGCCTGGCACTTGCTTCCCGACCACTTCGTATCCTGGTTTCTAAAGTGGCATCTCCCTCAGCTGCCCCAAATGGACCAATGCCGGTATCCCAGTGAGGCACCCGAGGAGGAGGCTGCTTTAAAGGTGGGAGAGAAAGTAAAAAAGGATTTGCATACAAAGAATAGCTGGCATTTATTGAAGCCTTGCTCGGCAGGCCCTCAGAGCTCCCAGCACCCAGTGGGGCAGGAACTATTATTATCATCATCCCCCCTTTCAGATAAAGAACAAGAGACACAGAGAGTGGAAGGGACTTGCCCAAACTCACAGAGCTCACTGGTAGTGGAGGCAGGATTTAAACACGCGGCCAGACCTGCCACCAAGCTACCATTGCCACCAGACCCTTGCACCTGGCCCCCCTCACCCTTCAGCCCCTGTCTCTGTCCCAGACGGACTGTCTACTGCAGGAGTCCAAAACCTCCTGAGGCAGGAGATAGATGGGCCTCAGGCTGAGCAGCTGGAGTTCGTCCCCTGTGGACAGATACTCCAAAATAGCAGGAGGGAAGAGAAGCTGAGCCCTGCCCCGATAAGAGATAAAAGACCACATATTCCTCATTCTCGAAGTCAAGGAGACTTTCCCGACTACACACGTGCAGAAAGGCTCCTTGAAGGTCAAAAAGAGAGGGGGCGCCACCCCATATTAGGTGATGTCAACCCACCCATAAACCTCTTCACTGGAATCCATCTTGGCTAAGAGGTGCACGCACACAGGGGAGGACCGTGAGACAAACCAAATACGGACTCAGAACCATGCAAAGCAAGATGACTGGCCAAAGGAAATCCGGAAGAAACGCCCCATAAACATGATTCAAACTACCATGAGGGCGCCACTCTCTCTCTCCGAGCCTGCCCGTGTGTCTATCCACACGTACTGTTTTTCCTCCTAATAAACACTGTACTTGTTTCACTACTTTCCACCTCTATGTGGAAGTTCATTTCTACACAGCTGACCTACACAGGGCCTTGTCAATGGCCACTGGTCCTGGTGGTCTAGTGGCTAGGATTCAGTGCTCTCACTGCCGCGGCCTGACTTCAAACTCTGGCTGGGAAGCTAAATCCTGCTTCAAGCCGCGGCAGGCCAAGGCCACCCGAGAGCGCTCCCTCCACCCCAGGAGCCTCCCTGCCCCCAGACGCAGCCCACACATTTGACGTAAAGGTCAGTTCCGTCTCTGGGTCTCAGCGAGCACGTGATGCCTCCAGCTGTAGGATCCTAAGGTCTGGAATTCCCAGACAAGCCTAATCCCAAATTAGCTGGGCTGGTGTTAAATCCTGTACACGCAGCTGGTCCCCAGTGCCTCCGCAGATGCTGCACCACCCCTGCAGCCCTCCTGGGCTGAAGCATGGGCTGGGGTTTCCTAGCGAAGTACGTTTGGGAAATACCAAGTTAAAGGTGTAGGTTTCTTAACTGTGGGACTTCTCAGAGCTTTAAAAAGATAAATGCTCACTGGTCATTTGTAAGAGAATAAGGTAGTATGCAGATTCAGAAGCTTCCCAAAGGGATGTGACCAGGGAGCAAACCCTTTATCACTGAGTATTTCAAAGGAGTCCACTTTGAGAAACACTTCCTAGAGCACTGTAATTAGTCCTATTCCTACACAGAGGCTCTTCGTATCATCATCCATGTCTAGTAGCAGAAGGAAGTGTTGCAAGGATGGCATAAACCTCCTGAGACTTCATATCCTCGTGTCTGCAGCAAGTTCAACCCAATCCCCCGCCCTCTCTGCTCCCCACCTTGTCCCCTGGAGTTGATCTACTTGAACTTGTTTACAATTTGTGGGCAAGTTTACATTCTGGAAAACCACCCCAGATCAGCCAGTAGAAGAAAAGATAAAGTCAAGTTTCTGGACAATCAAGAAGTGAAATCGGGGCTTCCCTGGTGGCGCAGTGGTTGAGAATCTGCCTGCCAATGCAGGGGACACGGGTTCGAGCCCTGGTCTGGGAAGATCCCACATGCCGCAGAGCGGCCAGGCCCGTGAGCCACAACTACTGAGCCTGCGCGTCTGGAGCCTGTGCTCCGCAACAAGAGAGGCCGCGATAGTGAGAGGCCCGCGCACTGCGATGAAGAGTGGCCCCCGCTCGCCGCAACTAGAGAAAGCCCTCGCACAGAAACGAAGACCCAACATAGCAATCAATCAATCAATAAATAAATCTTTAAAAAAAAAAGAAGTGAAATCATCCCTTGGGAACTTTTGACTTGATTTTAATGGAACCAGAAGGGGGGATAGTAGTGGGGGGAAGCTGTGAAAGCACTGGCTTAATGCCATCTGGCTCCTGAATAATAAGAAAATGCGGTACCTTATGAAGTTTGCAGGATGCCTTCACATCCATTGCTTTATCTGATCCTCACAATAGCTCTGTGTGGTTCTAGAAACTGAGGCCCAGAGAGAGTAAGTGATCTCTCCGAGGTCACACACCTATTTGTGGGTATACCCAGAAGCATTTTGAAGCTGGGTCCAGGGCTCATTCACTGGCCCCATTTCCAGTTTTTTTGCAGTGCTGTTTTCTTCAAGGGGGTCTAAGCAAATGTGCTCTTGTTGAGGATGGGGGCTGTGGGTAACGCTCAGTCAGGCATAAGGGTGTTCCCTGCACCCACTGCCTGGGCAGGAAGATCCATCTGGAAGCCACAGATGCAAGCCCATGGCCTCCTCCAGGAGCTGCCCACGTGAGGCCACGGAACGCCACAGTCTCCCTGTTAGCCAAACCTCCTGCTTGCACGGCTGCCAGGGAGCGCTCCGGGCCGGGGTTAGAGAGCCCGGGTCTGACCCCACTCCAGCCCTGCACGAGCCACATCATCGCTCCCTGAATTTCCACTTCCTCCGGCCGAGCCCGGGAAGTGAGCTCGCCCTGCCTGCTTGGCAGGTGTGTGGCGGGGGTGCACCGGAGACAGACTGTCCGGAGCTGCCCAGGGCTACCGAAGTGTCCCCTTTGCTGCTGCTGCTCCCAGGGCTCTGAGCCTCAGGACAGCTTCCTCCTGGCTTCTCGGAGGGCGTAATTGCAGATTTCTCTAACCGATGTCTCACAACCAGCAATGGCAGGCCCAAGGGACTTTGAGCTGCCTTTCCCTAATACTGGATGCGGAATAAAGCCCTGGATGTGGGACTCAAGGCCAGCTGGATGGGCGGGGACTGACTCCACTCCAAGGATTGTCTTCTCTGTGCCCTCACACGCCACCAGACAGGACTCAGAGGGGCTTCCGGGGAAGAATGTGAACGCAATGCAAGAATTAGAGGCCAGCAGGAAGGGCTGCCCACTGCCGCTCAGCCCTCAGCCGCCCCACCTGGCTCACACAACCCACCTAGAGGACACCAATCCCCATGTCGCCACCTCGTCCTTCCTGGACCAACACGTGCAGGTGCTAGATGCATCCCGAATGCACGAGGCAGGGGTTGTGGCTGCTCCTGACGGGCTGTGAGTACCCTGCACCCCAATATGTCTATTTGCACGGTTTAGATTTCCTAGCAGGTGAGGGTGCCTGTTCAAGGCAGTTTAGGGGCAGAGTCAGAGATGATGCTGGCTCTCCAGCCTCCCTCACAACAAGTGAGCCTGTGACGAGACGGTGCAGACAGAAGCCAATGGAACTTTCTCCAAGCAACCCTGAGGGGCTTGAGCTGCAGGGCTGACCTGACAGGTTCAGGGTGGAGAGGAACACATCTCCCATCCCCACTCAGGACAACAGCGTGTCTCTGTACTCGAGCCTGCGGTAGGGGGCATGGTTTGGGGGACCAGCCTGCCTCCACCCCGCCTTGGGCTTGACTGTTTGGGGCAGCGATGGGTTAGTTCAGTGTTCCCGAGCGTCGTCTGCAGAGCACCAGGTCCTCAGGATGCCAATACACGGTCAATAAAAGGGGTTGCATGGTAAATGGAGTCTGGGAAAGAGAAATAGGCATCCTTGCTGCAGAACTTCTCAGAGCCTTGAATATGATGATACGTGTTCATGGGCTCGACGAGGAGGGTGTAGTGTGCAGGTGTAACTGCAGAGCAACCCACAGTATCACTGTCATCTGGAAAATACTTTAGGAAAAGGTAAATTTACCAAAGGCCACAAATAAAACTACACACACATTCCCTCCAAGTTGCCCTTTCTTAGTAGTGCAGGATCCTGGACTAGTTTCTTCTCTTATGGAGATTCCACTTAAGGGATGGCCAGCAGAGTCCTGGAGGGCAGGAGCAAGAAGACAGATGGTCAAGGGGTGTCACAGTCCTGGCTCGGGCCAGTGCTGACTGCAGTATGGCTGGTGTGATGGTGATGTGTCTAGCTTTACTCCATGGGGTGAATCTGCAAGGCAGAGGTGCAGGGCCTCTCTGGATTCCTCTCACTCTTTACCGCCCCAGCCCACCAGCTCTAAGTCCCATTGGCCGTGCCTCCATATCATATCCCAGGCCAGACCTCTTCCCTCCCCTCACTGTCACCATAGTCCAAGCCACCTGGACACGCAGCAGCCTCCCAAGGAGGTCTCCTAGCTTCCGCTCCTGCGGCCCTAGAAGTCAAGTCAAACCCCTGCTCCAGACTCTTCATCACATCCAGAGAAACATCCCAAGTCCTTCCCTGGCTTAAAACGCTCTGCCTGTCCTAGCCCCTGCCCACCTGACAGCTGCATCCCTTACCCGCTCACCCCCACCCTGCTACCTGTCATGTCAGCCACACAGGTCTTTCCTTCTACTCACCAAACACATCAAGCTCGTCCCAGCCCAGACCTCCACCAGGCTGCTCCCTTGCCCTTGCTAGCAAGCTCCCCCGCTTCGTTCAGCTGTTTCTCCTCATTCAAGTCTCAGCTGGAAGGTCAAGACCATCCTCGACTCACCCTCCTGCCACCAACCACTCCACTTCACACCATGTGAATGATCTCCACGGCATTTATCCTGATGCCAGTTTTCTTCTTATTTGCATCTGATTTTGTTTGTCCGCCTCACCAGAACGTCAGTCCTGTGGGGCAGGGGTGTCTGTCTTTACCACCACTCAACACCCTGCCCATGCTGAGAGCAGTGCCTGGCACACAGCGGACACTTGGCAGAGGGACACTGGTCAGTGACCTCTCCCCACCTCACCTCCTTGTCTGAAAATGGGTCCCAAGAGGACCCCCAAGTCAGTCCCCAGCTCTCCTGTTTCATTTTCGCAGCAGTTCAGGGCAGAAAGGAGATGGGATGGAGGAGAAAACGATCCCCAGAAAATGCCAAAGTGGCAAAGCTCTCAGAAAGGAGGACCTTCTGATTCCAGGAACCGGTGGGGCGTTTCCTGACCCGGGCTCTCGCACAGGCTGCAACATGATTCCAAGTCAGAACCGTCAGGGCTGCTCAGTGACAGGCGGGCAGCAGGACGGGAATAGGTGGGCCCGCCTAGCTCTTTCCATGAAGGACAGGAAGCTCATAGAAATCAGACCCTGTCCCTCTGCCAGGCCAAGGCCAAGGGTGGGACAAACTTCCTTCCCATCCAAGGCTGCCCTTGGCTGACGTCTTCCCCCTTCCAGGTGGCCTTTGATAATCCTTTTAACCAAGGTGACCATATTGTTGAAACAGGAACACTTTGAAAGTAAAAGGGGAGCTATTAACAGGCATAAATCAGGCCTGTTCCTGGCAAACTGGAGCATAGAGTCACACTATTTTTAACCCCATTTCACCAGATTAAAAAATCACAAAATAAAAGGCAGGGAAAGAGGGCCCAATATACTCCTAGAGAGGCCCACTCTCCAATCCTTGTAGATTCTGGAAATTGTTAGTAGTGGGGGAGGAGAAGGAAGATTGGGATTTCTAGTCAATCCCGTGACTCGGGTTACAGAGGACAGGCCTAGGCAAAGGTGATGCCAGGCGGGGTTACAGTGGCCTTGGACACCTCCCACCTCCACCGCCTTCAGTGAGGAGGTGCGGAGGGCAGACCCCAGAGAGCAGGAGGGTCTGAGAAGGGGGAGGCGGCAGACACCCCTGCACCTTCCCCACTGCAATTCCTTAGTATTTGTCAGGGAGGCGCAGTCCGCGAAATAAAGCCCGCGGTGAGTCTGCTGAGCCCTTGAGACCCCGGAGCTGAATGCAGTTGATACAGGCACGCGCACACACGCGCGCGCACACACACACACACCGATCCAGCCCGGCCCCCCCAGCCTCATGACGTCAGTAGGCTGTTCTGGGAAACTCTCCTGAAATGCTTTCTTCTGGCTCAGATGACACTTGACTCAGAAGGTGAATTAAAGCCATTATATTTATGTTTGATTTGAATTTGAGTTTAATTTTAATTTAATGCTTCTTTCTCCCTCCAAAGGACGCCAGTTTCTCTCAGGGCTACTTCAGGACTGATTCACATGACTTCTTGCTTTCCCACTGGCTTACTTGATTTTACTGGTTTTTCTTTGGTTCAACTGTCTGCACTTGACTGGTTCAAGAACTGTCCTGATAGAAATATTGGAGTTTTCTGAGTTTTTCCACCAAGGTGCCTACGTCTAGCATGGGACCACCTCCAACCCCAGCTGGGCTCTGGAGTGGAGCCTATGTGAAGGGCTGGCCACGATTCTCTCCAAAAAGATCATTCACTGGGTCCCCTGCTCTCCCTGCATTAGAGGGTCTCCATGGGGTCCCCTGGACTGAGAACCCCCAAAGATGTGTAAGTGGAAATAAGATTCACGGGGCCAGTGATTTGGTAGTTATGGAGACTGAACTCACTCCATAGTATTCAATGACAGTGGTGATTTTGCTATTATTCACCAACAACACATACTTATCGAGGTCTTGCAATGTCAGGCCCTGTTCTAGGTGTGGGGAGCAACAGTGAACAAATGCAGCTGGGTCCCTGCCCTCACGGAGCTTACATTCTATGCGGGGAGTAGACAGTCGCAGGTGGGTATATACTATTGTGCCAGGCAGTGGAAGTTTAGTAAAGAAAAGTAAAGCTGAGTGAAGAGGTGGAAAGTGGCTGGAACTCGGGGGACAGCACTGGTTCAGAGACGGGGTCAGGAGAGCTTCTTTGAGTAAAGACCAGTGAGAGTGCAGGACACAGGAACTCCTGGGGGGCAGAGTCCCAGGTGGGAGGAGGAGCACGGGAGGGCGGGGAGGCGCAGACCTGCCTGACATTCCCAGCCCAGGGGAAGGCTCTGAGGCTGGAGAGTGAGCGGGTGGAAGAGGCTGGGGTCAGTGAGGCCATGGGCAGCGGCCAGTGGCCAGATTACAGGCCTTACCGGCTGTGGGCAAAGGGCTTCAAGCTCCCAGTTGAGCTAACGCGTGATCAGGCCTTGCACAATGCTGGCATGCGACAAACGAAGGGCAGAGGCAGCAAGGATGATGCGGATGCTGACAAGCACACCTGCTTGGCAGATGCTTCCCTCTCTTCTTACTTACGTGCTTGGCTGGGAGCCGGCAGGGACGGCAGATGTGAGAAAACCCACCAGGACTCTCTTCAATAGTTGTGCAAACTCAACTCCGCTCAGGGCACTTTCCCATCCATGCTTTCACCTGGTCTTTAGGGCAACCCCATGCGGTAAGTGGGCAGGGTGTTGTGATGCCATTCACGATCGTTGCTTAACCTCCACGAGCCTCAGTTTCATCATCTGTAAAATGGGGTGAATACCCACTCCCACAGAAGCACCTTGAACACTAACCAAATCTAAATTGAAATTATCTCCATTTCACAGATCATGAAACTGAAGCTTGAGCTCAAGTGCCCACAGTTGCTCCCCTTCTTGCAGCCCAGAGAATGGGGGCTAGTGAGTCAAGTGTATGTTGTGACTAGATGTCTCTACCCACAAGAGTGTTCATTCACCCGTGAACAGTCTTAATCCAGATGTCTGAGTCAGTGGCTACATGTGGATAAGCCTGATGTTAGGATGATAATACCAAATTTCTATCTTCCTCTGAGATCATGAATTAAGGGTAATGGTGTGAGTTTACCAATACTTATCACTGATTTTCTAAGTATCAGAAAGCTAGGGAAAACCTTCATGGGCCTTTGCCAAGAGAGTGAGTGTAGATCTCCACCGCAGACCCAGCATCTGCACAGGCCTTCTCTGCCCCAGTCCCCAGACACTCTCAGGAGAGGGTCTGAAACTCACATGAAACATCAATAATACGTATGAGCATGTGCACTGGGGGAAATGCGTGCTTCACGGAAATGAAAGGGTAGGATTAGGACTCTATAAAAATATGTATTGAACAACCACAAACAGTTAAAAACCATTTTAAAAGGATATTTGTGGATAGAAATTAGAAGAGTGATTGTCTCCAGAGCAGGGGGAAATTGACTAGAAAAGGACATGAGGGAACCTTTTGGAGTTAACAAAAATGTTCTATATTTTGTTAGAGGTGGTGGTTATTGCACAGCTAAGTGTAATTGTCAAAACTCATCAAACTGTACAACTGTAGTCTGTATATGTAACATATGTAACTCTACCTCAGTAAAAAAGAGTAATGGAAAAAAGGATACTTTTTCCAGTAGCAACAAAAATGTAAAGAATGAATAAATCTAACTGAAGTTGTGTGAAATTCTAATGGAGAACCGTATAAAACATAATATTGAGAGCGAAGGAAGAAATTAAATAGAGAGATATGCCAAGCTCACGGGTAGGATGATTCAATATTATAAAAATGTCAATTCTGCCTAAATTAATTTATGAGTTTATTTAATGTTAATCAAAGTCCTGACTTGATATATTATTGCTAAAATGTGTATGTAGAGCGAAGGGCCAAGATAAACCAAGACAGTTTTGAAGAACAACTTGCCCTATTGCATCTCAAGAATTATTGAAAAGCTATGGTGACTGGGGCAGTGTGGCATCAACTTAGTGACAGTCATCAGGAGAGAGACGGCTCAGTAACAAACACCGGGCTGTCCATGCTGCTCTGAGGCCTGGCTGGGAGCCTACGTCTCTGAGCAAGGTTGTGTCCTTGAAATGACTCTGTCCCTCCTTGAACCCCACCTCCACTGAATAGTCCCTGAGTGAGCAGGCTAGAGTTTCAGACCAAGCTGACATTGGTTCTTCGAAGTCAACTGATGCCTGGAAGCCAGCCCAAGGCAGAACTCCACTGTCAGTGAAGTCAGCTCTGGAGCCTTCATCTTGTCTTCCTACATCTTTGGCTCCCTGGGGAGCCAGGTGTCCAGGGACCAGGCATCCGATGAGGCATCCACTGTTCTGGCTATGGTTTTTCCCCACCTCTGCCAAGGATCCCTCATCTGACCCTGGGCAGGTCACTTAACCTCTCTATATCTCCAGCTACCTCTCTGTATCCACCTTTGGATAACTCTGTATCACAGAGTTATCGGGTGTGGAAGGGAGGATTTGATGTGCCAGTGGGCAGAAAAGCACCTGCCTGAGTATAAAGCCCTCTTCAACTGTAGGAGGCTGTGGCCAGGAATCAAAGCCTCGACTTAAGGATGTAGCTTTTGAAGGAGAGTTTGGAGCATCAGCTAATAGGCAGGAGAATTCTTTAGGGGCGGAGGGGACAGGAGGCTCTGGCAGGGCCTCTTGAAATTATGCCAGAGGGATCCACCATCAAAACTCTAGTCATGCTCAATGCGTGACTGCTTGGGGTTGAAACTCAACGTTGCCATCACTGGTGGGGAATTGTTTAGCAGGCTTGGACACAGTCAGATGAGACCAGCTTCTTTCTTATCATCCAAGACAAAACCTGTCATTTTCCTGTTCTCTTCACTGTCACTTGTTATTTAATGTTATTTGTTGTCATACACACACATACGCACATGCATGCCTTTGTCATTTACAAGTGTTTGATTTTTTTAATGTTGTAATCAAATTATGAGACTTCACACTTTTCTTTTTTGTCTTACTTATATGTGTGTGCATCTTATGTAGAAGCCTTCTCTTCCCCAAGATCATCTATATATTCTACATTTTCTCCTAAAGTATTTAAAGCATTCTAAAATGATTTTGGTCTTGAATCCATCTCCCATTTATATACTTTTGTGATTGACATGAGATAGGGTTACAACTTTTTTTCTTCTTATAGGATAACCAACTGTCTCGACACTGAATCGTACTTCCTTACCTACTGATTTGAAATGATATTTTTAGCAAATATTAAATTCCCATATGTGCATGAGTTTGTTTCTGGACTTTCCATTTTGTTCCATTGATCCAATTGTCTTTTCCTGGACCAATAAAATACCTTTTCTTTTTTTTTTTTTTTTTTAATTGTATTTATTTATTTATTTATTTTTGGCTGTGTTGTGTCTTCGTTTCTGTGAGAGGGCTTTCTCTAGTTGCGGTGAGCAGGGGCCACTCTTCATCGCAGTGTGTGGTCCTCTCACTGTCGCGGCCTCTCTTGTTGCGGAGCACAGGCTCCAGACGTGCAGGCTCAGTAGTTGTGGCTCACGGGCCTAGTTGCTCCGCGGCATGTGGGATCTTCCCAGACCAGGGCTCGAACCCGTGTCCCCTGCATTGGCAGGCAGATTCTCAACCACTGCGCCACCAGGGAAGCCCTTTTCTTTTATATTTTAATGTCTTCGTGGCTCACTGTCCTGTCTGTAAACTGACTGCTATTACTAAGCATTCATCTTTTCACAAGACTCAGAATAAACTTATCATGATACTGACTTTTGAAACAAGCATCCCAAAAGGTACTACCCCAAGTGTGTGTTTTCCCCATTATAGATTACACTTTTTTTTTCTGAGAGCAGTGCTTCTTCTAAGAGCAATTTTAAAACTGCCCTTTGGGGATTGTCTTGCCAGTTGTCTTCCACAGCCTGTGAAAATGTTCCTGTCATTACTATTCATTTTTACAAACAAAACAAAACAAAAACATGTTGCTACCCAGCTCAAGAACCAGGCACTTCTCCAAGCGGGGCCGGAAGGCCTGGAGCCTGGGGACCACTTGGCGGGGGTGGGGAAGCGCTAGCCCAGGTGCTGCTGACACAGACCCAGAGCAGGGCGGATGGGGGCACAGAAAAGGGGGAATCAAAAAGACACGCTGAAAGATGAACTCAGTTGAAAGATGAACTGGATGTCGGGAATGTACCGCTTACGCCACGTCTGCCCCTTCCTGCTCCACCACCCATCCGTCCCCCATCTTTCTAGAACGTGAGTCTAATTATATCACATGTCTGCCTGCGGGGATTCAAGCCCCTTAGTGTTCTGGCCCCAGCTCACTGTCTCAGTGCCTGAGTCTCACTGCTGAATCCCCAAAATGGCCGTGGGGTCCCTGCTCTCTGGGACTGTATTTGAACTGAGCCCTCCACCAGGTACATCCTCCTCAACTTAGTTATTAGTCTGCTCTGGCTGCCCCAGCAAAGTAGCACAGACTGGGTAGCTAAACAACAGAAAATTCTCACAGTTCTTGAGGCTGGAAATCCAAGAGCGAGGTGCCAGCAGGGTAGGTTTCTTCTGAGGCCTCTCTTCTTGATTGTAGATGACCATCTTCTCCCTGTGTCTTCCCAAGGTCTTCCCGCTGTATGTGTCTGTGTCCTAATCTGTTCTTCCTATTAGGACACCAGTTATATTGGATAAGGGCCCACACCAATGACCTCATTTTAGTTTAATTCCCTCTTTAAAGACCTTATCTCCAAATATAGGCAAATTCTGTGGTACTGGGGGTGAGGACTTCAATATATGAAGTTACAGTTTAGCCCATAACATGTGGCAGAATCCTACTTAAGCTTGAGGCCCTCTTCATTGCGTCTACAATTTCCAGCTCATCTCTTCATTCCAGCTGGCTCTTTCCTGGGGACAAAACGAACACCTCCCTTTTCTGTTCAGCCACAGGTTGACTCCTATCTCTCTTGCAGCATCTAGCACAACGCCCTCTAATGAGCTGTTCATGGGCCTGTGTGTTCCCTGCTACACTGTGAGCTACTTATACAAACCAGTCCTCTTCAGCTCCTGGCTTCTGTATGATAGTAAACATGTGATCTCCCCTCTTTGGGTCTCAGGTATTCCACATAAATGAGAAAAACGAGGCTCAGACTGGGCAAGGCTCTCTTCAGTGCCTGCTCTCTGCATCAGAGTGCGTGGCATACGGTGAAGACTACAGCGCTCTTTGCTATTACCTGATCTTTGTCCAAGGGTGGGGTGTGTAAGTGTGACTGTCTGCAGAGATGTGAAATCACACACAGCTGGACTGAGATTGGTGGGAAGGGAAAGCAAATGTGCTGTGTGTCAGAGAGAGCTCTTGAAATGGGCCTTATTCCAGAAGAGGTGGTGCAATCATCATTAGAATAGGAACAGCATGAAATTGGCCTCTCCACTGTGCCACTTTCACAGGTGAGACAGAGGACTGTGGACTTTGGCTGCTAAGACATCTTTTCTGTGCGTGCTGCAAAGAAGAGTGGCATAATTGGCCTAAAAAGCAGCTGGGGGTGGGGCTAAGCCCAGCCTGTCCTATGATGCTGGCTCTGCTCTCTGCCCAGCCAACCAGCCCCAACATCACTGGCCACCCTGGGGTCCTGCTTCCTCTCCAAGTGGCAACTAGATCATCAAAAAAACCTGCAATACATTCTGGAAGTAGTCATCTGGCAACATTTGGGTTCTTCGTTCTGCTTCCTTTGCTTCTTTCCCCACCTCTTGTTTTAGCTACATGAGGCAATAACTGATCTGTTTTCCTAAAATGGTCCAAAATGAGTCTCTGTTGCTTGCACTCTGCCTTGAATCCCATCTCCCGCCACCTACCTTTCTATCCTTGCTTTTCTCCCCTTTATCTTCCACCTCTCCTTTCCCTGACCCCTTTCATGAGTCTGCTAAAGTACTAAAGTCTCCCTCTGCCTAAAAGAAACATCCCGTCTACCCTGCTAAGTCTTGAACATCTTTATCTTTCCCTCTCCTTCCATACTGTTCTGGAAAGAGCTGTCACACGTGTATCATCTGCTTATTCCTTTTCCCTTTGCACCAGGCTCCTTCCCTTCCCTTCCCGTGGAGGCCAGTCTTTCAAGACAAATGCAGTGGTCTTTTCTCAACCTTCATCCTCTTTAACCTCTGTGGAACATTTGGCCCTGTTGATTCCCTCCTCCTTGAAATCCTCTTGCCTTGGCTTCCTTATTGCTTGATATTTTTCCTACCTCCTCAACCCCCTCTTCCTCTCTTTCCTTCTTTGCATTCCCTAAGTGAATAAGCTTCCTAAGATTTGGATCTTGGCTCACATTGGCATTGACATGTTCTTTCCTGTGTTAAAAATTAAATACAGAATAGAGACAGGACTTGAAAATTCCCTGAGCAGACAAAACCATTTAAGCCACATAAGCAAAATTTAATTTAGTTTATTCTGCAAGGCAAGCAAAACTTAATTTGGGCTACTTCTTATAAATGCCTGATAATCATAAAAGAAAATTAAGTCATCTTCCTTAAAATGATATGAGATAATCGCTTTTAACCCATCCCCTGCCATATGGAAATCTCCACTGTAATAACATCATTCATTGTAAAGATTAAACAACTCTCCACTTTCCCTTTATAAGCCATCCTGTAAGGTCATGACCCTGAGCTTCATATCAGTCTTTGAATTTAAAAGCTCCCAGTCCATGAACTGCTCTTATATGCATAATAAACTCTTACTAAACACTATTTTTGACTTGGTGGGTTTAATTTTGCTATTTCTGGATTTTTGACAGTTTCTGGTGTCAGAGGTGGGATCCAAAGATGCTCCCACTCCAACCCCATCAACTCTGAGTTTGGTGAGCAAACCAGGTGCTGTATCCACAGAACCCTTTGAGCTCGCTGATTTCTCAACAACGATGGAGTTCATGGTCAGGTCTCTCCTGGATCTGAGCTCTGCTCCCTTTTTGCATTTTGAGCTCTCTGACTTAATTGTGCATACCTGTATTTTGTTTGTTGAAGCTTTTGTTTGTTAAGTCACCCTCATCTGTTCCAAAGGGGGTGGAGAGTTCACGCTATTTCCTGTGTTTTGGAACAGCTATTGAAAAAAAAGTCCCCTCATAGTTAAGTGATCTTGGGAAATCTAAAGGTAAAGATGGAGGTCTACCTGGTCTAAAACTTTTTCTCCACCCTCAAAAACTCCTGCTTCCTATATGTATACCCTCTATAAACCAGGATCTTGTGCCTTTTTGGAAAATAGGTGAAATTTTGGATAATTTGGAATTATAGTGGCCACTTTGAGGAATCTTTAACTTAGATAAGGTAATCCACCTTAAGGGGCACCCTTGAGAAGAGAGGGTCCCAAACCTCTCAGACACAGTGGAATGCATTCTTTGATTGGTGTGAAGAAGCTTCTGATAGACAAAAATGACTCCAAAAATAGCTCATCTAAAAGATTCCTTGCAGTGCACAAATTAAAAAATTTTAGTAAAATACTTCGGTCATCTGAGCAGGTAATCTTAGTCCATCTGCCAGAAATACAATTTGGATCCAGCTATTCTTCTGAATTTTGCATTATTGTATCTGATACATGGTTAAAATTTAAAAATGAAAGTTATAAGATTTCTTTTTGTGTCTGTCTATATGTTTTTGTATACCTATGTATGTATGTATATTATATATATGAAATTTTTTTAAAGAATTCTGTTGAATTGGCTTAAAGCAAAATAAGAGCTTATATGAATTAACTACTGCTAAAACTCTCAGAATTGTAGAAACTAACCCAAATGTTTTTCAGGTTCACATAATCTGCAATAATATTGGATAAATAAAAGCTAGTTTAAGTTTGCTGATTTAATAAAAACAGGCATGTCTTCAGAATTGTTAGCATTAAAGGTAATGCAATCATACAACTTTTTCTACTTGTGTTTACCAGACAAATAAGCTCATGCTATCTCTGTTACAAAATTTGTCAATGAGAAAAATAACTTAAGATGATGATTAGCTGTTTAATATTTAATCCAAGCATAATTGTTAAAAACAAGTAATTTAAATAGGTGCAAATAAGATAAAAGTTTGTACTAAGTTAAGCTAAGTAATGGATGTTCATTGACTATCTAGATAACTTCCAAATAAGATAATACACTGAGACATTCATTGCTAAATATAAATTTATATACTTTTGGCTTCTTAATTTTTTACAGAGACAAAAGATATTTAGATCCATTAATAAATATGTCTTCACCACCTTAAAAATTACACTATAAAAATCATACATCTCTAAAAAATTATAAGCTTTTATAATTGTGTTTTTCTAAATTCACTAATTTACTACAGGATACTACAGGATATGATGGACAGTTCACAAATGCCTGCTTCCTAGTTTTCACTGAAAAGTAAAGGTTACTGATAGTTAAAATTTATAATCAATATATAAAAATAAAACTACTAGACACAAAGAGTGAAGGCAAACAACTCTGGGAAGAAAATGGGATGTATTTTTATATGAAGAGTATACAAGAAATATAGGATGTATTTTTGTTAAGGAAAAAAGAGAGTAATTTTATCCTAAAATAAAATGACTAGTTTTTCCAGAATAAGAAAAGAAAAGGAAGAAGATGAAGCCTAAATGGGTACAAAATATTGCAGAAAGTTTGAGGAAAAGAAATTTTATGTTGTGAGATCAAAACTGGTTAAAAGTGAATAAACTTAATTAAAAAGGTTTTTAAAATGAACTCAGTAATGCACGGATACAAAACTAGAGTTTAATTTTCTCTCTGTTAAAATCACAAAATTTCTTAGATTATTGATCTATTCTTAGTAAAAGATTATAAAAAGTTTTTTTTTTACGTTTAATGTAATCTGCCTAAGAAACAAAGATTTGTATCCTATGAAAATATTTCCTGCACTTCACATTGCCTTTATCAAGTCTTCGATTACTTAGAAAAACTGAGTTTTTTCAAGATTAAAAAAGCTAAGGTTTTTGGGTTTGTTTTTTTTTTTTACAACTGTGTAATTTTCTGCATTTGCCTTTAAAATCTTTTAATTCATTTGGTTGAATGAATAACTAAGTATTGTTTCACAGTGACTTGTGCTCCTATTCGATCAAGTGCTTTAAATCTTTGGATATTTTTGATAAACTGTCCAAAATCAAATTCTAAATGAAGTCTTTTTTACCTCAAACTAATTTGGGGATTTTTCAGAGGGCCCCTGGAAGATCTCAAAAGAGGTGCTCTCTCTCCTCATAAAAAGAGAAATGTTAATTTATTTAGTTTTATTTGCTATGTTAAATTGCATGGGAAATATTGTCAAATAAAAAGTAATGCTTAACCTTCTTAGCTTATATTTACAAGGGTATATATTATAAGTAATTCAAAAATTACATGAAATTTCTAAAAATCTTTTTTATCCTGGTATAATGTTATCAGTCATAATTCTACCTATTATCTTAAAATATTGTATATCATAAAATTAATCAAATTTACTTGTCAGTTGCATAATTTTTTAAAATAAATTCTCACCAGGTCTTTAACTATGGCTAATTTTAATCTTTTGTCATTCACAGACAGTTATTGTTTTACTCTTGATTCTTCCCTGAAAGCATTTACAATCAACTACAGGCAAAATGCTTAATCTTCAAAGAGATTCATGGAAATGACCCAGACAGGTATTTTAGAATACAGGTTTCTTGTAGCTTTTAAATCATAACACTGAATTGGGTATTTCTAAAATTCTAATGGAAAACTGACTGATTCATAAAACTGCTAACTGAAAAATCAAGCAGGAATTAATTATATGGGAAAGAACGAACTGATGAAAATGATTATAATTTTTATGACTATTTAAAACATTGCTGGTTCTTTAATGGTTTACTTTCCAGAATTAAAGAACCCTTATTTCTCTTCTCTTTTAATCTATCTATAACTTACTGCAATTTGGTATACTTTTGTAAACCAAAGTTGAAACATTTATCTTTTTCTCCCTGCCTGATCCCTCCAGAATTCAGAAACTCTTATCAAATATTATTTCTCAGGACAATATGTGTATTTACATAAGTCCAAAAAGAATCTGTTCTCTTTGTAACAGGATACAACTGGACAAGTCTTTGGCTGGCTTCTTAGCCTAAAGAGACTTTTAAAGGTCTAATATGAGATTCCTTGTTACCAATTTTAAGGAACTAAGGTTGACTTTATGGAACCAATAAAGCCCCTTGGATATTACCAAAGCTTTGACTGGAGTGTCATATTTGAGGCTATACATAGAATTACTATTCTTGCTATAACTGTATAAATAATCAAGCCAAGTTTAATAAGACTAGATTTATTTTATAAACAAATTAGTTTCACTATAATTACCTTTGATAAAAATGGGGTGACTATAAAAATTGTGTTTCAGTAGAAAGCTATAGTGTACCTGTTATTAGATTCTAGTTCTGTTGGTTGTCTTTGAGGTTTTGACATCTACCTGCAGACCTCAGAGAAACCACCACAACGGGTTATATACGGACAACCTTATGCCTGTTGCTGTGTGGGACACTCAAGAGAGTTCATCATAAAAGACAGTCCAACTGCAAACCAGGACAATCCATGAGATTGAAACTACCATCCACTTCCCATTATTTAAAGATGAGCCTAGCTCAAAACTAGAAATTTTCTCAACTGCTGCTCTCCAAATTCAGAAACTGCGTTTATAATTTGCTCCAACTATTGACCTTTTTCTTTTGTTTCCATAGAAATGCTTCTTATAAATTACCTGCTTGCTCACTCCGAGTAGAGGCCTAATTTAGGTGGACGCTCACCTGTAACACCGCCTCCTGAAATTAACATCCTCATGTTCATCCTGTCCCAAGTAATCATGAGGACATGTGACTGCTCACCCATCATGTGTTCCTATGTAAATAATTCAGAAAAAAAAAAGGAAACCCAATTACAAATTATAAAAAAAAAAAAATGTAGATTGACTTAGAAAGATAAATTCTGAATCAGATTGTAACTTTTTGATTTATTCAGTTGGTTAAATCTTGACTCCTGGGAATCTCTGCTCTGGGGAACTTTTCAATCCTTGGCTATTATTCTCTTTATAGTCATCATATTAACCTCTCTAGTGCATTGTATTCTCTCCAGGGTTTTAAATACATTTTGGCAGCCACTTACATCCCAAATGGAATCCCTCAGGATCAGACAACTGGAAGAACTCAGTGATATGACCTCCCTGTCTATGACAGCAATGCAACAGTGACTCATGACCATCTGTCCTGAAGACTCAACTAGCAGAAACAGTGACTATGTGATTCACCCACCCAGCTCCAGCGACAGTGGTAAGTGAGAGTGATGCCATACTAGTTGTTCATACTCTTAACCTGCTGAAAGAATGACCGAAGGAGGGGGATTGTTAAAATTAAATACAAAATGGAGACTGGACTTGAAAATTCCCTGAGCAGACAAAACCACTTAGGCCACATAAGTGAAACTTAATTTAGTTTATTCAGCAAAACAAGCGGAACTTAACTTGGGCCACTTCTTGTAAATGCCTGATAATCATAAAGGAAACTTAAGTCAGCTTTCCAAAAATGATACGAGATAATCACTTTTAACCAATCCCCTGCCGTCTGGAAACCCTCGTTATAATAACCAATCATTGTAAAGGTTAAATAACTTCCTCACTTTCACTTTATTAGCTAACCTATAACGTCATGACACTGAGCTGCATTTCAGTCTTTGAATTTAAAAGGTCTTATATGCACAATAAATTCTTACCAATTACTGTTTATTGATGATGGGTTTAATTTAGCCATTTCTGGATTTTTGACACCTGTCAATCCCATTTGTCTCCTTGTTTGCACATCCCCACTATGACCCTAAATCAGTACCTCTGTCCCTGACCCCTCCCCCTCCAGCCACGATGGCCCACAGACAGCATCATCTGCATGCTCCGCCAGCACTTACGTTCAATACACCACAAACAACACCTGGATAGTCGTTAAGAAAAAGATAACATTGGACCCATCCCTCATACCGTACACCAGAACAAATTCCAAATGGATTACAAATCTATATTTAAAAAGTGAACTCATATAAACATTAGAATAAAGACTAAATCTGCAAGATTGAAATCACACACCATTTACTACGAAAAATTAATAACAGTAAACCTTCAGACACATTCTGGCTAAACTATTAAACTTAGAAAATAAGAAAGTATATATTTTTCACATCCAGGACAAAAAGAAATTCGCTTGCAAAGAGAAAAATAGTGCAGGTTTCAGATGTCTTTCCAGCAGCAATCAGTGCCAGAACAAAGGAGAAATGTCTACAAAGAGAAAGAATATGATCCAAGTGGATTCTACTCAGCCAAGTTGGAGCTTAAGTATCAATATAAAGGCAAGAGCTCACATTTTCAGACATGACTCGGAAAATACAGCATCTATGAGCCCTTTTGAGAAATCTACTTGATGTCGAAATCTCACTCACAAACTATGAATTGAAATAAAGAGCCCTGTTATTCTGAAGCCATAGCAATGGGTCTGGTGGGGGACACAGAATCCACTTAGATATAGGAGCACTATTAAACATCTGAGAT
This sequence comes from Balaenoptera physalus, assembly GCF_965194825.1. Classification (NCBI taxonomy): domain Eukaryota; kingdom Metazoa; phylum Chordata; class Mammalia; order Artiodactyla; family Balaenopteridae; genus Balaenoptera; species Balaenoptera physalus. Next base: position 24,769,451 of record NC_138897.1, read on the forward strand.
AATTATGGCTTCAGAATGCAGAATGAAATTGTTGCAACTCTGACAAAATTGGCAAAGTTAAAATAATATAAGCATCAAAATTGGGAGGAAGGAGAGGTCAGGATGAAGGATATATCTATTTGTTAATCCCTTATCTTTCCTAGCAAGTAATCAACCAATCCTCTCTATATGGAAACTAACATTTTTTTAAAACCACAATGACTCCAACTTCTTAAATTTCCTTACATTTTGTGGCATCTTTTAGGAAATTTTTTCCCTTGTAGAAAAAAAAAACAAACAATTACCTTAAGTAGTTTGATCTAAGCATTTGTTTCTATTAAATTCATTCAAAGTTAAATGCAGTATTTATTTTTAAAAATATGTCACAAATGGAATGATACCATCCTTACACAATTTTTTTTTAACATCTTTATTGGAGTATAATTGCTTTACAATGGTGCATTAGTTTCTGCTTCATAACAAAATGAATCAGCTATACATATACATATATCCCCATACCTCTTCCCTCTTGCGTCTCCCTCCCACCCTCCCTGTTCCACCCCTCTACGTGGTCACAAAGCACAGAGCTGATCTCCCTGTGCTATGCGGCTGCTTCCCACTAGCTATTTATTTTACATTTGGTGGTATATATAAGTCCATGCCACTCTCTCACTTCATCCCAGCTTTCCCTTCGCCCTTCCCGTGTCCTCAAGTTCATTCTCTACGTCTGCGTCTTTATTCCTGTCCTGCCCCTAGGTTCTTCATAACCTTTTTTTTTTTTAGATTCCATATATACGCGTTAGCATACGGTATTTGTTTTTCTCTTTCTGACTTACTTCACTCTGTATGACAGACTCTAGATCCATCCACCTCACTACAAAAAACTCATTTTCGTTTCTTTTGATGGCTGAGTAATACACAATTGTTTTTATTTCTCTATCTTTGTCTTTATCTGGATCCTTCTTTCTATATACGCATAGAGAGCTGTCTGGAATGATGTCAACCAAATGTTATAATCAGTTACTTTTAGATAGTAGAATTTTTGGTAATTTGTTTCTTCCTTATACTTTCCTGTATTTCTTATATTTTTAATAATAAGCATGGGTAGATTATATTAAAATAATGATATACTTAAAGAAAATAAAGGGATAAACAGAGATATCAAACAGAGACATTCAAAAAGAAAGCAGATAGATTTACTAACATCAGATAAAGTAGAATTTAAAGTCAAAAGTATTAGAGTTATGAGAAACATTATAGTATGGTAAAAGCTACAGTTTGAAGAAAACTATAACTTTTGATATTCCCAACAGCATAGTTACAAGATACGTAAAACAAAAACTACCAAAAATACGAGGACTTAATTTAAATCACGCACACACACACTATATATACATGTTGAAATACTTTAATATACTTCTTCTGAATTTGACAGATCTAGTAAAACAGAAATAAATGACTAGAGAATCTGAATATTACAATCAACATATTTGATCTGGTACATACACAGAATTCTGTGTCTTAACTAATGAAAAATAGACATGATTTTATTTTGCTCTTGGAATCTTTATAAAAATTGATCATATATTTGGCTCCAAAGAAAACCTATCAACGAAATATAAAAGTGGAGATTTACAAGCCAAATTTCCTGAGTGTAGGGCAATAAAATTAGAAATACATGGTAAAAGCACACCTTAAAAAGTCTTAAGTACTTTGGGACTTCCCTGGTGGTTCAGTGGGTAAGACTCCACGCTCCCAATGCAGGGCGCCCAGGTTCAATCCCTGGTTGGGGAAGTAGATTCCACATGCATGCCGCAACTGAGAGTCTGCATTCCGAGGCAAAGATCCCACGTGCCACAACTAAGACCCAGAGCAGCCAAAAATAAATAAATAAATATTAATTAATTAATTAACATTTTAAAATAACTCTTAAGTACTTAGAATTAAGAAGCACTCTCATAAACACCTCCTGAATCAGAGAAATTCAAAATTTAAATTGTCTAGAAAATAATGGAAAGGAGATATATGTGAATGAATGAATACTTGAAAGAACCAAGAGGGCGGGAAGGAGAGAGAGAGAAAAGAAGAGGGAGGGAAAGAAGAATTCACCTAACTAAATATGTCTGGTTATTTCAAACAGCCATCAGTTGAATGCCAGTTAATATAATCACAGCAGGAGGAAGTAGGTCTAGACTCTGGTGTCATCCTGGAAAGTCACTTGTTCCTCTGGACCTCAGATGTCTATATCTCCAAAATGATGGATTCAACAAGATGATCCCTAGGGTCTCTCCTGCTGTTTCATTTGGTTCATAAAATATTTTTTAACTGTTCCAATCAGTTGCTCATGTTTACATGTTGGGAGATTCGACATGAAAATCCAATTTCTGCCTTTTTTTAAACACCAGAGGATTAGGTGACACTCTGGACTCTGGGTTTAGGCCACCCCTTTAGAAGGGGGGACACTCTCAGTCTACCATCTTCCCCCACATCAGCCTGGCCCCATCGCTTTGGGGTTTCCAGCCCCTGAGCAGAAGAGCTGCAGAATATCAGTTGTCACCTTCTCCAGAGAAAACCCAAGGCTCACACGTTTTTTTTTCCTTTTTTAGTCTTCCCCTTATAGTGACTATTGGGCCTGGGGAAAACAAAACCTAAAAAGGATTTTTGAAAGGAAATTTTCATTTTTGTTCTTTGTAAAAATTTCCATCCAGACACAGTTTAAATAGGTCCAACTGTTTCCAAGAAAACAGGATGAAAAGTTGGGGAAACTCTCCCCACCCCCAGAGGTACAAGTCATGGTTACAGGCACCCAGCCTCTCCTTGTCAGTCTGAGTCACCAGTGTTTAGGGTGGCTGGGCTGCAAAACACCATCTGGTAGAGGACTTCATGGTTTGGCTGAGTTGCATTCTTTCACAATATAAGGGAGTGGGAGGTATAGACGAATGTTCCAGAAAAAGGTACTGAAAATTTACATAAGCAACTATATGTGGTCTTCTTAGGGCAGCCTAGTCCAGGAAGGTTCTCCCAGATTCAAAGGCGATGTTCTTCAGTATTAAAATGAATTACTTCTCTTTTCTCCTCTCGGTAGGCCAAAGTTTCCTTTGCATTCCTTTAAAATTTCCTTTGCATTCCTTTAAAATTTCCTTTGCATTCCCAACTACCAGGCCCTCCTTTCTCACGGTGGCTGTGCCCTGGGCATCCGGTTTGGCCAAGTGCCTGGAAGGGGGCCAAGGACCTGGGCCTATTGTCACAGAGGTGTGTGAAGATGGGTGGGAACATGCTGGTCTCTCAGACTTGATAAGTGAGGAAAGATAACCCCAAATCCCACCATCCGGAAAGAACTGAGGCAGGAGATAGATGGGCCCCAGGCTGAGTAGCTGGAGTTTCTCCCCTGTGGACAGATACTCCAAAATAGCAGGAGTGAGAGAGGAGGCTGAGCCCCACTCAGATAAAAGATAGAGACCACATATTTCTCATTCTTGAGGTCAAGGAGACCTTCCCGACTATACATGTGCAGAAAAGCTCCTTGGAGGTCAAAAGGGGAGTGACGTCAACCTACCCATAGACCTCTTCTCTGGAATCCATCTTGGCTGAGAGATGCGCACACACACGTGGGAGGATCCTGAGATATACCAAATACAGACTCAGAACCAGGCAAATAGAAATGATTGGCCAAAGGAAACCCGGAAGAAATACCCCATATAAGTGATTCAAACTATCACGAGGGTGCGACTCTCTCTCTGAGTCAGCCCCTGTGTCTATCCACACATACTCTTTTTCCTCCTAATAAACACTTTACTTGTTTCACTACTTTCTGTCTTTGTGGGAATTCATTTCTGCAAAGCTGAAGGGCCAGGGCCTTGTCACTGGCCACTGACTCTGATCCAGCACTCTGACTGCCGCGGCCTGACTTCAATCTCTGGCTGGGAACCGAAGTCCTGCTTCAAGCTGCTGCAGGCCAAGGCCACCCGAGATCAGAACTACTATGACCGTCTTTCTTTATTTTATTTTATTTTATTTTATTTTTTAAACATCTTTATTGGAGGATAATTGCTTTACAATGCTGCGTTAGTTTCTGCTTCATAACAAAATGAATCAGCTATACATGTACATATATCCCCATACCTCTTCCCTCTAGCGTCTCCCTCCCACCCTCCCTATCTCACCCCTCTACGTGGTCACAAAGCGCAGAGCTGATCTCCCTGTGCTATGCGGCTACTTCCCACTAGCTATCTATTTTACATTTGGTAGTGTATATATGTCCATGCCACCCCCTCACTTTGTCCCAGCTTACCCTTCCCCTTCCCCGTATCCTCAAGTCCATTCTCTAGTAGGTCTGCGTATGACCGTCTTTCTAAACCCTTCTGTTAGTCTGTATATTGTACAGGTAGAACTGTACACTTTATGCAATCATCTATCTACAATATGCAGTTCAAGATGAAGGATCATTCTGTTTTCCACTCAGCAATATCTGGTGAATATCTCTCAATAAAAAGAATGTATAGATAAAGATCTGCATAAATGGTGGCACTGAACACAGGCATGATTTAAATCATTGGCTTCCTGTTTAGTTGTATCCCTTTACAATCCTAACAACAAAGTATAAAATTTCCCGACTTTCCTAGACCTTGACCACACCAGGTTTTATTGTTCTATTTAATCTTTGCCAACCTAAAACTTACAAAATAGATTCTAAAACTGAAATTGAAATTAGATTTGCCTTTCTCTGATTAACAGTTAACTATCATTATCTTTTCATAGTATTAGTCAATTGTATCTCTTCTTCCATGATTTACATGATCTTGTCCTCTGTCAGTTTTTCTAATGGGATGCTGTGATATTGATTTATAATAAGAAATGTATATTTGGTCTTCGTCCGTGGTTCAAATCCTTGGAATAAATGGTGAGACAGATCAAGGTGTCTTTTGTTATGTTAATTGAGTGACGTTCCGAATGCCCCGAAATCACCTAAGAATGGGGGCTGGTTGCCAAGGGAACGAACTCTGTGATTGGAGAACTGGAACTTTCAGTACTACCCTTTGACCTCCAGGGAGGGGAGAGAGGCTAGAAGTTGAATCTATAGCCAATGGCCAATGATTTGATCATTGCCTACGTAATGAAGCCTCCATGAAATCCCAAAAGGACAGGATCCAGACAGTTTCTGGATTGGTAGACAGGTGGAAATTCCAGAAGAGGGGCACCCTCAGAGAGCATGGAAGCTCCACGCCCTTTCCCATACCTTGCCGTAAGCATCTCTTCCAGCTGGCTGTTCCTGAGTATATATCCTTTTATAATAAACGGGTAATCTAGCGAGTAAATGCTTTTCTGAGTTCTGTGAGCTGCTCTAGCAAATTAATTGAGCCCAAGGAGGGAGTAGTTGGAACTTCCAATCTATATCAAGTCGGTCAGAAGGACAAGTAACAACCTGGACTTATAACTGGCCTCTGAAGTGTGTTGGGAAAGGGGGATGGAGAGCCTCTTGTACAACTGAGCCTTTAACCTATGGGATCTGACACCATCTCAGGCAGATGGTGTCAGAATTAAGTTAAATTGCAGGACACCCAGCTGGTGTTGAAGAATTGCTTGTTGGTGTGGGGACCAACCCCCAACACACGCATAGTGAAATTGGTGACCGGATCTTTAGTTGGTGTCAGAGAAGTGGAATTTGCTAGAATGGCCTTGGCTCATGGAAATATGTGGTCTGGAAAGAGAAAGGATGACAGGGCAAGGGATGAAGAACCTTTGATTGCTGGGTGGCCACGTGGTCACCACTGGTATGGAGTAGCTGCTGTGCTGCAATCAGTTTCTCTGCAATGCCTAAATGAAACGGAAAGAGAGAGCTGATTCAGACACTGATACTAGACCAAGCTCAGAATTTGGTCAGTCTGAGCTGGTCACTAGCCTCACAGCTGCCCTCCAAGGTAAAAGTTCTGCAGGGAAACAGAAAGGACCTCAAAGACCTCTGGTCTCCAAGAAGGTAGTCGGTTGCGGGGGAAGGACAAAACCAAAAAACTATTGAAACCAGGGGGTATAGGGCTGTTGATGAAAAAATTAATCAGTTGATCTAAGAAAGAAATGGAAATTTTTATTTAAGCCAAACGGAGGGTCATAACCTGGGAGCATCCTCTCGGAAAGCTCCGAGAACCGTTCCGCCCATTAGAGGTCAAAGCACAGTTATATATGTTTTTGAGACAGAGGGCTGTACATTAAATGACCATGTATTATTGACCGTTTACACAATCCAGATCTACATGTACAAAGTGAGTAGTGGGGCATGGGTCATCGAAGCCCCTTGCAAGATTAAGGAGGACGTTTATCTCCTAAGGAGTTGTGACCCTTTACAAGATTAGAGAGAATGTTATCTCCTAAGGAGGTCTGGTTAATGCAGATGCACAGCACACACTAAAGGGGAGGGAGGAGGCCCAAATGGGCAAAGAAAAGTTTTATGTTTAAATTTTTCTTGTCTTGCCATAAAATGTGAATTTTATTTCATCAGTGTGAAAGAGTCGTAACATTGAGGATCGGTATTATCAGCTTCTTGAAGAACTGTTGCTGAAATGGATTGTGGGAGTAACTAATCTGAGGCTGTGTCTTTGGTTTTGAATGCTGTGGAGGGGAAGAGCATGTCTGGGTTGATTCAGGACCCACAGGGCCCTGTTGAACAACCCCAGATGGTGATACCTAATCCAGATGAACATGAGGTTTTTCCCAAGGGAACAGCCAGCCTGGTGGACCGGATAAAAGCCACTGTAAGGTGGAGGATTACTGGACTGAATGTCAATATTATGACATAGTATGAGTGTGTTTCATGTTTGGTAATTGCAATCATTGTTGCTTTTGTTGTGGTTATTTATCTCTTGTAAAAATAAAATACAGTGTGTGTGTGTGTGAAAAAAAAAAAAAAAAGCCACTGTAAGGTCTATTTATCCTGAGAAGGGGGACTATCCTTTTCCCCCTGTGAATGCCAAAGTAGAGCACATGAAGCAGCTGATATGCTAGCCTCCTAGAACTGGCTTTAAAATGACCGACTGGGATATTCACCCCCTGATTATGCCCTTTACCCAGGTCATGATGCCGAGCGGGGCCCTGTGGGGCTTCCGGGCATGGAGGCCTTTTGTCCCCCATTTCTTGTAGGCAAGACTCCAGCCTCCATGACCTTCCCTGAGTTCCAAAGGGCAGATTCGAACAGTTGCTAATCAAGGGAGGAGCAGCCACCTGAGGCAAGATTAGAGGGACCAGAGAAGCTCATCAAGATTAGGAGACCCAACCACCTGAGACCCTGTATACACCCTAATCTTTTCAGCAACCCCACCCTTGTGAAACTTTGCCGAAGAAAGAATGCAAGACTGTTACTGCCTTGATCCTTATCATATACCTCTGATCACGAGTCCTGACTATATAACTTCTCCCTATTCCCCAGGGACGGGGGCACAGTTCTTGAGGCGCTAGCCTACTGTGTTCCCTCTCTGCCTGGCAAAGAGATAAAGCCACTTTTTCCTTTTCCTCCATAACTCTGTCTCCAAACTTCTGTGTGGCATCGGTGCACAGGGAGCCAAGATTTTGGCAACAGTCATGGTAAATACTGTGGTTAAGGAGACCCCTTTCACATGGACGCCCTATGTAACCTTAATTGTTGCAAAACTAAATAACAGTCCAGGAAGCCTTATCAAATTTGTTGTCTCAATTTCCCCTCATGGGTCTTACAGATGCTAATGAAAACAGGTTAAATAAAAAGAGAATGAGAAGAAGCCAATGTTACCTTCAAGAGACTCTTCCCCAGGAGGTGGAAATTTTTAAACAGTTATTAAGAAATAAAGTGAATTAAGCAACTTTTGATAGGAATGAAACAAAAAGGGGCGTGTCATGGGGCTCATCCCAGCAGCATGGCAATCTTTAGAGGGTTATCATGAAATGGGAAGAATGAAACGGACATTGATGGGGTTAAAACAAAGTTTTTAATACAGCACTACCAAAGAGACCCCCTTCTGGTCCCCCAACTTTAAAGGGCCCCAAACAAGTCTGCTCTATTTACAGAGAAATTTGAAAATCCGGAAGGCAGAGATTCCAGTGAAAAACCTGACCAGCGATTGCTTGAGGCAGCAGTTAGGCTGAGTAATCAAGATAAAGATTGATGAAAGGGCCAGGGTCCCTTGACTCGACCCCTCACCTGGGATCCAAAGCCTTTTGCACAAAAGTGGGTAAAGTGGTCAGCAGGTAAAAAAGAGACATTTCCAGGACTCCCTGATACCGGAGCCCCAGACACTATGGTACCAAAACCCATTGGTGAAGCCCAGGCTCAGGCTACAATTAGATTGAGAGAACATAAAAATGTAAGCGTGGATAGGATTATGAAAGTTGCAATGTTTAAGCAGGTATAATGTAAAGGAGTTATGGCTCCTTTACCTGGATGTTTGATGGGAATGGATATCATGTCTAGTCAGGGAACACGTCCCCTACCTAGTATTATAAAACCAAAACTTGTTGATAGAGTCCTAATGGAGGCTACAGGTAGAAACATAAGTGGTGATGGAATTAAGGTAAAAGGTTGTAGGAGAACTGGTATGTTTGAACAGGCTTTATGTGAAGTGGTCGTTTCCCCTACCTAATATTGTAAAACAGAAGACATGTAAATCCGCCCTTCAAGCAGTATTAATTAGACACGGTAAATGAGAATTGCCCACGCAGTGTAGGACAGAAGCTAGAGAGCTGGGAGGGACAAATCTTCTGTGCCATCGCCCTACATGGAGCACAGACTGGGGCTTACAGTGAGGACCACTGGGACTCTGGACTAGAGAGTTTCCATCTGAGGGGCAGTTACTACCTTGCTACTGGACATTATTAACTGAAGCTACTCCTATGACTGAAGGACAGAAAATGATCTTGAAATCTGAAATACCCACAATGTCTAGGGTGATGTTGGAGAAATGCCCCAATGGGGATGACAGTGTCCAGAAGAGTTCCATAATAATATGTAAATGGTTAATACAAGATCATGCTGTCTAGGGAAGGCAAGGAGGAGATATTATCAGGGAGCCTCTTTTCCTCTAGGGCTGCCTTTGGAGCCACCTGAGGAGCTGCTGGAACCGACTGCCACGTGGACAGAGCCCTGTGAGTGGTTATTGACTGAACAACAAATTGCTGCTTGGTTTAGGGATGGCAGTTCCAGAGTAAACAGACAACATCCGGTTTGGAAGGCCACCACTCTGATTGAAGAAGGTTAAAAACAGATCAGCTCAGTGTGCTGAATTGCATGATGCTTTCCCAGCAGTGGTAAGAATTGAGTAGCGGTAAAAGCCCCAATGTTTGGGTTTTTACTGACTCATGGTCAGTGGCCAATGGCCTGGCCATACGGTCAGGCAGAAGGGCAATAGAAACCTGGCCTATTAAAGGGATATCTGTATGGCACACAGCCCTGTGGAAATCACTATAGAAATTTGAGGGGTACATTAAGGAAGGGGATGTTGGTGCCCAGGTTTGGAAGGCAATTGGAGTCAACAAGAAAATCTCCCCATGTGCTCATTTAAGGTGGCCACCTGCGCCCTTGAAAGTGGGTATTGGGCACTGCAGCAATGCAGGAACGGGCTGAATCTGGATGTAGTCCTCCCATACCCTCTAAGGCACACAGTGTCAATGAGAACCGTTCTGTCTGCCAACAAGAGACTGCAAACAAAAGAAGAGCAAAGAGAGTTTTGCAAGAGAGCAAGTCTACAAAGATTAACCCACTTCAGTCACTGACCCACAGTGCACTCTGTGATCCAGACAGAGGAAGTTAAGGACAGGATGCTCTGTGCTTTGGACACACAGGCCCCTTAGATAGTTACATGTATCTCAGGAAGAATTTTAATGAACCCAGCTTCTTGCATTTTCCCACACATAGCAAAGCACTATAATCATACACTTGAAATATCTGTTCTTTGCGACTAGCAGTCATCTCTTACCAAGATGTATGCTTGCCTGCATGTATTCTGTAGTGACCCCCTCAAATTTTTAAAAATCATTTATAAACTAGCTTCCGCCCCACCTGCCCTGACCTCTTAGGAGCAGTTTCTCAGAGCTACTGAGAGGCTGTCTCCCGGGCTATAGTCCTCAGGAAGACCCTGACTAAAGCTTAACTCACAATTCTCACATTGTGTATCTTCTTTCAGTTGAGAAGAGACAGAGGCTGCAGATGGCTGTGTGGCCGATTTCTCTGGTGGGAAGGCTCTGAACGTAGCTGGCAAGTGAGAATGAGGCTGGTAGCCCTGGGGAGGGGGAGGGGAGGGGGAGGGGTGTGGGCGCTGCAAATAGGTCCTGACAGGAATAGACACTGACACTAGACTGAGGTTTTCTCACCCAGCGGGAGATACAAATGCTCAGGGTCTTATAAAAGAACCGGAACAGGCGATATTGCACCGAGGTGGATGGCTGTACATCCCTATCTTCAGACCAGGGAACACACTTTACGGCCCATAATATCCAACAAACACACAGACAGACATCCTCCTCAGAGTACTAGTTTGCTAGAGAATTGGAACAGGCAATTAAAACATTGGTTGTCTAAAGCCGGGAGTTTAAAGCATGAAGGGCTGGCTCAGATGCCTTCACAAGCCTATGCTCACACTCAACGTGAACATGAGTGGGGCTAGAGGAGTGTCCCCAATGGATAGGTTTCTCTGTTTTTCTGGTGGATCTGGGGATGGGGTGAGGAAAAATGTGGGTATTCTTTCTAGCCCCCCATCACCTCAAATTTTTCTTTCTTACTTGATGCTGTGGTGACAGGACCAGGGTTACACCTACAAGGGCTGGAAGCAGGGATGATTCCTCAGCAAGAAACTGTAAGTATGTTTTTAACCTTTATGTCAGACAGAATTTATAAGGGCCTGATGGGGTGGGATGTGCCTTCACCCCACCTGGCAAAATTGGGTTGAACAGTGAATGCAGTCATATTGCCAGATGGTAAAGGTAGTCCCCTGGTTCTTGGCCTGTGTAACAGGCATGAGCGGAGGGGAAGGCACTTGCTAGAATAGTATTGCTGCCTGCAGTGTAGACCAGTGTAGTGGCCCCACCTGTTGTCCCTTCTGAAGGTGGAATGGTTTGGGTATAAATGGAGAAAAGAAAAAAGAGTAGCTGAAGGTGAGGGAATGAATAGATGGGTTATGTAATAAGGGAAATCCAACATTAACACCTTGAGAGAGGTTCAGAGAAGAGATGATATTGACTCTTAGTTCAGTCATATCCGATGCCTGAAAGTGTGCAGCTGTGTTTGCAGACAACGCTCCTGCCTTGGGAAGCTGACAAGGTAGAATGGAAGCCTGGAAACTCAAGTGGTCTTGCCCTGGGAGACACTTTCATGTGATATGATGACGGACTGGAGAGTTATTAATGACTGAATAAGATTCTAGTAATGTGCCAGTGTCTTTTGAGACCTTTATGATTGTTTTGCTATAAGGGGTGAATGTATGAAGAGCAGGGAGTGGACTGGGGTATTGTGATTTATAATAAGAAGTATATATTTGGTCTTCATCTCCATTTCTAGCACAGAGCTTCTAAAACCCTTGGAATTTTCTAAGTGGTAAGACAGATCAAAGTGTCTTTTGTTATGTTAATGAATGAATTTGGATTGGCCCTACGTCACTTAAGGGCAGGGGAACCAACCCTGCGATTGGAGGGTTAGAACTTACAGTCCCACCCTTAGACCTCCAGGGAGGGGAGAGGGGCTAGAGGTTGAATCTGTAGCCAGTGACCAATGATTTGATCATTGCCTATGAATGAACCCTCCATAAAAACCCAGAACCCCCAGTGAGGTCAGCCAATTTCTCCGCAAGTCTATGGAACCTGGAATGAACGCTCCATATGAGGTATTTCTAAAGACTCAAAGGCCAATAAGAGGTGATGAAACTCAGGGAAGAACATCATGTGTTTGGAGCTGTTTCATTTTTTGAGCGTTTTATATGTAAAAGAGCTTGCTAGATTAGAACACCTTTGCTGGAGGAAAAGTACCCAAGAAAAGTAAGTGGGCCACATGGGAAAACCATTAACCCCAGACACCGTGTACCAGAACCGACCTACAAGCTGGAGACTTATATTGGGAGCTGGCACTTTCCCAGGTGTTAGCATTTAAAATGACACTCACATGTATTACCTCACAGTATCCGTGAGTCAGAAATCAGTATAGGCACACCTCAGAGATATTTGGGGTTCGGTTCCAGACTACCACGATAATGCAAATACCTCAATAAATTGAGTCACATGAATTACCTGATTTCCCAGGTCATATAAAAGTTGTTTACACTGGGCTTCCCTGGTGGCACAGTGGTTAAGAATCCGTCTGCCAATGCCAGGGACACGGGTTCGAGCCCTGGTCCGGGAGGATCCCACATGCCGCGGAGCAACTAGGCCCGTGTGCCATAACTATTGAGCCTATGCTCTAGAGCCCGCGAGCCACAACTACAGGACCCGCGTGCCGCAACTACTGAAGCCCATGCGCCTAGAGCCTGTGCTCCACAACAAGAGAAGCCACCGCAATGAGAAGTCCGCGCACCGTAACCAAGAGTAGCTCCCGCTCGCCACAACTGGAGAAAGCCCGCACAGCAACGAAGACCCAACACAGCCAAAAATAGATAAATAAATAAATAAATAAATAAATAAATTTATTTAAAAAAAAAGGTTGTTTACACTACACTGTAATCTATTAAGTATGCAATAGCATCATATCTAAAAACACAATGTACATACTTTAATTTTTTTAACATCTTTATTGGAGTATAATTGTTTTACAGTGGTGTGTTAAGTTTCTGCTGTATAACAAAATGAATCAGCTATATGCATACATATATCCCCATATCCCCTCCCTCTTGCACCTCCCTCCCACCCTCCCTATCCCACCACTCTAGGCAGTCACAAAGCACCGAGCTGATCTCCCTGTGCCATGCAGCTGCTTCCCACTAGCTATCTATTTTACATTTGATAGTGTATATATGTGAATGCTACTCTCTCTCACTTCGTTCCAGCTTACCCTTCCCCCTCCCCGTGTCCTCAAGTCCATTCTCTACATCTGTGTCTTTATTCCTGTCCTGCCCCTAGGTTCATCAGAACCTTTTCTTTTTTTTTAGATTCCATATACATGTGTTAGCATATGGTATTTGTTTTTCTCTTTCTGACTTACTTCACTCTATGTGACAGACTCTAGGTCCATCCACCTCACTACAAATAACTCAATTTCATTTCTTTTATGACTGAGTCATATTCCATTGTATGTATGTGCCACATCTTTATCCATTCATCTGTTGATGGACACAGGTTGTGTCCATGTCCTGGCTATTGTAAATAGAGCTGCAATGAACATTGTGGTACATGACTTTTTGAATTATGGTTTTCTCAGGGTATAAGCCCAGTAGTGGGGTCGTATGGTAGTTCTATTTTTAGTTTTTTAAGGAACCTCCATACAGTTCTCCCTAGTGGCTGTACCAATTTACATTCCCACCAACAGTGCAAGAGGGTTCCTTTTTCTCCACACCCTCTTCAGCATTTATTGTTTGTAGATTTTTTGATGATGGCCATTCTGACTGGTGTGAGGTGATACCTCATTGTGGTTTTGATTTGCATTTCTCTAATGATTAGTGTACATACCTTAATTTAAATAACTTTATTGTTAAAAAATACTAATCATCATCTGATAATGCAGGGTTGCCCTGAATCTTCAATTTGTAAAAAATGCCATATCTGCAAAGCACAGTAAAATGAGGTACAGTTTTGCCTTCATAACAAACAAAACAGAGGGCCAACTTGGGATTTTCCCTTCCTCCTCCTACCTACTATAAATACAAATGTGATAGCTGGAACTACAGCAGCCATCACATCATTGTGAGGGAAGACCAAGAAAATTGCAGTGACATCTGCTCTGGCATGACTAGTTCATTGAACCAAGGTCTCTCCAGGCTTCTTGTCTTAAAAAAAAAAAAAAGTCCTATTAAAAAAGCAGTTAAGTTTTCTGCTTTTGCAGGTGAATGTCTTCATAACTGATAACCAAGACTTCTCAGTACATTTAATATGCTTGTGTGTATTTTGAATCTCTAAGAAGGGAAGAGAATATGTAGCAATTCCAAACTTGTAAAACTGAGGTATGATTTTTTTCAAAAAGCAATTTTTGTGGGACTAGAATATGGCAAAGGTGATAGGATATCACTTTGATGATTATGTTATGATTGGATAGATAATTATGTTTATTATGAAGGCATAAACTTTCTCAGAATCCCCTAACTTCTACCCTCTTAGGCTTCCATTTATATCTCATGGGTTAGAACAGGGTCATATGCTCACCCCTATCTTCAAGGAAGACTGTGGAAGTGAACATGTAACAAATTCTAACCTTGATAGCGAGAAATGGCAAGGTAGAAGGGAGTTGAGAGAGACTTTGGGGGTAGCCAACTAACAGTGTCCGCCACATGCAGCCTGAAAGAAATGTGCTTAACTTTTCCACTTGGAGCTCTAACATCTAACCACAGAAACATGCCTCCAAAAATCCCGCTGAAGCCAAAATCTCTTGGGGTAACAGAACCAGGAAAATTAAACTCCTAAATTTTTGACATAGACATCTGACATTAAAGTCTTCTCTGTTTCTCCCCATTCTGAAGAACAGCTTCTGGTCTCAACCACAGGGTGAAGAGCAGGCTTCCTGGATGCTGAAACTTATCATGCATCAGCTGCCACTGCCATATTCTAAAATCTTCTTTCCAGGGAAGTGAACCGTCCTTTTCCACCAGTTCTTCAAGAGAGTCAGGTGGAATTAGGAGTTTATAACCTTCCACCCTCTTAACTTTGAAGCACAATGACCCCAAACCCATAGCCCAGTATCTCTTCCTCCTGTACCACAGCCAAGCAAGGCTCCCCAGCCAAGAGCCACCCTTTGTTGCTGGGAGTGGCACAGAGCTACTAGAAGGAAACTGGCCCCGAGTCCAACCAGCCAGTGTCTTATAATAACCTCCTTTCAAACTCCTTCTTTCCTTCATTTCCATTTCCCAGTTTCTCTTTCACTTCTTCTAACCCAAATTGGGTGCCAAGAAGTCTTGCCAGTCTCTTTCTTGGTTTTACATTTCCAATGAGACCAACGTCTCGTTATCCCCTCCAGTTATGGCCCCAGGTTTCAGTTAGCAACTGCACTGGTTTCTCTGGCGTGCACTTGGCGTATTTAAATGTCTGCAGCCCTCTAGCTGTCATCAGTGTGATGGGGCAGCGTGGTCTTGTAGAAAGAGAACTGGACGGGGTATCCAGCTCTACCCTAACTAGCATGGCACACTGGGCAAGTGAGCACAAAGAGCCTTTGCATTAAGAAGGGGCTGCGGTGGTGGCACCTGGTCCTCCAGCCTGTGCAGGATTCCAACGGGAATCATCAGACTGAAAGAGCATTTTAAGAGCTCTTGCAGCAGGTTTCACTCGGGGAAGCTTGTCATTGTAAGAAAGTTCAGTACTCTTAGAATCCACACGTTTTTCCATTTAATTTTCACTTTATATTGGAGCATAGTTGATTTACAGTGTTGCATTAGTATCAGGTATACAGCAAAGTGACTCAGTCATACATATACATATATCCATTCTTTCTCAGATTCTTTTCCCAAATAGGTTATTACAGAATATTGAGTAGAGTTCCTTGTGCTATACAGTAGGTCCTTGTTGATTATCTGTTTAATATATAGTAGTGTGTATAGGTTAATTCCAAACTCCTAATTTATCCCTTCCCCCACCTTCCCCCTTTGGTAACCATAAGTTTGTTTTCAAAGTCTGTGAGTCTGTTTCTGTTTTATAAATATTAATACGTTCATTTGTATCATTTTTTTAGGTTCCATATTTACATGATATCATATGATATTTGTCTTTCTCTGTCTGACTTACTTCACTTAGTATGATAATCTCTAAGTCTCTCCATGTTGCTGCAAATGGCATTATTTCATTCTTTTTTATGGCTGAGTAATAGTCCATTGCATATGTGTACCGCATCTTCTTTATCCATTCCTCTATCGATGGACATTTAGGTTGCTTCCACGTCTTGTAAATAGTGCTGCTATTAACATTGGGGTGCGTGTATCTTTTTGAATCAGAGTTTTCGTCTTTTCTGGATACATGCCCAGGAGTGGGACTGCTGGATCATATGGTAGTTCTATTTGTAGTTTTTTTTAAGGAACCTCCATGCTGTTCTCCATAGTGGCTGTATCAATTTACATTCCCACCAACAGTGCAAGAGGGTTCCCTTTTCTCCACACCCTCTCCAATGTTTATTGTTTGTAGACTTTTTGATGATGGCCATTCTGACCAGTGTGAGGTAATACCTCATTGTAGTTTTAATGTGCATTTCTCTAATAATTAGTGATGTTGAGCATATTTTCATGTGCTTTTTGGCCATCTGTATGTCTTCTTTGGAGAAATGTCTTCTTAGATCTTCTGCCCATTTTTTGTAGAATCCAAAGCCTGAACACAGGTGTCCACTGTCCTCGTTTGTCAGGTGAGAAAGATATGGCTTCCAAAGCCCATAGTTAGCATAATCAGAACCCAGTGGGTTTTTTTTTTTAAATCACAAGTCTCCATCCATGGGAAGTGTTCATTCATTCATTCTTGCATTTATTCATCACTGACTCATTCAACATACATTTATTGAGTATCTTCTACAAGCAAAGTAGTGTGCTAGGCATCAAAGACAGAAAAATGAAAATATAAAGCTGCTGTTCCAAAAAACATCCAACCCAGAGAGGAGACATCCCTGCCACCAATAACAGCACAATCTGAGGACAACTGTGCTTTTGGGGTAGCAGGTGGCTTATGGGTGGTTTCAGCGGTTGGGTGGGGGTTGTCCAGCTGGGCTAGATCCTTCCAGAAGGGCCTCGAAAGCATCTCGGGGCACAGAGGATGTCATTCCAAACAGAAGTCCCAATGGGTGACAGAGCTGACCACTGTTAGCAGTGGCCCTCAATGGCGGCAGAGAAAAGGATGACCTGTCTGACTGAGCTTTGCTGGCCTGGGCCCTGAAGAGCCTCCTGTTTCCTCAATTTCACACTTTCCTGTCTTTAGGTCTCTTGCTCTCTTCCCCTCCCTCCACAGGGTGTGTATAAAGGATGTGGGACACACGTGGAAAGGAAAACATGGGTCTCCCAGGAAGGGCTGGGAAGGTTGTAGGTGAAGTGCAGAGGATGAGGAGGCCCTGTGTTGGTGAACAAGGAGGCCTTCCTGGAAGAAGAAGATGTAGAGGGATACTGGGAACACACAGTTCCCAGTGTGTCTTGGGAACAAGAAGTAGTTCAGTTTTGCTCAAGGGTCCCACGTGGCAAGTATGGGATGGGGGAGGGGAGGAGGGGGACAGGAATGGCATGAGGAAAGGCTAGACAGCTCAGCCAGGGTTTTATAAAGGGTCTCATAACATCTGCCCATATTGGTCCTGTCTCAGTTTTCTAAGACCTCATAAAATAAATGAAGTGCTTTCTTATTCTCCATATATCCTCAAGTATATGAACATAAACATCAAAATATACATTTGAAAATATTCATCTCTTCTCCAAACTGAAAACCCCAGAGTAGCCCATATGGCCAAATGGCCCTTAGCTCAGACCCTGAGGTACTTAATCTAAACTTCTCTCCAGAAGGCATCACACATTGGAAAGAACTAGTCTTGGAGGAGGGGTGCTAAGGAACCACAACCACTTAAAGCCAGGCCAACTAATGTTAGGAAAAAGCTGTCATCATCCAAGAGTCTCTTGCTTCCAAGCCACTCTCACTTTATCGTTCAGTATAACTGCCTCACCTCCTGACACTGAATTTCTTCCTCTTAGGTAATCTTTCTGGGTCTTGCTTTGGACTTGTAAAAGTGTACATATCACTGTGTGTTGCAGTTCATTTAATAATATATTCTGAGTCTATAAATTCCTTGAAAGCAGGAACTGTGTCCTAAAAATTTTGTTTCTTTCCCAAAGCATAACACAGGGCCTGGGATACAGTAGAAGTCCAGGAAATGTTTGTCAAACGGAGCTGAACTTTGAGAGCATCACAAGAGGGAACCGCAGGAGGTTCTGCATCCACACGAGTGATCAGAAGGACCACAACCAAAGAATGATGGTAGAAAATAACCGCAGGGAGATGGCCGATTTGTCACCCCAGGGTATGCGGCAAATGATAGAAAATCTGACTCAAATTTGTTATGTAGGAAAGGGATATTCCAGGTCTTTCATGACTGAAAAGCCCCAGGACAACTTCAGGTGAGGCTTGATCCAGAAGCTCAAACCATGTTGCCAGGATTCAGTCTCTATCTCCAGTCTTCATCCTCATTCTCTACATGAGGCAAGGGATCCACGGCAGGTCTAGACCCACACTGCCCAGGTTTGTGTGTAGCTAGCGCGGACATACCCCGGCTGACATAATTCTCACCCTGAACCAGTCACTGTAGCTGGGAAATGAGATGTTCTGATTTTACAGCTGTCAGATAAAGTGAACGGCCAATCTGCAGGTACTGTTCTCATAGCACATCATGTCAGTAGCTCACTGGTACAAACTGGCCCTGTGCATGTTTAAGTAGGGTATTGTCGTTGAAAAGTAATAGATTAGGCTCCCCAGCCCTGTCAGTAATTAGTATGTGACCAGGCAAGTCACTTCACACAACTTCCCAGACTTAAACTTCCTTCTCTGTAAAATGAAGCTGCACTTGGCCCCCACGAGAGATCCCTCCAGCTTCAATGCTCACTCTTCAGTGATCTCTCTTGGGTAAATTACCTGCCAAGTTCCAACCTACGGCGACAGCACCCTGGAGCCCTGTCTGCCTTGATCCTATCCCAGGCGCAAACCTGGTGGACTCTGGAGCCATCCCCACCTCCAGCCATACGTGTCTGACCACAGGTTTCCTTACAAGCCTGACACCTGGAGTGCTAGGGCTGGGTTTGGGGGTTTGCCCCTCTGGTTTCCAGGAGCTGCTGCCACCCCAAAGGCCCTGAGTGCTGAGGAGTGAAGTTCTGTGTGGAGAACTTTCAGACTTAGGAGGCTTGCTGATGTTTGTACAAACACCTAAGGTGACCCCTGGGAAAATGTCTGAGGTTTTCTGATTCAGGTCGGGGCTGAGTGAGTGTGGTAAGTTCGAGGACTTTAGGGTTGATCAAGGAAGAGACAGGACCATGAGAGGCAGTCACACGCAAGCTTTATTAGGTGACACTTGGACAATAGGAGGCGAAGGCCCTTCCAGCAAGAGACCTTCTAGAGACCCTGGCAAAAGGCCACCGCTCAGAAGGGGCATAAGGCAAGAGAACTCCGGGGCAGGGTGGGTGTGGAGGGCAGAGAGGGTGCTTACATATCTAGGTGGTGTCGCTCAGAAGCAAGGTTTGGGGGGCGTGGTCTCTGGGTCAGATCATCTCTGGTTGGCAGATGTTCTGTGCAGTTTCATAGGGTATGCAAAGTAGGTAGGCTCTAAATAGCTAAAAATGTCTCTTTGGATTATATTTAAAGCAGTTAGATGTGTAACAATTTGAGCTTGGCACTGACAGGCTTTGGACTACTGGCCCTAGCCTGCTGTGATAAATATGGGAACATTAAATAAACATGGAAACCCATCAATAAACATGGGGACATTTTAGGCCAATACACTAGGCCATATTTGGTCCCTTTTCATAACAGCGAGATCCAGCTGAAAGGTCTCCGGGATGAGCATTTACCAGCAGGCTAGGCCAGGAGTGAAAGTCGCACTGGAAGGTGTTGAAATTATTCTCAATAAACTCAGCCCTCCTGGGATGGAGAAAGTTCTCACTGTGATTTTCTTTCAAGGAATTAAGTAAACAATAATCCTTTAAGTATGAGTGGAACTTTATCCTTTCATATTTGATTCTTACAACACCCTCCGAAAAAATCAGAATAGGAATGCTAGTGGCATTCCTCCCCCTGCAGGTATAGACAGACGTGGGGACAGAGGACAGTAATAGCCAGGACTGAGATCCGGTCTCCGAAACTCCTGCCCATTCTATTTGCCGCACTGCTAGGGGAGCAGCTGGAGGTCAAGACTATTCTTTCCTGCCTGGGGTTCCTGCCTTGCACAGATGCACAGACTGACAAAAGATTCACCCCATGACCTTGGACCATTTTGCTCCTTTTTTTTTGATGGAATGGGGCAGTTCTTGCAGAGGATGGAGAGAGAGTAGCAGGCTGGGTTTCTAGTTTGTCTCATCAAATTTCTCAGCTGGGCGGGTTCTTAAGAGTCAGGCGTTTTGCAGATGGGGGAGGAAGCATCCTGCCCAGGGCCGCACAGCTCAGGGCCCACAGTGCCTTTTCCTCAGCGGCTACACTCCAGCCTTTGAGCCCTAGGGGGCACCAGCAAGCCTCACCTTTCCTGGAATCCAGTGCTGAGAACAAAGCTTCCGGGAAGATGCTACCCACCAGAAGTCCAGTGGCAGTAAGGGGCCAGTCTCCCTCTTTTCAAGGCATTGTTCCCTTAGCTCTCTGTAACCCCTCCATCCCACGGGCCCTGCCCTGTGGGAGTTTCGGATCATAGCTATTTTCCCCAGGGATGTCTTCATTGCTCCAAATTCTTTCACCTTCACTGGGCAATGACTCCCCACGGGTGGCTTCAGGCTCTGAGGCTGGAGATGCCCTAAATTCTATTCTGGGAGCAATTTCCTGCCCTGCTGAGGTCCAAGTTCAGCCCTGATAGACACTGCCTTCAGCCAGGGGTGGATCCAGGCTTTGAGGGACCCGGAAGCTTATGCAGTTTGAGGACCTTCTTTAAGAAAAAGAATGCAAAATCACACATACAAAATGCCCCCAAGCCTCTAAGAGGGGGCCTGGCAATGAGGAGCCCGTACCCCTGGTCCCAGCAGGCTGGGGTTCTCTCTGCAGCTGCCCCTCTCTAGGGAGCGGCTCGTTGGTGCTCCCAGCGGAAGGAGCAGAGCAGCTGAGGGCGCCCCAAAGGCCTAGCGAGGGGCGAGGAGTCCTTCGTGTCCTCCAATAGTTGCTGCGATTGTTTCATACTTAAGTTACCTGATTTCAAGCCTCATTCAACAGAGTAAGGTGGATTCTCTTTACTCTTGGCCAGAGAGAGAGGACCTCTGCCAATTGGCTGAGCAAATCCCTAGCCACCTCACTCTCGGCACCCTTGTGGGTGCCAACAGATCAGCGCCCCCCAAAATGCCCAGAGCTCCCCAAGGATATGCACTCTGGCCTAGACTTGCTGCCATCTTGTGTGGCCAGCCATTTCCAGGACGGTCCTAGGTTTTAGGACTGAAAGTTCCATGTCCAAGAAAACCCCTGAGTCCTGAGCGAACCAAGACATTGGTCACTTGACTGCCACCTCCTCACTCACAGTGGTCAGTCAGCTCTGGGCCAGATCTCAGCCCAGTTCTCAGAACCCAGCCTTGGGTTTGGATGATTTCTCCAAACAATAGGCCAGGTGAGGGAGTTCCCTCGTGGGCTAGTGGCTAGGATTCAGGCTTTCACTGCCGTGGCCTGGGTTCAATCCCCGGTGGGGGAAATGAGATCCCACAAGCCACGTGGCACAGCCAAGATTAAAAAACAACAACAACAAAAAACAGGGTAGGTAAGACTAAGGATCTACAAGGGCCTGCCCTGTTCCCGGCCGTGTCCCTGTCCAGTTAAGGAAACAAGGTCTACTTATTATTTCAGCAGACGAGGAGGAACTTTGTGAGTGAAATAGGACAGCACCATTGCCAGGGTAAATAATAATATTAGTAATAGTAGTATGATTCAGTCCTAACAAGTGCCAGGGTCAACACTGGGGCTTTGTATGGCATTTACTATGGCATTTACTCTTCACTCCAAACTATGAGGTAGGGATTTCCACGCTGATTCTGCAGAGGGGAACTTGGAGTTCGGAGATGTTAATCAGCCCACGGTTACTTGTCAGTACAAGCTCTTTCAACCATGTCACCCTGGCCTAGGAGGCAGGACACCTGAGTCTCATCCCAGCTCTTTTGTTAACTAATTGTGTGACCTCAAGCAAGTGCTTTAGAACCGAGAACCTCAGCCTCGCTGAACAATGAGCTCTAAGCTGGTGCTCTCGAGGTCTTTCAGGGGTCTGGGCTCAGTCAGGGCTGAGTGTGAAGGTCAGCTCTGCCGCTTACAACACATGTGGCCTTGGACAAGTTGCTGGACCGGCTTCCACCTGTAAAGTTGTAATACTATCTTAGGCAGTTTGTGGAAAGTGTTAAATGGAATAGTCCACGGAAGCTCAGCACATATTGACCTAAAAACAAAACAGCTGTTATTGTTCCTGCTGTGGTTCCTCCAAGCCCTTTTCACGAAGCCTGTAGAACTTTGATATTGTCCCAAACACATTGTATGCAAAGATATTAGAGATGGCTTCTTTACTCTTTTTCTCAAATATGTTTCCAGAAAATGGAAAAGTTGTGTCCATGGTAACCAGAGGGAGGTGGCCAGCAGAGATGGAGGGGAGAAGAAATGGCTCAGAACTGGCCCTGAAAATGAGAGCCCGTTGTAACCACGGCCAGCCCCTTCTAGACAGCTGTCATGGGAGAACCCGTGAATCCACCTTCTAGGATTTCAGAGGACCGAGGCCACAGGTTTTCACACAGGACCCTGCCCTTGTTGGGCTGCTTTGGGACCTGCCTGCCAGGCCCAAATCTTAACATACAAACCAGGAATGAGCTGCTACTATGGAAAATGAGATTTTTACTGTGGGATCAAGAAGCCATCACACATTTTCAATCACATCAGGACCGACACCCCTGGGAGTGACCAGTCAGCTCATTTAAACGAGGTGTGGTGTAGTGGTCAGTTTTTCAGGGTCAGACCCTCACACTCAGATTTTGCCGGCCACCCTGCGGCTGTCTTTATCATTTTTCCAACCTCTTCCAAACTCCGCAGACAGTTTTGGGAAGCCGTGCACACTGCCAGGGGCCAAGGAGAAGCTGGGAGGCCACGGTGGTGGCAATAAGCTTCAGCATCACCCGAGCCAAGGCATTGCTGGAGGCTCTGGGGCTGCTCCCTTCCAATAGGAGAAAGGCCAGTTTTCCTCCGGCATCAGGAGATCCTCTCAGCCAATGCGAGGCCAGACCCCAGTGACTCACCCCGCAGTGTGTGGTTTCTCAAGCAGATGTTCCCAGACCACATGAAAAGCTGGCAGAGTATTACTATAGGGTTTAATGTTCCTTCTTTTGTTCAAATTCCTAATATAAGGAAGTGGAGGTTGGGGATTGAAGGAAGCATTGTTGTACAGCCCTGCCCCCTCTCCCTGGCAGCTCGGCTCTTGCTGGGCCTCTCGGGTGCCGAGCTAGGGGTGCCCCACCTCCTCTTCTCCTTGCTTCTCCATCCAGGATGTTAATTTTACTGGAATTCCTTTCACTACAGTAAATGGGGCCAGAGGTTGAGAAGGAGGGGAGTAAGTCTGGGACAACTTGCTTGTACCCTTCCGGGTCCCTGGGAGGCCTCCTGGGGGCACCCAGCACTCTGTTAGGACCCGGGGTCGCAAACCAGTCTCCAACCTCCAACCTCTGGGATGGAGACTGAGCCAGGAAAGGTGAGTTAAGTCAGGGAATAGAATGAACCCTCTTTCCTCTACTTCAAGATACATTTTTAAAGTTTTCCAAATTATTTTTTATTTTCTTATTAAAATATTAAACATTAAAAAGTAGAATAGTATAGTGAATCTCCATTTACCCATCACCCAGCTTTAACAATTATCCACACGGAGCATTTCTGAAATTGGGATACATTTATAGTCAGTGGGTATATTTAATATAGTGTTTCCTTCCCCGGCCAAAGCTATTATTAAAGTAACGAGGTGTCTAACAACTGGTTAAGGAGGAACAGGTTGACACAAATGAACAAGGAAGAAAATCAAGCAGGAAACAACCTTGCCCTTGAGCAAATTTCCTTCTATTTTTATCACCCATGATCCTTTTTGCTATTTCCTGTCAATTGGCCTTGGGTTTTGAAGGTTTTTATCTATCAAATTCCAGTTATTATTAAATAACCCCATTTTTAAAAATAATTAAAAACTAATAGCAACTTGTACACCAAAGTAATTAGCAGCATTATACACAATAGCCAAAAGGTGAAAGCAACCTAAGTGTCCACTGAGGGGTGAATGGATAAACTAAAGGCACTTTAGTATATATTCCATGCAATGGAATATCATTCAGTCTTAAAAAGGAAGGACATTCTGACACATGTTACAGCATAGATGAACCTTGAAGACACTGTGCCCAATGAAATAAGCCAGACGCAAAAGGACAAATGCCATATGATTTCACTTAGATGAGTTTCTTAGCGCAGTCAGCTTCATAGAGATAGAAGGTGATGTATAGGTTACCAGGGGCTGGGGGCGGGGAAGGATGGGGAGTCATTGGATGCGGAGTTTCTGTCTGGGGTGATCGAAAAGTTCTGGAAATGGATAGTGGCAATAATTACACAACATTGTGAATGTACTTGATGCTACTGAACTGTAAACTTAAATGGTGAAAACGGTAAATTTTATGTATATTTTACCACCATAACTTTTTTAAAGGTAAAATTATTAAGGATTTCAAGATGGTGACAGAGCCTTAAACCAAGCGTGGTCCTTTCCGTCTCCTGCTGTAGGTCTTGATTTCCCTCCAGTGAAAGCAATGCTTTTCACCTGTCTTACCTTTCTTCCTGTTAATTTAAGAGTCAAATGAGGGACTTTCCTGGTGGTCCAGTGGTTAAGAATCCACGTTCTAATGCAGGGGATGCAGGTTCGATCCCTGGTCGGGGAACTAAGATCCCACATGCTGCGGGGCAAAGAAGCCCGTGAACCGCAACTACTGAGCCCACGGGCCACAACTAGAGAGAAGCCTGCACTCTGCAACAAAGATCCCACGTGCCACAGCTAAGACCCGGCACAGCCAAATAAATAAATTAATTAATTTTTTAAAAAAAATTTAAAAAAAGGGACTTCTCTGGTGGCACAGTGGTTAAGAATCCGCCTGCCAATGCAGGGGACACGGTTCGAGCCCTGGTCCGGGAAGATCCCACATGCTGAAGAGCAACTAAGCCCATGCACCACAACTACTGAGCCTGTGCTCTAGAGCCTGCGTGCTGCAACTACTGAGCCCGCATGCCACAGCTACTGAAGCCCACGTGCCTAGAGCCCATGCTCCGCAACAAGAGAAGCCACCGCAATGAGAAGCCCACGCACCGCAATGAAGAGTAGCCCCCGCTCGTTGCAACCAGAGAAAGCCTGCACGCAGCAACGAAGACCCAATGCAGCCAAAAATAAATAAATTAATTAATTTTTTAAAAAAATTTTAAAAAAGAAGAGTCTAATGAGAAAAAGCCATGTCCTAATTCCTGGGTGAGCATCAGGGTGATGCAAATGTGAGCCACTGAGATCAGGGGGCAAATGGCACAGGGAAGTGGCCTTGTGTGCTCCCGCCCTTTACAGGGTGCCAACTGCTCTGGACCGAGTGTCGCAGGTGGGTGAGTCAGAGCGGAAATACTGATAAGGAACAACTATCAACAGATCAACCCCTGCCTCACTCCTGGAAAAGGTCCAGGGTTTCTCC
The DNA here is from genome assembly GCF_965194825.1 of Balaenoptera physalus. Lineage (NCBI taxonomy): Eukaryota > Metazoa > Chordata > Mammalia > Artiodactyla > Balaenopteridae > Balaenoptera > Balaenoptera physalus. The sequence continues at coordinate 24,794,920 of NC_138897.1, forward strand.
TTTGTGAGTCACTATAAGAAAGGAAGAGCCTCTCAACTTCCGGACTTTTTTTCAATCTCTCCTTATAGATGGCGATGTTAGCTCCCTCAGCTGGCATAGTGCTGCCCTCCTGCCATTCTACCTGCATTCCTCGAGGCAGGAGGAACTTAGCAATGGCCGTGAGAAAGGTCAGAGTCACATTTGTGGGCTCCCGGGTTGCAGGGAGTGAAGACTCTTGGCTCCGATTTATCTTTCCTTCTTTCATTTCCCCCAGATTTCCTGTGTATTTAGACTTTCCTTGAAACCATCAGGAAAATTCACCGTGTAAATAAAAACAAAAACCCAACAAAGGTCAAGAGCAAGACCATGATAGCTCTTGTCTTAAATGACTAAATGCAGAAATACACAAATTTTCAACAGAACATAGGCATTGTCGTGGGTCAAAATAAAAAGACTGATCCAGGAGTTACCTCAGTCAAATAACTTTAATCCAATCATGTGGGCTGTGAGCCCTAGTTTCTTCTCGTGTCAATGGGGATAATGTTTACTACTTCCCAGAGGTGCTGTGGAGACCAAATGGAATTGGCTTTAGAAAGTCCATAAACCCCACACAGATGAAACTCACAAGGAACTGCCCCTCACATCATGCTGGGCACAGAGAGACCCCCTGATCATTGCTCATTCCACCCCACAGGACCAAAGGCCAACGGTTGGTTGTATGCAGAGAGCCAGGAGGGCTTTTAGCAAAGCTACATTCTATTCTGCAATTACGCCTACATCTGTTGTCCTTCCAGACCTTCCAGCAAGATGTTTGTCCTGTGAGTTTGTGTACCTGGCCCCCCTGGTTTGAGAAGCACTGTCTTAAAAGTGACACCAGGATTGAGGGCCACTGTCATAGTGCCTGTGTTGGAATTTATTTATGATACTTTGGTATAAACAGTAGGATGTAGGTATGTGAAAATCAGCTTACATATTTTTATGCTTAGAATAGGTAATACACTCACATGGTTAAAAAAAAAATCAAAGTATAAAACGTATTACAGTGAAAAGTCTTGCTTCCACTCCTACTCCTGTTGGCCCTATTTCCAATCCCCTTTCCCACCTCTACCCTCAGAAGGAACTTATTAGTTTCTTGTGTATCCTTCCAGAGACTCTTTTTGCAGTTATAAGCAAAAACAAATATAAATTCTCATTCCCCTCCACCTCCACATACACAAAATAAAGCATATTCCTCCCTCCACAGCTGCACCTTGCTCATTTCACCGAATCCTGCATCCTGGAGGTCTTTCTGCACCAGTTCCCAGACCCGCTTAATGCTTTCATTTCAACAGCAGAGTGTTTCATTACACGATGGTACCACATTTTATTTAAGGAATCCCATCGGTGCACATTTTGTTATTTCCAGTTGTAAGCTAACTTTAATGCACATCCTAGGAGTGGCCAGTTAACATATGAAGCAGTCCACATTCCAGAGGTGGTGAAAGCAAGATTCAAATGTCTTGGCAATCTAAATGGTTCAATAATTAACATATAAATTTTGGAAAACAATTTTCTATTGGGGTAATGAATGTGGTTAGCCAGAAAAATACTACAATACCCACCACCCTTGCAAGACCAGACGTAACCCCTCTGGAGTACTGCCTAGGTCTAGAGCAACCTTTGCAAGATACATCAGCTTTAAAGGACCAAGTTCCTCTCTCTCTCTCTCTCTCTCTCTCTCTCTGTATTTGGAACAGTGATTTATCAAAAACTTTTAACAAAATCCAGTGGCAGCTTTCAGTAATTTGGATTTAACCATTATTATTCTTTTCCTCTTTTCTCTAACTTCTTTGTATACCTTTCCTATGTTTATAATGTTAAAGAATGATTAAAATAATATAACCATATTGCAGACAGTTGGAAAACAGAGAAGAGATAAGGTTGTTCACTCATAATCCCATCATTGTAGCACAACCATTCAGGTGTATTCTCTCCTAGTTTTGTTTCTCTACTTAGCTAATGTCAGAGTGAAGGTAAAATACTGTGTGCTCCATTGTGGTTTTTTCCCTTTCACATTGTGCCATTAACAGATTCTCCCTGGAACTCTGTGGTCACCATAAATCATTCCAGTGATTGTAGAATTTTAAAAGATGAATATCTTTAACACTGTTCCTTACTTTGTTTTAAACTTTTACTTTCAGGAGAGCTATTCATTAAAAAAAAAAAAAAAAAAAAGTGTTGGTTTTGTCTCCCTGTGCCCAGTTTTGAATGTCCCGTTTAGCTGTCTTCATCGTGGCTTTTGGTATCTAGGTCTCTGGAGAGTCCCTACTTCTTCAGGGCTCCTCCCTGTAGCTCCTCCACAGGGAAGGCACAGAAGTTGTTCCTGAGCATATTTAATTGATGGGAATTTAAACCTGACCTCTAGACATCACTCCTCTTGCATCACTTATGGTTGACAGCAATGGATGCCATCGGGTCTGGAACAGTGTGGCAAGGCCTGGGAAATGAAAGTGTGGGTCATTTACAATGGTTCCTGACCAGTGGCCAAGAAAGTGGAGCCCGTCTGCAAGTGGCCAAGCAGATGGGTGATGGTTTTGCCAAGGTCCTTGAAGAAGAAATGAAATAATAAATTACAGGTCCTAGAGATGCCTTGACTAACAATGACAGGAACCGATGACAGGCTACATACACAAAACTACATGTGGTGTAATTGTGGGGAAATTTAAGGGATTTTCAAAGGTAATTTTTAATTTCTACTTTCATTCTGATGTTAGGATAAACTATGACTCCACGATTGCTGGAATGACCTAAGCTAATTTGGTTGGTCTTCCAGGATGTTCTCTCAGTAACCTCTAAGAATGGGAAGTAGATAGAGGTCATTGGTCCCTTCCCCCAATTTCTCCCCATGGTGGCATGTTACAACACAAGCAAGTCTCAGGCCAGATTCTGCCAAGAGCAGCCTGCATAAAAGCAATCTATACAACCTGTTCTTGTAAAATCAGGGTGTTTCCACTCACAGGCACGCATCTAGCACCTTGCATGAGATGTTCATTTGGAGGTGGGTAAACTAATATTCTGATGGTAGGATCAGCTGACTACAGTGAGTCAGGCAACAGGCTGATGGTTCTAAACGGGCAGAGCAGGGGGCAGGCAGCCAGTAGGCATCCCATAAATAGCTGTTTCCTTGACTTGCCTTCCCCTCCACAATCTGAGCAGAGAAGGAGCTTGCACATCAGCTTCCCGGCAACCCCTTGGCAATCTCCAGCCCTTTTCTGGCCCTGGCACCAGGGAGCTCATGTTTTCCCGGAGTCAGGAAGCCCCCAGGAAGTGCCGAGAGTGGCCCTGGTCCAGAGGATCTTGGCAGGTTGCTGTCCTGGGATCAAGTTTCTGGGAAAGTGCCTAGAACTATAGGCTGTGGTTTTTCTCAGTATATAACCCCACCCCCTCCCTCTTCTGACTATGGGGAGTGAAAGGAGCTGACTGTGGACGCAGCATCCTATGAGGACAGGGCACAGGGACACGGTGGATCCCAGCAATGGTGTTGCTGGTGGCCTCTTCCCAGTCTCCTGTCCTCAAAAGAAACCAGGATCGAAAAATGTGGAGCCTGGTCCAGCCTGGTTCCTATCCAATCAGAAACCATGGCATGAAGTGAAAACTCTTCACAAACAGATTTCTGAAGGTCTATTATGTGCCAGACACTTTGCAAGGTTCTAGGCTAGTGGGAGAGAGGAAAGGTCTCCACCGGAACCGACTTGGATATTCTAAGTGCTCTCAAGGCGATTGTACGAGCCGAGAGGAGGGAGTTTCTAACTGTGTAGGGGAGCCAAGAAAGGCTTTACAAAGAGATGATGCCTGAGCCAGATCTTGAAGGGCAGATTTACCAGATAAAAGATGACAGTCCCCTCAGAAGGAATGGTGGGGTGAAGGCCCTCACAGGTGGGCTCTTCAAACTTCTTTAACTGAATTGCAATCATATCAAGATTTTGAGTAAATGACTCTGAGGTCACTTTCCTCAACTGGAAATCTCCCAGTACAGTAACATGCTCTTTCTGGGAACTTAAAGGGGATTTCGTTTATTTTTAAACTAATAAACACTACACTACCCCGGGAGGCTGAATTAGGTTTTGAAGTCAGCGAAGCTGAGTTTTCCAGCTCAACTTCCAGTTGGAACAAAATTAGTAAAGAATGTGTTATATCAAGAGAGAGTCGTTTTACTGAAATACCTTGAACTTTTGCTCACAGAGATAGCAAATCTCAGCCAAGAAGTCTTAGTGCTGACTTTGACTTTGGTTGCATCTTACATATAGCTCCTCCCTGAATCAGAAACCTGGTAACAGGGCTGACCGGAGATGGGGGTGAGTGGGCATGGAGAAAAAGCTATTGAACCCAATCTGCAAATGGGAAGCGCAATAAAGTGAAGACAGCCAGACTGCCCACACCCTGTTAGAAAGTCTCTTTAAACTCTGTGGATTAATTAACAGCTGTTTAGGGGCATTTCTAGAAATTCTCCGGAAGCCAAGCAAGTCTGAACTCAGCCAGGACTGTGTCTTCATCACTACTTGAAAACAAGCACCTGCAAACTGCCCTTAACCTGTGCAGAGGCTGCTTTCCAGGCATGAGGCAGCTGACCAGCCCTATCTAGGTCTATTTAGACCCACCTAGAAGCAAAACAGCTGTGAATTGCTCAGGGGGGTTATAACTTCCTTATCTAATATGTTCATTGATAGGACGTTCCTTCTCTCTCACCTCTCCTCTACCTTCTCAAATCCCTGACCCCTACACCTCTGTCTGACCACCAACACAGAGAAGCAGTACAGCCTCAAAGTTGCTCTGGAGACTGACGCCTGCGCAGAAAGATCACATTTCAGAGATGGAGGCGGCAGTGTTGGTTTCACCACCATCCAGAACCACTCCATGTGGCGAAAGACAAAAATGCAAACATCATGTCTGTTGAACATTGGAAATATTTGAAGAGATAAGATATATGTATGAGATTCTCCTGATATTCCATTATATTTTTGCCTTTTCATTGCTGAAATCTTCTAAATATTTTATTACTTAAAAATTCGCAGAGCCACATAAAATGATGCTCATCATTACTGATCATTAGTGAAATGCAAATCAAAACTATAATGAGATAGCACTTCACATCCATTAGGATGGCTGTAATCCCCAAAATAAAGAGAAAATAACAAATGCTGGCGAGGAAGTGGAGAAATTGGAAATTGAATACTTGTGCATTGCTGGTGGGTAAAGTGCTGCAGCTGTGGTGGAAATAATAGGGTGGTTCCTTAAAAAATTAAACATAGATTACCATATGATCCAGCAGTTCCACTTCTGGGTACATACCCACAAGAATTGAAAGCAAGGTCTTGAAAAGATATTTGTACACCAGTGTGCATAGCAGCATTATTCACAATAGCCAAAAGGTAACAACAACCCAAAAGTCCATGGATGGATGAATGGATAAACAAAATGTGTTGTTTATACAATAGAATATTATTCCATCTTAAAAGGGAATGAAATTCTGGCCCATGGCACAACATGGATGAGCCTTGAAAATATTATGCTAAGTGAAATAAGCCAGGCAAAAAAGGAGAGATATAGTATAATTCCATTTATATGAGGTACCTGGAGTAGTCAAATCCAAAGAGACAGAAAATGGAATGGTGGTTACCAGGGCTGGGAGATGTAATTGTTTAATTTTGTACAGAATTTCTGTTTGGGATGATGAAAAACTTTGGGAGGTAGATGGCGGCCATGGTAATATAACAATGTGAACGTACTTAATGCTACTGAACTGTACACTTACAAATGGCTATGACGGTAAATTTTATGTCACATATATTTTACCACGATAAAAAAAATTGAAAAATAAATAATAAAGGAAAATTTCACAGATATCTTAGAATGAGTTAATTATAAAATATTTAAACAATATAGATAAAGCCAAAGCTCTGCTTGATTATACTATGCCCTCATCAGATACTACCCTTGTTTTCAGTTTGAGGAATTTCCCTGCAGATAGTTTATGTATATTTCCAGTAGGGTACATTTACTTACAGTATTAACGTATTTCTGGTTGGGTTTTTTTTTCAATTTTCACATAATTATTGTCACACTCAGCATTGTGTCCAATCAAATTAAATTCCACTCTATTTGTCTTACTACACTTATTTCTGCCTTTATCATTGGACTTTCTTACCATTTCTTCCTCTCCTTCATGTTTTCTAAGGCTTAGCCTTTTCCTCCCTGCCTGATGATTCTAGGCCAGAGGGTCTCCCCTTTCTTTCGTTATTTTTAAAAATATTTACTTATTTATTTATTTGGCTGCACCATGTCTTAGTTGTGGCATGTGTGGGGTCTTCGTTGCGGCATGTGGGATATAGTTCCCTGACCAGGGATCGAACCCGGGACCCCTGCATTGGGAGCACGGAGTCTTAGCCACTGGACCACCAGGGAAGTCCCTCTCTCCTTTCTTTAATTCCTAACATTTTAGAGGCATAAGTACACTTAGAATGTCTTTGGTGTGGGCTTGAAGTAGCACTGACTGCCCTGCCCCAGCACTGCACTTCATTACCCCCGTCTTGCCTCTGACTGGGTCATCATCTCACTCAATCATGAGCCTCCTGTGTGTTTCCCAGCGCCCAGCACAGCACCAGGCACTAAAGTTCCTGAGAAAGAATACAAAAGCAAAAATTAAAGCAATCAAACCAACACCTTGTTGCTTGTTGAGTACTTTCCTGGTGAATCTGAGTCCTGCCGGGGACTTGGAGGCTCGTGGCAGAGAAGGAAGTAATGTCTGCCTTGCTTCTGTTTTCCACCTGGCAGCACAAGTGTGTTTTTTCCATTTCATTCCACGGTTTGGAAAATCCATGAGCCAGCACCCAGCTCCGTCTGCTGACCGCATGATGACCCCCTCTCTGGAGAAGCGGCTCCAGGTCACAGGTCCTCTGATACTGTCTTCAGCGAGCCCCAGGTGGGAACAAGTCCTTCCAAGAAGACGATTTAAACATTAATCAGAAATAAAACTCTACGAGGGTGGAGGTGAGAATCGAGTATTTTTTGAAAGGCTCATTAATGGGAGCATGACCAGGGCTGCTGGTGAGGAACCAGCAAGTTAGACTGTGGGACTCTTGCTGGCAGTCACTTGAAAATAGAAAAGTGTGGGTTCTAATGTTATTTGCCAGCAAAGGCAAAGAGGTTTTCTCCGGTGGCCTCCTGGAAACTCTGCAGACTCTCGCCAGATGGGTCATTGAATGCCAGCGGGAGAGGGGTTGGGTCCAACATTGGTCACAAGGCTCTGGAGAGAACAAGGTCCCAGGACTAGCTTTGGTGAGAATTTTTGTGCTTTTGTAAGTTAGCTCTCCAAGATAGAACAATCTGGTGACCTTTTTTTTTTTTTCTTTTACAACTTTATTGAGGTATAATTAACATACAATAAATTTAAAGTTTACAGTTTGATATGTTTTGGTATATGTATACACTTATAAACCGTCACCTTAATCAAGATGTGGAACATTTCCAACACCCTAAAAGTTTACTAGTGCCCTTTGGAATCATTGCCTTCCTTCCCAGGCAACCACCGATCTGCTTTTAGTCACTATAGGTTAGTTTGTATTTCCTAGAGTTTCACACAAATGGAGTTGTATAGCATATACTTTTGTTGGTTTGGCTTCCTTCAGCTCAGCAACATGATTTGAGATCCATTCATTTTGTTGCACATATCAATAATTCATTCACTCTTTTCATCGCCTGGCAGTATTCCATCGTACAAACACATAATTTGTTTTTCCATTCTTCAGTTGATGGACATTGTGGTTGCTTCCAGTTTGAAGTTATTACCAAAAAGGCTGCAATGAACATTTGTGTACAAGTTTTTGTATGAACCTGTTTGCATTTCTCTTTGGTAAATACCCAGGAGTACAATGGCTGGGTCATATTCATGTTTTTTTTTCTTTTTAATTTTTATTATTTAAAAAATTTTTATTGGTGTATAGTTGTTTTACAATGTTGTGTTAGTTTCTACCATACAGGAAAGTGAATTAGCCATATGTATACATATATCCCCTCTTTTTTGGATTTCCTTCCCATTTAGGTCACCACATAGCAGGTTCTCATTAGTTATCTATTTTATACACATTAGTGTATATATGTCAATCCCAATCTCCCAGTTCATCCCACCCCCCCTTTTCCCCCCTTGGTGTCCATACGTTTGTTCTCTACATCTGTGTCTCTATTTCTGCCTTACAAACAGGTTCATCTGTACCATTTTTCTAGATTCCACATATATGCGTTAATATACGATATTTGTTTTTCTCTTTTTGACTTACTTCACTCTGTATGACAGACTCTAGGTCCATCCACATCTCTACAAATGATCGGTTTTGTTCCTTTTTATGGCTGAGTAATATTCCATTGTATATATGTGCCACATCTTCTTTATCCATTCATCTGTCAATGGGCATTTGGGTTGCTTCCATGGCCTGGCTATTATATTCATGGGTTTTTAAACACAGCCCAAAGGAGCCCTGGGGTTTCTGCTTAAGCTGAGAGAGGTGTATGAGGAGCAGGGTCCCAGGGTCCCAGTTTCCATTTCAAACACAGCAGAAGTTCCAAGGGTATCCTCACATGATTGGCTTCCTCTGTCAGCTTTTCGTTGAAGAAATGTTTCCATAGCCAAGAAGAGAAAAGTTTGAGAAGCCAACTCTTTTTCTAACTACCCCACCCCATTATTTTATAGATAAGGAAAACTGAGTTTGCAAAAAGCCCATGGCCAAGGTTGGTAGACTGGATGTCTCTGCACCTTCCTAGGCCTGGGAATCTAGGTCAGTGACCTTGGCTTCTTCCCACTCATGACTTCCACCTCCCTGGGGAGTGTGGAAGCTGCTAGTAGTATCAGGTTGGCATCAGATAGAATCATATCTCAAATACGTGGACATTTCCTTTAAAAGTCTGTGAAGCCGGATATAGCAGACAATTTAGGCCAAGGGGTCAGGAAGACATTACTGCGGAGACTTTCCACAACTGCAGAGCACTCTTCCAGAAAATTATACTTAGAGGCCCTTGAGTCAGTCTGAGCCAGACAATGTCAGAGGGGAAGGGCTTATTGTTCCTGTGTGTCTTTCACCCTCCCATAAGAGAGAAGAAAGCCTTCTCTGGGGGCTCATTTTTTTTTTTAATTTTTATTTTATATTGGAGTATAGTTGATTTACAATGTTGTGTTAGTTTCTGGTGTACAGCAAAGTGATTCTGTTATACATATACATATATCCATTCTTTTTCAGATTCTTTTCCCATATAGGTTATTACAGAATACTGAGTAGAGTTCCCTGTGCTATACAGTAGGTCCTTATTGATTTCTTTACTTCACTCCTCTTGCAAGGAAAATGAAAGTCCTTTCCTCTAGGCCACTCCAGCCTGGCAGATCCCATAAGCACCAAGCCTGAGGACAAGAGCTGAGCCCTTTCACCTCCGTTTGCCCAGCTGTTTGAGATGATTTGCATACAGTGTGTCTTCCTCTGGTCCCTACCCTCAAGCAGTTTACAGTTGAGGTGGGAGAGAGAGGCCGGATCATGCAGAGTCTTGAAGGCAGGCTCAGACTTGGTCTCCAGTGCCAAGGGAGGCCAGAGGGGTTTCCACAGGAAAGGCCTGGTCATATTTCAACATCGCTGAGCACACCTGGGAGTTAGGGAGAACAGTGATAATCCAGCTCTCCAGGAGCAGCCTCTGGTGAAACAAGACCAAAGGAGGCCAAGTATGGAACAGAGGTACCAGCAATCTGATGTGAAAGCCAAGAGGTTAGCATGGTCAGTCCCAACTGGAGGATTCACAGCAGGCTCCCTGGAAGAGGTGGCATTTAAGCAGGGCCTTGAAGGGTGTGGTGGTTTGGCTGGGCAGAGGGGTGAAAGGAAGGCTTAGAGGTCTGGAAGTGGAAAGCTTGCCTCAGGACCAGGTGGTCCATCAGAGTGGCCTGCTGAGAAGCAGGTTAGGACAGAACAGCACAGTGTACTAAATAGGACGCAGAGGATCTGTGGCTTTTTGTGTAGGGAGAGGGGGCTTTCGAGCAGGGATCTGGGGCCAGGCTAGCTGCCCAGGTAACACCAGGGCGTCACTCATCTGTGGGGGGTTCTGGAAAACTGAGCCTCACTAATGTCTCATAGGCAGGTCCTGACTTGGGTTCATCTCTGAGCAGAGAAGCAAGGGCCACTCAGCTGCATGTTTTCCCCACCCCCATCCCTTTATTCAGGGAGATCAGGTTACAAGGTATGGGGCCTGGAAATAATGAATATTTACTGATGAATAAATGAATGAACAAATGAGTGAATAAACAGATAAGTATGTAATCGAAACCTTCTAGGGGAACTCACAAAAAGATGGTGTGTGTGTCTCTGTGTTAAAGGAAGGCGCTCCAAGCCCACACTTTGTCTTGGGGTCGTGGGGGTGGGAATGCTTCTGAGCAGAAGCTTCAAGGTTGTTATCCTGCAGCTCCATCCCCATCGTGGATTTCCCATACACACTCCTCCACCCCCAGTCTCCAAGATTGTGAGGACTCCACGCTCTCTCTTGCAGGCAGCAAAAGGCTCAGGAGAAAGCCTTCCACATTTCTCCAACCAATAGTACTCTTTCCGCCAGCATCTTCTTCCTACTGAGTCCACGTGTGAAGCCCACCGGCTAAAGCCTCAGCCCACCCCAAGCCATGCCATGCTTTCTCCTTACCCTAAACACCTTTGTCCTTCCCCAGCTCAGTCCTTAAACCTCACCTGAGTACACCAGCTTCCTCCTTAATCTCACCCTTGCACCTCGTGATCTCAGAAGGCAGCACAGAGCAGTGGTGCCCAGGCAATCGGGCAGGACCAAATAGAATCCCAGCTCCTTCTCATGGCTTCTCCAAACCTCATCTGTAAATGGGAATAGGAATTACTTACCTCACAAGGTTATAAGAACCAAATGGCCAAATAATAAATGCCAGGAAGGGTGTGAAGAAAAGGGAATCCTCCTGCACTGTTGGTGGAAATGTAAATTGGTACAGCCACTACAGAGAACAGGATGGAGGTTCCTTAGAAAACTAAAAATAGAGCTACCATATATTCAGAGAAAACTCTAATTCAAAAAGATACATGCACCCCAATATTCATAGCAGCACTATGTACAATAGCCAAGACATGGAAGCAACCTAAATGTCCACCAACAGATGAATGGGTAAAGATGATATGGTATATATATACAATGGACTATTACTCAGCCATACAAAAGAATGAAATAGTGCCATTTGCAGCAACATGGATGGAGCTAGAGATGATATGCTAAGTGAAGTAAGTCAGACAAAGAAAGACAAATATCATATGATATCGCTTATACATTGAATCTAAAAAAAAATGATAGGAATGAACTTATTTACAAAAGAGAAGCAGAGTCATAGACATAGAAAACAAACTTATGGTTACCAAAGGGGAAAGGGGGTGGGACGGATAAATTAGGAATTTGGGATTAATAGATACACACTACTATATATAAAATAGATAAACAACAAGGTCCTACTGTATAGCACAGGGAACTATATTCAATATCTTGTAATAACGTATACTGGAAAAGAATCTGAAAAAGAATATATATATATATATAATATATAACTGAATCACTTTGTTATATGCCTGAAACATTGTAAATCAACCATACTTCAAGTTTTTAAAATGGAGAAAAAAAAACTTAAAAAAAAAGAACAAAATGGCAATTTACTATATGAGAAGTGATTACCATTCAGTCCACAAACATGAGTGAGCAAAATGATTTATTTTTCTTTCCCTTTAAAAAGTAACTCAACTCTGTCTCCCAGTTTCTGTCCTAGTTGCAGTAACCTGGAAAGCATATTATTTCCAACACTGCAAAGATTTTTTTTTTTAAAGCTGGAAAAATGGCAAGTTGACAACTTTTATTGAACCCACGAGAGAGCTGAGGGCAACCAACTAGAATGAAATCCAAGAAGAAACAGGTGCCCTCAGGGAGAGACAGGGAATGAGTACTGGCTTACCTGGGGTAGACACAGCTGGACAGCAGTAAGAATTCAGCTGGAACGCGTAACAGACTAGCAGAGACAGAGTGTGGGCTGCCAAGAATATGTGAAGCCCAAGGGGGAAATTTGCTTTTCTCTCCAGACCCCAAGGTTAGGGAGAGTCCTTGAGAAAGCATCTCTTGTGATCCAGGCCTGGGGGAAGTGAACATTCGCCACCATGGAAGGGACACGATACCCCACCCAGATGTTTCTCCCCCATCCCCCCTATGGGACAAAAGCCTTAATCTGTAGGGGAAAGGGCAGCAACACCATAGCCATAGGATGCACCATTTATAACCAATTTGAAGATGAATAAAATATTAACGTACATTTTGTTTCCCCTAAAACATTATACGTAAATTAATGCAGTGCTCTGATTACCATACTACACATGCATTTAGATTGCAAATGAGCTCAGTTTTAAGCACTTTTGTAACAGCAAGTGAGAGATGCATTACGTGGCCATATTGATATTAATGATGGTGACCTCCAGAATTGCCCCTTCCCAAGAACACACACAGACACAAGAAGTTACTACACAATAGTTTTACCTATATCCCATTGGTCCAAACTTAGATCATGTCTGAGAGACTGGGGAATAGTCTTTATTCTGGGTGCCCACACGTCCTGCCAAAAATATCAATTACTATGGAAAAGAGTAGCATGCATCTTCTTTGTTTAAAAAAAGGCCTCGTTTTTTATTACTATTTTTGCTGTAATTCCACTTTGATTTTCCAATATCAATTCCATATTAATACTGTTATACTATTTTTTTCCATTTCTTTCTTTTCAACTCTTCTGAATGAATTTGTTTCAGCAAAGTGTCTTGGCTATAGCTCGTAGCTGGATTTTGTTTTCTTTTTTATTCAATATGATAAACCCATCTTTAAATAGGTGACATATCCATTATATTTATTGCGAACCATCTTATTTTTATCTTCTGTTCATCATGCATTTTTCCTTTTTTTTTTTTTCCTTTCTTCTCTCTGTCTATGCTGTATGTTGAGCTGGATAGAGTTGTATAGATCTTTCCACCCCCTTTTATCACTCTACTGTGGGGAAGCTATTTGTTCTACCACTATTCACGTAGTAGTTTCCATTTAAATTTTAATGTCATAACAACCACCCGAGGCAGGTAAAATGTCTCATGCTCAGAGATATTCAGGCTTGGTCAGGAGCCTGATGAAATTCCCTGGGATGTGCTTACTGGTTCTGATCAGCCCTTCTGGTGTCATGTATATACGCCTAAGTCAGCCATTGCCACAGGGATGGGAGTGGTGGAGGTGGCAGTACTCTCCTTGGTCATGCCTGTGTCATGGACCAACCTGGTATTCAGGGGGAGGGATTAGACTCACCCACACAACAGAAACGAGGCACGGGAAAGGGGTGTTATTGCCGAAAGAAGGGGAATTAGGTGCCTACCCAGGAGGGTCCATCATAAATGTGTATGCACCTAACAACAGAGCTTCAAAATGCATGATAGAATTGGTAGAACAGGAGAGACAGACAAATCCAGTTAGCTGGAAAGTCCACTGCTTTGTTTTCTTTTCCTCCGCAGCATTGGAAAGCTGGAATATAATTAATTTTCTCTCACATCCTTGAAAAATTGGAAGATTAATAGCTCCTTGCCCTCAAGGGAGGGAAATTAATTTTTTCCATTGTTCATTATTCTGATTTAGAATTTAATGGGCCATAGAAATGGTGGCAAAAGAAAAAGAGGAAGGAGAAGGTGCCTTTGAGATTGAGCAACGGAGGGAAGGATTTCACGCGGAGTAAGAGAGGCCAACGACGGGAGTGGAAGTGAGTCTAAGAGCAGAGCCACACCCCGCTCAGTGGCAGAGTTCAGGGAGGGAGGGGGTAAGGCCTCACCTGTGTGGCAATGTGGAGCTCTAGGGAGGTGGATGTGCAGGCATGGAGAGCTCCAGCCTTTCCAGAATTTTTTGCACCCAGTTGAATGAGAGCTGCTGGACCTAAAGCAAGATGTAAGCTATGACAGGGGGGTCTAGGCAGTCTTCAATGGGGATAGGCTACTAATGAGGGCAGGGCCTTCCCTGATGTCTTGGTGCAACCTAAGACCCCAGAACCTATGTAAAATCTGTTGGGAAGTGGAGGGGATGGGGATGGAGATAGAACAATGAGTGAAACTGGATTATCATCATGGCCCAGTGGTAGATGGTAACAATATGCTGCTCCCATGACAGGAACAGACGGTGTTTGCAAATCATAGAAGAGCCCCTATGTTGCATCAAGAAGAAAACATTTCTCTGCAGAGTACAGGTAGAGCCCCCGTACCCCGCCACCTTCTCTTGCTCAGCCTCTCAGCTTAAAAGGCTCTTGGAAACACAACACACTCCGAGCCCTAAACAATCCTGTGCGCGGAGCTCTCCTCGCCCGCTGGGCAGGACGAGGCACAGCCCCCGGGCGAAGGCCGCTGCCCAGCACGTCCCAACGCGAGTCGTCGGCATGATCCCCTCGACCTCCACGTTGCACCTCCCGGCTTCTCTCGGGCGTCCGCGCAGAGCTGCGCCTTTCCCTTCCTCCCCAGCTAGAGTTACATGATATGACATCCCTGACTACACCCTTCAACAACCCACATGCTGACTAGCTTTGGAAGGCCAGTCTAAACCAGTTGAGTCCGCGGCTGCCTCTTTTTACAGTTCTTTATTATGTGTAACTTGCTTTTTACTGCACTTTAGTTTAAAACTTGACTTCATGTAAGGCCTGTTCTTAATCTTCGAGAATCAAAAATGCCTTGTTAGCGTGCTAAGGGGTGTAAAAAGCAGTGATTCCATAAACGCGACGGCTTCCTGCCCCTACGTGCTGTCTTACACCCTCATTCTCTCCATCCCTCTGGGTTACTCCCTCTGCTGTCACTGGTTAATCACCGGGTGCCAAGGAGTCACTGAATAAAAGCTTGGCAAGTAGAATAAATGGGGTGGGGGAACCTTGTGAATAGTCCTCTACTCAGCCTAAGAAATGCAGGTTTAGTTCTCCTCTTCCAAAGGTAAAGGTATTTCACTGGAGCTGTGCTTAATCTATATATACTTAAAAAACAAGTACTCTTTTATAGACACCAGGAATAAAGGAATGCAGTAATCAGTTACTTAATGTTTAGATCTGCCCTATTTAATGTAACACTTGGAGACTGGAAGAAGCATCTTTAATATGTTAGCATTTTTCTTCTTTGCATTTGTTTTAAAGTCAGTGCAATTCATTTTACAACTTCATGAAATCAATAATGACTTTTAACTTAAATAACAATTCAGCATAAAGGTTTGAATTCTGCACCAGATATCTTTCTTTCTTTCTGGTTGCGTTGGGTCTTCATTGCTGTGTGCAGGCTTTTCTCTAGTTGCAGTGAGCAGGGGCTACTCTTTGTTGCGGTGCGCGGGCTTCTCATTGCAGTGGCTTCTCTTGTTGGGGAGCACGGACTCTAGGTGCACGGGCTTCAGTAGTTGTGGCTTGCAGGCTCTAGAGCACAGGCTCAGTAGTTGTGGTGCATGGGCTTAGTTGTTCTGTGGCATGTGGGATCTTCCCGGACCAGATAACAGACCCGTGTCCCCTGCATTGGCAGGTGGATTCTTAACCACTGCGCCACCAGGGGAGTCCCTCTTTATTTTATTTTATTATTTTTATTTTTTAACATCTTTATTGGAGTATAATTGCTTTACAATGGTGTGTTAGTTTCTGCTTTATAACAAAGTGAATCAGCTATACATATACATGTATCCCCATATCCTCACTATGTGTAGTTACTAAGTTATCAATTCTCTGAAATAAGTGTTCCTGTTATTTCAGGAAGAATTTTCATGTTTGGCATAACATCATGGTGGAGTTTTGATCTGTCTTTTGAAACATTAGTAGCATTTTAAAGATTACTTGAGAATCAAATTTTTATAGATTAAACAACTTGTGTTTTTAATGTTTTATGGGACCTATCTGTTTACCTAGAGTAATGTGTGTTATGTACATAATTGTTGCTGAAGCTGACAAACATGTCACCTACATGCATTCTCCCTGTGCCATCATAGCTGCAGTTAGATTTATGGTACCTGGCAAGCAGATCAGACCCAAAGCAGGACCGTGTAGTGTTTCCTCATAGAATATTTCTCTGTAGTCAGCTTCTATTTTGCTGCATGAGCCAAATAGCCATAATTCACTTTTTGGACATACTGGTACCATAATTAGAGAATTAGGAAGTATCGAAAATCAAAGGTTGATGCTAGTGACAGTAAAACATAAGACTGTTTCACTTTTCTCTTACTATGAAGGTCCTTAATGTACATAATTGTTGCTGAAGCTGACAAACATGTCACCTACATGCATTCTCCCTGTGCCATCATAGCTGCAGTTAGATTTATGGTACCCGGCAAGCAGATCAGACCCAAAGCAGGACCGTGTAGTGTTTCCTCATAGAATATTTCTCTGTAGTCAGCTTCTATTTTGCTGCATGAGCCAAATAGCCATAATTCACTTTTTGGACATACTGGTACCATAATTAGAGAATTAGGAAGTATCGAAAATCAAAGGTTGATGCTAGTGACAGTAAAACATAAGACTGTTTCACTTTTCTCTTACTATGAAGGTCCTTAATGTACATAATTGTTGCTGAAGCTGACAAACATGTCACCTACATGCATTCTCCCTGTGCCATCATAGCTGCAGTTAGATTTATGGTACCCGGCAAGCAGATCAGACCCAAAGCAGGACCGTGTAGTGTTTCCTCATAGAATATTTCTCTGTAGTCAGCTTCTATTTTGCTGCATGAGCCAAATAGCCATAATTCACTTTTTGGACATACTGGTACCATAATTAGAGAATTAGGAAGTATCGAAAATCAAAGGTTGATGCTAGTGACAGTAAAACATAAGACTGTTTCACTTTTCTCTTACTATGAAGGTCCTTAGGTACTAAAGGTGATTTTTCCTAAAGAAAGAATGTTTCTTAATTTCTATATTTCTTAAATAATAAGACTTGAAAGTCAAAATTACTCCTTGATCCAGGGGGTGCAGAATGGATGTTGTGTTAGCAGGCATGGAAACAACATGAATCTTGTTGTACATCTCCATCAGAGCTCTTGGGTGACCAGGTGCATTGTCAATGAGCAGTCATATTTTGAAAGGAATTTTTTTTTCTGAGCAGGAGGTCTCAACAGTGGGCTTATAATATTCAGTGTACCATGTTATAAACTGTCATCTAGGCTTCATTTTTCCATTTATAGAGCACAGGCAGAGTAGATTTAGCATAATTCTTAAGGGCTCTTGGATTTTCGGAACAGTAAATGAGCATTGGTTTCAACTGAGAGTCACCAGCTGCATTAGCCCCTAACAAGGGAGTCAGCCTGTCTTTGAAGCTTTGAAGCCAAGCTTTAACTTCTCTTTAGCTATGAAAGTCCTGGACGGCATCTTCTTCCAACAGAAGGCAGTTCTGTCTACATTGAAAATCTGTCCTTCAGTGTAGCTTCCTGCATTATGTATCTTAGCTAGATCTTCTGGATAACTTGCTGCAGCCTCTATATCAGCACTTGCTGCTTCACCTTGCACTTTGATGTTATGGAAATGGTTTCTTCCCTTAAACCTCATGAGCCAACCTCTGCAACTTCAAACTTCTGTTCTGCAGCTTCCTCACCTCTCTCAGCCTTCATAGAATTGAAGAGAGTTAGGGTCTTGTTCCGGATTAGGCTTTGGCTTAAGGGAATGTTGTGGCTGGTTTGATCTTCTATCCAGACCATGAAAACTTCCTCCATTTCAGCAATAAGGCTGTTTCGCTTTCTTATCGTGTGTTCACTGAGTAACACTTTTCATTTCCTTCAAGAGCGTTGCCTTCGCATTCACAGCTTGGCTAACTGTTTGGCCAGGAGGCCTAGCTTTTGGCCTGTCTTTGCTCTTGACATCCTTCCTCACTAAGCCTAGTCATTTCTGGCTTTTGATTTAAAGTGAGAGATGTGTGAAGTCCTTTCACTTGAACACTTAGAGGCCAGCGTACTTTTTTTAATCAGCTTAACTTCTTTTTTAAAAATTAATTAATTATTTATTTTTGGCTGTGTTGGGTCTTTGTTACTGTGCACAGGCTTTCTCTAGTTGCAGTGAGCAGGAGCTACTCTTTGTTGCAGTGCACAGGCTTCTCATTGCAGTGGCTTCTCTTGTTGCGGAGTATGGGCTTTGGTTGCACGGGCTTCAGTAGTTGTGGCACGCAGGCTCAGTAGTTGTGGCTTGTGGGCTCTAGAACATAGGCTCAGTAGTTGTGGCACACGGGCTTAGTTGCTCCACAGCATGTGGGATCTTCCCGGACCAGATAACAGACCCGTGTCCCCTGCATTGGCAGGTGGATTCTTAACCACTGTGTCACCGGGGAAGTCCCTGGCCTAATTTCAATACTGTTGTGTCTCAGGGAATAGGGAAGCCCAAGGGGAGGGAGAGAGATGGGGGCACAGCCATCAATGGAGCAGTTGGAGCACACACATTTATTGATTAAGTTCGCCATCTTATATGGGTGTGGTTCATGGCCCCCCAAAACAGTTACAATAGTAACATCAAAGATCACGGGTCACAATCACCTTAACAAATATAATAATCATGAAAAAGCTGGAAATATTGTGAGAATTACCAAATGTGACACAGAGACACAAAGTGAATAAATGCTGTTGGAAAATGGCACCAATAGACCTGCTTGACACAAAGTTGCCGCAAACCTTCAATTTGTAAAAAACATAATATCTGCAAAACACGATAAAGGTGAAACACAATAAACTGAGATATGCTTGTATACAAGTCAGAATGAAGTTTTTTTTCCTGGCACCCTACTTGATGAGAGAATTCTAATCAGTGGCAAAATGTCCTTTAACACAAGCTTTCATTTCCTTCTACTGAGTGGTCAGAACTAATGTGAAGGTTTGTTCTGCCACCTTCAAAAATTCCCTCTTCCTCTTCTCTTGCTCCCTTTCCCCCCTCATTCTCATTCTTGTGCCTGTGCAAACATTTGAGTAGCTGCTAACTGCTTTCACTTCTGCTCCGGAAATTACGACACACTTCTTTAAAAGGTAGAGAAAAGGGAAAAAACCGTAGATCTTTTGATACCATGTCATTGGACTTTGGGGGGTCAGTAATCTTTCAAGCCCAGCAGGACCATAAAATTCCCATGTGTTTGAGAGAAGCACTGGGGCATGAGTGGGGAAGAAATTAAAAGAGTGAGAAAGGGAATAGGGGAAGAAAGAAAGAAAGAGAGAAAGAAAGAAAGAGAGACAGAGAGAAAGAAGAGAGAAGAGAGAAAGAAAGAAGGAAAGAAAGGAAGAAAGAAAGAAAGAAAGAAAGAAAGAAAGAAAGAAAGAAAGAAAGAAAGAAAGAAGGAAGGAAGGAAGGAGGAGGTAAGGACAGAAAAAGAATTGTTTAGTGTGAATATTCATGCATTCATCTCTTGTACAAATCCTTGTTGAGTGTAGGAAATTGCCCGGCACCAGACCTCACATGTTGGTTTCCTCTAAGGTCTGACGTGACAGCAAATATCTGCTAATCAGTAGCTCTGAACTGAACCAGGAAATTCACCAAAATTAGGAGAGTCACGGTATTAGTCAGGGCCACTCCAAAAAAAGTTACACCCAAGAGGAAGAATCCTCTGGTCTGAATTTTTCTCCTCTTGTGAAATTCTCTGCTTCATGTCCAAAGCAAAGAACACACAAGTAGCAGCTACTTGTCCATCAAATGTTGTGCAGTTGGTTTCTTCTGGAAAAAATAACCTGCAGCATATTTAAGTTAGATTTTGTTCCTCTGTTGCCCTCAGAGCATTAGCCCACAAAAGGGTCCAGCTTCTGTGATGACTGCTACAGAAGCAGGTGCAGTCAATGTGCCATAGATATTAACCTTTTTAAAATGTCCATTATCCTTGCTATAAGTTAGTTTTTATGAGGCCAGGTCTATGTGTCTTTTATTCATCATTGGACAATCATCACCCTGCATAGTAGAAGCATAGTAAATATTTCTTGAATATACAAATTAATACTGTTGGTAAATCCAACCTACAGCCATGTAGCAATGACAGAAGACACTAAACTAACTGGTAATTATCATTATAATATACTGAAAGAGCTCTGTCATAAAGAAGTTAGGCAGTCCATTATGTACAATGTTTAGTGCTCAAGCTATTTGCCTTATACATTCACTGGCATCTAAAAAAGGATGTTGATTTGCATTTCTCTAATAATTAGTGATATTGAGCATGTTTTCATGTGCCTCTTGACCATCTGTATGTCTTCTTTGGAGAAATGTCTATTTAGGTCTTCTGCCCGTTTTTTTGATTGGGTTGTTTGTTTTGTTTTGTTTTTTGATATTGAGCTGCATGAGCTGCTTGTATATTTTGGAGATTAATCCTTTGTCAGTTTCTTCGTTTGCAAATATTTTCTCCCATTCTGAGGGTTGTCTCTTCGTTTTGTTTACAGTTTCCTTTGCTCTGCAAAAGCTTTTAGTTTCATTAGGTCCCATCTGTTTATTTTTGTTTTTATTTTCATTACTCTAGGAGGTGGGTCAAAAAAGATCTTACTGTGATTTATGTCAAAGTGTGTTCTTCCTATATTTTCCTCTAAGAGTTTTATAGTGTCCAGTCTTACACTTAGGTCTTTAATCCATTTGGAGTTTACTTTTGTGTATGGTGTTAGGGAGTGTTCAAGTTTCATTCTTTTACATGTAGCTGTCCAGTTTTCCCAGCACCACTTATTGAAGAGACTCTCTTTTCTCCATTGTATATTCTTGCCTCCTTTGTCAAAAACTAGTTGACCATAGTTGCGTGGGTTTATCTCTGGGCTTTCTATCCTGTTCCATTGATCTGTATTTCTGTTTTGTGCCAGTACCATACTGTCTTGATTACTGTAGCTTTGTAGTATAGTCTGAAGCCAGGAGTCTGATTCCTCCAGCTCCGTTTTTTACCCTCAAGATTGCTTTGGCTATTCGGGGTCTTTTGTGTCTCAATGCAAATTGTAAGATTTTTTGTTCTAGTTCTGTGAAAAATGCCATTGGTGATTTGGTAGGGATTGCCTTGAATCTGTAGATTGCTTTGGGTAGTATAGTCATTTTCAAAATATTGATTCTTCCAATCCAAGAATGCGGTATATCTCTCCATCTGTTTGTGTCATCTTTGATTTCTTATATTTTTCTGAGTACAGGTCTTTTACCTCCTTAGGTAGGTTTATTCCTAGGTATTGAGGTATCACCTCACAAGGGTCAGAATGGCCATCATCAAAAAAATCTACAAACAATAAATGCTGGAGAGGAGAAAAGGGAACACTCTTGCACTGTTGGTGGGAATGTAAATTGATGCAGCCACTATGGGGAACAGTATGGAGGTTCCTTAAAAAACCAAAAATAGAATTACCATATGACCCAGCAATCCCACTACTGGACATATACCCTGAGAAAACCATTATTATGCAGCATTATTTACAATAGCCAGGTGATGGAAACAACCTAAATGCCCATCAACAGATGAATGGATAAAGAAGATATGGTACATGTATACAATGGAATATTACTCAACCATAAAAGGAACGAAATTGATCATTTGTAGAGACATGGATAGACCTAGAGTCTGTCATACAGAGTGAAATAAGTCAGAAAGAGAAAAACAAATATTGTATATTAACTCATATATGTGGAATCTAGAAAGATGGTACAGATGAACCTGTTTGCAAGGCAGAAATAGAGACACAGATGCAGAGAACAAACGTATGGACACCAAGGGGGGAAAGGGGGAGGGGGATGAATTGGGAGATTGGGATTGACATATATACACCGATATGTATAAAATGGATAACTAATGAGAACCTGCTGTATAGCACAGGGAACTCTACTCAATGCTCTGTGGTGACCTAAATGGGAAGGAAATCCAAAAAAGAGGGGATAAGTGTAAACATATAGCTGGTTCACTTCACCCTACAGTAGAAATTAACACAACATTACAAAACAATTATACCCCAGTAAATAAAAAAATAAAAAAGGATGTTGAATAAAATGAGCAAGAGTGACATCAATAGAGGAATAACATGAATCCTCTCTAATTTTGTAAAGGAAAGTATTCAACATAATCAGTTCCTTATTATTAGTTATAACTAACTTATAATACATCTCATAATATTTTGATTGAGGACCAGCGAAGTAGGCTATACTTGCTATAATTGTAGACTAAATACAAGTTTTTTTCAAAATATTCAATGAAAATTATTTCAGACTCTTTTTAAGGATCTTATATCTGTTTCACTTTTTCATGAACACTGTGAGCATACTTCAATGCGATTCAATAGTGTACCTGATTTTTTCATTGAGATATAATTGACATATAATGTTATATTAGTTTCAGGTACATGACAGTGTATGTATTGCAAAATGATCACCACAATAAGTCTAGTTAACATCCGTCACCACACAGAGTTAACACCTTTTTTTCTTGTGATGAGAACTTTTAAGATCTACTCTCTTAGCAACTTTTAAATATAGAATACAGTGTTATCAACTGTAGTTGCCATGCTGTACATTGTATCCCTAGGACTTATAACTGGAAGGTTGTACCTTTGGACCACCCCCAACCTCCATCTCTGGCAACCGCCAATCTGTTCTCTGTATCTATGGGTTTGGTTTTTACTTACTTACTTACTTATTTATTTTAGATTCCACATATAAGTGAGATCATACAGTATTTGTCTTTCTCTGCTTGACTTAATTTCACTTAACATAATGCCCTCAAGGTCGATTCATGTGTCACAAACAGCAGGATTTATATACATATCTCCAAGTTTTCTGTATCCATTATCCATCAGTGGACACAGATTGTTTCCATTTCTTGGCCACTGTAAATAAAGCTGCAGTGAACATGGCGGGGCAGATATCTTTTTGAGTTAGTGTTTTGTTTCCTTTATATAAATACCCAGAAGTAGAATTTCTAGATCATTTGGTAGCTCTATTTTTAATTTTTGAAGAACCTCCATACTGATTTCCACAGTGACTGCACTGATACGCACCCACCCATAGTGCACAAGGGTTCCCTTTGCTCCACATCCTCGCCAGCACTTGTTATTTCTTGTCTTTCTGGTAATAGTCCTTCCTAGTTTCTTCCTCCTTTTTGCTGCTTAGAATGCATCTATGCTTTGGACCTAGAGATGGTGGAGGGCTAAGGGGAAAGAGTCTGAGTCCCTGAGGGCTCCATGGGACAGAGCTCCCCCACCAGCCTGACAATGTACATCTGTGGACTTTCTATCTTTTCTTGAGGTATTTAGTTACAGCTAAACTAATCTCAGTTATATACACTGATGCTATGTTATCTTTTTATGCTCATGTATCTCTTTCTTAGTGGGATTATATGTCCCTTGAGGAGGAAAGTGGTGACTAAGAACTTCTTGGTATCCCACTTAATATCTAGCTTTGTGACTGGCTCTCACAATGGCCCAGTCTAGGACCAAGGCCTGGTGAGTATGTCTCATGTGTTGGCTTTGTAAAAATTCTAGAGACTAAGTATTTGTATTAGTCTCCAATGGTTACCATAGGACTGGAATCACTCACCTGTGTCAATCAAAGACTGCGGGTCTAAATTTAGAAAGAGCTCGCACTGTCTGGAAGCCTAATTTCTTTTGGAGACTATTACACAGCTCGGCGCTGTCAGAAACTCTTTTCACAAGTCTGCTGTTCTCCACCCTAACTCACACCTTCCCTTCCAAACCCTCTGCCTCTTGTCTGGGACCCTGGGCATCCCCAGAAACAAACAAGTTAACTTGCACTGAGGATCTGTCTGCAGTGTGCTATTGTTGTTAGCAAAGGCTGTCACTTTGGGAGGAAAGCACAATTAGTTCAAGATTAAAATGGTGCATATCTACTGGCAGTTTCACAGAATTCACACCATGGAACACAATTCCTCTTATTCCTGGCTCCTCCCTCCTTTGTTGACCCTCATTCACCAAAGTGCCCTAAGAGACGGCTCTCTGTCTGGACCCTACATGACGGGGTCAGTGCTCACAGAAATGATGTAATTCCTTAGGTGTTGGAGGGAAATGAGGAGGCTTGGCCACTAAAATGTTTGGTAGAATAGTCAAAGCCGAATTTGGGGAACCTTGTAAAGGAGTTTATTTTTTGAGAGGGGGTTTATCTTTTTAGAAAGCACAGACAGAACCCAATATGCCCTAGACCAAGGTGTACAATAAATATCTAATCTTCTGCTGGCTATATGGCTTCTGTCACAACTAATCACTCTGCCATTTACGCATGAAAGTAGCCATGGACAATACAACAAAAGTTGGACACAGCATGGCTGTATTCCACTAAAACTTTATTTACAACCCAGGCAGTGAGCCGGAAGAGGTCCGTGGGCCTTAGTTTGCCAACCCCTGCCCTGGGCCAATTCCAGAAGCTTGAGGGCTCCCCTGTAGTGGAAAGACTTTTCTCCTGCCTTTGCCCAGACTGGTGCTCTGGCTCTGTCGGGCCTCTCCACAGCCCCCGCAGAGGCCTCCCGCTGGAAGATGCTGCCAGAGCCTGACCTGAACGGTCACAGCCCTGCGCCAAGTTTGTCCTTGCCAGCATCCTCCCTCCCTGTCCAGGGGTGCCCGGCTCCTTCTTGAAGCCCTCTTGCCTGCAGGCTGCCCAGGTACCCCCTTCAGTGTGCACCCGGGATGGCCATCCTGGAAAGTGCCTGTGCTCCTCTGACCTCCTTGATCTCTTTTCCCACTGAAACTGACCTATTAGGAGCGGTAACTCAGCCACCTCATAAGCCTAAAAGTATTGATCACCCATCGTACATCCATTCAGCACTAATCCAATGGAACAAAGCCATAAGGCGGTATTTCATGCCTTCTGATGAACAAAAT
Source organism: Balaenoptera physalus (assembly GCF_965194825.1). Classification (NCBI taxonomy): domain Eukaryota; kingdom Metazoa; phylum Chordata; class Mammalia; order Artiodactyla; family Balaenopteridae; genus Balaenoptera; species Balaenoptera physalus. The sequence continues at coordinate 24,819,762 of NC_138897.1, forward strand.
ACCATGAAGCTTGTGACCTTCATGGGCAAGCTCTGAAGCTTGTGACCTTCTGAGCACCTGGGCATAAGGCTGGTGGACCTGACTTGTCTTAAGTGATAGACTTGAGGCTGGGCTGCCATGACCTGCCTGCAGGAGCAGAACAGAGGTGCCCCTCAGGTTGGAGCTCATTTAATGGTCCAGCCACTGGCATCTTTTCCCAGTGGGGCTCCTGGTCCATTTCTTAGCAGGCCCCACCCCAGACAGGACACTGACACCCTCTGTTTGTCTGGCTATAGGGCCACTAGCAAAGGTATATGTAATTCTGACCATGCTCCAGAAAAACAGGCTCATGCATTCCCTAACTTCTGTTTCCCTCAAAAAGACCCTTGGCCAGCTTGTAGCGGCCCTCCGTCCTATCCCCCCCCCCCCATCCCCACCCCTACCATGCCTCCTTTACACAGAACTTCTGCAGAAGGCAGAAGGAACCCTGCCAGTCTCCTACGAGTAGGTCTGCAGACACTACTAGCTCTCAGCCAAGGTCCTTCTGGTCTTCTATCCCCACACATTCCTCCCCTTTGCAGGCTTTTCCCCCACTTTATCCCTCACCCTAGCTACGACCAATTCTGGTAAAGCTGCATCCTGTTTGATGTGGAAAGCAAATTCACTGGGGGGTCGGGGTCGGGGTCGGAGTGGAGTAATTATTTAGCTAGAACATCAGGAAACAGGGGTCAGTTACACAAAACGTTTTGGGAAACCAAGCTGATTCAGATGACTCAGATGGGATTCATTTCTTTTCAATCCAGTGCTTATAGTTTTCTGAGGCACTGTGGCCTTGGAATGCAGAAGCAATTTCTCTTTTTACGCTATCTCTGAAGAAGTTAAACCAATAGCCACTTTAAGTTTTGCCTCCACATTTTTTATTCTGCTTTTCTTTAGAGTCTTTTCACTGCTGGGGAATGAAAACGTTTAATGCATGATTGTATTTTAACTTCTGTCTTCTAGGATTGAGTACATAGAGGGTACAAACTGGACATATAATGAAAAAATGAATTCTGTGTAGTAGCTCAGCAAGGGTGTGCTAGGAGGAGGTTGGGAAGCCATGGGGGATTTATCTATATTTGACTTTGGATCTTTGATGCAGCAAATATGTAGGTGGTATTTTTCAAAACTTTTTTTAAAAAGTAATTTTAGATTATGGAAAAATTGTAAAAATAATATGTGTCCATAAACCCATCACCCAGCTTCCCCGATGTTAAATTTTACATAACACAAGCATTCTTATTATCAAAATCAGGAAATTGACATTGATACAACAGTATTAACTGAACCACAGATCTTAGTTGAATTTCAACAGTTTTCCCACTAAAGTCCTTTTTCCTGTTCAGGATCCAATCCTGAATTCCACACTGCGTTTAGTCATCATGTCTGGTTAGTCTCCTCTGGTCTGCAGAGTTTCTCAGTTTAGAAGTTTGTCTGGTGTTGTCTTGTGATTAGATTGCGATTATGCATTTTGGCAAGAATGCCACAGAAGTGATGCCGTGTCTTTTTCCACACATCATATCAGGAGTATATGATGTCAACATGTATTGTCACTGGTGATGTTAACCCTGACCACTTAGTTAAGGTGGTAAAGTTGCTCCACTCTAAACTTACCATTTTTTTCCTCTGTAATTAATATCATATGGGAAGATATTCTGAGACTCTGCAAACATTCTGTTTCTCATCATACTTTTGTCCACTGATTTTAGTACCCATCAGTGGTTCTTTTGTTGCTTGTAACCATTCTTAGTGTGATTTTGCCCCATGTTCAGTTTCTATTTTCTTCGTTCCCTCTACATTGACTGACTGGAATTCTGTAAGACAGAGCTATCCCTTCTCCAATATTTCTGTATTTAGTTATTTATTTATAACAGTATGAACTAATGGATATTTATTTTATTCCATCAGTTATAAAATATTACTATCATTATTTATATCGTTACTAAACTTATTCTACCTTTGGCATTAGAAACTCCTTCAGGCTGGCTCCTGTGTCCTTTGACACCCTATTTTTTTTTAAGCACTTCTTTACTTTCTGGCACCATAAGATATTTCAGGCTAATGTATTTTTTCATCCCCAGCCCTGGAATCAACCATTGATCCAATGAGCTCTGGTTCCTTTTATTTGAGAATGGTGTTTAGAAACCAAGATCTGGACAATTGATGTACTCACTGCTAATGAGGTGTCGGTTCTTCTAGGGCCCCTCAGCAGACACACACACATACATCTAGGAAACTACACACACACACACACACCCCTATATTTCTGTATCCATCGATCTGTGTGTGGGTGTTTCATTTTAACCTTCCACCTTTCCTTATTTGTTACTTTTCTTGAACAGTAAAAAACCTGGCTTTCATTATCCACAATATTTTTGCCTATTTGTTCAGCCTTAGTATAGACATAAAGTAGTTTCAGAATTGCTAACCTATACCCCATGAAAAACAAATTTACTAACTAGAGTACAGCATTTGCATACAGATATATATGTGTGTGTGTGTTTGCAACTTTTCCCCAATTTTTTTTTAAGGTTTTTGGTTCTTTGTTCCTTTAGGAGTTCTTTGTGTATTAGGAATATTGACTTGTTGTCTGTAGTATATTGTGCAAATATTTTCTCCCCCTGTTAGCTGTCTTTAGAGTTGTTTATGGTGATTTTTTGCCATGTGGTTGGTTGGGGTTTTTAGTCATTTGTTTTGTTTTAATTTAGTCAAATTGATCAGTGTTTTCTTTTGTTGTCTCTGGGTTTTGAGTCAGAGTTAACTGAGTTAACCTTTTAACTGAGGTTAAGAGGGATTCAGCTGTGGTTTTTTTCCAATACTTTTTTGGTTTCCTGTTTTCCATTTATTGCTAATCCATTTGGAATTTATTCCTGTGTATGGAGTGAGGTATGGATCTAATTTTATCTTTTTCCAGTTGTTTCAGCACCATTTATTAAAAAGATCATCTTAGCTCTAGTAATTTGAGATGCTACCTCTCTCATATACTAAGTTTCCATGTGTACTTGGATCTATTCTATTCTCTTCCACTAGTCTATTTGTCTATTCCAGCACCAATACCATGATGTTTCAATTATGGCCACTTCGTGATATGTTTTAACGCCCAGTGGAGCTACTCCCCTCAGGAGTTTTTCTTTTTTTTTTTAATGTTTTCCTGTTTGCTCTTGTATGCTTGTTTTTCTACATGAATTTTACTTTATCAACCTGTCTAATTCCATAAAAAACTTGGTGTTTTTGTTGTGATATCATTAAACTTATAAATTAACATAGGGAGAACTAACATCTTTATAATGTTAAGTCATCCAACAACAACAAATGTCTTTTCCATTTGTTAAAGTCTATGTTTGTGTTTTTCAGAAGTATTTTTAAATTTTCCTCTTTTAGATTTTGCATGTTTCTAACAAGAATAAACTTAACAAAGTTTATCCTAAAGTATTTCATTTTCGCCATGCAGTTAGAAATGAAGTTTCCCAAGTTTCTAGCATTGCTGTCTGCACATACACTGCATACTTGACTGTATCCTGCCTTGCATCATTCTCTCCATAAAAACATGGTGCCTCAGTAAGACCTTAGTTGTCTCATGAGCAGGGACCTAAATTTATATTTTCCTCCTCTTGTGTCCCCTACTTCACTTGGTTGAGATTGTCGCTATGACTAATTGGCGAAATGATATGAAGCCTCCGTGTCTGACCCCGAATGTTACTCCACAAGCATGTCTTAGAAACAAAAGGGTATTTCCTGTTTGCCTTTCCAAAATCATGCCCCTGTTGCTTCAACTCCAGGCAGCCAGTCTTGGTGTGGAGACAGCTTTCTTCCTGCCTAACATGCCAAAGTCTTCCTAGAGAGAACTGGTAATTGGTTGTATCTTGCTCTCTGCACATACATCTCTTCCTGGAGTTGAGCCAGTGGCCAGAATCTAAATATTCTGAACCTTTCTGGTTTCACAATTTTATCCAGGGCCTGCCTAGTGGGTATCAAAGTTTACAAGAACCAGAGTCCACAGCCTGTTGGTAAATGGCCAACTAGGAGTGCCTCTGGGTCACATGGGAATAACCAATCCTGAACTTGCCCCTCGAGGCTTCTACCACTGTGGCTACAGCAGTGCCCGGCACACACAGTGGGTGCTTAACAAAGATTTTTTTGGATAGCAGATGGTTGGATGTATACATTGACAATGGACTGACAAATGGATGGATGAAGGGATGGATGGGTGGATATATGGATGATTTTTAAATGTCATCAATAGTCCCATAGGTTAGTAGTGAGTGTTTAGAGTATGAGTGTCCACAAGCAGTCTTTCTCAAGGTGTAGACCATGAACCTCTTGTATTGCAATCCTCTGGAAAACCTTTTTAAGAAGAGATGACTCAGTGCCACTCCTGGAGATTCCTGCTCAGTGCGTCTGCAGTAGGACTTCATAATCTATAATTTGTCAGACTCCTTGGATAACTGATGATCAGCAAAGATGGAGCCTTCAGCCCTTTCTCCTGGCCTTGCAGGTGCTGAGCCTTTAGCTTTAAGACTAAGAAGGGGATCAGAATCTCCTTTCTTACCTTCAGTTAATATTATCCAAAGACCCATAGCCTGCCTACTGAGAGGGGCCTTCTGGGTTCACCCATTCAGATATGATAAGCTGTCAACTCTCAGTTTGAGCTTTGTTTGGCTCACAGTACTTTTTAAAAATCTGAATTAGTCACCAACATTTAAAAATCAGATGATTTTTAAAAATATGAATTTCTGAATTTTGTTGGGAAAAAAAAGAGAAAGAAAGAGAGTTCTGATTTATTCTTTTTTTTTTTTGGCCATGCAGCATGTGGGATCTTAGTTCCCTGACCAGGGATTGCACCCATATCCTCTGCATTGGAAGCATAGTGTCTTAACCACTGTACCACCAGGGAAGTTCCTGGGCCCTTATTCTTACAAGGAACTGACATCTGGAACCCAGTAGCCACCACCCCTCTCCAGTTGGCCACAGTCCCCACTGGTCCTGTTTCACTCATTCACTTTGCCTCTTGGCCCTTGTAGCCATCTGAGATGGTGTCCATTGCATCACAACCCATCCACTCATTTTAACATAAGGGAACAGAGACCCAGAGAAAGGAAGTCATTTGGATGGATTCAGGCCGTTAGTGAAGGGCAGGGCCAGGTACACCCACAGTTTCCCTGCTCCATGTTAACCATCAAAGTAGGACAAGGAGACTGAGATCAAAAACTTTGGAGTTCCCTGGTGGCTTAGTGATTAGGATTCTGGGCTTTCACTGAGTGGCCCGGATTTGATCCGTGGTTGGGGAACTGAGGTCCCACAAGCCACGCAATGCGGCCACAAAAAAAAAAAAAGCCTTTCGGGAATTCCCTGGCAGTCCAGTGGCTAGGACTCGGCACTTTCACTGCCAGCCTCACAGCATGGCCAAAATAAATAAATAACTAAAATATTTTTTTAAAAAAGCTTGTTTAAAAATGAATTAGCGAGAGGCAGAGTCAAGATGGCGGTGTGGGTAGATGTGGAGTTAGCGTCTCCCCACAACTAGGGCGTCTGCTGGCCTCTGGTGGGGAACGCTGATGCCCAAGGAGACAGGAGGAACCCCAATGTGAACCGGTAGGATGTAAGGGGCTGAAGGGGGAGGAGAAGTGGAGGCCAGACAGGGTTGGAGCCCCTGAGGCCAGGGAGATCAGGAGACGTACTTGGGAGGGGCCTTCTGGAGGAAAGGGAGAGGAGCAGAGGGCGATAGCCTGGCCCACTTGGGCCAGGGAGCCTTGTGAGCTCCCAGGCCAGTTCCCCTTGTACTCCAAAGCCCCCTCCAGGCCACATGGGTCCTGGGAACATAGGAGGGAGGCTGAGGGGAGAATAGGAGAGGCAGATGGGAGGGACCCTCTGGGAAGAGCGGAAGAGGAGCAGAGGGTGATTGCCCTGCCCACTCGAGTCCAGGAAGCCTGCTGAGCTCCCAGGTGAGGTCCCCTGCCCTCTGAGACCAGCGGTGGGAGGCATGCCTGGGCCCCTTCTGCTCCTTGAGCCTAAGCCGCACCCCCCACAGCCCCCAAGGCCTTTTCCAGCCCTGTGGGTCTTGAGCATAGGCCCTGCCCACCACCAAACCTCACCCTTGCTTAGACCCCGCCCTCCACAGCCAAGGTCTTTTCCCCCTTTCTTTTTTTTTTTCTTTTCCCTCCTCCTCTTTTTCACTATTGTGGTACTGATGTACCTTCCAGTTGTTGATTCATCTATATTTTTATTTTTATATTCTTTCTATCATATCTGTTAGCTTCCTAGTCTAATTTTATTTTTTACTTTGTTATTGTTCTTTTTTTTTTTTTTTTGCCACCCCACATGGTTTGAGGGATCTTGGTTCACGAGCCCTGGGTTGGGTCGAAGCTCCTGCAGTGGGAGCTCTGAGTCTGAACCACTGGACTAACAGAGAACCTCAGACCCCAGGGAAAATTCATCAGAATGAGGTCTCATGGAGTTCCTCATCTCAACACTAAGACCCAGCTCTACCCAATAGCCTACAAACTCCAGTGTTGGAAGCCTCAGGTCAAACAACCAGTAAGACAGGAACACAATCTCATTCATTAAAAAAATGAAAAAAAATGAGACGGCAAAAAAATATGTCACAGGTGAAGGAGCAAGGTAAAAACCTACAAGACCAAATAAATGAAGAGGAAATAGGCAATCTACCTGAAAAAGAATTCAGAGTAATGATAGTAAAGATGATCCAGAATCTTGGAAATAGAATGGAGGCACAGATTGAGAAAATAAAAGAAATGTTTAACAAAGATCTAGAAGAACTAAAGAACAAACAGAGATGAACAACACAATAACCGAAATGAAAAATTTATTAGAAGGAATCAATAACAGAATAACTAAGGCAGAAGAATGAATAAGTGAGCTGGAAGACAAAATGGTGGAAATAACTGCTGAGGAGCAGAATAAAGAAAAAAGAATGAAAAGAATTGAACAATCTCAGAGACCTCTGGGACAACACTAAATGCATCAACATTTGAATTATAGGGGTGCCAGAAGAACAAGAGAAAAAGAAACAGTCTGAGAAAATATTTGAAGAGATTATAGTTGAAAACTTCCCTAACATGGGAAAGGAAATAGTCACCCAAGTCCAGGAAGCACAGAGAGTCCCATACAGGATAAACCCTAGGAAAAACACACCAAGACACATATTAATCAAACTAACAAAAATTAAATTCAAAGAAAAAATATTAAAAGCAACAAGGGAAAAACAAAAAATAACATATAAAGGAATCCCCATAAGGTTATCAGCTGATTTATCAGCAGAAACTCTGCAGGCCAGAACAGAGTGGCAGGATATACTTAAAGTGATGGAAGAGCAAAACCTACAACCAAGATTACTCTACCCAGCAAGGATCTCATTCAGATTCGATGGAGAAGTGAAAAGCTTTTCAGACAAGCAAAAGCTAAGAGAATTCAGCACCACCAAACCAGCTTTAGAACAAATGCTAAAGAAACTTCTGTAAGCGGGAAAAAAGGTGAAGAAAAAGACCCACAAAAACAAACCCAAAACAAATAAGAAAATGGTAATAGGAACATATATATCGATAATAACCTTGAATGTAAATGGATTAAATTCCCCAACCAAAAGACACTGACTGGCAGAATGGATACAAAAACAAGACCCATATATATGCTGTCTACAAGAGACCCACTTCAGACCTAGGGACACATACAGACTGAAAGCGAGGGGATTGAAAAAGATATTCCATGCGAATGGAAATCAAAAGAAAGCTGGAGTAGCAATACTCATATCAGATAAAATAGACTTTAAAATAAAGACTGCTACAAGAGATAAGGAGGGACACTACATAATGATCCAAGGATCAATCCAAGAAGAAGATAAAACAATTGTAAATATTTATGCACCCAACATAGGAGCACCTCAATACATAAGGCAAATGCTAACAACCATGGAAGGAGAAATCAACAGTAACACAATTATAGTAGGGGACTTTAACACCCCAGTTACATCCATGGACAAATTATCCAAACAGAAAATAAATAAGGAAACACAAGCTTTAAATGACACAATAGACCAGATAGATTTAATTGATATTTATAGAACATTCCATCCAAAAGTGACAGAATACACTTTCTTCTCAAGTGCACATGGAACATTCTCCAGTATAGATCACATCTTGGTTCACAAATCAAGCCTCAGAAAATTTAAGAAAATTGAAATCATATCAAGCATCTTTTCTGACCACAACGCTATGAGATTGGAAATCACTTACAGGAAAAAAACTGTAAAAAACACAAATACATGGAGGCTAACAGTGTGCTACTAAATAACCAAGAGATCACTGAAGAAATCAAAAAATACATAGAAACAAATGACAACGAAAATATGACGACCCAAAACCTATGAGGTGCAGCAAAAGCAATTCTAAGAGGGAAGTTTATAGCAATTCAATCTCACCTCAAGAAACAAGAAAAATCTCAAATAAACAATCTAACCCTACACTTAAAACAACTAGAGAAAGAAGAACGAAGGAAACCCAAAGTTAGTAGAAGGAAAGAAATCATAAAGATCAGAGCATAAATAAATGAAATAGAAATGAAGAAAACAATAGCAAAGATCAATAAAACTAAAAGCTAGTTCTTTGAGAAGATAAACAAAATTGATAAACCCTTAGCCAGACTCAAAAAGAAAAAAAGGGAGAGGACGCAAGTCAATAAAATTAGAAATGAAAAAGGAAAACTCACAACTGACACAGCAGAAAAACAAAGGATTATAAGAGACTACTACAAACAACTATATGCCAATAAAATGGACAACCATGAAGAAATGGACGAATTCTTGGAAAGGTGCAATTTTCCAAGACTGAACCAGGAAGAATTAGAAAATATAAACAGACCTATCACAAGTAATGAAATTGAAACCATAATTAAAAATCTTCCAACAAACAAAAGTCCAGCACCAGATGGCTTCACAGGCAAATTCTATCAAACATTTAGAAACAAGCTAGCACCTATCCTTCTCAAACTCTTCCAAAAAATTGCAGAGGGAGAAACACCCACAAATTCATTCTACGAAGCCACCATCACTCTGATACGAAAACCAGAAAAAGATATCACAAAAAAAGAAAATTATAGACCAATATCACTGATGAACAAAGATGCAAAAATCCTGAACAAAATACGAGCAAACAGAATCCAACAGCACATTAAAAGGATCATACACCATGATCAAGTGGGATTTATCTCAGGGATGCAAGGATTCTTCAATATACAAAAATCAATCAATGTGATACACCACATTAACAAATTAAGGAATAAAAACCACATGATCATCTCAATAGATGCAGAAAAAGCTTCTGACAAAATTCAACATCCATTTATGATAAAAAAAACTCCCCAGAAAATGGGCATAGAGGGAACCTACCTCAACATAATAAAGGCCATATATGACCAACCCACAGCAAGCATCATACTCTATGGTGAAAAACTGAAAGCATCTCCACTAAGATCAGGAACAAGAAAAGGATATCCACTCTCACCATTATTATTCAATGTAGTTTTGGAAGTCCTAGCCACAGCAATCAGAGAAGAAAAAGAAATAAAAGGAATACAAATTGGAAAAGAAGAAGTAAAATTGCCACTGTTTGCCGATGACATGATACTATACATAGAAAATCCTAAAGATGCCACAAGAAAACTGCTAGAACTAATCAATGAATTTGGTAAGGTTGCAGTTTACAAAATTAACGCACCAAAATCTCTGGCATTCTTATACACCAAGAACAAAAAATCAGAAAGAGAAATTAAGGAAACACTCCCATTTACCACTGCAACTAAAAGAATAAAATACCTAGGAATAAACCTGCCTAAGGAGGTGAAAGACTTGTACTCAGAAAACTATAAAACACTGATAAAAGAAATCAAAGATGACATAAACAGATGGAGGAATATACCATGTTCTTGGATTGGAAGAATCAATATTGTGAAAATGACTATACTACCCAAAGCAATCTATAGATTCAATGCAATCCCTATCAAACTACCAATGGCATTCTTCACAGAATTAGAACAAAAAATTTTACTATTCGTATGGAAACACAAAAGACCCTGAATGGCCAAAGCAATCTTGAGAAAGAAAAACAGAGTTGGAGGAATCAGGCTCCCCAACTTCAAACTATACCACAAAGCTACAGTAATCAAGATAGTATGGTACTGGCACAAAAACAGAAATATAGATCAATGGTACAGGATAGAATGCCCAGAGATAAACCCATGCACATATGGGCACCTAATTTATGACAAAGGAGGCAAGAACATACAATGGAGAAGAGACAGCCTCTTCAATAAGTGGTGCTGGGAAAACTGGACAGCTACCTGTAAAAGAATGAAATTAGAACACTCCCTAACACCATGCACAAAAATAAACTCCAAATGGATTAAAGACTTAAATGTAAGACCAGATACTATAAAACCCTTAGAGGAAAACATAGGAAAAACTCTTTGACATAAACCACAGCAAGTTCTTTTTTGACCCACCTCCTAGAGTAACAGAAATAAAAACAAAAATAAACAAATGGGACTTAATTAAACTTAAAAGCTTTTGCACACACAGCAAAGGAAACCATATACAAGACAAAAAGACAACCCTCAAAATGGGAGAAAATATTTGCAAATGAACAACAGACAAAGGATTAATCTCCAAAATATACAAACAGCTCATGGAGCTCAATATCAAAAAAACAAGCAATCCAGTTAAAAAATGGGCAGAAGACCTAAATAGACATTTCACCAAGGAAGACATACAGATGGCCAAGAGGCACATGAAAAGATGCTCAGTATTAAGGAAATGCAAACCAAAACTACAATGAGGTATCACTTCACACTGGTCAGAATGGCCATTATCAAAAAATCTAGAAGCAATAAATGCTGGAGAGGGTGTGGTGAAAAGGGAACCCTCTTGCACTGTTGATGGGAATGTAAATTGATACAACCACTATGGAGAACAGTATGGAGGTTCCTTAAAAAACTAAAAATAGAACTACCATATGACCCAGCAATCCCACTGCTGGGCGTATACCCTAAGAAAACCATAATTCAAAAAGTCATGTACCACAATGTTCATTGCAGCACTATTTAGAAGAGCCAGGACATGGAAGCAACCTAAGTGTCCATCAACAGATGAATGCATAAAGAAGATGTGGCACATATATACAATGGAATATTACTCAGCCATGAAAAGAAACGAAAATGCGTTATTTGTAGTGAGGTGGATGGACCTAGAGTCTGTCATACGGAGTGAAGTAAGTCAGAAAGAGAAAAATAAATACCGTATGCTAACACATATATGTGGAATCTAAAAAAAAAAAAAAAAAAAAGTACTGATGAACCTAGTTGCAGAGCAGGAATAAAGAGGTAGACATAGAGAATGGACTTGAGGACGTGGGGTGTGAGGGCGAAGCTGGGGCAAAGTGAGAATAGCCTTGACATATATACACTACCGACTGTAAAATAGTTGGCTGGTGGGAAGCAGCAGCATAGAACAGGGAGATCGACTCAGTGCTTTGCGATGACTTGGAGGGGTGGGATAGGGAGGATGGGAGGGAGGCTCAAGAGGGAGGGGATATGGGGACATGTGTATGCATATTACTGATTCTCTTTGTTGTGCAACAGAAACTAACACAGTATTGTGAAGCAATTATACTCTAATAAAGATCAATTTAAAAAAATGAATTAGGAAGTTGACTAAGTAAAACATCATCATAGTCGTCATCATCATCATCATCATCATGAGTATCACCTTAAAAATTATAGAATATGTATTATGTAATGAAGCAAGAATCTCAAGGAGAAAAATCATTTGGGAATTTTTTCAGAATGTGTGATAACATGAATCAATATGCTAACAAAGTGTCTAAAATACCATGCATGCACTGAATGCACAGATCACTTAGTAGGAAGAAATGAATTTGATGTTTCCTCAAAATGGAAAAAAGTATGTCTTGGAAATTAAATTAATGGACACAGCAAAATATCAGGATAAATTCAATCAACTCTAAATTGTTAGATCCAAAGGAGAAAGGAGAGCTTGGTCATTTTCAAGTCATAAATAATCCCCAAGTCTTATTTTAGGCCAGAAACTTACTAACCTTTTGTAAGTGCACAATTCTGTCCTTGGTCTAAGTTTCATACCCCAACTCTCTCCTCTCTCTCCTCTTCCTTACTTGCTCTTCCTACCTTCCCTCTCTCCTCCCCAACTATTAAGCTCTTACTCCAAAAGGAAGCTGACAAACTCATTAAATTTGAAATGTATGCAACTCATACTAGTATCTGGGATTACTGCTTCCAAGGGGATTTAAGCTTTAACGGGAGCCAAGAACCACACTGTTTTTAACGTAGTATGGTGCTTTTTTTATATATTGAAGTATAGTTGATTTACAATATTATATTAGTTTCAGGTGTATGACAAAGTGATTCAATATTTTAATAGATTACTCTCCACTTAAAGTTATTATAGAATAATGGCTCTACATAAAAAAGAACGAAATAATGCCATTTGCAGCAACATGGATGCAACTAGAAATTATCATACTAAGTGAAGTAAGTCAGAAAGAGAAAGACAAATACCATATGATATCACTTACATGTGGAATCTAAAATATGACACAAATGAACCTAACTAGGAAACAGAAACAGAATCGCAGACATAGAGAACAGACTGGTGCGTGCCGGGGGGAGGGGGTTGGGGGAGGGATGGAGTGGGAGGTTAGGGTTAGTAGATGTAAGCTTTTATATATAGAATGGATAAACAACAAGATCCTACTGTATAGCACAGAGAATTATATTCAATATCCTATGGTAAACCATAATGGAAAAGAATATTTAAAAAGAATGTATATATATGTATAACTGTATTACTTTGCTGTACAGCAGAAATTAATACAACATTGTAAATCAACTATACTTCAATTTTTAAAAATTAAAAAAAAATTAGTGACTCTATTTCCTTGTGCTGTACAATATATCCTTGTTGCTAAGAACCACATTTGTAAGTGAGCATTTTCAAAGTATATCAAGTCAGGTAGGAGACCCATATTGTGGGTATATTTTCCCCTGTGTCCCTGAAATTGCTCCTACCCAACTCACATTCTTTTCGGGGTCCCCAGCCTCTCAGGAGGAGCAGCACCAGCCAGGACCTGAGACCAAGCTGCCCCAGTGTCCTTCCCTGGAGACTGGCAGGCCCTGGTTTCTGACCTTTAACCTACTACCCCCAGTGCCCAGGGATCCAGATTCCAATGGGACCTCCCTCCTCCACGTTGTAAAGTTTTCAGGAAGGACAACAAAACTTTGACTTGAGAAATGACTCTTGGTAAGAGCTAGCAGGACTTATCTCTGCCCACAGCTAATCATCTAACAGTGGGCAGAACATCAAAATGAACAGGAGGGCCGTCCGCCCATCCAGCTTGCTGGCACTTACTCTTTTCCAACATTTCTCCATCATTTCCTCACTTGGTCCTCCGAACAGCCATAAGTATCATAAGCCCCAGTGTTCAGAGAAGAAGAACACTGGCCCAGAGAGGTCGTGTGACTAGCCTTAGACCACGAAGCCCAGGCATTGTAGACTCTGGCAGGGATTCTGGGGCAGCCTCAGACTATCTGCCTGGCAGCCTGCCTGCTCTGTTGGATGGTTCCAAATGAGAGAGGCACCTATACCTGGAAAATTCTAAGCAGGTCAACAGCCCAAGAATTTGCCCAGCTGGTTTGTAAAGGTTGCCCCAGCCTGGAACATGGTGAATATCTACACACATATACACATCTCAGAAGTAGACTGTTGACCAGGGTAATCCAGGCACAAACCAGCACATGGCACTGCCTTATGTGTGGTTTTGAATTTCAAGTGGTTATTGTTCTTTGGTCCCATATAAATCAACATTGTTAATTAGATACGGTCTGAGGATGATTCTCTGACAGCTCAGCTAAAGGTTAATTCAGGAGGGCATGCCCAGACTGGCTCTTCTCTCTTTTCCCATCCAAAGGCTCCTGATGACAATGTTCTTACCTCATCAAAGTTTAAGCAAACAAGCAGCGGGGTAGAGATGGTGGGAACCAGTGTAGGTAAGCTACATGGAACCTGCCCTTGGGAAGATCTGAATTCTAGCCCTAGTTCTGCCTTGAAACCACCAGTAAGACCTTGGGAAAGTCCTTCCTTTCTCCAGGGTTCAATCTCCGGAAGAATGAAGTAATAAAACTGGAGTTGATAACCCCTGAATTTCCTTCTGGCTCAGACATTTTGTGATTCTGAGATCTGAAAAGGAGCTACACTGTAACCCGGCACGCTGGGATGTACCCCAGACACAGGAACATGCCCTGGACTCCAGGTGAGAGGAGTCGGGAGTTCACCCACTGACTTGCTGTTGCCTTAGGCATGTCCCCTTCCCCCTGGTAACGTCACCCTCTGACCCAAATACAAACACCATCATAGGGTAAACCTCATCTCAAAGACTCCCTGGGATTCCCTAAGAGCTCTGAGAAGTAGAAAATAAACAGGCCTTCTCCAGACTAAGTAAATACCAGAGTTGAGGAAATTCCCTGGTAAGTTTCCCTGTGAAGAGAGCATCTGAGGGTTAACACATCCCCACGAATCTTCAGATCAGTCAGGAGCTGTGTTCAGGGCTGGAGAGAACAGACCAGAGCTCAAAGACACGTCTCTGTTCTAATGGAGGCTACTGCTTGATTAGAGAGAGGGAAATGACCTCCACCCACTTCCCAGTGAGACTTTATCAATAAATCTGCAGCAGCTGTAGCTGTTGAGAAGCTGTTGCATACGGGGAGTGACATTCGGGATAACTGGGTCTACCAGACAGCTGAGGGGCAGCCCAGCACCTGGTACAGTGCCTGACTCACAGTGGGCCCTCAGTGATATCTGTGGAGTGAATGAATGAATAAGCCCTTTAGGAAATCTTATTTTAATTTAACACATTTTAATGTGGACTTTCCTATAGTGATACTTCTCTGCAGATAGTGTTTTATAGAAAGATCTGGCTCCAGGGAACGCGGTAGCTGTTAGTCTACGACCTTGTGCAAGGAGCATGACTTCCTCTGCAGACCAATGGTGTAATAATCTGTCTCTCACAGGGTTGTGATGAGAAGGAAATGAGGCAATCATGCAGAAGCTCTTTGCAAACTGAAAAGTACTATGTACAGTTGCCATCCTATCCTCCTCTGTGCAGGATCAACACAGAAAACGATCTGTTCCTGATCATTTAAGACCATTACTGCAAGCATCGGCCATCACAATGTTCTTTAGCTACAGCTGGAGGTGGACACGTGGACACTGTCCTGTGTAGCAGAAATGCCCTAACCCCAAACGACCCACTCCACAGAGATTCAGTGGGCCAGTGGGTTGGGGCACAACCCAGGCATCATCTGACTAAAACACCCTGGGTGATTCTGATGTTTCAAGAAGCTATACTTAGGCATCGAAATCAAACATATTTTTCCCCTTGCCCTGGTGAGGGGCAGCATGGGCAGCTGTTCACCCCTCTTCTCTCCAAATCAGTGGAGTCAGGATGTTTTCTGTTTCATGATCACCGTGTATCATCAACTTCACCTTGGCACTGTTTGCTGCTCACCACCCGAGCACCAGTCTCCTTGCTGCTTCTGCTGATAACCGCAATTGTTCTCACCCCTCCGTGCTCACACCTTTGCCCCACCCTCTTTTTCTCTAGGTCCTGTGGCGTTTCCTTCACTCCATGACTTTTGTAAGTGAAGATTGGCCTTTGGTAGATCTCACCAAGCTATCCCAATGCCCTTCTGCTTCTGTCTGCTGAGCAACCCCATCTCAGCCTGAGCCAGTCTGGCTCAATGGATCTCCTTCCAGTACCTGGGGGATGAGGGGTTGTTTGCTTGTGTTATGGCCTGAATGTCTGCGTCCCCTGAAAATTCATGTGTTGAAATCCTAACCCCCAGTGTAATAGTATCCAAAGGTGGGGCTTTGGGAGGTGATAAGGTCATGAAGGTGGAGCCTTCATGAATGGGGTTAGTGCCCTTATAAAAGGGAATCTCAGCCCTCCTACCATATGAGGACACACTGAGAAGTCAGCAGTCTGCCACCTGGAAGCCTGTTCTCACCAGAGCTCAACCAGTCTGGCACACCGACCTCAGATTCCTAGCCTCCGCTCTTGATAAGCTACCTGGTCGGTGATGTTCTGTCACAGCAGCCCGAACTGACCAAGACTATTTGACAGGTTGGTTTTTTCTGGAAGGCTTTGAAACAAACAGTACATGCGAATGAATGCCTGAGAGACTCAGAGGAAAGAACTGATTGATGTTTGTAGGCGTTTATCGAGAGAGAAGCAGGATAGGGCTTTCACAGATGGAGCTTGAATGGTTGGCCAGACAAATGTGGCCCCACTTCCTCTAGGAAAAATGCAAAAGGACTCCCAGCTGATGTCGACAACCCTCCACTAATTCATGATAAGAATAGAAGAGTCACGTTTACAGATCCAAACTTTCCTTCTTTCATAATTTAGCTATCTTCTTCCTTCCCAGTTTTTGCCAGAAAGATGAACAGCCCAAAGCAGACGAAGCTGTTGTTAAAGGCAGAGCAGGTGCCAGAGAACAAAGGCGAGAAGCACCCAGAGACAGGACAGAAAGAAGGCTTCCTCGGATGCACCTGCCCTGGTGTCCACTCTTGGTTTCTCTGTGGGGCTCCTGCTGGGGGTGGGGCACTGTGCCCTCTCAGTGCTGCCACCCAAATCATTGGTGGCTTCACTGAGGGGGGACTTTCTTTCAGCAGGACTGTCTTGGGATACCTTGGTCTTGCAGATCAGGTCAGTCACTGCTTCACGGAACACGTGGAAAATGCAGTCTCTTTGTCTTCTAAATGTATTAGTTTGCCAGGGCTGCCTTTTCAAAGCACCACAACCTGGGTGGCTTAAACAACAGAAATGTAGTCTCTCATGGTTCTGGAAGTTACAAGTCTGAGATTGCCAGCAGGGCCAGTTACTTCTGAGGGCTGTGAGTGAAATTCTGTCCCATGCCTCTCCTCTAGCTTCTGGTGGTTTGCTGGCACTCTTTGGTGTTCCTTGGCTTATGGAAACATCACCCGATGTCTGCCTTCATCTTCACATGGCGTTCTCCCTGTGTACGTGTGTGTCTGTGTCCAAATTTCCCTTTTTTTTGTAAGAACACCAGTCATATTAGGTTAGGGGCCCACTTACTGCAGTATGACCTCATCTTAATTGAACTACTTATATCTCTAATGATCATACTTCCAAATCAGGTCACATTTTGAGGTATTGGGGGTTAGGACTTCAATGTGTGAATTGAGGGGGGACACAATTCAACCCGGAACACTATAGTATAGTTGATCTGGTCCTCTTCGTGAACTCAGATTTTCTGCATAGTGTGTGGTGTGGAGGGGCAGAGGGATATTAGAGGCATATATATAGTGCAATCCAGTAAAAGAATTCAAACAACCTCTCCAGAAATGTGTACCTCTCTAGAAAAAAGAAAATGACTGTGTCTCTGACATCACTCCTCCCTGCCCCATCCTAAGATGACAGATGGGTTTGTGGCAGAGGAAGCTGCTTAAGCCACCTTATGGCTGCAGGAAGAGTCGCATCTTCTGGCACGATGGCCTAAGTTACTCTCCCTTCAAGGCACTGTCCCCCCCTCTTCCTGGCTGCTGCTTGTCTAGCTGGCATTTGAGGCTTCAGGCAGCAGCTGGTAGAGCTCAGTGTCCGTCTCCTTAGCTCTCAGGGTCCAGGTGGTACACCCCACTCTCGTCCTCTCCACCGTCTCTTCCTGGAGCTACAGATGCTCTAAGGTCCTGCTGCAGCTCCCTTTGGTACTTGACCCAGATGATCTATCCAGGGACCCAGACCTACAGGACCACTTGCCCATCCCCTTCTCCACCTGAACTTGTTTTTCAAAAATGTGTTCTTTTATTTTTAAATAACACTGAAAATCTTTATAATCAGGTCAGTAGCCATGTTTTTAGTTCACCACCCAGTCACATTCAAGGGGAGGATATATCAGTCCCTGGAGGTTACAATACTCCAGGAAAGATCTAGTACTCTCCCCAAAACCTGGAGGAATTCTGAGAGAAAAATTACCAAGAGCTGGAAATGGCCTGTGCTTTCTTTGGGGGGCACTAAAGCAGCTCGGCCCTTCTCTTTCCCTTCTTCTTTCATCATTGAACCACTTCTGCTACCTGCTGCCCCCTCTGGTTCATTTTACCTTCCCTATTGCCCATGTGGCAGAGCTCATGTGGCCACTATTGGTTGCCGGGGAGGGGGGACAGCCAGAAAGGCAGGAAGAGAGGCAGAGATGAAGTTTCTGATTCTCAGGGCCCCTCATTCATGTCTGCTATGGCCCCTGGTATCTCTAACTGGGGCAGTAACTGCAAAAAACCTAATGTTTGTTGAACCAAGGATTTACAGTATCAACCAGAAAATCAAAATATCATGTGTGCATGTGGCCTGAGGCACAAATGCAGCACTCCATCAAACTTCAAAGGGGGATTAATCAAGGCATCCAAGAGGCAGGAATGAAACCACAGAGGCAGGAGGGAACAAGTGTGTCCACTCACTGCTCATCTCCCACAGTCTGGCTCTCTAGCCCCATCCACCACCAGCCCGCAAAACTGTTGCCTAGGGACTTCCCTGGTGGTCCAGTGGTAAAGAATCCGCCTTCCAATGCAGGGGATGCGCATTCAATCCCTGGTCGGGGGACTAAGATCCCACATGCCCTGTGGCAGCTAAGCCCGCTTACCACAACTACTGAGCTCACGCACCTCAACTAGAGCCTGCGTGCCGCAAACTACAGAGCCCACACGCCCTGGAGCCGGTGCGCCACAACTAGAGAAGAGAAAAAAACCCGCATGCCACTAGAGAGAAGCCCGTGTGCTGCAACAAAGACTCCGCATGTTGCAACAAAAGATTCCGCATGCTTCAACAACGATCCCACGTGCCACAGCTAAGACCTGACGCAGCCAAAAAATAAATAAATAAATAATAGATATTAAAAAAAAAACTGCTGCCTAGGTTGGACCTAGATAGGACAAATTCCATGACCACATCTCCATTGTACTTTCCGTTGAATTCTTTGCAAGACTGAACACTCTTGGTTACACTCATACTAGCTAACATTTATCCTAAGTTTATTACAATAAGCAGCCTTCCAAGGTCTTTTCACTTTTTGTCTCAATGTATCATCAGAAGAACCCTATGAGGAAGGTGCTGTTATTTGCCCAAACTTACAAAGGAGGAAATAGAGGCACAGAGAGGCTGAGAAACTTGCCCAAGGGCACACAGGATGTGGTGGAGCTAGAAATTAGACTTGGGCATTCACCTCCAGAGATCATGTTCTCCTTGACCTTCCCAGAAAGAGGGAAATGTGTTTAGGTCTTTGATGCAGACTTTGAAAGGCAAGTTTTGTTGGGATTGACATATATACACTAATATGTATAAAATGGATTACTAATAAGAACCTGCTGTATAAAAAAATAAATAAAATTCTAAAATTCAAAAAAAAAAAAAGAAAGGCAAGTTTTGGGGGAGTGAGGGTGGCATAATGTGTGTCCACATGTGCAAGGCTGATTTTTTTAAATTAATGAATTAATTTATTTATGGCTGTGTTGGGTCTTCGTTTCTGTGCGAGGGCTTTCTCTAGTTGTGGCAAACGGGGGCCACTCTTCATTGCGGTGTGCGGGCCTCTCACTATCGTGGCCTCTCTTGTTGCGGAGCACAGGCTCCAGACGCGCAGGCTCAGTAGTTGTGGCTCACGGGCCCAGTTGCTCCGCGGCATGTGGGATCTTCCCAGACCAGGGCTCGAACCCATGTCCCCTGCATTGGCAGGCAGATTCTCAACCACTGCACCACCAGAGAAGCCCAAGACTGATATTTTTTTAAAGAGTTTCTTGGTGGATCTTGGTTCATTTCATGGTGGGATGAAATATATGACTCATGTGGCCATGTCCTTCCTTCTAGTAAAAAAAAATCTTCATTCTGGAGTCCTGGTCTTCCTTTCCCTTTCTCAGTTCACTGAGAGTCCTTAGGATTCTATTTGCCAAGTATGGCTTTGGAGGCCACTATGGGCAAATGCTACTGTTATTCTCTACTCCACTGAGACCCATGCTCTCTGAAGTCCTTGCTTCCCTAACACCTGAACCAGGGTGTCAGTGTCCCCTGCCTGATGTCACCATGTTGCTGTGCAGACAACCCCTGGGGCAGGGGGCAGGTGAGGCGAAGCTTTACTGCAAAGGACTTGAAAATCCATATGCAAACCTGGTTCTACTATTCAATGTATAAATCCTTGAACCATAATCCTTACAAACTAAATAAATAGTATGTCTCACACATATATTTTAAATGTATGCAGATATTGCTGTCATCAAAAGGCAAATTCACTTAAAAACCTGAGTGATTTTTGGTGATAATAAGTAATACTTTCATAGCATTTACTCTTTACCAGGCTCTATCCTAAGCAGTTTACATGTATCAACTCATTTAATCCTCACAATAGCCTAGAAGAAAAGTACAATTATTATAATTATCCCTATTTTATTTATGAGGAAACTGAGACACAGAGAGGCTAAGTAACTTGCCCAAGGCCACATAGCTAATGAGTGGCACATTCAGGATTTGATCACAGTGTATGGGCTCTGAACCACTGCACCATGCTGGTCTGTGTTTGCTCAACCAATGGATACTACAAACATTCATCCCATCATCACATGGATGGGAAAAAGCCCCCAAACCTAAAAAGTTCCAAAACCTTAGCTCTATGGTAAATGTCCTATTTTTCTTAATAAAACTTTTCTGTTTGGGAATTGTATTAGATTTACAGAAGGGTTGCAAAGATAGTACAAAGAGTTCCTGCACACTCCTCACAATTTTAGTTCTCCCTGGTGTTATCATCTTTCACGGATACATTTGTCAAAACTAAGAAACAAACATTGGTACATTATTATTAACTAAACTCCAAATTTTGCTTGGAATCTTCCAGTTTTCCAATCAGTGTTCTTCTTTTGTGTTCCAGGACCCTATCCAAGACCTCACATTCCATTTAGTCCTCATGTCTCCTTAGCCTCCTCTGAGCTGAGACGGTTTCTCAGATTTTCCTTGTTTTTTGTGACCTTGACCGTCTTAAAGAGTGCTGTTCAGGCTTTTGGCAGAATGTCCCTCAGTTTGGGATTGTCTGATGTTTTTTCATGATTAGACATGAGGTTACAGACTTTCTGAAAAGAATATTATGGAAATGAAGTGTCCTCATCATATATCGGGTGTGATGATTAATTTTTTTGCGTCAACTTGACTTGGCTCAGCGATGCTCAGATAGCTGGTAAAACATTACTTCTGGGGCTTCCCTGGTGGCGCAGTGGTTGAGAATCCGCCTGCCAATGCAGGGGACACGGGTTCGAGCCCTGGTCCGGGAAGATCCCACATGCCGCGGAGCAACTGGGCCCCTGTGCCACAACTACTGAGCCTGCGCTCTAGAGCCCGCGAGCCACAATCACTGAGCCCATGTGCCACAACTACTGAGCCTGCGTGCCTAGGGCCCGTGCTCTGCAACAAGAGAAGCCACCGCCATGAGAAGCCCGTGCACCGCAGCGAAGAGTGGCCCCCGCTCCCTGCAGCTAGGGAAAGCCCGCGTGCAGCAATGAAGACCCAACACAGCCAAAAATAAATAAACAAAAAATAAATAAATAAAAAACAAAACAAAACAAAACAAAAAAAAAACATTACTTCTGCGTGTTTCCAGAAGAGATAAGTATTTGAATCTGTGAGTAAAGCAGTTCGCCCTCACCAACGCGGGTGGGCATCACCCAATCTGTGAGGGCTCATATAGAACAAAAAAGTGGAGGAAGGGTGCATTTGCATTTTGTTTGAGCTGTGACATCCACCTTCCCCTGCTCTCAGACATCAGTGCATGTGGTTCTAGAGCTTTTGGGATCAGACTGGGACTTACAACATCTGCCCCCGATTCTCAGTCCTTCAGACTCGGACTGAATTACACCATCGGCTTCCCCATTCTCCAACTTGTGGACGACAGACTGTGGGATTGCTCGGCCTCCATGACCATGTGAGCCAATTCCTGTAATACATCTCCTCTTATCGCTCTCTATGTATCCTACTGGTTCTGTTTCTCTGGAGAACCCTGATTCATATAAGGGGTTACATGACATGCATATCACCAGTGATAGCAACCTTAATAATGTGATTAAGATGGTGTTTGCCAGATTTCCCCACTGTGTGAGGCTACCATTTCCCCCTTTCTATGTCTGTCCTCTGGAGGGAAGTCTCTAAGTCTGGCCTACACATGGGGTAGGGACACGAGTAGATTAAGATCCCCTCTCCTGGAGGTGGGAATACTGACATATATTGTTTGAACTTCTGTAAGGAAGACGTTCCCCTGCATTTATTCACTTATTTGATCATTTATTTATATCACTATGGACTCTTGTGTCAATGCCACTTTTAACATTCAGTTTTGCTTCTTCTCCAGAAAGTCCATGTGCAACTCTGGACATGCTGGCCTGGGTCTGAGCTTCCCCTCGCCCACACAGGCCTGGTTCATCCCCCTCCATATTCTGGCTTTTGCATTATTTGCTACGCCCACAGTGTCTTACAGATGTCTTTCCTCCAGCCAAGTCCTGCCTGTTTTCCAACGACCAGCTCAAGACTCATCTCTTCAATGAAGCATCCCCCACTCCATGTTTCTCTTTCTCGCTCTCTCTTTTTTTATAACTTCTATAAAACCAAGTGACTGCATTATCCAAACTGACGCTTATGTTGCTGTTGATTGTTTCACTAGGGTAGCTCTTATAATTCTATCTGCTCCTTAAGGAAGGAGAACATACTGTCTTTTCTTTTCTCCTTTTTTCCCCTTTCCAAATAACACATATCCAACAATTCAATTCATTGAACTGAACAGAATCAGAGGATCAAATTCAAACAGAACAGAAAAAAAATCCAGATAGATCTGGATCAATTCTTTAAACTATGCTATTTCCCAAGAGCAAATGAGCAATTTTGTTTCATGACCAATATATAATTTTACTGTAATCAATGCACCAAACTGAAGGCCTGTGTCCCTCTCTGGACCAAATGCTAAGTCTGTTCTTTTCGTGACCAAAAATATCTAATCCCTTTCTCTTCTTTGGCAGATCTCACTAGCCAATTTGTCTGATCAATGTTCATAATCAAGGAATTAGCTGGCTAATTGTAAATTGTGTTAATATTTACAAAGTGGGCACGGGAACTTTGTCCTGGTGGGCTGTGTGTAGGGGGCAGAAGCATTTCTCTGGTGCTCCAAGTGAAAAAGCAGCCCTGAAGGTAACACTGCGGGACTGTAAATGCTGGTTTAAAGAGGAAAACAATGGCAGGTGGGCATGAGGGGTGTACAGTACATCCTCTGTTTCCACACATCATGTTGTTACAACAACCCCCTGGTCTTCAGGTCACCCTGTCACTCTTGAAATATAACCCTGCCCCATAAATGCCTGATCAAATGGAACTGTCCATCAATGCAGGGGGCAGTTCTGCCCTCCATACCAGCCTTAAAGAAGGGCTTCCCAGTGGCCAGACCAAGCCTGTTTGGTGGACTTCGGTGGAAGGGTTGGTGGGAGAGGGGTTGTTCCTTTCACTGCCCGGTGAATTTCAGGCTGAAGGACCCAGCTCAGAGCTGGGACTGTGTGGTCATTAAAACGACCATTTGGTGAAACCATCAGCTTGACGCTGTTCTCTCAGCCACATGACTGGCTCTTGGAGTGATCGGATGTTTATTATGTCAATGTCTCTCACATGCAGCTTTTACCCTTCTTGGGGGACTTTTTGATTAGCCAGGAACCTGCCCACTATGAAATTGTCTGCCCTGCTCCCCAGAGCTCTCAGGCGACACTGGGGAGTCATTCCAAGCCTGATTTCAGGAGTTACAAGGTCATGAGAACCTCCTGAACAGTTCATATGGTGTTGCCATCTATTGACGTTTCCACCCTCAGCCTTGTGAGTAGAATTGCTAAGACTGTTCCGCCACTTCTGCCCCAAAGAAGGGCTCCTTTTTCCATGCCTGGAAGATAGGCACTGGCCAACTACAGCGCCAGGGCTTCTATTCATGAATTCATAACACTGCCCACATTGTTCACAGTTGGGCTGCACATAAGCATAAAGTTATTGTCCAATAGTTGCCATGTGTTACATTGGCAAAGAAAATCAGTTCCAAATACCTTGATGTCAAGTGGCCAAGTTACCTCATTAGGACTGTACTTTCAAGCTCAGGCTAGAGATGGGAAATTTACAGACAACTTACTGAGCAAATTCAGGCTTCTTTGACCATCCTAAATCGAGAGGAAAGAATATGAACTTGGACATGCAAGAGGCAGACAAAGGAAATTTCTCCTATCTCCCACCCAGTGAGAGGCTGAACATGAGGTCACCTGGAGTCCATCAGAGGCTACTGTCATGTTCCCAAGCCTTATGCAGCCAATAGAGTCTTTCCACAGACCAGTAGTCTCAGCTGTGCATTTTCACTTTGTGATGATTAATTTTATGTCGCATCTTGGCTGGGGCACAAAGTCCAGATAGTTTGTCAAACATTACTCTGGATGTTTCTGTGAAAGTGTGTTTTTTTAAATGAGATTAACATTTAAACTGGTGGACTTTGAGTAAAGTAGATGACACTCCATAATGTGGGTGGGCCTCATCCAATCAGTTGAAGGCCTTACTTAATAGAAAGAGGACACACCTCCCCAAGCAAGAAGGAATTCTGCCAACAGATGGCCTTTGGGCTGCAGCTCTTCCTTGGGTCTCCAGCCTGCTGGCCTGCCTTGCAGATTTTGGACTCACCAGCCTCCACAATTGCATGAGCCAATTCCTTAAAATAAATCTCTCTCAATAAAGATAGATAGATAGATGATAGATAGAAATAGATACAGATATAGACATCCTACTGGTCCCGTTTCTCTGGAATACTCTGACTAATTTATTTAACTCCTGTTTTTATGGAAGGCTCCCAGGTATTTTGTGGTGGTGGTTTTCCTAAAATGTTATCTGAGCTCCTAAGTCCCCAAAGCCTTTGGTTCACCATTTAATTCAAAAGCACTGCTCTGGTCTGATACAACGTCTCTTTCACCCCAAATCCTGGCATCCCATGTACTTTTTCAGTTAGTCTTCAGACCTCTGCTGGTTACAGAACATAGGCTCTCCTTCGTTCACGGACCTTAGGTCAAGTGTAGGCTAGTCGTGGACAAGACAAGAGGAGACACATAGTCTACAAATCTCCCCTTGGATCTTCAAGCCCTTGGTTCCCAGCCTCTCCATGTTCCCACCACCCAAGGAGGTAGATGGTTTCATTCTGATTCCAGATTAAGAAGATACAGCTGATTCATTCCAGGAGACAGCATGAATCTCTGGAGTAGCATAAGCATGAGAACATAAGCTTTGGTTTCTGGTCATGGACATCAAATGATGCCGGCCCCAGCTTCCCTAAGTCTGATTTCAGAATATATTCATCTTATTACCGCCCTCTCTCCTGCTTATCCAATTTCTTTACCTCTGAAATGGGCACAATCATATTAGCTCTGTCTGTTCAGTGTAGTCTCAAGTGCTACAGTCTTCAGCCCCAAGGGATATAATAAGTTCTCACAAGAATCCTGTTATTAGCCCCGTGAGTCACTCAGTTCACAAACAGTAGGGCTGGCCTGGTCCTGGACATGAACTTGCTGGGGCAGTGCTATCAGAGAAGAGTAGGGAGCATGACGTAGGGTCTGTGTCTGAACCACAGAAGCCCGAAGTGTTGGCTAATTGACTACCCTTTCCCTGAGGACGTCACGGCGCAAGGTCCCGCAGCTCAAAGTCATCTGGGAGCAGCAGGGAGAAGGTTAGGCGAATCGGGAGATGAATAGTCAGGGAGAACACTTGGCAAAACATGGAGGCTCAGTTGGGTGCCTCTCCACTCTCACGGCCGCACCTTTTTTCCTGCTGGTACCCCTTATCCATCCCAGGCTCCCAAGCCCTCGTTCTTTCCGAATCCTCTGTGTTCAAACCAGTTTTCCGGAAACTCTCCTTAATGAACGTACACACTTTTCCATTTTTTTTAAATGAAATATGTTCTTGGGTAAGGACCATTCTGTTGAACATGTGTTTGCATCCTGACCTGTGACAGAGGGCTGCCCTCAGAGCTGATGACATGAACAAGGTGGTACCTTTCCCTATGCTGACTAGCCCAGCTCATTCTGCTTTTTTGGTTATTAGGCCTGTTTTCTTAGACTTGCTGCCACTGCCCCACTGTTGGGCTGTCTACCATCTTCTCTCCTTACCATAAAACCTGCCCTCTCAGCATCACCCACCATCTGGTTTGCTGTAGGTTGGAGACCCAGTACCCAACTTCCAAGAGCCATGGAAGCAGGTCCTGAGGGAGGCGGCGCTGTTGTGCAGGGGCGTCCCTGTAACTGTTACACACTTCATACTTGGCCTCTGGAAGGCCCATTTGTAACCTGGATTCCAGCCTTCATTTCCTCCCTTATAAATGATGATAATAATTACTACCTCATGGGTGGGAATTAAGGGAGGTAATATGTGTAAAAACCTTATCATATGTAAATATGTACTTACATATTTATATTATATGTATAGCACTTTACACATAAAAAGCATTTAGTAAATGGTAGCTTTAATATTCTTATTTTGACTGCCGTAGAACTATTACTTTTTTTTCCCTTCATCTCTTCTGTAGTATTGAGGTTGTCAAAATAAGTTAACACAATGTGCAATCTGATCTCTGTATTATTCTAGCTACACTTTTAGTGTCACCATGAAAAAATTGTCTTTTTACATTTAGGGTCTCTTTTGACCCTGATGACCTTCTGAGGGTACTCAGTCAGTCTGCCCTAATTTCCCAGGAGTGGAAAGGGAGCTTGACAAGCATCTCACAGCTCTTTTCTTTCTCCTACGTAGAGTGTATACATATATTACATGGATCCAGAAGACTGGAAGAACAGCCAGACTCCAAAATCCTTTGGGCAATTTTGACAAATATTGGTTGATGATGGTGATGCTGTTGGAAACTTAGGTGGCCTGTCTGACTCTTCAAATTGTAAAGAATGTAGTGAATTAGAGAAGTTAGGTAAAAATCAAATCCTTTTAAATGTTCACAGGGAATTTGCCTTTAAAAACCTTTCAGTGACTCCTTTTTTTCCTAGTAAAGATTAAATTGGGAAGTGAATAACTAGCCCTATATTTATCCATTTTGCCAATCTAGATTGCCCCATGCCCACGTGATCCAAGGGCATCACGAAGAGAAGAACCCAGATTGTTGAAGCCAAAGTGGATGCAGGGAATCACAATGCCAGCTGACCTGGACAAATACCCAGCTGGTTTTCCAGTCTACGTCTGTCTTTCTTCAGTCTTGATGCCTCACAAATACTTCAGGTCGAGACTCACGCTGGAGAAGGATGAGTCTTTCTAATCCATCCCTTCAAGCAGAAGTGGGAGGGCAGGGAAGGGGAAGGGATTTGTCTTCGGTGGGTGCTTTCCTTCCGAACTCTAGCTTTAGGAGCAGAGAGCGGAAACACCCCCATATGGATGCCTAGCTCCTTAGAGGGTAACCTGCATGGGCTGATAGTGTTTGAATAGTTGCTTTTCTCATCCAGCTCCTCATTCGTTTATTTAAACTATGACACGATCAGAAACCCTTCGAGTGCCTTGGCCTCCTTTCCCTTCTCTCCACTCCTGATCCAGTCTAACTGAAGGCTCAGATTCGATTTGGAAGGAGAATAGTCTTCTTTGGTCAAGAGCCAAGTTCTTAATGGGAGACTCTGCGGAGTCAATCCGATTGTGTGGCATGAAGAGCTCCTGGGCTGGGCCTCACTACCGCCACAGACACGATAGGCTCCTCTCCCACCCCAGCAGCAGCAGAAAGACTAGTTCTCCACTCCTACACTGTTGGTGGTGCGGCCACTATGGAAAACAGTATAGAGTGTCCTCAAAAAACTAAAAGTAGCGTTGCCATATGATCCAGCAGTCCCACTCCTGGGCATATACCCAGACAAAGCTGTAATTTGAAAAGATACGTGCACCCCTGTGTTCATAGCAGCACTGTTTACAGTAGCCAAGACATGGAAACAACCTAAATGTCCATCAACATGAACGGATAAAGAAGATGTGGTGTGTGTGTATACATACACACACACACACACACACACACACACACACGCAATAGAATATTACTCAGCCACTAAAAAGAATGAAATAATGCCATTTGCAGCAACATGGATGGACCTAGAGATTATCATACTAAGTAATGTAAGTCAGAAAGAGAAAGACAAATACCATATGCTATCCCTTATATGTGGAATCTAAAATATGACACAAATGAACATATCTACGAAACAAAAACAGACTCACAGACATAGAGAACAGACTTGCGGCTGCAGAGGTGGGGGAGGATTGGGAGTTTGGGGTTAGCAGATGCAAACTATTATATAGGGAATGGATAAACAACAAAGTCCTACTGTATAGCACAGGGAGCTATATTCAATATCCTGTGATAAACCATAATGGAAAAGAATATGAAAAAGAATATATATATGTATAACTGAATCACTGGGCCGTACAGCAGCAATTAAACACAACATTGTAAATCAACTATACTTCAATAAAAATTTAAAAATATACATTAGCTCTCTATCAGAGTGATGTTGGGCAAGAAGCTGCTGGCTCTGGTGACAAGGACCAGAACACCTGCAAGGAAGGGGCATGAACAAAGCCAGCACAGGACTGAAGCTACCCAGAAAGAGGGGTCCCATGACCCCCCCATCCTGCGTCTCCCCAGCCACACTTCTCCAGCCTGCCACCTTCCACTGTCATCTGCTCACAGCTGAGAGGGCGCGCAGTGGGGGCAGGCACGGAGCAGCTAGCTGTTTGGAGAGTGTACTCAGACTTCCCAAGAAAATCCCCTGAAGTCATGGACTTGGGAGAGAAGGGAGGGGCTGGGTGGAGGGGAAAGGGGGGTTGGAGGCAGGAGAGTTATCAGAAAGGCTCAGAGAGAAAGACCAGGGGACTTCCCACAGTGACTGAAGGGTAGACTAGCTTTACATCAGAGCTAGAAGGGACTCAGGGCCAGTGGTTGAAGACTTTTTAGGGTCACAAACTGCCTTGGGATCCTGATAAAACTGGAGCTCTCCCCTGAGAAAAATGCATCTGAGCTCACTCACCTGTACATCTCACACTTGCACGTGCACACATACACACACAAAGTTCACATACCATTTCAGGAGGTTCACAGACCTCTCAACTCATCTTTGGGACCCCCAAGGTCTATAGATTCCTAGCTGAGGAACTCTGCCTCTAGTCCTGTGGTCCTGTGTCCTCAGCTGAGGGTAACTTTGCCCCCGCGTCTAGTGGGCAGAGGCCAGGGGTGCTGTCAAACATCCTAAGTGCACAGGACCACAACCCACAGCAAAGTGTTATCTGGCCCCAAATGTCAATCGTGCCAGTGTTGAGAATCCTGCTGCATCATCTCATCGTAGACATGTCCAGTAATCCACCTACGATCACGCAAGTAATTATTAGCAAGGCCAGGACTACTACCGGATAATAAATAATGATGGCCCCTTTACTGAGCACTTATTATGTACCAGACACTGTTCCTAGTACTTTACATGAATGAATTCACTTACGTCTCACAACCATCCTCTGAGTTGGGTGTAGTTATACCCATTTTACAGATAAAGAAATTGAGGCAGAGAAGCTGTGTCCCAACCAAAGTCATGTGGCTGATAAGGAGTGAAGCTGGGGTTTGAACCCAGACAGTCTGGCTCTAGGGTCTGTCCAGGCCGTTAACCCTTGCAACACTCTGCCTGGATCCTAATAACAACCTGTATTCCAACAGGTCAGCAAAAAGTAGCATCCTCCTGGGTGGGCAATACTGGTCCTCTAAAGTCCTTCTCTCTTTTCTCTATTGTTCAGACCCTGGTTTTAGTTTCCTATTAGACTCTATAGTTTTTCTTCTTGGAGTCGATTTCCCCTCTCCCTAGGTAGATCTTATATTTCTGTAGTTATTTACAGTTTTCAAAATATATTTTCATCCACTATTGCATCTGATCTTTAAAACAACTCTGTGATGCAAGAAGGGCACTTTGCAGATGAGAAAAATAGAGAACAAGGTCCCTGGACAGGCAAGTGGTTAGAGCCAGAACTGGCAGCTTCAGAGCGCTGTGCATGCCAGCTCTGCCTGCTCCCTCTGACCACCACTTAGCTCTTGCTCAGACCTCAGGGACTCTGCAGCTTCTGTGATGAGGGAATACTTATTCACAAGCCCATTATATGAAACATTTTATTAACCTTCAACAGAAGGATAAATCTAGGTTCATAAGGCCAGACTTTAATTGAAACGTATTCATTTAACATTTGCTACTAGGGCGAAGCAATCTAAAATTCCCAAGCATCGTCCTAACTCCTGAATTGCTTCATCTGTCTCCTTCTGGCTCCTTGCTGCACTTCCTTGCTGAAGTTATGTTACGCTGTGGGCGACGCTGTTCTGTTTTGATTTTTCCAAAAAAATGAGCTGTGCTGGGCTGCCTGCCAGCTGGTGCTCCCACCTCTACCCAGAAACTGCACCCCTTTACCTATCGCTGTGTGTTCTCAAACTCCACATTCCATTCAACGGGTCCAATCTACAGTTCACATCTTCTCTTGGCAGAAATCTCAAGAAATGATTACCAGTACCTGGATAAGAACCAGTCTTTTAAGCAATGTTCAAAACAAGATCCCAGAACAGAAAAAAAAGTTCCAATTTCCCTTGCCTCTGCCCCACAGCACATAGACCTTGCCTCTTGAGCCTGTGTAGTGAACAGAATTGCCTCTAGTTAGAGATAAAGTGAATGAACAAGGAGCTTTCCTTAATTTAATTATGGATCTATTCATTGACTCACCCAACTATTTTATGTTGCTTTTTATACCCCACTGTGCTCTGAAACGAAAGTAAGGCAGATACAGGCTTTCTTTGTAAAGATCACTAGTTCATTTCAGTTTAATTCAATAGTTATGTCTTTATTGTTGGCTGACTACCCTGCGTCAAACCCAAGTCTCCTGCCTGTGAGACCTTTCAAATTTCTTCGGACAAGGAAGATATTCACACACGAAGTAGCCTGAGGCTCATGAACAGTCCCCTCCCACTCACAATAGGCTAACTTGTGTTGATCAGGATTTTTTCAGATACAAGAGACACAAAGTTCGCTGTAGCAGAAGGAAAGAAGAGGAGGTGTTGGTCGGGAGACAGGAAAGTAACAGTCTCGGGGATGGAGACCAGGGGCTCCAATGATGCACCAGGAGTCTCCCTCCTACTCTTGACTCAGCTTCCCAGCATCAACCCCCAGGTCAGCCTGATTCTCTCCTACTGTGGGAAGCTTTTTCTAAGTGGCCGTGGGAAGCAGGACAGGGGTAAGACAAGCCTGTCAACAGCTCCCTGCTCAGGAAACCCCAGCAGAAGGAAAGGGCCTTTCTCCATGCTTAAGTATGTCAAAATGTGCAGGAAGGACAGTGATTGGCCAGACTTTAAGGGTCATGGATCCCATGGACCAATCATTGTGTGAGTGGAGTGTGGTGACCACTATGATTGGCCAAACCTGCATCACATGTCCATCCCTGTGCCCTGGCAGTGGGATAATGCAATGGCAGCCCCAGCAGTATCACAGGTTTGGAGTTGAGGAGGAGCACTTCCTCAGAGGAAGAGGGGTGGGTGGTATTGTTATCAGAAGAAGAGGAAAAGGTCATTGGGCAGACCAAAAACAACAGATGTCCCCTACAATTACGTTCCAAGAATTCATTTGAAAGTGGTTGTTTGGAACTCAAATTATATTTCCCTATAAAAACCATCCTATGACAAGCTCTTGTATTTAAGTGGTGTTTTATAAGGCATTTTCTTATCCATGATGTCATTCGACCCCTCAATAGCCCTGTGAGGTAAAGAGGAGAGGTACCACATCACCTTCAGTCTCAAGCCAGCCCTGAAACATCCTTTACTGGGACGGGGCCTCTGTGCCAGTTCCCATGAACACTCAGATTCCGGGAAGGATTTCCATGACGGGGCAGGGTGTCACACTAAGATGACTGCTCCTTCCTGGTCTGAATATTTCCTCTCCCTTCTCCCTCAACTTTGTCCTGGGCCCCTCAGAGGCCACCTAATATGGGTGGAGCCCCAAGGCTGTGGGCAGCATTGTGTGAAACTCTTCATGGAACAGAAGGTAGAGGGGTGAGTGTAAATGTTACCTTGCTGGCACCCAACTTCCTCTCAGGAAAATAGCCCGAGACTCTAAGGTGGAAGGAGGAAGGGGGTGGGGAGTGCTGAGCTGAGCAGCAGTGTGGGTGGCTGGGCCTATGGGGGCGGGGAGGAGGGTCGGGGTGCGGGCTGTGAAGACAGGAATGTTCTGTCTTAATTTATCCACTGTGTGATGCTGCAATAAAACTCCCCGTATATAAATCCCTGGATGGCCAGTTACATTTTCTAGAGCAAGACATTTAGCTTCCCTGAGGGGGTAGAGTAGATCGTGAGGGGTCAAAGGGAAGGGGCAGAGGCAAAGGAAGATTTGAAGAGCTCAGAAGAAGCAGGAAATTGGAGTCAGAGGTAACTCAAGGATGCATAAGCCCTGAAATTGGCAGAAATCATGGGGAGGGCATCAGCCATCCTCAGGATGTGGAGTGAGTGTTGAGTGGACCCTTTTTTTGAGGTATCGTTGCCTTCAATGTTATATTAGTTTCAGGTGTACAAGATAGTGACTTGATATTTTTATAGATTACACTATAAAATTATTTTAAAATATTGGCTATATTCCCTGTGCTGTACGTTACATCCTTGTAACTTACTTATTTTATCAAGGGGCTGGGGAGTTCTGTTCAGCAAGCACATGCCCCACTCCCCCCTGTCCCATCCTCACTTCTCTGTGACCTCAGCCCCTGCCAAGCACTGACCAACCCCCAGGCCCCATAGGTCTTGGCCAGGGATGGGGAGGAGGGAGAGAGGGACGTGTGTGGCAGGACCATGAAGGAGAGAGTCCCTCTTCATCCGAGACAGTGGACCCTGGATCATTCTCAGGAAAGGAGTGTAGGCTGGGCAGGGTCCCCAGGGATTGTCTTCCACAAAAAAGTTAAAAGTGATCAGCAAACGTGGAAAGAAAGACTTTTCCCAGAGCACTCTTCTACTCAAAAACTTCCCTAGGACCCAGGGCACCAAAGGCTTTTGAAATC
Source organism: Balaenoptera physalus (assembly GCF_965194825.1). Lineage (NCBI taxonomy): Eukaryota > Metazoa > Chordata > Mammalia > Artiodactyla > Balaenopteridae > Balaenoptera > Balaenoptera physalus. Next base: position 24,853,001 of record NC_138897.1, read on the forward strand.
AGCAGAATCTTTGACCAAGTAATTCTGCTTCTAGAAATTTATCCCTAAGAAATAATCAGAGGCATGCATAGATATGTATATACCAGAATGCCATCAACACATTATTTATATTTTGAAAAACTGACAACAACCAGGTAACCATTAATATGGAATTGATTAAATAAATTATCAATGGAATACTCTGTAGCCACTAAAAATCATGTTTTAAAAGATTATTTGCTGAGTCAACGGACAAAGGATTAATCTCCAAAATATATAAACAGCTCATGCAGCTCAATATTAAAAAAACAAACAACGCAATCGAAAATTGGGCAGAAGACCTAAATAGACATTTCTCCAAAGAAGATATACAGATTGCCAACAAACACATGAAAGGATGCTCAACATCACTAATCATTAGAGAAATACAAATCAAAACTACAATGAGGTATCACTTCACACCAGTCAGAATGGCCATCATCAAAAAATCTACAAACAATAAATGCTGGAGAGGGTGTGGAGAAAAGGGAACCCTCTTGCATTGTTGGTGGGAATGTAAATTGATACCACCACTATGGAGAACAGTATGGAGGTTCCTTAAAAAACTAAAAATAGAACTACCATATGACCCAGCAACCCCACTACTGGGCATATACCCTGAGAAAACCATAATTCAAAGAGAGTCATGTACCACAATGTTCATTGCAGCTCTATTTACAATAGCCAGGACATGGCAGCAACCTAAGTGTCCATGGACAGATGAATGGATAAAGAAGATGTGGCACATATATACAATGGAATATTACTCAGCCATAAAAAGAAACGAAATTGAGTTATTTGTAGTGAGGTGGATGGACCCAGAGGCTGTCATACAGAGTGAAGTAAGTCAGAAAGAGAAAAACAAATACAGTATGCTAACACATGTATACGGAATCTTAAAAAAAAAAAAAGAAAAGGTTCTGAACCTAGGGGAAGGACAGGAATAAAGACACAGATGCAGAGAATGGACTTGAGGACACAGGGAGGGGGAAGGGTAAGCTGGGACAAAGTGAGAGAGTGGCATGGACATATATACACTACCAAATGTAAAATAGATAGCTAGTGGGAAGCAGCCGCATAGCACAGGGAGATCAGCTTGGTGCTTTGTGACCACCTAGAGGGGTGGGATAGGGAGGGTGGGAGGGAGGTGCAAGAGGGAGGGGATATGGGGATCTATGTATATGTATAGCTGATTCACTTTGTTATAAAGCAGAAACTAATACACCATTGTAAAGCAATTATACTCCAATAAAGAAAAAAAATGTTAGCAACTGCTTTCCCTGGGTGAAGTGCTGATGTGGTTTTTTTATCTTTATTCTTTTCTATATTTTCCAATATTCCTATAATTAACATTTATTGCTTAGTAATAAAAAATAAAGGTGCATTTCTTTGATAATCTGTTTTAAAAGAGCTCTCTATAGGCTCCTCATCCCGGCATTCAAGGCCCTTCAGAATTAGGGTCCAAGGCACGTCGCCACCTTGCTGCCCACTCCATCCCTCAGGCCACGCCCCCTCCTGGCTCCCACAGAGACTGTGCTCCACCATCTCCCACGGCCTCCCTCACGCCGTCTCCACTTGCTCAGATCCCAGTGGTCTTTACAGTCTCACCTTCTCAAAGCGCCTCCCCGGCCATCCATGTGCCAGGTGAGCCAGAAATAAGCACCTGAGGCTTGACTGGCTGTGTGGCTTTTTCAGGCACTCTGGATACTTGAGGCACAAAGAAAACCTCACTTTCCCAAGAAGTCCCCCAGCATGAGCTTAAGGCAGCCTTCGCACACCTGCTGCACGTGGCCTTTCCTCCCCACTGGTGTGCTGGGGAGACAGGATTGTTGACACTCACCAATGCGTGAAGACCACTCCTGTCCCCAGCGGACTGCTGACCACTATTCAAAATTCAGTTCAGTTCAATTCACTGTTCAAATTTTCAACATTTGGAAACCACTTCTGACCCTGAGGGCAAATAAGAAAGATATGATCAATTCATCCACCCATTCATTTACTCAGCCTTACATTTATTCATTTTTTGGTTTAGTCATTCATCCTGTTAATAATTTAAGCAACAAAAGTGCATCTTCTAGGTTGCACATGTGTGCCCAGGCGCTGGGACCAGAAGGTTGTATGAGTGTCTGCCCTCATGGGACACAGGGTCCCCTTGGGAAGGCAGGGAAACACAAGTACAGGGCAGTAAAAGGCAAGACCACACACACACACACACACACACACACACACACAGGAATGCACACACACACATGTGCATGAACAAGCATGTTACCAAATCAGGCCCAGCTGCTCGCCACTCAAAAATCAATACTCGAAAGAGGCAAATGTTGGTAGAAAGGAAAGTTGCTTTTAATCAGAATGCCAGCAATCTAGGGAGATGGCGAACTCAGTGTCCCCCAGAAACCACCTCCAAAGATTCTACTCGGCCATGAAAGTTTGTTAAGGGAAAAAGGGAAGCAATCTCAGTTAATCATTGAGATAGAGGGTCTGAGTCATCGCCATCCTTACCTGTGTGCAGGCTTGTCGTGTAGGCTTGACTTCTTGTGACCTCTCTTTTGACGCTACCTGTTCATACAGTTTGTTGACACAGTTTGTTCGTGAGGTTACTGAAGAGGAAGCTAGGGAAAAGATCTGGTCATCTGTTAATTACTTATTCTTCATTTCTACTTCTTTGATCTATGGAAAGAACCAACAGGTTAGGCAAGGTATTGTGTAATCAGAAGACTTGAAAGGTGTGCTAGGGCCGGAGATGAGTAGAGCATGGGGGTGCCTGGTTTAAAGTTAGTGACAAGGCAAAAGGGGCCTCCTGCGGAGAACTCATTCCTGCAAAGAGCTCTTTCCTGCCAAAAGCTGCTTATGAGTATGCAACTCAAACGTGTATGAGACACACATCTCACACACATGCATAAGCATACGCACGTGCACACACACATTTCTAGAGCATAGCATGGAGCTTGGCCCATAGCAAGCTAGATTAGCAGAGGATGGGGAACCGTTTTTACTCTCAACATTTCTGACACCAAATATATGGGAGTTTTCCCCACACCAACCAACTCTCCAATTCTCCAGATAGCAGCTGGGCGCCTAAAATCCAATTCAGTTCTGACGCTAAGTGCTGGAGTCAGTGCAGACCCCACAGGTGAAGGGCTCAGTCTCACAAGACACCTCCACTTCAGATGCCAGTTGCGAGTCCCAGGGTGCACCCCTACTCCTGACTGACCAACTGTAACTCGGGAGTTCCCGTGACCCCTCCTCAGTTTCAGTAATTCACTAGAACAGCTCGGTGCTCAGGAAAACACTTTACTTACATTTACCCATTATATAAACGGGTATATATATATCCTTTACATATTACAAAGGATACAACTCAGGAACAGCCAAGTGGAAAAGACGCATAGGGCAAAGTATGGGGGTGACACACAGAGCTTCCCTGCCCTCTCCAGGCACCTCACCTCCCTCCCAGCACCTTGATGTGTTTACCACCCCAGAAGCCCTTCAAATCCCACTATTAAGGGGTTTTTATGAAAGTTTCGTTTCACAGGCTTGATTGATATTGGTCATTGGTAATTAACTCAATCACCAGCCCCTCTTCTCTCCCTGGAGACTGGGAGACAGGCTTAAAGTTTGAACCCTCTAATCATGCCTTGGTCTTTCTGGTAACCAGCCCCCAACCTGAAGCTAGCCAGGGGCCCACAAGAAGTGCCCTCGTTAGAACAAAAGACAATCCTATTACCCAGGGAATTCCAAGGGATTTAGGAGCTGTGTGCCAGGAACCAGGAGAAAAGACCAAATATATACTTTTCATATCACAGAGACCCTTTTATATTTCTACTCCAAACAAGAGAAAAGAGAAAGAGACACTTTAACATAGTAACAGACAATCATTAGGCTAGGAATTTGTCTCTCCACCATGTGAAAGTGCTGTATGGATGTATGTGTAAAGACACAGAAATGAAGGAAAGTTCAGTGTATCTAAAATACAGCCTCCCAGTTGGGGCAATGGGAGAATATAAGGCTGGAGGGTTGAGCAGGGGCCAGGTCAAGAAAGATGCAAAGGAGTTTGAACTTGAACCCGAGAACAATGGTGTCCATTAAAAGGTTGGCATGATCAGATATAGGACCTAGAACGACGCCTCTGCCTGCAGTAGGAAGAACAGATGGGGAGGGAGGAGCAGAAAACGTAGAGGCAGTACACCCTGGCTGGTTGTCAAGTCGCCACAAAGGGAGGTGGTGGCCTAGACTAGGGTAGTGCCTGAGGAAATGGGGAGAAGTGGACATTTTTGAAGTGTATTTACAGATCGTGGTTTCCAATATCATTCTCCAGAAAAGGGAACCAGGGCTCTTTAGAGACATTAGGACTGGGGTAAAAAATATACAAGATGAGCCTGGAGCATCTTGTAGCACCAGGAAATAAGGAAGTGCTCAAAAAAATTCTAAAAACCCACATGCCTTGATGGGGAAACGTTGAGAGTAAAAACAGTTCCCCCTTCTCTGCTAATCTAGCTTGCTGTGGGCCAGCTGAAGGAGCTCCCAGTGGCCAGAAGTGGAGCAACCTGAGCTAGAAAAGAAGGTAGGATTGCATTATAACCCAAAGTATAAAATAAATACCCATGAGTCCATGCTGATATAAATGATTGACTAAGTTAATAAATGAGGGAGAAAAGACAATCTCCTGTGCAGAAGAATTCCAAATAAATTATGCAGATACTCCATCCTCAGGGAGGTGCAGTGTTAACTCCCCACCCCTCCACTGTGAGCTGCACATAGTGACTTCCTTCCAATGAGTACAGGATGGAAAAGGGGAAAAACTCAGACAAGAAACCTGACAAACCCACCTCAACCAGGTGATCAAGGTCAGCATCAGCGGGACTAAATCATTCTGACAGTATGTGCCCTTGATATGATACGATGAAGTGTATTTAAAGAGGTAAGGTTTCATTCTCTCAACAAATATTTAATGCATATAGACTATTCATTAATATGAAAAATATTGAGTACCTTCTAGGCACCAGGCACTGGTCTAAATGCTGGGATTCATTCTGCTGGAGAGAGACGGACAATAAACAAAGAAATAGAAAATTTCAGGTATGATAAGTGCTATGAAGAGAAGTAAAGTGTGATAAGAATGTTATAAGGGTAGGGGTGTTATTTTATAAGGGGCGGTCTATGAAGACCTCTCTGATAAGGAACGTATGAACAAGGATCTTAAGGACACATGAAGTTAGCCCAGCGGTTGCTGAAGGAAGTGCACCCCAGGCAGAGACTCCTTCAAGGCGGCCCGCAATCCCTTGCCTCCTGGTTTCAAACCCTTGTGCGGCTCTGTGGGTCCAACTGAATCCATTTGAAGTGATGGTATGTGACTTCTGAGCCTAAGGCATAAAAGGCATTGCAGCTTCCAGCTTGCTCTCTTGGTTTTTACTCTGAGGGAATCCAACCTTCATGTTCTCAAGATATCCTGCTGCAAACCCAAGGAGAGGTCTGTGTGGAGCAGAACTGAGGTCTCCTGCCAACAGCCAGCACTAACTGGCCAGCCAGGTGAGCCAGCCCTCTTGGAAGCAGATTGCCCATCCCAGGCAAGCCTCAGATGACTCGGCCCCTGCCAACATCTGACTGTAATCTTGTGGAGTACCATGAGCCGGAACTACCCAGCTAAGCTGTTCCTGGTTTCCTATCCCGTAGAAACCATAAGAGATAATAGATGATTATTATTGTTTTAAGCCACTAAGTTTTGGGGTGAGTTGTTATGCAGCCTTAGAAAACGGAAATCACCAGCAATTTTGAAGACCCCAGGTTGTAATATGCTTATCGTATTCAAGGATCAGGAGGTGGGGTAGGGGGAAGCGGGGCTGGAACAGAATGAATGTGGAGGAGAGAGGTGGAGGTGAGGGTGCACTAGCCAGGGGCCACATTAGGGACAACGGATTTACTCCATTGGCAAACTGTAGAGGGTTTTAGCAGAGGACCATGATCTCATTTATATTTTAACAGAATCCCTCTGCGCAGCTTTTGGTAGTAGACAGCAGCAGGACAGTGGTGGAAACAGGGAGAACAATTAGGACGCTACTCGGTGCACAGTAGAAGTAGGCAGCTTCAGGATATATTTCGGAGGCAGAGCCAAGCTCTGCTCAAGTAGGTATGATGGTGTCAGGAATGGCTCTAAGGTTTTGTAACTGTAAGGATGGAGTTGCCATTTACTGAAGGCTAAGGTTAATTGGGGAAAAATCAAAAGTTTGCTTTGTGACTTGGCCAATTAGATGGGGGATGGAGACAATGATGACAGAAAAGGAGGAGTCGAGGCCAAGATCTAGATTCCTGAATGGGGATGGGGTGGGCAAAAGCCTTGGTAGATGCAGTCATTCTGCCCATATGTGATCGTAGTCCTTTGAAACACAGGACAACGCTTGGGATCCTAAGGCCACTTATAACCACACGCCCTTCTGGCACTGGAGGTACTTTGCTTACTGTCTGGTCTCTTCTTTGTGCTGCCTCAGGTAACATAGGCCAGGAAGGTCCTGGAAATATAAGACCTGGAGAGCCAATGCCTCATCTAAAGTGACAACAGGGATATCACATCTTCCTTTTTGTCAAGAGGAACCAGAAATGCAGATTTTTATGTGAAACCTCCCAGTCTTTAAATGTTGCCACACAATTCAACTGTTTAGAAAGTTATGCAGACCACAGAATACAACAGTGGCCTGGATGTGGCTCTGGATCCCCACTATGCCATCGTGGGTTTAGATCATTCGCTTGAGGAATCTTTCTGACTCACTTTCTTTGCCTATGAAATGGGGATGTACATGTCTCCTCTGCTTGTCTTTGATGTCTGCTGGGAGGCAGAGGCGTGAGATCATGTGAGTGAGACGGTTTGTAAACTATAGGACCTGCTGAAGCAGAGCGGCGTTGCTGCTGTGGGTACCACTGCTGTTACCACAGCCATTCAGCCTGGGATGCAGCATCCCTTGATTAACCTTTGTTGACATCACTGACAGCACGGGCCTCTACCCCAGACTGCGATTCACTAATTCTCATTACTCGGTTATTCATTTACTTAACATTCACTTATTTACTTCCCGAAGCAGCTAGCAGTGCCTGCTCACAGTCAATACTCTACAAGCATTTGCTCTAGGTGATGTTAATCATTTATTCACTCATTAATTCCACTAGGATTTTTTCCTTTGGTATTAATTATGTGCCCATTGTTGCCCTGGGCATTATGGAAAATACTCAGCCATAATGGCAGCCAGGTGAGCTTTGAAGGCATCCACGTGTGAAGAACACAGCCAGCACCAAGGGCTCAGTGGAAGAGAACTGATTGCCAAAGGAGCTCTCCAAGGGGGCTGGGGAGGTCCGGAAAGCCTTCAGAAAAAAGGCAAGACCGGAAGTAAGCTTTCAACTATGATAGGATTTGGATTGGAGGAGAGAAAGGTGAGCAGCTGGGGTGACCAAGCATCTGGGCTTGCCTGGGACTGAAGGGTTTCTCAGGATGTGAGACTTAAAATGCTAAAACCAGGACAGTCTGGAGCAAGCCATATGGTTAGTCACACTAATAGTAGAATAGCTAATGATTATTTGTATAGACTCTGGAACCAGACAACCTGTAGTCACATCTCTCCTACTGTCATAGCTGTGTGCTCTTAGACAAGTTACTTAACCCATCTGAGCCTTGGTTTTCCTACTTATAAAATGAATACTCACCTTGTGAAGTGGTTTTAAGGACTGAATGAGAAAATACACTAGATACTCAATAAATGGTAGCCAGCAGCTGCATAAACCCAGGTGAAGGAGATAAATTCCCAGCACATTGTGTTTATCCTTCTATAGCCAGAAAACTCAAGACCAAGCAGCTGCTATGATGCTAATAGCCATATGGCCTACTCCTCTTGGAGAAGACACGTTTGTCTGCCTTCTGAGGCTGGACTCCAACACGAAGGTCTTAGAACATTATCAGTAAAATAAAGAGCTGACACAAGAAGTCAGACACAGTGTCAAACAGCTACCTGGGTTTTAGCAAAACACACACATATTTGAGATATTCTCTCTCCATAGGCAGGGCTGCTTGTAAGGGTTGCAGAGTCCTACCTCCTGCCCTAAAAATTCCAACTAGGTTGTAAGCAGCAACTTTAAGACATCAGGCAGCATTTTTGAATCGCCTTAAATTAAAAGCCAAGGAAGCAACAAATCCAGCAAGAACAGCCAGAATTCCCTGCAAACTACAGTAGCTCTATCTCCAGAAACTTTCTTCACCCCCTACTCCTGAGATCTTTTGGTTCTCTGCTCCTCACAGTTTCTCTGGCACCACATCTGGTTTTGGTCCTACCCCATCATGTGCCATCCCGTCCTTAAAAGCTATAACATCTTTCAAATGATTTTTTTCTTTTTATAAATATAATACAGCTTTACTGGAAGTAAATTTGGAATATCAAATATGCAAAAATAAAAAAGTAAACATCGGGGCTTCCCTGGTGGCGCAGTGGTCGAGAATCTGCCTGCTAATGCAGGGGACATGGGTTTGAGTCCTGGTCTGGGAAGATCCCACATGCTGCGGAGCAACTAGGCCCGTGAGCCACAACTACTGAGTCTGCGCGTCTGGAGCCTGTGCTCCGCAACAAGAGAGGCCGCGATAGTGAGAGGCCCACGCACCGCGATGAAGAGTGGCCCCCACTTGCCACAACTAGAGAAAGCCCTCCCACAGAAACAAAGACCCAACACAGCCAAAAATAAATAAATAAATAAATAAAAGAGTATAAGTGAAGGCTTTAAGAATTAATCATTAAAAAAAAAAAAGTAAAAATCATCTTTAAAGTTCTACCAACAAGGAATGACCATCAAATGATCTTGGTGTCTATCTTTCTAGATGTAGATAGATAGATGACAGAAAGATGGATAGATAGATAGATAGATAGATAGATATAAACAGGTGCTATGGTGTCCATCCCTCCCTTCTTTCTTATTAAGAAAACCTTGGTTTTGTAACCAAATAAAATTCTACATTTCCCAGTTTCCCTTATAACTAAAGGTGGCCAGGAGATGTGGTCTGACCTAGGAGCTCTAAACATTTGTTTGCTGTAGATTTCTCAGAAAGTTTCTTTCCTAAGTGCTTCCTCTTCCTCCTTGTTTTTTTCTTTTCTTTTTTTTTTTTTCTTTCTTTCCTGGGATATTTAGACAGTTTATAATTTTAAGAAATGCTGGGCTATGACAAACATCCTTGTAGCTGAAACTTTGCACACATCCATGATGATTTCAATAGGACTAATTTCTAGAAGTGGAACTACCTAGATAAAAGTCATGCAAAGTGTTCACACTTTTGATAACTATTGCCAAATTCCCTCAGGAATTGCTGTACCAATTTTACTCCCATCAATTGCATATGAGTCCTTCCCTCACTTTCACACATGCCCTTCTTAAATCTTTGCCAGTTTAACAGGGAGGAATTTCATCATCAGGACCTACATTTCTGGTAGTGCAGCAGATTCAGAAACTTAGACGTCTTCCTGCTATAAAAACACCTAGAAATGCCAGATAAAAGATAATGAACATCCTTTCAAACATGTTAACTGAACTTTTACTTTAAAAAAAAAAAGAAAATCCAAAGCTACAGTAATCAAGACAGTAAGGTACTGGCACAAAAACAGAAATACAGATCAGTGGAACAGGATAGAAAGCCCACAGATAAATCCACACACATATGGTCACCTTATTTTCGATAAAGGAGGCAAGAATATACAATGGAGAAAAGACAGTCCCTTCAATAACTGGTGCTGGGAAAACTGGGCAGCTACATGTAAAAGAATGAAATTAGAACACTCCCTATCTCCATACACAAAAATAAACTCAAAATGAGTTTAAGACCTAAATGTAAGGCCAGACACTATAAAATTCTTAGAGGAAAACATAGGCAGAACACTCAGTGACATAAATCACAGCAAGATCTTTTTGACCCACCTCCTAGAGAAATGGAAATAAAAATAAACAAATGGGACCTAATGAAACTTAAAAGCTTTTGCACAGCAAAGGAAAACATAAACAAGATGAAAAGACAGCCCTCAGAATAGGAGAAAATATTTGCAAATGAAGCAACTGAAAAAGGATTAATCTCCAAAATTTATAAGCAGCTCATGCAGCTCAATATCAAAAAAACAAACAACCCAATCCAAAAATGGGCAGAAGGCCTAAATAGACATTTCTCCAAAGAAGATATACAGATTGCCAACAAACACATGAAAGGATGCTCAACATCACTAATCATTAGAGAAATACAAATCAAAACTACAATGTGGTATCACCTCACACCAGTCAGAATGGCCATCATCAAAAAAATCTACAAACAATAAATGTTGGAGAGGGTGTGGAGAAAAGGGAACCCTCTTGCACTGTTGGTGGGAGTGTAAATTGGTACAGCCACTACGGAGAACAGTATGGAGGTTCCTTAAAAAGCTAAAAATAGAACTACCATATGACCCAGCAATCCCACTCCTGGGTATATACACTGAGAAAACCATAATTCAAAAAGAGTCATGTACCAAAATGTTCATTGCAGCTCTACTTACAATAGCCAGGCATGGAAGCAACCTAAGTGTCCATTGACAGATGAATGGATAAAGAAGACGTAGCACATATATACAATGGAATATTACTCAGCCATAAAAAGAAATGAAATTGAGTTATTTGTAGTGAGGTGGATGGACCTAGAGACTGTCATACAGAGTGAAGTGAGTCAGAAAGAGAAGAACAAATACCGTATGCTAACACATATATATGGAATCTAAAAAAAAAAAAAAAAAAGGTTCTGAACCTAGGGGCAGGAGAAGAATAAAGACACAGATGCAGAGAATGGACTTGAGGACTCAGGGAGGGGGTAGGGTAAGCTGGGACAAAGTGAGAGAGTGGCATGGACATATATACACTACCAAATGTAAACTAGATAGCTAGTGGGAAGCAGCCGCATAGCACAGAGAGATCAGCTCGGTGCTTTGCGACCACCTAGAAGGGTGGGATAGGGAGGGTGAGAGGGAGAAGCAAGAGGGAGGGGATATGGAGATATATGTATATGTATAGCTGATTCACTCTGTTATACAGCAGAAACTAACACACCATTGTAAAGCAATTATACTCCAGTAAAGATGTTAAAAAAATATTTTTAATAAATAAATAAATAAAAGAAAATCCTGCAGCCAAAAAGAAAGAGAAGAAAAATGAAACCAAAGAAGGAGGTAGGAGTGATACTGTGGCTGTTCTGGGTGGGGTGGAGGTGGGATAGTGGTGGGGGCAGTGGAGACTGTCAGTCTTGAGACCCGAAGAGCTTCAGATGTAATGGCCATTAACAGAGAGAGGAACAGGGCCTGAGGCCACCATGTACTGGAACTATAATTCCCACATAGAGCGGAGCCCTTTTAAAGTTTTTACCCTCCGTAAAACAATGCCTGGGGGTGGGGGTGGGGGGAGATTCTGCTCACTTGCAAAGAGAGATAATAAGGTGGCTTATCTATCTTGTCCAGAGCTCTGATAGAAAATATATCTCCCCTAATAATTTACAATGAGGGCTCCACCTTTATCTAGATTAGGGATTCAAATTTATACTATCTGTATGATTCAGTAAGCCCTCACCTCGCCCCAGGTCAGAGATTAACATCTCAGACTGAAAGCACTGTGAGATTCAAATACAGTACTGCTCTCCAGAGACCACAGAGGAATTTCACAGATGAAACCCTGCAAAACATGAATTCACAATCCAAAATTCAAAATATGCAAGGAAATAAGCGACCATGAGTGAAAATCAGCAGACGAATTCCCAATCACTTCAGATAATAGAATTGTCACATATATACCATAGGGTTGTTTTAATTTCCAAGAAACATTTTGTTAAGGTAAAATGCCTCATTCTGTCAAAGACCAATTCCTATTCAATGCTTTTTAATCAAAGTCTTAGTGAAAGATACACATGTGTCAAATGTATAGATAATACATAACTTGAAGATATCACAGATCTTTCATATGCCAGAATTACATGTTCAGTAATATTTTGGAAAGATAAAAAGATGGGCTAAAACAACAAGATGAAATGTAACAGGGAAAAAATAAAATAAATTTCTGCCATATTAAAAATTATCAACTGCAAAATACAGAACAGAAATACTTGGACTGAAGTAATGCAGGTGAAAAAAGATTAAGAAATGAGTGGAGAGGTGTGACAGGCAGGGAGAGAGAGGTGTCACTTGATAGCTACACTTTTTTTTTTTTAGGTATAATTCACAAACCACAAAATTCACGCTTCTAAAGTGTACAATTCAGCAATTTTTAGCTTATTCACCAAATTTGCAACCATCACCACTGTCTAGTACCAGAACATTTTCATCAGCCCAGAAAAGAAGTCTTATATGCATTTGCAGTCACTCCACATTCCCTCCTCTTCCCAGCTTCTGCAACCACTAATCTACTTTCTGTCTCTATGGATTGGCCTATTCTGGACATTACATATAAATGAAATCACACAATATGTGGCCTTTTGAGTCTGGCTTCTTACACTTAGCATAATGTTTTCAAGGTTCATCCACATTGTAGCATGGAACAATATGTCATTCCATTTTTTGTGGGTGAAAAGCATCCCATTGTTTGGATAGTCCATGTTTTGTTTATCCATCCATTCTTCAGCTGATGGGCATTTGGTTTATTTCTACTTTTTGGCTATTATGAATAATCCCACTATGAATATTTGTGAACAAGTTCTTGTGTGAAAATATTTTCTCCTTTTCAATGATTTGTCATTTTATTTTCTTGATAGTATCCTTTGAAGCACAAAACTTTTTTAATTTTGATGATGTCCAATTTATCTATTTCTTCTTTTTTCAGTTGTACTTTTGGTGTCTATCAAAGAAACCACTGTCTATTCCAAGGCCACACAAGATTTACTCCCATGTTTTCTTCTAAGAGTTTTACAGTTTTAGCTCATACATTTAGATCTTTGATCCATTTTGAGTTAATTTTTGTATATGGTGTGAGGTAGGGTCCAACTTCATTCTGTCATATGTGATATTCAGTTGTCCCAGTACCATTTGTTGAAAAGACTATCCATTTCCCCCATTGAATTGTCTTGGCACTTGATAGTTACATTCAATGTAACTGCCAGAAAGACCCAAAAAAAAAGCCAAGAGCCAAGTGAAATGTAGGATTCATTAATAACCATGCCCATGGTACCAATACCTCTTCTCAGGGACTTACATATCCAGTGGTGTCCTATCATCAGGGTCATTTCTGTCTGTTCTCCAGACTTGATGTTTTTGAGCTGTACCCGGGTGTAAAAGACAATTATGGCTTTGTATTCACCAAGGTTGTTCAGAAATTTCAGGGTTTTTTCAGCACCAGTACCAAATATTATTTCTCTGAATCACTGGCCATTTGTTCCCCATAAACAATTAAAATGATAGAAAATTCTATCAGTTCAACATACAGCTGACTTTACCCTGAAAGCAGCTGTTCCCAGCTCCATGAGTCTGGAGTGACCTCAAGAGAACTTGGGCCCAGGCCATATTTGAGGAGCCAAGTTCCCCACTTCTGGGAGACAGCCCACAGGCTTGGGAAAAGCCACATAGGATGCTGGGTAACTGGATTTACTTGGATACTCCTGGTTTCTGAGACTTTTTCTTTGTTAGAGCCGCAGAGATGCACACAGACAAGCCTCCCTGGATTGCCTTGGATAACATTCCTCACTTAGGCATTTCCAGCATTTTGTTGACATCTTTACTATGGTTTGATCACACTGTATTGTGATAAGATTAATAGCTAACACATATTGAGAATTTATTATATAGCAGGCATTGTTCTAAGAACATTACCCATCCTATGACTAGGTACTGTGATTAGGCCCATTTTATAGATGAAGAAACTAAGTGTTTAAATAACTTCAGAAAGATCACACAACCTGTAAGGATTCAGATCCTTGGTGCCTGGCCCCAAATCCTTAATGGTTTAAGGATTAATTGGTTTAAGCACCCAGAATCAGAATCTGAACTCTTGGAGGACACCATCTGCCTATACTGCTTTCTGCAGGCAGATGTTTTCAGGAACTAGAGAGTGTCATAGCTCGAAGTAAACTTAGAGGTATCTAGTCCAGCTGTCTCACGTTACACATAATAAAAGCAAGACCCAGAAAGGGGAAGTAGCAAAGTTGGGACCAGAATTCCAGGTTCTTGACTCACAGTAAAGCACTTTTCCCTTCACTCTTGATCCATTTAAGGCAAGAATGTCTACAATGTAAGGAATGTCTACGCGAGCAAGGCCTGTCTGTCTTTGGAGGACACAGGATATGCCTCTTGCCCATTTTCAATCCACGTCACATAGTCCCTCAACTCAGGAGGGCAACAGGGCCCCCGCCAGCCTCACTGCTGGGCCATACCTCACGAGGAAAGTTACCAAAAGCAGCTCACGAGGTCCAACCAAAGCGCTCCCCTTGCTCCCCACTCCCCAGGGGGTGAGAGGCAGGCTGAGAAACACAACTGTGGGATTCCTGGCATATTTCAAAGGTACGTGGGGACTGTGGGACAGAATATTTGAAATCAGGTTTCTCATGGAGATCTGCCTATATAGTCTCCATAAGTCTCTAGGCCAGCAGCTTGATCCAATGACGGTTCCAGTAAAAGGATAGTAAAAATGCGTAACACTGTTCTTACCACCATGCAAATTTCTCCAAAGAGCTCCCAGCTCTGGCTGGTATTTTATGGCCCTTATCTTCACCTGCACGGTTAGGAAAAGACTACTATTTTGCTGTATTGGGGGTTAGCAAGTTGAAGGCTCCAGAAGGACAAATAGCCTGCCCTAGCCTGTAGGACTAGTTTACTGTAGAACTGGTCTCATCGTGCTCTGCTCAACACTCAGTTTGCTAGACCCTGTTGCTGTTTCCTCATTCTTAATTGATCTTTAATCAAAATCAGGCCACTAGTTTGAACTCTGAGACATTGACACATGGCATTAAAGGCTTTAAGGAGATCAGTGGTTCTCGGTTGGGGTGGTTTTATTTCCCTGGGGACATTTGGCAATGTCGACAGATGTTTTTAGTTATCACAACTCAGGAGGTGCTACTGGCGTGGGCATCTAGTGAGTAGTGGTCAGGGGTGCTGCTCAACATCTTACAAGGCACAGACAGCCCCACAGCAAAGAACCATCCAAGCCATAACATGAGTAGTGGTGGGGCTCTAGCTTCTAGAGTATGTTGGGGGATTGAGGGTAAGAGGAGATATAGGGGGACTTATTCCAGATTAATCCAAGAAAAAGATAAGCCCAAACTGCTGCCTTGGATCCAGGCCAGGGGGACAATTAGAAGCCCCAGGTTGGGACTTCCCTGGTGGCGTAGTGGTTAAGAATCTGCCTGCCAATGCAGGGGACACGAGTTCAAGCCCTGGTCCGGGAAGATCCCACATGCTGCGGAGCAACTAAGCCCATGCGCCACAACTACTGAGCCTGCGCTCTACAGTCCGCGAGCCACAATTACTGAGCCCACGTGCTGCAACTACTGAAGCCCGCGCGCCTAGAGCCTGTGCTCTGCAACAAGAGAAGCCACAGCAATAAGAAGCCCGCGCACCACAACAAAGTGTAGCCCCCGCTCGCATGCAGCAACGAAGACCCAATGCAGCCAAAAATCAATCAATAAATAAATAAAATTAAAAAAAAAAAACAAACGGAATGTTTTTGTTTAAAAAAAAAAAAAGAAGCCCCAGGTTTGGTTTGCCTGAGTGTTTGTGTAAAGGGGAGATTGTTTGCCTTCTTAAAGAGCCCTATGTAATCGACTCTTTGCATGTCAGTCTCAGGGAGGCCTGTCAGCCCCGGGCAAGCACATTTATCCGGAAGGAAGTGAACCTTGGCTGCGGGCTGCCCCAGCCCCACCTGGGCTAATGAGTTATCCAAGTGAAAGTGTCTGCGCACCTGGGCTCCAGGAAACCGCACACCCAGGCACCCTCCCTCCCGCTTCTCAGGACACAGCTCTCCCCATTAAGGTGCCGTCTCTCAGGCTCCCCTGGAGCGTGGCCCACACCTGTGGGGGAGAAGAGGAGGGGCCTCAGGTAGAAATTCCTGCTAGTGAAGTTCTCCTGCCAGAAACACACCCTTCACTTTCTAGCTAACACCTCACATTCTTTCCTTCTGACCTGATTCCTCTACTTTTAACCTATTTCCTGAAGCTGAAAGAGACATGAAGATAGAAGCAAAGTGTCATGTGGTAGGGAAAAAAGTTTACGGCACACCTAATTTTTCGGGCAAGCCTATAGCAAGGAAAATCATTAGCAGATTCATGTAATAGGACCAGATTATGATCTTAGAGTCAACTCTATTCTTTATCTCATGTGAATAAAGGTTTTATGCCTTTTTTCAGGCATTGCTTCCCATCAACATGTGGCAAAATATTTCCGCTGCCCTAGATGCATTTACTTTTGACATCATTTGTATTTCAGGGCAAGAGCCCAGATCAGATATGAGTTTTTATTGGATAATCATACTTCACACGAGAATCTTGGAGGCCCTGTTCTTCCTTGCTAAGGTTCTCACTCGAGGGCCTTTTTCTTTTTTTTTCCCACGCCACACGGCATGTGGGATCTTAGTTCCCTGACCAGGGATCGAGCCCGAGCCCCCTGCAGTGGAAGCGCGGAGTCTTAACCACTGGACCGCCAGGGAAGTCTCAACCACTGGACCACCAGGGAAGTCTCGAGGGCCTTTTTCTGCAATCAATCCACTCAGCAAACATTGGCGGAGCTCGGGTGAGGTGGAGGCCAAGGGGACAAAAGTGAATAAGCCACGGGTGCTGCTGCAAGGGGCTCACAGGCCAGCATGCGACGGACCTGTAAGAAGTAGTGATGGTAATTCATTACAACACGGTCTCAGTCACCCCCTGTCAGCTTGCCCTATTAGCACAGAGTCCTCTAAGGGGCATTCTCACCTGATTTTGCCCTCTCTGTGGCATCATAATCTGACCTGCAATGTTTGGATCAGTGTTCCAACCAATAGCAATAAAAACCAATCACAATCTCTAAAGGGGAATTTTAACTCAGGTTTGTTGAGAATGATTTGACCCAAGCTCCGTAATGAGAACTCAATACAATGAATAATGAAGGTTATTTGGGTAGCGGGGTCTTCTGTTCTCCTCACTAAGGAACTCATGAGAACGTTTATCCAGTGTGGCTAAGAGACTCCCCGGGAGTCTGGACACTCCTCTGTGTGTCCATGTCACACTTGCCCAAGATGAACCAATCTGGACTAAGTCTTGGTCTTTGATACCAGATGGACTTTGCCCTCTCCTGTCCCCCTTCCCAGTGGGTGACACCCTCACTGGATCACCCAAGTTAGGAAATGGGGTTTTTCTCCACTCCTCCCTCAAATTCACTCACCCTCCACATCAGTACGTTCTATCTCCTTAATTAAATCTCCGACCTCCTCCACACTGCCCCCACCATCCTCACTGTTTAGGCCCCAGTCACCTCTTGGCTGGACAACTGTAAGTCAAGTATTATAAGCTAACCGAACTCTGTCCCCAAACTCCACTCTTACCCATCATTGTCACCACATCCCATCAGCCACACTCCCCTCTGCAGCCAGAATGGTCTTTCAGCTGCACAAGACTGATGGTGTCAACCTCCTCCTCAGAAGAACTCCAGTGGCCTCCCATTTTCCCTGGGAAAACTCTATACTCCATCATCTGTCCTCTTTTGACACCTGCTTCCTTTCATGCCCAGACACAAACAACTTCTTTTCCTTGAATAATCCAAGCTCTCTTGGCTCCAGTTCATTGCATAGGTTTCTCTCTTGATGAAATAATTTTCTCCATCTTTTTGCCTGACTGTCTTCTCACTGTTTAGAATTCTGTGTGGATGGCTCTTTTCCAAGGTTTCCATGTCCCCTTGCTGGTCAGGAACCTGTCCCAAGAGCTCCCACAGGGCACTGTGCACATACATCATCCTCATTTCCCCTGCAGGGTAACTTTGCATCTGTCCCTGTGGTAGGCAGACCTGTGAGATGGCCTACAGGATCCCTTCCTCCTGGTATCAATGCCCTTTTGTGATACTCTCCTCTTGGGTGTGGGGTGGACCTAGAGACCCACTTCTTATGAATAGAATACAGCAAAAATGAAGGAATGTCACTTCCATGATTAGGTTACTGGAGGAAGGGGCCATGAGCCAAGGAATGCGGGCAGCTTCTAGCAGCTGGAAAAAGCAAGTGCACAGATTCTCCCCTACAGCCTCCAGGAAGGAACACAGCCCTGCTGACACCCTGATCTTAGCTCAGTGAGCCCCGTGTCGGATTTCTAACCTACAGAACCATAAGACAATAAATGTGTGTTGTTTTAAGCCATCAAGTTTATGGACATTGTCTACAACAACAGGAAATGAATACACCTAATGACCTGGTCCTGGAAACTACATGGATTGTTTTATTTAATTTCTTGGCACCTCTAAGGTAGATACTATTCACTCACGTATTTCAGATAAGGACATTCCATCTTGCCCACAGTCTCATGGCAGGTAAGTGGCCAGAGCCAGGATTTGAATCTGATCCACTTAGAGCAGTGAAGGAGTGAAGAAGCTGTGGGGTGCAGAGAATGAGGGTGCAGGTATGGCAAGAAATTGAAGGAGTTTTTTTTTTAATAAATTTATTTATTTATTTATTTATTTATTTATTTATTTATTTATTTATTTATTTATTTATTTTTGGCTGTTTTGGGTCTTCGTTCCTGGGCGCGGGCTTTTCTCTAGTTGCAGAGAGCAGGGGCTACTCTTGGTTGCCGTGCGTGGGCTTCTCATTGCGGTGTCTTCTCTTGTTGCAGAGCACGGGCTCTAGGCACGCGGGCTTCAGTAGTTGTGGCACGTGGGCTCAGTAGTTGTGGCTCACGGGCTCTAGAGCACAGGCTCAGTAGTTGTGGCGCATGGGCTTAGTTGCTCCATGGCATGTGAGATCTTCCCAGACCGGGACTCGAACCCATGTCCCCTGCATTGGCCAGCGGATTCTTAACCACTGTGCCATCAGGGAAGTCCCCGAAGGAGTTTCTGAAAGCCTTCTTTTTGTCTGAGAAATAAGATGATGCAAATTCTGCTAAAATGACTTGGAAATAGTGGGTTGAGAGCTTGAGGAAAAAACGTTTGAGCTAAAATGTTTCTTTGATTCTAAGATGACACGAATTAGAAGAAATGCCATCAATCTAATAGCAAGTTATTGCCAGGGAGCACTGTCATATTAAAAATTTACACAGAGGTTATAAGACACATCTTAATTAAGGTTCTTTAAAATATTTTTTAAGAGTGAGTCTTAGAATGAAGGAAATGATGCACTTGTTTTAGGCGGTCAGAGGGGAGCTGACTAGGGTCACAGGGGAGGGCTGTATGTTTGCTTGGAGTCCACGAGGATGGACCCCATGGGTTGGAGTGCTTAGAGTACCACTGTGTGCCAACTCCCTTGCTGGGCACCAGGATATAAAGACGATACAACATGGAATTCACTGTTAAACAAAGGACAGGCAGTGAAGGTCCGAAGAGGTGATTAATTCAGAATGGAGGAATCCTCATTTGTGAGTCAGTTAGTCTTGGAGATTTCATGGGAGTTCAACAAGCTGAGAACAGGAACATTCCAGAAAGAAGGAACAGGCTGAGTAAGGCAACAGGCATTGGGAACTGCAGAGAGTTGGGTTGGCTGAGATGTCAGGGATGAGGTGGGAGCATCAGTAGATGATTTTGCAGAAGCAGGCAGAGAATTGTGGTCTTTTGCTCTGAGGAGCCACAGCACGATATTAGGCAAGGGAATAAAATGATCAGATTTGCTTTTTGGACTCCACACAGTCGAGGCTCTGCCTCCACCCAGGAGCGAGACTGCACTCTGCCTGAAGCCCGTATGAGTGGGGCTCCCTTGGGAGACTGTGGACCCAGCTGCTCCCGGCTTCCTCATCAGGGCGGGCTGGAAGGGTGTCAGCTGGGAGCAGCCAGGCCAGTTCAGAGGCTACCACATTAATTCAGGCCAAAGGAAAGAAGCAAGTCTTGGGTGGGGAGGGGGTTAGGGGGTGGGGTGGGGGGGAGTTGTCAATTTGCAAGTCATTGAGGAGAAAACATCCCAGGAGCAAGATGGCTGGTTGGAGGAGGGGCTCAAGGAAGGGGAAGCTGGGACAAAGTGAGAGAGTGGCATGGACATATATACACTACCAAATGTAAAATAGATAGCTAGTGGGAAGCAGCCGCGTAGCACAGGGAGATCAGCTCGGTGCTTTGTGACCACCTAGAGGGGTGGGATAGGGAGGGTGGGAGGGAGACGCAAGAGGGAGGGGATATGGGGATATATGTATATGTATAGCTGATTCACTTTGTTATACAGCAGAAACTAACACACCATTGTAAAGCAATTATTATACTCCAATAAAGATGTTAAAAAAAAAAAAAAAGATCTCCCCTTTCCTGACTCCGGGAAGTGGTGGGAGGGACTGGGATGCTGTCCCCATGGAAACACTCAGGAGCATTTTTGGAAAAGAAGGGGGTCAGGTCAATCAGGGTCCTATGAAACAGTCAGGATGCCACGAAGCAGGCACCGGGCTAGACGGCTCAGCTTCCTGCCCAGAACCCAGGACCTGTCTGGAGAGGAGGAAGTGGGAGTCGGACCAGCAGGGTTCCACCCGCAGCCCACCATCCCCAGCTGTGCCACAGCTCTGGGCCTCAGGCTCATCATCTCTGAAATGGGCTTAACGCTAAGACCTACTGCCCAGGGTGGTGCTGAGGATTAAAGGATCACACACGGGGGGAGCTTTCAGTGGCCAGCCTGGCACAAGCTGGTGTCCGGTGAACAGCAGCTGGGGTTATTTCTGTAGGCGACTAATAGATATTGGATGAGATCAGGACTGAATAAACGTAACTAAAACCAACAGGAAGAGCTGATGAGACACAAAAGAAAAATATTGTATAATTTCACTTATATAAGGTACCTGGAGTTGTCAAATTCATAGAGATCAAAAGTGGAATGGTAGTTGCCTGGGGCTGGGGGGAAGGGGGGAATGTGGAGTTATTGTTTAATGGATGTAGAATTTCCCTTTGGGAAGATAAAAATGTTCTGGAGATGTGACACTCTTTGACATAAATTGTAGCAATATTTTTTTGGATCCTTCTCCTAAAGCAAAGGAAATAAAAGTAAAAATAAACAAATGGAGGACTTCTCTGGTGGTCCAGTGGCTAAGACTCCGCACTCCCAAAGCAGGGGGCCCAGGGTTGATCCCTGGTAAGGGAACTAGATCCCACATGCCGCAACTAAGAGTTCACATGTCACAACTGAAGATCCTGCATGCCGCAATGAAGATCCTGCATGCTGCAATGAAGATCCTGCGTGCCGCAACTAAGACCCGGCACAGCCAAATAAATAAATAAATATATAAATATTAAAAAAAAAAAAGAATGGGACCTAATTAAGCTTAAAAGCTTTTGCATTACAGAGGAAACCATCAACAAATTAAGAAGACAACCTACTGAATGGGAGAAAATATTTGCAAATGATATGACTAACAAGGGGTTAATATCCAAAATATATAAATAGCTCATACAACTCAACATCAGAAAACCAAACAACCCAATTTAAAAATGGGCAGAAGAACTGAATACACATTTTCCCAAAGAGGAAATGCAGATGGCCAACAGGCACATGAAAAGATCCTCAACATCACTAATTATCAGGGAAATGCTAATCAAAACCTCAATGAGATATCACCTCACACCTGTCAGAATGGCTATCATCAAAAAGAGCACAAATAACAAATGTTGGTGAAGACACAGAGAAAAGGGAACCCTCATACACTGTTGGTAGGGATGTACATTGGTGCAGCCACTGTGGAAAATAGTATGGAGGTTCCTCAAAAAACTAAAAATGGAACTACCATATGACCCAGCAATTCCACTCTGCGTATATATCTGAAAAAAACAAAAACATTAATTTGAAAAGGTACATGCACCCCAATGTTCATAACAGCATTATTTACAATTGCCAAGATATGGAAGCAACTCAGGTGTCCATCAACAGATGAATGGGTAAAGTAGATGTGTATATATATATATATATATATATATATATATATATATATATATATATATATATATACACATATATATATGTATATATATATATACATTTATATATACATATATATATATAATGTGTGTGTATACACACACACACACAGACACACACACACAATGGAATACTACTCACCCATAAAGAAGAACAAAATTTTTCCATTTACAGCAACATGGATGGACTTGGAGGGCATCATGCTAAGTGAAATAAGTCAGAGAAAGACAAATACTGTGTGATATCACTTATGTGTGGAATCTAAAAAATACTACTAGTGAATATAACAAAAAAGAAGCAAACTGACAGAGAAAACAAACTAGTGGTTACCAGTAGGGAGAGGGAAGCGGGGAGGGGCAACATAGGGGTAGGGGATTAAGAGGCACAAATAATTACGTATAAAATACGCTACAAGACATATTGTACAACACAAAGAATATAATCAATATTTTATAATAACTGTAAATGGAGTACAACCTTTAAAAATTGTGAATCACTGTATTGTACACCTGTAACTTATATAATATTATACATCAACTATACCTCAGTTTTTAAAAATGTTCTGAATCAGTATCTTGTAACAACCTATAATTGTAAAGAATCTGAAAAAGAATATATATATATATATATATATATATATATATATATATATAACTGAATCACTTTGCTGTATACCTGAGACTAACACAACATTGTAAATCAACTATACATCAATTTTTTAAAATGTTCTGGAGATGGCTGGTAGCGATGGTGATGCAACAATGTGAATGTTCTTAATGCCACAAAACTGTACACTTAAAACACTTAAAATTGTAAATTTTGTATTATGTCTATTTTATCACAGTAAAAATCAATTAAAAATGCAAAAAAAAAAAGAATAAATAAGACAGCACTGGGAAAACGAATGGGACGAGAACAGAAGAGATGAGAAGAGATGATTGAGATAAAGGTGCTTTAAAAACACTTTATCTGTGCAGATAAAATTTATAGTGAAGAATGTGACCTGGTTCTTAGACTTGATAGTCATTTCAAACACCTCTGGGTTCCCCGGCTTCACACACCTGGGGTTTATCACACTGGGAGCTAATCATTCACACAGCTCTGGGCCGACACTCTGTTAAGTGTGTCAGCAACTCCAAGGCTCCTAAGAACAGAGCTGGGGCACCCCCTTTCCTCCAGACACCACTGCGCCATGTGACACAGCTGGGGCGTGTGGGGGGAAAAGAGGTGGGTGACATTGGTGGGGTTGCCAAGGTAGAGCCATCTTTTAGGTCTAAAGAAAATCTGAAGGAATAAAAAACCCTACATCAGATCATTTCTGCAGCTATGACCAAAATCTGGGGAGCCAGGTCAGGGAATGGTGAAAGGGTGTCACTAAATTCCCGACCCAGGAAGCCAGGCCCCAGCCTGGACATGGCAGCTTGGCAACTCCACATGCTTCTCACCAGGGCCCGCAGGGAAGGGAGGCCAAGACCCCAGCACCAGCCCTGCCTCCTGCCCTGGAGGCCCCACTGCGATCTTTCCCAGACTCTGAATTGGATCCTCCATTTGGCCTCCCATCAATGGGGCCTCAGACCAGTCCCAGCAGAAGCACATGTGGCTCCAGTCTCCTCGTGTCAGAAAAGTCCCAACCCCATCATTCCCCCTCCTCGGCCTCCCTCCTGTTCTCCACTCCTGCGCTAAGCCAATGTGACTATGTGCACTGCTGCAAAAAAAAAGATGTTCCAGGCCACGCTGGCAGCCCTGATGCCAGTCATGGAAAGGACAAAGAGGGAGAAGAGACAGGGTGTGGGCCTGGCCCCAGCCACACCCCAGGACATCAGCTGGAGGGCTGCACATGCCCTCCCCACAGGAGAACACACCAAAACATAACACAGCCCTGTACCTTTGCAAATGACCAGAGTCTGCAGCCAAACATGACAGAGCCTTCCCAGCTCCCCGGCAGATGGGGGCATCAGCCAAGCTTGCCAAGCTTGAGTTCTGTCAAAAAGACTCTGGAGGGAGCCTGTTGAACCACAGACTGTGCTCTCAGCTCAAGAGCAGAGCCAAAACAGGCTGTCGTATCCATCCAAGGAGCAATGGAGTAGAGAAAGTGGAGGATCTAAGGGGCTCTGTCCTCAGGGCAGCCCCAGATGTGCCTCTCAGAAGGAGTGGGCCTTGAGGACTTGATAACTTGTCTGAACCTCGTTTGCCATATCTGCAAAATGAGGCTAATAAAACCCCACAGGCTGACTGTGTTAAAAGAGAAAATAAACACGTGCTCCCTGATCTTAGTTATGATTATGCCAATGATTATCCAGTTGCTTGGTTAATCAACACGAGTTTATTGATCACCTACTATACGCCAAGGACATTCTACACATTGCCTCATCTTATCTTCCCAACAGCCCTAAGAGGAAGATATTGTTATTCCCGTTTTACGGACAAGGAAATGGAGGCTGGGCAGGGAGGTTAATCATTTGCTCAGAGTTACGTTGCCAGTAAGTGACAATTCTTGCAGATGTGCGGCCTCCAAGGCCCATGGTCTTTGCACTGTAGGACTCTAACCCAGCTCACCAGGGCAGAAAACACGCACAAGAGACAGGACGCGCGTGGGTGGAACAATTAGAGTAAGGTGTAGACTCAGGCTGAAGGAGTTCAGCCTCCAGGGAGAGACAGGTGAGCAGACAACAGAAACCAGGGCCCAGTGTCCGGTGAGCCTGGAGCCCCCTAGGGCCAAGGTGAGGGCTGGGTGAGAGAGAGCAGCTGTGAAAGGGCTCCTCTTGGAGAGGGGGGGTGAAGGGGGCTGGGTAGGTGCAATGGTTTACAGAGGCCCAGGGGGCAAGTCTCTGAGAATGTTCTCCTTCTAGAAGCTGTGACAGTCCCTCTCCCCACCCAAAACTCAGGGCATAATTACAGCTCAGCCAAGCTTGCCTTCATCTCCTGCAGCTTCCCCATCTTCACCCTCTATCCCCTTGGGGGTTCCCTTCTATCTAAGCACTCAAGACTCCGAGGTTCCCTTGTCCTTCCACGGATTCTCAACCCCTCCTGAACACTAGAATCTCCTGGGGGACCCTTAAAAACAGACGTGGACCCCCCTCTAGAAATTCCATTTCAGTTAGTCTGGAAGGGTGAGGAAGGCCGACAATGGCCTGAGAGATGAAAGGACTTTTCTGGGTCACAAAGCCGCTAGCAGAGAGGCCTGGATTCCCCTAAGGCTTGCTAACTTGGAGCTCAGTTCCTCCCCGTAGCAACCGCGTGCCTGTGGAGGACGGGCGCCCGAGCACGTGCCCATGCGTGTGTCCTAGTGTTGGGGTCCCAGGCTGGAGTTCCTCCCTCGGCCTCGCTCTGCCCCAGCCCACCCCCAGCGATGACCACTGCCGCTTCCCGCTTGATGTCAGAAACACGTTCCTCGGCAAAGTCTGACCTTTGGACTTTGGACAGTGAAAAATACAGCTTTGACAGCCAGGCCCTGTAGAACCCAAAATAAGTTTCCAAACGCCTGTTGACTACAAGGCCTGTAAATAGACTTTGATGCCCCTCAGGTCAGCCCCTGGAGGCCCTTGGCCTGGGTTTCCATGTCTTGAATCGAGAATAAATATTAATACTATCTAACTCACAAGGCTTTTGCAAAGGTAACTGGAAATGATACCCACAAAGAATAATGCCTGACAGAGGAACTGGCATTCAGTCCTCCCACAAATGCTCGCTCAGAATCTGCTGCAGACTAGGCATTATCTGAGCATGAGGGGAGAACGTTGTGTCCCTAAGCTGCCCCTGTCTCAGGGCTCCCAGTAGAGGAGGGATTCAGGCAAGTGGAGAGGCAATTAGTATGCAGAGAGCCGTGTGCTCTGGGGACACAGAAGGAACACAAGTAACCCATCTGAGAACACACATCAAGAGGTTTCCATGAGTCAGGCTGAAGGGCAGGGCAGCCCTGAAGGAAAGGCGAGTACAAGGAAATCCAAGTAACTGCGCATTACAGCTGAAACAGAAATCGTGCTTTGGTTTCCTAGGGCTGCCATAACAAACTACCATAAACATGGTGGATTAAAACGACAGAAATTTATCCTCTCACAGTTCTGCCAGCTATAAGTCCAAATCAAAGTATCATCAGAGCCAAACTCCCCTCTGAAGGCTCTAGGGGAGAATCCTTCCTTGCTTCTTCCTAGCTTCTGGGGGGTCCCAGCAATCCTTGATGTTTGTAGCTACATGACTCCAATCTCTGCCTCTTCTCTCTGTGTCTCTTCTTCCCATGAGGACAATTATCATTGGATTTAGGGCCCACCTAACCCAGAATGAGCTCATCTCCATCTTTAATTACATCTGCAAAGACCCTAGCTCCAAATAAAGTTACACGCTGAGGTTCCCAGGGATGTGAATTTAGGGGTCATGATTCAACCCACCACAGAGGGCAAGGGTGGAAGTGGAGAGAGATGAGATTCCCAGAGGTAGGCTGGGGACACACACAGACTTCATCCAGGGACACTCGTGACAGGTGGAGGCGTTTTAGAATGTAAGCTTTCGAAAGATATGCTGCCTGCGGGATGGAGGGCAGATAGAGAAGAACAAAGTCGGATGCTTTACAGTAATTCAGTGAGATGTACTTCTTGACAGTCAGTAGGTATTTGGGAGACAGAGCTGACAAGGTGTGGTGGTGATTTGGAAGCAGGGAGAAGGAAAGGAGCCACATTGTGTTCTCAGGTTTCTGAGTAAGGGAACTGAATGAGGGCACGTGGCAGGAGGAGCAAGGGTGGGAAGGAAGGAGATAGGAGACCCAAGCGGAGATGCTAAGGAGACCCTGGACTCGATGCAGGAGGTCAAGCTCAGGGTCAAGCTCAGGGGAGCTCTCAAGGCTGGAGAGTGAGCCCATGGAAGGTCCTGGCACTGTGGGAAGAGAGTGATGTGTATGGGGAGAAACAGAGGCTCAGAACAGACCACAGGAGCACCAACATTAAGGGCTCGGGCAGACGAAGAGCTCATGACAAAGACTAAGGAGGAGGGACGAGAGGCCAGGGGAGCGGGCAACGGGCAGTCACACAAAGACAGTGCCCAGCCCTTTCCCTGTCCCCCTCCTCGCCTCCCGTCCACTTCCCTTTCCAGTTTGCTACAGTGAAAGTACTTGACCTTTCTTGGGGTGATGGGAGGATAGCCTCACAGGGCAAACGGTACAGCTCCCTATTTATTTACTCAAGCATGTTCTGTGCTTCTGTTACCTAATCACAGCCTCGACTGGGCAACCCTGGTTTCACTTCCATCACCTTCCTCCAGCCCCACACCCCTGGGTAATCCAGAGCCTTCCATCCAGTCACCTCTGGCAAAGAGCCCACACCCTCCATCTGCTGTCTCCAAAAGGCAGCTGTGAGATCCATGTGGGCTAATGTTGATCACCTGAGATGGGGCTGGTCCGAATGGAGATGTGCAGTAAGTGTAAATTACATGTGGATTTCAAAGACTCACTCTGAAAATAAATGTAAAATATCCCAGGAATAATTTTATATTGATTACATGCTAAAATTACATTTTAATATATGTAATTATTAATTAAATTAATTAATTAAAAAATATTTTTATTAAATATATTAATTAAATATATATTAAAATATATTATTAAGTTAATTAAATGCAGATGTAGGTTAAATGCAGGTTAATTAAAATATATTATTTTAATTAAATTAATATTAAATTATATTAATATTAATTAAATGTATTGAATTGATATTAAATTAAATTAATATATTTATGTTAAATTAAATTTAATATTAATTAAATTAAATGCAGGTTAATTAAAATATATTATTAAGATTAATGCCACCTGTTTCTTTGTATTTTTTTTAAACCTAAAATTACATATGTGACTTGCATTATATTTCTTTTGGGTAGTACTGTCCTAGAGACCGTTGATATCAAGACTTACCTGAAACACAGAACAGTTTTGCATTTCCCCAGAGTCTGGCTGGCACAGGTCACGGGAAGGGAGAATGGCATGCTGTATGTTGCACCTGGTTTTTCATGTTCTCATTTTATTTCTCATAACTCATGTGATTCCCTCTCTCTCCCCTAACTTTTTAAATGAGAAAACCAGAGGGCAAATTTAACTCATGTCTACTCAATTCATAAACCCAGAATTTGTCCAATACACAATGTTGTTAAGTCTAATGGTAGTAATAGTTTTTAAGGAACCCCCTTAGATAGTAATAATAATAATCCCTTTATGCACATAAAGTGTCTTATATCATTTACCTCATCCCATCTGCTCCAAAAGAAAACCTTAAGACTTCCAACATAAGATATTTTCATTTAAAAATTTTGTTTATACACAGCAGAAAAT
Source organism: Balaenoptera physalus (assembly GCF_965194825.1). Classification (NCBI taxonomy): domain Eukaryota; kingdom Metazoa; phylum Chordata; class Mammalia; order Artiodactyla; family Balaenopteridae; genus Balaenoptera; species Balaenoptera physalus. Next base: position 24,881,391 of record NC_138897.1, read on the forward strand.
TAAAAGGTACAAAGAAATAGAAAAGTCAACTTCCCACCCACCCCTGACTTGCTCCCTCCTGCCACCCTCCACCCCTACCTCCTCCTCCACCCCTGCCAACAGCATGCTCTGTACATCCCCCTAGTGATGGGGATGCACAAACACAATCAAACATGCGTGTGGATATATGGCCATTTTTCAAAAAACTCAAATAGCAGTAGATTGCACCCATATTCCACATGTTACTCTTTGTACTTAGCACCTTATCTTGGAGACCCTTCATATCAGTACGTAAAGGTCTGCCTTTAACTGATATGTCATATTTAAACGAAAAGACTTTCGTAAATTACAAAATACATTTAAATCAGGAAACTAAGTTCAAGGAAGGAGTCACTTGTTCTCCTTGACGACGACAGTGACAGATTGAGGCCAACCGATTCCAGTTCGAGCCTGCTTCCTCTCCTTGACCCTCCCCGTGCCCCCATCTGTGAAAGAGTAGAAACAATTCCTGGCCCACCTACTGTGAAGCTGACATGGAGACTGAAGGAGCTAATGAAACCTGGAAAGCACAATTCAAACTGTTACTGTAACTGTACTGTTACTGTCACTGTAATCTGAGTCACATCTTGGTAGAAATCTAAGCAACGTAGGGGAGGGCAAATGTATTTGGGCAGGAGGACTCTTCCACCCTTTGAATCACATCATCACTGGGCCCATAGTATTGGCCCCGACCCAGCACTGATCTAGCCCAAGGGGACAGATCCTGGCTGCCTCCTTAAAAAGGGTTGGGGCTTCCCTGGTGGCGCAGTGGTTGAGAATCCGCCTGCCAATGCAGGGGACACGGGTTCGAGCCCTGGTCTGGGAAGATCCCACATGCCGCGGAGCAACTAGGCCCGTGAGCCACAACTACTGAGCCTGCGCGTCTGGAGCTTGTGCTCGGCAACAAGGGAGGCTGCGGCAGTGAGAGGCCCGCGCACCGCGATGAAGAGTGGCCCCCGCTCGCCGCAACTAGAGAAAGCCCTCGCACAGAAACGAAGACCCAACACAGCCAAAAATACATATAAATAAATAAAATTTAAAAAAAAAAAAAAAAGGGTTGGAATGTTCTGAAGGGCTCAGGTGTGACTGTCCAGCCCCTCATCTTGTGGGGAGTAGGTGGTCACAGGTTCTGGCCCCCAAGGACAGGCTTTCTCAGGAAAGAGACTTCACTCACAAGGCTGAGACATAAGCACACACAGACACAGGCCCTGGAAATCTGGAGCAAGGTGGGTGGAAAACTGTCCTCAGCCCAGCAGTGGCTGGTTGTTTATGTACAGTAGGCCACGGGATGACATTTTCTGGGCCCAGGCTCGGCACGGGGAGCTGACTGCACCCACCAGCACAGCTCCAGCCCAGACATGGGAGCAATGTGACTGACGGGAACCACAGCCAAATTAGGCTGGCCAAGGGGGCTGGCACGGCCCAAGCGAGTGAGTGACTGCTTAAAGGGATGCTGCCTCATTTCATCTGGCGGCCCTGCCCACCGCCTTGGTGTCTGGGGCTTGCTTCTCCTTGCTTGTTCCCAGCTCTCCCCTGTGACCCAGGGTCTTGGGGAAGAACAGGGGGGAGGGGGAGGAGACAAATCTCCAGGGAAGAAAAAGCAAACCCAGGCTTAGCCAGCATGTACCCCACATGTCTTCCCAGCTCCTCCAAGTTGGCCCCATGGTCCCCAGATGTGCAGGAAAAGTGTGCTTAAGCTGTGTGATCACAAAGATTGAGCTTCCCCAGGAAATTTCTAGAGCCCATTAGAAGGGCTCACAGAGTCTCCAGAAAACGTGCCTTCCCTTACCTTGATTCCTCATCTTGGCAAAGATTCACACTGTCTCCACCCAGAGAGGTGGAAGGCCAGTCCACTCATCCTGTTTATAGAAGAAGGGTGGGGAGAGCGAAAGGACAAGTTCCAGCCTCTCACAAGGCTTCTCACCAACCTGCCCTGTCGGAGCAGTTACTTTCTGAGCTCAGTCGACCATCCACTCTTCCTAAAGTCAGTCAGTCAGTGTTCTACACAGTTGGTCCTAAGAAAGAAACAAGTATTCAAAGCTGGATGTTCAAAGCACGTTGCCGACAGTCCTCCATTTAGCAAAAGAATTAATTATGGACCTTCTTTGAAGAAACAACTTTCCTAGGGCGTATAAGGTACAATTTTTACTTAGCATCAATGTATTCACAATTTTTTTTGGTATAAACCTAAAAAGGCGCGTATGTTTGGATATAAATGTATTTGTGTTATTTTTCAATTCTCAGTATAAAAACTTGATTTAGGCAGGGCTGGTATCATTATTTCTACCTTTCAGGTGAGGAAAGGGAGACTCAGAGAGATTCTAAGCAAAAATGGGCGTTCCCACTGCTCCACAATGACCGGCTGAGGGTCATATTTCTCAGCCTGCCCAAATCCCACTGTTATACCTGCGCTGTTTACAGAAAGTGGAGTAGAGGGTACCAGGGACTGGGGAGGGGGTGGGGAAAATATTATTTAATTGGTGCAGAGTCTCTATTCTGGATGATGAAAATGTTCTGGAAATGGATAGTGGTGATGGTTGCATGACATTATGAATGTACTTAGTATATGCTGAATGTACACTTAAAAATGGTTAAAAGGGTACATTGTATATTAATTTTTTAACATAGAAAAAGAATTACCTAGCTGAAATTCTGAATCGTAGCAGGATTATGTTAGCTCACTTCCCCTTCTGCCCTTTCCTTACACCTCCCACATCCCCCATATAATATCGAGAACTAATCAAGAGAAAATAATTAAAATTGAAATAACACTGAGAAATCACTTCTAACCCAGGAGACTGGCCAAAAATAAAGTATGATAATCCTCTTTGCTAGTAAAGATGCAGAAGAAGAACACTCTCGCACACTGCCGTTGAAAAGATAAACTGGGCAGACTGGAAAACAATCTAGCAATATATTATAAAAATATTTATTAAAATTAAGAATACACATACGTGGTACTGGAGACAGGGAAAATATACAGATCAATTGAAGAGAATAGAGTTTGAGGAGAGGGATATTTCCTAGACTAAAACCAGGGGTGGGGTGTGCTCTATGGGTCACAAGATCAATTGGAACTTGCAACCTGCTCACTAAAGGCGCCCCAAACTGAGAGACCCTCAGAAGGAATAGTGGTTTGGGGTATCCTGGGCTCTGGGATCACCATAGAAGCCCATGACCCAAAGGTGATCAGCAAGATGAAAAACCTGCAGAGACCACACCTGGGGTAGGGGCTTCTGCCCTGTGATCAATATGGACCCATGGCAAGAGGGGCCTGGACACTTTACCCAAATCCAGCGGCAGATCAGGTAGGGGCCAGAGAAAGATTTGGGTTGAATTTCCTGACATCCCAGTAGGATGGGGATGTGAAGTCACCATTAAGTTGTGTTTGGTCAGGGTTCCCCAGAAAAACATAACCAGTAGGAGGTAGATAGATAGATAGATAGATATAGATAGATAGATAGAGATAGGTAGATAAAGATTTATTATAGGAATTGGCTCACACGATTGTGGAGGCCAAGAAGTCCTGGGATCTGCCGTCTGTAAGCTGGAGAAATAAGAAAGCTGGTTGTGCAATTCAATTCAGATCTGAAGCCCAGAGAACCAGGAGTGTCTATTCAAGAAGAGAGAGTGAATTCATGTTTCCTCCACCTTTCCGTTCTGTTCAAGCCCTCAGTGGATTGGATGGTGCCACCCAAACTGGCAAGGGTGATCTTCTTTACTTGATCTATTGACTCAAATGCTAATCTCTTCCAGCACCACCTCACAGACACACCCACAAATAGTATTTTACCAGCTATCTGAGCATCCCTTAGCACAGTCAAGTTGACACATAAAATTCACCATCACAAACAGTTTTGCAGAAAATAAAGAACTATGCTATCACTTGCATACCTGAGTTGGTGAACTGAGAGTCTTCCCAGTTATATGAGATTTAGAGGTAGGTATTATGGATGAGGTGGGGTTCAATCTCACCTTGAGAACAACAGGTAGGGATTGGGGTGAGCAAAGGTGTGACAGCCCAGGTGAGCAGGGAGTGGGCGGCAGGGACAGTGAAGAAACGGGCTTCGCTGGAGCATATCATCCCAGTTAGGGAGCGGAAAGAACCCACTTTTAGTGTCTGCCCTCCTCATTATCAAAACACATCTGTCACTGAACACCTCCACGTACAAGGTTCTGGGCTGTATGCTGTGAGGTATGGAAAGGTGAGAAATGCAGGATCAGCGCTTTCTGTGGGCTCATAAGTTAGCTTGATAATGTGCGTCCATGAAGAAAAACGCTCAGAAGGCGGAGTGCCCGATTCCTGACATACATCATCCGTGCACTTGTTTCCTCAGCTAAATCTTACTGTGTTTAATCCTCATACCGGGCTAAGCACTAGGGATGCAGAGATGAATGATACAATGCACCATCCCTGGGAGATGCCTAGAAATCACTTCCGGCTGAGGAAATATCTCCCAGAACTGGACCTAGATGGGCTGGTAGGATGTGATAGGTGTCTGAGGAGGAAGCGGGTACACCTGTGGCAAGATCGACACCTGGGACTGATGGCCTGTGGAACACCCAGGTGAGCGGGGGGCGGGGGCCGGGGGTAGGGGAGGTGGGCAGAGAGCGGGTCAGTCTGAAAAGAAGATGCAAGTGAGGGCAGAGAGGCAGATGAGGCTGGACAGGACAGCTGGGCGCAGATGACAGAGTGTTCTGCACTCTGGACTTTGGACTGTGGGAACCCGGAGTTAGTGAGGATTTCTGATCTGCTGTGAGGCCCTACTGTGCCCACCAAGCTCCTGCCACCTCCAAAGTGAGTGGTAGATGGGGCTGAGCAGGGCTGGGGTTTTTTATAAATTTATTTATTTATTTTTGGCTGTGTTGGGTCTCCGTTTCTGTGCCAGGGCTTTCTCTAGTTGCAGCGAGCGGGGGCCACTCTTCATCGGTGCACGGGCCTCTCACTGTCGCGGCCTCTCTTGTTGCGGAGCACAGGCTCCAGACGCGCAGGCTCAGTAGCTGTGGCTCACGGGCCTAGTTGCTCCGCGGCATGTGGGATCCTCCCAGACCAGGGCTCGAACCCGTGTCCCCTGCATTGGCAGGCGGATTCTCAACCACTGCGCCACCAGGGAAGCCCAGGGCTGGGTTTTTTAACATGAGGAATGTGCCCAGCAAAGATCATCTGTGGCCCACTTAGCTAGTGCCCATCCCCGAGTAACTTCTCTCCCGGGGCGCCTGCCAGCCCCGGACATTCCCCAGAACCCACGGGAGCCCTCAGCCTCTCCAGCCTGACCCGGAGGCCTGGAGGGCCCACGTGCTCTTGAGGAGCTGAGCTCCAGCCTTCCTTGCTCCTCCCACTCAGACAGCAGGGAGTCCCTGTCGCATCAACCTCTGCCCCCCATCGCGAGCTCGAAGGGGAGGGGGAGGAAGCCCTGCGGCTTACAGCAAAACCTCAGGGTGCCCCCGAGTCCCAGGAGTGCTGAGATGGAGTCTGGGCCAGCCAAGCCTGCTGGGCCATCAACTTGGACGCAGGATACACAGAATGTACCTTCGCCTCCTCCGGCAGGTAAGGGTGTGTGTGTGTGTGTGTGAGTGTGCACCCGCGCGTGCACGTGAGCGCACACACATGAGCGCACGTGGGGCTCCCGGGCACAGGGTGTTGGGTAACCTACACCTAATGCCCCAGCCCAACACGCAGCCAAAGGATTGGGACAGGCTTTGCCTTTGAGGATGCCGACAAGCGAATCTCCTTGTGAGAAGATCATTGTCCCCGCGAACCCTGACGTCACAAACCCATTGCACCATGTCCTCCCTCTTCTCACGGATAGTTGTGTCCAGCGGAAAGCAAGCACCAAGGAACCCTCAACTTTAAGCTGTGTGCCTAAGTTTTCACCAACACCTAGGGATGCAATAAGTGTGTGCTGATTTGATGGTAAAGGGGTCACAGAAAGACCAACCCCGTGGGGTTTTAGCATATGGAAGTGAAGAGGGCTTTTCTATCCCTTTCCTTTAGGGTGGTGGGGATGGAGACAGAGGTGATGGGATTGATGGGGAAGGAGAGAAGCTACGGATTTGCTACAGCAGAATCTCTGGGGCATTAGTAATCATGCATTAATATTTCCTAAAGCTCTCCAGATGAAGAAAAAGATTGAGAACCAACTGCCCCAAGGAGAGAGGTATGAAGAGGAGCCTTCTTTCAGATTGAATCGTGTGCCCAGAATAAATCAGTCCACCACTGCTGTCGAATCCACCTGCTGGGCCCTCACTGTGACCCAGATTCTTGTCTCATTCCATCAGCCCCCTTCCACGTCTCCCCCGCCCCCACCCCCAGCCTTATTCCAGTTCAGCCCCTTTAATATCCCTGCTACCCATTGACTGCCATTCCCTTAGGACTTCCTTCCAGCCCCAGTTAAGAAAGACATGATCACCAGCTTCCAGACCCCACCGCTTCCATTCTGCACACTCAAGGACCCTCTCTCAGACTGGAAGAAGTAAGAAGAGTTTGGGGTCTTTTCTCCCCCCAAGCAAGTGGGCATCCAGATATGGGCAAAATCAGAGCGTACTCAGCATGCGACCTCCGGGTGTTGGGATGAACGTGCAGGCCAGGCTGCAGCCCTGCCAGGGTGCCCGGCACTTGGAATCTTTAAATGCAAATTTCCCTTGTGGCAGCCCTGGCCTCTTCTGCAGGGGTGGCAGCTGCCCTGGGAGGAAAGACGAGATTTAAATTGGTAATCAAGCACTGTACCAAACCAGACTTTGACCTTGTTCAGAATTCCACTGGCCCGTGTTCCCTGACCCGCCACCACCCTTTCTGCCCAATTGTTCCCTTGAGTAGCTGCCTGCTATCTAAGGCAGTAAGGCAGGCTGTCACCAGCTGCTGCTTCCCTGGCTGCCTTCCACCTGGCTGGATCGAAAGGCCTTGGAAATCAAAGAGCTTTGCCTTTCCAGCCACTGTGCTACCTCTGCTCCTGGAGCGAGACAAGAGTGGTCTGGATGAGGTCTCTGGTCCTGGCTGTGCCTGCTGGTAGGGCATGGGAGAGGTGAAGGCAGCCCCGGCAAGCTTCTTTTATGCACTCTTGGTTACCAAAGCGATTCCCAGACAAGGCCTGGAATGGCCAGTGTGGGCCCACACGCCTGCTATGTTCACAGAAGCAGCATGGATCCAGCATCCATCCTCTGCAGCTCCTTCCACGGCCCCAGAACACCCTGTGCTTGCTGCAAAACACCACGTGTTTGCTCATTTCTTCTGCCGAGAAGGTCTTCCACATTCTCTTCTACATGTCTGAATTCTGCCCTTCCTTCCATGGCCTGGGGAGCCACTCTCCACCGTAGAGTGCCTACTCACTCCCCTGCAACCCCACCATGCTTTTTCTCTGACCTCCTCAATTCATGACTCAAACCAAATATCTGGGGCATTTAGTCACTTGCTGATTTGCTGTGTTGTCTCATTGTTTCAAGTGTTATCTCCCCAACAAGATGGTAGGCTCCCAGGGACTATGCATTACTTAGAATTGGCACTTAGTAGGTCTACTGGGAATCAGTGAATGTGAAAGGACAAATGAATGAATATAGGCATTGCTTTATTCAGAGCTCTGTTTCCTTTACACACCTAGAATTCTTCCCAACAAGAGAGCTCTTCTTTCCATTGGCTGTCGTCACAACGAAGCTGCTGGTGGAAACTTTGCTTCCCATGCCTCCCAGAGCACAGGGAAACCAGGAATGTTTCACCAGGAGGAGTCAATTGCCAGAACAGTTGGATTTCCACCAGCGTGCAGGGCACTAGTGGCTGCTGGGAGCAGATATCCTGCCCTCTTTGATCTAATTGGGATGCTGGAATGTGCCTACACGAAGCTTTGTTTGCGTTAATGCACACAGTATGTAAGGGCTAAGAATGACCGGGTGCAGAAAGCACCCAGTCTAGGCTGTCCTAATCAGAGAGCATGTGAAGGTGGCAGAAAATAGGGCCGTTGAATGGAGGCAGTGGGGAGGCTGGGTGTCCAAGGGAGGCGTGAAAGAGTGCCCCTACTCCCTCTTCCCCAGCCAGACTCCATCTGTCCATGTCTGCTCCCCCACCCAGGTGAGCAAGAGCCAAAGATGGGGCCAGGACAAGGGACAAGATTGGGAGTGGGGTGGAGGATGGGTAGTTAACTCAGGGGGTTCATCTGAGAGGCAACACCTTGGGAATGCAAGGCAGCTCCCACACATGCGCTATCCATCCGAAGGGGACGCATAGAGGGAGGCTCAAAAAGCCAGCAGAAGACCAGACAGGCAAGAAAGAAGATCTAGAAAGACAGGTGAAGTGTGAGATGTCACATGTTTGTACACAGAGGGCCCAAGGGTTGGGGTAGCGGGTCGTTGATGAGCTCTGTCCATGGGGCTTCCACCTACTGTCTCAGGAGGAAGTCAGGAGCCGAGGGCCAAGCATGGAGCAGCCTATGTGTGGCCCCTGTGTGCCATCGTGCTCCTGTGTCCTTTGCTGTGGTTAGGGCAGAGAGACTCTCTGACAAAAAGACATAGGGTGCTTGTCTTCTGGGCAGAGGAGAGGCTCAGAGACAAGAACATGAGTGAAGGGGAGATGGCAGCATCCGACCTACAGGCAAGCGGACCGAGTGTGGTGGGGTGAGCCTGGGGGTCGAGGAGACATTCTGGGGCTCCCCAAGGAGCGGAAATGCCCACACGAGGTTTCCCAGCAGCGCCCTCCCCCAGGCCCTTCCCCTCTGGCCTCGGGCCTCTTGCCCGCCTGTGCATGCAGTCCCATCACCGATGACAGTGAGCAGAGTTTGCCAATTCCATTCCTTTTATTACTCATGCCTTTCCCAGGGAAAGGAACAGCCTCGAAGGAGAAGGCAGCTGCCATGGACTGGCACTTGCTGACATACCTCTCAGCTAACTCGGCCCCTTTCTTTCAAGAGGAGTTTTACACAGCCCATTTTATGGGTACCTACGGACATCAAAACTGTTAGTCACGGGGCAGGCATCCAGGTCAGAGAACGCCCCACTCCTGGGGCGTATTTCCTCCTTCTGCTCCACAATGTCCCCCAGGACCACGGGAGGAAAGGCAGGCAAAAAAGGAGAAGATTTCAAACGCCCAGGTGTGTGTGCAGGGGAACTTTCTCTCCCACGCTAACCAGAGGCATAGAATTTAATAAATCCTCAGAACTGGGGAGGCAGGGGTGTGTGAGAATGTCTTTCATTGTGGGGAGGGTGGGTCAAACACCTAGAGCGTCTGATAACCACATGCTCTTGAGAGCATGCCCACACACATGGTGTACTGCTGAGGCCCAGAAACAGAGGGAAGAGAAAGGGGGCCAATCTGGAAGCCAGTGCTCCATCCCCAGTCACTCCACACTGGTTAGGACTGTGGTTCCCATACCTGGATGGATGGCAGAATCACCTGGCAAGCTCAGTGAACGTGCAGATTCTTGGGGCCCCACTGCAGTCCCACCAAGTCAGAACCACGTCGGGTGGGGAAATTGGGGTATGCGTGTGCTCAACAAGCTCCCCTGGGATTCTCATACCACATCCCCCTTCCTGAGTTTAGAGTTGCCGGATCCACATGGGGTTCCTTGCAAATTGGTGCTGCTCTTGTTCAAGGCCACAGGCAGACCTCCAAAGACAGACCCCGGACCCAGCACATGGAATGGGAGAGCCAGATCTACTCCCAGAGAAGCACCTTGCAGCCTGAGTATCCTGCTGGCACACTCAGCCACTGCAGGTGATCACCTGGGATGCATTGATTTCCGTTATCCCATAGGACCTCTTTTGTAGCATTTTGTTGTTTGTTTTCACAAAATCAGCTATTACAGATATATGATGATGGATTTGAATGCTATTCTTCTCCCTGTTTAACATGTTTGCCAACCAACGTTACCTGCCAAAGGTAATGTGGAAACCCATCACCCACTGGCTTGTTCAAGATGAGCTCAGGGTCACTAAACCATTATCCTATTTTCTTTGGAGCTTCCGTTTGCCTGAACAACAGGCTGTAAAGTGATTTGGAAAATCAAGGTTAGACCCATACCCCTGGGCAAAATGCCTGAGAAGAAAAGACAGTTTCTTATCTTTTTTTTTAACCTACTTTTTTTTTCCGACCTAAGGTATATATAAGGTCACAGAAAAAAGAGGGTTGATTGCACGTGGCTGGAGCTGAACCCTTGCAATTTAACAATGACGTCTCGCTCACTCATGAGTTTTCCTGGGTCTGAGTCACACACAGTGAGGCTTTTCAGCAGAGCAAGAAAATTCCTGAAATGAATGAGTTACATTCTGGCCCGGGAGGCAACGCCACAGAAGCACTCACTCTCTCCCACACAATGGGCCTGAGAGCTGATGGAAATTTGTGGGAAAGGTTGTGAAATTGGGGATTACAGAAACAAAGTCTAAGGCAGTGGAAGGAATTCTACTGGCAGACTGCTTTTGAACTTGAACTCTTCCTTGTGTTACCAGCCTGCTGGCCTGCCCTGCAGCTCTTGGACTCGCCAGTCTCTGCGATCACATGAGCCAACTCCTTAAAATAAATCTCTCTTTATATGTGCACATCCTATTGACAAATGCACAGTCCAAGAGACAAGAACACCCACACACCCCCACAACCAGCCCAGCAGGGAGATCTTTAGTCCCTACAATGGGCCAGACTTTTACAATAACAAAATCAACACTGACGTAGACTGCAGTTTCTACGTGGCTTCTGTCAAGGACACAAAGGTGTAAATGGGACAGAGTCCCTGTCCTCCAGTGACTTTCCAACTCGTCACCAAGTTAAAGAACCTCAACACTGAAAGGGGCCCCAGTAAACCTCACCTAGTCCAACCCCTCTGTTTTATGGACAGGGAAACTGAGGTTCTGAGAGGGGACAGGACCTGGCCCAGGCAGCACAGCCTGATGGTGGAAAAGTCAGGACGAGATCCCAAGGGAAACATTCCAGACAAGAAGAGCGTGAGTATGAGTGATTGTGTGTGCATGTGACACACACACTGAAGAAGGTGGGAAGGTGTGCAGCTGGAGCAGGGTAATTATGGGCTGCAGACAAGGTGGAAATGGGGGAAGGTGACCGTGGAGAGTGTCAGACACCTGAGCGTGAAGTTTAGAATGGGTCCACTGGATTGGAGAAGCTTCCAAACACTTTGGGTGTGGGGAGTGACATGATGAAAGAGTTCTTACAAGAGTGCTACTGTTACAGGAATATTGTAAAAGAGAAAAAGGTTGAAGAAAACCTTCTTCTTTTTTTTTTTTTTTTTTTTTTTTTTTGCTGCACCACACGTCTTGTGGGATCTTAGTTCTCTGACCAGGGATTGAACCTGTGTCCCCCGCAGTGGAAGCACAGAGTCCTAACAACTGGACCGCCAGGGAATTCCCGAAGAAAACCTCCTTAAAGCCAAACCTTATGACAGATATCTGTCTCTTGAGAGATTAGGAGGCCCGATACAGGTTAGAACTGGAGTAGAAGAATTACCCAGTTAGAAGAATGTCAAGGGAAAAGCAGAAGGAGACAGAATGAACTAGAAGGGACTTCCCTGGTGATGCAGTGGTTAAGAATCCACCTGCTAATGCAGGGGACACGGGTTCGATCCCTGGTCCGGGAAGATCCCACATGATGTGGAGCAGCTAAGCCTGTGCACCACAACTACTGAGCCTGCACTCTAGAGCCCACGAGCCACAACTACTGAACCCACGTGCCACAACTACTGATGCCCACATGCCTAGAACCCGTGCTCCACAACAAGAGAAGCCATTGCAATGAGAAGCCCACGCACCGCAACGAAGAGTAGCCCCCACTCGCTGCAACTAGAGAAAGCCCGTGCGCAGCAATGAAGACCCAACACAGCCAAAAATAAATAAAAATTAAATAAATAAAATTTAAAAAAAGAATGAACCAGAAGAGTAGAGATCATGAGCCAGTCTTCCAAGGAGCTATGCTGGCTGTTCAAAACCAAGAACAGCAGGGAGATGTTGGGCTTTTTGCTCAGAACCTGTGAGGAGGTACAAGAACCTCTCCACCAAAAGCTGGACAGTCGAGCCCCACCAAAGGCTCATGCACACCCTCGGCCTCTGGTCTCCCCACTGGAGGTGAGGAGGGCTGGCTTGTATCATCTTTGGAGCCTCCCTGCTGCCTCTTCCTCCCATAATGGGCCCCCCACCCTCCCAGGACTCCAGGGTCTGTTTGCCTGAAACTGAGTCCCTGGAAGATGGTGGGCATCCCTTCTTCCCTCCCGTGACTCCGGGCTCCTTCACCAGCGCTCAGCAGCCCCTCCCTGATTGTAATGTCAGGATGGTGGCACCGTCTGCACGTCCAGCCTTTCCTCCCTCCCCCCCCCCCCCAGCCCTCTCCTAGTCAACGCTTCTTGTCTGGGGACTTCAGCTTTTGGATCAATGCTCTGCTGAAGTGCCTGATCCAGACCTAAGCTCAAGAAGAGATCAGGACTATTTTCTTGTTTGGGTTCATCCTCAAGGGCATTCTCTGAGGTGTCCTCTGATGAGGAATCTGCCAGAATCCTGCATTGACAACTTTTCACCATTAACATGCTGTAAACATGGATAAAACATGTCACAGATGCTCAGCCTTAGAAAAGAGATCATACGCTATCTCATGCCTCTATCTCTCTCTCTCACCATCTCCTCCATCCCCACCTTCTCTCTCTCTCTCCTTCCAGAACCTACTTTCCTGGGGTGGTGGGAGAAACTGTGGGCTCAAGGGAAATGTTCATGTACTCACCATTCACCCCACACCTTACTCACAAAGCCAGGTTTCCGACTGAGTAACAGAGTTACTAACCATGTTGCTCACTGAAGCACTGCACAGGGAGGGAGCCGGCTCACGTACTCACTGTGGGTGTCCAGAGACATCAAAGCAGCACTCAGGAAATCTGTCTAGGCCGGAATCTGAGACAGGTGGTGGATTTTGCCTTGTATAACCGGATGAAATAGGTGAGGGTGAGTGTAAAAAGAGAGAAAGAGAAGAGAGCTCAGGACACAAGAACAGAAACTGGTGAGAGGAGATGGAGCAGGAGAAAGTGGAGACCCAGGAAAAGCAGGAACGTGTGTGGTGTCAGAGAATTTAAGGGAAGAGTGGGGGTTTTTCTCTTGCTGGGAAAAAAAAGGTCAAAAGAATCAAATCTGCTGAGGAAATGCACACTGGCTCTACAGATGGGCCTTTGGTACCACACTGAGAGCAGTGTTGGCCCAGTGGTAGATGGACAAGCCAGAGAGTAGTGAGTTCAGGCGTGAACATGAGGGGGGAAAGTGGTGGAGAGGGCAAGTATAGAAAACACCTTCCAGACGGTGTGAGAAACAGAGTGGCAGGGCATGTGAAGACAAGAGGGAGGCTTTTATTTTTTTGAATGAATGAGACTTGATTGTGTTAAATGCAGGTGGAAGGCAGACTAGCCCAGGGAGAAGGGATAAAGACCTGGGAGAGAGGAGACGTTTAAGGAGATCAGTACGTTGTGAAATTGGGGGTGCTGGTGTAGGAGGTGGACAAGAGGAGATCACAGACACAACTTCCACTGTGACCCGGAGAAGGATCAAAGGGGGCAAAAAAATAAAGGAAAGTTTGGTGACCAGGAAGGGGAAGAGGCTGCTTCTGATGGTTTCTATTTTTCTTTTCCTTTTTTCTTTTTAAAACAGCATTTTCTTTTTTATAAATTTATTTATTTTTGGCTGTGTTGGGTCTTCGTTTCTGTGCGAGGGCTTTCTCTACTTGTGGCGAGCGGAGTCCACTCTTCATCGCGATGCGTGGGCCTCTCACTATCGTGGCCTCTCTTGTTGCGGAGCACAGGCTGCAGACGCGCAGGCTCAGTAGTTGTGGCTCACGGGCCTAGTTGCTCCGCGGCATGTGGGATCTTCCTAGACCAGGGCTCCAACCCATGTCCCCTGCATTGGCAGGCGGATTCTCAACCGCTGCACCACCAGGGAAGCCCTATTTTTCTTTTCTTTTTCTAAATAAGAGGGCCCTCATCTTTGGGACACAGGCTAGTTCAAGTCAGAGGAGGTATCGTAGGGTGACAGGCTTAGAGTCCCTGGGCAACTGTCTTCCAGGGCAGGTAGTCATCCCTGGGCACGCATCTGATATGGCCTATGAAATAGCTACTTGTTTGCCTCAGAAGAGACTGGCTTCAGACCAAGACTGATGAAATGATGCTCTCAGGCTACCAGCTCATGGTGGCCAAAATGTGAGGCTCTGTGGAGACACATGGCCATGGGTGCGGTTGTGCGGCTACCCACCAACCATCAGACTCCTGGGACTCTCCCGACAATACCTGCCTTAGTCCATTTGGACTGCTATAATGCAATGCCAGAGACTGGATAGCTTATAAACAACAGACATTTATTTCTCAAGGTTCTGAAAGCTGAACGTCCAAATCAGGGTGCCAGCATGGTCGGGTGAGGGCCCTTTTCTGGTTTTCTATTGTATCCTCGCATAGTAGAAGGGGCTGGGGAGCTCTCTGAGATCTCTTTTATAAGGGCACTAATCTCGTTCATGAGGGCTCCACTCTCATGACATTAGGGGCCACATCCCAAAGGCCCCATCTACTAGTACCATCACATTGAGGATTAGGCTTCAACATAGGAATTTTGGGGGACACACATTAAGACTATAGCAAAACTCTAAATCCCTCTTCACACAGGGTTGGTACCTCCCTAGTAGTGGTCGTCACAGTCCCCCCGGGTCATAACCGTATGTGCCTATATTCAATATCCTTTCCTGTAGGTTCCTGAAGAGTCGGAATCCTAAGTTATTGATCCTTGCTTCCCTATTCAAAATTGCTCTCTGCATGAAACTGATCTGTTTCTGGCTAAATTCCACAGTCCTGATGCCGACATTTTGGCTCAGCCACCACTCAGAGATGGTCCCCAGAAAGCCCCTCTTCTGGCACTGGCCTGCTTCATATAAGAGAGTTTTAACAAGATGATGCCCAGAGACTTACAAGCCCCCTGCCCCACTCCCAGCAGCCAGATCAGAAAGAATTCCAGATCTTCAACCCTTCCTAGCACAGCTGCCTCCCGACAAAAAGAGAATTGCTGCGAGTTTGTAAAGTCCCAGGCTCACAGCTTTCATTGTCCAGCACATGATTCCTTCTCCTTCCCCCTTATTAATTTGACACCGGCGAGTACTACAAAGACATGGGCTGAATTCCAACCATGTCATCACTGGGGAAACAATAAAATGCCTGACTGACTATAAAGGGTCTAACTGTCACAGAGATAAAGACCAGTCTCCGATCTTCTCCAGCAAGGCGGGGATCGAAGTACAGCCCGGGAAAGCTTGGTTTGCTCGTGGCAGAAACCGTGAAAACATTTCCTGCTTTGAAGCCCTCACTGGCTCTTCTGTAGGACAAAATGAGCAAGAGACACAAGGCAGCAGACTGTGCTGCCAGCTGGAGGACCCCGAATTGGGCTGAAAGAGCCCCACATCCACATATACCCATGTGGACCGCACCCTGTGGGCCCATGTGTTCTGATTTAGCGAATATCTGGAGGAGGGAAAGTCCAGCTGATTTGTAAGCAAAAGTACCATCCCTTACCGCAAGGGCTCTTTCACATTTTTAGCTCATTTGATCCTCAAAACTAGCCCGTGAGGGCCTAAGACAGGTACTCTTATTCCCAATTTAGAGACGAGAAAACTGACACCCAGGTTGTGAAGGGTTCTTGGCTCTTAAGTGGCAGAATCACTCAGGTCTTCTGACTCCTAGTTCACGTTTTTTTCCTGTGAAAGCGTGCTACCTCCCCTTTTTAGAGAGTGGTTATGGCACTGAAAGTTAAAAACAGACTCTGAAGATCCTGTAATTTCTTCATCCTCTCAAGCCCACTTGGCAACAAAGCATCAGGGATGGTCTCCTCAATTTCAGATGTAATAACCACTCCTTAGAGCGAGCTCTGACCGAGTCACAACACACGCTCTCACTGCCTGATCAGAACCAGAGGGTAAAGAAAGCTCTCACAGAATCTCTGCTGTATCCACCAACTGAGACTCCAAACCAGGCCTTCGTGGGGTAACGTCTTCATGGCATCAAGGGCAGACAGAGGTTCCTTCAGTGCTTTCTCTGTAGAACAGGGAGATCGCCTTTCCTCACGATGGGCTGGGTCTGCTCTGGCCCTGGATTACCTTGAGAGGTTGGTTACCGCACAGGACAGAATTAGAGGCTGTCCAGGCCAGAGCAGATCCAATGAGCAGATCCCAGAAAGAATGGTCCCAGGAGTTCTGAGACCACCTCATGGGGCTTTGGGTTACTTTCAGGGCAGGTCTGAACAGATATGGTCCAAATTTCCACTTCCCATTGGAGCCCACATATATGACTTCACATGAACTTGCCATCACCAAGAACATGCTTTGATTGTTAGGCTATCTCATGGCTGTGGTCATCCTGACTCCTCAGTTGCATGGGAAGTGACGTGAGGGCAGGGAGGTGGGCAAGTGTTTCCCAGAGCCGTAACCTCCCATTTCTCAGTCCCTCACCCTCCACAGAAGCCCTTCTTCCCTCTCAAGTACGTAACATCCTTCCAGGCTCTTCCTATCAAAACCTAATCTCAAGAAAGGATCTAAAAATTAAGCAGAATCCAAGCCAACTGGAGCTGGAATGATGCCTTGACTTTCCAGATGAGGAGAGTGAGGTTACGGCAGCACTTAGGTACAACTCACACCCTCAGAGACCAAGAGAATTCCAGGATCAGTGAGGAGGGAACATCATCTGAGAGTGGTCAGAGCCTTTCACTTACAGCCCCTGTTTACAAAATCATCACTGATGACTCTGCTTCCTTTGAAGACTGCGTGACCTAGTAGGGATAAGACTTAGCACACCCTTGGAACCCACAGACTACAGTTCCAGGAACACAGGTGAGCCACTCTGGGTCCACATACCTGATATGGACATGCTTGAATTTGCACTTAGACATTTATTCCCAAGGCATTGGCTCCGGGTTGACAAGCAGGGACACCTCAGAGCCCTCAGCTCTTCACCATTTTTCTTGATCACACGAGAGTCACCAGATGCTTTGTGGCTCCAACACCAGGACAATCACAGTTCACTCCACTTGGGTCTCCCCAGGTAGGCAGTGGCTGGAAGCAGGAGCCCTCATCCGCCATCTCATTCACACAAGCTGGTTCAAGGCACACTTTTTGAGCACCTACTTTGTGCCAGGCACCGGGATAGGTGCTGGGAACCCCTAGCTACACGGGCTCAGTTCTTGTGCTCCTCACGGTCAAGAGGAGGACATGGGGCTTCCCTGGTGGTGCAGTGGTTAAGAATCCGCCTGCCAATGCAGGGGACACAGGTTCGAGCCCTGGTCCGGGAAGATCCCACATGCTGTGGAGCAACTAAGCCCGTGTGCCACAACTACTGAGCCTGCATGCCACAACTACTGAAGCCCGCGTGCCTAGAGCCCGTGCTCTGCAACAAAAGAAGCCACCGCAACGAGAAGCCTGTGCACCGCAACAAAGAATAGCCCCCGCTCGCGAAACTAGAGAAAGCCTGCGTGCAGCAACAAAGACCCAACGCAGCCAAAAATAAATAAAGTAAATTTATTAAAAAAAAAAAAAGAGGAAGACATGTAAGAAACTGACAACCCAGTTCACCTCCTGTGTGCTTTGCCAGAGCTCTTCACAGGGCTGGGGCTCTGGGAGAGGAGCAGCCCCTAACCCAGGCTGGGATGCGTGGGATGCTGGGGTGGTCAGAGAGGCAGGCATCCACCTGCACAGGTAATTTCAGTAAAACTGGGAAAGTGAAAGGGTAGAGATACATACAAAATCTGTCTTAAAAAGAAGTCTTCCTTACCCCTGCTCCCCTTTTGCTTCATTTTATCATCTCCCACCCTTCAAAGCAAAGTTTTTTGAAAGTATCTTCCACTCATTCCCCGCTCCACTGAAAATGCTCTAAAATCACCAGTAACCTCACGATTGATAATCCAACACGCCCATTTTCATCTCATAAACCCCTGTGGTATCTGGTCTCTCGGCCCCTGCCTCCTCCTTTCTCAGTCTCCCTGATCCCACCCTCCTGATGTCTCCCTAGTCCCCCATTCCAGGTCATTCCCCCCCAAGTCTGCCCTCCGCACTGTGGCCCTCTCTTTCTAAAACTCTGACCACACTACCCTTTTATTCAAATCCTTCACTGGTTGCACAGTGCCCTCAAGTCAACCTCCAAACTCTTTGGCTTGGAAGGTAAAACCTTTTAGGACCCAGCCACCTGCCTCTCCAGTTTGCCTCTGCCCCTCTCACAGGTGGTCCACGGCCGAGCCACCTCAGCCACCCATGACCCCAGAAAAGCCCAAAACTCTGTCCCACCAGGTGACTTTGTACATGCTTTTTCCTCTGTCTGTAACCCCTATGTGGTAAACCCTACTCATCCTTAATCTTGTTCAAATGTCACCTCTTCCAGGAAGCCCTCCATTGCTCCTCCTTTCACTCCTTCCCAGGCACATTTCTGTACCCCCTCTTCAGTCTTCCCAGAGCATCCTCTATTCACCACTGGCATGTAACTGATCACTTGGCTATGTACCCCTGCACCCCTAACTAAGTTGCACAGGCCTCATTGCAGATGGTGCCTTACTGATCTTTGCACGGTGCTTGGCAAAAAAGGTTTCTTTAACAAACATTGATTAATTGCTTGGTTGATTCATTAATTAAGTATAAAACAAGGTCCCCTGTGAAGAAACCACAGTCCAGATGGGAAGGAAAGCCAATCATGGGTGAGGTGATGGAAGATACTCATGCCAAGAGTAAGCGTATTTCCCTGACCACAGAGGACTGTGGAAACTTGGAGGAGGAAGATACTGAGAGAGCTTGAAGGACTGGAGCAGCAGGAGGTTTCCTGGATGGGAAGCAGGTTAATCAATGCACAAGCCCGGGCTGTGGCTTCACTTACACCTGGTTCATTTCCAGCGGCAGCAACATTGCAGCAAGGATCTGAATGGGCACCCAGGGTGCCGTCCACGTAATTAACATGTCTCTGGGGGAGGCCTGACTCCCAGAGTCTGGAATGTAGACAAAGAGGATCTGTTCCAGTTATGCTAATTGCTGCCTCTCTCCCACAGAGGATGGGGCGGTGAGAGATTCCAGGAGGCAGCTGAGCAGAGGGGGAATTCCTCAGCTCCTGCAGCCTGGCCCGAACCCAGGGAGGGGCCCCGCCAGCCCTCACCGGGGAAAGCTGGAGGCAGAGCCGCATTCAGCTGCCCCATAGGCTGTCTCTGAGAGGTGTGATTTGAAGACCAGGCAGCTTCCTAGCCAGGCACCCTAAACCTTAAAACTGCACTTAAGAAACATTGCTTTCCCCTGAAAGCCACTTTTTAAATGCAAATGACCCAGGAAGAAGTAGCACATTAAGTTCCTAACACCTTCCGTATAAATGGGTGGGTGTGCAGCTTTCCCAAGGGGTCTGGGGACCTGGGAAGGCAGGTGCCTGAGCTGTAGAAGGGACACAGTGAAGACAGGAGGCCCTGGGTCACAGATTCACTTCTGCCACGAATGTACCCCCCACCCCTGACCGTTGTTGCCCCACGGCCGGGCTCTGTGTTGGCCTTTCCTTCTGCCACCATCCTGGGCTGAAGACCTCATTAGTCCTCAGGGGTGCCCACCACCCCACTCCAACACCTCCTTCTCTACGGCTTCCTTTGCTCCGAATCAGTGGCCCCCTGAGGCCACTGGCACCTCTGAGTTTACAGCCCTCAGCTCCCTTATTGGGATGCTGGTCCAGGCTTTTGTGTGAGGCATTTCTGGGGGGTAAGAGCACTTGCTGTGCACCTGCAGTGGTTCTCTGACCCCAGCCTGCAGCAGAATTACTGTGAGGGCTTGTTGAAACAGATCAGCTACAGAGCTTCTGTATGTCTGAAGTAGAGCCTGAGAATCTGCATCTCTAATGAGTTCCTAGGTGATGCTAATGCCGGTCCAGAGAACCCACTCCGAGAACCACAGCTTTATAACCTTGCGACTCAAACTGTGGTCTGCAGACCAGTATACCTGGCATCATCTGAGAGCTGGTTAGAAACACTGAACCAGAAGCTGCATTTTAACAAGGTCCTGAGTGACTTGTGTGCACATTAACTTGTGAGATCACTTCCCCAAAGCAGTGTTTCTCAAAGTGTGGTGCAGACCACCTGCATCAGCATCACCAGGGAGCTTGTTAATAACAAAGACTCCCCTGTGTTCATAGCAGCACTATTTACAATAGCCAAGACATGGATACTACCTAAATGTCCTTTGACAGACGAATGGGTAAAGAAGATGGAATACTACTCAGCCATAAAAAAGAATGAAATAATGCCATTTGCAGCAACATGGATGGACCTGGAGATGATCATACTAAGTGAAGTCAGAAGAGAAAGACAAATACCATATGACATCACTTATATGTGGAATCTAAAATATGACACAAATGAACTTTTCTATGAAACAGAAACAGACTCACAGACATAGAGAACAGACTTGCGGTTGCCAAGGGGAAGAAGAGGTGGAGGAGGGAGGGATTGGGAGTCTGGGATTAGCAGATGCAAACTATTATATAGAGAATGGATAAACAAGGTCCTACTGTATAGCACAGGGAAATATGTTCAATATCCTGTGATAAACCATAATGGAAAAGAGTATAAAAAAGAATGTATATATATATGTATAACTGAATAACTTTGCTGTACAGCAGAAATTAACACATTATAAATGAACTATACTTCAATAAAATAAATGTTTTTAAGAAGTTCCCAGAGCCCCCTTCCTCCTCCAGGCCTTCCGGTGATCACTGTGACCCTAATGTTTAGGAACTTGTGCTTCACAGTCTCCACTTGGGCTGCCTGTTAGAATTCCCTGAGGAGCTTGTCCAGGCTGCACCCCCAGAACAATCAAATCAGGTTTGGGGAGTGGGGAACCAGACATGGGCATTTTTAAAGTTCCCCAGGTCATGGCAATGTGCATCTAAAGCTGAGAACTTCAGTTTAACACCATCCTCTTCTCGATAGCAAATGTTGGAGCATGTACCCCAGGTTACCTTACACCGAGGTTCTCAAACTTGGCTGCAAATCAGAATCCCCAGAAAGCTTTTAACCTTTTATTTTTGAGATGAAATTCACATAACATAAAATACATCATTTGACCATTTTCAAGTGGACAATTCAATGGCTTTTAGAACATTTTAGTTCACAATGTTGTGCAACTATCACTACCGTCTAGTTCCAAAACATTACCATCACCCTGAAAAGAAAGCCCATGCCTCCCAATTCCTCCCTCCCCTAGCTCCTAGCAATCACTAGTCTACTTTCTGTCTCTATGGATTTGCCCATTCTGGACATTTTATGTAAATAGAATCATACAATATGTGGCCTTTAGCTTTTTTCACTTAGCACAATGTTTTTGAAGTTCATCTATGCATGTATCAGTACTTCATTCCTCTTTATGGCAAATGATATTTCATTGTATGGATATACCACATTTTATTTATTTATTCATCCATTGATGGACATTTGGGTCGTTTCCACTTTGGGGCTAACGTGAATAATGCTGTTAGGTCCATTAATGTACAAGTTTTTGTGAGAACATATGTCTTCAGTTCTCTTGGGGACATACCTGGGAATGAAATTGCTGGATCATATGGTAACTCCATATTTAACTTTTTGACGAACTGCCAAACTGTTTTCCAAAGCAACTGCACCATTTTAGATTCCCATCAGCAGTGTATACATGTTCTGATTTCTCCACATCCTCACCAACACTTCTTTTCTTTTTTTATTTTTTACTTTTTATTATAGCTACCTTATCAGGTGTGAAGTTGTATCTCGAGGCTTTGATTTGCCTTTCCCTAATGACTAATGGTTTTGCACATCTCTTCATGTACATGTTGGCCATTTGTATGTCTTCTTTGGAGAAATATCTCTCCAAATCTTTTGCCCATTTTTCAGATGGTTTATTTGTCTTTTTATTGTTGAGTTGTAAGACCCTTGAAGGCTTCTAAAATCATCCCTACATAAGCCCCAGAATAGCTCAATTGAATCAAAGCACTGGAGTGTACCTGGGCATTGATTATCTCTTAAATTCCCCTAATCTGCAGTTAGAGTTGAAAAGCACTGGTTTACACCACATGGCCAAGCAGGAACAGAGATACTATGTAAGAGCTCTCAGAGTTCATGACCTTATCTGACCACCTTCAGGGCTGTGTCTGCTCATCAAGATGAAAATGGAGGTGAGTAAGACACAGCCACTGCTGTGTGAGAGCTCTCAGTGTAACAGAGATGCTGGCCCCTAAACAAATAATTACAACACAATGTCTTAAGTGCTCTAATGAAAGGATGTACAACTTGTCAAGGGGACTCCAAGAAAGAGTAGCTCAACTCCTTCCTGCGTGCATTAGTATTGCTGAATGTAGGGTGGTGGTCACTAAGGACCCTCAAAAGGTGGCCCCTACTAGCCATGTTAGCACCCCATGGGAGCTTGATAGAAATGCAGACTCTCAGGCCCCATCCCAGATCTACTGAGTTAGAGTCAAGTTTAACAAGAGTCTCAGGTGGTTCATGTGTCCATTAAAGTTGGAGATACTCTGATCTGAGGTCAATTAAGAAGCATCCAGAAAGCCCACCCACCTGAAACAAAATAGAACAAAACAAAAAATTCTACTGCTATGAGGTATGGGTTCATTAAATTGTTCCTTAAGGTAACTGACTTCCTTTCTTAAATTGCAACACATTAAATAACTCTTAGTCACACATATCTTAGCATGAATTTGTTTATCAGAAGGTTTTAGCCTAAGCCATTCTCTTCCTGAAGCTTGTCTACCAGCCAGCTTAGTAAGACACAGGGGGAGGGACTAGATTGGGGTAACACTGGCACTTGGGCAGCCGCACAGTTGAATTGAAGTACAGGGGTGATGGGGAAAGCAGAGAATGGCTTCAGCATTTCTTTCAAAACCAGTCCTTGCTCAGAGTTTTATACCAGATTTGTAGACGCAAGTGCCTTGCCCTAGCATAACACAATAAATTAATGTAGCAAGAGCCGGTTTAAAACTTGAGTGAAATGACCCATTTGACTGTGTTCATCCCACTAGACCACACCTGAACTTGATCCCTCAGCAGGTGAAATTGCAGCCTCCATTGACCGTGGGCTTTCCAGAGGCCGAATAATCCACGTCCCAGTCTCATAATGGGTTGTATCTAATTCCCATGTGTCCTCATACATAAAGGTTTCCACATCTTCCCAGAGATGACTCATTTCAGTGTTTGGTGAGCTTTGTTGCTGGAGAAATCTTCACGTTTAACTTATAATGCCACACGCTACAATGGGAGATGACATTTCTCAGGGCAGCTGGTTTCCTGTTCCAGGTTTCCATGTTGGGTACCAAATGAAGGCCTCCCCCTCTCAACCCCTCAGCACCAAGACCTCTAATGAGGCCCCAGACGCAGTACTCTCTGAGGAGTAAGAGATGTGTGAATATACAGTAGTGCTGGTTCTATTAAAACCTTATTTCAAAATTGCTTTGGGCCACCCTCAGAAACACTTCCCAGCTCCAAATCCTAAGACTTAAGCCAAACTCTTTTCTCTCCCTCCTCACTGATTGGGCATTAACAAAGAGGCAGGAATTGCAATACTTGTTCATTCAGTTATTGAATGTCTACTGGCTTCAGCCTCCAGTGTGTCCAGTCCAGGCTCCCTCCTTCACCCCTTGCACTGGCACTCAGCTCTGGTCCCAGGACTATGCCAAGAAGTCCAAAAAAAACTGAGGCTTCCCATCAACAACACCCCAAATCTTACTAATGGTCTCATTTTTAACCATTTTATTGAGATATAGTTAACATACAATTCACCCACTGAAAGTGTACAATTCAATGATTTTTAGCATTTTCACGGAGTTGCAAAACCATCAGCACAGTCAATTTTAGAACATTTTCATCATTTCAGAAAGAAATCCTGGGGACTTCCCGGTGGTGCAGTGGTTAAGAATCCACCTGCCAATGCAGAGGACACGGGTTCAAGCCCTGATCTGGGAAGATCCCACATGCCACGGAGCAACTAAGCCCGTGCGCCACAACTACTGAGCCTGCGCTCTAGAGCCCACAAGCCACAGCTACTGAGCCCGTGTGCCACAACTACTGAAGCCCGCATGCCTAGAGCCCATGCTCCACAACAAGAGAAGCCACCTCAATGAGAAGCTGGCACACCGCAACGAAGAGTAGCCCCCGCTCGCCACAACTAGAGAAAGCCCGTGCACAGCAACAAAGACACAACACAGCCAAAAATAAATTAATTAATTAAAAAAAAAAGTAACCCTGTATCACCCCCTCACCCCTAAGTTCCTCAGCCCAAGGCAACCAATAATCAACTTTCTGTTTCTATAGATTTGCCTATTCTGGACATTTCCATATAGATTCTACTCTATTCCATACAGATGGATTCATACAAATGTGGTCTTTTGGATTGACTTCCCCTGTGGTGGCCAGACCCACTGCACCAGCATCTTCCCCTGGCCTTCATGACACTCCTTTATAGCGTTAGATGATTTATATCTTCATGGAATTTGTTCAAACCCACCAGACTTTATCTTAGCATAATGTTTTCAAAATTCATCCATATTGTAGTATGTATCAGACCTTAATTCATTTTTATGACTGAATGATATTCCATTGTATAGATATCCTTTTTTTGTTCAACTATCCTTCAGTTGACAGACATTTAGATTGTTTCCACTTTGGGCTATTAAGTATAATGCTACTATGAACATTTGTGTACAAAAAATTGCCCTTTGCTTTCTTAAAGGACCAGAAAAAAAACAAGAATCCTGCTGGTCACCCCAACATTTTGAGTGGAAGGAAGCTGATACAAGAAGAGAAGACATCAGGGTACATTCCTTTGTTCCATTTACTAAGTCAAAAACCTCAAGTTAGGTGTCACTGAGCTGTGAGATCTTGACTAATCCACTTGCTTTTTCTTTCCTTCATTTTCCCACTTTAATTAACTAATTTAATTTCTCTTTCCTAAGGAAATTGGAAGACCATTAATTAAATCATTATTAGAATATCGACTTATTATGCATGAGAGACTTATTCCAGAACAAGGTAAGGGAAAATCGACGTCATGATGGATAACACAGTAGAACTCAGATGTTACATTCACAGCCAGAGGTTCCAAACCTTCCTGCCTGCCCCTGTGGTGGCCAGACCCACTGCACCAGCATCTTCCCCTGGCCTTCATGACACTTATTTATAGTGTTAGCTGATTTATATCTTCATGGAATTTGTTCAAACCCACCAGTAGGCATTGGGAAGTTATGTACACATCTGCAGGCTGGGCTGGTCCAACTTCCACCAGGAAGTTCAAACTCTGCCAGCACCAGCTGAGTGTTCTTCCAGAGTCTCTCATTCATGGAATAACCTGCACATCTTTAGAGCTCAGGTGAATCTTGTGAATACCAGGTGATCACCCTTCCTGCTTTACATAGATTAGGACAGGCTGCTCAACACTTCTAGGCTGGCTTACCTCCTAGACAGAATATTCATCTTTTGTGTTTCCTTTCTTCCAATAATTACCAGCCTTCTGATAAGCACATCATAGCAGATGCAGGCTTTTCCTGAGTCTTCCTTCCTTGCCAGTCACCCCTGGTCATCTTTTCCCATTTCTCTTCTTTATTCCCACACACCCACATCACCTGTGCACAATCTTTTAGCTTATCTTTTCCTAAATGTTGAAATTGGCTTGGGCCTAGTAAGATTTGCACCATTTTGAACTGAATTCTGGTAGAATACTAATTCCTTGATGTAAAACTGTCTGAATGACTGTATAAAATTATAGTTTTAAAAAATATTCAGTTCAGGGAATTCCCTGGCGGTCCAGTGGTTAAGACTCAGCGCTTTCACCACCGAGGGTCCAGGTTCAATCCCTGGTCAGGGAACTAAGATCCTGCAAGTTGCATGGCAAGGCCAAAAATAAATAAACAAATAATATAAAATAAAAAAGTATTCAGTTCAATTCCTATTCAACAAAATTCCATGGACTTCAGCCTCAATAAAATATGTAGATGATTACAGACAGTAAATCAAATGAAGAGAATAGGCCATTGGTTATTTACCATATTGTGCAAATCCTGGGGCACACTTCCTGGAAGATGGTCCTCCTATAATCCAAACTTCTTACAGATTAAGGTGGATAGATGCAGGATGTCTTCTGATCTCCTGGGGCTCTTGGCATTCTGAGGAGAAGCAGGGGATGTCTCCTGGGAGGGAGCCACCCAAGAAGGTAGCAATCACCAGGTCCCCTCAGCTCCTGTTCTCCTGGCACAGAGGGGGGTTCCTGCACCCCTGCCGTGGAACAGGAGCGGCCCGGCCAGATGGAGGAGGACCAGGTGGAGCCAGGACTCCCAGGCAGGCTGCCAGCCCTGAGCAGAGCCTAGGAGCAGGCCGTAAAGAACGAAGCCAGGAGACAGAATGTGAGACTTCCCCAGAGTGTCCACGGATGTGGTCTGTGGTGACCACACGGGGAACAGCGGCAGCGTCTGGGATCCAGCCTTCAGCACTGCCACGTCCCTGGCGATGCTGTTTATGCGGCCGCCACTCAGGCACTGAACTGCTTGTTGTTGTTGTTTTTTTTTTTTTTTAACTTTGGGTTTATTTTATTTATTTATTTATTTATTTATTTATGGCTGTGTTGGGTCTTCGTTTCTGTGCCAGGGCTTTCTCCAGTTGTGGCGAGCGGGGGCCACTCCTCATCGCCATGCGCGGGCCTCTAACTATCACGGCCTCTCTTGTTGCGGAGCACAGGCTCCAGACGCGCGGGCTCAGCAGTTGTGGCTCACGGGCCCAGCTGCTCCGCGGCATGTGGGATCTTCCCAGACCAGGGCTCGAACCCGTGTCCCCTGCATTGGCAGGCAGACTCTCAACCACTGCGCCACCAGGGAAGCCCGAACTGCTTGTTTTTATAAGGGATACTCTGATGGGCTAATTAGGATGGGGAAGACATACCTCCCGACTCAGGGGAGCTCAGGGGAGCTCAGCGCTGCCCCCGACTGCCTCACAAGGAGGGAGGGGATGCGGCCTGCAGGGATGTGTCTGCTGAGGGAAGTGTCCACGCTGGATGCTGCCCCCTCATCAACCTGTCCCCCTCAGCCTGGACCTTTCCACTGAGTAAATGTTGGAGAAATATTTTAAATATGCAGTGCAGTTCCTTATCCTTCCTACCTCCAGACTCAATAGAACCGAGTGATTAAAAACAGCAGATTTGGAGTCAGAGACCTGGGCTCAAGTCCCACTTATTGTTCTGACCTGTGACAACTCAGCCTCTCCAAGCCTCGGGTTCCATATTTGAAACAAAAGGAAAACTCATCTCATAGCAGCGAGTGAGGATTGAATGAAGTGGGGCTGGGAGGCCTGGTTTCACACTGGCTCCTCGATTCTTCCAGAACCCTCTGGGCCTGCCTCACTGAGTAATAGCTGGAGTGTCCAGGCCTCCCCTGCAGCCCCTCCTCTACAGCAGCTCCTGTCCCCCAGCTGCTCCTCTCCTCGGGGAGCGTCCCCTCCCACCGTGTGAGTTGGTTCTGCAGTAAAACATCTCTAGGACATTCTTCAGGAATGTGCGCAATTCTGGTGTCCCACAGCAAGCCAGTTAGGCAAGTTTGGAAATCTCAGTGAATGCCAATCTCCCACTCACCTGAGCGCCACAGAGATTGTTTCTCCATTGTTCATTTTCTTATGAGAAAGTTTTGAAACGGGTGTTCCTTCAGAGAAAGCAGGTGGCCCCCGCCTCGTAATAGATGAACATCCAGATTTATACAGAGAACACACAGACTCATAGAGGAGTCTTCTGGAAGGTAAATTCTTCTAGTGCCGTTTTAAGGGAAGGAAATAACACAGGCTTAGTGTCTGTAGACCCAAGTTTAAGTCCAAGTTCATCCACTTACTGAGAGGCCCGGTACCATCCACTGACGTCTTTGCACTTCAGTTTTCTCCCCTGCCATATATTGTTGTAAAGGGTAAATGAGGGAACATAGGGGAAAGGACTTTATAATGCCTTTAATTAGTCATTATTACATAACTAAATTTACATAAATATATCTGTTGTGCAATGTGAAACTCATTTACATGGGCTAACCCAAGGTTGTTTTTAAAGGCCCTATTCTAACTTTTTTTTGAAATGTGGGGTGATCCTGTGAGGAATCGGAGTAGGACAGGATTTATGTCAAAATGGAAGGCTGAATGCTGGCTAATATCTGTAGCAAAGAGCAATGAGGAAATCCATTCCTGGTTGCCCACCTTTCAGTTCTGATTGCTCTGGGTTTCATTAGCATCAATAAGTGACTAAAAATACATTTGAGTATCACGATGCTTAATTTTATAGTTGTTTCTGGTACTATTTCTTCCTAGTTCCCATCTCACACTCATGCTCCCATCGAACAAGAGTTGAGGAAAGTTATAAAGTGAGTCTTCACCTTCCATCAGCTGCCTTCCAGCTGTGATACCCTGTTCCCAGAGGCCGAGCTTCTCCATTCAGCTTCACTTGGCCTCCTGCTTTCAAGGGACGAAAAGTCTTCTTTCCCTCTCTCCCATGTGTCATCCGTGTCCCTGCCACACTGAGGAGGCAGAAGCCTGCCGGGTGTTTTCTCCTCCTCCCAAAGTCAGGGTGATGTGTGAAGGGGAAGCCCTTCTTAGTGAGAGACGTGACTTTGACCATAAGCCAACAGGCATAAGAGGCCAGTGATTATTGGCTTCCTGTTTTCTCCATATCTCACCTCTGGGCCCCACGGGCTGACCCTGAGTCTCTGTCTCCACTCCTTGAAGCTCTTGCATCAGTTGCAAGCTGATTAGGAAATTCTCATCTGTCTTCACTTGGATTCCCTGGGAGACAGACTGTCTGAGATGGAGGTTTGAGGGCAGGACTTCTACTGGGCAAGGAAGAGGTGAGCTATGATGTCACAGAGGCCCTGGCTGATCCCACCAGGAGCTTTGCAGCTCCTACAGTCCTCCAGAGTTGTCCTGTCTTCAGGCAAGGAGGTCACTGGTTGTGCACTGCCTCTGGGGAGGGGCTGTGACCATAAGCCCCTTTGTTGACTGAGGGTAATTCCTGGAGACAAACTCAGACAAGAGCCCTCAACTGCTGACGCTCCCAGCAGCCAGGGGGGTGAGTGCCTCAGTTCTGAAGGGGGCTTCTCGTTGGCCCTCCACACATCCACTACACCATCTGAGTGGTATCTTGGCATTTTTTAATGTTCAAAATTTTGTGTAAAAATAAAACTGCCATTGTAAATAAGTAATTGTGTGTTTGCTTAAAGTTGTTCTATCCAAAAAATAAGTTTGGGGAGTTCCCTGGTGGTCTAATGGTTGGGATTCAGCGCTTTCACTGCCGTGGCCTGAGTGTAAGCCCTGGCTGAGGAACTGAGATCCCATATGCTGTGTGGGGTGGCCAAAATGATAAAAAAAAAAAAAAAAAAAAGAAGTTTTGTATATTTGGAAAGAGCAAGCTATAGCTCCCTGAAGAAATAATTTTGTTGCAGAAAACTAAGCTATAAAATACCCAATTTCATGTAAAAATCATTACAGTTCAAATGAAGAACTGATGAAGATAGGTTGAAAGATCCAACATCAAGAATTCAATTATCCTCAGACACATCTGTAAATACAATGCAATTCCTACCAGAATCTCAGCAGATTGTTGCAGAAATTGACATTCATATGAAAATACAAATGACCTAGAATGGTTAAAACAATTTCAGAAAGAATCAAAATTGGAAAACTATCAGTGCCCAAGTTCAGGACATCATAAAGCCACAGTAATCAAGGAAGAGTGTTATTGACATCAAAATAGACAAATAGATCAATGAAACAGAGAGTCTAGAAATAAAGCCACACATATATTGTAAAAGATGGATTTTTGACAAAGGTTCTAAGGCAATTCTGTGGAGAAAGGATAGTCTTTTCAACAAATGCTGCAGGAACAATTAAACGTCTGTGTGAAAAAGAAACATTGATCAATAACTCACATAATGTACAAAAAAATTAATTTAAAATGTCCATAGACATAAATATAAAACCTAAAATTATAAAACTTCCAGAGAAGACATAAGAGAACATCTTTGTAACCTTGGGTTAGGTAAAGATTTCTTACAGATGATACTAAAACCAACAACCATAAAAAACAAATTGATAAATTGTACTTTATCAAAATTTTAAACATCTGCTCTTCAAAAGACACTGTTCGGAGAATGAAAAGACAAACCATAGACTGGAAGAAAATATTTGCAGATCATATATCTGGTTACTTATATCCAGAATACATAAAGAACCCACAAAACTCAGTAATAAGAAAACAAATAACGTCTCCTAAAATGGAGAAAAGATTTGAACAGATACTTCATCAAAGAAGATATATGATATATGAATGGCAAGTGACCATATAAAAAGATGCTCAACATCATTAGTCATTAAGTCAATGCAAATTAAAACACAATGAGGGGCTTCCCGGGTGGAGCAGTGGTTGAGAGTCTGCCTGCCAATGCAGGGGACATGGGTTCGAGCCCTGGTCTGGGAAGATCCCACATACCGCAGAGCAACTAAACCCGTGAGCCACAACTACTGAGCCTGCGCGTCTGGAGCCTGTGCTCCGCAACAAGAGAGGCCACGATAGTGAGAGGCCCGCGCACCGCGATGAAGAGTGGTCCCCACTTGCCGCAACTAGAGGAAGCCCTCACACAGAAACGAAGACCCAACACAGCCAAAAATAAATAAATAAATTTAAAAAAAAAAACAACAATGAAATACCACCACACACCTCTTAGAATGACTAAAAATCAAAAGACTGACCATAATAAGTATTGATGAGGACTTAGAACAGCTGGAATTCTCATACATTTCTGCAGGGAACGCAAAATGCTACAACTCCTTTGAAAAAAGGTTTGGCAGTTTCTTAAAAAGCTGAATATGCATCTGTCATATTATCCAGCCATTTTACTCCTAGATATAAACCCAAGAAAAATGGAAGCAGATGTCCTTCCAAAGATAGGTACACAAATGTTCATGGCAGCTTTATTTGCAAGACAACTCCAAGTCCATCAACAGGTGCGTGGATACAGGGCTGGTGGTACATCCACACGATGAGGTACTACTCAGCAATAAAAAGGAAGGGACTATTAATCCATGCAGAAACATGGATGAATCTCAAAATAATTATGCTGTGTGAGAGAAGGCGAACAAAAAAGAGAACATACTCTACCTACGTTCTGCTTACAAAATATTCTAAACTAACCTAGAGGGACAGAAAGCAGATCAGTGATTAGCTGAAGAGAGGGCAGTGGGAAGGATTACAAAGGGGCATGAGGAAACTCTTGGAGGTGATTGCCGTGTTCACTATCTTGATTGTGGTGATAAGGTCACAGTTTCATGATGGCTTCACGTATCAGAACATCAAATTATATGATTTACTTATGTGCCAAGTATTGTGTGTCCATTAAACCTCAGTGTGTAAAACTGTTTAACGAAGAAGAGGAGGAGGGCAAGGGGGGGGAGGAGGAGGCGGGGAAGGAGATGTACTAACTGTTGACTAAAAAAATAATACACAAGCTATAAGTTGAGAATTATGTTTTATTTGGTGGACTTTCTGAGGACTTAAGCCCAGCAGACAGCCTCTCAGGTAGCTCAGGACTGCTCCAAAGAGGTAAGAGAGGAGCCAGGATATATAGGAGTTATGCAACAAAACCCAGGCAGTCAGAACATCAAAAGATTACTGTTAATTAAAGAAAACCAGACATCTCAAGTTAATGAATTTAGTGTTTTTCTAGGTATGAGAAGATGCAAGACTCTTGGCTCATTGAAATCATTACTTCAATATATACCTTAACTATCTAGGGCCAGTATCCTGTTCTTTCCCATCCTGAGTCCCCTCAGGGTGCACCACTGGGGGTGACTGCAGTGGCTGAGGGCTTGACAGTGGGCAGCCCCATTCTGTCTCTATCCTGAGTTCCCTCCAGACTCTCCATAGGGGCAGCAGTAGCGGCTGCTGGCTTGATGGCCGCAGCACCCTTTGTTTGCTGATCTAGCAGGCAACTTTCTTTTTCTTTTATTCTTCTAATTCATCTTTAATTCTTCAGTTTAAAATCAGTGTGAAGTTTTAAACTTTTATTGAAATATAGTTGATTTACAATGTTGTGTTTAATTTCTGCTGTACAGCAAAGTGACTCAGTTATACATACATATTCTTTTCCTTCATGGTTTATCACAGGATATTAAATATAGTTCCCTGTGCTATACAGTAGGACCTTGTTGTTTATCCATCCTATATATATATACTAGTTCAGGCAACATTTTTCATTTACATAATGAAGAAGTTTGCCTTGAGGGAGGCAGACAGAGCAGCAGTGCAGTTGGCTCACCAGGGAAACGAACTTCAGGGTCTGTGAAGTCACATTGCTGAGGGTTTCTTTTTGATTGGCCAAAAAGAAGCCTGTGTAGAGAGTTTGGGGCAGCCTAATTAGAAAGAAGGAAGATGTGTGTGTCTTAAAAAAGGACACAGGACCCACAGTAGGACTGATATCTCCGACAGAATACAGAAAATGAGTTGAGGTCATGATGGAATATGCTTCTTCGCAGTGACTGGTTGAGGCTGCGGCTTCACAACAATCCCACTGAAGTTGTCCTGGGATAACGACCAGGGCAGAAGCAAAAATATGTTTACTTTTAAAGTGTACTCTTAGTTTCTCCATTCCGGGGAGATAATCCCACCCTCTGCTCCCGGCCTCAACGCTTTCAAGTTTGTATGTGACATCTGACTATGATCACCCACTTCCTGTGAAATGATAAACAAAGTTGAGTGTGAATACCTCTGGGCTGAGATAATTAGTGCTGGTCCAGAAAACTCTGCTCCTTGCTGCTACAGCTGATCTCTGGACCTAAACCCTCGCCTGCTTAGACCTGTCCTAGCTTCCAGACTCTTCCCACTGTTACCAACCAGAGTTCTTGGCCTTCCCCAATCAACAGAGGGGAAGACAATTTCTTGTCTCTAGAGGCCAGACAAGAAATTTAGACGAGGCTTTATTGGGTCCCCTGCTGCAGCGGGGGGAGCGAGAACAAACAACAGGTTCCATTGCTTGCTCACTCCCCACTCCCCGAGGGGGGCGAGCTTGTTCTTTATAGGAGGTGAAGGTAGGGATGTGTCCAGGGGTTGGGCCGGAGGCGTAGCTTAGGTGGTTTGCCCACCCCTTAGGTGGTGGTGTGCACAGGGGGCATGCTCAGTACCCTGCTTTTGCTCCCAACACCCTGTTTTTGCTCCAGGCTCTTCAAAAGTGGCAGTTGGGTTTTTTGATCTCTTTGTATATTTTGGGTCCAGAATTTGCCCCACCTGCTCATGCACGCAGTTATTTTTAGTCCCATATAGTTTCTTTATGTTTCGTTGCTCAAGGAGAGGTGTGTCCCGGTGCAAGCACTGCAGCACTGCAGCAAATGGTCCCAGGTCCCAGCCTGTCTCACCACCACAATACATACATGCGCTGATATTACATAAGGAAAGTCAAAGTTACACTGTATTGCTAACCACAGACATTTAGGAAAGCAAATGACTTGAACCCTAGTTTATAGTTGTTTTACTCTTATTCCTTTTATTTGCTTATTAAGCTTTTGTTAGGAAAAACCACTCCCAATTTATAGATAAACCCAGAGTTAGAAAAGACAGCTTTGACACCTCTCTCCTCCTCTCAAGGCAACTACTGCTGCCATGGAAATCATTGGGTAGGAGGGGGATGGAAAAACAAATGCTGGTGCTTAGAGAATCTGCAGCATCAGGAGTGGAGGAATGAAATCAACTGTGGAAACCCAGCAATATTTTAGGGGATTTGATTAGAGGAAAGATTCCCAAAGAGGACTAGCCTATTTGTAAGGTGACCACCCTGACCCAGTGATTTCCTACCCTAACAGGAAATCTTCCTTTTGATGTGCTTGGCTGCCTCAAGGCAAAGATTAATTTGGATTAACAAGCATCTTCTTTTAACAATGTTTATAACTCTGAACTGGTTAGAGGTCTACTAGCCATTGATACACGAGCAGGACTGAGTTCATTTCAAAGCTTCCAACGGATCCCTTGCAGATGTCAGCTACTCTGAATAAACAAGAGCTTGGGTTGAAGGCGTAGAAAGTCAAGTAAGTTTGGAAAATGGAGTGCTTGAGGGGTATGGGAGGGGAAGTGTGCAGAGCAACAAGAGAACATATAATAAGAGCCAGGAAAGGAGGCACCAGAGGAAAAAAGTGGGCAGAAAAAGAATGTGGACCTGACAGCAATAGAGAAACCATTAAGTAAAGTCCACCCATTGTATGGAAATGTCTGCAGTCATTTAAAAAAATGATCATTAAGCTCTATTGCAACAAGAAAAATACTCTTGTTATAATACGCAGTGAAGAAAGCAAGAGACATAAGATAGAAACTTCAGACTAACAAATACGAACGTCATCTAGTCCAATATTTTAACTAGGGTTGGCCTTGAGAGAGTTGGTCTTCTTTTCCTTCTCCTCCTTCTCACATCCTGATTCCCAAGACTCAGAACCCAAGTGAGTTCCATTACTGTCCTATTTCAGCTACGTGGTGCATGTGGTCTAGCAAATACTGGGAATACAACTACGGTTTATAGCATTGTTCCTACAGAGGAAAGCTTGAACATTCTCAACATTCAATTTAAAAATGAATGTTTTTTCATAAATTGGAGACTGCCTATACCTCTTATAGCATTTTGCTAATTTATATTGTTCTTTTAATAACGACTCTCTTCTTTTAAACAAGGCAGAGTTGACCAGATTGTCTGCTTTGTCTCACCACCCCATCTACTCCTGGAGGGGACCCCATCCCCAGCCCCCTCCAGGGCACTCCCATTCCCCTCTAGCAACCATGGCACCCGTGTTCAGCCTCTGCATGACCTGCGTTGCAAATCCAAGAGACTTTCTAAGAAATCTGCCTTGAGAAAAGAAACCATTGAAACAGTTTCTACAGTAAATTAGGACTTGCCCTGCTCATGCCTAAAATCATTCCAGATCATTGACAGGAAAACAAGCAAGGAAAGGGCTGTGTCAAAGAATTTAGTTTCTATTTTAATTATTTCAATTTATTTTATTTTGGACCTCAGCTTCAAGGATTTCAGTTATCCATTCTCCTCAGTTCACGGCCTTCCATCATCATGAAAATCTCTCTTGTTTTATTTTTCCCCACCCTCCACTGCATCCCAACTTTCATTTCCTTCCTCCCACCCTGGGCACCTACACATTCGATACATAAGCTTACAAAATATATAGTGTTATTCTGAGTGTCTGCATTTTCATTTATATAACATTTTTGTACTATAAACATCATTTTATTGCTTACTTTTTTTTTTTTTTGGCCGTGCTGTGCAGCTTGTGGGATTTTAGTTCCCTGACCAGGGATTGAACCCCAGGCCCTATGGCAGTGAGAATGTGGAGCCCTACCCACTGGACCACCAGGGAATTCCCCATATCTGCCATCTGTCTATTAATTTTGTCTGATTCTTATAGTAGAAGATTAAGGACACAGAATTTGGAACCAGACTAACTGGTCAAACACTGATTCTGCCACTTACTAGCTGTGTAACCCCAGGCAAGACTATAATACATTGCTTTTCAGTATTTGTTAGATTCGGTAGCTGTGTTAGTCTTCTAGAGCTGTCATAACAAGATACCAGAGACTGGGGGGGCTTAAACAACAACAACTTATTTTCTCACAATTCTGGAGTCTAAAAGTTCAAGATCAAGGTGGCAGGTTTGGTGTCTCCTGATGTCTCTCTCCTTGACTTGTAGATGACCACCGTCTTTCTGTGTCCTCACATGGTCTTTTCTCTGTGTACAAGCAACCCTGATGTCTTTTTGTCCTACTTTGCTCTTCTTATAAGGACACTAGTCATATTCAATTAGGGTCCACACATATGACCTCAGACTTCCCAGGAAAACCTCTGTGACTAGGGAGTTTTCTGAGTATATGAGGTAAAGGAGAATCTTTTATTAGCTTGTCAGTTTCTTTGAATTTGTTGATTTATTCAAATTGTCTACTTCTTTTTGTCTCAATTATGACATTTTATATTTTCTCAGGTTTTACCCAGATTTCAACTTTATTTTTCTTAACATCTATTAGCTTTATACTTTTCTTTTATGTTTATACCTTTCATTCAAACGGAATTAATCTTTGTAAATGATGTAAGATAGGGATCTAATCTTATGTTTCCCCTTTAATGAGCCTACTTTCCCAGGCATCATCTATCTAACCATCCATTCCCTGCCCAATGATTAATAGAGCTCGCTTTATCATATATAAATTTCCACATTTACATTAGAAGGATTTTCTTTTTATTTTATCTTGGTCCTTTCCCAATTCAAATGTTTACAAAACAGAGAAAGTTTTTTTGTTTGTTTGTTTTTTAGTTTTTAAAATTATTAATTTTTAATGAAGTTTTTTTTCCACTAAGAGAATTTTTTTATTCAAACAGAAAGTCACAAAAATTATAATCATCCTCATCAGTTCACTCAGTCCCATGTAATTAATTCTTTTTTTCATCTTGATCTTTTGTTAGCACTTTTATGAATTCATCAGTTTTCCATTAGAGTTCTGAAAATGCTTATTCATTCAGTTCAGCAGTATAGTCAGTTACCAGAAACCTGTACTTGTCAGAGTCTTTTCCATGAATTCCTTGAAGATGAAACCCTTTTATAGCAACATTTTTGCAAAAGCATCAGAGTACACCCAGAACTGTCTGTAAATGACAAAAGACTTAAAAATGACCACGGTTAAAGATTTCATGAAAGTTCATAATAATGCAATTGACAAGGAAATTTATTTATTTCTGAGATATACATTTTAAAATAATAACTAGAATTATGACTTATAACATTATACCAGAACATATAAGATTTTTAGGAATTTCATATAATGTCTGAAACATTCATATTAACATATTTCCATAGAAATAACCCAAAGAAAGTTTAGTATTAGTTTTTTTTTTGAATTTTTGAATTTTATTTTATTTATTTTTTTATACAGCAGGTTCTTATTAGTCATCAATTTTATACACATCAGTGTATACATGTCAATCCCAATCGCCCAATTCAGCACACCACCATCCCCAACCCCCTGCGGCTTCCCCCCCTTGGTGTCCACACGTTTGTTCTCTACATCTGTGTCTCAACTTCTGCCCTGCAAACTGGTTCATCTGTACCATTTTTCTAGGTTCCACATACATGCGTTAATATACGATATTTGTTTTTCTCTTTCTGACTTACTTCACTCTGTATGACAGACTCTAGATCCATCCACGTCTCAACAAATGACTCAATTTCGTTCCTTTTTATGGCTGAGTAATATTCCATTGTATATATGTACCACAACTTCTTTATCCATTTGTCTGTCGATGGGCATTTAGGTTGCTTCCATGACCTGGCTACTGTAAAGACTGCTGCAATGAACATTGGGGTGCATGTGTCTTTTTGAATTGTGGTTTTCTCTGGGTATATGCCCAGTAGTGGGATTGCTGGATCATAGGGCAATTCTATTTTTAGTTTTTTAAGGAACCTCCATACTGTTCTCCATAGTGGTTGTATCAATTTACATTCCCACCAACAGTGCAAGAGGGTTCCCTTTTCTCCACACCCTCTCCAGCATTTGTTCTTTGTAGATTTTCTGATGATGCCCCTTTTAACTGGTGTGAGGTGATACCTCACTGCAGTTTTGATTTGCATTCCTCTAATAATTAGTGATGTTGAGCAGCTTTTCATGTGCTTCTTGGCCATCTGTATGTCTTCTTTGGAGAAATGTCTATTTAGGTCTTCTGCCCATTTTTTGATTGGGTTGTTTGTTTTTTTTGGATTGAGCTGCATGAGCTGTTTATATATTTTGGAGATTAATCCTTTGTCCGTTGATTCATTTGCAAATATTTTCTCCCATTCTGAGGGTTGTCTTTTCATCTTGTTTATGATTTTCTTGGCTGTGCAAAAGCTTTGAAGTTTCATTAGGTCCCATTTGTTTATTTTTGTTTTTATTTCCATTACTCTAGGAGGTGGATCAAAAAAGATCTTGCTGTGATTTATGTCAAAGAGTGTTCTTCCTATGTTTTCCTCTAAGAGTTTTATAGTGTCTGGTCTTACATTTAGGTCTTGAATCCATTTTATTTATTTACTTTATTTATTTTATTTACGAGTTTATTTTTGTGTATGGTGTTAGGGAGTGTTCTAATTTCATTCTTTTCCATGTACTGTCCAGTTTTCCCAGCACCACTTATTGAAGAGACTGTCTTTTCTCCATTGTATATCCTTGCCTCCTTTGTCATAGATTAGTTGACCATAGGTGCATGGGTTTATCTCTGGGCTTTCTATCTGGTTCCGTTGATCTATGTTTCTGTTTTTGTGCCAGTACCATATTGTCTTGATTACTGTAGCTTTGTAGTATAGTCTGAAGTCAGGGAGTCTGATTCCTCCAGCTCCATTTTTTTCCCTCAAGACTGCTTTGGCTATTCGGGGTCTATTGTGTCTCCATACAAATTTTAAGATTTTTTGTTCTAGTTCTGTAAAAAATGCCATTGGTAATTTGATAGGGATTGCATTGAATCTGTAGATTGCTTTGGGTAGTATAGTCATTTTCACAATGTTGATTCTTCCAATCCAAGAACATGGTATATCTCTCCATCTGTTGGTATCATCTTTAATTTCTTTCGTCAGTGTCTTATAGTTTTCTGCATACAGGTCTTTTGTCTCCCTAGGTAGGTTTATGCCTAGGTATTTTATTCTTTTTGTTGCAATGGTAAATGGGAGTGTTTCCATAATTTCTCTTTCATATTTTTCATCGTTAGTGTATAGGAATGCAAGAGATTTCTGTGCATTAATTTTGTATCCTGCAACTTTACCAAATTCATTGCTTAGCTCTAGTAGTTTTCTGGTGGCATTTTTAGGATTCTCTATGTATAGGATCATGCCATCTGCAAACAGTGACAGTTTTACTTCTTTTTTTCCAATTTGTATTCCTTTTATTTCTTTTTCTTCTCTGATTGCCATGGCTTGGACTTCCAAAACTATGTTGAATAATAGTGGTGAGAGTAGACATCCTTGTCTTGTTCCTGATTTTAGAGGAAATGCTTTCACTTTTTCACCATTGAGAATGATGTTTGCTGTGGGTTTGTCATATATGGCCTTTATTATGTTGAGGTAGGTTCCCTCTATGCCCACTTTCTGGAGGGTTTTTATCATAAATGGGTGTTGAATTTTGTCAAAAGCTTTTACTGCATCAATTGAGATGATCATATGGTTTTTATTCTTCAATTTGTTAATATGGTATCACATTGATTGATTTTTGTATATTGAAGAATCCTTGCATCCCTGGGATAAATCCCACTTGATCGTGGTGTATGATCCTTTTAATGTGTTGTTGGATTCTGTTTGCTAGTATTCTGCTGAGGATTTTTGTGTCTATATTCACCAGTGATATTGGTCTGTAATATTCTTTTTTTGTAGTATCTTTGTCTGGTTTTGGTAACAGGGTGATGGTGGCCTCATAGAATGATTTTGGGAGTGTTCCTTCCTCTGCAATTTTTTGGAAGAGTTTGAGAAGGATGGGTGTCAGGTCTTCTCTAAATGTTTGATAGAGTTCACCTGTGAAGCCATCTGGTCCTGGACTTTTGTTTGTTGGAAGATCTTTAATCACAGTTTCAATTTCATTACTTGTGATTGGTCTGTTCATATTTTCTATTTCTTCTTGGTTCAGTCTTGGAAGGTTATACCTTTCTAAGAATTTGTCCATTTCTTCAACGTTGTCCATTTTATTAGCATGGAGTTGCTTGTAGTAGTCTCTTAGGATGCTTTGTATTCCTGTGGTGTCTGTTGTAACATCTCCTTTTTCATTTCTAATTTTATTGATTTGAGTCCTCTCCCTCTTTATCTTTTTTTTTTCCATTTCAGAATATTTATTGCATTTTTCTTTGCTCAAAGAGAGTTCTGTACTATCTTTTGTTATATTTTTTTATATCCAGTAGTAATCTTTATTAGCTAACTGACATTTTCACAAAATTTTTATTTAAAACATGAAAGCATCCAATGTCCTTCAGAGGGAAGCCTATACTTTTAGATCTCATCTAGTAATATTTCTCTAAAGAATCTGACTGCTTAGAATTTGCCAATTAGAAGACGAAGTGCTGTTTAAATCTCAGACTGAGAAAATGTCAAGAACATATCCCTTCCACATTGAAATGTTCCTTTAAAATTTGGAGTCCGACATATAGAAGTATACATCTTTTTTTTTTTTAATTAATTTATTTATTTACTTTTGGCTGTGTTGGGTCTTCGTTTCTGTGCAAGGGCTTTCTCTAGTTGCGGCGAGCGGGGGCCACTCTACATCGCGGTGCACGGACCTCTCACTGTCGCGGCCTCTCCTGTTGCAGAGCACAAGCTTCAGACGTTCAGGCTAAGTAGTTGTGGCTCACGGGCCTAGCTGCCCCGCGGCACGTGGGATCTTCCCAGACCAGGTCCTGAACCCATGTCCCCTGCATTGGCAGGCAGATTCTCAACCATTGCACCACCAGGGAAGCCCAGAAGTATACATATCTTTAATGTAAAAAGTTCCTGCTACTCAAGGTTAAAGACTGCAGTGTTCGGGGGAGTGACAGTATTTGCCCTTCAATTTGATAGACCTTAAGCACATTGTATTTCTACAGAATGCCATCTTTTTTTCTTTTCACACACACACACTGTATTTTATTTTTACAAGAGATAAATAGACTGACACCAAGCATTGTAAATGGATGACCACAACAAAAGCAACAATGATTGCAATTACCAAACATGAAACACACTCATACTATGTCATAATATTGACATTCAGTCCAGTAATCCTCCACTGTAACAGCTCCTTTACTTTGCAGTGAAAATTGATTTGTATATTCTTTGCCTCTCTCCCTCTTTATCTTGATGAGTATGGCTAATGGTTTTTTTTGTTTATCTTTATTTTGTTTATCTTCTCAAAGAACTAGCTTTTAGTTTTATTGATCTTTGCTATTGTTTTCTTTGTTTCTATTTCATTTATTTCTGCTCTGATCTTTATGATTTCTTTCCTTCTGCTAACTTTGGGTTTTGTTTGTTCTTCTTTCTCTAGTTCCTTTAGGTGTAAGGTTAGATTGTTTATTTGAGATTTTTCTTGTTTCTTGAGGTAGGCTTGTATAGCTATAAACTTCCCTCTTAGAACTGCTTTTGCTGCATCCCATAGGTTTTGGATCGTCATGTTTTCATTGTCATTTGTCTCTAGGTATTTTTTGATTTCCTCTTTGATTTCTTCAGTGATCTCTGTTATTTAGTAGCGTTTTGTTTAGCCTCCATCTGTTTGTATTTTTTACAGTTTTTTTCCTGTAATTGATATCTAGTCTCATAGCGTTGTGGTTGGAAAAGAAACTTGATATGATTTCAATTTTCATAAATTCACTGAAGCTTGATTTGTGACCCAAGATATGATCTATCCTGGAGAATGTTCCATGAACACTTGAGAAAAACGTGTATTCTGTTGTTTTTGGATGGCGTGTCCTATAAATATCAATTAAGTCTATCTGGTCTAATGTGTCTTTTAAAGCTTTTGTTTCCTTATTTATTTTCATTTTGGATAATCTGTCCATTGGTAAAAGTAGGGTGTTAAATTCCCCTACTATTATTGTGTTACTGTCAGTTTTCCCTTTTATGGCTGTTAGCATTTGCCTTATGTATTGAGGTGCTCTTATGTTGTGTGCATATATATTTATAATTGTTATATCTTCTTCTTGGATTGATCCCTTGATCATTATGTAGTGTCCTTCCTTGTCTCTTGTAACATTCTTTATTTTAAAATCTAGTTTATCTGATATGAGTATTGTTATTCCAGCTTTCTTTTGATTTCCATTTGCATGGAATATCTTTTTCCATCCCCTCACTTTCAGTCTATATATGTCCCTAGGTTTGAAGTGAGTCTCTTGTAGACAGCATATATACAGATCTTGTTTTTGTATCCATTCAGCCAGTCTGTGTCTTTTGGTTGGAGCATTTAATCCAGTTACATTTAAGGTAATTATCGGTATGTATGTTCCTATTACCATTTTCTTAATTGTTTTGGGTTTGTTATTGTAGGTCTTTTCCTTCTCTTGTGTTTCCTGCCTAGAGAAGTTCCTTTAGCATTTGTTATAAAGCTGGTTTGGTGGTGCTGAATTCTCTTAGCTTTTGCTTGTCTGTAAAGCTTTTAATTTCTCCATCAAGTCTGAATGAGATCCTTGCTAGGTAGAGTAACCTTTGTTGTAGGTTCTTCCCTTTTATCACTTTAAATATGTCCTGCCACTGCCTTCTGGCCTGCAGCGTTTCTGCTGAAAAATCTGCTGTTAACCTTATGCGAATTCCCTTGTATGTTATTTGTTGCTTTTCCCTTGCTGCTGTTAATATTTTTGTTTGTATTTAATTTTTGATAGTTTGATTAACATGTGTCTTGGCGTGTTTCTCCTTGGATTTATCCTGTATGGGACTCTCTGTGCTTCCTGGACTTTATTGACTATTTCCTTTCCCATGTTAGGGAAGTGGTCACCTATAATCTCTTCAAATATTTTCTCAGACCCTTTCCATTTCTCTTCTTCTTCTGGGACCCTATAATTCGAATGTTGGTGCATTTAATGTTGTCCCAGAGGTCTCTGAGACTGTCCTCAATTCTTTTCATTCTTTTTTCTTTATTCTGCTCTGCGGTAGTTATTTCCACTATTTTACCTTCCAGGTCACTTATCCGTTCTTCTGCCTCAGTTATTCTGCTATTGATTCCTTGTAAAAATTTTTTAATTTCATTTATTGTGTTGTTCATCATTGTTTATTTGCTCTTTAGTTCGTCTAGGTCCTTGTTAAACGTTTCTTTTATTTTCTCCATTCAATTTCTGAGATTGTGGATCATCTTTACTATCATTACTCTGAATTCTTTTTCAGGTAGACTGCCTATTTCCTCTTCATTTGTTTGGTCTGGTGAGTTTTTACCTTGCTCCTTCATCTGTTGCATATTTCTCTGTCTTCTCATTTTGTTTAACTTACTGTGTTTGGGGTCTCCTTTTTGCAGGCTGAAGGTTCATAGTTACCATTATTTTTGGTGTCTCTCCCCA
Organism: Balaenoptera physalus; assembly: GCF_965194825.1. NCBI lineage: Eukaryota > Metazoa > Chordata > Mammalia > Artiodactyla > Balaenopteridae > Balaenoptera > Balaenoptera physalus. Next base: position 24,924,446 of record NC_138897.1, read on the forward strand.
GTGGGTGAGTTTGGTTCAGTGGCTTGTGTAGGCTTCCTGGTGTAGGGGACTGGTGCCTGTGTTCTGGTGGGTGGGCTGGAACTTGTCTTTCTGGTGGGCAGGACTATATCCAGTGGTGTGTCTTGGAGTGTCTGTGAACCTAGTATGACTTTAGGCAGCTTCTCTGCTAATGGGTGGGGTTGTGTTCCTATCTTGCTAGTTGTTTGGCATGGGGTGTCCAGCACTGGAGCTTGCTGGCCATTGGGTGGAGCTGGGTCTTAGTGTTGATTCGAAGATCTCTGGGAGAGCTCTTACTAATTGATATTACTTGGGGCCAGGAGGTTTCTGGTGGTCCAGTGTCCTGGACTTGGACCTCCCACCTCGGAGACTCAGACCCAACACCCAGCTGGAGCACCAAGACCCTGCCATCCACGTGGCTCAGAAGAAAAGGAAGAGAGAGAGAGAAAAAAAAGGAACAGACAGAACCTTAGGACAAATGGTAAAAGCAAACTGATACAGACAAAATCAGACAAAGTACCATACACATACACACTCACAAAAAAGAGAAAAACAAAACATATATATATATAAAAAGGAAGAGAGCAACCAAACCAATAAACAAATCCACCAATGATAATAAACACTAGATACTAAACTAAGATAAACATGAAACCAGAAACAAATTAGACACAGAAAGCAAACCGCAAGTCTACAGTTGCTCCCAAAGTCCACTGCCTCAAATTTGGGAACATTTGTTGTCTATTCAGGTATTCCACAGATGCAGTGTTCATCAAGTTGATTGTGGGGATTTAATCTGCTACTCCTGCGTCTGCTGGGAGAAATTTCCCTTTCTCTTCTTTGTCCGCACAGCTCCTGGGGTTCAGCTTTGGTTTTGGCCCCGCCTCTGCATGTAGGCCACCCTCAGGTGTCTGTTCGCCACCAGACAGGAGGGGGTTAAAGTAGCAGCTGATTAGGGCTCTCTTGCTCTCTCATGCTGGGGAGAGTGAGGGGTACGGTGGTCATAATTGGAATGAGGGACGTGCCTGCAGTGGCAAAGGCCGGCGTGACATTGCAACAGCCTGAGGCATGCCATGTGTTCTCCCAGGGAACTTGTCCCTCGATCATGGGCCCCTGCCAGTGGCGGGCTGCACAGGCTCCTGGGGGGTGTGGATAGTGACCTGTGCTTGCACACAGGATTCTTGGTGGCAGCGGCAGCAGCGTTAGCAGTTCATGCCCCTCTCTGCGGTCCGAGCTGATAGCCATGGCTCGCACCCATCTCTGGAGCTCACTTAGGCAGTGCTCTGCCTTCTGTGGGCACACTGGGAAGGAATCCCCCCTCCTTGCGCACTGTGAAACAAAGGTCTCTTGCCTCTTCGGCAGGTCCAGACTTTTTCCCGGACTCCCTGCTGGCCAGCTGTGGCGCACTAACCCCCTTCAGGCTGTCTTCACACTTCCAACCCCAGTCCTCTCCCTGGGGTCTGACCTCCGAAGCCCAAGCCTCAGCTCCCATCCACCACCCACCCCGGTGGGTGAGCAGACAATCGTCTCAGGCTGGTGGGTGCTGGTCAGCACCTATCCTTTGCATGGGAATCTCTCTGCTTTGCCCTCTGCACCACTGTTGCTGCACTCTCCCTGTTTTGTTTTGGGTTTTTTTACTGTATATTTTTAATAATCACAACAGCCCTGCAAGGTATTGTCTCTGTTTCTCAGATGAGTAAATAGAGGTTGAGAAAGATTGTATTTAGCCTAAAGTTCAAATAATACTGAGTGACATACGAGGACTTCTGACTCCAAATTAATTGCACTTTTCCCAGTCCCCCTCCTGCCTGTTTAAGCAGCAGGTTTCTCGTACCTAATATTATTAATTCATTTACATATCTATTGAACACCTAATATGTTCCAGACACTATCCTAGGTTCTAAGACTGCAATAGAAAACAAGCCAGATAAAAATCTCAGCCCTCTTAGAACTAACATGGCTAAAGGCCCAGGGTAGCGCTGAAAACAGAGGTGAAAACTGAGAAAAGTACATTTGGTAACAGTGGCTGTTCTAGTACCTACTTGGCATCCATCCTTCCAAGGAGTTCAGTGTTTCAGTTTGTTCATATAGTCAAAGGAGGCCCCATGGAAGCACCTTGACTCTAATTTGTAGAGGGGGCACCACTGAACCCCCCAAGTCAGACAAGACACAATGGAGGCACCCAGACTATACTTCTACCTTTTGGCAATTTCAAAAAGTTCCTTTAGTCGGCCAGAAACAAGGCTTCAGCCCTTTCCTCTGTCACCTGAATTAGGTTAAGAATATATTTCTTACTCTCTAACCCAGTCCCTGCCATGTCCATGATTAAGCCTGGTATTTCAGAATGTCTTGGGTGGAAGTGAAGAACAGCCACTTCCCAACATCATGAAGGCCCCCTGAAGAGAGTTTTCTTCTCATTTTAAAATGTTTTAACATTTAAGCCTAGAAATAAAGTCAAATGTATGTACTTCATCAAACTTCATAGTGATAGATCAGTTTAAATTTACTAAAAGTTGACTACAAGATGGAATGATTTAAAGGACAACTTAGAGGGAAAAGAAATGAATTTCTGGGACTTCCCTGGTGGTCCAGAGGTTAAGAATCCACCTTCCAATGCAGGGGACGCGGGTTCAATCCCTGATCAGGGAACTAAGATCCCACGTTCCTTGGGGCAACTAAGCCCGCGCACCACAGCTAGAGAGAAGCTTGGGCGCGACAAGGAAAAGCCCGCATGCCACAACTAAGACCCGACACAGCCAAATAAATAAATAAATATTTAATTGCATTTTCAGCTGGGTCCCTGGGCACCCTGAAGAAAGACAGTATTTTTCAGCTTCTGGTGTGATCATCCGACTGATTTCTGGCCATAGAATGTGGGCAACTCCTCATTGATGCTCTTAAAAGGGAACATTTCCCCCCCTTTCCACCCTCCCATGGGCTAGAAGGGGACCTAATGGGGGACACTTTGGACTGCAGGGGTGAGGGGAACATCTTATGAATGACAGAGCAAAATCTAAGAGCCTGGCTTTATGCAACAGAACCTCAAAACCAGTCGAGACTTTAACACAATAGAGAATTCATCTTCTATCTGGTTTAAGTCACTGTTATCTAGATCCCATGGGACCAAACCTATATCTTCACCAACGTTCCCCAATACCTAGCCCTCCTCCCCAGTCCTTCCAAACATCCACCTTCAGGACTTTCTATTGCGATTCAAATAATTTCTCCTCTTGTTCTTCAGTGAAAGGAGTTGCTGTCTGCTTCTTACCAACAATTAGCATCAAATAGAGAATATATCTTATATTAAATAACTTTTTGTCAAAACCTAGGCTTAGGCAGGCATAATTCTTTCAAATTTTAAGAACTGAGTTGCTAGACCATGAAGAATTTTGTAGATTTTTATTATTTTACTATTAAAATTTTTAATCTTGAAATCGGTTAATCATAAAGTAAAAACTAACCATATATTTATTTTTATACATTATATACACTTGAGAAATAAATAGTATTCTAAGCATTTAAAAAAGCATCATTATATACAAATAAGGCTTCAAGCCAAATGTATAAATACAGGACCCACTGAGGATTCGATTCCCAAGGCTTCCATTACAAAAGCAGAAGTAACCAGGATGCACAGTCAATAATACAAGCTCTACTTTGGCTAGAATGCAATCACAGAAGCAACAGAAAAGGCACACAATTGGATTGAGAAAATACCTTGAATTAATGTATTTGACTGGTTATGTCTTCAGAGGTTTGGCACAGAATGATGACACAACTTTGGCACAATAGAGATGAAAACAATGTCCTTTAAAAACCTAAGTACAGAGAAAATTGCTCTCCCCCTTTCCCACTTGACATCACATCTCCTTCCAAATCAATCTCATCCATAAAAATCCCAACCCCTGGCCCAGTTGTTCTCCCAGTTATATATTAATAAAAGAGTTTCGGGTTTCATGGATGGCTCTGAAAAAAATTCCTTGTTTGTTACATCTGGGGCATATTGGTGGGAAATGGCTATACGAGTCCTGATGAAGTTGCGGAGATGAGCATACCATGGGTATTGCCTCCAGGAAGTCTAGGTCCTCACCTGGCTCCTCTACCAACTTGGTATATAATTCTAGGCCCGTGCTGAACCTCACTAAGCTTCGGTTTTGTAAAATAGAGATAATAGTAACTGCCCTGCTCACCTCCTGTTGTGAGTCTCTAATTAAGTGATGCATGTTCAAATCTTTTGAAAATTATAAAAGGGTTCCTCAGATATCATGTATATTAATTCAAACCAAGATCTAGAATTAGGGGCTTTTTGAAGAAGTTTGGCACAGAAAGGGCACTGGTATTGGAGGAAGATATTTCAAGGAAAAAGCATGGCATTAATTCAATCTTGGCACCAGCTGTGTGTGACAGGTGCTGGTTTCTGTATGAACAGACATGTGTAACATATGTAATAGCTTCCAGCTTCCTACACAGAAGAGATTTTGCCAATCATATTCAGCAATTGGCACCATTCTGTCCCTAACACGTATAACACTCCGCTTGCCACTCTGCTGGTGATCAAAGATGTCACTCTTAAGGGAAATGCACTTTAACTAAGAAGAAATAGGTAGAAATCACTTAAAGCCTCAGGGTCCCCAACTCTTACATCCTGTAGCCCTCCCAGTGCCTCTCATGCCTTTCATATCACGTGCATATTCATGGATCATCTAAGGGAGCCTAGACATCCCAACGCCGTTAGGTTTCAAATGAGAAGATGGTCTGCAAAGATTTACTAAGGTGTCTACTGCCACGTGCTAATTAAGTTTCAGTGCTTAATAAACATTTGTCCAATCAAAAAATAAGCAATGGAAAAATAAGAAAGCCAATGATGTGTGCTTTAGAGAAGGAGTTGGGGAGCAGGACCGAATAAAGTGTAACCAATCCACATTACCAGTTACCCATCGAATCCCAAGAGCGAGGGTTCTCCACACCTCCCCAGATCTACTCTCCCTCCCCCGGTGAACAAGGTCCCAGTTCTGCCATCCTGACACAAGTCAGCTCCCAGCAGCAAGACCCCTCACTATGACTCAAGTCAGGTCAGGCAGCTGACAGCCTTCCACGCAGAGTCACTCAGAGCCTGTGTTCCTTGTTGGGTGAAGCACAAGCTCATCCAGTCACTGAGAAACCAGCCCGGTGTGCATAGAGGCCAGGGCATCGGCTGTTTGCACACAGATCTGGAGTTAGAGCTATCCTAGAGCAGCAGCGGGAACAGCAGTATGTGGTCTCCTCTGGAGAAAAGTCCCAGCCATCACAGGAGGCACGGTGCGGGGCCCAGCAAGCGGGCTCCTCCCATTGCTCCAGGGTCAAGGCCAAGAAGGGTCTTTCCATCAGGTGGGTCCTCAGCAGTAACGTTCCTCCATGTGCTTGGAAATCAGGGAGTGGGGGGCCTTGCGGGCACCTTCAAGGATGCTCCAGCATTGGACTGAAAGGAACCACGTGGGAGTGGTGTTCATTAGCTGGCTTTGCAAACATGCAACTCTGTTTACCACAAGACCAAGCTTTCTTCCATACCTATCAGCCTCTTTTATTTGCTTCCCTTCAGAACAAATGGAGACAGTCCTGAATGCTCCTTCCTCCCCCTCCCCCAACAAGCCACAGATTCACTTTGAGAAACACCACACCGGAGCCTGCTCTGGGTTCCCAGTTCCATACACTACAGTGTTGACATCTGCATATTTAGCAGAATACTTACCCACAGCACGCACATGTGCACACAAGCACACACACACACAAACACAACTTCGGGAAGAACTATAAAGTGCTCCTTTGCTTTGATCTAGAAACACAAGAGAGCCTGCAGTATGGCAGGAAGAGGGCAAGGCAAAGTCAGGACATCTTGATTCTAGTCTCAGCTACACTAACGCACTATTGAGCCTCTTGGAACCTCAGTCTCCTTCTCTGTGAACAGGTGAACGGTCTCCATGGCAGGAGAGAGAGTACTGAAGGTGTAATATATGTCCAGGGATTCACCACTTCTTGGTGTTAATTTATTCCTCGGGCTCCTATTGTTTTCTGTTCCTTTGAGGGCAAAGGAAAGAACTTGTTTTCTCAAAGAGGCATTCTGAGGCGAGGTATAACGTTCTCAACTGTTACGAAGTTCTGGAGCGGAAAAGAAGTATATAAGAATAACAATAAGAATAGCAATCCTTCCTGGGTGTGTCCAATTTACACAGCTATTCTGAGGATCAATGAAGTTAATACATGTGGAAGCACTTGGAAAGGTATAAATTTGAATACAAACATAAAGAATTAAAATTAGGGGCTTCCCTGGTGGCGCAGTGGTTGAGAATCCGCCTGCCAATGCAGGGGACACGGTTCGAGCCCTGGTCTGGGAAGATCCCACATGCCGCGGAGCGACTGGGCCCGTGTGCCACAGCTACTGAGCCTGCGCGTCTGGAGCCTGTGCTCCGCAACAAGAGAGGCCGCGATAGTGAGAGGCCCGCGCACCGCGATGAAGAGTGGCCCCCGCTTGCCACAACTAGAGAAAGCCCTCGCACAGAAGCGAAGACCCAACACAGCCAAAAATAAATTAATTAATTAATTAATTAAGAAAAAAAAATGTACTTAAAAAAAATTTTTTTTAAAAAAGAGAATTAAAATTATTACTGTAGCAGAAAGTCATATCCAGACTAGACTGAGTCACTTAATTAGACGGGAAGTTTTCAGAATCCCACAAGTCCTGTGATCACCGAGCTTGTGGTCACGTTGATGCTCCTGAACAGGAGACAGAGTAGCCCGGCCCTCCGGGCTGGCAGACAGTTAATCACAGGGGATCCCAGCATGGGCAAGGCTGCTGGATAATTGATACCCAGATTGAGGAGAGGTGACTTATCTGCGCAAGTGGAACCTCCATGCGCGAGAAAGAGCACAGGCTTTAGAGTAAACCAACCTGCTTCAAATCCTTACTCTGCCATCACCAAGTGGGGGGCCTGGAAAGAGTGACCAAACCTCCCTGAGTCTCAGGTTCCCCAACTGTTGAAGGGTTACGACACCAGCACCATGAGCTTGATGATCAAAGTAAATGAGATGATGTATGGAAGGCACTAACACAGGGTGGGCGCACACTCCGTGCTCGGTGTAAGGCAGCAGCATTATCATCTAGTACCTCTGATGGAACCAGGGGTAGGGGCTGGTGGGGGCCATCTCCCTCCTCCTCAGCAGGCATTTAGACTCAGAGGGTGTGTGACGGAGTCCCCCTTTTGGATGCACCCACTGCCTCATACCACGAGATCATCCTTCCTCAATTCTGAGATAATGAGACTTGCACGGGGCAAGGAGGACACTGAAGCAAGAGCACATGAGCATTCCTGCTTCTCAAAAAGGGGGAGAGTCGCCCACTAATATCCACTCACACCAACCTGGGTTCCAAAATACCTTAAAGGGGGGCTATGCCTTGTGCTTCTCCCTTACCTCCCACCCAACTCCCCACTCCAACCTGGTGCCCAGAAGGAAGCTGGGAGCCCTGGAGCTTCCCACGGCCCCAGTCACTACAGAGAAGTTCCATCTAAGATGAGGACATGGGTACCAAGCTTGGGGACTTAGTCACTGAAAGACCTCATTCCAGCAGGACCACGGCTGTTGACACCTACAGGATGAAGCAGAGCAAGAGGCAAAGGGACATTCACACCATCCAACATCCTATCACACTGATTTGTCTATCTCCTTCCAGCAGAAGGTCATCTTCATAAAGGAAGGGACTTTTACCTGTTTTTGTTGACTTCTACGTCCCAAGTGCCAGACGCATGTCCAGCCTACACTAGGGGACCCATCATCATGCATTGCATGAACCTCTGAGAATGTCCTGCTTACCTGGTTTCATTTTTCATTCTCCAGCCATCCCGACACTTGTGAAACCAGAGCTCTTGGCCAGGGGATATGCGAGTGTTCTCAAGATCTTCTGCACAAAAAGTCAATCTAGGAGGAAAAAGAAACCACTGATGTAGCCAAAACTCTAGGGGTAGGTACATGGCTGTGCATCGGCCATATGGTGCTTTCTGGACCCGAGGCAGATGGAATAAGGAGAAAAAAGAAGTTTTTATCATGTGACCCCTGACTCAAGACCCTTCAGAACTTCCCACTGCTGCTACAAGCACACTAAACGGGTCTCACTCTGATGTCTCCCATGATTCAGCTCATGCAGACTTTAATCACACCCCTTCCACCTTCTTCCTTCTGTCTATCCAAAAGCCTGCTTGCCTACCAAGGCATATCCTCTCTGAAGCCTCCCTGATTGCCCGAGACCTTATTAATCTAACCCTCCATTGACCTTCCAATTTAATAAATAGGCACATCCTTATATAAATGTTGCTTTTGTTATTGTCATTACTTCTTATGACATGGAGTTAATAATGAAAGCTTTAGCTAATTTTGACACATTATATCCTGCCTTGAATAGCTTGTGGATTCTTGCATCCATGGTGCACTATAAACTCCTTGAACTGAGGAACTCCAGGTCCCTCCAGCATGGTGTCCAGAAATACCCATTGACAAGCGTAACTGGAACTCGGCTGTGAGTTAACATCAAAGATTCAAGAAGCAGACAACCAAGATCACAGGAAGAATCAGTGGTCTAATAACCATTTCAACTGTAACTTACAGCCCAACCATGTGGGCTGCCCCAGCCTCAGTGGTGTGTGGACAGCATGACCTCATGACCAATAGACATGTGGGACACCTGACCGTGACGTTTACCAGCAGGACAAAAGCCACATTCCGAACAGCTTTCAGAGCCTTCGCCAGGAAGCCCAAACAGCCCATAAACACCCGCAACACTCACAATCAGGAAATACAAATGAAAACAACAGTCGGGGACCAATTCACACTCAACGGAATAGCAAGAATGTCCACCAAAGGTAGGTGAGGAGGAGGGGAATAGGAAGCTCTTACTGTGTGGATAAGATTAAAAATTGGTCCAACCACTTTGGAGAGGGATTTAATAATATCCAGTCCAGGTGGAGAATACATATACTATAACCCAGTGATTCAACATGTCCCAAAGAAGCCCTCACACACGTACACAAGGAAAATGTCCCAGGATGTTCATCTTGGCACTATTTGTAACTGCAAAAAAGTAGCAACAACTTAAATATTCAGCAGAACAATGGTGAAACTATTGTTTGCGCAATGGCAGTTTACATACAGGAGTTGAATGTGAATAGACCAGATCTGTATGCATTGGATAAATCTCATAAACTATGTTGAATGGAGAAAAGCAACTTTTAAAGGAATATGTCCACTCATGTAAACTTCAGAAGCAACCAAAACAATTCTATAGGTTGTTTATGGATACAAACAGAAGTAGTGAAAGTATAAAAATCATGAAGAGGAAAACACACTAACATTAGTTAATGTTGGAAGATCAGTACATTTGGTTTGAAAGGGGAGGAGTCGGACAGGGGAGGGGCACAAGGGGGTTTCAGCTTTATCTGTAATGTTTTACTGTTTAAAATCTTATATCTGAAACCAATATGAAAATGGTTTACATTTATTAAGTCTCAGTGGTTTATTAAATTTGAAATATTTTATAAAAATGATCATCTTTCTGCTACCACACATCTTTCTGGTACAGGCTGCACTTATAAGCACCGAGAGAAGGAAAAAGACACGCAATTATCTAGACCACAGCCTTCATGCTAACAGCTCCCCTCAGCTGGCACCCACCCCTGCCACATACACACCAGTGCACAGATCTTTAGACCAGAATCACTCAGACAGGGAACCTAAGCCTCCACCCCCTGCATGGCCAAGCTGCACCCTAAGTGGTGGATGGAAACGGGATGCATGAAGGACTGTAATGGAGAAAATGCCAGAAGAGATAGAAAGAGGGTGGAGGCTTCTTCCCACCATTCCAAGGCTGGCAGTGACCTCCTGGAGGTCTGCTGAAGGATTTGGCCAAGGAAACCCTCCTCTCTTGACAAAGGTCTTCTGGGCTTCCTGGCTCCCACTTAGAAGCTGCTCCAAGAGTCAAGGCGCGTTTTAGTGGCTGATTTAGGGGTGGATTTTTCGTGTTAGGCTTGGTTAACAGACGTGGGGAAACTGCCAGCTGGCATGGCACAGAGGAATCTCTGTTACTTGACGTTAGCGCCCCACCCATGTCCTTGAGTCAGAGCCTCCCAAGGAGAGGTGTAATGCTCTGAACATTGGATGCAAGGGAAGCCAGGACTCCCACAGACCTCATCTATGCAGGCTCCCTAAACTGGATCGTCCGCTTTGCTCCGGACAGGAGCAAGCAAAGGCTTTCGGTTGCACGGACCCCAGAGCAAACACATTAACAAGGCAGCACTCCTAAAGAGCCCTGTCCAGGAGAAGCCCCCTTCCTCCGGGCCAGCACAGGGCTTGGCAAATGCAACAAGGGCTGGATTCCAGCCCCCGCTTGCCCACCCGTCTCAGCCCAGGGCCTGTGATCAGGGCACAAGCTGCACAACAGTTGACAGAGGCCTTGATCTGGAATTCAGTTTTCCTCGCAAAGGGTTTGTGGTTTTGCCCATGTACTCTGGATATGGAAAGATGGAAGGTGTACGCTTAGCAAAGGAAAGGACGCTGCAGAGACACACGCCTTCTGCTGACCATGGACACAGAACACAGAAAGGGTCGTGAGGCACTTACTTCCTCTGGGTTTCCCCGGACTTGACCCGGATGCGTCTGATATTCAGCTCTTGCTCGGACCTGCGGGGCTGAGACAGGTAGCTGCGAAGCTCTTTCCACAGGTTGTACCAGGACTGAGAAGTCCTCTCCCAGGTGAGTTTGATCTTCAGGAGGTCTCCCAAGTCCTCTTCGGTGTAGACCAGGAAGGTGTTGGTGGCATTCAGCCCGATCTGCTCCACTCTGCAAGGGGAGAGGGAAGCTGGTCTCAGTACCCCCGCCACCTGGAAAACTGCAGCACCGTGGAGGTAGACGCAGTGGCAGCACCTGCCCCACTCGGATTGGAGAGAAATGCGCAAGAGGTCCCCCCTACATCCTCCACGTCCCACCAGCAGGGCCGGGATGAAAACTCAGCTGTGCTCCACATGGGCAGAGAGATAATGTTGCCCACGGCACCCCAAACCATTCCTGAGCATCTCCCCATTTATGCTACTTCCTGGGGGTGGGGGGACAAGACCAGGAAAGAACAGAAATGAGAAAGCGCAAAGAAGCCACATCCCCACTCAACAGGGCCTCTTCCTCTCAGCCCACAGGCATCCGTCTCCCTCGGAACTCCCAGCCCCTCCTGCCTGTCCCTCTCACGTGGCACTTGGGAGAGCCTGTCTCACCACATCTGTGTGCATGAGTGTGTGCGTACAAGCCTGTTCCTCCCGCTAGACCCCCAGCCCTGAGAGCGAGTATTCTGATGACGTTACTTTGCAAGCCCAGCATTACTCAGCGTGGCGCTTTGCACCTTACAAGTGCTCAATGTATACAGATCACTGTGTGCCCCTCCCACAGATAATTAGAAACATGACAGGGATGATCCTAAAGCCTCAGGAATCAGGCGTGCTCTGAAATGAAACAGTAGTTTCTGCCCAGCTGATCCAGCAGATTCTCACGCTGCTGATTCAGCCCAGGAGCTGCCCTCCCAGAAACGTTCTGAGTCAAGGGCTAGGTGGAGAGTGTGAAGTAGGAGAGGAACCACCCAGCTCCTCCCTGGCACGCAGATTAGCTCCCCTGCTCTTGTTCACCTGGCACACAGAGAGCTCCTGCGCTCTCTCTCCTTTTCAGACCAACTCGTTCTCTGTCCTGAACTCAGCAAAGGAAACCCATGACTTACATTTCCAAAGGCAGAATCTGGGAGTCTGCATTGGTGCCATAAAGGGTGACATAAAAGGTGGGCTCGATTTCTCCCATGTTCTTGTAGCTGAAGACATGGATTTTCATCTGATAATGGTAAACTGCAGAGACAGCAGAACAAAGACATTTGTGAGCCTTGCGTGTCATCTTAGGGCACCCTGACCCAAACTGAGTCACCCAGCACAGTGAGTTTTTAGGGACTCTCATCCTTTTGGTCCAGCCCAGCCTCTAAACTCCCTTTGATCTCATTCTGTCCAATGGCCTAAGAGGTCACTGCAGTATAGAAGAAGGAGCCCTGAACTTGGGGGTTGGGGGACCTATGGGGGATGCTGACCTAGATACTTTCTAGCTGTGTGACCTTGAATTAAGGACCAAGGTATTAACTTCTTGAGCCTCAACTTCCACCCACAATACCCACAAAACCTTATGGTTTTATAACATGCTATAAAAATGCGAGATATCATTTTGATCCCCTGTTAGTCCTATCACAGATTATTTTGATGATCAAATGAGAAAATAAATATGAAACAGCTTTGAAAAGGTAAATGCAAGATAGAAATTTAAGATAGCGATATTGTGATCATAGAGTGATGATTCACATCACAAAAGGAGTCCCCATCATTTATTTTTAAAGATTTACTTTCCTAGGGCATACACAATTTAATGTGATTTGCAGTTATTTGATTTAACTGCAGGAATGTGCCCGTCTACAATGTGGTATTTAGAAGGAGGAAAAATGTCCTTCCCCAGGGCAATGCAGGTTTGGATGAAGGTTACCTCTGAAAGGCATGCCTGCCCGGGTTTTTAGGTACATTTTGCTGTTCCTCTTGTTCCTCATTTTCTTGGCATTGTAGCCAATGCTATTACAACGGTTCTTCCGGCAACTGAGGCAGATCCCCTTTTTGAAGCGGTTGGAGTCCGTGCACTGGAATGCGAAGCTCGGCTTGTCCTGATTCACCAGGGAGTCGACAAAGAGGTGTACTGCCCGCTCGTGCTCGCATCTCACCACCTCTGCAATTGCTGGGGGAGAGAGAGACAGAGACCATCAGGGTGAGCTGCTTCTCGGTGATCCGCCCACTCCATCAGTAAGTACTGTACACTTCATCAGAAACAACTGCTTTTCATGTCGCTGTTAGTAAGCTTGTTTGTGTCATCCTTAATGCATGCCCAGTGATATGCTGTGTTTAGAACTGAAAGCCAGTCCTGCCACCGAACTGCTCGCCCTCCGGGTGGGAAGACAGCACTGATACACATTAAGCGATAAAGAGCAAGAGAGTGCATCGGACAGGCACTAAACAGGGTGATGGAGACCAGTTGTGCAGTAAGAGTCACTAAGTCCCGACAGAGTCGCGCGGTCACAAAATGCTGGAAATGGATCAGATGCTAAACATCATCTAGTCCGGGGCCCAGCAAACTGCACCTGGCAGGCTGGCCCCATTTTAGTAAAGTTTTATTGGAACATAGCCACACTCATTCATTTACCTGTTGTCTCTGGCTGCCTCCACGCTACGGTAGCAGAGTGGAGTTGTTGAAACAGAGACTGTATGGCTTGCAAAGCCGGAAATATTTACTAGCTGACTCTTTAAGAAAATGTTTTCCAGGCTTCCCTGGTGGCTCAGTGGTTGAGAATCCGCCTGCAAATGCAGGGGACACGGGTTCGATCCCTGGTCCGGGAAGATCCCACATGCCGTGGAGCAACAGAGCCCGTGCGCCACAACTACTGAGCCTGTGCTCTAGAGCCAGCGTGCCACAACTACCGAGCCTGCGTGCTGCAACTAGAGAAAGCTCACAAGAGCAGCAACGAAGACCCAAAACAGCCAAAAATAAATAAACAAAATAAATAAATTTATTTTTTAAAAAAACCTTAAAAAGAAAAAGGAAAGAAAATGTTCGCCAACCTCATTCTAGTCCAATACTTTCAGTTGTAGATTATGGACCCAAATGCCCTTAGAGGTGAAGTCATTTGCTCAGGGTCACAGAGTCAGTTGGTTGCAAAGTTAGGAGTATAATTTGGATTTTTGTGACCCGTAGTAATCATTATTTCTTGTAACCAGAGGCTAAAGCCAATAGTTCCAGTAAATCCTTGGACCTTAAGAAAAATTTGGCAAAGCTCCCCTTCCCCTTCCGCATTAACATCACCAGCCTTAAGAAATGCCATCATCTGATCCCCCTGAGGCAGGGCTGAACTCCCCTTGCATGAACCCCCAAGCCCCACAGGGGCTCCTTGGATGTTATCACCTTGGGAGAGGGCAACTTAAGACTGAGTGACAGAGTGGACATCCCAAGAGCAGAGCATCACAGTGGAGAGAGCCAACTGGGGCCAAGACTTAGAAATGCTGCCAGGATGCAAGGCGGTGAGCAAACGAGAAACCAAGCACAACAGTTTCAGCAGCAAACTCACTTCAGCCCAAGACTGCTGGGAATAGGCTTAGGCATTCAGGAAGATAGATTATAAGTGAATGGAGGAAGAATCTTGATTTTACTTCTTTAAAATGTTAAAAAAAATTAAATTATAGTACATCCATGCTAAAGAATATTATACAGCCTTTTACAAGAATAAGGTAAGTAGATATGTGTACTCTGATGTCTAAGAATGCCCATAATATATATTAGGACTGAAAAAGCAAAGTTGCAGAACAATGTGATTTTGAAAAATATCACACACACACACACACACACCCACAAATAAATTTGCAAAGCAATAAGAGTGGAAGGATACACACAACATATTCATATTGGCTACATCTGGAGAGTGAAAGTAGGAGTAGGTGTGGGAGATGAGGGGGTACTTTTACTTCTTGCTTTAGGCAATTTTGTAATGCTTGATTATTTTCCCAACAAATATGTATTCCTTTTGTTATAAAAAGAAATTAATCAATAATAACTGTGACCTCAAAGCACAAGAAAGCAGAGCAGAGACCATGGGAAGGCTGTTAATAGGCTTGCAGGATGATGAACTGTGGAATGAACAGTGTTGAAGGGCCACTGGCGGGTAGTGGGAATAATGAAACGGGTGCTGTCGGGAGCACTAACAGCTCTGGCTGATTTAGGAGGAGACGCTATAACTGAGTCAAAACAAAAAATAAGGAACTCACTTCCATATGCAATTGACCCCAAGACATCGTTGAGTCCACAGCCCGGCTGGAAGTCACCTCCGTTGGGGTAGATGTCAATGTGACCCACGGGCATCTGAATCCCGATGCTCAAGCCAAAGGAGCGCGTGTAGGTGTGCAGGACATCCACGAAGTCTGCATCGTCAGGGGACAGCCTCTTGTGGATGTCAACCCCTTCAAACATGGGCCCAGCAGGATCCAAACCTACAGCAGAAGGGGGAGCCAAGACCAGCTGTGTCAGGTGCGCTAAGGCAGCGAGTCCTGATGGATAGCTAAGTCGGCGAGTGTAAAATGAAGACATCCCCACCCTGGGAATCCTAAAGGGTGTGGTGCCTGCTGCAGAGGAACGTATGCTTTCTCCTGACGCCTTCACCTGTCCTGACAACTCAGCTGACTCAGTAAACTGGCCACGAGGTTCAACTGACACGTGGATCTGAGGAACCGCGCACTGTCAGAACTGAAGCAGTTCTAGAGGCTTCCCTGGTGGCGCAGTGGTTAAGAATCCGCCTGCGAGTGCAAGGAACACGAGTTCGATCCCTGGGCTGAGAAGATCCCACGTGCCACAGAGCAACTAAGCCCGTGCGCCACAACTACTGAGCCTGCGCTCTAGAGCCCACGTTCCACAACTACCAAGCCTGTGCACCGCAACTACTGAAGCCCACGCGCCTAGAGCCTGTGCTCCGAAACAAGAGAAGCCACCGCAATGAGAAGCCTGCGCACCGCAACGAAGAGCAGCCCCCGCTCGCAAAACTAGAGAAAGCCCGCATGCAGCAATGAAGACCCAATGCAGCCAAAAATAAATAAATTAATAAATTAAAAAAAAAAAAAAAAAAAGAACTGAAGCAGTTCTAGAAAGAACTTGGGCTGGCCGAAACTAAGCCATTCATTCCATTTATTCTGCCACTGGGAGCCTTCCACAATCTTAATTTTAGCAGAATTTTGATGGAATAACTAAGCTACCAACATCTTCAAGAGGGAAGACTCAGTCTGCCCAAACTGAGCTATTTGTATTTGGACTTACACTTCCCCTTCCTTTAGTTATGAATCAGGCCCAGGAGTGGAATGGCAAGAGGCGGGTACACCAGGCACACTGAGCAGCCGTATCTCAGGCCTCCAGAATTCCTCTCCTTTGCAGCCACAAGGAGAAAACCTTTTCTCTGCAAACTTTCTGTATCAAACAAACAAACAGCACTGCAGAGAGCACTGGTTCTCACATTTGAAACAGCGCAAATGTCTCTGGGGAGCTTCTTACAACTTTGGATTCCACCGTGTAGCTATGAAAAACTCTGGGAGGACGCACAAGTCCTAGGTCACCTGTGTGTATGTGTGTCGGGGGAGAAGGCAGGGAAGGCAACTGCAAAGATAGTGGCAGCAACAGAGACACTTTCACCATCTTGTATAATTGTTTGGGAATCACATGAGTGTAAAACCATTCAAAATAGAATTTGCAAAGCATAAAATGCAGATTCCCTGACCCCCAAGAGATTCTGATTGGTAGGTCTGGTGTAGAGCCCAGAAATAGAGGTTTATTCCCCAGCTGATCCTAAAAATAAGTGGTCTGTGGACCAGATTTTGGAAAAACTTCTCCATGCTTCGGTAGCATTTCGAACATGAAATCTGAATGTCTTGATTCATACAGTTCTTGTGCGATATTAAGGAGTAAGGGCTTGTCAAGGTAATACTAGCTACTATTACCAAGCTTAAGTAATTATGGGAGCCGGATTCATCCCAATCTAGAGCCCTACAGACACAGAGAGAGGACCTGGAGAAAGTTAAGAAAAGATTATGTGCAGCAGAGGAAGGGGGTTTGTTTAGTCTAGAACAGTGTTTCTCAACTAGGAGGGACTTTGCTCCCAAGGGGACACTTGGCAACGTCTGGAGGCATTTTTGGTTGTCACAGTTGGGGAAGAGGGAGAAAAGAAGCTGCTAGCATCTAGGGAGTAGAGGCCAGGGACGCTGATAAACATCCTGCAGTGCACAGGTCAGCTCCCACACAAGCCTCATCTGGCCCCAAATATGAATAGTTGCTGAGGTTGAGAAACCTGGATCTAGAAACACCAAGGTAGGGAGGAGGTATGACCAGGAACAGAGCTGTGAAAGCAGGAGATGAGTAATAGAACAGTGTTTCCCAGACCCCAGCACAGTGGAACAAGGGAGCACATCGTGAGGCTTGAGGGGGGTCATTTTAGGATAAACAAAAGGTAGAACTGTTGTCCAGAGTGGACAGTAAACTTGTGGAACTCACTACTCATGAGAACTGGTAATGATTAAAACTCTGAAGTTGAGAAAAATGTATGAATGACAGAGGCAGAAAGGGAGCCCAGGCTGCCTGGGGGCTCATCTCCAGCCCAGGACCCCAAACAAAGAAAGATGGCACAAAAACAGTGGCTTCCCAGAATAGCCCTCAATGACTCTTTTTAGGGACTGAACGGACGTAGTACTGACACAGGTGGCCTCTCCCTGCCTCTCACCATGTCTTCTGGAGAAAAAAAAAAAGAAAGAAAGAAGAGGAACATTCTGCTTTGCAGCCAATAAGAGAGGGGCTCTTGTATCGGTGAACAAAAGTCTCCACCAGACAGTCAGTGCCATGGAAACCAAGCTGGACTGGAGGAATGCAGGCGGCTGACGGGGCTTCTGGAAAGGCCGGCTGGCAGGCAGGCTGAGCCTTCACCTCCCCAGACTGACCCCACCTGACACATAGCTAGGGCCCACCGACTCTGGGGAAAAGTTTCACAATTTACTTTTTAACTGGGAATGGGAGGGTGACCGCATCCCCTCCAAAAAAAGAGACGATGGAGAACCACCTCTTCTTCCATTCAGTCAGACTCCCCCCAGAGTGTTCTGTCCAGCAAATGGAATATACACGTGCATGCACACGCACACACACACTCTTGTGCACACGCATACACACAGGGAAACCTCCACCTTCTGGCCTGGCAGGGCAGAGGCTGCTGCGCTGCAACAGCTACTGCATCTCTCCCAGCGGGAGAGCGGCAGCATTGCGCCGTGGTGAGCTGCAGGCTCTGGAATCTGATGGCCTGGGTTTGAATCC
Organism: Balaenoptera physalus; assembly: GCF_965194825.1. Classification (NCBI taxonomy): domain Eukaryota; kingdom Metazoa; phylum Chordata; class Mammalia; order Artiodactyla; family Balaenopteridae; genus Balaenoptera; species Balaenoptera physalus. Next base: position 24,942,407 of record NC_138897.1, read on the forward strand.
CAGCTCTGCCACTCAGAGTGTGAGATATCATTAAAGTACATACTGAGTCCTATTTTCCCCATCTGTAAAATGAAGCCCAAGGACCCTTTTGCCTGGATGCTATGTGGCTTACATATGGCATAAAATACCTGTCACACACTGACTACTTGACATTAGGTAGCATCTAGCCCACAGCCTGCAGGGTGGACACTTCGTTCATATTTCTTGAATGAATGAACAGATCTGCTTGCTTATTTATTTATAACTAACAAGACACAAGTTCAATTAGAAATATATGACCTCTTCCCTAGTATGTCACGGAATTCCCTCAGAAGCCTAAGAGGATAAAACTTTAGCAAACCTCCGTCCACAGCTCTCTGGTCCAAGCAAGACTGGGGTTCAGGCACCTCCTGCGGGTTCAGGCACCTCCTGCAGGTCCAGGCTAAGGACCCCTGCTGGCCTCTGTACAGCGGCATCACTGGCCTCTGCCCCACACAAGCTGCAGTCTCTCTCTGGTCCTCTTACCAGTCAGGACCACCTGGTTCCCAGACCCATGGGAAGTCTGAGGGGAGAGGAGAGGGCACAGTCCTCTCCCATCAGACATGCACAGCAGCGTGCGTCAGGTCAGCCAGATACCCTCTGAGGTGCTGCCTGGCAACTGGACAGAGGCCACTCCTTCATGTTATGTTCACCCTGGTCCCCTGCTCCACAGAGAGAGGCCGCAGAGAAGGGGCTGTGCTCAGGACATGCAGGCCCCAATGCTCTACGCAGACAGCACAGAGCACTGATTAGCATTCTGCCGGCGAAGCCCACATCTCAGCAGCTCCCACCCAGACGGGCAGGGGGAAAGAACTGGAACTCTCCTACTAGCCCCATCTCATTTCAGATTTAGAAAGAGGGAGAGGGAGGATCTGCAGCTTGTCTTTGTTGCCAAGGACACTGGCCCTGGTGCTCTGGCAGGGGCCTTGTGTGTGCTGCAGTTTGAGCACAGCTGGCCCAGCTCTGCAACATCTTGCCTCTTGTTGGGGGGTAGGAGGAGGTGTTCAGCCAATAGAACCCTGAGGGGCTTGAGGCCCAACGGCTTTGCTCCAGCAGTGGGTTAATGAGCAGTCATGTGTGGCCACATTGCCCATTAGACAGTTCAGGCCCCGCATCTTGATAACCAAAAGTAAAGCTCTCAAGCTATGCTGAATCAAACAGTTGGATCTAAAGGAGTGTGTGTGTGTGTGCTCATTAGACTTAAGCCCAGGGACAATGATTTAAGGAGGGCTACTAAACCTCACAAATGTATATATTTTTAAATCTGCCCCACTGGCTTGTTGCTGAAACCAGAAACTCTACCTTTACTAAATCATTCTCTAGCTAAGGACTCCCTTCTACCTGAACCCTGTTTTCAAACGAAAACACTGCCAGGAAAGAAATGATTAACTCTTTCCTTCTGGGTGGCCAGTTAGGCCCTTAGTATGTTGGAGGTGAGGGAGAAGCTGGGAAAGGAAAACAAATAAAAGAATGCTAGCAGGAGGATAAAAATTCAGGGTAACAAATTTGCCATTAGGGACTTCCCTGGTGGCACAGTGGTTGAGAATCCGCCTGTCAATGCAGGGGACACAGGTTTGAGCCCTGGTCCGGGAAGATTCCACGTGCCGCAGAGCAACCAAGCCCGTGCGCCACAACTACTGGGCCTGCACTCTAGAGCCCATGAGCCACAACTACTGAGCTCGCGTGCTGCAACTACTGAAGCCCGCGCACCTAGAGCCCGTGCTCCGCAATAAGAGAAGCCACCGCAATGAGAAGCCCGTGCACCGCAACGAAGAGTAGCCCCCGCTCACCGCAACTAGAGAAAGCCCGTGTGCAGCAACGAAGACCCAAGGCGGACAAAAATTAATTAATTAATTAATTTAAAAATATATATATAATCTTAAAAAAATATTTGCCATTAATTTTCTCCTAGAGGAGAGTATGTTTTTTGAGAGGGCCCCCAAATGGGGAAGAGAATCCTTTCCACTTTTCACAATCATTCAATGATCTAAATCAAACTCTCATATCAAAAGGTCACCAATTATTTGCCAAGGGGAAGGGGGGGAGGGAAGGATTGGGAATTTGGGATTAGCAATTGCAAACTATTATATATAGGATGGATAAAAATAAGGTCCTACTGTATAGCACAGTGAACTGTATTCAATATCCCATGATAAACCACAATGGAAAAGAATATGAAAAGAATATATATATGTATAACTGAATCACTTTGCTGTATAGCAGAAATTAACAAAACATTATAAATCAACTGCACTTCAATAAAATTTTTTTTAAAAAGGTCACCAGTTCTGCCTATGGAACGTGTATCTCTCCAAATAAACTCGCTTTCACTTAAAAAAAAAAAAGCTCACTAAGATGGAAAATTCAAATTTCTATCGACTACCCGGGTACCAATATCAGACAGCAAGGTCTCTTTAATGACAACATTTAACCACTCATTCTAAACAGGTAATTATCACTAATAAATATGCCAACTAAACATGGGAAAGAGGCTGTTAGTGGATGAAATAGAAACCAGAGGCAGAATTCAAACCACAACCCATCTCTCATTCCTTTCCCTTGAGGTCCTGGCATTATCATGGGCAGAGACTAGAAGTGAGTAGCAGAAGCTTGCAGGCCTGGGCTCCACCCCAGTTCTGCCCTTGGCTCTTAGCTCTTTGCCCCTGGGTGTTTCCTCACCTGTTGCACTAGGCCTGGTTTTCAAACTGGGCTCCCTGGTGCTCTGGGACCCGGAAATTCCTCCAGAGAAGGGGGAGGCTCAAATAACAAGGTTAACACTACTGGCAAATACTCAGCTTTGACCAGAACACACCTTCTATCTGTTTCATACATTGGGGACCTGCATAAGCTCAATTTGAAAAAGGGCTCTGGGACTTTTTGGACATTTGAAAAGCCCTGGATTAGATGTTCTCCTGGTTTCTTCCAAGGCTAACCCTCTACGGCTCACTCGTGCTGCCTCTTAGGGAGCACTCTGGTTCAGGAAAGCCTGGTGGGCAGAGCAGCTGAGGGAGCCCCGGGATCAACCATGAGTGAAGGGAGCGGCACTTACCCGTGATTCTGCCCACCGTGCCTTTCACGAAGTTGCCAGCGTACCCGGCCACGTGAGCTCCAAGGCTGTAGCCAATCAAGTGAACATCCCCGAGAGAAAAATCCTCCTTCCCCTGCAGGAAGTCACAGAGGCGTGTGAGTGAAGAGTGGGGTCCTGAGCCCCCAGGCCACCAACAATTCAACAAGTCAATCACGTTGGGGAGACGCGGGAGGGGGGAGGGTGGCAGTGTGGAGCTCAAAGCCACCGGGCTCACCGGAGATTAAGTGCCAGCCACAGCCTGCAGCAGGGTACTGCCTGCCCACCCTCTTAGGCCCACGAGCTGCCAACCTCCTCATCCCAAACCTGCCTGGGACCCCAGAGTTGAAGCTTCAGACCCTGACAGGGCACTCAGCAGGGGGGATGAGGAGGTGGCGATTTGACCCCATGGCTCAGGAATCAAGCTCGACAAAACAACCCAGGTAGAGGACTGAGGACGGTTCAAGAATCCCGACCAGAATTCTGCCAAAATGATTCAGATTCCATGGGCTTCTAAAAGGAAGCTCAGGCTGGAATTCCAAATAGGGTCACTTAGCCAGTGTACCCCTGCCTCCCATTACGTCCACTGATCTCAGGTAAATCATGAACCTATAAAAAGTAAATTTAAGACCTCAAGATCTGTTTTCCACAGTTGATGCAAGGCACTAAGCTACTTTGGTTTGAACCAACCCTCCGTACCCTCAGCCCAGCCACCCTTCAGAAGCCAGAGCAGACTTCAGTAGGTATTTAAGATTACAAGCTGGTCCTGGCTTCTGAGGGCATCAGCAATTAATGAACCGAAAGGCAAATTTTCTTCCCGCAAGTAAGGTAAAAGGAAAAATCCAGAAATGTGTCAATAATCAGAAAGCTTTCTAAAAGTCCCAGCTTCCAAATATTTCAAGCAATACTTAATTCCATAAAAATTGGAATCTCAAAGATATTCTCAGACTCCTGAAGTTCACTGTAACTGACCTGTCTGACCTGTATTTCTTTTTTTTTTTACAGTCTAAGATTTTTTTACTAAATTTAATTATTTTATTTTTATTTATTTTTGGCTTTGTTGGGTCTTTGTGTGCGGGCTTTCTCTAGTTGCGGTGAGAGGGGGCTACACTTCGTTGCAGTGCGCGGGCTTCTCATTGCAGTGGCTTCTCTTGTTGCGGAGCACAGGCTCTAGGCACATGGGCTTCAGTAGTTGTGTCTCACGGGCTCTAGAGTGCAGGCTCAGTAGTTGTGGCCCACGGGCTTAATTGCTCCATGGCATGTGGGATCTTCCCAGACCAGGGCTCAAACCTGTGTCCCCTGAATTGGCAGGCAGATTCTTAACCACTGTGCCACCAGGGAAGCCCCTGACCTATATTTCTTAAAAGGGTTCCGGTTCAAGGTCCTGCTCGTAAAAGGAGATGACTCCCTTTGGTCCCGTTACCTGCAGCCAGTTGAGCATCCTGGCAACGCTGTGTCCCACCTCCCTTGTATTATTGACCGCGTCTGTGTAAAGCTGGTGAGCCAGCGGGAGCCAGTCCACCACCACGACGTTGGCTCCTTTCTCTCTTGTCTGCAGGGCTGACACGAGTTTGTACAGCCAGCTTTCAAACATGCCGCTCATCTGCAGAGAAAACAGCACTTTTTAAAAAATTCTTCTTCTGGGTTTCAGAAATCCTAATGAATATGGAATTCAGTTCCATGACCTTCTCCCCAGCCACTTCCGGAACCTTCACATTGGCTACCCAGGCACCAAACACTTGCACATGAGCCGGGCCAGCCACAGGCAGGATTGCTACGTGGGTGATTGTCTTCCATTGTGCTTGACATCTCCAGTTTTTTCCCATCAAAGATGTCAGAGCTGGTGTCCTCTGCTGCTGCCCCACTGACCGATAGGCCCCCTATGAGATATAAGTTGGTGGCGATGCTGGCCTGAGGTTAGCCCAAGTCCCTGTCACAATCAGGCAAGTCAGTGGCCTGGTCCATCATTCAAAGGCAGCTGAGAAGGGTTGCCCTGGAGAATTAGTTTCTTTCTCAGAGATGCAGGGAGATTCTGTCTCTTAGGCAAATGCAGAGTTAACAAGTGACCCCTTCCCACAAGCCATCTCTGCCATCCCTCTTGACCCCAGGGTAGGGAAGATCTGTCCCTGGAATCCCAAATTAGAACTCAGAACACACTTTCCCACAGAAACAAAGTATAAATGGTGACTAGGTCCAGTTGTAAACCCATCCACAAGTACATTATTAGATAAACAGATATTCTGTGCCTGGCCTGGGAACCCTAACGCCATTTACAATCTTGCTTCTATGGGAAACCGCTGTTCCAAGTTCCAAACAGATTATAAAAGAACTTTCTGGAATGCAACCCATTTGTAAGTTGCAGGCAGTTTGTATTTGCATTTTGACAGGGGGCCTTATAAAGGTTCAAATGCATGATTCTAATCATAGGCTGTGGGGTGAGGATGGATGGCAGGCCCTTAATCATCCCTTCAATTACATTAGGTAGGTAGGTGCCTACATACCACCCACCCCCACCAGGCCTGACCCCAACAGTTGGTGATAGACCTAAAGACCCAGAAAGCATGTAACAGATATGAATTTCTCATCATTAAGAGGAGGAATGTCCCCTCCCAATTAGCCCAGGCAGAAACCTGCTCACTTAATAGTGCCCTTTTCCTACAGACTGCCATTAGATGAATGAATAAATCCCTCGCTGGTCAAAAGCTTCTGAGGCTGAGTGTTAAAGCCCTTTTTTGTTGAAGTTCGTCATGGGCTTTTCAATGTGAATTGCTCAGCTAGGTCATATAAAGACTCAGTGCCTTTAAGCGGAGCCATCTCTATGCAAACAGGAGGGCACCATGCCAACCAGGGCCAGCCAGCCAGGCCAGCTGCCTCCTCACAGACTCTCTGAGTCAGTCAAGTTGCTTCAGTTCAGCTCAGCTCTTACGGAGGGATGGCCCCCGCGACGCAGTGGTTGACCAATGTAATTAAGCGTAATTAGAGGGCCCCTTAAGAGCCAGTGGAGCTGGGCTGCTGCCCTCAGGAGAGCCACTTTCTGAAAGCCCGCTGTGTGCCAGTGTTAAATACCACCCTGCTGGAGTCCAGATTGCCCCCTTAGCAAAGTGCCCATTACATTCTTCACAGCTGTCTGAAATACAAGCAGCCCACAAGAAAAGAGGGGGAGAGAGAGTGGAATCTGGAAGCACCAGTATTCTTTCTAATTGACCAAAACAAAGGAAACCAAATCTCCCGGAAAGCTGTAGAGCTCCCTCCCCCAGAGGCTCACCGTCCATCCATGAATGATGAAAAAGGTTTTGGCTGTCATGTTGAAGCCACAGTCTTCTAAGGGCTGGTTGTGGCCAAAGGAGAGGTAGCAACCTTCATGCTCTGGGTCCTCAGAGGTGCGGAGGTTAAATCTCACAGGGGGTTTGGCAGCAGCCGGTACAACCCTGGATTTGTTGAGCCCATCTGGGGAGAAATAAGAGAGCAAGGGTATAACTAGCAGGCCTGGGTGGTGAGAGATCTAGGGTCTAGTTCTAATTCACTCTTGAGCAAATTACTTAACCCCACTGGGTTTCAGTTTCTACATCTGCTGAATGTTTCCTCCTCACCTCCCAGAAGAGTTGCGAAGATGTTATAAAAGGGACATCTCACCAATATTTAAGAGTATTAATTAGTCACTAGGATCAATTACTGTGAATCTGAAATGAGTCTCTCTTGCTTTTCTTTCTTCTTCCCCATCCAAACGAGTTCTCTTTCCTTCCCTCACGTTACTAGTTTCACAGTATGGGTCCTTAATTCTTTTCCTGAAATGCTTGGGACCAGTTGAGTTTCAGAATTCAGAAATTCTCAGATTTTAGAAAGGTATTATGGCATATATATATATATATATATATAAATATATGTATAAAATATATTATTATATATATTATTATATAACACCCTCAGCAGGGTCTGGGGCATTCCCATTCATCAAACACACCAATAATATTTCTGCAGGGAAATACATAACTACTCACACTCGAGGGGAAAAAAACAAAAAAGATTCTAAATACCCTCTTGTCGATTCAGGTCAGTTTTTGCTGCCAAATGAGTAAGAGTTCAGGTCAGGTAAGGCCAGTTCTTGCTGCCAAACAAGTCGCCAAACAAATTTTTCAATTTTCAAAGATTTTGGATTTTGGAATTGGAGGTAAGGAGCTGTTGACCTCTTATGCAATGGGCTTCCCTAATGCTCTCATCTCGATTTCAACACTTGCTCCAAAGACCTCATGCATCCTCAGTGCTCCTTGCAGTACCAGACATGTGCCAGACATTCTTCTAGTTTGTTGAATAAATTAAATAAGTTATTGAAGCCATGGAGAAGCTCATAAGAGCAGCAAAACCTCTCTTTTCAGCTCCACTGCACACACACAGTGCCATCTAGGAGATGGCCCTACTACAAAACACAGCCCATGTCACTGATGGTCCCTATGGCCTTTTAACACTAGGTACTGTCATCACCACACTATTTCAGGTCATAAATGAGCCTCATCTAGCATTCTTCCAACCATCCAGGATACCATCCCTTGATAACAGGCTAGGAAATTAGAAAATCAAACTGTCCGGTCACCCAGAAATCAAGTGAAAAGGTACCAAATGACCATCCCAGGAGCTTCATTTATCCCAGAGTTAAAAAACAAATGGAGTCATGGAAAGAGAGACCAGAGTGGTGGACAGGTTTGGTGAAGTGGACAAGGGGGAGGACAGCAATGCACCAGATGTAAAAAGGATAAGGTTCCAGAAAATGCCACTAAATATGCATGAGCAGAACTTTGTCATTAAAGTCATGAACAAAAGCCTCAACTGACAGAAATTTGAACCACGGACATAACTCATTCAATATCTCCCAATTTCCACCCAGATAGCCACTCACAGAGACCAGGTGGCAAGTCCAGGAAAAAAGGAAAGGGAGTCTGCTGGCTTCCTGGCACCGACTTGTGGATAAACTCACAAACTGACATAAAAGGTTCACCTTAGCAGCTGGCTCTCTCTGACACCACAGTTCTCTAGCTCATTTCTACTACTTCCAGCCTGAGTCACTTCAGCCTCTGGGACTTCATGATCGTCCTTCATCCGGATGTCCTCAGGCTCATTCTCTTACCTCCTTCAGTTCCTTGCTCAGGGGTCAGCCCCTCAGAGATGGAAGCCTGGTCACAGACTAACACTGCACCACCTTCTCCCACCAGCCCTCTGTACTTTCCTCCTCTGCTTTATTTTTTTCCATAACACTGAGCACTATTTATATATTTTAATTAGTTGACTAGCTGTTTTCCCACCACTGAAATGTAAGATCCATGGGGGTAGGGGTTTACACCCATTTTGTTCACTGCTCTATCCCTCACTCCGAGAAGCATGCCTGGCAAATAAATACTTTTTTGAATGAATGAAATGGTCCCCAAATACTCAGAATCACAGAACATAGACTTTGGAAGGAATGTTAGCATTTTACAGGAGAGGAGCTAGAGATGCAACCTACTCTGGTTCAACTGCACTAGAGTTGGGAACATGTTAAATAAAACAAGTTTTTTTCCATTCGTTCCAATTAACCTCCTGCATGCACATAAGCAACATGGACCAACATCATTGGACCCAACCTCAGCAGAATAGTAGAAGATGAAATAATAGCGTGTGGTTCAGAGGTTCCCCGCTCTCCTCTGCTTAGCTAATTGACTTGGTACTCCCGCTGGGTGACCCTACCCTCACTCCTCCAGGGCAGGTTCCTCCAGGAGAAAAGACTGCCACGCAGAACTCAGAAGAAAAGCTGACAGCTGGGAGGAAGAGGAGGAGGAGATGTAGCAAGAGGCAGAGCGAGGGCTGGGAAGACTTGGGGAAGAGGAGGCCGGCAACCTGGGGAATAAGCCCAGCAGCTTCTCTGCACAAATGACTCACCTAGTACTCCTGGCAAGCACTACTCAAACCAGAGCCAGCTACCCTGATACCTTAACTTTCAAGACACCTACGCCGAGATTAAAAGGAAGGGCACCAGGTGATAGAGCTCTAACAACCTTCTTGCCTCGAAAGCCCCAGGTTCAAAGAGGAGGGCAAGGTTAAATAGCTGCTGGCAGCCAACTCTGCTGACTGGACAGCACCGAGAGGAGAACCTTATATCGACAAGGGGGTGGGGCGAGAGCGAGCGCGGGCGAGCGCACCGGCAGCCTGCGGCCTCTTGGATGCCTGGCTGGGGATGTCCTCGTCAGAAGCGCCGAGGAACAAGTGATCTCCAAGGCTGATTAGGAGGAGTAAATGGACAGCGCAGGGGGTAAGGAAGGAGAATGTCGCAGGATCGAGGAAGAAGGGTGGGCAAGACAGAGGGGAACTGGCACAGAAAAGAAGTTGTGGGGTGTTAATAAAAACAAGGACACGTTACCTTGCAGCCGACCCTCTGGACCAAGGGTTGCGGGACCTCCCGGGGCAAAGCAACAGTAAGCGCTCCAGAGGCAGAGCAGAAGACCGGAGTTTCTCATCCTTCCCGGCCACATCCCCTTCCCCCAAACGGGACTTTTAGAAAGACCACAGGAAAAAAAAAAAAAAGCCGCCTCTCGAACGATGTTTCCAGCAGTCCGAGCCCGTAAGACTCGAAGTGGGAAGACTTCTCTCGACCAGAGAGAGTGGTGGCCTTAGACAGCTGCAGGTGGAGAAGGTGGAAAATGAAAACTTGGCTAAATTGAGCCACGGGGTGGTGAGGCGAGTGCGAAGATGCTCCAACCAGAGCCAGATCTGCCCTCACCCGTGCCGCTCGCCCGGGAAGCCAGGGCTCGCCACTGTCACACCGCGAGCTCCCGGGCGAGGTAGTTTTTTAAAGTATTGGAGTCATCTGACCCATCGCCAGATGGTGATTTGCATAATTTATTCCCGTCCCCGGACTCTGATTGGTCACACCTTCGCTGACGCCCGAACCAAAGACTCCCCAAAGTATGAATGAAAGCGCCGCACACCCACCGCGTGGACACTCCGCACGCGCCGCCTTGTCTCCTCCCCAGTCAGCTTCGCGGGCAGCCGCGCTCTCGCCGCCCCACTTTTTCCTAGTGTCCACTCCCGGACCCTAGATTCTCCGCTCGCCCCTTCAGCCCCAGGAGGGTCATTGCCCCAAAGCCCTGTTCCCGCCGCGCTTGCGATCGCTGGAGAAGGAAGGTTGTCCTCTCCAAGGCGCAAAGCCATCCCCGCGCCCGAAATGATCTCTCCTCGCCCCGGGCCAAGGGTACGGATGGAGGAAAGCCACCTGGTCACCCTGTGATCCTTCTTTTCTCCCTTTCCTCCTGCGCTCCTGCCTAGCGAGGCCCGCGACAGGTGCAGACGGCGTGATCAGACAATAACCCGGCAGAGCGGAGGGGCTGCGGGCTGTGGCCTGGGCGTCAGGATCGCTCAGACCCCTCTCGGAGTCCTCGCTCAGCCACTAGCTGCAAAACTCGCGGCAAGCCACCCAGCTTCTCCAAGACCTTTCCTTCGTCCCCAGTACGCGGGTGGTAACAGTTCCTGTCGCTTAGGGATGTTGGGGAAATTTAAAAACCTACTATAGTACAGTAGGCCACGTGGTAGGCTCTCTCACACCTGCGGGTGGAGGACTAGAGGGATGCCAGGCGACACTCCCCAAAGGAAACAGTGAGCCACGCTTGGGGATCTCGGGCGCATAAGCAGCGCCAAGAGGCGGCTGACGCGCGCAACTACTTACTGAGGGGAATTAGGCAGCTTCTTCCTCTCCCTCCTCATTTTGTCCTCCTCTCCTTTCCTTTATTGCGCGTGTCCCTGCTCCTCCCACGGGTGCCGGCTCCATCTCCGCCGGGGGGACCCCGGGACCGAGGGCGGCGAGCGCCCCGACCTTGGCGGGGAGCCCGGGGCTCTAGGCCGGCTGCGGCCGGGACAGCTAGGGAGCGGCTGCGCCTCAACAGCCCTCGGGAACGCCGAGGAGGCGGGAGATAAAAAAACGCCGCGGCGGGGCCGAGCACCGCCATCCCGCCTCCTTCCAGCCAGAACTGGCTCTCCCAGACTACACCTTTGACTGCGAGTAACCCCGCCGTCGCCAGAACCGGTCCCGCTCCTGCCTGGGGAGGAAAACTGCCCGAGCAGCCCCGCTCCCCTTCCTGCCTGGTGTCGGGGGCCCCTCCTGGAAGATCTGTGTGGGGAAACCAGTCTGGAGGAGCAGGTCCTGTTCCAACCTATCCTCGTTACTTTTGTTACTCCAGCTGCCAGCAAAGCATGCTTTGTCCCTCCTGTGTGTTATAATTCATTAACAAGAGGCAGGCCGGCTTTATTTTTTCAGTGTAAAACTCAATGTATTTTATGGGATGGTAAATGGCACCCCCAGATATGTTTTTTCCCTCCTCTTACCACTCTACTTCTTCACTGGCAAACTATACAGACATAAGTCAGGTATCGTCTCCATTTTACAGATGGGAAAACTGAGTCTCGGGAACAGGCTGCCGGTCTGAAGCAAGTCTGACAACCAGATCTCTCTCTTCTGCTCTCAGTTTGATTTAGCCAGTTGACCTCTAAATATGAGCCTTTGGGAGCCATGTCTCCATCTCTTCAGTGGTCCAGTCAGTAGGTAACCTGTGAGTCAAAAATCCCCTTCTCTGGGGACTTCCCTGGTAGCACAGTGGTTAAGAATCCGCCTGCCAATGCAGGGGTCACAGGTTGGAGCCTGGTCCCGGAAGATCCCACAATGCCCCGGAGCAACTAAGCCCTGCGTGCTACAGCTATTGAGCCTGCGCTCTAGAACCTGCAAGCCACAAGTACTAAGCCCGCGGGCCTAGAGCCCATGCTGCACAACAAGAGAAGCCACCACAATGAGAAGCCCGCACACCTCAAGGAAGAGTAGTCCCTGCTCCCTGCAGAAAGCCGGTGCGCAGCAATGAAGACCCAATGCAACCAAAAAAAAAAAAAAAAAAAAACCCTCTCTGTTCTGAGTTACTCAAATCACAGTCCCTAGAACCTTAACTGGACAGTGTGGAGGGTGTGTCTTGGGGACCTCTGTCACAAGTGAGATCCCCTAGGAGAGCTTAGGTACTCCTACAAAGTTGGTTATCCTACCCGAAAAAACGTATATTCAACAAGATCAACACCCATCTTTTTTACGTTTTATTGCTGGTTGGTTAGAGTGCCCTCCTGTGTCTTTATATTAAAACATCATGTGAGAACTTCCAAAGGACATCACAAAATTATAATCACAGTATTAAAGTAATGTATAACATCAACTGTCTGTTATGCAAAGCATAACATATGTATAAAATATGCAAAACATATTTTCCAGAAGAACCATGAGGAGATTTGGGGAGCCTCCAGTGTGGAGGAAGTCCCTGCCTGGGGAGTTTCAGCAGAAACTTCTGTTTGTGTCACAGTCAAAATGTCAGGGTCTCAAGTAACTCTAGCAAAGGTTCTGGTCATTCTTTTAGGCAGTTTGTCATCTGAAGACACCTGCCTATGTTAGAGGAATGAATCTCCCTCTCATGAGAGGAGCCCACTTTCCACTTCAGAAGCCTCCCTTGCAGCTAGAGTTCTTGGTTTAAACTCAGCCAATCAAACCCTGAGGTGAAAGCAAGTGAGCCTGAAAGCACACAGCCACTCCACTCTGCCAGCGGGGCAGCAGCAGCCAGCTCTAGTTTTGGGGGGCAGCAGTGGCATCACCCCCAGACCAGTCTGCAGTGGGACTTGGGCAATGCAGTCTGCCTGAGTATACTTTCCAAGCCTGGTTCTTTTGCCCTGCAGATATTCTGATTGCTACCCAATATGTTTTTAATGAGTTCCTCTTCTGCATAAATGAGCCAAAGACTGTGTTGCTTATAACTAAGAAGATGATTTAATCACCCGATGCTTATTGAATGGCTACTGGAGTAAAACACTGAGCACCCCAAGGAATGTTCAGGAGGCCATCCGTGCTCTCACAGACATGATGTTGAAAGTGTGGTATGTAGGAGTTATCAGACATCTGGACCAATGCTGTCCAATAGAAATATAATACAAACCACATGTCTTAGCTATAGCTGCCATAACAAAATATAGACTGGGTGGCTCAAACAACAAGAATTTATTTTCTCACAGTTTTCAGGGCTAAATGTCTGAGATTAGGATGCCAGCATGGTCAGGTTCTGATGAGAACCCTCTTCCTGTTTTGTAGATAGCTTCACTGTGTCCTCACATGGCGGGGAAAGGGAGAGCAAGCTCTCTGGTGTCTCTTCTTATAAAGGCACTAATCCCATCATTAGGGCCCCACCCTCAGGACCTCATCCAAACCTAATGGTCTTCCAAAGACTCCATCTCCAAATACCATCACATTTCAGGGTTGAGGCTTCAACATATGGATGGCAGTGAGGGAAGGGATTGTTGAAACACAATTCAGTCTAAGCACCAAATATGTGATTTTACCTTTTCTAGTAGCCACATAAAAAGGTAAAAAGAAACATGTGAAACTAATTTTCTAATAGTTTTTTGTTTAATGCAATATATCCAAAATATTATTACTTCTACATGTAATCAAAAAATTACTGAGACTATTTACATTCTTGTTTTGAAATCTGGTGTGTTTTTACACTTACAGCACATGTCAAATTGGATTAGCCACATATAAAGTGGTCAATAGCCACATGGAGCTAGTGGCTACCCTATTAGACAGCATACACAGATTTAGAGTGTTAAACCTAAAACAAATCTGAGAGATCACTTAGTACAACCATCTCACTTTACAAATCGTGAGTCTAAGACCCAACCAGATTGACTCACTTGCTCAAGGTCACACAGCTGGTAAAAAAGCAAAGATGGAACACAAATCCAAGTTTCTGATTCCAAGACTTCCTCTCCCTGTTTGAAGACAGAGAAGATGATGGAGAGCTGAGAGGACCAGACTTAGTGGAAAGTCTAGAATAAAAATCATACCACTGGTTCAAATAAAGAAGGAAAAAACTAGCACAAACTGGACCCCTTCAAATATTTATTAAACCTCTGTCATAGGCCCAGCATTATGCTAAATGCTATAAGCAACTTAAAAAGGAATGGAAAATATAATTAAAGGCACAGCGTACTCAAACTCCACTTTCCAAGGTCAGAGAAGAGAAAAATGTAAGTGAATCAAGCTGATAGAAAAGACTATTAGGTGGAGATGGGACTTAAAAAGACTTTAAAGAATGAAAAGGCCTTAAGTCCCAACTCTTGGCTGGCACCTGGATCCCCCTGAGTGATGTACTGACCACAAAGTTTGGAAAGGGAGTGCCAAACCTCCATCAAGGGGGTAGCATTCCTCTGCTTACCTGGCTGTTAGTTCTGGGTGACAAGCAGGAGTTAAAGTAGCCAGACTCTTCTCTTGATAAATACAGAGACCTGAAGTCTCCAACTCCTGAAGCTTATATCACTCAGAAGCAACATTTCCTCCAAAAGGAATAAGCTAGAGAAGCATTGCCCCATGTGGGCCTGGGATGTTAATAGGTGTTACATGGAATAAATATGAGAACACTGAGTTAAACAAGCTAAAACAGGCTTCTTCACTGCAGGACTTCTCAGGACCTTTATTATACTTTAACCCTTCAGTAGCTTCAGGTTCGAGATTAAGACCCTTCAAATGGCCGACAACACCCTCCATGGACTGGCCCAGGCGAGAGGCACCACTCTGTCTCCCACCACCCTCCTCTTCTCTCTCTGCCTTCCTGCTACCCTGGCCTTGTCTTAGCTCCTTTATCTGCTCTGTCCAATCCGGTACCCACGGCCCCCTGAGCACTTGAAATGTGGCAAGTCTAAACTAAGTGTAAAATGCATACCAGATTGCAAAGACTTAAAACCAAAAAATATATTAAAAATACTGCACTCATAATTTTTATGTTGATTAAATGTAGAAATGACAATATCATGGATACACTGAGTTGGGTAAAATATATTACTAAAATTAATTTCACCTTTTTCTTTTTACATTTTTAATGATTGCTGGAGAATTTTTCATTACATATGTGGCTCATATTATATTTCTAGTGAATGTTCTAAAGCGTCAAGATTTGGCTTTTGACCTAGTTAATGCTAACTCTTATCAAATTTCAGATATCTACTTGTGTCCCTTCTTCAGAGAAACTTTTCCTGACCCCTGGCCTAGGTTTCCTATAAGAATGCTGCTTTCTTTTATAGAACTTACCTAGATCTTTAATTAGACATTATTTGTTTGGCTATTTGATTAATGTCTCTCTCCCTATTGGTGTATAAGCTCCATGAAAGCAGCAACTGGATTTGGTTTTGCTTATTATTCTTTCTCCCAGAGCCCAGCATAAAACCTGGTGCATAGAAGGCTCATCAAATATTTGTTGAATGATTACATAAATGAAGTGTGTGATGAATCTCCAAGAAAGGGACAAAGTATTCAGCTTTTGCTAAATTAAGTTAACCACAGAACCCTCAACCCACAAAGGGTTTAGTGAAGGATCAGAATTCCCCAGGAACACAGTTTGGGAAGCACTGGATTAGGGGTTGTAACTACAGAGAGAGAGTTAACTGAGCCCCATTTTAAATCTCCATCTGCAATATGACCTCAGCTCGCCTATGTGCTGAAGGTAGCTCTGGGTAGGTTTGTTTTGTTTTGTTTTATGTTTCCCTTCCTCTGCAAACCACAAGCTCCAATTCCTTGAATTCTTCCACTTAGAAGACATCTAAAGGAAGCTGAGTTATTCTTTATTCTTAATAAAGAGATTTTTATGCAAATTCAGACATGCAGTTCATGAATGATTGTATGTTTTTCTCCTGCATCTATACAAGCATGGAAGAGGTGAAATATTGAGTTTAACCAGGACTTGGGGTAGTTTAAAGGAATTTACCTAAGAAAGGAGTCAGGCCTGACACATTTCTTTTGGAAAAGATAGCATGATAATGGGTTACATGATCAATTGACCCAGAGGATAAGACCCAGGGAAAGGTTGTCAAGTCACACTCATACCTCCCAAAAAAACAACCAGAGTGGTTCAGCTCACATGCCATTTTAACTCGCAATGTTAAAACATGTCTTCTGCAACTAGCCCTGCACACAGAAGCTAAATGACCGCTATGGGATCAGCCAAGAACTTGAGGATTCTGAGCAGCCTGGAGACCAGCACCTCCCCTGGAGAGGACGAGAGGGAGGATGGCAGCCAGCCCTGCTCGGAGGAAGCACAGCTGAGCAAACCCCGCCGCTCCACCTGCCAGACCCTTTCACTCGTCCATCACTTCCACACCACAGAACAGAGAGAGGAAAAGCCGAGGCAAAGGGGCTCATTGCCAAATTGAGAAGCATTTAAAGTGTTTCCAGTGACAGACTGGAGGGGTGGATCACCAAACTAAGTCCATTGTTAAATGCTCTGGGCCTTTCCAAAGCTCTGTGGGGAAAAACAACAAGAACAAAAACATTTAAACCTGATTCCAAAAGGTCCATTCTCTAGCAAAATATGTTACAAAGAACTGACCTCAGAATATCTAAATAGACCAGTAGGGACTTCCCTAGTGGTCCAGTGGGTAAGACTCCATGCTCCCAGTGCAGGGGGCTCAGCTTCGATCCCTGGTCGAGGAACTAGATCCCTCATACTGCAGCTAAGAAGTCCACATGCTGCAACTAAAAAATCCCACGTGCCGCAGTAAAGATCCCACGTGCCGCAACTAAGACCTAGCGCAGCCAAAATAAATAAATAATTTTTTTTTTAAATAAAAAAATAAATCGACCAGTAACCACAAGAAAAGATTGAGAGTGACCAATCATCCTATCCACACAGACCTCCAAAATGCCAGATGGATACGGTTCCCCAGGCAAATTCCCTCAAACTAACCCTTGATTAAACCCCATTTTTCACCTATTTCTGTACCTACACCTACAAACAAGCTTGCTCAATTAAATTAGTAACTACTAATCTCAAGTGGTCTTTTAATTCTGCCTAGCCATCAATCCTATTTCTCTAGACTCCTCCTACTCCTTCTCCTAGATGACGCTCTCACACCTTCTTCTCTCCCCTCAGACCTCCAACATCTCTCCCATCCTTACTCTGAGCTGATGACCTGACCTCCCATTTTACTGGAAAAATAAAATCAATCGGAAGAGAACATCCACAAGCCACCACTGTCACACCCCCAACTATATGCATCTGTACCCGTGTCCTCAGCCTCCCTGCCAGTTACTAAAGATAAGTTGTCTGTGCTTCTAAACACCCCCCATGCCCACACACACATTGACGCACCGGATCCCATCCCCTCTCACCCGAGGACATCACTCCAACAATTGCTCCCTCTCTATTGGATCATTTCCATCAACATACCTACACAAGTTACAAATTCTCCACCTTAAAAAAAATTCCAGTGACTCTACTTCCCTCCCCAGACTCACCCTATTTCTCTGCTGCCCTTTACAGTGAAATTTCTTTACAGAGTTCTCTATGCTCCCTGATTCCAAGCCCTCTCCTCCCATTTCCTCTCGAGCTCCAACTCCTCCCCACAGCCCTGCCCACCAAGGTCACCCCACACAGCCAGCTGTATCCTCAGTCCTCCTCTCGCTCCATCACAGTCACTGCCTCCTCCTTGAACTCATCTGGTTTTCCTTCTCGCTCACTGGTCCCTCCTCCCCAGTTTCCTTTGCTGACTGACTTCTCATTGTTGGAGCACCCCAGGGTTCATCTATGGACCTCTTCTTTTCTGTTCATCTAAAATCACTCGCTTGATAATCTCATCTACTCTCATGCCTTCAAAGTCATCTATACGTGATTCTCCAGTGTACACCTCTAGCCTGAACCTCCTTTCTGAAATCTAAACTTCTTTATCACCTTAGATGCCTAAAAGGCATCTCAAAACTACCATGTTCAAAACTGAATCCCTGGACTTCCCTGATGGCGCAGTGGTTAAGAATCCACCTGCCAATGCCGGGGACGCGGGTTTGAGCCCTGATCCGGGAGGATCCCACATGCCATGGAGCAACTAAGCCCATGCACCACCACTACTGAGCCCGTGCTCTAGAGTCCGCGAGCCACAACTACTGAGCCCACGTGCTGCAACTACTGAAGCCCGTGCGCCTAGAGCCCGTGCTCCGCAACAAGAGAAGCCACCGCAATGAGAAGCCCGTGCACCGCAACAAAGAGTAGCCTTCGCTCGCTGCAACTAGAGAAAGCCCACACAGTAACAAAGATCCAAAGCAGCCAAACATAAAATAAATAAAAATTGTAAAATAAATAAGTAAATGGGGAAAATGTTTAAAAAAAAAAAAAAAGAAAAGAAACCAAATCCCTGATCTTCCCCCAAAATCTACTCCTGCCTCTGTCTTCCCAGTCTCAATAAATGGAAAACTAACTGTTCCGGTCACGCAGGCCAAAAACTGGAGTCAGCTCTGACTCCCTTTTTCCATATCCCACAGCCAATATCCAACAAATCCCTGTGGCTTCTCCTTCAAGATCCATCCAGAATCTGACCACTGCTTACCACCTCCATTTTTCCCACCACAGTGCAAACCACCATCATCTTTCATCTGAAATAAACCACCTGAAATACCCTCCTATGAGTCCCTAATTCATTCACTGTAAAGACTAGTAACATAGAGTAACGTACCAGGCTCTGCAAGGTCTCCCCTTGACCTCTCTGATATTATTGCATACTCTTCTCCCCTGGCCCACCCCCTCCTCATTCTGGTCTTCTGACTGTTCTTTCAACACACCTGGCATGCTCCCACCTCAGAGCTTTTACATCTGCTGTTCCCTCTTCTGATCCCCAGGTATTTTCAGAGCACAGTTTCTCATCTCCTTCAGATTTTTGCCCACATGTCACTGGTGCTTCCCTGACACCCACCTGAAAATTGCAAAGCTCCTCCTATCTCCCTCCCCTGCTTTATTTTTCTCCATAACACTTACCACCATCTGACACATATATCTTAGCTACTTATTTATTTACAATGTGCCTTCCCCCACTAGGATGAAAGGGATTTTTGTGCATTTTGACCATTTCTGTATTCCCAGCCCCAGGACTTAATAAATACTTGTTGACTAAATGCATGAACAACTTCTGAAACTAATTAAACTTTTTCAGAACCAGACAAAAAATAAAAGCTTCAAAATGTTTTCTACAAATTCAGGATAACACTGATACCAAATCTGACAAAGACTGAAATGAAGAAAAAAGAAAGAAAGAAAAACTATAAACTGATTTTATTTCAAATATTTTAAGTAAAATTTTAGCAAATAAAACTCAACAGTACAGATTTCCCTGATGGCACAGTGGTTAAGAATCCACTTGCCAATGCAGGGGGCACGGGTTCGATCCCTGGTTTGGTAAGATCCCACATGCCGCAGAGCAACTAAGCCCATGCACCACAGCTACTGAGCCCTCGCTCTAGAGCCCGCGAGCCAGAACTACTGAGCCCGTGCACCACAACTACTGAAGCCTGCACACTCTAGGACTTGCGTGCCACAACTACTGAGCCTGCATGCTGCAACTACTGAAGCCCGCACACCTATAGCTCATGCTCCACAGCAAGAGAAGCCACAGTAAATGAGAAGCCTGCACACCACAATGAAGGGTAGCCCCGGCTCACCACAACTAGAGAAAGCCCGCTTACAGCAACAAAGACCCAACGAAGCTAAAATTTAAAATAAATAAATAAATAAATTGCATTAAAAGGACAATATGTCATGACCAATTGAAGTACATTCAACCTAGAAATATAAACATGGCTCAGTACAAGGAAATCTATAATTCGCCACATATATACATCAAAGGTGGAGAAAAAAATTATTTCAACAGATGCTTGAAAAAATTAGAAATAAGATAATCTAGTGGGGCTTCCCTGGTGGCGCAGTGGTTGAGAATCTGCCTGCTAATGCAAGGGACACGGGTTCGAGCCCTGGTCTGGGAAGATCCCACATGCCGCGGAGCAACTGGGCCCGTGAGCCACAACTACTGAGCCTGCACGTCTGGAGCCTGTGCTCCGCAACAAGAGAGGCCGCGACAGTGAGAGGCCCGCGCACCGCGATGAAGAGTGGCCCCCACTCGCCACAACTAGGGAAAGCCCTCGCACAGAAACGAAGACTCAACACAGCCAAAATTAAAAATTAATTAATTAATTAATTTTAAAAAAAGTTTAATTGACTGAACAAACCCCATTTAAAAAAAAAAAGATAATCTAGTAACAAGGGTGATTACATACTTACTATACAAAAATCTCTACTTTTCCAATATCATAGGGAAGGGTTTCTTGTTTTGTTTTGTGATGGGTAAGAAGTGGATTTATTTAGAGAGAAACACACTCCGCAGAGTGTGGGCCATCTCAAAAGGCTAGAGCCGCCTCATAGGGAAGGGTTTTTAAGCAGGATATAAACACAGAAGATAAAAGAAAGACATAATAATCTTGACTACACAAAATTTTTAAAAAACTTGTCTGCAGTAAAAAAAAGAGTTTAAACAAATTCAAAAGACAATTTAAACTGTGTTATAAAATATTTGTTACATACAAGAACTTGTTTTATTAATTTTCAGTAAAATTTTACCAAAAAAAAAAAAAAGTCAATTCAATATGCCACTTTCATGCAAATTACAAAAAGGATTTCCCTCCTTAAGATGCTTTACTTTTGGAAAAAGCTATCATGCTATACTTATTTTGTTAGGACAAGACACTTCATTGCCATCTGCCAGAAAAATGGCATAACAAATATTGAAATCTATGATTTCTATGATGTGAATAACATCTGCTAGGTTGGACAGCATACAACCCACACAACCATTAAAAACATCTATAGTCTAGACTTAGATCATTGAAAATAGTATTATTCACTTATATGAACATCCACCAGGATTAAAAGTTTGTGTGGGATACAACAAAAAAAAAATTTTTTTTTTTTGCAGAATTATAAGCATTCTTGGTCTCTTCCCAAATTCCAGTAATACCCTCTAATCATTGAAACAATCATAAACACTGCCAGTTTTCCAAAATGTCCCCAGGAGATGGCACTCCTCTTGGAGAACAATGGTCTAGATTGATTGGAAGGCATAAAGGAAGACTTTAACTCTTCATTTTATGCTTTTCGATACAGCTTGAATTTTTCACCATGTGCATGCATAAGAAATGAATAATTAAATATAAAAATATAAATAAACTAAATTACTACTCTAGAGAGGAGCTAAGTATTAGGGATGAAAGAGTGATTCCAATAAAAGGCATGCAATATTTATCCCAGTACATAATAGTAACAGAGGTCTGAGTTCCACCAAGGTCTCAACAGTAAATAGTTGAAAGAAGTGGGTCCAGAAAGCCAAGAGCTTGAATCTCCCCCAAGAAAAACATCAGTAACCACCCCCACTGCGTCTTGCATCTATAAATAGATGGATGGCATAGAGTGCAGTAGTGTTCAGACTTGTTCAGATGAGAAAGCACCTGAAATGCTTTTTGCTGATGCTTTTTGCTGAAGAGCATTAAATGTTAAAATATTTTATTCCATCACATAAACTATGATCTCACATAAAACTGTTTGTTTAGCTAAAGTGCGTTCTTTTAAAATATCAGTTTAATTAAGTTTACACACTACAAAATAAAGTGAAAACACAATTACAAATACAGACGAAAAACCAGCTTTCAAAGCATTATTAGCCAGTTCTGAGTTTTTCCGTTACTACTCCTTTGTTACTTATTTGTGTTCTTTTATCTGTTGGAAGCACGCAAGTAGTAGAAAGCACAAAAACTTTAAGAAAAATTATGTCTTTTCTGTAAGCCTAAAATGAGTTCAAAATAAAGCTTTTTAAAATGGTAAAATTGAAATAAAGACTGTGGTTTAGTTAAGGGTATTGTACCAGTGTTGAGCCCTAGTTTTGATCATTGTACTGTGTTTATGTAGGATGTCAACATTAGGAGAAGCTGGGTAAGGGATATGGAGGTCTCTGGACTATTGTTAACAGCTTTTCTATAAAGTAAAAATTAAGGGGCTTCCCTGGTGGCACAGTGGTTAAGAATCCACCTGCCAATGCAGGGGACACGGGTTTGATCCCGAGTCCAGGAAGATCCCACATGCCGCGGAGCAACTAAGCCCACGAGCCACAACTACTGAAGCCTGTGGACCTAGAGCCCGTGCTCCGCAACAAAAACCCAACGCAGCCATAAATAAATACATAAATAAAATTAGTCCAAATAAAGTTTTTAAAATTATGGGAGAAAACTTGAATTTGAGAATATTATTTTTGTCAATTTTTTCTGCAAATTGGGAGAAGGCAGTTATTCCATTTAAGTTAAGAATGTTTTATCTCTTCTTGAAACTCACTAGAGGCAGCATAGTTTGGAAAACACAGGCTGGGGTTGGGGGAAGCAACCTGAGACCTCAGCTTGCAAAAACCCGTTAAGTGATTTTAATCCACAATTTTAATCCACACCCTCAGCAAGAACCACTGGAGAAGTACTGTCTAAGGTCTCTTTCCAATCCCTTTGCCTTGTCCACTTGGCAAATTCCTGTTCATCCTTAAAGGTCTAAGTCAGAAATCACCTCCTCCATGAAACCCTCCTTGCCAGGAAGACAACCAACTAGAATTCTGGAGACACTGTTCCCAGGTGAGGTGAATTTACGCTGTAAACAAAAAGGAGCCAACTGTCTCAATGGTAGACCATAGTGGAAGTCATGAGTCATGACCCAAATGCCCCCTGCAGGTTCAAGGCAGGCACCCGCCCCCAGCTAATGGGAGTGTCAGCTGCTGAGCATTCATAGCTGAGTCTCTCCCTGGGTTTGCTCTTGGCTTAACGGAATTGCCTGCCCAAAGTCACTCTCCCTTCCCCCAAAGCAGCCGGTATATAATGTCTAGTCAACTGTGGAGTAGAAAGGCCAGGTTCCCTTAGCCCCAGTTCAACACAGCTCTGCAGGACGGACTGTGATACCTCTGTAGCATCACAGTTCAACTCCTCCCTCTGCCCTCTTGTGCTGTCCTGGACCCCTCAAAGGTAAGATCCCAACAGCATTTCCCTAATAAGCCACCTGCACAAAAAATTCTGCTTCAAAGTTCATTTTCTGGGGAATCCATCCTAAGACAATCACAACTGCCAATACCTTGGAATTATCCAATTTACTTAAAGAAATGTATCCTTCATTTTGCTGTACAAATTCATATACCCACAGGATAATTTATTGCAGCATGTTTGCAATAGCAACATATTATAAACAAAGTCCATCGACAGAGAACTGTAAATCATGGCTGTGGCGGAATAATATGCAGCTGTATAAAAGAATAAGGAAGCACTTTATGTCATGATATGACCAATCGTCAATTTATAAATTTAAGTAAAAAAGCAAGGTATAGAAGAGTGTGTAGAGTATGCCATAATTTTGTTTAAAAAACAAAAGAAAATATATATGTACATGTTTATATATTCATAGAATATTTCTGGAAGGATTTAGAAGAAACTAGAAACATTAGTTGACTCTGGGAAGGACATGTGAGTGGCTGGAGGAAGGGGTGGAAATAACTTTTTGAGGTTTTTTTTTTTTTTTTTAATCCCATAGCTTTTTTGAGCCTTTTGAATTTTGAACCACATGAATACCTTATTCAAAACTAAATAGATGAGGGACTTCCCTGGTAGCGCAGTGGTTCAGAATCCGCCTGCCAATGCCGGCGACACGGGTTTGAGCCCTGGTCCAGGAGGATCCCACATGCCGCAGAGCAGCTAAGCCCGTGTGCCACAACAACTGAACCTGTGCTCTAGAGCCCACGAACCACAATTACTGAGCCCACATGCCACAACTACTGAAGCCCGAGCGCCAAGAGGCTGTGCTCCGCAACAAGAGAAACCACCACAATGAGAAGCCCGTGAACTGCAACAAAGAGTAGCCCCCGCTTGCCACAACTAGAGAAAGCCCGTGCACGGCAACGAAGACCCAACACAGCCATAAATAAATAAATAATTTTTTTTTTTTTTTAAACTAAATAGATGAAAGTAAAGCAAAAGAAAATAAATGTTGAGGACTGAAAAGAGGCCTTGGGCTTGGAGAACAGTAACTATGGAGGGTCCTCAGGAAAGAGGCTTCAACATAGTCATGGAAATAGAGTCTTCCTCAGTGCTCTGATCCCACCTTCACAGGTGGATCTGAGGCAAACAAAGCCCCTTCACCGGCTGGCAGCGGCAACCTAGAACCTTAATCAAATTTCTCTCCTTTCAGCATCTGGTCTGAGAAATACTAAAGGATCAAATAGGAGCCTAAGAGGGAAGCCGAAAAGATGCACAGAATGGCAGAGGGGCCTTGTTAGGATCCAAGTGAGCCAAAACCAGCTATGGGAGATAAAGAAAAGATGCACAGGGAATTCCCGGGCTGTCCAGTGGTTAGGGCTCCGCGCTTCCACTGCAGGGGTACAGGTTCAATCCCTGGTCAGGGAACTAAGATCCCACAAGCCGAGCAGCATGGCAAAAAAAAAAAAAAAAAAAAAAGATACACAAAGCAGCAGGGGATAGTGAGGAACAATTCCTGAAGGATGAAAAACATCAAAAACAGAGAAAGTAGCTGAGTCACAATAACGGTGATGACACGAGGCTAAGGGTCGAGGTCCATGAACTATGCTCTTAAGGTTGCCAGACCTCGGAATTCCCTGGTGGTCCAGTGGTTAGGACTCCACGCTTTCATCTGCCGAGGGCCCGGATTCAATCCCTGGTCGGGGAGCTAAGATCCCACTAGCCCTGGGGTGCGGCCAAAAAAAAACCAAAGAAAGGTTGCCAGACCTGTCTTAGACGGGAGGATGACAAAGTGCGATCCTCAGACGAGCAACCTCAGCATCACCTGAGAACTTGTTAGAAATGCGCATTCTCTGGCCCTGCTCCAGTCCCACTGAGTCAAAAACTCTGGAGGTGGGGCCCAGCAATCTGTGTTTTCACGAGCTTTCCAGATGACTCTGATGCACCTTAGAACCACTGCCGTAGACCTTAGAACCCAAGGCCCAGCTGTACTAGGTCTCCTCTGTCTGGATGATTCCTGCTTGTGTGTGTCTTTACAACAAACCCCACTGCTAAAGCTAGCATAAGCTCTCTAGCAGAAGATATTGTTTCCTGCACCAAAAGTGCCTAATACAACCTTACCCCACTGGGCAAGCGAACTCCTACTCTTATTTGGAGACTCTGCTCAAGGGCCACCTCCTCCAAGAAGCCTTCCTTGCAGATCTCTCCCAGCCTAAGTTAAGTGTCACTCCGCTATGCTCCTGTAGCCACCCCCTAACCTCTGGCATAACACTTATCACCATGTCCTGTACTCAAGGACCTATTTGTACGTTTCCCACTAGGGTGGGACTATGTCTTCATTATATCTCCAGCCTGGATACTCAATTAATATTAGTTCTTAATAGCTATTATTATTAAGCACTCAATAAATAAACAAATATATATATGGAATGATTATTATTTTCCGTGGATTACAGCAGCCTCCTTAAACAACGCCTAACTCCTCACTTGTGAGATTTACCAGGAGGGCAAGCTTGCTGAGCCAAGTGATAATTGTTACTAATGGGCTGTGACAACCCAAGCTGAATTAACCCTTTGTTTCTATGCAGGGAATTCCAAGTAGTTGGCAGATAATCACTGGGCAGAAGCAACAAAACATGGCCAGGAGGTGTGCCCTGCTGACTGGGTCTGTGTTTGAGGTGCAGATAAAAGGTCCCTTCTTTCAAGGATCCTGTCTAACAGGGAGGCAGACACATAACAGCTCATTTTAACACGAACTATCGGTTCTACAAAGATGATACAACAATAAGATAATCAAGGGAAAGGAAGAGGAAAGAAAATAAGAAAGTACTCAGAATACATGCATAACATATATGAGTGAGCTAACACTATGAGTGGGTAAATGAGGGAAAATATGCGGAGCTCACACTGTCCTCATTTCTATAACTGGTCACAAGGCTATAGTGGATATTTATGACTTTCTTCTCCCACTACCCCATTCCACGTTCCTTCTGTCCTCAGCCATTATCTTAACTGCTTCCATTCTTTACTTGGTGAGGCCACCCAAACCTTCATTCCTGAAAAGTCTGAATCCTCACTGGGCTTGCCTTTCTTAGCGGCTGTATTTTGACATTAGCTTCTATTATTGGACGTGGAAGTCCTAAGAGTCACCCAGAGAATGCCCAGAGTTCCAGACATAGTCCTCTTTGCCCCAACGGAGTGGCAGTAACCGAATTTCCCCAGGTAATTGGGGTCAGTCACGCCTGCAGTACTTCATAAGCAAGTGGCACTCTCATCTTCCAATTCAATGCAACCATTCTGGAGTCTCCCATTGGAACCATTCCTCTCTTAGGAACTAAGACCTCCAAACCATCAGATCCCAAAGGCGCAAGAACCACAGACAAAAATTCTGTGAATGGGTTAAGTATAATAATTAGGGGAGCCACTGATTCCTAGACCCTATGTTCCATATGTGGGAAAAGCAGCACCACGTTTTGGTCACTGATTCATCCTGTAAACCAAAACCTCAGTATTTCAGATTGTTAATCCCAATTAGCGCTGTATCTAAGTCTTCTATTCTATCACTCAGGCCAAAAGGGGCCACAGGGTAAGAACAGTGATTTCCATGGGCTTGAGCCCATTGTTAGTTGTTGAAATCAGCTCCTTGGTCAGAAGTAATGTTGTTTGGATACATTATGTGTATAAAGCATTCTATAAATTCATAGAGGGTGACAGTGCTACGTGTCAAGACTGGAGAAGGCAAATCCACATTCAGAATACTATCTATCCCAGTGGGAACAAAACAGTATCCCCTTCCTAATGAAACAGACCCAATGTAATCAATCTGCCACCATGTGGCTGGCTGACCTGCCCACCCCAGGGAAAACTGCTCCACTCGGGGCTTAGCTGATCTCGGGTGGCCTTGGCCTGCAGCAGCTTGAAGTAGGGTTTCAGTTCCCGGCCAGTGATTGAGGTCGGGTGGCGGCAGTGAGAGCACCGAATCCCAGCCACTAGACCAGGGTCAGTGACAAGGCCCTGGCCCTACGGCTTTGCAGAAAAAGAATTCCCACAAAGACGGAAAGTAGTGAAACAAGTGAAGTATTTATTAGGAGAAAAAAAGAGTACAGTACGTGTGGATAAACACACAGGTGGACTCAGAGAGAGAGTCGCGCCCTCATGGTAGTTTGAATCACTTTTATGGGACATTTCTTCCGGGTTTCCTTTGGCCAGTCATTTTGATTTGCCTGGTTCAAAGTCTGTACTTGGTATATCTCAGACCCTCCTATGTGTGCACACAAATCTCTTAGCGAAGATGGATTCTACCGAAGAGGGCTATGGGGAGTTAGCATCACTTAGCATCACTCTCCCACCCTTTATTTAAAATTTATTTATTTGGTTGCGCCAGGTCTTAGTTGTGGCTCGATGGCTCCTTAGTTGCAGCTCGTGAACTCTTAGTTGCGGCATGCATGTGGGATCTAGTTCCCTGACGAGGGATTGAACCCGAGCCCCCTGCATTGGGAGCACGGTGTCTTTTTTTTTTTTTTTAATTTTTGAATTTTATTTTATTTAGTTTTTTATACAACAGGTTCTTATTAGTAATCAATTTTATACACATCAGTGTATACATGTCAATCCCAATCACCCAATTCATCACACCACCATCCCCACCTCCCCGCAGCTTTCCCTGCTTGGTGTCCATACGTTTGTTCTCTACATCTGTGTCTCAGCTTCTGCCCTGCAAACTGGTTCATCTGTACCATTTTTCTAGGTTCCACATACATGCATTAATATACGATATTTGTTTTTCTCTTTCTGACTTACTTCACTCTGTATGACAGTCTCTAGATCCATCCACATCTCAGCAAATGACCCAATTTCATTCCTTATTATACCTGAGTAATATTCCATTGTACATATGTACCACAACTTCTTTATCCATTCGTCTGTTGGTGGGCATTTAGGTTGGGGAGTGTGGAGTCTTAACCGCTGCGCCACCAGGGAAGTCCCAGCATCACTCCCCTTTCGACCTACAAGGAGCCTTTCTGCACACGTGTAGTCGGGGAGGTCTCCTGACTTCGAGAATGAGAAATATGTGGTCTCTTATCTTCTATCTGGGCAGGGCCCAGCCTCTGCTATTCGCATCTAGGAGTATCTGTCCACAGGAGCGAATTCCAACCATTTGCCCCGGGGGCCCATCTACCTCCTGCCTCATAGCAATGGCCCCTGCTGTTGGCAGGTTAGGCTCTCAGTAAGAGCAGTATCCATGTTAGTTTTGGTGAAGGGAAGACCTTCTCAGGAGTCTGAGCACCAACTTAGCAGAGCCTGTTCTCCAATCATGAGGTCCCAGAAGGAGCTGGGAAACGCCCCTTTCTCAGAAGCCTCCATGGGACCCCTCCTCTGATATTCTAATCCCGATACCTCAACCTCTTCTGCTTGTCTCCCATCCCCACCTGCTTTCTGTGGTTACAATCTCTGTATTACTTCCGTGTTCCATTTTTGCTCTTTCAGCCAATCGCCAGTGAACCATGGAAAAAAGGAAGAAGCCAGGGTGTTCATTCCCCTCCCTCTCTGTCTCTGGCAGCTTCTCCAGGGGAGGCATGTCTCCACCACGGCTCCAACTGCTATCTGTCAGACCCCCTGTGGTTCCAGTCTCCCTTGGGAGATCCTGGCCCCTGGCTGTGATAACACTACTTCCTCCCTTTGACCGTCTGACCTTAGAGTTGTCAGGAGACGTTTCCTCCTTCTGTTGCTTCTCTGGATGCCTCATCAGCCCTTATTTGGCACCTCAGCTCCTCCATCACCTGTGTAACCAAGACCCAGCATTAAATTCCTCCTGTTTCACAGACTTCAGTGGTTTCTCTTAAGCTGGTTAACCCTTAACTAATATAGTTATATTTGATTGCCTTGGATTTTGAAAGCACATTCATAAATTCATTACACCGCCACCTTTGTTTGCCTGGAAAAATCTTATTTCATACCTCAAGTTTCAGCTTGAAAATTCTTTCCTTTCTAAAGACTTTCTTATCTCCCACTTCTCCCCACCTCATCTCACCCTTGCCCCTGAATTCATTGCTCTGCCCCTGGACTCTCTCAGCACTTGGATTCTATCACTTCTTCCATATTATTGTTCCCGTGTCTGTCTTTGACTAGGTTGGGGATTTCTTGACGGCAGAAACTAAATTTTATGCACCTACTTATATGTCTGAAAGATGATAGGTATGTAATAAACGTTTACAGAATGAACGAGGAAGTAACAGTAACTTCCTCTACTTAAAACAAGAACAAGGGGCTTGGGAGAGGGATGAGAGAGGAGCTTTCGTTTGATGGGGTCAGAGTTTCCTTTTGGGAAGATGAAAAAGTTCTGGAGACGGAAGGTGGTGATGATTGTACAACAATGTGAACGTACTTAATGCCACTGAACTGCACACTGAAAAATGGTTAAAATCATAGATTTTACACCATGTCTATTTTATCACAATTTTAAAAACTAAACTAACAACTAAAATGCCCTTTATTCTCACCTATAAGATAGAGTTCTGCACCCTATTTTTGAGATCAACCTCCAGGATCAGGACCTTGGGAATATTCCCACAAGGAAGGAAGCAAGTCCATGGAATTTCACTGCAGCCTTACTTAAAACAGTGACAGCAAGGGGGAAGGAAGGACAACTCAAATGTCCAGTAGGAAAATGGGTAAATACATTGTACCATACTATGAAATACTCTATAACATTGAAAATGAATCAATGAGAACTTCATTGATCAGCACAGATCAATCTTAAGTGAAAAACAAAGGCTGCAAATTTTATCTACAGTATGATTTAGTAAATCTTAAAAAGAAACAAAACAATATAACATATTGTTTATGGCCACATTCATATACGTAGTAAAAGTATAAAAACATGCAATTTCAGGTGAGTGATTAACCTGAAGGGAGAGCGCAAGAAGGGATGAGAGTCTCAGCCTTTAATATTTTATTTCCTACAAAAGGAGAGAATTCTGAAGCAAGTAGGCAAAATATCACACGTTTGTTCAAGTGAGTGGGATATATGGAGGTCAATTCTATTTTTCTGTACTTTGCTGTATTCTTGAAATATTTCATAATTTAAGAATCTAAAATTAAATTAAGTTGATAAAATAAAAGTCAGATTCCCTTGTGATACATACTTTGACTAACCGAATCCCTAATACACAACAATTTGCAAACCCAGGCATGTGCCTACTTACTGAAGCACCAGGCAGTGCCAGAAGATTTCAGTAAGAGGAAACAATTGCAATAGGATGATTTGGGCAACAAAAGCCTCACACCACACCACATAACGTGCACATGCATGGGTGGGTACACACACACACACACACACACACACACACACACACACACACAGACAAAACAACCAGCTGTAGAGCGTTAAATGAAAAATCTAGAGTGCCCACAGTAGGACAGCAACAGAGTAGAAATGGAATGTCCTCTCTTTTTTATTAAGAAAAGAACCAATGAGGTCACCGCTTGAAAGCAAAATTTCTGCTAATGACAGCCAGTGAAAGTAAGCCTGTTACCCAGAGGCTGGTAAAAATGCAGGAAGAGCAGTGAAGAATGCTGATTTCTCATCATCTGGCCTAAGAGGGCCTCCGGGGAGAGCCAGGCTCTCTCAA
The DNA here is from genome assembly GCF_965194825.1 of Balaenoptera physalus. Taxonomy (NCBI): domain Eukaryota; kingdom Metazoa; phylum Chordata; class Mammalia; order Artiodactyla; family Balaenopteridae; genus Balaenoptera; species Balaenoptera physalus. The sequence continues at coordinate 24,973,014 of NC_138897.1, forward strand.
GGAGGGTGAGCCAGGAAGCGGGGGAGCCGGTGGCCACCTGCCCAAGATTCCAGCAACTCACAGAGGGAATTTTGCCAAGGCCTCTAGTGCACGGAATCCTTAAAAAGCTTCCAGACCAACTGCCCACCTACTGCAGAAATCTCTTTTACAGCACCCTGTCAAACCTCTGCTTAAACACTTCCAGGGTTGGGGCCCCACTCTTTTTTGAGGCAGCCAATTCCATTATTGGACCATTTTGGTTGTTGGAAGAATCTTATAGTTTTGAACAGAAATAATCAGAACTAAAGCAGGAGGCGTAATAGTACAATCACAGTGTGTAGAATGTGTGTGGGTTATCTCTGTGTGTGTGTGGTGGGAGGTGGTTTGGGAGATCACACACCAAAATATAAAATGTTAACACTCTTGGGGACTTCCCTGGTGGTCCAGTGGTTAGGACTCCCCGCTTTCACTGCTATGGCCTGGGTTCAATCCCTGGTCGGGGAACTAAGATCCCACAAGCCACGCCACATGGCCAAAAAAATAAAATAAATTATTAACACTCTGATTAAACTCTCCAAGCATTGGAATTACTTGCTGATTTTTATTTTATTTATTATTTGTCTGTATTTTCTAAAATGAACAAGTTTCACTTTGGTAAAGTGGGAAGAGATAATATTACATATATTTTAAGTTTGGTGGGGAGATACAGTTCTCACCGAGGTGAAATAAGCCCTTTCCTGTCTTGTGTCCATTGGTCCTGGTTCTGTTGGATCTACTCTCAGGGAGGCAAATGGATCCAGGCTGGGCCAGCTGGAAAGAGGCCAGGTCAAAGCTTGCAGTGTGGCTGGTTCACACACTGGACCCATGCCACCCAGTCTGAAGAGAATGAAGCTTTCCGGAAGCTCTGGTAAATTTAAGCATGTTCACACTTGAGATCAGGGAGTTGGGAAAACCAGTTTCCGCTCAGGAAAGGAGGCTGTACTCAGCCCTCACCTTCCAGAAATGCAATGATTTTAAAGTTAGTCCAGCTAAAGACAGGTTAATGGAGGAACGTTTTGGTCTGAGCACTCCTGGAGAAGAAGATAATAATGCCTGGCCTTCATACAGCACGTTGAGAGAAAACGTTTCTCAGGCATCGTCTTAATTGACCCTAACCCAGAATACCTTCCTCCCCTACCACCGCAACCAACACATATTGTATCCAAAATATTGTGTGTCTATGCATATGTCCACTTTCCTGGGATGAAGGGCCCAAGCTTTTGTGAGATTCTCCAAGGAGTTTGTTTACCCCAGAAGATTTAGGACCACGGGGATGATGGATGCAGCCCAGAGCTGGTTTTTCAGAGGGCCAGCTCTGATTCCTCATCCATTATAAGAAGAGTTGGGCTCATGATTTCTGCAACCTTTTCCAGCTCCGACTTCACACTGTCCAGTCCCTTGGGAGCCAGAACTTATTCCCAGAGCCTGGAGGTAACCCCATCTTCGCTGTCTATCAGGGCCTCCCACGGGACCGCTTTGGAGCAATAAGGACGTCTGCCTGCCTGGTGACAGGATCTGCAGCCAACAAAACCCTCTGTCAGGCAGGAGGATTGTGCAGCCTGTCTGGCTGCAATTTATTCTGCTCTGTCACTTTGACTTCAGCCAAGTGCCAGGAGAAATTTGAATCTGAATGCTGCTGCCTCTGAAATAAGCTTAGAAAAATATGCAGGCTCTCTTCAACAGAGAGCAAGCCTGGCTGAATCTGAAGAACCCCGTTTGGGGTAGGATAAAGACACACAGGCAGACACTGTCCAATTGAGCCGAGTCTCAGGAAACCAGACGGAAATTAACTTCTTTCTGGAAGGAGAGCTTGAGCCTGCAGGAGAGGCAGTGTCTTTACTTAGAAAGGTTGATGAAGGCAGGGCGTGACCTGGAGGGATGGGTTTATGTCGGAAAACTTTTACTGAGCTCACCTAAAGGATGCACTGGAGAAATCACGGGGGTAAGTAGGGAAAGGGCTACTTCAAATGTAAGGATGTGTAAGGATATTCGTTGCAACATGGTTTGCAATAGCAGCAGATGAAGACAACCTACATGTGCATCTCTAGGAGACCGGGTAAATGCACTATGGAATACTATCTGGCCATTAAAAAGAATGCTGTAGGTCAATGCAGGCTGGTATAGAAAAACTCCTACTTTTCTTGTTAAGTGAAGAAAAAAAACCAAGGTATAGCCTGTGAGGTGTGTACAGTACGTAACTCTTCATGGGAATATGCTTCTATACTTATATAATATCTCTGAAAGAATTCCCAAGAAACAGGTTAAGAGTGGAAAGCAGACTCACTCTTTACTAGATACTTTTCTAGACCTTTCATATTGTTTACCATGTGCCTGTATCCCTGCTTGAAAATATAAATAAATAAATAAATTTTAAAAGAAAAAAAAAAAAAGAAGCAGCAGCCACTTCCCTTCAAAATCAGCTCTGCCATGGAATCATCTTCCCTTCCCAGGAGCAGTGGTTAATTTTATGTGTCAGCTGGCTGGGCCAAGGTACCCAGAGACTTGGTTATTCTAGATGTTTCTGTGAAGGTATTTTTTAGATGAGATTAGCATTTAAATCAGTAGACTTTGGGACTTCTCCAGTCGTCCAGTGGCTAAGACTCTGCGTTCCCAACGCAGGGGGCCCGGGTTTGATCCCTGGTCAGGGAACTAGATTCTACGTGCCACAACTGAAGATCCCACATGCCACAACTAAGACCCAGTGCAGCCAAATAAATAAATAAATATTTTTTAAATAAATAAATAAACCAGTAGACTTTGAGTAAAACAGATGACCTTCCATAATGTGGGTGGGCCTCATCCAAACAGGTGAAGACCCTAAGAGGAAAAAAGACTGAGGTCCCTGGAAGAAGAGTCAATTCTGCCAGCAGATTGCCTCTGGACTCAAACTGCAACTTTTCCCTAGGTCACCAGCCTGTTGGTCCATGCAGCAGATTTTGGACTTGTCAGCTTTCACAATCACATGAGCCAATTCTTTAAAATAAACCTCTCTCTCTCTCTCCCTCTCTCTCTCTCTCTCTCTCTCTCTCTCTCTCTCTCTCTCTCTATATATATATATATATATATATATCTCCACAGGCTCCGTATTCGTGGATTCAACTAACCACAGATCAAAAATATTTGAGGGACTTCCCTGGCAGTCCAGTGGTTAAGACTCTGCGGTTCTGATGCAGGGGCCACAAGTTCAATCCCTGGTTGGGGAATAAGATCCCACATGCTGAACGGCGCAGCCAAAAGATTAAAAAAAATTTTTTTTGAAAAAGAAAAATCCAAAAGAGTTCCACAAAGCAAAAACTGAAATTTGCCATGTGTCAGCAACTACTTACATAACATTTATATTTAATTTACCACTATTTACATAGCATTTACTTTGGGTTTTTAAAAAATTTTTATTGGAGTATAATTGATCTACAATGTCGTGTTAGTTTCCGGTGTACAGCATATACTTTGTATTAGGTATTATAAGTAATCTAGAGATGACTTAAAGTATACAGGAGAACATGTGTAGGTTGTATGCAAATACCACATCATTTTGTATAAGGGACCTGAGCATCCTCCAATTTTGGTATCCACAGGGGTCCTGGAACAAATCCCATGTGTATACTGAGGGACCACTGTATGGTAGGTTCTGTTTCTCTGGAGGACCCTGACTTGAGGGTCTGAGGGGATCTGTGAGCCCAGACTCCTGGAAAGGCAGAGGTGAGGGGACCTTTGTTGCCTGCTGGGGAAAGGGCCAGTGTGAGAATCACTTGATGGGGGATGGCCACTGACCTCACTCTAGGAGGAAGGCAGCCTAGCCCGTCCTCCATCAGCATGTGGGGCAAACCCTGCTGTGATCCTCCCACGGACACTTTGGATACTCCCTGAGCATTAACTGATTGGTTCCTTTGTGTCCTCCTGGGCCTTCCTCACGATGTGGCTTTCTTTTCTTTTTCCTGCCCCACTCGCCAAGTCTTTTCTCTTCTATGTCTTCCTTGTGAGCAAGGTTACACCAACAAGGCAAAAATAAAGATGTTGCCAGGTTGCGGTTTCCTCCCCACTGTGATCCTATTTGCCTCAGTTCAGTTTCTGGTTTTGGCCTCTGAGGCCAGCAAATTCTGCTGAGCAGAAAAGACAGTCAATCAGCCAGTTACTTTGTCTCAGAAGAACCAAGAAATAAGTTTAACCATTTTCCCCCAGCTTTTGTTGTTTGACCAAATAAGACCAGGCAATTCAAGTCAAGATGATTGAAGATGACATGTATAGATATTCTCTTTTTTTCTCCTTTCCCAACTCATGACACACTGTGTTATTCATTCCAACTGTGTTATTCAGTCTTCATTCCACCATGAAAAGGGGAATAAAATGATCTCAAACCTAAGGTCCTTGCATTGGGTGGTCCCTTTAAAATAAGTCTCCTTCCATGGATCCCAGCTTCAATTAAGCAGTCAATCCACAAAGACTAAACCAGTTATGATTAAGGCATCACATTAGGCATTGAAAGGATTCAAAGGAGCAGAAAAAGAGCTTATGTACCAGAGGAGTAGATAAAGCACACACATAAATAGATCATAAATTAGCTAAGCAGTATAGGGCTAAATAAATGACAAATGAGATCAGTCACTGTAGGCTAGAAGGCTCTGAAGGCTCTGGCCTGGGCACCGATGATGGACAGAAGTCAAGAAATAATCCTCTTCTAACTTCCATGATGTCATTTAATCCCTACAGCTGCCCAGCAGGGGAGGTGGTTCCAGCAGGCCTTCCCACTGTCCAGGTGGGTTCAGTTTGAGTAAATAAATATTTCCTGCCACATATCAGGAATGAATGTTCAAAGAGGCCAAGATCTTTGAGCAATATTACCCCGCACATCAGTGCTAGAATCAGGGCTGGAGCAAGATTCCCCAGCACCCTCCTTGGTGCTCTGTTGACCAAATAAGAAAGATAGACAAGGCTGTCCAAGCAAGAGAGGGCATCAACAGACACAAAGGCCCAGAGACAAGGGGAGCGTGAACAAGCCAGGCTGGCTGGCACAGGGGGAAGAAAGCAGAGAAAGTGGGGGTCCACTTCCATTCCGCCTGGGGCACACAGATACACACACACACACACACACACATACACACACACACACACACACTCCCTGTTTTCCTCAAATTATACTTCTGCCTGAGAGAGTATGAACAAGCAAAGAATTAATCATGCATCAGCTGAATCAGGATTCAAAAGGATAGCTTTGACCGATAGGCCCTTGTCTGCCATAGGAATCCAGCTACAAATCCTTTCAGCAGGATTAACATGATATAAAAGCTTCCACACCTGGGTCTTGCTGACTTTCTCTCAGAAACTCACAGAGGAAGTAGTAGCAATTCTATTCAACAAAATAAATAAATAAACTAAAAGAGCTTTATTATCTATGCAAAATTATGCACATTGTCCCAAAACTGATAAACTTTGGCACAATTACAGTTACACACAAAAGAATTATCAGCGAGACAAGGAATTTGCACAAGGGGCAGTAAATAGTGGGGTGAGGTGTTTACTTCAGCTCATTGGTCTGGAGCTTCCAAATGGACAAGACTCTGCCATCAGGTGACCAGCTTGGATACACTGTAACTGGAAACTGTTACAACCCCAGCTGATGTGGGCAGGAAAGAATTGAGTGTGACCTGCCAAGAGACATGGACGGTGGCCTCCACTTTCTCTCCCCTGGTGGGTCAGTTTCCTTATCTGCACAGTCAGGATAATAAAACTCAGAAAAGTTCCCATGAAGCACTCAGAGGGCACTTCCACGTGGGAACAACCACTGACATCATCTTGACTTTTACTCCCAGGCAGACTGTCAGTGTGAGAAGGGGGACCCATCTGGGGGCCTCTTCAGCAGAACTTCAGTCCTGGATGGGTTCACAAGCAGAGTGAAACTTAACTTCCTCCAGGATATTTCCTCCACCTGGCTGCTGGACTCTGCAGCTTCCACCTTTGATAACCTCTAAGAAATACAGACTCTCTACTTCTGAGATCTTAAACCCTCCCCAGCAGATCCCCATCCAGTGGTGGAATCCCCTCCGGTGCCCTGGACAAGGTTCATCCTGCCATGGATGCTGGTTGGACCCAGGTGATGAAGGGAACAGGCCACTTCAGAAGGTAGCCTGCTCATTCTATTTAGGTCACTGTAAATGTTAGAAGTCCTTTATTTGAGGTTAAATCTATTCCTGATAATGCCCAGTATTGATTTTAGTTCTATCTATGCCCTCATCCATGTGGTGACCCAAGTTCCAGAAGACTGTCAGTATGAATCTCACCTCTGAGTCTTCTCTGATCCAGGCCAAACACCCCCAAGTTACCTTAGTGTAACACAATGAGTATGAGCTTTAAATCTGACAGGCCATGTTTGGAATCCCTTCTCTACTACTTTTTACCTGAGCGCCCTTGGGCAAGTTACCTAATATGCTAATCTTCCTTTTCCTCACTTCTATAATGAGAATAGAAATGTCCTCTTCAGAGATGGTAGAGCAGACAGACTCTAAGATGGTCCCTATGATACCCACCCCTGGTCTCGAGCCCTTGTGTAATCTCCTCTTCCAAGTATGGGCAAGACTTGTGACAAGCTTTCAACCCACAGAATACAGCAAAGGTGACAGGATATCACTGCCATCATTATGTTACGTAAGATTCTAACATCCATTTTGCTAACAGACACTATCCTTGTTGGCTTTGGTGAAGTAAGCAACCATGTTGGTTAGGTCCACATGGCAAGGACCTGGCAGCCTCTGGCCAACAACTAACTAGGACGTGGTGATGGCCTCTGGCTAATAGCCAAGGGGAAGTTGAGGCCCTCAGTCTGACAGCCAATAAAGACCTGAATCTTGGACTGATCTTGGACCATGTGTCTTGGAAGTAGATCCTTTCCCAGTCAAGCCTTCAGATGAGAACCGAACCGTTGAGTGCAATCTTGCAGAGAATACAACCTTGCCCGGATCCCTGACAAACAGAAACTGTAAGATAACACATATGTGTTGTTTTAAGTCACTAAGTTTGTGGTTATGCAGCACTAGAAAATGAGTATGCTGAGATAATGCAAGCAAAATTCTCAGCCAATGCTTGGCAAATGATAAGTAACTTCAGTCGTTGGTAGGTTTTTTTTTTCATCTTACTGCTCCTCATATGACATTTCAGCAGCACCTCGATCCACTGGTCTACTCTCCTCAGAGCTTTTCCGGTTTGTCACTAATCTTCAAAACCTATTTGTGACCGAGAACTCTTCCAGATCACTTTTAAAGTGCTTTTCCAGATCACTATTAAACTGCTTTTCCAGATCACTATTAAAATGCACCTGTGTTACTACCTGGGACGGGCCCTTCAGGAAAACAGTATTATCTTCACATGCGTGAGCTGCCACCCTGGGAAGCAAACACAGGGCTCCAAGGGAAAGTTCACAGGTTTGCTTTTGATGGGCAAGGTGGTTTGGAGCAGGGAGCAGTACCTGAGAAAGTTAAATCTGGAAACTGCCCTGACTTGGAGGGCTTCAGAGAAGAATGGCATCTAAATAGGTGGCAGAAGGCAGAGGACTAAAGAAAGGGGGGCCAACTTACCCCATGGACCCTGTTTAAGGAAGCAGCATCAGGACCTTAATCCCAAGCTACAGCACCTGGAGGGCTCAGTAACGGTGACACCCTCATCATCCCCAGAACTCACGGCTCCTGCGCTGTGCTCAGCCTACTTAGACCTCGACTGTATTACTGCTTGTATCCCAGGGTGTTTCCCTTAATTAGGTCTGAGCCAGCCGAAGGGGCTTAGAGACAGGGACCACATCTTTTTTATCTTTGAATCTTCCTCATCTAGCACATTACTCACACATTGTAGGTGCTAATTCAATTTTAATGAACTGAACTAAGTGGGGAAGAAAGCTCAGTAACTAGCCTTTGGAGAACTTTGCTGGGAAAAGAGGGAAGAAAGGGGCAGTAAAAAGGAGTTGAGGGAAGAGAAAGAGGAGTTGGAGGTGTCTAAAGGCAGAGTGGGAGCCCTGGGAAGGAATGGGGGAGGTGGAGGGACTGTGAAGCAAGGAAGCAGGCGGAGGGTCTCCTGGAGTAGGAGGCAAAGCCATCCTCCACAAAACAGAAACAAATGCACGGACATAGAGAACAGACTTGCGGTTGCCAAGTGTGGGGGAGGGCAGCTGGCGGTGGACTGGGAGTTTGGGGTTAGCAGATGTAAACTATTATATAGAATAGGTAAACAACAAGGTCCTATTGTATAGCACAGGGAACTACATTCCATATCCCGTGATAAACCATAATGGAAAAGAAAAAGAAATAAAGTAGAAGTGAACGATTGAAAAAACAAAAAAGGAAGCCTTCCTCCAGGAGTGAGGGAGCATCTGGGGCCCAGGAGAGACGGACTCGCTGCAGTGACAATGGCTTCCACGGTTCCCAGAACAGGAGCACCATCTAGGCACAGCCACTGGTACTTGTCAGAACTATGTCTCAATTTTTTTTTTATCCCCCCCAGAAATGTGGCCACTAGAGAAATCACCCCTGAAGGTAGGTGGGAATGAAAGGGCATTCGTCAGCCAGGGGCCAACAGTGGAAAATCCTTTCCCCCAAAGAAATAAATAAAAACCTTTCCATGTTGATTGTATTTGCACTTAATTGTATTTGCATTAAGAAATTCAAGAATACCCAAGAAGTAATGAATTGATGGTTACTCATGGGTTGAGGGGTAGGAGGATGAGACAGATGGGGAAAGGGAGAGAAGTGACACTTTTTATTGATTGCCTTTTAATATTGTTTTGATTTTTGAACCAGATGAATGTATTCCGTTGTTTTTTTTTTTTTAATTTAAAAAAGACAAAACTTGAAAATTTTGTCTAGAGAATTTCAACTGGACAAAAGAAAAGAAGTTCCTTCAGAAACAAAGAGAGGGGAGCAAAAGTTGCAACCTTTATCTAGTTGCCTTACAAAACTGGGAGGGTCACAAGGCAAAAGATGTTAGACCAATATTTTTTTATTAGAGCAATTGGGTAAGTTGGGGATCACAGAAAGCAACAGAGGAATGCCTCTTCATCTGTGTAATGAGAAGGTTGGGCTAAAAGACCTCCAGACCCCTCCAGCTCTCAGGCTCTCCCGGCCTTTGATTGACCGTCTTACTTGGTTTGGTGTTAAAGGTAGGGCACTGCTTCTTCCCACTACAAGCCAACATTTGTGGGGCTGAGTTCAAATCATTCTCAGTCTCCTGGCCTCCCCCTCCTGCCCTATTCACAATCTCACCTTTGAGAAGCTTGAGAGTCAGCCCAGGTTAGAGGAAATACATAGTTCATTACATCAAAGTAGTATTTACACTTCAAGGTAAACAGAACTTTCTATGCACACCCTTTGCCCACAAAAAGGGTTATGGGAAAAAGCTTTAACTCAACGCTGAACTGGTGCCATCTAGTGGCCCATGGTGTCACTCAGCTACTCCACAACAGAACCGTGTCCTTCAAGAGACGTTTTTGTGAGCAATATTAGGGTTTCTTTCCAGGCTAGCCCTTGGCAAAATTGTGAAATCCAAGGCAAATTTTCCCATAGTTCCAGCTTCCCCTTTCCGAACTCTCCCCCATGACAGGCAGGTGTAATGGAGAGAGAGCAAACGTGGGGGTCAGGACAACCTAGCTCTATGCTCAACTTGTCCTGTGCTGCCTGCTGATTAGCTGTACGACCCAGGGCAAGTGACCGAACTCCCCCGAGCCTCTAGTCCCATCCTCTGTGAAATGTGGGTAGTTCAATCTTCCTTACGAAGTCGCTGTGGGGAATAAATGTGACAAAGCGTACATAGCACTCAACATACAGTAGATGTACCCTAGTTCCATTAGTTAGTTCCATTCTCAAATACATCATTATTTTTTTTTATTTTTGGGGGCACCACGAAGCATGCAGGACCCTACTTCCCCAGCCAGAGATCGAACCCGTGCCCCCTGCAGTGGAAGCACAGAGTCTTAACCACTGGACCGCCAGCAAAGTCCTGAGTACATCATTATTTTAAAAATAGGAGTGAAAGGGGAATTCCCTGGCGGTCCAGTGGTTAGGACTCAGCACTTTTACTGCTAAGCCAGGTTTGACCCCTGGTCGGGAAACTAAGATCCTACAAGCCATGCAGCACGGCCAAAAAAGAAAGAAAAAGAAAACAAAAATAAGAGTGAAGAGATAAATATTGAGCTCTGGTCCCTGGAAATATTCAAATAGACGGTGGATAATTTTCTGTTTGGATGCCAGCAGGAAACAATTCCATACAGAGTTCACCAGAAGAGGCTTTAAAGGAACTCAAGAGATGGGGACAAAGTTAAGGGAACTTACAAGAGACATCGAGGCACCCAGAGAGTAGCAACCACAGAAGGATGTTTCCATACTCTGGACTGATTGGACAAAGAGGTACTGAAATGGAGCTCAGAGAGATCTGAGCTCGGGAGGACGGGCAATCTGACAGGGGCTGTAGCCTTAAAGGGATGCAGCCACCCCAGAACCTGGTGCTAAGGCAGCAAGGGAGGTAGGAAGAAATAGTCCAGCCTTTCTCCCTGACCTTCCAGCTCCTACCTATGCTCACCGTGGGCCACTCTCAACCAGAAGTCAGCTGGCAGGGAGGCCTGTGTTATAGTCGTTGGGCTCAGCTTCACGGGACACAGACATTAGAGAATGGATCTGGAGGAGACACCCAGAGGATAACCAGTGCTGGATGTCTTAGAGGAAATCCCTGCCTGGGGAAAAGAATCAGATTAGGTGATGTCCAAGAATAAATTCTAAGGGGAACCACTTACCAAAACCGCCCTCCCTGGCCAAGCAAGATAGTAACCCCTTGCATGAGTTATCTCTTACAACAGAAGGAACTAACGAGAACTAACAGAACGCGGAACTAGCAAGCTACTGCCAACCGGAAGAATTCAGGAAAGGTCAAAAGGAGAGAGGAGACGCCAGTCCATATGTCCTAGCAACCTCCCATAATCCTCCTCGTTGAAATCCATCTTGGCTGAGAGATGCGTGCACCACCAGGAAGGACCCTGAGTCAGAATGACTGGCCAGAGACAACCTGGAAATTAACCCCATCACCATAAAACCCAAGACTGCGAGCCACGTGGCAGAGCAGTTCTCCTGGGTTCCCTTACACTGCTGCTCTCCACCCAGGTCCCCCTTCCCAATAAAGTCTCTTGCTTTGTCAGCACGTGTGTTTCCTTGGACAATTCATTTCCAAGTGTTAGACAAGAGCCCTGGAAGGGGTCCCCCTTCCTGCAACAGAAGGAGAGAGAGTGTAGGAATTAGCCAATATTACTGAATATCTAACTTTGTGCTATTCACTGTGTCTTTTAACTTTCTCTTATAACTTTCCTAGCAACCCGGTACAATTGGTTTGTTATCGCTCTCTTTTTTTTTTTTTTTTTTTTAAACAAGTGAAAGAGCAAAGCTCAGCAAAACCAAGTAACTTGCATTGAGACACCCGACTGGGAAGTAGTGGAATTCCATTCCAGTTACTGGATGTCAATATCCCTCTACACGATCCCCCTCCCCCCAGTGTTAGCTCCGGTTGTTTGGGGAAAGACCAACCAGGAGGCAGGGAGGTGCTGGCAGTAGCACATCATCCTAAGAGGCAAAGAAAAGGACTCCACCCTTGGTGTAAGGGATTACATTTTCCTTATTGTCGTGTAAAGAATCCCCCTTTCCTGGCAAAGAAGGCCAATTTCTAAGGGAAGCTCAAACAGCATTGTATGGGAGGCTCAGACTGAGGAGAGCCAGTAAATCCTGCTAAGGGATTAAGGCTTTCTTCCCCTGGCTCTCCTGGAGGCCCAGGAGCCAACTATCTGAAGAATATTCTATGAAGGGGCGGGGAGGTGGATGGTAAAGCTAAAAGACAGAATATTGAATATTCACTCATCTGAAAATCCCCAAAGACATTCTTTTCTGAGAAGATGGTCAGACTAATTCATATTGGCCAACTGACTGAACTGCCAGGCAGATAAGCCTTTTCCTAAGAGATTTATAGCCTCAACTGAAAACAGTTGTTTGGACAAACTGTCAAACTCCTACAGGGCCCACTTGACATCTGTGTTTGTCAGGTCAGCTAGGAGAACGGCTATGACTTTGAGAGGCTAAGGATTTGTTGTTTCCTGCTGCTCCCTGGAGATCTACACAGCAAATGAAGCCCCAGAGGTTGTCATCAAAGAGAATCCAATAGAAGAAGGTTCCAGGGGAGCCGTGTTTCAGTCGTGTTTGAGGAGTCCAAAGGCGTTTGCTGTTGCATTCCCACTTTCTTCGCCCTTGCCAAACTCGCATTACCTCATCTCCTACAGCTTTTCCGGTATTTTCTAGAATTTTCCAGAATTTAATCCGAGGTTGTTGGCCTCACCAATCCACCTAGTGCCTCAGAGCCAGAATAATCCTCCTCAACATTGCTTTCATTAGGTTCATCTTGATGAATGCAGGCAACAGTGGGCTGAGAAAGTGGGACTGTGAACCAGGCACCAGAGAGCATTGCAAAAGCTGGAGGAAAGCTTGATAGCCAATCAAGAGACGGATGGTCCAGAGGCAGGATGGGGAAACCAGGCCAGCCACAGTGAGCCGAGGGTCACCAGGAAAGGTGGAGGTCCCTGGTAAGCAGTCAGGGAGGCAGGGATGTGCAGAAGTGGCAGACAGGATTCTAGAAAAAAAACACAGGCATTGTTACCAAGGCTGTTGACCCAAAATCATACCCCTGTCCCTCCCTCGAATGGAAACCAATTACTCTTATCTAAGTTTCAGGAGGAAGCTGCAAAGAGAAAAAACAAGAACTGGTTAGAACCAACTAGACCCAAGATGGAGGAAGGTTTTGACTTCCAGTGGACATTGAGCCTCACTATACGCTCACTGTAATCCATTAACATGCTAGATGACACACCCACCAGCACCATGACAGTTGATGATTGCCATGACAACAACCGGAAAAGCCCATACAAGGACTGAAAAGGAGGGTTGCATCAGTTCCAGGTCCAAACCACACACCTGTTCTCAGATAATTCATGAATATTCCTCCCACTCTTTCCAATTCCCTCCCTTTTACCTCAATCTTCCTATATGTTTGGTGTTTCCTCTCTAATTGGGTTGAGAAGTTGATTTGCAAACTAGGTTCCCGCTTCTCCATTCTTTGGCCATTGAATAAAGCTTGTGCTTTTCAGGTTCATTATCGGCTGCATGAATTCAACTGGAAAAAGAAACTGGCTGAAGAAAACTGCCTCACCCAAGGTCACATCCCCTTCCTGGGCAGCCTACATCCAGTGATTGATCAGTGGACTTACAAAGGCCCAGCCCCTTCAGCCAACTTGGGACAACATCCAGCTCCAGAGCTCCTCTGGTTGGGAGTGGGGTACTGGTTGAATCTTTCACTGGGGACTGCGTCAGAGCCTGATTTGGCCCTCAGGATCAATCCTGCTTCCTAACCCTTCTTTCCCTCTTATTGAACCCATGAGCACTTGTTCATCTCTGCCTCAGACTCTGCTTCCTGGGGAGCCCAACCTGAATATCCTCCTCCTTCCATCATGAAGTTCCAAGCACTAGCGAATGTAGAGCATCCAGCCACAATGCCGGTGTAATAAATGCCAGTCCCTTCTCCCAGCCTAGCTCAGTTGACCCAGTATATAGTCAGCCAAATTCTTAAAGGCTACTGTAAGCATTTATTTAACCAGTATGTGTATGATGTCCCTTCTATGCCGCCAAACGTTCATTATGCAATAGAAAGCAGTCGCCACCATTACTTAAGACCCGCACAACTCTTCTGGGTGTGAATCCTGTGTTGTTTTATGACATTGCTTGCATTGCCTTTACTTCTTTATAAAACGTATCTGTGTCTTGCTATCTACCTAAGTAGAATACCCCTTAGCATTTACTATGCATGGACAGTGCATAGCCCACCCTGTACATGTAACGGCTTCTTAGTTGAATGCATTAGTGACTGAGTGACAAAAGAAGAAAGAAATTGTATGAATTTTGTTGTTTAAGCCACCCAGTCTGTGGTACTTTTTTATGGCAGCCTTAGCAAACTAATACACCCATGGTTACTTAAAAGAATTGAAACATCATACAAATGAAGAATAATACTGAATATATTACATATATAATATATATAGACACATATTATATGTGTATAACTATGGATTTTCATAAACTGCACCAGCTTGTAGGCAAGAAACTGTGAAACCAGCACCCAGGTTAAGAAATAGGACATCGTCAGCTCCCAGAAGCCACGTTTTACCTACTTCCAGTTATCCTGTTCCCCTCCGAGGGCAACCACTATCCTGGCTTCAAACAGAAAAGATTAGTTTTTGTCTTTTATATAAATGAAATCTTAGAAATATGATCAGTCTTTAATGTGTGACTGCTTTCACCCAACTCTGTTTGTGAGCACATAAGTGATCTTAGTGACTATTGTGCTGTTCACTGTTATAACTTTAAAAGTATTTTCTGTATCCTAAAACAATGTCCTCCACTAAGATGGAGTGCTAACACTACTGCTGGAAAAGTATGCCAAAATATCAATAACTTCACAGCAGAATTTAGATGTGATGAAATGTTAGGGAAAAGCTTTTTTTAAAAGAGCAATCCATAATATGCCATTCTGTTAATTTAAGAAATCCTTCTCTGAAACATAGTAATTATTTATTTAACAAGTACTTAATAGCACTTTCTGTGTACCTCGCACCATTCTAAGTGCTCTATAAATATTAACTCACTTAATCCTCATAACAACCCTATGCGGCAGGTTCTATTATCATTGTCCCCATTTTACAGTTATCTGTAAACATAGCTTATCTTTCCAGATATCTTTCCAGTTATCTGGAAAGATAAGATAAGGAAACTGAGGCACAGGTAACTTAAGTAACTTTCTCCAGGTCAGGCAGCTAGTGAATGGCAGTCCTAGAAAAGGAGAGAGGAGATGGGATTTGAAACTAAGAAGTCTGGCTCCAGTGTCTATGCTCTTAAGCACTATGCTATGAAATATTAGAGACAATGCTGAAAAAAATAAGTAGACTGTTATGACAGTTGCATATTTAGATGTATTAGGAATACATTCCTTCTTATTTTATGTTCATTGCTATGGAAAATTAGTCTTGCATTATGAGATGCCTTCAGGAATTCATCTGTTGCAAAAAAAGAAACATTCTACCACCTTCTACTGCCAGATTCTCTTTATAGAGGCTCTACTCACTTCCATTGCTGAAACTGTGCACCTCAGATTGGGACTTGAACCCACGTGCCAGGACTCAAACTCGGCCAAAACCCAGATTGGGACTTGAACCCACGTGGCCAGGACTCGAACCTGGCCAAAACCCACAGTCTTACAACTGAGATCACACACCTGGTTTCAGGACTTAATGAAGCTCAGGTACGTGACGTCTTATCGCAGAAAGAATTCAGTGAGAGACAAAGTGATGGGTAAGAAGTGGATTTATTTAGAGAGAAACACTCTCCACAGGCAGAGTGTGGGCCATCTCAGAAGGTGAGAAAGGCACCAGGGTTTGGGGGTTGTCAGTTTTTATAGGGATGGGTAATTTCATAGGCTAATGAGTGGGAGGAGTATTCCAGCTGTTTTGGGAAGGGGTGGGGATTTCCAGGAATTGGGCCACCACCCACTTTTTGATCCTTATGGTCAGCCTTGGAACTATGGTGGCACCTGTGGGTGTGTCATTTAGCTTACTGATGTGTTACAGTGAGCGTATACTGAGGCTCAAGGTCTAGTGGAAGTCAACTTGTCTGCCATCTTGGACCCATTTGGTTCTAATCAGTTTGTGTCATGTCCTCAGGCTATGTCATTCTTTCAAAGGTTGTGCTCTGCCCCCTTCCCTCCTGTTTCATTCCCACCATCATTGCCGCATCCCTCTCCAGATTTTATTATTATCCACTTTCTAGGAAGACCCTTGAACTCCTCCAGGGTCTGACTCTGGAACCCACCTAAGTAGGGCACATGCTGGCTGAGATCTCCAAAATCCCTCTTCTCATTTAAGAGAATGGTTTAAGGACACCTGCTTCACAAGGTCTGTGAGAAGACCCTCAAGATTTTCTCAATGAGAAAACCTACGAGAAATGCTTCAAACTGTGCCTGGCTCATAGTAAGTGCTACTTAACGTCAACCATGTTTCTTCCTATTACCTTCCCCCACCATATCTACCAAACTATCTGCATCTACTCCACAAGTAATTCAATAAAGACATTTTTTTTTCAACAAATGGTGCTAGGAATTGGATACCCATGTGTAAAAAGGTGAATTTATTTTTTTTTAATTAATTAATTTATTTTTGGCTGCACTGGGTCTTCGTGCACGGGCTTTCTCTGGTTGCATCGGGCGGGGGCTACTCTTTGTTGCAGTGCGTGGGCTTCTCACTGCACTGGCTTCTCTTGTGGAGCACAGGCTCTAGGCGCACGGGCTTCAGTAGTTGTGGCTCGCGGGCTCTAGAGCACAGGCTCAGTAGTTGTGGCGCACTGGCTTAGTTGCTCCACAGCAAGTGGGATCTTCCCGGACCAGAGATTGAACTCATGTCCCCTGCATTGGCAGGCAGATTCTTAACCACTGTGCCACCAGGGAAGTCCCTAAAAAGGTGAATTTAGACCCTCACCTCAAACAAAATTGAGTTACAAAAACTAAATCAATGTAAATTTAAAAAGTACAAATATGAAACTTCTAGAAGAAAAACAGGAAAAAAAATCATTACTTTGGGATGGGAAAAGATTTCTTAAATACAATACCAAAATCACAATTCATAAAAGAAAAAAAAGAAAAATCAATACATTGGACTTCATCCAAAGTTAAAACTTTTTTTTTTTGGCCATGCCCTGCAGCATGCAGGATCTTAGTTCCCCAGCCAGGGATCAAACCTGTGCCCCCTGCAGTGGAAGCATGGGGTCCTAACCACTGGACCACCAGGGAATTCCCCAATTTTAAAATTTTTGCACTTCATTAAACATTATTAAGAAAATAAAAGACAAGTCAGAACCTGGGAGAAAATATTTGCAAAGCTGATAAAGAACTTGTATCCAAGGGAATTCCCTGGCAGTCCAGTGGTTAGGACACCAGGCTTCCACTGGCAGTGGGCACAGGTTCAATCCCTGGTTGGGGAACTAAGATCCCACAAGCCACACAGCACAGCCAAACCAAAACAAACAAACAAACAAACAAAAAAACCCTTGTATCCAGAATATATAAAAAACCCTTACAACTCAATAATCAGACAAACAACCCATTTAAAAATGCCCAAAAGGGGACTTCTCTGGTGGTCCAGTGGTTAAGAATCTGCCTTCCAATGCAGGGAACGTGAGTTTGATCCCCGGTCAGGGAACTAAGATCCCACATGCCTGGGGGGTGGGGAGGGTGGGGTTGGGGGATAGGCAGGGATTGGATAAGCCCAAGCACCACAACAAAGATCCGATGTGCCACAACTGAAACAGGAGGAAAGGGGCAGGGCACAACATTTGAAAGAATGACATAGCCTGAGGACATGACACAAACTGATTAGAACCAAATGGGTCCAAGATGGCAGACAAGTCGACTTCCACTAGACCCTGAGCCTCAGTATACGCTCACTGTAACACATCAGTAAGCTAAATGACACACCCACAGGTGCCATGACAGTTCCAAGGCTGATCATAAGGATCAAAACGTGGGCGGTGGCCCAATTCCTGGAAATCCCCACCCCTTCCTGAAAAAGCTGGAATACTCCTCCCACTCATTAGCCTATGAAATTACCCACCCCTGTAATAACTGACAACCCCATACTCTGGTGCCTTTCTCACCTTCTGAGATGGCCCACACTCTGTCTGTGGAGTGTGTTTCTCTCTAAATAAAGTCACTTCTTACCCATCACCTTGTCTCTCACTGAACTCTTTCTGCAATGACACATCAAGAACTTGAGCTTCATTAAGTCCTGAAACCAGGTGTGTGATCTCAGTTGTAAGACTGTGGGTTTTGGCCAGGTTCGAGCTCTGCACGTGAGTTCAGGTCCCAATCTGAGGTGCACGGTTTCACAATGAAGATCACGCCTGCCACAACTAAGACCTGACACAGCCAAATAAATAAATAAATAAACATTTTGAAAATGAATAAATAAATTTAAATGGCCAAAAGATTTAAACAGATACTTCAGAGAGTTGTATGGTACATGAAAAGATGTTCAACATCATTAGACTTTACAGAAATACAAATTAAAACCAAATGAAGATACTACTACACAGCCATTACAATGACTATAATTAAAAATACAGACAATACCAAATTTGGGCAAATATGTGGAGAAACTGGGATCCTCATACATTGCTGGTGGGAATGCCAAAAGGTACAGCCACCCTGGAAAATAGTTTGGCAGTTTCTTAAAAAGTTAAACATAGAGACAACCTCATCCACCAGAGGGCAGACAGCAGAAGCAAGAAGAACTACAATTCTGCAGCCTGTGGAAGGAAAACCACATTCACAGAAAGACGGACAAAATGAAAAGGCAGAGGACTTTGTACCAGATGAAGGAACAAGATAAAACCCCAGAAAAACAACTAAATGAAGCGGAGATGGCAACCTTCCAGAAAAAGAATTCAGAATAATGACAGTGAAGATGATCCAGGACCTTGGGAAAAAAATAGAGGCAAAGATAGAGAAGATGCAAGAAACGTTTAACAAAGACTTAGGAGAATTAAAAAACAAACACCTAGAAGAATTAAAGAACAAACGGAGATGAACAACACAATAACTGAAATGAAATATACACTAAAAGGAATCAATAGCAGAATAACTGAGGCAGAAGAACAAATAAGTGACCTGGAAGACAAGAATGGTGGAATTCACTGCTGCGGAACAGAATAAAGAAAAAAGAATGAAAAGAAATGAAGACACCCTAAGAGACCTCTGGGGCAACATTAAACACAACAACATTCACATTATAGGGGTCCCAGAAGGAGAAGAGAGAAAGGACCCAAGAAAATATTTGAAAAGATTATAGTCGAAAACTTCCCTAACATGGGAAAGGAAATAGCCACCCAAGTCCAGGAAGAGCAGAGAGTTCCAGGCAGGATAAACCCTAGAGACACAAGCCAAGACACGTAGTAATCAAATTGAAAAAAATTAAAGACAGAGAAAAATTATTGAAAGCAACAAAGGAAAAATGACAAATAACATACAAGGGAACTCCCGTAAGGTTAACAGTTGATTTCTCAGCAGAAACTCTACAAGCCAGAAAGGAGTGGCATGATATATTTAAAGTGATAAAAGGGAAGAATCTACAACAAATATTACTCTACCTGGCAAGGATCTCATTCAGATTCAACAGAGAAATCAAAAGCTTCACAGACAAGCAAAAGCTAAGAGAATTCAGCACCACCAAACCAGCTCTACAACAAATGCTAAAGGAGCTTCTCTAGGTGGGAAACACAAGAAAAGAAAAAGACCTACAAAAACAAATCCAAAACAATTAAGAAAATGGTAATAGGAACATACATATCAATAATTACCTTAAACGTGAATGGATTAAATGCTCCAACAAGAAGACACAGGCTCACTGAAAGGATACAGAAACAAGACCCGTATATATGCTGTCTACAAGAGACCCACTTCAGACACATACAGACTGAAAGTGAGGGGATGGAAAAAGGTATTACATGCAAATGGAAATCAAAAGAAACCTGGAGTAGCAATTCTCATATCAGACAAAATAGACTTTAAAATAAAGAATGTTACAAGAGACAAGGAAGGGCACTACATAATGATCAAGGGATCAATCCAAGAAGAAAATATAACAATTATAAATATATATGCACCCAACATAGGAGCACCTCAATACATAAGGCAACTGCTAACAGCTATAAAAGAGGAAATCGACAGTAACACAATAACAGTGGGGGATTTTAACACCTCACTTACACCAATGGACAGATCATCCACACAGAAAATTAATAAGGAAACACAAGCTTTAAATGACACAGTAGACCAGATAGATTTAATTGATATTTGTAGGACATTCCATCCAAAAACAGCAGATTACACTTTCTTCTCAAGTGCGCATGGAACACTCTCCAGGATAGATCACATATTGGGTCACTAATCAAGTCTCAGTGAATTTAAGAAAATTGAAATCATATCAAGCATCTTTTCTGACCACAACGCTATGAGATTAGAAATCAATTACAGGGGGAAAAAATGTAAAAAACACAAACACATGGAGGCTAAACAATACGTTACTAAATAACCAAGAGATCACTGAAAAAATCAAAGAGGAAATCAAAAAATACCTAGAGACAAATTACAACGAAAACACGATGATCCAAAATGTATGGGCTGCAGCAAAAGCAGTCCTAAGAGGGAAGTTTATAGAAATACAAGCCTACCTCAAGAAACAAGAAACATCTCAAATAAACAACCTAAACTTACACCTAAAGGAACGAGAGAAAGAAGAACAAACAAAACCCAAAGTTAGTAGAAGGAAAGAAATCATAAAGATGAGAGCAGAAATAAATGAAGTAGAAATAAAGAAAACAATAGCAAAGATCAATAAAACTAAAAGCTGGTTCTTTGAGAAGATAAACAAAATTGATAAAACTTTAGCCAGACTCATCAAGAAAAAGAGGGAGAGGACTCAAATCAATAAAATTAGAAATGAAAAAGAAGTTACAATGGACACCACAGAAATACAAAACATCATAAGAGACTACTGCAAGCAACTCTATGCCAATAAAATAGACAACCTGGAAAAATGGACAAATTCTTAGAAAGGTACAACTTCCAAGACTGAACCGGGAAGAAACAGAAAATATGAACAGACCAATCACAAGTAATGAAATTGAAACTGTGATTAAAAATCTACCAACAAACAGAAGTCCAGGACCAGATGGCTTCACAGGTGAATTCTTTCAAACATTTAGAGAAGAGCTAACACCCATCCTTCTCAAACTCTTCCAAAAAGTTGCAGAGGGTGGAACACTCCCAAACTCATTTTATGAGGTCAGCATCACCCTGATACCAAAACCAGACAAAGATACTACAAGAAAAGAAAATTACAAACTAATGTCACTCATGAATATAGATGCAAAAATCCTCAACAAAATACTAGCAAACAGAATCCAACAGCACATTAAAAGGATCATACACCACGATCAAGTGGGATTTATCACAGGGATGCAAGGATTCTTCAATATACAAAAATCAATCATTGTGATACATCATATTAACAAATTGAAGAATAAAAACCATATGATCATCTCAATAGATGCAGAAAAAGCTTTTGACAAAATTCAACACCCATTTATGATAAAAACCCTCCAGAAAGTGGGCATAGAGGGAACATACCTCAACATAATAAAGGCCATATATGACAAACCCACAGGCAACATCATTCTCAATGGTGAAAAACTGAAAGCATTTCCTCTAAGATCAGGAACAAGACAAGCATGTCCACTCTCACCACTATTATTCAACATAGTTTTGGAAGTCCTAGCCACAGCAGGGAAGAAAAAGAAAAAAAAGGAATACAAATTGGAAAAGAAGAAGTAAAACTGTCATTGTTTGCTGTTGACATGATACTATACATAGAAAATCCTAAAGATGCCACCAGAAAACTCCTAGAGCTAAGCAATGAATTTGGTAAAGTTGCAGGATACAAAATTAATGCCCAAAAATCTCTTGCATTCCTATACACTAACAACAAAAATCAGAAAGAGAAATTAAGGAAACAATCTCATTGACCATTGCAACAAAAAGAATAAAATATCTAGGAATAAACCTACCTAAGGAGGTAAAAGACCTGTACTCAGAAAACTATAAGACACTGATGAAAGAAATCAAAGATGACACAAACAGATGGAGAGATATACCATGTTCTTGGATTGGAAGAATCAACATTGTGAAAATGTCTGTACTACCCAAAGCAATCTACAGATTCAATGCAATCCCTATCAAATTACCAGAGACATTTTTTTACAGAACTAGAACAAAAAAATCTTAAAATTTGTATGGAGACACAAAAGACCCCAAATAGCCAAAGCAGTCTTGAGGGAAAAAAACAGAGCTGGAGGAATCAGACTCCCTAACCTCAGACTATAATACAAAGTTACAGTAAAATATGGTACTGGCACAAAAACAGAAATATAGATCAATGGAACAGGATAGAAAGCCCAAAGATAAACTCACACACCTATGGTCAACTAATCTATGACAAAGGAGGCAAGAATATACAATGGAGAAAAGATAGTCTCTTCAATAAGTGGTGCTGGGAAAACTGGACAACTACATGTAAAAGGATGAAATTAGAACACTCCCTAACACCATACACAAAAATAAATTCAAAATGGATTGGAGACCTAAATGTAAGACCAGACACTGTAAAACTTTAGAGGAAAACATAGGAAGAACACTCTTTGACATAAGTCACAGCAAGATCTTTTTTGATCCACCTCCTAGAGTAATGGAAATAAAAACAAAAATAAACAAATGGAACCTAATGAAACTTCAAAGCTTTTCAACAGCAAAGGAAACTACAAACAAGACGAAAAGACAACCCTCAGAATGGAAGAAAATATTTGCAGATGAAGCAACGGACAAAGGATTAATCTCCATAATATACAGGGAGCTCATGCAGCTCAATATTAAAAAAACAACCCAATCAAAAAATGGGCAGAAGACCTAAATAGACATTTCTCCAAAGAAGACATACAGATGGCCAAGAAGCACATGAAAAGATGCTCAACATCATTAATTATTAGAGAAATGCAAATCAAAACTACAATGAGGTATCACCTCACACCAGTCAGAATGGGCATCATCAGAAAATCTACAAGCAACAAATGCTGGAGAGGGTGTGGAGAAAAGGGAACCCTCTTGCACTGTTGGTGGGAATGTAAATTGATACAGCCACTATGGAGAACAGTATGGAGGTTCCTTAAAAAACTAAAAATAGGGGCTTCCCTGGTGGCGCAGTGGTTGAGAATCTGCCTGCCAATGCAGGGGACACGGGTTCAAGCCCTGGTCCAGGAAGAGCCCACATGCCGCGGAGCGGCTAGGCCCGTGAGCCACAACTACTGAGCCTGCGCGTCTGGAGCCTGTGCTCTGCAATGGGAGAGGCCGCGACAGTGAGAGGCCCGCGCACTGCGATGAGGAGTGGCCCCCGCTCGCCGCAACTGGAGAAAGCCCTCGCACAGAAACGAAGACTCAACACAGCCAAAAATAAATAAATAAATTAATTAATTAAAAAAAAAAAAAAACTAAAAATAGATTTACCATATGACCCAGCAATCCCACTACTTGGCATATACCCAAAGAAAACCATAATTCAAAAAGACACATGCACCTCATTGTTCATTGCAGCACTATTTACAATAGCCAGGACATGGAAGCAACCTAAATGCCCATCGACAGATGAATGGATAAAGAAGATGTGGTAATATATATACAATGGAATCTTACTCAGCCATAAAAAGGAACGAAATTGGGTCATTTGTAGAGACGTGCGTGGATCTAGAGACTGTCATACAGAGTGAAGTAAGTCAGAAAGAGAAAAACAAATATCGTATATTAACGCATATATGTGGAACCTAGAAAAATGGTATAGATGAACTGGTTTGCAGGGCAGAAATGGAGACACAGATGTAGAAAACAAACGTATGGACACCAAGGGCGAAGGTGTTGTGGTGGGGGGGGATGAATTGGGAGATTGGGATTGACATGTGTACACTAATATGTATAAAATGGATAACTAATAAGAACCTGCTTTATAAAAAAGTAAATTAAAAAGTCTATGTGTTTGCAAAAAAAAAAGTTAAACATAAACTTAACATGTAACCAGGCAATTCCACTCCTAGGTAACTATCGAAGACAAGTGAAAACATATGTCCATACAAAAACCTGTACTCAAAAGTTTACAGCAGGTTCATTCATCAGAGCCAAAAACATGAAACAACGGAAATGTCCATCTACCACTGAACTGATAAATCGTGAGATAGCTGTACAATGGAATTCTATTCAATAATAAAGGAATGACTTACTGATACATGCAATAATCTAAATGAATCTCAAAAGCATTGTGCTAAATGAAAGAAGCCAGACATAAAAGACTACATACTGTAGGATTCACATGGCATTCTGGAAAAGGCAAAACTACAGCCACAGAAAGTAGAGCAGTAGTCGTTAGGTCCCATGGGTGGGAGAAAGAGATTGGTTCCAAAGAAATGTTAGAAAACAAAGCCTAACCGAGTAAATTTGAAGAGTTCATTGGCTTTATTGATTCATTTAATAAATCATTTAATTAGTTGTCAGCATCCCAACTAGCAAGTAGAAAGGTGGTGCTGTACAAAATGGAAGGTTTTTCAAGGCAGAGAGGGTGGGACAAGGAAGTAAAAAACAAACGAAAGGATTATTTCAGGCAAGATCACCTGCCATTGGGGGAAGGGCAGGGGTCTATCATGTAGATTACCTCACTAGTGTTAATCAGGAAATTCCAGACTGGAATTTTATAATTCCACTCCTGGAAGAATCTGAAACTACAATTAGGTTACAGACTAAGTTTTGGTGTGCTGACCTGGGAGTCACTTAGCACGAGTGACTCCATTTTTGGCCTACTACCTATTTTTTTTAACAGAGGCATAAGGGAATTTTGAGGGGTGATGTAAGTGTTCTAGATCATGATTGTGGTGGTAGTTATATGACCACGTATATCTGTCAAAACTTAATAAATTGTATGCTTAAAATTGGGGGAATTTTATTGTATATAAAGTATACCTCAATAAAGCTGATTTGTAAAAAATCTTAATCAGCCATTTCTGGCAGTTGCTTAGGGAACGAGCTCAATTTTCTAAAAGTCAATAAATAAAGGGGAAAATTAAGTTTTATCCTGCCTTTCCTGTGTCAAATATATTTCAAATATTGGAAAGAGGGAACATTCTTTTTTACACAAGTCCAATTAAAAAATGCTAATGGGGATTCCCTGGCAGTCCAGTGGTTAGGACTCTGCACTTTCACTGCCCAGACCAGGGTTCATTCCCTGGTCAGGGAACTACTAAGATCTCTCAAGCCGTGCAGCACAGCCAAAAAAAAAAAGCTAATGGAATGATAAAATTAGGGGGGAAAATCACCACTTTTTAACATGAGATTAAATAATGCATCTAGGCAATGAATTTCAATAGCTGCCAAAGCCATTAGGTAAAAAGCTGGTGTGGGGGACTTCCCTGGCGGCACAGTGGTTAAGAATCCGCCTGCCAATGCAGGGGACACAGGTTCGAGCCCTGGTCCAGGAAGATCCCACATGCCGTGGAGCAACTGAGCCTACGCACCACACCTACTGAGCCTGTGCTCTAGAGCTCTAGAGCCTGTGAGCCGCAACTACTGAAGCCCTCGTGCCTAGAGCCCATGCTCCACAACAAGAAAAACCACCACAATGAGAAGTCTGCACACCGCAACGAAGAGTAGCCCCTGCTCGCTGCAACTAGAGAAAGCCCGCATGCAGCAACGAAGACCCAACGCAGTCAAAAATTAATTGATTAATTAATTAATTTGTTTAAAATGCTGATGTGGGATTTTCTAATGAAGGGATCAGATTGACATCTCCTGAACTCATCCATCTTAATATCAGTAAAAATGAGACAGTCATGACATTTTGTCTATCCTGATGTGATGTAATGGGAAATACATAGTACCCCTTATGAAGTTTTCTTGCCCCCCAAATTGAAAGGAATCTGATCAAGCTTCAAGGTATAATTCCAGGAAAATTGAAAGACAGAGGAAAATGTTCAATGATACCATGAGGATGTAATTAGCCAAAATCTAAAGTGTGGGAAATTCTATAAGGCAAGTGATCTAGTCTTTGCAACAAGTAAGTGGAATGGGGTGGAGAGTGGGGGGATTGAAAAGAGAATATGAAAAAGAGAAATAGTGATAGATTAAAAGTGACTTAGGAGATATATCTCACAAACATAATATTTGGATCTTGTCTGGATCCTGACTTGAACGGACTGTAAAAGCCTTTCTGAGACAGAGGAAATTGATCACAAAGTAGGGTATGAGGTATATTAAGAAATTATTGTTGTTGTTTTAGGTATGATAATGGTATAATGGTTATAAGAAAAGGAAGAAGATAAAGAAGAAGGAGAAGAAGGGGAATGAGGGGAAGGAGGAGGAAGAGGAAGGGGGAAGGGGGAGACAAGGGGCAGGGGAGGGGAAGGAGATTCTTAACCACTAGAGATACATACTGAAGTACATACAAATGAAAGAACATATTTGGGATTTTTTTTTTAATTTATTTATTTATATTTTTGGTTGCGTTGGGTCTCCGTTTCTGTGCGAGGGCTTTCTCTAGTTGCGGAAAGCGGGGGCCACTCTTCATCGCGGTGCGCGGGCCTCTCACTATCGCGGCCTCTCTTGTTGCGGAGCACAGGCTCCAGACGCACAGGCTCAGTAGTTGTGGCTCACGGGCCCAGGTGCTCCGCAGCATGTGGGATCTTCCCAGACCAGGGCTCCAACCCGTGTCCCCTGCATTGGCAGGCAGATTCTCAACCACTGCGCCACCAGGGAAGCCCCCATATTTGGGATTTAAATACTGTAAGAAAAGGGAGAGGAAGTGGTGAAAGTTGGGTAGGGAGGAAGAAATACATAAAACAAGGAAGACAAAATATTGATTACCATTGAAGTTTAATGTGAGTACCTACAGGTTTGCTCTATTGCTCTCCCTCTACCTTTGTGTGTTTTGAAATTTTATAAATTAAAACTTTTTTAAGCTTTTGATCAGACCAAATAGAATACTTACTTTTTTATTCCTTGTTCCTCCTCCAGGCACAGCATTTTGTACCTCCTGCAGCTCAGGCCAAAATCTGGGAGCCATCCTTGATGACTGTCTTTCCCTCACTTGCCACATCCAATCCATTAGCAAGTTCCATTGACTCAGCTTCCAAAAGATCCCCTGAATCTGATTCCTCTTCACCATCTCCTCTGTGGCCAGCCTAGTCTAAGCTGTCATTAGCTCTTGCGAGAACCTCTGCCTCCCTCTCAGTGATCTCACCATTGCCCCTTCACAGTCTACTCTCCACAGAGCTCTCAGAGTCGTTTATTTAAAGCATAAATCTTATCATGTCCCTTCTCTGCTGAAAGCCCTTCAGTGGTTTTCTGCGACAATTAAAACAAATTCCAAGCACCAAGTCCGGATCGATGTACCCTGACCAGCCCTCCTGAAGTGGCCCCTGCCAACCTCCTGTTCTCTGAGAGGATTAGGGGTATACTGCCACTACTCAAATGGCCTTATTCTACTCCAAACTGTGGTGTCCTCTGAGGTTGGCAGGAAAGATCCTCTTCTGGCCCATCTCCAAACTCTACTGCTCCTCAAAAACACCGCCCCACATGCTTATGAATGAATTACTTCCTTTAGCTATTCATGTTCCTCCATTCAATCCAATACACAATACCTCTGGGAGGTGTCATTCATAAAGCTAGTTTTCCTTTGTTACACAGACATAACTTGTTTTATTGCGCTTCACTTTATTGCCCTTCCCAGATTTTAAGGTTTTTACAAATTGAAGGTTTGTAGCAACCGTGCATGGAGCAGGCCTATCAGCGCCATTTTTCCAACAGCATTTGCTCACTTCGTGTCTCGTTTTGGTAATTCTGGCAATAATCCCAACTTTTTCATGATTATTATATTTGTTATGGTGATCTGTGCTCTTCAATGTTACTATTGTAATTATTTTGGGGTGCCATGAGCTACGCCCATATGAGACAGCAAAATTAATCAATAAATATGTGGGCTCTGACGGTTCCACTGCCCAGCCATTCTCCCACCTCTCTCCCTCTTCTGGGACCTCTCTATTCCCTGAGACACAACAATATTGAGATGAGGCCAATTAATAACTCAACAAAGGCCTCTAGGGAATTCCCTGATGGTCCAGTGGTTAGGATGCCATGCTTTCACTGCCAAGGGCACGGGTTCAATTCCTGGTTGGGGAACTAAGATCCCACAAGCTGCAAGGCGCAGCCAAAAATTAAAAAATTAAAAAAATTTTTTTAATTAAAAAAAAAAAGCAAAGTCCTCTAAGTATTCAAGTGAAAGGAAGAGTCACACATCCCTCACTTTAAATCAAAAGCTAGAAATGATGAAACTTTGTGAGGAAAGTATGCCGAAAACCAAGACAGGTCAAAAGCTAAGCCTCTTGCCTCAAGCAGTTGCCCGAGTTATGGGGTGGAGGGGGGTTGCGGAGTAGGTTCTTGAAGGAAATTAGAAGTGCTACTCAGTAAACACACAATGATAAGAAAGTGAAACAGCCTATTGCTGGTATGGAGAAAGTTTTAGTGCTCTGGATAGTTGACAGAAGACCAAACCAGCCACAATATTCGCGTAAGTCAAAACTTAATCCAGAACAAAGCTCTAACTCTCTTCAATTCTGTGAAGGCTGAGAGAGGTGAGGAAGCAGAAGAAAAGTTATCCAGAGGATCTAGCTAAGATAACTAATGAATGTGGCTATACTAAACAACAGACTTTCAGGGTAGGTGAAACAGGCTTCTATTGGAAGTAGATGTCATCTTGGACTTTCATAGCTAGAAAGGAGAAGTCAATGCCTGGCTTCAAAGCTTCAAAGGACAGAATGACACTTGTTAGGGGCTAATGGAGCTGGTGATATGAAGTTAAGCCAATGCTCATTTGCCATTCTGAAAATCCTAGGACCCTTAGGAATTATGCTAAATCTACTCAGCCTGTGCTCTATAAATGGAACAACAAAGCCTGGATGACAGCATATCTGTTTACAACATGGTTTACTGAGTATTTTAAGCCCAGTGTTGAGACATACTGCTCAGAAAAAAAAGATTTCTTTTGAAATATTACTGCTCATTGGCAATGTACCTGGTCACCCAAGAGCTCTGATGAAAATGTACGAGAAAATTGATGTTGTTTTCACGCCTGCTAACACAACATCCATTCTGCAGCCCGTGGATCAAGGGGTAATTTTGGCTTTGAAGTCTCATCATTTGAGAAATACATTTCGTAAGGCTATAGCTGCCGTTGATAGTGATTCCTCTGATGATCTGGGCAAAGTCAATTGAAAACCTTCTGAAAAGGGTTCACCATTCTAGCTGCCATTAAGAACATTCACAGGAGTTTGGAAGAAGTTGACTCCAGGCAAGGTACAAAAGTACCAACTTTTACAGCTTACAATCAGGAAATCATGTGACTTTTACCAAAATCTCTTGAATTCGTCCACCACTCTCCATTCTCTTTGTAAAAATATTAAACTGAACCTGATCAGTTCAAGCCACCACCATCTTTTGCCAGCCTCTGGTCTTGCCCCTGAGGCATCCCAAATGTCTCCCTGGGGAGCGATTTTTTCAAAAGTGAATCTGATCAAGTCGCCTCACCCATCCCCCAAGGGTCTAAACATTTTGAAAAGTCCCTCATTGACCTTAAGGTAAACTTAAAACTCCTTGGCAGACAAATGGGTTCCTTCCAGATCAGGTTTGCCACTCCGCCTTACCTCGCCCCACCCTCACCCAAAAGGAATCCGAACACTTGCAGTTCCCATAGCAGAATTTTCTTGCTGGCAATAATAGCTATTTTTCTCTTTCTGTATTGCCATGGCCAGCTAGCTCCTCCTGGTCATTCATGGTGCAGCCGCATGTCATCTACTCAGGGGAGGCTTTCCTACTCTAAGTGCTCACCCTACTTTAGCAAGTTCACACTGTATTCTAATTGGCTGTTCACCTCCTAGTTCCCTATCTCTCTGTCCTTACCCTCATTCTAAGACTGTGGGTTCCTTGATGGCTGAGACTCTCCTAGTACCTCTTAGAGCACAGCATCTAGCACAACGGCAGGCATATAAGTGCTTGATGAATATTCATTGAATGGATGAATGAACAAATCAATTGACTGCTAAGGATTACCCCTATCTGCAGTACACTATTGTTTTAATAATTAAAATTTCTGCACAATACATATAATAAAATTAAAATAAAGAATTAAAAACAGATTGAAGGAAATATATGTATATCAAATACAATTTAAAGAGTTCATTTAAGTTTTCTAGGAAAATCACAGAGGCCGTAAAAGGAAGACCTAAATCTAACTGCTAACACCACCAGTGACTGTAAAGGAATAACCAGACAGATGACCTTGGCGAGGAAGAAAATGTCCCTTGGCATTTTTGTTTTCAAGGAACGGATATCCTTTCCCATATGAAGATCTACAAGTTGCAGTGGGGAAACCAGACCCCATTCTTGAACAATACCCTTCTGTTATTACATCCTTCACAAGGGTTGCTTTACAATTGATTGGGTGATGGTCTTAAACTGAGAATTTTCTGATTAGCATAATTACATCCCATCCTTTGCATCTTCCTAATTGTCCCTTTACAAATCATTTTCATATAATCACATAACCAAACTTAACAAATGTTGACAAATAAATGTCTTGTCTAGGTGGTCTTGTCCTAGAACTACAAACCTTTTTTTTTTAACTTTTTATTTTATATTGGAGTATAGTTGATTAACAATATTGTGTTAGTTTCAGGTGTATAGCAAAGTGATTCAGTTATACATGTATCTATTCTTTTTCCAGTTCTTTTCCCATTTATGTTGTTACATAATATTGAGCAAAGCCCCCTGTGCTATACAGTAAGTAGGTCCTTGTTGGTTATCCCTTTTTTTTTTTCCCAATATTTATTTTATTTTGGTTGAGCCGGGTCTTAGTTGCGGCATGCGGTCTCTTCATTGCAGCATGTGGACTTCTTAGTTGCGGCAAGCATGTGGGATCCAGCTCCCCGAGCGGGCATCGAACCCGGGCCCCCTGCATTGGGAGCGTGGAGTCTTAACCACTGTGCCACCAGGAAAGTCGTGGTTATCCATTTTCAATAGAGCAGTGTGTACAGGTCAATCCCGAACTCCTTAACTATCCTTCCCCCCCCACCCCGCACCTTTCTCCCTGGTAACCATAAGTTCGTTCTATAAGTCTCTGAGTCTGTTTCTGAACAAACCTGTTTTTAATTGATTGATATTTAGAATCCATAACTTTATTTCTGGAAACAAAAAAAGAAGAATTTTGAGACGGTTCCTAAGGGGGCAATTCGTTTTCAGATCTTGTCAAACATATTCCACGCTCCCTTTCTCCTTCGCCCTCCCCGACCTCTTCAAATCTCGTTCCTTTGGCTGGGAATCTCGCGAGATGTCGAGTTCTCATGAATTCTCCCGTGAACCTCCGCTCTTCCTTTTCCGGTCAGCGGCCTGAGGTGAGTGATTCTTCGGCGTCTCTTCCGAATGGGGAATCCTCTGGTTAATCGCTGCCATCCTGGCCTTGGCGGTGCCGATTTCGAGACCCTCGGGAGGAGGACTCTCGCGGCTACTGATTTCTCCCTGAGAGCGGCGTTCTGTGCGGGGAGACGTGTCGGAGTCCCTCGCTTGGCGCCCCGGTGCTCTCGGGCCTCAGCGGGGCGCGATGGTTGGGAATGGGGCTGGCCGGGGGTACAGGCAGGCTGTGGTGGTTCCCGACTCCGGAGGTCCAGTGTCTTCGCGGTGAGTGGTGGCTGCGAACGCAGCGCATTTGTGGCCGCATCGAGAGAAATTTGGCGGGAGGGGGGGAATAAAGTCAGGTCGGGTCGAGGCTTTTATTCAGTGGCTGAACGTAAGTGTTTCGAGTTCAAGTTCAGCGGCGCTTCATGCGGGTAATTGAAAGTGTGGAAAAAAGACTGGATTACTTGTGAAGCTGTGTGAGTAAAGGAGGTTTCTGTAGGGGGAGCCTGTAGAGGGTTGTAGTTGGGTCGAGTTACTTTCGTCGGAAGGATCCAGGCTTGGATTGAAACAGGCTGTGTTTTCTTCCAGAGGGTAAAAGGAATGATGTCCGTGTCACTAGTGTAGTGTCGGCACTGCTGTAGTCACTGGTAGTTGCACACGGGAAGAAACAGTGGATAGAAGGATGGCTGCGATGATGGCATTTCTTAGGACACCTTTGGATTAATCATGAAAACAACTACTCTCTGAGCAGCTGCTGGCAGCGTTTAGTACATAAACTGTGTAAGTTACTGTAAATATGTTGACAGAATTATACTTGCTCGTTTCCAGGTGACCTCTCAAAATGGTTCGCTATTCACTTGACCCAGAAAACCCCACAAAATGTAAGTGAACACGAAACATTTTTTATTTTGGAGTAAGAGGCAACAAGATGCCCAGAATTAACCAAAACTTTTTTTTTTTTGGTATTTTTTAGCATGCAAATCGAGAGGTTCAAATCTTCGTGTTCACTTTAAGGTATGTGAATCATAGTTATGCTCTAAAAGAGTTGTTTCACGAGTTCTAGTGAGTGTTTTTTAACCATTCTAAAAAGGTAGCTGCGGTGATGCATTTCTTAGGACACCTTTGGATTTACCGTGAAAATAAATCGATTCTGAGCAGCCACCTTTTGGTCCGTGATCATCAGTATATAATGAGCACTTTGATTTAGGATTTGTGGAATTGGGTAAAACTACAGAGAACTGTTTGAGAACCTAGTGTACATATCAAGATGTGGGATATGTAATTGTAGTTCATAAGATGATGGAGAACGTATTAAAGTGCATAAACATGCTTAGGGTTCACTTTTTTCCACCTTCAAACCAAGCCTCCCTTGGTTCAAAATCACAGATTTTTTTTCTTCATTGTATCATCTCACGTCCTAATAATGGAAAGGTTTTGGCTGTTGATAAATGTTGACATGTTGAAAATGTTAGAATTTAATGTTTAAAATTTTTGATTTTTTAAAAAAATATGGTTAACTCACAGCTTATATTATTTATACTTAGAACACTCGTGAAACAGCCCAGGCCATTAAGGGTATGCATATCCGAAAAGCCACCAAGTATCTGAAGGATGTCACTTTAAAGAAGCAGTGTGTGCCGTTCCGTCGTTACAATGGTGGAGTTGGTAGGTGTGCCCAGGTGAGAATTCATAGTTGTCATTTAAAAAGACAAACTGTTAGAGAAGGTGATTGGAGGGAGTAAGAATGGCCAAGATCTGCCTTTAATCAGGCTCTTTCTGGTTGCTGTGATGACAGTCTTAGGACACCTTTGGATTAACCATGAAAAAAAACATCTTCTGAGCAACCTTGGTGTTGGTTAAAATAAATTCGTCTTGTAACATTGATTTAAATTGGAAATGACGAATGTGCTCTCTGGTTTTGTTTTTTAGGCCAAACAGTGGGGCTGGACGCAGGGTCGGTGGCCCAAAAAGAGTGCTGAATTTTTACTGCACATGCTCAAAAATGCAGAGAGTAATGCTGAACTTAAGGTACCCAAACCATAAACATCTTTACTTTATACATATAACTTGGATTGTTATTCAGTTAAAGTTGCTTTTGTCCAGATTTATTTCCTTGACTGTCTTGCTTTCTCAAGTAGCTAAATTCTCCATTAAAAGAATTCTCTTAAATCTACCTCCAGTTTCCAACAGACCAAAATTTTTTGTCTGTAAAGCATTTCAGGAGCATGGTCTGCAGTTACTTCAAGCTTAAGTCTTTAGAATTTCCCCCCCTATAATCCCAGTACGTGCAAAAGAAACACTTTTTTTTTCTTGAGTATTTTACCAAGGGTTTGTAAACTTTCTTGTGCCATGGACCTTTTTTATACTATGGTTTGTGAATCCCTTCACAGGATATTTTTAAATACAATAAAATATGTACTATTCCAAAGGAACCAGTGTGATTGCCGTAGTAATGATTAATGTGGTTTGTTGCCTACATTCATAGTTGAGAGACATTAAATTTCAGTTAGAAGTTAAAACAGCAATGTTTAACTGAACAAAACCTGTGTCAACAAAACAGGTTTATCCGTTTGAGGAATTATCCATTACCCTTTTGCATTTGGAAAACTGGGTCAGAACTGGAATTAATGTGGGTCTGTTTAACTGTAGCCCTTCTAGCTGCTAAGCCTTGCTGTCAAAATCCTATTTATCTTCAAGGCTTAGAAATAGACACAGACACTACCAGATCCTGTAACTCCACCCCTTTATGAATGCCACTTACAAACTTTGTGCATTTAGCACGGAGTTTTGGTAGTTAGATTTAAGGAAGGACACTTAGAATAAAGGTTAAAAAAACTGCTTGAACAAATATGCTATTTAAAGTCCTAAGGATTGCCTTTCAAATTATTTTCTTAAGGCAGGGACTTGAATGATGCAGTTTGTGGTATTAAGATAAAGATGTTACCTGATTTTGTTCCAGGGCTTAGATGTAGATTCTCTGGTCATTGAGCATATCCAGGTGAACAAAGCCCCCAAGATGCGGCGCAGGACATACAGAGCTCACGGTCGGATCAACCCATACATGAGCTCTCCCTGCCACATTGAGATGATCCTTACTGAAAAAGAACAGATTGTTCCTAAACCAGAAGAGGAGGTTGCCCAGAAGAAAAAGGTAAATTACTTAAGTCTCTGCTCAGTTTCATTTGGTACGTTAGATTTGTGGTTGCTGTGATGACTAACTTAGGACACCTTTGGACTAACCATGAAAGGAGACTATTCTGAACAACCAGCAACCTCTTCTAACCATTTTATTTTGGCTTTCATATGTCTCATTAGTTTCTTGATTAACAGTGAATAGTAACTTTGTATTGTTCAGTTTGTTAAAACCATGTGATTATCTGCTGATGTCCATAGCCAGTTCAAATGCAACATGTCCAAAACTGGGCTCTCCTCCCTGCCCCCAATAAGCTTGTTTTCAGTATCTGATTACATTTAGTTCTTTAAGCCTGAAACCTGGGAGTGATTCTTCACACCTAATGGATTTGTCTTCTATTGATTTTATCATTAAATATTATCCTCCATCCTTGCTGCCACTTAGTTCTTACCAGCTGGGCACCCTGCCTGCAGTCTTGGTACTCTCCTGCTTACTCTGATGTCCTCCTGGCTGCCCTTCTCCCCATACCACTTCTCTACGCCAAAGGACTCTTTGTGTTGTTCCCTTTATGTTGAAATTTCTGATTACTCTTTCATTGAGATACAGCCTTCTGGAATCTTAATAGTGCTTTTTTCTTTTTCCCAGATATCCCAGAAGAAATTGAAGAAACAAAAACTTATGGCCCGGGAATAAATGCTGCAAAAAATAAATGCAAATAAAAGTAAAAGCAGAGTGTTGGTTGTCTTAATTGGTAAATCTATTTCAAGTGTCATCACAAAATGGATCAAATGAGTTTTCATAAAACATGCTATTTTGCATCTGTTAGTGCTTTGCATAAAATGGAATTAGAACATGGGGAAATTTCTGAATCTCTTTTCCACCCACTTTATTGATATTTAACACACTGTACAGTCTTCAGTAGCATTTAGTATATTCAGTTATGCATCCATCAGCACAATGAATTTTAGAGTTTTTCATGATCCCAAAGAGGAACCTGGGTAGTGGTTGGCTGTCACCTCCCCCCAATCCAGTGCTAGGTGACTGTTTACCTATTTCTGACTGTAGATTTGCCTATTCTGGACAATTCATTTAAATGAAATTACAGTGTGACCTTCCTCGCTGGCTTTGACTTTTTCAGGGTTGTAGCATGTACCTGTGGTTCATCATATAAATAATCAGACATTTGGGGCTTTTTTTCTTTTAGCTACTATTAGTGTTGCTGTGAACTGTAAAAGTTCTGTGGGCATGTTTTCCTTTCACTTAGGTGTACACCAAGAGTGGAATTCCAGGGTCATAAGGTAATTTTAACATTGGAGGAACTGCAGGACTCCTAAAGCAGTGCCGTTTACAGTGCGACCAGCAGTGTATGAAGGTTCGAATTTCTTCATCGCCTAGATGTCGCTGATTATTAGCTGTCCTAGTGGGAGGGAAGTTGTATACCCATTTCTTGTAAAAAATAACCGCTCAAAGGTGACGATGTTAATTTCCCCTGCTCTTCAATTTAAGACCCTAGTAGCAGGGTGTGTAGCTTAGCGACAACTGCGTTCGTAAATAGCCTAGCCATCACCGCAAGCTTCCCAGTTGGTGGTGAGCCACCGGTACAGGCGCTTATCCTCTCCTGGGTCAGCGTCGTGGATCTTGTTCCGGTGACTGGGCGGCTGGGGAGCACAGCGCTTCCGCCTCGCCCGCAAGCTCTAAGCTGACTGCCCGGGCTGCGCCGGAAGCCGCCCCCGTCCCCGCAGGGCGTCACCGTTACGTCGGGTGCGTCCTCAGGCTGACGCAGGCGCGCCTTTGTCGGTCCCTCTTGCGGTGCCCATTGGGTTGGCTGCGGCACGTCCCCCCGCGACCCTCCCTCCGGAAGCGTGGACACTGCCACTGGGGCTTGGTGGCCACGGGTGAGCGGGGCCGGGTGAGTCTGGGCTGCGGCCGGGGCTTCGGGGCGCTGCGCGTTCTCCTGCCCTCACGGTACACCAGCGCCCCTGCCCTGTCCCTCCCCCTGCGTCGGTCTCCACCTCTTCCTGCCTCCGTCCGCCTCTCTTTGCCTCAAGATCCGCTCTCTGGCCTGCATTGTCGGTATCACTTTTTATCGTCGTCGCCACCGTTCGCTGGTACTCTCCACTGTCTTTCAGTCCTTGCCTTTGACTTAGCCTGTCCCGCTCTCTTTTGTCTCCAGTGAAGTGATCCGCCGACTGGTCACTTAGAGGAAGTGGAGTTCCCCCGCCACAGCTGCTCTTGTTCTCATAGAGCCTCCGCCTTTTCCTGTTCCATTGTATTGGACTAAGTCGAATGCAAGAAATTCCTCTCCTCCACGTTTCAATCCATCTTTCTCGCTGTGTTGTATATTCGAGAATTGGCTTGGAGGGAGTAAATAAAACCATGATTTTATCAATTTATCGTAGTCACCTTCTAGACCTTTCTAAGCCATAATTATAACAAAAGTAATTAGTACTAATTGTTCTTGAGAATTCATTTAAAGCACAATTTCAAGTAGGTAAAAACCTGAATCTTTATGATGGAGGGATTGCCTGTCATCGTATTAGCCTAGTGCTCGGTAGCATTGCCAGTTGTTTTGAAGGGTTTAGTTGCATTTGAAAGTTTGGTAGAAAGGGGAATAACATGATGATCGTGTTTTGGGGAGAGAAAATGCAAGAGCACTGAGCTAGGAAACCAGAATTAGGAATTCTGGTCTTAGCCAGTTCTAGTTACTAGTTACCTGAAGTGTGGACTTTGGACAGGTTACAACTTTTGGATGTGTTTGGGTTTTGTTTTGTTTTTTTCTTATGGTAGCAGCATTTACGTAGTACTTAATATATGCAGACACGGTTCTGAGCTTTGTACTCCTATTAATTTGTCTCATCCACACTACATCCCTGTGAGATCGGTACTATTATTGTCTTCTTTTTACGCATGGGAGAATTAAGGCACAGTCTGGTTAAATAATTTGCCCAGGAACACTATCTAGAAAATGGTGAAAGCAGGGCTGAAATCCAGGCAGCTGCCAGCCATCCTGTTTGATTATTATGCTGTGGTACCTAAACCAGTAAGAAGTATTTTCAGCTCAGATTCTAAATGTCTAGTAGCCAAAAATTATGATTCCTTGAAAAATGCTGAAAAAGACTCTTGCTTGTTTGGCTTATTTTGATCAGAGGATATATTCTTTAAAATTTTGGAACAAAATATTTTGGCAAATTCTAAAATTATTTTAATTTGTCTAGGGGACTGTTTTAAAGACTCCAGTTATGAATCCCTTATAAAATAGTTGGTCATTCCCTGATACACATTTACATTTTTATTTGTTTACAGCTCTTGTAATTCATTTCAAAGCCACATTCAGATTGGATTATGTATACCACTCTTCACTTGTGTTGTGAATCATTTTAAATTGCCTGAGCGTAGCAGTACTTAATCATTTACCACTAAATACTACTTAGCTTACAATATTTTGAAAATAAGTTTAACGTGCTGAATTATTAGCCTTATGCACTGTTCTGAAGTTTCTTAGTTTTTAAAGCCTTTGCTAAGGGATTAAAAATTCTTGTAAATTTAAGAGGTCTTCGGTTTAATTGTGTGTTATGGAAGTAGTATTGGCTCTTTTTCAAGAAATTGCTGATCTTGAGAAATTCCAAGTTGACTTCTAATTATCAAGGAAATTTAGGTGTTAATTTTTGGAAATGGACAATTGACTTATACCAATAATACTAAATAAAACTTTTATTACTCAATACCCCTTTATTGCCATTAAAAAGCAAAAGCAAATCTGTCAAGGGAGAGTTGTTGGCTGGGAAAGACCAGCCAGTATGCAGCCTAGAGGTCTTCCAAAGTGATATCATAGTGAGTTCCATATTACAAGATTTGCCCTTAGCATTGTTCAGTCCTTGGAGATGATTAGGCCCTGGGAGTTAATTCACACTAAACTGGCGTATGTCAAAATTACCAAATTCCTTAATGTTTGTGTGCCTCCTTTTCTTTATCCGTAAATGGAAATGCCAGGGTACCCAACCTCACTGGGTGTTTTGAGGATTAAATGAGTTGATACATGTAAAGGGCTTAACTGCCTAGCACCCCGCAAATGATGGTGTCATTCCTTTATCATCAAATTTATGGTTGTGGAGCAGTGATTGGAGAGGTTTGGAGGCAGGCACCTCACTATTATTTTCAGGTCTACCACTTGTTATTCCTTTACCTTGTAGATAGCAGCATTTTAATTTAATAGACTCTTGCTTTAAGCTAATACCTGTAGTGTGATTTAAGTTTTTCCTTCAGTGTAGAAATAGTCTTTTCATATATCTTAATCCTTTTACCTGAAGGTAAATTCCTTCAGTCATTAATCTATGATGATCTAATTTGTTCTTTCTTCTTGTTTATCAAGAGTTCAGGATCTCAAGCCTGGGACAATGGTGTGCATTCCCTGCATCGTCATTCCAGTTCTGCTCTGGGTCTACAAAAAGTTCCTGGAACCATATATATACCCCCTGATTTCTCCCTTTGTTAGTCGTATGTGGCCTAGGAAAGCTATACGAGAATCCAATGATAAAAACAAAGGCAAAATAGACTGTAAGGTAAGAACATTAAAATGCCTTGAATAAGGGGGGGTGGGGATGCAGGATGAAATACTTGGCTTTTGGAAAGGCAGGTTCTTCCAACCAGAAGCTTCATTAATGTGTCTAAATTTCCTTCTTTTTTAAAATAGGGGTTTGGGATTTGTATTTGTAATTAACGTTTGATTTAAACTAAGGTTTTAAACTAGTCCTCTGATTTATGCATTTGCTTCTTGCGTTATGGCCAAGATAATAACCAGTATCTCCTGAGTGGTAAGAGTAATGGTAAATAGTTAATAAATAACAAGAGATGATTCTAAAATAAGCCAAGTTTCACTGATTGATAACTTTGATAAGAGATTTAATTGGTAGGATCATAGAGGTATTTTTTTTTTTAAACAAAATGGAGTTATTTTTTGAAATGAATATTTAGACAACTCTGTTGTCTTTAGTGTTGGTGATTGTTAAATACAACTTTGTGTTCAACTGCACAAATTTAGCCATCCTGCACATTTCTGGAAGTAGTTTTTTCATTCTGAAGTTTGTTGTCTGTTTTTAAAGAGAATATCTCTTAAAATGTATGTCTGTTTGTTATAATAATATCTAAAGTGGTTTTTCATTTTAGGGTGCAGACATAAATGGATTACCGACAAGAGGACCAACAGAAACCTCTGATAAAAAGAAAGACTAAAGTGATGGTCCCAAAGGATGTCATTGTTTTAAAAATGGATCTGATAGTCTGAAGCACCTTCTTTGTACTTGTCTCTGATCTTTTTCCCTGAAACCAGAATTTGGGTTCGATAGTTTAGATATTTACCTGACACTAATCAGGAAATACCTGGTATTTGTATTTAAAATGTAGCTAGTTATATTTAATGACCTCATTCCTGAGTTCCTTTTTCATTAAAGTAGCTTTCATTTCTTTTATTGCAGTTTTAAAAATATGAATAAAGAAAAGGTTTGTGCCAGTAGACACTGTTACTAAATCAGTCCCTAAAAATCCTTGGGCCTCTAGCTTTTATTCAGGCTCTTCAAATTTGAGGAGCATAATTTTACTGTGAAAGAGTGCAGTGAGACTGTGCAGTGAAATGAAAGGTAGTTTTTGGAGATGATAATGACTTGAAACATAAAGATGTAATTACTGTCTCACTCAATGGAGCAGCTTATCTATGAGAGAAGTAATTACTGTTTATTGCTCTGAGGAAGAAAAGACAGGGAAATGGGGTAACCTCTCTGAAAAATGGAACATCTTTTACGTAAATTGCTAATGTATATTATAAAATTCTAATTCTTGTCGCATTCCTTCTGTTCCTACGAATGTATTAAATATTCAGTTTAGCTTGTTGTTCTTTTTTCTTTTAAAATATAAATACTTAAAAGTAAGATTTTTTAACCACATCAGAAATCAGGATTGTAATAGTGTGATGGCATCCGGATAGTTATGGGGCAGCGATATTTTTTTTCTTCTTTTTTTTTAAAGTTTAGATTGTATCAGTTATTTTGTTCCATAATAAGACACCAAAATTCGTGGTTTTCAGCAACAGTGACGTTCCTGGATAGTTATTTGCTGGTCTGGGCCTCTCCACATGATCTTTCATCCCCGGGCCTCTTCATTTTAGCGTAACGATCTATAAATATTCAAAGACGATGAGACATATCTTTATAGAATATTTATTTTCACTGAAGCAAGGAGAAGTTAGAAAGGACTCCCCGCCTTGGGTCCCCAGTGAAGTCCTGGGTCCTAACTGAGGCTCTGTTAAGCTGTGTCTGGTCAAGTCATTGATCCACCTTGGACTTCCTTTGATATAAATATGTTTCAACTTTTCTGCCCCAGCCTACCTGAAGGAGATAAGATAAATTCTCATTAGCAACTAAATCCAGTTGATTAGTTTGTTTTTTAAGGTATTAAAAACTATATTATGAAAATAGCAGATGTTCATAGTAGAACAATGCAAGGGCAGGTTAAATGAAAAGTTAATGTTCTTTCTCTACTCTCATTCCTTTGTTCTAGCTCCACAGATGTAACCACTATTAGCTTTTTGTATAGCCTCCTAG
Source organism: Balaenoptera physalus (assembly GCF_965194825.1). Taxonomy (NCBI): domain Eukaryota; kingdom Metazoa; phylum Chordata; class Mammalia; order Artiodactyla; family Balaenopteridae; genus Balaenoptera; species Balaenoptera physalus. The sequence continues at coordinate 25,013,943 of NC_138897.1, forward strand.
CAACTTTCTTAAAATATATCATTTTTAAAAAATCAAATAAGGTCTATAATGTCCTTACTCCCATAGTCCCCAAAGGCTTTACTCATTCAGCTCTTGCTTTTGTTTAGGATTTATCTTCCTATTTTAGGTGATACATGTATACTGCAGTTTTTAGAGCTATCAACTTTAAACATTATTGACTTCCTTTCATGGTTGAGATATAGCTGTTTTACACTGTAGTCCCTCTGCTTCTCCCACACATCCTCCAGATGTGTGTTTGTAAATTTTGGTTAAGTCATTGATCAGTGTGTATATCATGATGCATGCTCCAGATGTTTTCCATTTGCCCCTCCAAGTCTCTGCTCCCTCACCCTACTCTCCTGCTTAAGAAAGCTGTATGGACTACATCAACAGGCTTCCTATGACCTCTGGGATCTGTTGGTTTGGCCAGTGGTATCTGCAGCAGGAGATGGGAGGGAGTGAAGGAAAGAGTGAGGTCAGGGTATTTATTCCCTTGGCTCCTTCCCTTCAAGGTCCCTTCAGGTCAGATGTGTTCCTCAGCCAAAAGTCACTGTACCTCTTGGTGACCAACTCCACATGACCCCTTTCAGTTTCCACTGATGTCTCCCTCTCCTTGTCTTTTTGGGCCTAGGGTTGATGGCATCGGTTACTACTGGCTTTGGGTCACTGCTTTATCTTGAGCGTACCGTCTGCTTCTTGCTGGACACTGATAGGATGAGCAGGTGACTACTGCTCACTGCATAGATTGTGAGTGTAGTGCGATTGAGTTTCCCTTCACTTAGAGCATTGCTTGCCTGCAGTTACTCATTACCTTTTTCTCCCCGTACACTTCCTCCATTGACTAGTTGTTGCCTAGGCCCGAGGCACAGTGGCAGTCCTTGGGACTTTTCTTCACCACTCCTATGTTGGATCTCTTGTTCCCTGGATCCCATATCTTCCTCTGTTGGTTTACTCCTTCATTTTTCCTGTAGCATACCAGTTTTTCTAATTCAGTACTCTTAAAAAGTTGAGACACATAATTTTGAAAAGTGATCCCCCAGATCATTCCAGTTCATTTAAACCTACCTTCCTGAGAATCACTGGTCTTCTAAGGCCTTTTCTGCTTCTAGCAGTCTTCCACTAGAGCACTGGTTCCCAATCTTGTATTTTCACATACTAGTAAAAAAATATTTTTTAAAAACTTGAGGGGGCTGGTACACTGTTGCCAACTTTTTATTTTGCCAAGTGGGAATATATTAAAAGGCTGTGACTTATTATCACCATTATTTCATAAAAGAAGACATTTTGACACCAAAAGAGTGAAGAGGAACATGGGAATAAAGGATAACAGTAGCCCATTAGTGTGAATACGTTTATAAAAGATATCTTTGTTTTCGTGAGAAATTCACAATTTTGTCCATATTTTTCTTTTTTTTTTTTTGTCAAGAGCTTTTTCTGCATCTATTGAGATGATCATATGGTTTTTATTCTTCAATTTGTTAGTATGGTGTATCACATTGATTGTGTATTTTGAAGAATCCTTGCATCCCTGGGATAAATCCCACTTGATTATGGTGTATGATCGTTTTAATGTGTTGTTGGATTCTGTTTGCTAGTATTTTGTTGAGGATTTTTGCATCTATATTCATCAGTGATATTGGTCTGTAATTTTCTTTTTTTATAGTATCTTTGTCTGGTTTTGGTATCAGGGTGATGGTGGCCTCATAGAATGAGTTTGGGAGTGTTCCTTCCACAATTTCCTGGAAGAGTTTGAGAAGGATGGGTGTTAGCTCTTCTCTAAATGTTTGATAGAATTCACCTGTGAAGCCATCTGGTCCTGGACTTTTGCTTGTTGGAAGATTTTTAATCACAGTTTCAATTTCATTACTTGTGATTCGTCTGTTCATATTTTCTGTTTCTTCCTGGTTCAGTCTTGGAAGATTATACCTTTCTAAGAATGTGTCCATTTCTTCCAGGTTGTCCATTTTATTGGCATAGAGTTGCTTGTAGTAGTCTCTTAGGATGCTTTGTATTTCTGCGGTGTCTGTTGTAACTTCTCCTTTTTCATTTCTAATTTTATTGATTTGAGTCCTCTCCCTCTTTTTCTTGATGAGTCTGGCTAATGGTTTATCAATTTTGTTTATCTTCTCAAAGAACCAGCTTTTAGTTTTATTGATCTTTGCTATTGTTTTCTTTGTTTCTATTTCATTTATTTCCACTCTGATCTTTATGATTTCTTTCCTTCTGCTAACTTTGGGTTTTGTTTGTTCTTCTTTCTCTCGTTCCTTTAGGTGTAAGGTTAGATTGTTTACTTGAGATTTTTCTTGTTTCTTGAGGTAGGCTTGTATAGCTATAAACTTCCCTCTTAGAACTGCTTTTGCTGCATCCCATAGGTATTGGATCGTCGTGTTTTCATTGTCATTTGTCTCTAGGTATTTTTTGATTTCCTCTTTGATTTCTTCAGTGATCTCTTGGTTATTTAGTAACGTATTGTTTAGCCTCCATGTGTTTGTGTTTTTTACGTTTTTTTCCCTGTAATTGATTTCTAATCTCATAGCGTTGTGGTCAGAAAAGATGCTTGATATGATTTCAATTTTCTTAAATTTACTGAGGCTTGATTTGTGACCCAATATGTGGTCTATCCTGGAGAATGTTCCGTGTGCACTTGAGAAGAACGTGTAATCTGCTGTTTTTGGATGGAATGTCCTATAAATATCAATTAAATCTATCTGGTCTATTGTGTTATTTAAAGCTTCTGTTTCCTTATTTATTTTCATTTTGGATGATCTGTCCATTGGTGTAAGTGAGGTGTTAAAGAACCCCACTATTATTGTGTTACTGTCAATTTCCTCTTTTATAGCTGTTAACAGTTGTCTTATGTATTGAGGTGCTCCTGTGATGGGTGCATATATATTTATAATTGTTATATCTTCTTCTTGGATTGATCCCTTGATCATTATGTAGTGTCCTTCCTTGTCTCTTGTAACATTCTTTATTTTAAAGTCTATTTTATCTGATATGAGTATTGCTACTCCAGCTTTCTTTTGATTTCCATTTGTATGGAATATCTTTTTCCATCCCCTCACTTTCAGTCCGTATGTGTCCCTAGGTCTAAAGTGGGTCTCTTGTAGACAGCATATATGTGGGTCATGTTTTTGTATCCATTCAGCAAGCCTGTGTCTTTTGGTTGGAGCATTTAATCCATTCACATTTAAAGTAATTATTGATATGTATGTTCCTATGACCATTTTCTTAATTGTTTTGGGTTTGTTTTTGTAGGTCCTTTTCTTCTCTTGTGTTTCCCACTTAGAGAAGTTCCTTTAGCATTTGTTGCAGAGCTGGTTTGGTGGTGCTGAATTCTCTTAGCTTTTGCTTGTCTGTAAAGCTTTTGATTTCTCCATCGAATCTGAATGAGATCCTTGCTGGGTAGAGTAATCTTGGTTGTAGGTTCTTCCCTTTCATCACTTTAAGTATATCATGCCACTCCCTTCTGGCTTGTAGAGTTTCTGCTGAGAAATCAGCTGTTAACTTTATGGGAGTTCCCTTGTATGTTATTTGTCGTTTTTCCCTTGCTGCTTTTAATAATTTTTCTTTGTCTTTAATTTTTGCCAATTTGATTACTATGTGTCTCGGCGTGTTTCTCCTTGGGTTTATCCTGTATGGGACTCTGCACTTCCTGGACTTGGGTGGCTATTTCCTTTCCCATGTTAGGGAAGTTTTTGACTATAATCTCTTCAAATATTTTCTCGGGTCCTTTCTCTCTCTCTTCTCCTTCTGGGACCCCTATAATGCGAATGTTGTTGCGTTTAATGTTGTCCCAGAGGTCTCTTAGGCTGTTTTCATTTCTTTTCATTCTTTTTTCTTCATTCTGTTCCGCAGCAGTGATTTCCACCATTCTGTCTTCCAGGTCACTTATCTGTTCTTCTGCCTCAGTTATTCTGCTATTGATTCCTTCTAGTGTAGTTTTCATTTCAGTTATTGTATTGTTCATCTCTGTTTGTTCTTTCATTCTTCTAGGTCTTTGTTAAACATTTCTTGCATCTTCTCAATCTTTGCCTCCATTCTTTTTCCAAGGTCCTGGATCATCTTCACTATCATTATTCAGATTTCTTTTTCTGGAAGGTTGCCTATCTCCACTTCATTTAGTTGTTTTTCTGGGGTTTTATCCTGTTCCTTCATCTGGTACATAGCCCTCTGCCTTTTCATCTGGTCTCTCTTTCTGTGAATGTGGTTTTTGTTCCACAGGCTGCAGGATTGTAGTTCTTCTTGCTTCTCCATATTTTTCTTTTTATGGTTGGTAAAAACTTTTTTTTAATTAATTAATTAATTTGTTTGTTTATTTATGGCTGCATTGGGTCTTCTTTGCTGCGCGTCAGGCTTTCTCTAGTTGCAGTGAGCAGGGGCTGCTCTTCGTTGCGGTGCGTGGGCTTCAGTAGTTGTGGCACATGGGCTCAGTAGTTGTCGCACACGGGCTCTAGAGCGAAGGCTCAGTAATTGTGACACACAGGCTTAGTTGCTCTGTGGCATGTGAGATCTTCCCGGACCAGGGATCAAACCCGTGTCCCCTGCACTGGCAGGCAGTTTCTTAACCACTGTGCCACTAGGGAAGCCTGGTTGGTGAAAGCTTATCACCTATTCTTGGACTGGACTTGGTAGCCACTGTTCTATACCACACAACTATTCTCTTGCCCCTCACCCCAAAAATCAATTCTGACATGTCAGTCTATATTATATATATGTTAAGTGTAGAGTCTAGGGTTAATGAAATCATGAGGGCAAGCTTCTTAGCTCACCTGATCAAGGGATCCAAAAGCCAGTCAGCAATTATTTTATGTCTAAATTCACAAAATATGTGTATACTGGAATACTATGTAGCAGTGAAAAATGAAAACTCAAAAGTAATTATGTTGCATGATGTATGAAGAGTGGTTACTTCTGGGGGATTGGAAAGAAGAATAAGTGAGCTTTCTAGGGTGCTGGAAATGTTGTCTATCTCCATGTGATTGGTGGTTACACAGATATATATTGAGAAGATATACATAAGAGAAGAGTTAGATACAACCTTAACATTTGTCAGTTTACTATAGGCAAGTCAATAAAAAAGTAAATAAAAAAGTAAATATAAAAGTGAATTCTTCGATGTATGCATCCACATGGGTGAATCTCGAAAAAAAATTTGAGTGAAAAAAAGCCACAAAATAATCATGCTGAATGATTTTTATATAATTCAAAAACAGGCAAAACTAAACAGTATTACCAAAGTGGTAAAACAATTTCTAACAATCTTGAGAATAATTAGCATAGAAGTTAGGATGGTGTTTACCTCAGGGGAGAGAGATGCAATCAAGGAGAAGCACAGAGAGGGCTTTCTGGGATATTGCTACTGTGAATGAAAAATGTTGCCTGCCATATCAGTAAACAAGGGATGCTGCAGCCATCAAGCCATCACATTACAGCAGCAATCCCCCCACCCCCGCAACACTGAGCTCTAAGGGAACTCAGGGTGGAGACAGGATGCCTGCCACCAAGCCCTCAGCCACTGCAACCACACCCCAATGGTGCACTCTGAGGAGACTCGGGATGGAAAACACAGGATACTGGCCCTAGATAGCTGAGGTGCTTTTCAAAGGAATGATTTCAATGAGCCCATACTTTTGCATCTCCCCATACAGAGAAAAGTGCTAAATTCATTAACTTGAGATGACTGGTTTTCTTTAATTAACAATAATCTTTTGATGTCTGACTACCTGGTTTTTGTTACAAAACCCCCATATATCCTGGCTCCTCCCTTACCTCTTCGGAGCAGTCCCTCCGAGCTATCTGAGAGGCTGTCTTCTGAGTTTGGGTCCTCAGAGAGTCCACCGAATAAAACATAATTCTCTACTCTTAGGTTGTGCAATTTTTTTTAGTCGACGCTACTATTTCTTAATTGGGTAGTGGGTTTAACAATACTGTTCTTTAAGTTGTGTCCCTTAAATATTTCTTCTCATGACATGTTTCACAATTTAAAAAACAGCAGCATGGGTCACCTCCCCAAACCTTTTACTTACCAATGCATCTTTCCTAGAGTTTAATATTATTCTACAACTAATACATTAATGTATTCTTATTGTAAAGTATTTTAAAAATACAGATAGTGGGACTTCCCTGGTGGTGCAGTGGTTAAGAATCCATCTGCCAATGCAGGGGACATGGGTTTGAGCCCTGGTCCGGAAAAATCCCACATGCCGTGGAGCAACTAAGCCCGTGTGCCACAACTACCGAGCCTGTGCTCTAGAGCCTGTGAGCCACAACTACTGAGCCCACGTGCTGCAACTACTGAAGCCTGTGCACCTAGAGCCTGTGCTCTGCAACAAGAGAAGCCACCGCAGTGAGAAGCCTGCGCACCACAACGAAGAGTAACCCCGCTCGCTGCAACTAAAGCCCTGATGCAGCAACGAAGACTCAGTGCAGCCAAAAATATAGATAGATAGATAGATAGTATAAAAATCCCTCCTGACCCCCTTCCTAGATTTTTTTTTTTATGGTGCCGTATTTTTTTTTCTTATTGTTGACTTTGAAGATAGACTTTAAACAATCTGAAGGAAAAGAAATTATCACATGAACAATCTGTTTTTGTTTTTTGTTTTTTTCTTCCGTTTTTAGTTGTGCCGTTATTCACCTTTATTCATTAAAAATGTACTTGTTTTAAAGACCCTGTAAATAGAATGACCACCCACTAATGTGGGATATGAGTAAGTCGCCCCTCTCAGCGTGATATTTTTGTCTGTAAAAAGCAGAGTGTCTTATAGGAATCTTACTGATCACACAGTAGTTACAAGAATGTCAGATATAATGATGTATACAATCTAAACAAGTCAGGCTAATTAAGAATTTACATAATGTAAAAATGTACATATTAAAAGTTAGCCATGTGGACAGATGCGTGTGTCGGGAAGAGTAGCTGATTGGGGTTGAGGGCCCGTATGCAGTAATATTGCTTTTTCTTCCTCAGTTACCATAAATAAGTGCCACTCACAGATACAAGTTTTCCACACACATCTAAACATACAAGGGTTCATGGTGACCTGCTAATGTCCAGTCTCAAGTGGGTCTGTGATCCTTCTGTGATAGCTCTCACAAAAATAGTACATAGTGATCCCCATGCGGGTAGTAGGAAGCACTGGTTATTTATTCTAGTCGGACTTTGAAAATGTTTAACGTTTGATGTTGATATCTGTGAAGAACATGTTTCCTTTTGCTCTTTTCAAAACTGACATGCACATGGAGTGGGGGAATTTTGATGACTGCTTGACCTAACAGTGATAACTGAAATACTCTTAGAAATGCTTTTTAATAACATATTTTAGTCACACACTTAACATAAAACGTGGATCATCTACAGCTTTAAGCCAAAAGGTAGAGAAAGTGTATCTCAATTTTAATGCTTTTAGTTTAGCGGTAGTTGTGACGTATGGGCTTAGGTGCTCCGCGGCATGTGGGATCTTCCCGGACCAGGGCTTGAACCCATGTCCCCTGCATTGGCAGGCGGCTTCTTAACCACTGTGCCACCAGGGAAGTCCCTGTGCTGTTGTTATAATAAAAATCAAAATAATATATAAACATTGAGAATAGACGACAGACGACTGGGCTTAAAACAGATTGTTCAGACACAAGAGCAGTCACTGTCGCCACAGTCGGAGCCGTGGCAGCCGCCGCCTGGAGCCTCCAGAACCCTCCACCTCGCCGCCCCCGCCCAGCCTGCCGCGCCATGCCGTCAGAGAAAACCTTCAAACAGCGCCGAACCTTCGAACAAAGAGTAGGAGATGTCCGACTTATCCGAGAGCTGCATCCTACCAAAATCCCGGTAGAATGATACAAAGGTGAGAAGCAACTTCCGGTCTTGGATAAAACAAAGTTCCTGGTGCCTGATCACGTCAACATGAGTGAGCTCATCAAGATAATTAGAAGGTGCTTACAGCTCAACGCTCATACACCCAGGTATAACAGCCCATTTTCCTTAGCAAGATGACGTAACTCTGTGGAAGTCATCATAGATCTTCACACACTGGTGGTGTTGGCATAAAGACCTCTGAGATGACCTTCTCTAGTAAGAGTGGGCTCTGCAGCCAGACTGCCTGGATTCGAATCATTACTTGCTAGCTTTGTGATGTTGGGAAGTTTAACTTCTTGGGACTGTAAAACCAGGACGATAAATAAGTATTCTGGAGGGTCATAATGACCATTAAGTGAGTTAATATACCTGAAACTTTTACCACAGTGCCTGGTATGGGTAGGTGTCTTCAAAACATCGTTAGCTAATATTAGTTTGTGACTCATCCTAATTTGGCCCCAGCAGGAAGGAGACACCGACAACTGCACAGTAACCCCTCTAAGTCCTCCAGCAGCGAGGCAGTGGACAGCTCCTCTTAGGACCTGTGGTGGTCTGGCTGTCCAAACAGCTTTCTCGCAAGGCTTAGCCTCAGGGCTCCGGGTAAGGAAAGATGAACAGGGACTCTGTACACTTAGATGTATAGCTGGGCTCTCCTGCAGGCAGGAGGGATTTGAGAACTAACTGGGTAGCCTCTCACTCGGCCAGGCAGGCAGGCAACACTCTGGACCTGAGGAGTCACTGCCTCTGAGTATTCAACACTGTCCGCGTCAGTGTCTTACCTGACTGCTCAGGGCGGGCATTGCAGGGGATTCGTCATCACTGCCTACAGGGAGGCCGAGGGGACTGCTCAGTCCAGTCATCTGCACAGCTTACTGGCTGTGTGTCCTTGGCTGAGTTCTCTCATGTCCCTAAGGCTCAGTTCCTCACCTCTAATATAAAGAAACTTGGATAATTGCCAACGTCCCTTCCCAGGTGCGATTTTATTTGACTGTCTGTTCATCCAGCCTATGCTTGAACACATGTAGTGATCAGAATCTCATTTTTCTTCCAGGTAGACCATTTCATTCATAGTAAGCTTAATTTCACTTCACAGCCTATTGTGAAATGTTTTCCAGGCCATTAAATAAATTTCTACATCGACTCTTTCTCACAGAATTGCTTGCAGATTTAAATAAAATAACAGTGCATAGGTCATAGCAAACAATCCACAATGTGAATTGTTAATTATTAGTATTGATCTTATTGTCAAAAAGTTTTTATATGGAGTGGAAATCTGCAACCTGTAACTTCAGATCTGTGGTCCTAATTTGGTTCCCTGGCACACACAAAATAAGTGGTCATGCCCCCTGCTCCATATTTATCTCAAGTCTTCTCTTTATCTAGTTGTGCATCCTCAGTTCTGTCAGCCATTCCACATCGAACATGAGACCTCTCGCCATCCTGTTTGCCCTTAATCTAGTTCTGGTTAACGTATAGTATATCCCTGTTAGGAGGGGCACCCAGAAACTGGCAACTACATGTGAGTTGATTACCATCCGGATTATGCAGGTGAATTAACAGTTACAGAAAAAGGCACACTACATGCAATACTTAATTTAACTCTCACAGCAACTGTGAGATATGAGTGGGGTATTACTGTCTCCAGTAATAGAAAACTAGTCTCACGGAGGTTAAGCAGCTGCTATGGGCTGCATGTTTGTGTTCCCCCTAAATTTATATATTGAAGCCCTAACCCCAATGGGACAGTATTAGAAGGTGGGCCTTTTGGAGGTAATTAGGTTTAGGTAAGGTCATGAGGGTGGAGCTCCCAGGACAGGATTAGTGTCTTTTTTTCTTTTTCTTTTGGCCTCACCGTGCAGCATGCGGGATCTTTGTTTCCTGACCAGGGATCAAACCCATGCCCCCTGCAGTGGAAGCACAGAGTCTTAACCACTAGACAACCAGGGAAGTCCCAGGATTGGTGTCTTTATTAGGAGAGAAAGAGACTAGACCTCTCTTTCTCCACCATGTGAGGCTACAATGACAAGAGCCATCGACAAACCACGAAGAGTGTTCTCACCAGATACCATATCTGCCAGCGCCTTAATCAACAGAGGTTGGACTTCCCAACCTCCAGAATTGTGAGAAATAAATGTCTGTTGTTTAAGCTACCCAGTGTATGGTATTCAGTTATAGGAGCTAAGAACAGACTAGGATAGTCTCTTTCTCAAATCATTCAGCTCATAATTATGGAACCGGAATTCAAAGTCAAGTCTGACTCCAAAGTCTGCTCTTCTTTCTCAGAAAAGTTGGAAACATGAGCATTGTTCTTGGACAGGCTTGAAACAATAATCTAGAGATAGTTTTGATCCTGCTTGTGGAGTGGCCTTCTAATAGGCATAGGCCCTTTTTGGCCCTTTAGGTTCTAAGAAGAGAGTCAGTACCCTGTAGATGAAGACTTATTCACACATGAAGTCTGTGTTCAACTTGCAACAGAGAAAAGCTGCATGGCAGACACTGTAAACCAGCAGTTATAAAAAACTCAACTTAGGAGGTTTAGAAAGACACCTGGTCTACCCATTTGGCTCCAGTTTATGCCCTGACCCTTCTTTTCCTCCTGTTTTGTTGGTTTCTTTTTTTTCTTTTCTTTTCTTTTTTTTTTTTTTTTTGGCTGCACCACACAGCTTGCGGGATCTTAGTTCCCTGATCAGGGACTGAACCTGGGCCCACGGCAGTGAAAGCACCAAGTCCTAACCACTGGACTGCCAGGGAATTCCCTCCTCCTATTTTTAATGTTCCAATTTTTGTATTTCATGTGTTTTCAAGTCATTTTAAATATTTGGGGGAAGAAGAGTATAAACGAACTAACAAATGAATAATTAGCTCCAGCTCTTTCCCTTTTACTACATCATATCTGAACTGAGCTTTCCGGAGTACAAGCAAGCTTGTTTAGCAGCCTGCCCTACTTACTGAACTTACAGTTATCTAATACCTTCTAGGATCCTTTTAATTTGAACCATAACTTACCCATTTTTTAAAAAGTTTTCTGTCTACAGCATTTAAAAATCTTTAATCATACTTCTTTTTGAACAGGTGATATGTTCACGAGGTACAAAATTCACAAGGTACAAGAGTGCACACAGAGAAAGATTTCGTCCTCCCACCCTGGTTCCCAAGAACCCAGTTCCCCTCCTAAGAGGTAGTCAGATTTACCAATTTCTTCTTTATCCTTCGAGACTTATTCTCTGAACGCATAAGCAAATACACACATATGTATGTATTTACTTTCTCTCTTTTTAGACAAAAGTAACATACAATATGCACTGCTTGGTTTTCTTTTTTCAGTTAAAAGTATATCTTAGGACTTCCCTGGTGGCACAGTGGTTAAGAATCCGCCTACCAATGCAGGGGACACGGGTTCGATCCCTGGTCCGGGAAGATCCCACATGCCGCGGAGCAACTAAGCCCGTGCGCCACAACTACTGAGCCTGTGTGCTGCAACTATTGAAGCCCAAGCACCTACAGCCCATGCTCCACAACAAGAGAAGCCACCACAATGAGAAGCTTGCGTGCCACAGTGAAGAGTAGAGCCCACTCACCGCAACTAGAGAAAGCCCACGAACAGCAAGAGACTCAACGCAGCCAAAAAAAAAAGTATATCTTAGAAAGAATAAGTGTATCTTGGGACTTCCCTGGCGGTCCAGTGGTTAAGACTCTGTGCTTCCAATGCAGGGGGCACAGGTTTGATCCCTGGTCAGGAATTAAGATCCCACATGCTGCGCCGTGTGGCCAAAAAATGAAAAAAGAAAACAAAAAAGGAATAAGTGTATCTTGAAGATCAATGGATATTAGGTTGTTTTCTGTCTTTCAACATTACAAAAAATACTGTATCAAAATACAGGAAGGAAAAATGGGCAAAATTGAAAGGAGAAATAGTTTACAATAATAGTTGGAGACTTTAATACACCTCTCTCAATAATGGATAGAACCATCAGACAGAAGGTAAGTAAAGAGAGGACTTGAACAACACAGTAAGCCAACTGGCTCCAACAGACACATGCAGAAAACTTTACTCAACAACAGCAGAGTACACATTCTTCTCAAGTGCACATAGGTCATTCTCAAAAATAGAGCATATGTTAAGCCACAGATTAAGTCTCAAAAGATTTAAAAGATAGGTATTATATAAAGTGTCCTCTCTGACTGCAATGGAAGGAAGTTAGAAATCAGTAGAAGAAGGAAAACTAGAAAATTCACAGATTTGTGGAAATTAAACAATAGACTCTTAAATAACCCAGTGGATCAAAGAAGAAATCACAAAGGAAATTAGGAAATATCTTGAGACAAATGAAAATAAAAACACAAAATAACAAAACTGATGGATTCAACTATACTTCAATAAAAAGTAAATTAAAAGAAACTTATGGGACCCAGTGAAAGCAGTGTTAAAGGGGAAATTTATAGCTATAAATGTTTACATTAAAAAAGAAGAAAGCTCTCAAATCAACAACTTAACTTTACAACTTAAGAAACTAAGGAAAAAACAAAAGAACAAACTAAACCCAAAACTAGCAGAGGGAAAGAAATAGTTAAGGTTAAAGCAGAGATAAATGAGATAGAGAATAGGAAAATGATAGAGAAAATCAACAAAACCAAAAGATGATTTTTTGAAAAGATCAACAAAATTGACAAATCTTTAGCTAGACTGACTAAGAAAACTAGAGAGAAGAGTCAAATTACTAAAATCATAAATGAAAGTGGGTGCATTACAACCTATGCTACAGAAATAAAAAAAGATTATAAGAGAGTACTGTGAACAATCGTACACCAACAAAATGAATAACCTAGATGAAGTGGACAAATCCCTAGAAACACAAGACCTACAGAGACTGAATCATGAAGAGATAGATATCCTGAATAGACCTATAACTAGTAAAGAGATTGAATCAGTAATCAAAAATCTCCCAACAAAGAAAAGCCCTGGACCTAATGGCTGCTTCACAGGTGAATTCTAGGGACTTCCCTGGTGGTCCAGTGGTTAGGACTCCACACTTCCAATGCAGGGGACATGAGTTCGATCCCTGGTCAGGGAAATAAGATCCCACATGCCACACTGCCAAAAAAAAAAAAAAAGAGAGAGGGAGAGAGACCTGAAACCTACAAATCAGTATCTCTAATGTATATAGATTCAAAAATTCTCAGCAAAATACTAGCAAACCAAATTCAACAGTATATTAAAAGGACCAAGTGGACTTTATTCCTGGAATGAAAGAATGGTTCAGTGTACAGAAATTGCTCAATGTAATATACCACATTAACAGAATGAAGGGGAAAAAACTCCACGTGATCATCTCAATTGATGCAGAGAAAGCATTTGACAAAATTCAACACCTTTTCGTGATAAAACACTAAACAAACTAGAAATAGAAGGAAACTACCTTAACATAATAATACTATTCAGCCTTAAAAAGAAAAGAAATTCTGATATGTGCTGTAACATGGATGACCCTTGAGGACATTAAGCTAAGTGAAATAAGCCAGTCACAAAAAAGACAAATACTGTATGATTATAAATGAGGTATCTAAAGTAGTCAAAGTCATAGAGACAGAAAGTAGAATGGTGGTTGCATTGGTGGTGTTAGGGGCAGTGAGGAAAGGGGAGTTAGTGTTTAATGGGTGCAGAGTTTCAGCTGGGGAAGATGAAAAAGTTCTGGAGGTAGATGGTGGGGACAGTTAAACAACAGTGTAAATATACTTAATACTACAAAAATGTACATTAAAAAACGGTTAAGATAGTAAATTTTGTTTGTATTTTACCACAATAAAAAATGTTTTTTAAATTACCAAAAAAAATTTACTGTAGTAAATATCTTTGTATGTAAATTATTTCACTTGTGTGCTTTTTTTTTTTTTTTTTTTTGGCTGCACTGCAGTGCATGCAGGATCTTAGTTCCCCGACCAGGGGATCAAACGTGTGTCCCCTGCAGTGGAAGCTCGGAGTCCTAATCACTGGACCGCCAGGGAATTCTCTTGTGTGTGAACTCATATTTGTAAAACAGGTTTCTAGAAGTGTATGTTGCAGTGTCAAAGGGTATGTGTTTTATAATTTTGAAAATATTGTCAAACTGTTGGTGATGCTGATGTACATGCCCTCCGGCAACGTATGGGGCCTGGTCGTCCCTACACCTTCGCCAACAGTGTGTTATCAAACTTTTTGATGTTCGCCAATCTGATTTGAGAAAATATTTCAGGGTAGCTTTCATTTGACTTTCTCCTGTTATGAGTTTTGGTGAGGTTTAAGAGCCATTAGTATTTGCTCTTTCTTTTTTTTTTTTAATTTATTTTTTGGCCACACCATGAGGCATGTCCCAGACCAGGGATCGAACCTGCACCCCCTGCAGTAGAAGTGCGGAGTCTTAACCACTGGACAGCCAGGGAAGTCACAAGTATTTCCTTTTCGATTAACTGTTCCTACGTTGGGCAGTGGTATTTTGAACCCAAATGCAGAAATTTCGAGTTCCTTTAAATGTCATTCAGCTCATTTTTGTTCACTATTGTAGTTAATTGAAAGAATTTTGAACTCTAATTTTCCTACCCAGGAAACTGGCTCTCTTTATATTTTTGCCTGTGGATCTGGTCTCTGGCCACAATGCCTGATCTTCCAACTGGGATTTCCTGAATTCCAGGGACATCCGGAGACTCTTTTTGGCCCCAGAGTCTTAAAGTTCAATTCTAACCTATAGTCTCTCCTTCCACCATCACCTCTCTTTTACCATAAAAATTCAAGTTCACAACTAAATCACCATAAAACAACCATAAAAATCCATTCTCTTTGGACTTTCCTGTTTACATTGTTTATATTAGAAGGTGAACTCTTGGAGGTCTGAGTAACCTAGGTGTATAACGTTCAGTAACTTAAAAAAAAATACAAACTGTTTTGTATTATATTTTCTCAGGGGTAAAATGGAGACAATAATACTTTACTCACAGCATTGTGAAAATTAGGTCCAATTATGTATATATTTTGCTATATTACATATATACACTTGTATATGTTTGAATACATGCACATATATTAGTTTTGTATATATATTGAATATATTCTTGTATGCAAACTGTACAAATGCATAAAAATTGAAAAATAAAAGTTACGTTTCCAACCCAGTTCTTCAGACTTCTAAATAAATTGGAATTACGTTTTACATATTGTTTGTTAAACTTAATTTCATTTAACAACCTGTTGTGAAGGACTTTCCAAGTCATTAAATAACTTTCTACATCCTTCTTTTTAAAGGTGCAGTATTCTGTTGGATGGATGTGCCATAATGCATTCAGCCAATGCCCTGTCATTGAACATTTAGTACTTTGGTGATATTTTCTAGTCAAATACACAGTTTTGCATACATGGGCAAAGTAGGGGAAGCAAGTGGTGGACTGCTTGGTGTATTAGTTTGCTAGAACAGCAGTAATATAGAAGCATAAATTGGGTATCTTAAACAACAGAAATTTATTGTCTCACAGTTCAGGAGGCTAGAAGTCAGAGGTCAAGGTGTCTGCAGTGTTGGTTTCTTCTGAGGGCTGTGAGAGAGAATCTGTTACACACCTCTCCCTTAGCTTCTGAGGGTTTACTGGCAATCTTTTGTGTTCCTTGGCTTGTAGATGCATAACTCTGATGTCTGCCTTCATCTTCACATGGCATTCTCCCTGTATATAAGTCTGTTTGTAAATTTCCCCCTTTTATAAGGGCACCTGTCATGTTGGATTAGGACCCATTCTAATGACTTCATTTTAATTTGATCGCCTCTATAAAGACCGTATCTCCAAATAAGGTCACATTCTAAGGTACTGGGAGTTAGAACTTCACTATATGAATTTTTTTTTTTTGATGGGGGAGAATAATTCAATCCATAACACCCAGTGAAATGGTTTATTATTTATTCAAAAAATGTTTACTACGTGCCTATGGGAGCCTTGGGCTATGCCAATAAACAAAAACCCCCTTCTTTAAGGAATTTACATTCCACTAGCAAGGAGACAAATAAACAGATGACTATACAACGTGTGGAGGGGTGATTAAAAGCTGTGTAGGAAGATGAAGGAGGGGAAAGGATGGAGAGTGCTGGAGTCTGGGGACAGGAGGTGAGGGTGGGAAGGTGTTGCTATTTTATGCAGGGCGAACAAGGAAAGGCTTGATAATATCACATTTGACCAGAGTCTTGGAGGAGATAAGGAGAAGTGGTCTAAGTTAATTATAATTTGTTTTACTTATTTAATTGTCTTCTTCCGCCAGAATGCAAGCTCCTTGAAAACAATAAATAATACAGTTGATCTACAACATGCCAGTGCCTAGATCCATGTGCGGCATTTACAGGGCACGCAATAAAATATTCACTACTAAAAATAGGGAAAAGAGTGGTCCAAGCAGAGGGAACAGTAGGTGCCTAAGGCCCTGAGCTGGGAGCGTGCTTGGAGCAGCGGCAAGGAGGCCATTCCAATTAGATCTGACAGTGAAATAGCCACGAGTGAAAGTGAGATTATAGTGGTGGGATGGCTTTGGGATTGAGGCATATTGTAGGGCTTTGCAGGACATTTTAATACCATTGGCTTTAATACTGAATGAAGTGAGAAGCCACTGGAAGTCTTTAAGCAGATGGGGGACATGGTCTGATTTATGGAGATGGAGGGAGGGAATTATGTTTAGAGCCTCAGAGAAAATCAGAAATAATAATCTCATTCAGAGACCTGCAGTGTATTTCATTCTCTGGGTAAACCTAGTAAAATTTCCATTATTCCATAGCCAAGGCCATTTGATCGCATTGGGAACCATTTATTACTGAGGGGCCATGGTGGCATTTAGCACCTCTGGAATAATTTTTTGCTGATTTAGTTCAGTTCTATTTGTTTCTTTGTTTTAACACTAAAGGACATTTCAATTTTGCAGGTATAAATTTTATTATTAAGATGTTGAGAATACTGGCCCTGCTCATCCAGAAAATGGTTAATTTTTCACCATTTATTTCTTGAAAAGCTGTTTCCTTGGGGCTGGATACCAGGCTGTGCTGACTTTTCTTGTTCTTCGTGGCAATTTAACCCAATTTTTAATTGTATAATACCTGTTTCCTCTTCTAGACCTTCAGCTTCTTGAGGTCAGGCCCAGCCCTGAAGCACAGTGCACACAGAATTACTAAGTAAATATTAGCGGAATAAGTGAATGAATGAACCAAATGGACATCCTAAATCAGAAGCACCAGTCCTTGTTTTTTTTTTTTTTAAATTAATTAATTTATTTATTTTTGGCTGTGTTGGGTCTTCGTTTCTGTGCGAGGGCTTTCTCTAGTTGTGGCGAACGGGGGCCACTCTTCATCGCGGTGCACGGGCCTCTCACTGTCGCGGCCTCTCTTGTTGCGGAGCACAGGCTCCAGACGCGCAGGCTCATTAGTCGTGGCTCATGGGCCTAGTTGCTCGGCGGCATGTGGGATCTTCCCAGACCAGGGCCCAAACCCGTGTCTCCTGCATTGGCAGGCAGATTCTCAACCACTGCGCCACCAGGGAAGTCCCACACCAGTCTTTGTTTTAAGTATCTTTCTGGAAAGTCACTGAGTAGTGAGGAGGATGAGGAAGTTACGCAGGACTGCAGTTTCAGATACCATAATGTTTCCAGTGACTCACTTGATACTTCATTGCTTGATTGACTTTGCTATTGAACACAACATGTTTCTGGATACAGCTGGTTTTTATAATAGTCTAACCAAAATGAGCTGGGCAGTGAAGTGTAATTTTTTGTGCATTTTCTGGTTTGCAGTTTCTTTCTAAGTAGCATGGATATTTGTACAGTCCCAGACTGGGAGTGTGTTGGCAAGACAGGTAGCCATTTGGAAGTTTTGTTTTTAATTATACCTTTTTTTGGCTGCGTTGGGTCTTCGCTGCTTCGCGGGCTTTCTCTAGTTGTGAGCGGGGGCTACCCTTCATTGCGGTGCATGGGCTTCTTATTGCGGTGGCTTCTCTTGCTGTGGAGCACAGGCTCTAGGCACGTGGGTTTCAGTAGTTGCAGCACGCAGGCTCAGTAATTGTGGCATGCAGGGCCTAGAGTGCGCGGGCTTCAGTAGTTGCAGAGTGTGGGCTCAGTAGTTGCAGCTCGTGGGCTCTAGAGCACAGGCTCAGTAGTTGTGGCGCATGGGCTTAGTTGCTCTGCGGCATGTGGGATCTTCCTGGACCAGGGCTCGAACCTGTATCCCCTGCATTGGCAGGTGGATTCTTAACCACTGAGCCACCAGGGAGGTCCCTACACTTTTTTATTTTTGAATGTATTCGTTTTCCATTACTGCTACAAAAAATTACCACATATTTAGTGGCTTAAAACAACACAAATTTATTGTCTTATGGTTCTGTGGGTGAGAGTCTGACTCAGTCTCACTGAGCTAAAATCAGGGTATCAGCAAGACTGTGTTCCCTTCTGAAGGCTCTAGGAGATAATCTGTTTCCTTGCCATTCTAGATTTTAGAGGCTACTCCACATTCCCAGACTCTCACCATTTTCAAAGCCAGTAATGCCTGCTCCTCACGTTGAATCACTTGATCTTCTGCAAGAGCCATATTTATGACTCATGTTTTCGGCCTCCCTCTCACTTTTTACTTTTGTGATTACATTGGGCCCACCCAGATAATTGGGGATAATCTCCCTATTTTAAGGTCATCTGATTAGTGACCTTAATGCCATCTGTAACCTTAATTCCCCTTTGCCATGTAAACTAATATATTCATAGGTTTTGGGGATTAGGATGTGGACATCTTCAGGGTGGCCATTATTCGGCCTGCCAGAGGGAATAATTTTAAATTTACAGAAGAGTTGCAAGGTACAGACAGTTCCCGAATATCCTCCTCCTAGTTTCCTTAAACATTAATATCTTATATAACCGTACACAATTGTCAAAACTAGGAAATTAACATTGGTACAATATCCTTAACTAAAGTCCAGACTTTATCTGGCTTTCATCAGTTTTCCCACTATTGCCTTTTGTGGTTCCAGGATCCAATCCAAGATACCCCATTGCATTTAGTGGGAGGGTGTTTATGGCCTTCTTGTTAGTGTTTCTGCAATAACTAGACACTGAAGTAGTCAAGCCAAAGTTATCATGATACTTGTGCAGGCAGTATTGAAAGTTGCTGACCAAGGATAATACCTTGCACATTACATGTACAATAAGTAGTTTTCAAAGGACTGCACTTCAACTAATGCATTACATATTGTTAAAACCATTCCTATTATTATTTTCTGATTTATGATGTTTTCTTAGCAACAGTATGATATTTGCCTAGGAACACTGGTTTCTAGTGAAACTTTTTATTTCAAGCCATGCAAAAAATACAAAAGGGAGGGAATATTAAATTTCACAAACAGCATTACCTCAAAGTAGAATAAGTTACTTCTTGGTCTATCAAGACAGTTCTGAAGAGATGCTCACAAGTTTTGCTAGGTCACTTTGGGGTAGGTAGACTGTGTGATTTTTGTATAGGCAAAATTAAAAAGCACTTTGAGGTTGATTTGGTGCCTGACTCTCTTTTTGCTATAGTAATTGAAAAATAAAATTATACATGTAATTCATATTTATTGCAGAAAAATTAGAAAACATGTAGGAAAAAACTATTTTTAATCATGCATGGGGACTTCCCTGGTGGCACAGTGGTTAAGAATCCACCTGCCAGTGCAGGGGACAAGGGTTCGAGCCCTGGTCCAGGAAGATCTCACATGCCACAGAGCAACTAAGCCCGTGTACCACAACTACTGAGACTGCGCTCTAGAGCCCACGAGCCACAACTACTGAGCCCCTGTGCTGCAACTACTGAAGCCCATGTGCCTGGAGCCCGTGCTCCGCAACAAGAGAAGCCACCACAACGAGAAGCCCGTACACCGCAATGAAGAGTAGCTCCGCTCACCACAGCTAGAGGAAGCCTGTGCGCAGCAACGAAGACCCAATGCAGCCAAATATAAATAAATAAATAAATAAATAAATAAATAAATAAATAAATAAATAAATTTATTTTAAAAATGCATGACCTCATTTCCCAAAGATAATAATTGCTAATATTCCTTTAGCCTTTTTCCCCTTGGGCCATATATACATAAGTATTATAAATATAATTTATTTTTGAAAATTGGATAATACTGTACATACCATTTCCTCTCAATATATCATGAACACATATTCATAGCGTTGTTGACAATGGCTGCATAGCCATAAACTATCTAATTTCAGAACATTTTTATCACCTCTTTTTTAGCTAGGCTTCTCAGGTATCTTGTGTTTTAGTATATTTTCCTGTAATTATTCTGCAAGTTCAGGGAACTTGTTGGCTATAAAAGTTGGAAAAGTATATGTAAGACCTCTATAGTACTTTTCAGAGTGTATTGGCACATACTGTTCATATTAAGGAAATAACAGTGATATCTATCTCATAGCGTTATTGGAAGAAATAAAGTAACAGTGAATAGCACATAGAAAACAACCCATAATATGAGTTATTATTACTGACGTCGTCAAGAGTCCTGTATGGTTAGTATCATCATGATCCCGTATATGTATTTTAGATGAGGAAACTGGCTGGAGAGGTGAAATAAGGACCCAAGGACGTCAATCCGGTAACCTCAGCTCATTTGGCTTCAAATTCCATACTTTTGTCACTGCACCACATTGACACTCTTTCCTGTTGCACCTGTCCTTTCTGACAGTATTGCAGGCAATTCTACATCTGCTATTCTGTCTCCATCAAACTTTATTTTCCTATTTCCCAATTCTTTAGAGTCCTACAAGGAGCTGCTTGACTTTGGGGTGATTATTGTGTTGGAATGAACAGGGGCCTTAATGAAGTTAAGCTACCAGAACAAGTGCTGTAGGGTAAGCCAGGACTGCAGCACGAAGGTAAGAAGGTTTAGCAGCTTCTCGGTTTTGCCACGCGGCTTTGCGGTTGCCCTGGAGGCGCAGGAGAGTGGAGAAACGCTGAACGCCGGAAGGACTGCATTTCCCAGAAGTCCGCGCGCCGCGCGCCACGTGACCGCCGGCTAGAGCGCGCCGGGGCTTTCGGTACCCCCGGCGTTCTCGGCAGCTTCCCTCTTCTCTCCCCGCCCCTGGGCCTCCGCACTGACGCCGTCCGGGCGGGAGCCGAGCCGGAGTCGGAATCGGAGCCGGAGCCGCAGAGACGTGGAAACATGGAGGCCTGAGCCGGTGTGCGCCAACCCGGCTGCGGCGGCGACCGCGGCTTGTTCTGTCCTCTCTGCCACCCGTTCGTCCGTCCGTGAGCTGGAAGCGGATCTCCCCGCCGCCTGAGACAGGTGGGCTGTGGCGCCGCCCCTGGCAGCGCGGCCCTGGGAGCCGGGCGGGTCCCCCGCCCCTTGTCAGAGCGGGTTTGGGGACACCCTCCCCTCCCCCGGGCAGAAGGGTCCCTTCTGCCAGTGGGGGACGGGGCCACGAGAGCTGCCCCCCACTTCCAGGATTCAGTGGCACTTAGAGCCGGGAAGTGAGGGGGTGTGCTAATCAAGAGAGTGAGAGGGGCCTCAGTCCGAGCCTGGTGTTGGGAGTTGGTGGGGGGGAGATACCGAAGAGCAAGTCGATGCTTCGGAAGATGAGATTGATGTGACAAGTGGGCGTGTGATGGGCAAGGTGAGCAATAATATTGATTGTTTTTCTGACATACAAATTTTTATTGAGACGTAATTGACATACCATAAAATTCACCCTTTAAAAGTACAATTAAAGTATAACGCAGTGGTATTTTGTTCTTTTTTTTAACTCAGTGTTTTTTAAAAGCATATTCACAGGTTTGTGCAACTGTCTAATTTAAGAACATCTTTATCACCCAAAAAAGAAACCTATACCCATTAGAAGTCACTCCTTATTCTCCACTCCCTGGCAACTAGCGATTGTGTTTTAACTGAAAGGTGAGAGAGTGGGAAGTTAGCTCGGGTGTTTGTGAACAGTAGTGAGTTAATAAAGCTGATAGGATGAAAGTACTGAAATAGAGAGAAGGGATGGGCTGATTGTAATAGGGCCAGCAAAGGGGTGCACAGGATAGACTCGCTAGGGGGGCAGATTGAGCAGGATCCTTGAAAGCTGGAAGGAGAGGTGTGTAGAGAGAAGGTGCTGAAAGATATGAAAACACCAGTGTGTGTGTGGAGGCCGTGGAGAGGAGTGTACCCTTTCAGACGGACCCTGGCTTTGGGCGGATGAATTGAGGGCTCAAGAGAGGAAATGGAGGTGGAAGGGAAGGGGATCTATAGTAATAGGTGAATGGTTGCTGCTGAGCATGGAAGTCTTATGAATAATGTAGATTTCTTGAATGGTTATCCTGCTTTGTATTGTTTATCTTAGATAATTTTCTCTGCAACTCAGAGACAGAATGGGCAAGTATAACTATTCCCATTCTGCAGATGAAGACTCAACCTTTTAGCGGTTAGGTGACTTCCTGAAACTCATTAGGTTAGTAAATAGGGCAGAATGAGTGGGAATGAAAGAATTGATGCACATGGATTAAGTGGCAGAAAATTGAGATGGGTCAATGTTACAGGAAGGAGTTTCAACTATTAAATATATTAAGAAATCTATATTATTATGATAAGTAGGTCAAGGACTGTGTTTTTGTAACTTTGAAATTTGGAAAAGTTCAACCCGGGATAATGTAATATACCCCCACGTACCCATTACCCAGCTCTAACAATCAGTAACTCAGGCTAATTTAGTTTCATCTATGGCCCTATCTATTCCTTTTCCCAACTCCATTTCATTTGTAAATATTTGAGTATATGTCTCTGGAAGATTGAGTCACTCTCTTTTTAATACACCCACAATATGATTGTCACACCTAAAAAATTAATAGTAAGCTCTTAATATCTAGAAGGACTTATTTTTTTAAATGTGGTATCCATTTGATACTGAAGAAGCAGTGCAAACATTTTGATGTTTGACTTTCTGAAAAATACAGTTTGTTTCCTGATTTTTCCAGTCAATCCTGTTCTGACTGTTCCATTTTCTTGGTTAATATGGTTCATCCTTCTACAGAATGCTTGAAGAATTGTCACTTTGGCTTGGTCTTTAATGGATGGAGTTTTGTGAGGGCAGGAAAAAAATAGAAGTGAAATATACCACAAAATGCACAAATAACTATCATATCTCATACTGCTCTAAGTATTTGGGCAATTTGATTATGTTTCTCTACTCCAGATGATTTCACATATTGTTAGAAGTTGTTTAATGTGTGTGTA
The DNA here is from genome assembly GCF_965194825.1 of Balaenoptera physalus. Classification (NCBI taxonomy): domain Eukaryota; kingdom Metazoa; phylum Chordata; class Mammalia; order Artiodactyla; family Balaenopteridae; genus Balaenoptera; species Balaenoptera physalus. The sequence continues at coordinate 25,037,026 of NC_138897.1, forward strand.
TTAGTTTTCTATGACTACTGCAACAAATCACCACAAATTTAATGGCTTAAAACAATACAAACTTATTCTTTTAAAGTTCTGTATTTTAGAAGTCCGAAATGGGTCTCACTGGGCTAAAATCAGTGTGTCAAGCCTGTGTTCCTTTTGGGAAGTTTCCAGGGGAGAATCTGTTTCCTTGCATCTTCCAGCTTCTAGGGGCTGCGCCATTCCTTGGCTCGTGACCCCCTTCCTCCATCTTCAAAACCAGCAGCATTGCATCTCTCTGACTGTTCTGTAGTCCATCTGACCACAGCTGGGAAAGGTTCTGCACTTTTAAGGACCCATATGATTAGATCAGGCACACCTGGGTAATTCAGGGTACTTTTCCCCAACTTAAGGTCCTTAACTTAATTACATCTGCAAAGTCTCTTTTGCTATGTAAAATAACCGAATCACAGGTTCCATAGATTAGGATGTGGACATCTTGGGAATTGCTATTCTGCCTATCACAGTATGTTTTGGGATATTTTGTTGAGACTTAAGAAAATCAGTGATTTTGTTTGCTGCTGCAAATGCAGTGTGTCCTCTTTCACTTTGTAGATAATGGGAATAGTGCTGGAGAGGACTGTTCCGTTTTCCTTTTAGTGACTGTAAACAAATATGTGGGAAATACCTGTGACATTTGTAGGACAGGCTTTGGTAAAATGAGACCTTTAAAAGTGATTAAATATAAAAACAATGTAATAACGTGTAAAGTTTTTCTGTATTTTGTTTCGGTCTTTTTCATATTCATGTTTTTTAAGTATTGTTTACTTGTAATCAGAGCGTATATAATGCTCAGCTGCTACTTGAAGTCACAGGACACTCTGGCAATGACGGTTCCCATGCCCAGAGTGAGAGGGCAGGGGCTCTCTGTCCCAGTGGGTGATGGAGGCACCTCCAATTCAACAGGAAGACTCAAAGGGAGAAAAAATTTTCAGGAAGAATGAGCTACTGTGAGAGTTGGGCTTGAATTCCCATCTAGAATTTTCCTTATGTGACCCAGCTGGGCGAGGTTGAGTGCTGTGGGCCTGAAAAGCAGAGGGGCAAGGTGGCTGTTACCGCTCTTCCTCTCCCAGGCTGGGGAGAAGACTCTGAATCTTAGAGGTGGATTTCGGAAGGTCCTGTAGTTGGTATCCTGCTTCCTGAGGGGGTTCCACTTTGCAGCTTAGCTCTCAAGGTCTTGACTGCCTTGGAGCGTGACGGTCTGGTCTCTCTGATGGTGGTGTGTTTTAGCTTACTGCTTCCAGTAAGCATAATGGGAATTATTATATATCTGTACCTATTTTTAAGCTTATTTTCCCTACTAAGATTCTTTTTTAAATTAATTAATTAATTAATTAATTTTTGGCTGTGTTGGGTCTTCGTTTCCGTGCGAGGGCTTTCTCCAGTTGCGGCGAGCGGGGGCCACTCTTCCTCGCGGTGCGCGGGCCTCTCACTATCGCGGCCTCTCTTGTTGCGGAGCACAGGCTCCAGACGCGCAGGCTCAGTAGTTGTGGCTCACGGGCCTAGTTGCTCCGCGGCATGTGGGATCTTCCCAGACCAGGGCTCGAACCCGTGTCCCCTGCACTGGCAGGCAGATTCTCAACCACTGCGCCACCAGGAAAGCCCCCTACTAAGATTCTTAGTTGAGCTTAATGCTTTGAACTTCTTAAAAACTGCTTGCAGTTTTAAGTTATACTCATGTTTGTCTGTTTCTAGACAAAGCAATCGAAGAGGGCTGAGAACAACTTTACAGATAGCTCTTATGTACTGAAAGCTTTTTTTTTTTATTTATTAAGAAAGTTTGGTCAGTACTTTTTGATGTCTTCTCTAGTTTTTGTTACATTCTTTAAAAATGCAGACACCAGGTGAGGGGTGGGGGGGTGGGTGAAATGGGTGAAGGTGGTCAAAAGGTGCAAACTTCCAGTTATAGAATAAATAAGTCCTGGAATGTAATGTGCAACGTGGTGACTGTAGTTAATAATACTGTATTTTATGTTTGAAAGTTGCTAAGAGTAGGTCTTAAATGTTCTCGTCACAAGAAAAAAAAAATTAACTGTGTGTGGTGCTGGATGTTAACTAGACTGATTGTAGCGATCATTTTGCAATACGGTATATACATATATTGAATCATTGTGTTGTACACCTGAAATTAATATGTTACATGTGAATTATATCTCAATTAAAAAATGCAGACACCGGGCTTCCCTGGTGGCGCAGTGGTTGAGAATCTGCCTGCCAATGCAGGGGACACGGGTTCGAGCCCTGGTCTGGGAAGATCCCACATGCCGCCGAGCGACTGGGCCCGTGAGCCACAATTGCTGAGCCTGCGCGTCTGGAGCCTGTGCTCCGCAACAAGAGAGGCCGCTACAGTGAGAGGCCCGCGCACCGCGATGAAGAGTGGTCCCCACTTGCCGCAACTAGAGAAAGCCCTCGCACAGAAACGAAGACCCAACACAGCCATAAATGAATGAATAAATAAATAAAATGAATAAATAAAAATTAAAAAAAAAATGCAGACACCAAAAGTGGCTATAACTCTCCAATAAGGATATTGGAAGAATTAACAACAATTTTTTTGTATGTCATATGACAGATAATAAGTTTCTTTTTTAGATTGAGTCAATCACTGAATCTTTTTTTTTTTTTAAAAATATTTATTTATTTATTTATTTGACTGTGCCAGGTCTTAGTTGCGGCACTCGGGATCTTCGTTGTGGCATGTGGGATCTTTAGTTGCAGCATGCAGGCTCTTAGTTGCGGCATGCATGTGGGATCTAGTTCCCTGACCAGGGATCGAACCCAGGCGCCCTGCATTGGGAGCACGGAGTCTTAACCACTGGACCACCAGGGAAGTCCTGAAGTCAATCACTGAATCTTGACAATTCTTCCTTCAAAATACCTTTTGCAACCTTACAATACTTTCAAAGCCTCCTGTGTCAGTTAAGATTAGGTTTGTCTATGAGTAACATACAGTTGCTAGCTTGAACATGTTATTAGTTTGTTTCTCTTGTAAGAGAAGTCCAGAGGTAGACAATTCAGGGCCGGTATGGTGGCTCTGCTGTCATCAGGAACCCAGCCTCTTTTCCAGCTTCTTACTCTGTCATCTCTAGGATGTGGCCCTTGATTTCTGGGTCCAGATGGTAATGTATGACATGTAGTCAGATAAATGGTCTGGCACCCATAAGACAGTTCTGGACTAGACTTAGGTATTTTGAAATCATCAGTGTATTGGGGAAGAGTTCACTGGTCTAGAAGGCTGAGGGATATATGCAATTTTATAGTTACAGTGGGCAAAGTAGAAGACATGCCCTTTAGTAAGTCTCCCCATCAGGCATCAGCTTGCTTTCTGGCCTTTTTTGCTTCCCTCCGTACTCCAGCCATGTTGAGCTTTTTTCAGTTCCTTGAATGGGCCCTGCCTATTTTTCCTAATCCTAGGCCTACACACATGCTTTTCTCTTACTTTGAAAAGTTTCTTAACCCCACACCCAACCAGGCCAGTCCTTCAGGTCTTAGCTTTTTTTAAAAAAATATTTATTTATTTGGTTGTGCCGGGTCTTAGTTGCAGCAGGCGGGCTCCTTAGTTGCAGCACTCAGGCTCCTTAGTTGTGGCATGTGAACTCTTGGTTGCAGCATGCATGTGGGATCTAGTTCCCTGACCAGGGATCGAACCTGGGCCCCCTGCATTGTGAGCACGGAGTCTTACCCACTGCACCACCAGAGAAGTCCTAGGTCTTAGCTTTTATGGCATGACCTCTGGGAAGCTTTCACTGAGTCTTGAATAGTTGCCATATTATAATTTCATGTTGCTTTATTTGTGTCTCTTACTCAACTGTAAATAAATTCTGTCCTTCACAATTTTAACCTTGGCTCTTGGTATTGTGCTAGCCACAGAGTGGGCACTCAGGAAATATTGATGGAGTTGTTGTGCTTACATAACCAGTGTGATGGAGCTTGGGTATTGCTAGCTTTTTTTTCAGCCCTGCAGTATTCTTTGATATTTGCACATTGAGTTATATGAATCAATGATTGTGAAATAGTAAAGCACATTCTCTCCAATGTATTTAAAAGTTAATATTTCTACTTAAAGTAATACTTGCAAATTGTTAGAAAAGATAATAATTTATAATAATATTACAAAAGATCAGCAGTACCCTGCCTTACCTATCCGTTTTAGTCTGGTTCCCAGAGATAACTGCTTTTAACTGTGTTTATAAGTAATATGTCTAAATGGCTATTTTGTGATTTATCAATTTTAGGTAATACCTATTGATGCCTGTTGTGGTAGATGAGGTCCTCTTCCTCCTCCTCCCCCTCTTCCAGCCCTTTTAGTATAGATACTTAAGAATTCTTGATTAATTCAGTGTTTACATCATCCTGACTGCATAAATATCACTGCTGAGCTGAGTTTACCTTGTTTCCCCGCCCCCAGCCCTATTTGCTTTATTTTTCTGTGAACATATTACTGATTTTTACCAAATACTTTGAAAGACCTGTGGGGATTGGGACCCAGGAAACCGATGCAAGATGTTACTCTGGCTACTGCTGTTGCCGTGACAGTGAATTATTTTTCATCCCGTCCCAGAGGCTTCATTGTCTTTGTTAATGAAGGTAAAGTACAATCTCACACCTTCACAGTTCCCGACTTGACAGTGTCTTAACTTAATGCTCCTCTGGTTTTGTTCGTGCTTTCTGTTTGGAACTCCTGTTACTAATCTATTAAGACCTTCTAAATGGGTCTTCTTATTTTCTGTCTCCTGTTTTCTATGTGTCTTCGTGTTCTTAATTATGGGCGTTTCCTTGACCTTGTCTTCTCTCCTGCCTATTGAATTTTTAAATCAATTTTTAGTTTCAAGTATCTTTTCTTGTTCTTTGATTATTTCCTTGACATCTTGTTCTTGGTTCATGGGAACAAAGTGGTATAGTGGTTAAGAGCATGGTTTCTGCACCCAGACTGCCTTAGCCTGAACCCTGGTCTGTCACTTTCTAACTCTGTAGTCTTGGTCTTGGGCAAGCCGCTTAACCTTTCTTTGTCTCAGTTTATTCTTCTAGGCCAAGGGTCGGCAGACATTTTGTGTAAAGGGCCAGATCGTAAGAATTAGGCTTTGTGGGCCCAGAGGCAAAATGAAGAATATTTTGTAGGTACTTGCAAAACAAGGGAGAAAAAATTTCCTCAAGTTTTTTAATCGATGAAATTAAAAATACAATACTAATAATGGTTGAGAACTTTTTTTTTGGTAATAAAGGTTTGCTGATGAGAAGAAAGAAATCTCTTTTGGGGGGAGAAGGGATAACATTTTAGTTAATTGGAGTTTAAAGTTACTATTTCCTATCATCAAAATTGATTATAAATGTTCCTGTTTAATGCTGATTTGTAATGAGATATAATGTATTTCAGCTTTGAATATATCTCTTTACATAGATAAGTATTGCCAAATACTGATATCAATCTATGAACATATGTTTTTTTTTTTTTTTTTTTTGGCTGCACTGTGCGGCTTGTGGGATCTTAGTTCCCTGACCAGGGATTGAACCCGTGTCCACAGCAGTGGAAACCCGAGTCTTAACCACTGGACCACCAGGGAATTCCCCCAATGGTTTTAATAGAGCGTATTTATTGCTTGGAAGGCATCTATAGAATTATGTTAGATTCATTTCTCATATTTACCCTTTAGCAAATCATTCCATTACTGACTAATCACTTCCAATTGAGGACTACGTGGAACTCCTTGTTGCACAGTTAAATGGTTTTTGAAATGTGGAAAGTACTTTTGTACTTGCACTGAGGTCTGAAAAATGCTGTTGGAACTGCAGTTTGACTTTGGAAAATATATCTACTGCATACTTGTGTGGGAGTGGAGATCTCGAGTCTTATTTTGATTTTTGACAGCATCAAAAGTGTATAAAGCAGCTTGACATTACCTGTGATTCAAACAGTGTCAGTTGTCCTTGAAAGGACTTTACCTCAGTATAGGTTTTACAGATTTTTTTTTTTTTTTTTTTTTAAATGAGGACTTTATCACGGGGATCACAGGGAGGGTCTTTTTTTTTTTTTAAAGAAATTCACGTTCTTTTATTTATTTATTTATTTATTTATTTATTTATTTATTTATTTATTTATGACTGTGTTGAGTCTTCGTTTCTGTGCGAGGGCTTTCTCTAGTTCTGGCAAGTGGGGGCCACTCTTCATCACGGTGCGCGGGCCTCTCACCATCGCGGCCTCTCTTGTTGTGGAGCACAAGCTCCAGACGCGCAGGCTCAGTAATTGTGGCTCACGGGCCCAGTTGCTCCGTGGCATGTGGGATCTTCCCAGACCAGGGCTCGAACCCGTGTCCCCTGCATTGGCAGGCAGATTCTCAACCACTGCGCCACCAGGGAAGCCCGGTTTTACAGATTTTTAAGTGCTGTTGGCATTCTGATTTTAGGTTGAATTCATTGAGAAATATTATCAAATCTGAAGCAAAAACTAATTTCCAAAGTCATTCAGTGTCCAGTAACAGTGGTTGAGGGGGGTTCTTCTTGTTCAGAACAATTTCAGTCTCAACCCTGAGCTTGAAAAATTTAAATAAAACTATACCATTGCTGAGCCATTGTATTGTTGTGTGGTAGAACATATCAGGATATTCAGTTTTTATTTCTGAGAAAAATTTTATGGAACTGATAGTTAAGTTCATGAGAGTGGATGAAGTTGACTGTTGACACTGCTGGTTCAGTAACACATGATAGATTCAAATATTTTTATGCAGAGTACCTGCTGATAGATAGCATAATGAACACTGTAGGCTATAAACACCTTGCATTTAAAAAATATTTATTTAATTTACTTAAAAATAGAAATAATAAATCCACATGTTAACATAAATAACATATTTTTGTAAAAAATTTATATTTTGCAAAGTAAAATAAAATTTTGTAAACACCTTGCATTTTCACAAAGTTTGTAAACTTGTCCAGCTAAGCTTTTTTCTGCTCCATACATGTTTACCACCATCTGTCGTTATTCATCTTAGCAGATGCCACTTCAGGTTGTACTGAATTAGTATTTTCTCAACCAATTTGGAAAACAGTCATGGCTGTAATTGTTCCTTACAGGCTGTTCTTTGAGCAATTATTTTCACTGAGAGACAAGTCTTAAAGATGTTTTATTTTCTCTGGACATATTTCTTTGTCTGCTGTAATCAAACACAGTTTAAATCATGATTGGTAAATGACTTTCCTTGCTTGGTTAACAAATGAGCCATTCAGAATCTTACTCTGGTTGTAGCCTCATTTTCATTTTTTATTTTTGGAAGACATTTTACTTGTGATGAAATGCCTTGTTTTAAATTTTCTAATTTCCCTGATTGTTGCTCTGATGAGTTGGGAGTGAGTGCTGTGTGGTAGGGCATGTCATGTTATTACCTTAGTTGGTAATGTCTGCCTATCTTGTATTCTTCTGACATAGCTATGATGATATTACATGAGAAACATAATACTTCGACATCTAATTAGATAAAAAAATGTACACTCCACTGTGACTTAAAAGTGTGACATCAGAGTCTACTTTGTTGTTTTTTTTTTTTTTGGCCTTGGGGCTTGTGGGATCTTAGTTCCCCTACCAGGGATCAAACCCAGGCCCCAGCAGTGGAAGCACAGAGTCCTAACCACTGGACCATCAGGGAATTGCCCTTTGTTCTTGTTTTGATATGAGAGATATTTACTGGTAATTAAAAATGTCAAAGTATGGCAGTATGCATGACACTTGAAATGCTGTCATTGTCACATGTATCCCTGAGATTTGTAGTGCACTGAGCAGCAGTATAAAGGGATGAACGCACCGCATACAGTCTCTGTAGTAACTACTCAGCTCTGCTGTTGTGTCACGAAAGCAACTTTAGACAGTGTGTAAACAAATGACCATGGCTCTGTTCTAAAAAACTTCATTTGTAGACACTGAAGTTTTAATTTCATATGATTTCCACGTGTCACAAAATACTGATTTTTCTTGACCACTTAAAAATGTAAAAATCATTCTTCATGCAGCAGGCTGGATTTAGCCCTCGGGTCATAACTGCTAATCCGGTGCGGATTAAACGGCTCAATATGTGTCAAGCACTTTGAATAGGACCCAGGGACATAGTAGGCTATATAAATGTTTGCAGTTGTTATTATTATTATTTTTATTATCTCCCTGAGGATATTAGTTAAAAATTTTTTTCTTAGACTCCCCTGTTTTCTGATTAATTTCTTGGTTTCCTTTGGTTTCTTTATTTCACGTTGGAGGCTTTCCTCACAAGTCTAATCGTTTTTGGTGGACCACTCTTAATTAAAGATTGAGACTCCCAGTATTGATTGAAAACTCTGCGTGTGAGCGGATTTTGCTGAGTGGTGGGCATTGCTGTAGGTGGCAAGCCAGCTTTTTAAATGGGGGGAATCCCAAATGTCTGTATCTTTTCCATGGTTCCCCTTCATTTTCTGGGAAGAAAATTTCATTTTTTGGGAAGAACCCTCCAGTCTCCTGCTTTGGAGGCTGGGAAACCCACTGTGTATCTGTGCAGCAGGCAGACTTGAACTTCATTCCCCTGTTTTTATCCTCTGCCTCATTACTCTCTCCAACCTTGGCTTCGGAGTCCAGAGTCTCTCCATTCAGATTTCTTCAGAGTGCACATACCTGGTTTCCTACTCGGGGGGAAAGACTCACAGACTTGAGCCCCCTGCCTTGCCCGATCGTTCATGGTGCTTTTCTCCAGTTCTTTCACCTTCCCAGGGTTCCATGGGGTGGATTGGCTTGCTTCTTGTTAGGGTCTCCTTTGGCAGGCAGGTATGTTGGGGGCATCCTCAGCTCTGCCAGTTCAGTTACTAGCACTCTGTCACCTTTCCATCTTTCACACCTCCTCTGATCTTATACTTGTGGGCTTATATCTTTTTATTTTCATTGCTCTCATTTCACTGCCATGGAATACCCAACTGTACTTACTTAATATAGCACTTGGAACATAGTAACCTTTTAGAGAATGTTCCATTACTTGGACTAATGGCACCTGTGGTGTTTTAACATGTCCTTTGGCCAGTGATCACTGCCCACTATTTCTCTGGACTCCTGTTTCAATGATGAGGTTTCGCTTTAAAGTTTGTTGAGTACAAATGTGTGTGTGTGTATGTTTGTGTGTGTACACACACATATATACATTCAGGCGATTCTGGAATATAGTTTATGATTTATGGAGTCTTAAGTTGGGACAAAGTGCAGTAGCTTGTTATTTGTATATTTTGAGGGTGTTAAGACAGAATTTGGTTATCATGGATTTTCAGATCCACTAATGTTTACTTTCCAGCTAAGATACATTAAATCAGGAGACAGTCAGTGAGTCAGTACATATAGAAGAGGAAGGAGATTTATTTTATGTATATATCAGATATTTCACAAATTAAATACAAAATATTGAGCATATCATTTCTTGTTCAAAGTGTTCTTTTCACTCATGATAGTAAAATTGACTTGGAATAATTGATCTGAAGTGTTAAATAGCAGTATAAGTCAGACAGCAAAACAAGGCATTATTAGAAGGGTAGTTAAATTCGAAATGAATGGTGAAGATAATGAGTGCTCTAGGACTGTAGAGAAAAAAGAGCGCTCACACTATGCTTAGTGAGTAGGGTTTCAGGTGCTGTGGGACAGGTGTGTGGCGAGGAAGGCAGGTGTGAACAGCAGGAGCGGAGGAGTGGGAGAGCTTGCTAGGTGTTGAGAACGTGGCTTGCCTTACTTTGTTCTGGTACTTATTTGCAAATTGTGGTTCACACACAATTTGTATCAAAATCACTGCGAATGCTTTTTAGAAAATGCAGATGCCTGGGCTCTGGCCTGACATTCTGAATCTTTGAGGTGTAAGCATTCACATTTTTATCCACATGCTCCACAGGTGTTTTTTATGTACCTTGAAGTTTGAGAACTACCGGTTTGGAGGACAGTTGGAAATAAAGTTGGAAAGCGAGCTTTCAGACTGTGGAGGGTCTTGAATGTCAGTATTTGGCTTTTCATGTAATGAAGAATCATTGAATATTTTTGAGCTGGTAAGTAAAATGATGGAAGTGGTAACTTCACAAATATTAAAAATAGATTATATTTGACCTTTTATTTGGCTAAACATGCCCTGTGCCAGGTCTTTTACTGAGTGCTTTGCACGTGTCATCTTGCTTCATCCTCAGAAAATCTTTATGAGTTGTAAGTAGTGTTGTTTTTCTCATTATACAGTGGGGTTTGATAAATGGTAAATGGAGATTCAGGCTGAATCTACACAGACTTAGCAGGATCTGTCTCATACTAGAACCTTTGGTCTTTTTTTTTTTTTTAATAAATTTATTTATTTTATTTATTTATTTTTGGCTGCACTGGGTCTTTGTTGCTGCACGCGGGCTTTCTCTAGTTGCGGCAAGCAGGGGCTACTCTTCGTTGCGGTGCGCGGGCTTCTCATTGTGGTGGCTTCTCTTGTTGTGGAGCTCGGGCTTTAGGCACGTGGGCTTCAGTAGTTGTGGCACGCAGTCTCAGTAGTTGTGGCTCGTGGGCTTTAGAGCGCAGGCTCAGTAGCTGTGGCACACGGGCTTAGTTGCTCCGAGGCATGTGGGATCTTTCCGGACCAGGGCTCGAACCTGTGTCCCCTGCATTGGCAGGCGGATTCTTAACCACTGCGCCACCAAGGAAGCCCAGAACCTTTGGTCTTAATTTTGATGCTGGACTGAATTTCCTTTTTTTTTTTAAGGATTAATGTAGTAGTGGAGTGTGCAGGGTGAATCGAAGTGGAGAGATTGGGAGCAAAGAAATCAGGATACTGTTGCACTGAATCATGTGAGATTGTAGAAGTCTGGTCCAGCATGGAAGCAGCGGGAAGATAAAGAGATGGGCTTAAAAGTTGATATGTAGAATTGTGGGTATTGTAGAAGAACCCACAGGGCTTGTTGATGTCATTGGAGAGTCACCCTAGTAAAGTGGTAAAGACCAGGGACTCTGGAATTAGATTGCCTGGGTTCAAATCCTGGCTTTTCTACTTATTATCTCTGGGACCTCATGAATTTGGTAAGTTACTTAACCTGTCTGTGCCTTAGTTTCCTCATCTGTAAAATGAGAAAACTGTGCCTACCTCTCAGAGTTGTTAATGGGGACTAAATGAATCAGTGAGTTTAAAGCCCTTAGACCGTGTAAATAAATCTGTTAATAGTGCTGTTGCATTATGTGGTTCTTCTGCCTCAGATGCTCCTGTGTATTTCCATAGATTCTTGTAATAACTCCATTGTAATACTTACCAAATGTGTTATAATAATTTATTGACATGTTTGTCTCTCCAGGATTTGAGTCCATTAATGGCAGGGACCTGGTTTTATTCATTTTTGCATTTTCGGTAGCCATCATAACACCTACATTTATAGTAGGTGTGTAATAGGCATGTGTGGAATGTATGCTTGGGTATGTGAGTGAGGTAACTTGAGCCAAGAATGCTAATGACATTGATAGGAATAGTGACTTTTGGAGGGGTTGCTTGTTTTGGGGGACAAATGTTAAATTCTATTTTAAAATTTATAATGATAGTACGACATCAATTGATTTGTTCAATACATAGAGATTTATGCTTGGATTTTGACTGAGAAGTCAAGACAAAATATTAATTCTGGGGTCACTCACATAGAGTTTAAAGCACAAGCCATAAGCACATTCAGAGCCTTCCTGAAGGAGAGCAGGTAAAGAGAACAATCTATTTATTTAAGAATTTTTTTTTTTTTTTTTTACTGTAAATTACAACATGTTTCTGGTTTAAAAAACGTCAAGCAGTACAGAAGGACAAAGTGAAAAGTCCCTTCCCTCCAGATTTCCATTACCATTCTTCAGAGGTAACCAGTCTTGGATCACTGCTTATGTTTCCTTCCAGAAATTATCTAGGCGTATATAAGAATTTACATGTTTATTTAAACTAATGGGATTTTACTATACGAGCTGTTCTGTGTCTTTGTGTTTGTTTTTACTTGCGGTATTTGGGGTATCTTTACATATTAACACATAAGGTCTACCTCATTCTTTTCAGCAGCTACATTGTATTCCATTATATGCTTATTCCACACGGTGGTTAATCTCCAGATGATGATCATTTAGGTTATTTTGTGTGTTTGCTCTTCCAAATAGTGATTAACATCCGTATGTATAGAACTTGTCAACTTGTATGACTTTACCTGTGCAAATGAATTTCTAAAACCAAAATTGTTGGCACACTTAACATTTTGACAGGTTTTGCCAAATACCTACACACTAATGGTGGGGATGCCTGTTTCCTTATTACTCTCACAACTGCTATTAAGGTTTTTCTTAACCTTTGCTAATCAGATTGGTAAAAATGATACCTCACTGTTTTAATTAGCATATTTTATTCCTCATTTATACTGAAAATCTTTTCATATATTTATTAGCTATGGGACCTTGGCTATTTCATTAAGTATTTTTTTGGGTAATACCTCTTCAGCAGTGTGCTGTAGGTTACTTAGGGATAAGGAGGAATAATCTACCTTGGGAGATATGTCATATATACTACAAAAACATAGCATTTAAAGGTAGTTTTTACATAATGGAAACTTTAGGTGGGAAGGTGAGAGGGAAGACTGGTTTTGGGAGGGAGGGTGGAATCAGTTTTACACACGTTAAGATTGAATTATTCACTACATTGCCTTAAAGATAGGTCTTTTGAAAGGTTTACTGCTAAAAGCATCAGCAGTGGCACGCTGCTTATTTCTAGTATAGATTTATGTAAGGAACATTGTTATCCACGATTAGTGGATATATAGGTATAAATTTTTATATGTTACATATTATAATTAATATATATAATTATTTATATTATATATATTATATTACCCTTAAATTAAAAAAAAATTCCTGAGTGTTTTAGGCATATCGATAGAACTGGCATTCCAGTCAGAGGTTGGGACTAGGAGAGGTTTGAAAGTATTAATAATATCGTGGAAGGCACTGGTGAAACCAGGAGAGAGGCTCAGTTATTGAAACATTGAGAGAAGGAAGAGCTGAAAGCCAGGAAGTCTTCTGATACACAGTGAGAGGGAAGAGCATTAGGACTGTTAGGAGGTGGGGTGATTGGATAGTGGGTTTTTCAAGTTCCATTTTATTGTGGTTTTCATTGGTAAGGGTCTTGGGAGTTCCAAATACATTGAATGCAAGTGGTGTGTGTGTGTGTGTGTGTGTGTGTGTGTGTGTGTGTGTGTGTGTTTGAAATCCTTGGCATGAATCAGATGCAGAAGAGGTGCCATTGGGCCTCAGTTTTCTACTTTGCTTTCTGCGAGGGTGGGGAGCAGATGGAACTTTCTGGCAAGAGTACCTCAGTGGCTAGTTGTCTTTGCTTGGCTGAACTTGTTCCTCCTTGGCATTGCAGCTGCCTTGGGTGCTGTTTTCACTCTCTGTTCTCAGCAGATAGTACCCTGTTGTTGCTGCCTAATGGAGTGAGGGCAGGGGTGACTGGGCAGGGTGTCCTAGCCAGGTCTGTTGCCCCTGGGCTCTGGCCCTTTTCTGGCCAACTGCCTCTGGACTGGGGTTGCTGTTCCACTCTTGGTACCCTTGATTGAAGACTCCTGAGCCTGCCCTGGATGTCACTTTGCTTTTCAGTCCATCTCCAGCTGTTTTACATTTTATGGGGATTTCTCACAGCTTCTGGTTTCCTGTGAATTTTTGAGCATGGCTGTGTAATAATTGACAAAATTTTTTTGCATTATTTTAGGGTTAGGTGAGGAAAAGAGGGGAAGGAGGCATTGCATTTTGTGCTCAGTTGGCTGTCTTGGTTTTCCTTGTTAATATTCTGTTCAGTGTCTTCTTATAGCTGACAGGCTTTATTCATATTGTTTTAGAAAGGTTTCATATTGGTCCTGGATTGAGCAGTTATTTTAGTACTTTGTGGTCTATCCTAGTAGTTTTGAAAATAAAATTTATTTCCTATAAATCAATAGAAAATAGGCAAAGGATATAAGAGGTGATGGCCTCCTTCACAGCAAGAGAAATGAAATGCAAATTAAAACCATATTGTAAACTATTTTCATGTGTCAGTTGGCAAAGACCAAAAAGTTTGATTAAACAGTGGTGGCTGTGGTGTGGAGAAACGGGCATTGCTGAAGGGAGTGGAAGTTGGCAACCTCTAAAGAAGGCAGCTAGGCAGTGTAGGGGAGGAAAAATAATTTTCCGTTTACCCTTCTGAGCTCTTAACTGTGATAAAAGATCAACAGGAGAAAAACAGAAGTTTATTCACATGCGTACCTCACATATACATGGGAGATACCTAGGGAAAAATGAGTGGCTTAGAATTCAGTTTAATACCATCTTAATAGGGAAAGGGGAAGGGGAACGTAGGCCTCTTAAGGGAGAAAAAATGATTTTTAGGAAAGATGAATGGGCCTTAGAAGAATAGATGAGAGGTATGATAGTTTGTGACAAAGTTAGTCTCAGTGTTGTGTCAACTTCTAGATGCTCTTGTCAGTCTTCCCTGGTTGATGAAACTGCTCAATTTATGATTTATGATAATGGAGTTTCTTTTGGAGAATCTGTCTTTAGGCAGATAAGGAGAGTTCAGAGAAGGCCTCAACCTGCATTGCTATTTTTCAAGTGCCAACAGCTCAAAATAAAGTGGCAAAGTGGCAGAATTTGAGGTGGCATATTCTGCTACTCTTCAGCAGTATCTACCAAAGTTAGAAATGCACATAATCTTTGACCCAGCAATTCTGTTTCCCTGGATTTATTGTACCTATATACTGATACACGTGTGAAATATGTATCAGGTACTTATTGGAGAACGATTTGTAATAGCGAAAGATCATAAGCTACTTAAATGTCCATCGATAGGGGATTTATGGAATTAAAAACTGGAATGTTAGAGTTGTAAAAATAAATGAAGTGCTTTATATACATATATGTAATGATTTCTAATTTATATTAACTGGGAAAAGCAAAGTAAAGAGGCATATATAGGGTGTTATGGTTTGTGTAAAAAGGAGAAAATACGTGTTTGTATATACATAGAAAATCTGTGGAATGATATCCAAGCAACCAGTAATATTTTCTCTGAGTTGAGAAACCAGATGGTTAGGAGAAGGGATGGGAGAGAGACTTTTTCCTCTATACCCTTTGAACCCTTTGTATTTTGTACCAGGTGCATTACTGATTAAAAAAATAAAGTATAAATAAATCAAGTCTGACTTAAATTTTCATTAATAGACTCTATGCTGATAGTCTCATTGTTGCCTTATTTAGGAGAGGTGGGATGGAATTCTGTTCTTTTGAAAATTCAGCATTTATGGACCTTATTAAACTCCCAAAGTAAATTTTTCATTGATTGCTTTTAAGGCACCACAAGAAAAGTAAAATACTGGTTTGTTTAATTGAGAACAGTTTGCTCTGTTTCTCATTTCTTTTTATCTGGTGTCATTTTTATTCTGTTAATTTTAATGAAGCAAAGAGAAAGGAAATTGAGTCCATGGCAGAGCCAAGGGAAACCATAATTAAAGTGCTTATTGCCAGTAAACCAGCACTCTTAACTAACCATTTTGATCCACACACTTAGGTGTTTATCCAGTAAACTGTTGTTAGGCCCACAATGCTAACTGCTAATTAGCGTGGGTCCCCCCGATAAACAGAGGACTTATAAACAAGTTGTGGCTGTCTTTTTTGTTTGTTCTTAAAAAATTTATTTGAGGCATATTCAAGAATTGCGGGGATTATTAGACAAATAAAATAATTTGGAAGGTTTGATAAAAAGGAAGTAGTTCCTTTAAGTAGGTGGTAGAGGGCAAAATCTGTTGTATACTCCCAAGTTATGAAGTTAGTGTGGAATCCCCAGAGGACCATGACTTCTTTTGCTTTTATTGAAAAAGTTCAGTTTCAAATAAGATTTGAAAGAAAGAGTTTATTTGGGGAAACTAAGTGAAAGAGCATTCCAGGACACCAAGTAAAATAAATGTGAGATCCTAATCATCTCACCATGTGTTAATATAGGTGATGAAGTAATTTAATATGTAAAAATAAACTTAGTGGTTGTGATAGAAAATAACTGTTAGTCTGATTTGTTGGCACCTTTCTTGGACATATAGATTTGATTTTTGGGTTTTATTTTGTTTTTATTTTAAAAAACTTTATTTTAAAATAATTGTAGACTCATAAAAAGTTGCAAAAATAGTGTGGAGAAATTCCGTGTACCTTTCACCCAGCTTTCCCTAAGGTTAATATAACTATAGTACATTATCAAAACCAGGAAACTGATATTGACAACACAGAATAGACTGCAGACTATACTAGGATTTCTCCACTTTTTACATGGACTCATTTTTTTTTCGTTTGTGCATATAGTTCTGTGAAATTTTATCACCTGTATAGATTCAGGTAACCACCACCACAATGAGGATTCAGAACTTTTCCAGTCCCACAAATGAACTTGCTCATCACCTGTATTCTGCATTTGTCGGAATCATTCCCCATGGGGTCCTCTGATTTGCTTCTCTATCCCCAGCTTATTGGTTTTGGGCCCTCAAAGCATTTTATAGTTTCTCTTCTTTAAATTTAAGATGTGTTTCATGGCCCAGAATGTGGTCTATCTTGGTGAATATTTGATGTGAGCTTGAGAAGAATGTATGTTCTGCTGTTGTTGGATGAGGCAGCTAAAGTTGTCAGTTATATCCAGTTGATTGATGGTGGTGTTGACATCAGCTATATCCTTACTGATTTTCTGCCTATCAGATCTGACCATTTCTGATAGTGGAGCGTGCAAGTCTCCAGCTCTCATAGTGGATTCATTGTTTTCTCCTTGCAGTTCTATTGGTTTTTGCCTCCTTTTTTGATGGTCTGTTGTTAGGTGGATACACAGTAAGTACTGTTATGTCTTCTTGGAGAACTGACTCCTTTATCATTATATAATGGCCTTTATCCCTGATAAGTTTCCTTGCTCTGAAGTTGGCTGTGTCTAAAATTAATAAAACTATTCCTGCTTTCTTTTGATTAGTGTTAGCATGGTATATCTTTTTCCACCTCTTTACTTTTTTAAAAAAAGATTTATTTATTATTTATTTTTATTTATTTTTGGCTGTGTCGGGTCTTAGTTGCGGCATGCGGGATCTTCGTTGAGGCACGCGGGATCTTTCATTGTGGTGCGCGGGCTCTTTGTTGTGGCGCACGGGCTTCTCTCGTTGTGGCGTGCAGGGTTCTCTCCAGTTGTGGTGTGTGGGTTTTTCTCTTCTCTCGTTGTGGTGCGCAGGCTCCAGGGCACGTGGGCTCTGTAATTTGCGGCACGCAGGCTCTAGTTGAGGTGTGTGAGCTCGGTAGTCGTGGCACACGGGCTTAGTTGCCCCGCAGCATGTGGTATCCTAGTTCCCTGACCAGGGATCAAACCCTCATCCCCTGCATTGGAAGGCGGATTCTTAACCACTGGACCACCAGAGAAGCCCCTCTATCACTTTCTTTAAAAAATAATTTGTTTTTGAGATATGTCCATGTTGGTAATTGTAGCTCTAGTTAATTCATTTTCACTAGTGTATTATATCTCATTGCTAAGATACTAAAATTTTTAATTTTAATAGCTTAAAAGGTATAAAGTAGCCTTGGGATAGGGTATGACAAGTAAGGACTTTATATGTTTCAGAATATTTCTTTATAGCATTTTCTAATTGGGCTCAATAATTACTTGAGACATTAAACTGAAATCTAGAGTTATGATTGACAGTTGGCTTGATATGAAGCCTGAGTTGGAGTCAGCTAGTGTTGGGGTTCCTGTCCCCATGATTAAGGAGGAGGAAAGTAGTGTGTGGCCTTGAGTTCAGGGGCAGGTGATAAGAAGCCCGATCAGTATTTCTCACTCATATTCCGAAGGCCCAGCTGTCCATGTGCATTGGGGAAGCCTCATGTCTTTAGATAAGCAGCTCAAGCCAGTCCCAGAGTTCCAAAGGGAATGTGGAAGACTTGCTTCCAAATTCTGATCTTGGCTTCGATGTCTTTGTGGAATGAGTAGGGACGTAGGTGAGAAAGTAAGTCACTACTAATGTAAATTCTCTTGTAACCTGAGCTTCCTTTAGCCACTGAACCCATGTAGTTTCCTTTCATTGTGATGGTAATTTAAAAAAAAAATTAATTAATTAATAATTTTTGGCTGCGTTGGGTCTTCGTTGCTGCGCGTGGGCTTTCTCTAGTTGTGGTGAGCGGGGGCTACTCTTCGTTGTGGTGTGCGGTCTTCTCATTGCAGTGGCTTCTCTTGTTGAGGAGCACAGGCTCTAGGCGCATGGGCTTCAGTAGTTGTGGCTCGCGGGCTCTAGAGTACAGGTTCAGTAGTTGTGGCGCACGGGCTTAGTTGCTATGCGGCATGTGGGATCTTCCCAGACCAGGGCTCGAACCCATGTCCCCTGCATTGGCAGGTGGATTCTTAACCGCTGTGCTACCAGGGAAGTCCCTGTGATGGTAATTTTAATTTAGTTTAATTTATTATTCATTATTTTATTGTCAGTGAGAGACTTTTTCTGAACAAGTTGAGATAAAACATGATCTTGAACTATGTTAAGTGCAATTTGATGAAGACTGTGATTCATTTTGTAACTGATCTGTTAGTTTTCCCCGTCGTGACCAAGCACAACAAATACTGAAAACAGTAATAATTTATTTACACTCATTCCTTCAACATAATGCTGTTTAGAGAATGCCTGTTATATGCTAATGTAGACATCTAGAAAGATGAATAAGATAGTTCTTATTTTTAAAAAAAACCCCGGCAAAACACAACAGCTCATGGTTTAGGAGACTAAGAATGCCAGCAAAAAGTATATGTGCATTACAGCAGGATGAGAGAGGCACTAAGTGTGACTCCTTTGGAATTGGGAGCCCTTTCACTTTAAGCTGGTAACTCACTTCAGTCCTCATTCTCTCCTTAAGTATAGGTAGCACATGGTAACTACTTGAACAGTTTTCTACCCTTAGCACATTCAAGCCATCCAGTCTCTGTTTCTTTAGCACCATTGTTTTAGACTATTTGTTAATAAGTTATCATTGTTATGAATTTGCTTTGAGACATTTTCTTGGGCAAAGGTATGCCCATTCTAAGATCTACAAGTATAGATTGGGATTTTGTGTTATGTTGGCTAAGACAGATTTTAGCCTCATTTTTCGCCTTGTAACTTTGTATCTGATGTCTAATATATTTAAAAACAAAGAGAGGTATGATTTCTTTTACTAAGTTTAGAGTTTCTTACATTTAGGTCAAGGGTAAGAAAAGTATGATGATTATTTTGAACACGTTTGAAATTTCTTTTCATTCTTTATAGGTTGTCTTGTGGAAATGAAGGTTTAAGGACAAGTTATCTACCAGATTAAAAGATGGGATCGAATAGCAGCAGAATTGGTGATCTTCCTAAAAATGAGTACTTAAAAAAGTTATCAGGCACAGAATCTGTCTCTGAGAATGACCCGTTCTGGAATCAGCTACTGTCATTTTCTTTCCCTGCACCAACTAGCAGGTAAGAGGTTACTTGGAGATTGAAAATTTGTATCAAGGACCACATAAGCTTGTGTGGTATGCTGATATAAAAAAATTTTTTTTTATTTTAATGATCAGTCTGTCCCTCCATTTGTTGTACAGGTACCAGTAGAAAATCCAAAAGGTATGAAAAGGAGGAAATAAGTTTTTCTCTTTCCTTTCCCCCACTCAGCCACCTCCCTTGCCCAGAGATAATTCCTGGTAGCAGTTTCTTTTGAATGCTTCCAGAGATAGTAAAACCATATTATTTCATGTAGTTTTACAAAACTGTTTAACCACAAATGGTAGCATACTACACATACCTTGCTTTTTCGTTTTTGCTTGCTGTCCCTTGCTTTTTTTCCCTGCTGTCCCTTGCTTTTTTTCCCCACAGTTAAGTAAAACATATGTATATGCATATATGCAACTGCCTTATTCTTTTAAATGACTGCAGAGTGTGCATAGATTATATGAAATTTTTTTTTATTGGTGGACATTTAGATTGTTTCCAATTTCTTGTTATAACAGATAATGCTGCATACATAATTTCTCAAGCATACAAATAAATCTCCAGTATAAATTCCTCCAAGTAGAATTGCTGGGTCAAAGTATATGTGCATTTGTAATTTGCCAAACTGCTCCATGGAAGTTGTACCAATTTATACTCCTACCAGCAATGTATGAGAAGGTCTGCTTCCCCACCCCTTTGTCAATTTAATGCATTTTTAGACTCTTTGGCCTTTGTCAATTTGGTAGGTGAAAACCAATATCTCATTTTTAACTCTTTATTATAAAAACTGAAAGACATATAATTATGTAGAGTGACTAGAATATTGAATTCCCATTACTCAGTATGTAGATTTTAAACATTTTTATTTATTTGTTTTTAACAGCTTTATTATGATAGACTGAATAATGACCCCCTAAAGATACCTGTGTCCTAGTCCCTGGAATCTTTGAGTATGCTATGTTATAGCATGTATCAATATTTCATTCCTTTTTATTTCTGAGTGAGATTCCTTTGTATGAATATACCATCTTTTGTTTATCCATTCATCAGTTAATAGACATTTGGATTATTTCCATATTTATTTCATCTGTTTTTTAGGGTTTTTTTAAAGTAAATTAAAATATGGACATTTTCTTTTATAACTGTAATACCATTATCACACCTTACAAAGTTAACAATAATTCCTCTTACCCAGTCCATTTTCAAATTTCCCTAGTTGTTTTGTAGTTCATTTGTTACAGTTAGGAAATAAATAAGGTGTATACATTGCATTGCAATACATTGCAATAAGGTAGTTACATTTCTTAAATGTCTTTAATCTCTAATAGAGGTATGTACTCCCCAACTCCTGCCACTATTTTTTTCCCTATGCTGTTACTTTTTTTTTTCTTTTAACAAACTGGGTCAGTTTTTCTGTAGAATGTTCCACCATCGAGACCTACCTGATTGCTTCTCATATTTTGTTTTTTTATTTACAGTATTTTCTGTAAATTGGACATCAGATTTAAAGGCTTGATAAAATTTGGGTTAAACATTTTTGGTAAGAGTATTTCATAAGTGATGCTAGGTACCTTATGTTGTATTTCATTAGGTTACAGAAAATGTGTGGGTTTATATCAGTTATCATGCTAAGACTGATCAGAGGTTTGAGTGTGTTTTAGCATCCATTGATGATTTTGGTCTGAATCACCTGTTTCATAAGAGACTCCAAAATGGTAGTATTTCTAATTTGGTCATTTCTTGTACATTTATTAACTGGAATTCTCCTGTGAAAGAGTGCTTTCATGAATTAGGATATATAAAACAGTTTTTACTACATTATTAATAAGGGTAAACACTTAATTTTTTTCCTCTACTGATTTTCAGTAACGAAAATAGTGTAATAGTGACAAATAAGTCTGTATTTCCCCTTTCCCCTGACCCCAGGGTTGGAAGGGCTATCTCTCTCTTTTGAGTATGAATTAAAAAAATATATAAATATTGATATATGTAAATAAAATATATGTGTATGTATGTGTGTTGTGGTCCTTTAACAATCAAGGTTATGTTTATTTTTATATGTTTAAGGATTAAGGATTATTGGTATTTCCTTTTTGTGAATTGTTTATATATTTTGGCAATACATTTTAATTTCTGACTTTCGGGTATAGTCGGATTGGACCTTACAAGGTTGGCTTAGTTTGCAGTTTTTGTGATAATGTGGGTTAGTTGTATATTATGGGAAGTGGATACATACTACTGCTTCTGAGATCCTTGGAAAATTAAAGGTGGTTGTGGATTGGTGGGAGAGGTCAAACTGGAGATGAGCTGTAGCATCATCAAGTTCTGAAACCATTTCGTTCATCTTTAAGGAATTGTCATTGAGTATCACTGCTCATGTAGTAATAAGACTTAGAGAAAAAAGGGCATATAAAGAGAAAATTATTTATTATCCAAAATAAATTTTCTTTTCACTTATGTAAACTGTAGTACAATCTATATATGCTCTTCCAAAAGACATTAAAGAAGACTTAACTAAATGGTGATGTATACCATGTTCAAGGATTAAGAATTGTAAAAGTGTCAGTTCTTTCCAAATTGACCTGTAGATTGAAAGCAATTCCAATTAAAATTCCAACAGCTTTTTTGGGGGGGTGGGTGAGGAGATCTTGATAAGCTCATTCTAAAATTTGAATGGGAAAGAACAAAACTAATAATAGCTAAAGTACTCTGAAGAAGGGAAGGAAGACTGTGTGTGTGTGTGTGTGTGTGTGTGTGTGTGTACTTGATTTATGCAAAGCTGGCAATTCAGAGCATTGGGGAAAGGATGAACTTCTCAAGAAATAATGATGGGAATAAGTTGTTAGCCATTTTTGTCTATTTCTTACTTTCTAAGTTTTCCATACTTGTGCTGGTGCCTTGCAGTTTGAATTATTATGACTTTATAGTTTGTTTTGCTGATTACTGCTTTTTCTCAAAGATCCTTTGCTGTTCTCATGTGTTTATTCTTTTTGATGTCATTTCTTTTTCTTAATTCATCCTAGTTTATAGAGAAAATTATAAAGGAATCTTAGAAAGTGTAAAAAGCTGTAAAATGAGTAAACTGCACATTGTGGGGGGGGATGGGTGGCTATTCAGAATATCCAGAGAAGCTTTGTTTGTGGTGGTACATATGCTTTTGGCACTTTTGTCACTTTGTTTGAGGCCCGCCCCAGCTCCTCAGTCTGGTATTTGATGTGTGAACCTTGACATTGAGCAGGCCTTGAGGTGGAAGGTGCCACCACCTCATTGACAGTCAGGGATGGAATTACCTAGTTTATGAATTATTCAAGACTAAGAGGAATATCTTTAGGGAAGACTCTGAATCCAGACATATCTGAGATTGCTCACTCCTGGAATTCCTTGGATCCCATATGTGCTGTCTTCAAGTGCAGCCAAAAATTGATGGCTGCCAGTTTTTTTAGAAGCACTAAGTCCTTCAGGACTAATCTAATCCTTCCTTACTATAAACTGTTTTTTGGCACTAGAATAACCAGATTTTGTTATAGTTTCCAGGCATGGTTGAAAAATCTTTAGATTCTTCAATAGTTTTTAACTTTTCACCTTATTAAAATTCCTTGTGAAGCAAAGGTCTGAAATAAAATCAAGATTAATTCAAGAGTAGGGACTTCCCTGGTGGCACAGTGGTTAAGAATCTACCCGCCAATGCAGGGGACACAGGTTCAAGCCCTGGTCTGGGAAGATCCCACATGCCGTGGAGTAACTAAGCCTGTGTACTACAGCTACTGAGCCTGCGCTCTAGAGCCCTTGAGCCACAACTACTGAATCCTGCGTGCCTAGAGCCCGTGCTCCGCAACAAGAGAAGCCCCCACTGGCTGCAATTAGAGAAAGCCTGTGTGCAGCAATGAAGACCCAACGCAGCCATAAATAAATAAATAGATAAATAAATATTAATTCAAGAGTAAAGTTTAAGTAATATACTGTTTATTTGTCTTAATAAAATGTTTAAAAATTACTTATATGACTGATTTCATACTAAATATAGCAGCAAAACCAAAATACAAAACTGTGCTGAAGACAAAGGTAGTAAAATCATCTATATCCACAATAAGTAGTTAAGGGATACATGAAACAAAAAGGTGTTAAATGTGATGTCAAAACACTAAACTATATATATACGTGTATATATATATATATATATATATATATATATATATATGTATATATATATACACATATATATATATACACATATATATAGTTTATATGTATAGTTATATATAAACCTCATGGTAGCCACAAACCAAAAATCTATAATAGATGCACACGAAAAAAGAGAAAGGAATCCAAACATAACACTAAAGGTAGAAGAAAGGAACAAAAACTACAAAAACAACCAGAAAATGATTAACAAAATAGCAATAAGTACATACCTATCAATAATTACTTTAAATGTAAATAGACTAAATGATCCAATCAAAAGACATAGAGTGGCTGAAGGGATACAAAAGCAAGACCCATCTATATGCTGCCTACAAGAGACTCACTTCAGATCTAAAGACACAGACTGAAAGTGAGAGGATGGAAAAGTTATCCCATGCAAATGGAAACAAAAAGAAAGCAGGGGTAGCAGTACTTATATGAGACAAAATAGACTTTTGAAACAGACTGTAACAAGAGACAAGGATGTTACATAATGATCAAAGAATCAGTACAACCAGAAGATATACAATTGTAAATATATATATATGTGCCCAATATAGGAACGCCTAAATACATAAAGCAATTAACAAACATAAAGGGAAAAATTGACAGGAACACAGCAATAGTGGGGGACTTTAACACCCCACTTACATCAATGGACAGATCATCCAGACAGAAAATCAGTAAGGAAACTCTGGTTCAAATGACATATTAGACCAGATGATACATGTTTATTATATATATTCCATCCGAAAGCATGAGAATACACCTTCAAGTGCACATGGGCCATTCTCTAGGATAGATCACATGCTAGGGCACAAAACAGGTCTCAGTAAATTTAAGAAGATTGAAATCATATCAAGCATCTTTTATAACCATGGCAATATGAGACTAGAGATCAGTTACAAGAAAAAAAACAACTGCAGAAAACCCCAAACGTGTGGAGGGTAAACAGTATGCTACTAAACAACTGTTGGGTCACTGAAGATTTCAAAGAGGAAAAAAAGAACCTGGAGACAAATGAAAACAGAAACACAATGATCCAAAATCTATGGGGTGTAGCAAAAGCAGTTCTAAGAAGGAAGTTTATAGAGATACAAGCCTACCCCAGGAAACAAGAAAAATCTCAAACAATCTAACCTTATGTCTAAAGGAACTATAAAAAGAAGCAAAACCCAAGGTTAGTAGAAGGAAAGAAATAACAAAGACCAGGTCAGAAGTAAATGAAGTAGAGGCTAGAAAAACAATAGAAAAGATCAATGAAACTAAGAGCTGATTCTTTGAAAAGATAAACAAAATGGATAAACCTTTAGCCAGACTCATCAAGAAAAAGAGAGGGCCCATATAAATTAGAAATGAAAGGGCAGTTACAACTGACAGCACAGAAATACAAAAGATCATAAGAGATTACTATGAACAATTTTATGCCAGTATAATGGGCAACCTAGAAGAAATGGATTAATTCCTAGGATGTACAGTCTTCCAAGACTGAATTAGGAGTAAATAGAAAATACGAGCAGACCAGTTACCAGTAATGAAATTGAATCAGTAATCCAAAAACTGCCAACAAACAAAAGTCCAGGACCAGATGGCTTCACAGATGAATTCTACCAAACATTTAAGGAAGAAATAACACCTATCCTTCTCAAGCTATCCCAAAAAATTGCAGAGAAATGCTGCTGAACTCATTCTGTGAGACCAGTGTCACCCAGATACCAAAACCAGAAAAGACCACAAGAAAAAGAAAATTACAGGCCAATATCACTGATGCAAAAATTCTCAACAAAATATTAGCAAACTGAATTCAACAGTACATTAAAAGGATCATACACCATGATCAATTGAAATTCATCCCAGGGATGCAAGGATGATGGTTCAGTATCTGCAAATCAATATGATACACCACATTAACATATTGAAGACTAAATCATATGATCATCTCAGTAGATGCAGAAAAATTGACAAAATTCAACATCCATTTATGATAAAAAC
Source organism: Balaenoptera physalus (assembly GCF_965194825.1). NCBI lineage: Eukaryota > Metazoa > Chordata > Mammalia > Artiodactyla > Balaenopteridae > Balaenoptera > Balaenoptera physalus. The sequence continues at coordinate 25,062,709 of NC_138897.1, forward strand.
TCTCAACAAAGCGTAGGTATAGAGGGAACATAACTCAGCTTAATGTATGACAAGCCCACATCTAACATCATACTCAATGGTGAAAAATTGAAAGCATTTGCTATAAGATCAGGAACAAGAAAAGGATGCCCACTCTTGCCACTTTTATTCAACAGAGTATTGGAAGTCCTAGCCAGAGAAGTCATACAAGAAAAAGAAATAAAAGGAATCCACATTGGAAAGGAAGAAGTAGAACTGTCACTGTTTGCAGATGACATTGATACTATGTATAGAAAATTCTAAAGATACAACCAAAAAACTATTAGAACTAATAAATGAGTTCAGTAAAGCTGCAGGTTACAAAACTAATATACAGAAATCTGTTGTGTTTGAACTAACAATGAACTATCAAATAGAAATTAAGAAAATAATCCTATTTACAGTTGCATCAAAAAAAATACTTGGGGATAAATCTAAACAAGGAGGTAAAAGACCTATACTCAGAAAACTGTAAGACATTGATGAAAGAAATGGAAGACAACACAAACAAATGGAAAGGTATATCCTGCTATGGATTGGAAGAATTAATATTGTTAAAATGACCATACTCCCAAAGGCAATCTACAGATTTAGTGCAATTCTCATCAAAATACCAATGGTGTTTTTCACGTAACTAGAGCAAATAATTCTAAAATTTGTATGGAAACACACAAGACCCTGAATAGCCAAAAAAATCTTGAGAAAGAAGAACAAAGCTGGAGATAACACACTCCCTGATTTCAAACTATACTACAAAGCTGCAGTAATCAAAATAGCATGGTACTGGCACAAAAACAGACACAGATCAATGGAACAGAATTGAGAGCCTAGAAATAAACCCACACACTTATGATCAATTAGTCTACAACAAAGGAGGCAAGAATATACAATGGAGAAAAGACAATCTCTTCAGTAAGTGGTGCTGGGAAAACTGGACAGCTCCATGTAAAAGAATAAAATTAGAACATTCTTTAACACCACATACAAAAATAAACTCAAAATGGATTAAAGATTTACTGTAAGGCCTGAAACCATAAAACTCCTAGAAGATAACATGGGTAGTATATGCTCTTTGACATTGCTCTTAGCAATATTTTTTGGAGATGTCTCCTCAGGCAGGGGAAACAAAAGCACAAATAAGCAAATGGGACTACATCAAACTAAAAAGCTTTTGCATAGCAATGGAAACTATTGAGAAAATGAAAAGGCAGTCAGTCTACTGAATGGGAGAAGATATTTACAAATGATATATCAGATAAGGGTTTAATATCCAAAATGAACAATGAACTCATACAACTCAACATCAAAAAAACAAATAACTGGATTTAAAAATGGGTAGAGAACCTGAATACACATTTTTCCAAAGAAGACATACAGCTAGCCATCAGACACATGAAAGGATATTCAATACCACTAATCATCAGGGAAATGCAAATTAAAAGCACAATGCAAATTAAAACCACAATGAGATACCCCCTCACATCTGTCAGAATGGCTGTCATCAAAAAGACAAATACGTGTTGGTGAGGATGTGGAGAAGAGGAAACGCTTGTGCCCTGTTGGCAGGAATGTATGTTGGTATGGTCACTACGGAAAACAGTATGGAGGTTCCTCAAAAAGTAGACATAGAACTACCTATTTCCCTTCTGGGTATTTTTCCAAAGAAAGTGAAAACACTAGTTAGAAGAGATACATGCACCCCCATGTTCATTGCAGCATATTTACAACAGCCAAGATATGGAAGAAACCGAAGTGTCTGTCGACTGCTGAACATATCAGAATTCATATAGCCATTTACTTTTTTTTTTTTTAATTTTATTTATTTATTTATTTATTTATTTATTTTTGGCTGTGTTGGGTCTTCGTTTTCTATGCGAGGGCTTCCTCCAGTTGCGGCGAGCGGGGGCCACTCTTCATCACGGTGTACGGGCCTCTCACTGTCGCGGCCTCTCTTGTGGTGGAGCACAAGCTCTAGACGCGCAGGCTCAGTAGCTGTGGCTCACGGGCCTAGTTGCTCCGCGGCATGTGGGATCTTCCCAGACCAGGGCTCGAACCCGTGTCCCGCGCATTGGCAGGCAGACTCTCAACCACTGCGCCACCAGGGAAGCCCTGTAGCCATTTACTTTTACCATTTGGATTGCCTCCAGTGTTTTCCTGTTACATATATTGAATAATACAGCAATAGCCTTATACGTAACCCATTACATATAATATGGCAGTAGCCTTATATGTATGGTAGAAGTGACTTCTGTCCTGTGAGTAAAGTATGGCCAAATGACTTCCATTAATTCTTCCAGTTTGTGTTGGTAGAGCATGAGAAACAAGTGTAATAGGTCAGGAACAGATTTTATGGAACACTGAAAGTGCTTCCCAACATATTTCTTGGTTTTTTTGGGTCTTTTGTTTGTTTGGAAACTGATAAGGCTGGTCAGATGTATGTGGTGGCCTGGAGGCTCTGAGGGTGCAGAGATTCTGACCACAGGGGACTGAATGGGAAAATCACAATCTGTCCACTTGCCCATTTTTGGCACACTGGTTAGAAAGCTGAGGATTAGAATTGATTCCTTGTGGGTTCTTGTTAAGTGGATTTGGTGAAAGCATTGTTTTAAGGAGTTTACTTTTGGGGTGGAGTGAGTGGTAGATTGGAAAGAGGAGGAAAGAGGAGAAACTCAGGAAGGGAAACCAGATGGGAGGCAGCTGCAGTGACATAACCACCATGTAATGAAGGTCTGAATTTCTTTGCCTGTACAGGAAATGGGAAGTCCTCCAGCCACTATTCGTTAAAAGCTCTTTTATTTTAAATTGATATTTGACTTGAGCATTAATACTTAAGGAGCTTAGAATTCTAGATTTGAGAGCAGTGCTGAGCAATGTAATGACAGCTTGTGTGCTTACCAAGAATGAGAATCAGTTTGCCAAAAGGTGTGGTGATTTTGGGCAAAGTGTAGAGAATGGAGACAGTAGGACATGGTAGGGGGAGCATAGATTTTGGAGCCAGACTGACTTTGTCTTGCATCTCAGCTCTACTGCTTATTACCTCTGTGAATTTAGGCAAGCTTACTTAATTCTCACCGAGCCTGTTGACGCTTCTGTAAAATGGAAATAATATTACCTACCATGTATATAGATTTGTGGGGAGGATAAAACACCATAATGCACGTAAGGTGTCTGACTTTCCTCTTCTTTCAAGGAATAAATACCCATTAATTTAAAAAAGTGCAAGGGCTCTGTCTTGAGAGTTAGTCTAAAATATTTGAGGGTTGAAAATAAGTAGCAGAAATTTAACCAATTTTCTGATGACTGCTTTATCCTCTCATTGAAAATCCTATGACTCTTGAATTAATTGTTCAGCTGTTTTAAAAATTAGGCCAAACACTGACTATAGTAATACTTGTCTCTGTGCAGACTCCATGTCCTTTTTATAAAGGCTACTTTTTAGAAGCCTTTACTGCATAGTGAGAATTGTATTATGTGTACTGAGCACTAGATGGTGCTCAAATAAGGCAAGAGGCAGCTTTTGGTACAGTCACACAATCACTAAACTCATTTTTCTCAGTTGCAAATTCATGTGTGTTCATCTTTAGTACCTTTAAATACAGAAAAGCTCAAGGAAGGTAAAAATGATAAACATCACACTAATCAGAAGTAACCTTTGTTAACTTTTTGGTGTATATCTTGTCAGTTCTCTCTCTCAGTTAAAAACGTTTGCATCATATTCCACACTTTTTATTTAACTCACATATTCCTCATGTCATTGTGTTCATACAACATAATTTTAAATGGTTGTAGAATGTTCTGTCTTATAGATGTCCATAAGTTATATCGTTGAACATTTTGCTTGTTTCTTATTTTTCCTGACTGTATATTAAAAACTGTGCTGAAATTCCTTGTAGCCAAGTCTTTGTGCATATCCTTAACTATACAACTGGAGTGAGTTCTTGGTAGTTGATTTGCTGGTAAAATAGTCTTTTTTTTTTTTTTTTTTTTAGTTTTTTAATTTTTATTTATTTATTTATTTATGGCTATGTTGGGTCTTCGTTTCTGTGCGAGGGCTTCCTCTAGTTGTGGCAAGTGGGGGCCACTCTTCATTGCGGTGCGCAGGCCTCTCATTATCGTGGCCTCTCTTGTTGCGGAGCACAGGCTCCAGACGCGCAGGCTCAGTAATTGTGGCTCACGGGCCTAGTTGCTCCGCGGCATGTGGGATCTTCCCAGACCAGCGCTCGAACCCGTGTCCCCTGCATTGGCAGGCAGATTCTCAACCACTGCGCCACCAGGGAAGCCCTTTTTTTTTCTTTTTAAATCACAGAAATCTTTCATTGTATAAAAGTTAGAAAATACAGAAACAAAAGGGAAGATTGTCATGTGTTATCATCGTATAGAGATAACCACTGTTGATATTTTGGTATATGTTTTTCCATACTTTTTTTTAAATGGACATTCCTAATAATAGACATGTGTATTTATGTCTCCCTCCCCCCCATAAATATGTGATTGTACTGTATTACTGTTATGTAACTTGTAAAAATTAATGTATTTGATATATTTCCTTTTTTGTAAATGTGAATATTTTAAGATGTATTTACCAAAAAATGGTTATTGAATGCCTCCCATTTGTTAGGCACTGTTTTTAAGGGCTGGAAACATTGTAGTGAACATGAGGGGCAAGGTCCCTGCTCTCAAGCAGCTTATATTTTAGTGGAGGAATGGGCAATAAACAAGTAAAGAAATAAATACATAAAGTCATTTTTGAAAAATAAAGCAGAGCAAGGTCATGAAGAGTGATAGAATGAGAACAAATACCAGAGGGAAATTTCTTTAGCTAGAGGGTCTCTGGGGTAGCAGCATTTAAGCAGACATTAGTGAAATCAGGGAGCCCTGCATGTTCTGGGGAAAGAGCATTCCACCAGGTAGAGGAAACAGCAAATGTAAAGGATTTGAAGCAGGAATAAGTTCTGCATGTTAGAGAAGTAGCAAAAAAGCCAGTGTGGCAGAACAGTGAGCAAGGAAACAAATTACATAGGGATTTTGGGCCATGGTAAAGATTTTTTATGAAGTGTGGTATTGCAGAGACGAGCATGCTTTAATGTTGGTATTTGGGGAATTTAGTCTGCTGTAATTTACTTACTCTCCTATAATATGGAAAGATTTTACTCACATAGTTTGTTTTATTGTGGTATAATTTACATAACATAAAATTTATCATTTTAGCCATTTTTAAGTGTATAGTTCAGTGGCATTAAGTACGTTCCCAGTGTTTTACAGTCATCACGACTCTCATTTCCAGAACTTTTTCATTATCTCAAACTGAAATTCTGTACCCATTAAACAGTAACTCCCTATTCCCCCCACTTTCCAGCCCATGGTAACCTCTACTCTACTTTCCATCTCTATGAATTTGCCTATTCTAGGTACCTCATATAAATGGAATCGTTTAATATTTATCTTTTTGTGTCTGGCCTGTTTCACTTAGCATAGTATTTTCAAGTTGCATCCATGTTGTAGCACATATCAGAATTTCCTTCCTTTTTAGGCTGAAAAATATCCGCTGTATGTATTTCCCACATCACATAATGTTTTTTAAACTTCAGTTTGTTGTACTTTCTTATAAATTCTTTTAAATAAATGCCTTTCATTTCTCTTCAGCATTGTTAGGTTCCAGTTACCACTCTGATTTTTTTTTCAGGGATCCTCCTTGCATTCTAAAGAATACGTTCGTTCTGCTAAGAGGCTTGGCTAATGTAAACAGCAGCGTTAATTTAGCAGTTATTTATTGAGCACTTACTGTGTGCCGGTGCTGGGCTCATTTCGAAGACTCATTTCCTCATTTAGTTCTCACATCAAGTCTGTGGGGTTGGTACTGTTATTATTCCTGTATGTGAGAAAAGAGGCCTGGGGAGGTTTTCCGAGGTCACATGGCTAGTAGCTTCCATGGACAAGATTCAAACCAGGTTTATGTAGCTCCAGAGATGAATTCTGTTGGTCATTATGCTACACAGTCTCCATTTGGAAGCATAGACCAATCACTGACTGAGTATCAAATAATGGCTAAAGAGATGCAACATTAAATTATGCATGCTTATCTTTGAGAAAAGAATCACCAGATCTGTATATTCACATTTTCAAGCACTTTCAAAGTGAGGGTGATAATAACACATACTTTATGTTTGAGTGCCATTATTTACAATGTACATGTAATAAATATATTATTTACAATTAATATAGGCAAGTTGATGTATAATCTGTCCCGTGTTTTAACCTTGCCTTGTGTCGTCTCTGTTTAAGGGGAGTTGCCAGAATAATCCTTCCTCAGAGTCTCTTTTTTTTTTAAACATCTTTATTAGAGTATAATTGCTTTACAGTGGTGTGTTAGTTTCTGCTTTATAACAAAGTGAATCAGCTATACATATATATATATATATATATATATATATATATATATATCTCCCCATATCTCCTCCCTCTTGTGTCTCCCTCCCACCCTCCTTATTGCACCCCTCTAGGTGGTCACAAAGCACCGAGCTGATCTCCCTGAGCTATGTGGCTGCTTCCCGCTAGCTATCTGTTTTACATTTGGTAATGTATATATGTCCATGCCACTGTCTCGCTTTGTGCCAGCTAACCATTCCGCCTCCCTGTGTCCTCAAGTCCATTCTCTACGTCTGTGTCTTTATTCCTGTCCTGCCCCTAGCTTCTTCAGAACCATTTTTTTTAGATTCCATATATATGTGTTAGCATGTGGTATTCGTTTTTCTCTTTCTGACTTACTACACTCTGTATGATAGACTCTAGGTCCATCCACCTCACTACAAATAACTCAATTTCATTTCTTTTTATGGCTGAGTAATATTCCATTGTATATATGTGCCACATCTTCTTTATCCATTTATCTGTCGATGGACACTTAGGTTGCTTCCATGTCCTGGCTATTGTAAATACTGTTGCGATGAACATTGTGGTACATGACTCTTTTAGAATTATGGTTTCCTCAGGGTACATGCCCAGTAGTGGGATTGCTGGGTCGTATGGTAGTTCTATTTTTAGTTTTTTAAGGAATCTTCATACTGTTCTCCATAGTGGCTGTATCAATTTACATTCCCACCAACAGTGCAAGAGGGTTCCCTTTTCTCCACACCCTCTCCAGCATTTATTGATTGTAGATTTTTTGATGATGGCCATTCTGACTGGTGTGAGGTGATACCTCATTGTAGTTTTGATTTGCATTTCTCTAATGATTAGTGATGTTGAGCATCTTTTCATGTGTTTGTTGGCAATCTGTATATCTTCTTTGGAGAAATGTCTATTTAGGTCTTCTGCCCATTTTTGGATTGGATTGTTTGTTTTTCTGATATTGAGCTACGTGACCTGCTTGTAAATTTTGGAGATTAATCCTCTGTCAGTTGCTTCATTTGCAAATATTTTCTCCCATTCTGAGGGTTGTCTTTTCATCTTGTTTATGGTTTCCTTTTGCTGTGCAAAAGCTTTTAACTTTCATTAGGTCCCATTTGTTTTTATTTCCATTTCTCTAGGGGGTGGGTCAAAAAGGATCTTGCTGTGATTTATGTCATAGAGTGTTGTACTTATGTTTTCCTCTAAGAGTTTTATAGTGTCTGGCCTTACATTTAGGTCTTTAATCCATTTTGAGTTTACTTTTGTGTATGGTGTTATGGAGTGTTCTGATTTCATTCTTTTACATGTAGCTGTCCAGTTTTCCCAGCACCACTTATTGAAGAGGCTGTCTTTTCTCCATTGTATATTCTTGCCTCCTTTATCAAAGATGAGGTGACCATATATGTGCATGGGTTTATCTCTGGGCTTTCTATCCTGTTCCATTGATCTATATTTCTGTTTTTGTGCCAGTACCATACTGTCTTGATTACTGTAGCTTTGTAGTATACTCTGAAGCCCTGGAGCCTGATTCCTCCTGCTCCATTTGTCTTTCTCAAGATTGCTTTGGCTATTCAGGGTCTTTTGTGTTTCCATAGAAATTGTGCAATTTTTTGTTCTAGTTCTGTGAAAAATGCCATTGGTAGTTTGATAGGGATTGCATTGCATCTGTAGATTGCTTTGGGTAGTATAGTCATTTTCACAATGTTGATTCTTCCAAACCAAGAACATGGTATATCTCTCCATCTGTTTGTATCGTCTTTAATTTCTTTCATCAGTGTCTTACAGTTTTCTGCATACAGGTCTTTTGTCTCCTTAGGTAGGTTTATTCCTTGGTATTTTATTCTTTTTGTTGCCATGGTAAATGGGAGTGTTTCCTTAATTTCTCTTTCAGATTTTTCATCACTAGTGTATAGGAATGCAAGAGATTTCTGTGCATTAATTTTGTATCCTGCTACTTTACCAAATTCATTGATTAGCTCTAGTAGTTTTCTGGTAGCATCTTTAGGATTTTCTATGTATAGTGTCATGTCATGTACAAACAGTGACAGCTTTACTTCTTCTTTTCTGATTTGGATTCCTTTCATTTATTATCTTCTCTGAATGCTGTGGCTAAAACTTCCAAAACTATGTTGAATAATAGTGGTGAGAGTGGACATGCTTGTCTTGTTCCTGATCTTAGAGGAAATGCTTTCAGTTTTTCACCAGTGAGAACGATGTTGGCTGTGGGTTTGTCACATATGGCCTTTATTATGTTGAGGTAAGTTCCCCCATGCTTGCTTTCTGGAGGGTTTTTACCATAAATGGGTGTTGAATTTTGTCGAAAGCTTTTTCTGCGTCTATTGAGATGATCATATGGTTTTTCTCCTTCAGTTTGTTAATATGGTGTATCACATTGATTGATTTGCCTATATTGAAGAATCCTTGCATTCCTGGGATAAACCCCACTTGATCATGGTGTATGATCCTTTTAATATGCTGTTGGATTCTGTTTGCTAGTATTTTGTTGAGGAGTTTTGCATCTGTATTCATCAGTGACATTGGCCTGTAGTTTTCTTTTTTTGTGACATCTTTTTCTGGTATCAGGGTGATGGTGGCCTCGTAGAATGAGTTTGGGAGTGTTCCTCCCTCTGCTATATTTTGGAAGAGTTTGAGAAGGATAGGTGTTAGCTCTTCTCTAAATGTTTGATAGAATTCGCCTGTGAAGCCATCTGGTCCTGGGCTTTTGTTTGTTGGAAGATTTTTAATCACAGTCTCAATTTCAGTGCTTGTGATTGGTCTGTTTATATTTTCTATTTCTTCCTGGTTCAGGCTCAGAAGGTTGTGCTTTTCTAAGAATTTGTCCATTTCTTGCGGTTTGTCCATTTTATTGGCACATAGTTGCTTGTAGTAATCTCTCATGATCCTTTGTGTTTCTGCAGTGGCAGTTGTTACTTCCTCTTTTTCATTTCTAATTCTGTTGATTTGAGTCTTCTCCCTTTTTTTCTTGATGAGTCTGGCTAATGGTTTATCAGTCTTGTTCATCTTCTCAAAGAACCAGCCTTTAGTTTTATTGATCTTTGCTATTGTTTCCTTCATTTCTTTTTCATTTATTTCTGATCTGATCTTTATGATTTCTTTCCTTCTGCTAACTTTGGGGTATTTTTGTTCTTCTTTCTCTAACTGCTTTAGGTGTAAGTTTAGGTTGTTTATTTAAGATGTTTCTTGTTTCTTGACGCAGGATTGTATTGCTATAAAATTCCCTCTTAGAACTGCTTTTGCTGCATCCCATAGGTTTTTGGTCATCGTGTTTTCATTGTATTTGTTTCTAGGTATTTTTTGATTTCCTCTTTGATTTCTTCAGTGATCTCTTGGTTATTTAGTAGTGTATTTAGCCTCCATGTGTTTGTATTTTTCACAGATTTTTTTCCTGTAATTGATATCTAGTCTCATAGCGTTGTGGTCGGAAAAGATACTTGATACGATTTCTATTTTCTTAAATTCACCAAGGCTTGATTTGTCACCCAAGGCATGATCTATTCTGGAGAGTGTTCCATGAATCCTTGAGAAGAAAGTGTATTCTGTTGTTTTTGGATGGAATGTCCAATAAATATCAATTAAGTCCATCTTGTTTAATGTATCATTTAAAGCTTGTGTTTCCTTTTTTATTTTCATTTTGGATGATCTGTCCATTGGTGAAAGTGGGGTGTTAAAGTCCCCTACTATGATTGTGTTACTGTCGATTTCCCCTTTTATGGCTGTTAACATTTGCCTTATCTATTGAGGTGGTCCTATGTTGGGTCCATAAATATTTACAGTTGTTATATCTTCTTCTTGGATTGATCCCTTGATCATTATGTAGTGTCCTTCTTTGTCTCTTGTAATAGTCTTTATTTTAAAGTCTATTTTGTCTGATTTGAGAATTGCTACTCCAGCTTTCTTTTGATTTCCATTTGCATGGAATATCTTTTTCCATCCCCCCACTTCCAGTCTGTATGTGTCCCTAGGTCTGAAGTGGGTGTCTTGTAGACAGCATATATACCAGGTTTTTTTTGTATCCATTCAGCCAGTCGGTGTCTTTTGGTTGGAGCATTTAATCCAGTTACATTTAAGGTAGTTATCGATATGTATGTTCCTATTACCATTTTCTTAATTGTTTTGGGTTTGTTATTGTAGGTCTTTTCCTTCTCTTGTGTTTCCTGCCTAGAGAAGTTCCTTTAGCATTTGTTGTAAAGCTGGTTTGATGGTGCTGAATTCTCTCAGCTTTTGCTTGTCTGTAAAGGTTTTAATTTCTCCATCAAATCTGAATGAGATCCTTGCTGGGTAGAGTAATCTTGGTTGTAGGTTTTTCCCTTTCATCACTTTAAATATGTCCTGCCACTCCCTTCTGGCTTGCAGAGTTTCTGCTGAACGATCAGCTGTTAACCTTTTGGGGATTCCCTTGCATGTTTTTTTTTTTTTTTTAAGAAATTTATTTATTTTATTTATTTACTTTTGGCTGTATTGGGTCTCTGTTGCTGTGCGCGGGCTTTCTTTAGTTGCTGTGAGCGGGGGCCTCTTCATTATGGTGTGCGGACTTCTCATTGCGGTGGCTTCTCTTGTTGCAGAGCACGGGCTCTAGGCACACGGGCTTCAGTAGTTGTGGCTTGCAGGCTCTAGAGTGCAGGCTCAGTAATTGTGGCGCATGGGCTTAGTTGCTCTGTGGCTTGTGGAATCTTCACGGACCAGGGCTCGAACCTGTGTCCCTGCATTGGCAGGCGGATTCTTAACCTCTCTGCCACCAGAGAAGCCCCCCTTGTATGTTATTTGTTGTTTCTCCCTTGCTGCTTTTAATATTTTTTCTTTGTATTTAATTTTTGATAGTTTGATTAATATGTGTCTTGGCGTGTTTCTCCTTGGATTTATCCTGTGTGGGACTTTGTGCTTCCTGGAGTTGATTGACTATTTCCTTTCCCATATTAGGGAAGTTTTCAGCTATAATCTCTTCAAATATTTTCTCAGTCCCTTTCTTTTTGTCTTCTTCTTCTGGGACCCCTATAATTCGAATGTTGGTGTGTTTAATGTTGTCCCAGAGGTCTCTGAGACTGTCCTCAATTCTTTTCATTCTTTTTTCTTTATTCTGCTCTGCAGTAGTTATTTCCACTATTTTATCTTCCAGGTTAGTTATCTGTTCTTCTGCCTCAGTTATTCTGCTATTGGTTCCTTTTAGAGAATTTTGAATTTCATTTATTGTGTGTTCATCATTGTTTGTTTGCTCTTTAGTTCTTCTAGATCCTTGTTAAATGTTTCTTGTATTTTCTCCATTCTGTTTCCAAGAATTTGGATCATCTTTACCGTCATTACTCTGAATTCTTTTTCAGGTAGACTGCTTGTTTCCTCTTTATTTGTTTGGTCTGGTGGGTTTTTACCTTGCTCCTTCATCTGCTGTGTGTTTCTTTGTCTTCTCATTTTGCTTAACTTACTGTGTTTGGGGTCTCCTTTTTGTAGGCTGCAGGTTCATAGTTCCCTTTGCTTTTGGTGTCTGCCCCCAGTGACTAAGGTTGGTTCAGTGGGTTGTGTAGGCTTCCTGGTGAAGGGGACTGGTGCCTGTGTTCTGGTGGATGAGGCTGGATCTTGTCTTTCTGGTGGGGAGGACCGTGTCTGGTGGTGTGTTTTGGGGTGTCTGTGACCTTATTATGATTTTAGGCAGCCTCTCTGCTAATGGGTGGTGTTGTGTTCCTGTCTTGCTAGTTGTTTGGCATAGGGTGTCCAGCATTGTAGCTTGCTGGTTGTTGAGTGGAGCTGGGTCTTAGCATTGAGATGGAGATCTCTGGGAGAGCTTCTGCTGTTTGATATTACATGGAGCCGGGAGGTCTCTGGTCCACCAGTGTCCTCAACTCGGCTCTCCCACCTCAGAGGCACAGGCCTGACACCCGGCCAGAGCGTGAAGACCCTGTCAGCAACATGGCTCAGCAGAAAAGGGAGAAAAAAAAAAGAAAGACAGAAAAATAAAATAAAGTTATTAAAATAGAAAATAAAAAATTATTCCAAATAGAAAAATTAAAAAGTAATTTAAAAAAAAGAAAGAAGAGCGCAACGAAACCAAAAAACAAATCCACCAATGATAACAAGTGCTAAAAACTATACAAAAAAAAAAATGGACAGACAGAACCCTAAGACAGATGGTAAAAGCAAAAGTATACAGACAAAATCACACAAAGAAGCATACACATACACACTCACAAAAAGCGAAAAAGGAAAAAAATATATCTATTTCTATATTAAAAAAAAAAAGGAAGAGAGCAACCAAATCAATAAACAAATTTACCAGTAATAATAAACTCTAATTACTAAACTAAGATAAACATAAAACCAGAAACAAATTAGATGCAGAAAGCAAACCCCAAGTCTACAGTTGCTCCCGAAGTCCACTTCCTCAATTTGGGATGATTCGTTGTCTATTCAGGTATTCCACAGATGCAGGTACATCAAGCTGATTGTGGAGATTTAATCCGCTGCTCCTGAGGCTGCTGGGAGAGATTTCCTTTCTCTTCTATGTTCGCATAGCTCCTGGGGTTCAGCTTTGGATTTGGCCCCGCCTCTGCGTGTAGGTTGCCTGAGGGCGTCTGTTCTTCACTTAGACAGGATGGGTTTAAAGGAGCAGCTGATTAGGGGGCTTTTGCTCACTCACGCCGGGGGGATGGAGGGGTATGGAATGAGGGGCAAGCTTGTGGCGGCAGAGGCCGGCGTGACGTTGCAGCAGCCTGAGGTGCGCCACGTGTTCTCCCTGGGAAGTTGTCCCTGGATCACGCTCTCCTCCGTGGCTCCCAAGCTTACCCCCCAGCACCCCCGTCTCCGCCCACAAAGGGGCTTCCTAGTGTGTGGAAACTTTTCCTCCTTCACAGCTCCCTCCCTGAGGTGCAGGTCCCGTCCCTATTCTTTTGTCTCTGTTTTTTCTTTTTTCTTTTGCCCTACCCAGGTACGTGGGGAGTTTCTTGCCTTTTGGGAGGTCTGAGGTCTTCTGCCAGTGTTCAGTAGGTGTTCTGTAGCAGTTGTTCCACATGTGGATGTATTTCTGATGTATTTGTGGGGAGGAAGGTGATCTCCGCGTCTTACTCCTCTGCCATCTTGAAGGTCTCCCTCAGAATTTCTTGATCTGTTTCCTGCTGAGAAACAGGAAAAGAAACTTTGATTGAATTAGGTCACAAGTTTTTAACTGAGAGAAAGAAGTGATTGTAAAATTTTTTTTTTGAATGTTTGATGCTTGTCTCTGTTTTTATATTTTTATTCTCTTTGGCACACTTTATGTACAATTTTATTAGAACTTTTCAAGTTGAAACAACCTGCTCTGTCATTGAGGTGGGCCTGGGATAACTCCTAAACCGTTTTCTAAACTGTCTCTAATTCTTTCATCATATGTTTACTTGAATGGTGACCAAAATAGTGTACTTGGCCATTTTACTAAGGGAATAAATAATTCAAGACATTTTTTGGCATCTTATTTTCTCAGATTGAGGGGCCAAAAGAAGTTTAGCTTTTATATCTTGAGTCAAAACCTTTATTTCCCTTTGTTTTATATATACTTTTCTATGCAAAATTATTTTAGAAGATGCTTGAGTTTGCCCAGGGTTGATTGTTCCCTTAAACTAAAAGCTTAAGTGGGGGAAAACGTAACTAACATTGTTTAAAGCATTAAAATAAGGGAGAAAGTAAGTTTTGCTCCAAGTATACCTTCCTTTCCTTTTCTCACTTTGTTGGTTGGAATCTGAATTTTTAAGTCATTTTTTTCTGTTGCTTTCTTGAGAAAATAAATGCAGTATGATCTTGCATGATAGTTGCTGAAATTTTGACATTTTAGTAGTTACAGTTTTTTCCATTTTGGAAGTTGAATGACAGCCTATAGGATTGTCTGTGAATCTCATGAATATAAATACTTTTTGGTTCTGCTTGGTGCATTAAAAATTACTATAATAAACTTATATGCAATTTTTATCCTTTAATTTTTTCCTTTGAATAGCCTCTTTTAAAACATTAACGTTTCCACAGTTAAACCACTGAATGGGCTGATTCTTGTTGGTTTTGTGAATGATTTCCATAATTCTCTCTTTGCTAAGGTAAGGGGGAAAATGTCTTTAGAAGTGCTGCTATGCTTTTCTGCGTGGTTATGTGTTGATTTTACTCATGTTGTGTCTTAAACTGACAAACATATAATTTGTTAGAGAATGTATGTTGTGGGCTGAAAATGACACTATTAATATAAAATGTCAATTTTGAAATCATTTTATGGTGGAGTTTTCAATGAAAAAGACTTAAGAATTGGGCTTCCCTGGTGGTGCAGTGGTTAAGAATCTGCCTGCCAATTCAGGGGACACGGGTTCGAGCCCTGGTCTGGGAAGATCCCACATGCCGCAGAGCAGCTAAGCCCGTGCACCACAACTAGTGAGCCTGCGCTCTAGAACCCGCGAGCCACAACTACTGAAGGCCGCGCGTCTAGAGCCCATGCTCCGCAACAAGAGAAGCCACTGCAGTGAGAAGCCCGCTCACTGCAACGAGAGCAGCCCCCACTCGCCACAATTAGAGAAAGCCCATGCCCAACAATAAAGACCCAACACAGCCAAAAATAAATAAATAAAATAAATAAATTTATATTAAAAAAAGGCTTAAGAATTTTCAGTGTTTATTTTGTGAACCTCATAATTATAGCTACTTTGATTTTTCAGCAAATCAGTGTTTAGAAATCTGTGTGTGATTCTCCCCTCAACAACTTTCTGCCCATCTGCTTTTCATTAAAAGATTTGAACTATGAGTTTATCATCTTTCATTATTGAGATTCACTTATGAGATCGGTGTGCTTAAAAGTAAAATAAGGGGCTTCCCTGGTGGTGCAGTGGTTAAGAATCCGCCTGCCAATGCAGGGGACATGGGTTCGAGCCCTGGTCCAGGAAGATCCCACATGCTGCGGAACAACTAAGCCCGTGCGCCACAACTACTGAGCCCATGCGCCACAACTGCTGAAGCCCACGCGCCTAGAGCCTGTGCTTTGCAACAAGAGAAGCCACTGCAATGAGAAGCCCGCGCACCACAATGAAGAGTAGCCCCCGCTTGCCGCAACTAAAAGAAAGCCCGCACACAGCAACGAAGACCCAACGCAGCCAAAAATAAATAAATAAATAAATAAATAAATTTTTTAAAAAAGTAAAATAAAACCAGTCTAAATTACTGAAAGCTGTGAATTAGGCAATATGTAATTAAAAAATTTAGCTTTCTTACCAAACTATAGTTTATGATTTCATAGCAGTTACAAAAAAGTCATCTATCACCTTACCACTTTTCTCATTAGACTTAATTTCTTCTGTTTTCTTCTAGTTCTTTATCATTCACATAATTTTTAAATGATTTAAATCGTAACAGATGTAATTTTTATAATAATACACCTATGAGAACTTCTGTTAGGTATATATAGAAATTCCAGTTAGTGGTAATATTCTAGATTGATATTATGTGGGTTTGCCTTAATAAAAAAGTAGCTAAATAATATTCATATTGAAAGAGTATTAAACTAGAAGTTTGACATATTTATTCTTCTGTTGTGACCTGGGACAAGTTACTTAGCTTCTCCATTTCTGTCACTTGTAGATTGAGGATACTCTTATTTCATTAGTCAACTTCTCAGGGTTTTTAAAAGAAATCAAATGAAATATTCAAGGTGAGAGAACACTGAATAGTATATAGGCCTCTACAGATTACAAGTTGTAGCTAATCAGCAAATTTATTTGCATATCAACAATTAATATGCTGAAGTCTTTGAACATATTTCTTCTGTAGAAGATTAAACAGTTCTTTTCCTTAGTCTCCTCCCATGTTGAAATACTTTCTTTAAAATATAACATAAAAGTTAGTTTCAACTCAATTTAGCCAAACAACCCCAAATTCTATGTTAGTGGAGTTCAAATTACTGAAAATCTGCTAAATGTTTACAATACTTAGTTGCAGTTTTGAGTTTTTTAAAATAGATTATTTTTCTCTGTAGTGTAAAAATTTTTTTTTAAATCTGATTTTATGTGGAAACTTAAATTACTTCTACATTTAAGAATATGATAATAAGATTTTTTTTTTTTAGGTTGCTCTACAACCATTTGATAAGCTTCTTCTCTAAGATTATGTATTATTCAACCTCTTTTTTCTTTCTTTAATCACTGAGGGCCAACACCATGGCCTGGCAGTTTCCATTGGTACCTCTTATATTACTTAAAAATTTGAAGTGTGGACACATGAAGAAGAATGAGACAGATGGGTTGACAGAAAAGAAAAGAGAAAGTTGAAAAAGAAAAAAAATGTTGGATGATAGAAACTGCCTAAAGGACCACAAATAATTCCTTCTGGGGCTGTATGTTGGCTCCATGGTATAGGTCATGGGTCATCAATTAAGTTATCAGCCTAAGTATGCTGCTTCTGTGAACTCCCATGGTATTTTACTTGCCAACTGTAGCGTGTCTGACTTGTTACACCAGCTGACTAAAATACTGTAAATAACTCTTACATATATTTTTATGTGTGACAGTTATCAGGAATAGGTGTTAAGTTCATTAGATGACCCATTTTATATATTTATTTTGGTTGTGGACACTTGTATTCTTGAACTACAGGCTTCATATGCAATTAGCGTTTTTCCCCTACCAGCAAATGTTCTTTCTTGTTTATTTGTCAGTTTTGGAAAACCACTTGCCATCTGACAGTGGTACTCTGTTGATGAATGAAGGAATGCGTGCTGTAACAGTGAGCTCTGGTCTTTTTATTTTCATACACGAACTAATGGCAGGGTCTCCCTGAGGTTGTGGTGGAGAGCAGATCTAACCATCAAGGCCAGGGTTGTTTTTCTTCTCTTCTGTCACCTCGTGAATCATGGCTCATGACATCTGGACACATTTTCTGCATAAATGGGTGATATAGTTGATCATCTCTTTTTATAATGAAAAATATTATCCACAGTTTTTTACTTCGTATTTGCTAATTTTTTTCTTTTTCTATCACAGTTGAACATTTCTGTATCCTCTTCACTATACCATTCTTCAAGTTAAGGCCAGAGTTGTTTGTCATGTCAGGGGATTGTAACACAGAGTTTAAATCCAAAGAAGTTGTAAACTCTCTGTACAGTGGTTTCTTGATATGCCCCACCATCCATGTTAGTTGATACAAAAATTGTCTGCCTGGTACAGTGAAAGAATTTAGGTGGTGTTGAATAGAATTTGTTTTAAATTTACAGTGGCATGGTAATTTGCCAGTTAGATGTCACATCCTTTATGAATTCCTCTCTATAGGCAATTTTAAAGGGAAAAAAAATCTGTATTTGTCATGAAGGTTCTTATGCTTGCATACTGTCAACACATGCTTATCTGAATATAAAAATCATTGGATTTGGTGTCAAAAGATCTGGGTTTGTAATTTTGCAGATTTAGTAATATGTATGGGTTAAGCCACAGTTATGCATTTTGGTTTATGCATTTTGGTGGGAATGGTAATTGGTTAAATCTTTCTGGAATGTAATTTGCAGTATTCATCAGAACAGAAGTGTCACTGACCTAGCAATTCCACGTCTAGAGTTTATGTTAAGGAGATGATTGGACAAGTTCAGAGATGTATGTGTAAAGACATTGGTAGCAATGTTTATAACAGAAAATTGCTAACAATCTAAGTGTCCAGATGAATGAACAAACAAATAAAAATGGTGCATCTGCACACTGGAACAATATATAGTCATTAATAATGATTATGTGTTTATAGATATGGAAAAATCCACAACATATTAAGTGGTTAAAGCCAGTTATAAAATCATTCATATAGCATAATCTCATTGAAGCAAAATTGTGTTATAGATATTAATTTTAAAAATGTGTATATTTATATAATTCTTCTGTATAAGTTTTTATAGCTTTATTTTTATGTTTCTTTTTTTTTAACTTGTTATTTTGAAATAATTATAGATTCACAGGACGTTGCGCGCGCACACACACACACACACACACACACACACACACACACAAAGTAGTACAGGGGAGGTTCCTTGCATCCTTCCCTGTTTTCCCCAATGGTAACATCTTGCGTAACTCTAATTCAGTACCAAAACCAGGAAATTGACATTGGTATAAGCCACAAAAGTTATTGAGATTTCAGCAGTTAGTTATACATGCACTCATTTGTGTGCACACGAATAGCTCTGTACAGTTTTATCACATGTGTAACCACCACCACAATCAAGATGCATAACTGTTTCATCCCAGCAAGGCTCCCTTGTGCTTTCCCTTCATAGCCACACCCATTCTTTCTACCTTCCCCATCTCTAAACCCTGGCAGCCAGTAATCAGTTTTCCATCTCTATAATTTTTTTATTTCAAGAAGGTTGTTTAAGTGGAATCATACAATATGTAACATTTTGAGATTGGCTCTTTCATTCAGCATAGTGTCTTTGAGATCTATTCAGGTTGTTCTGTGTGTCATAGTTCGTTCCTTTTTTTTTGCTGAGTAGTATTCTGTGTTGTGTGTATACTATAGTTTGTTTCTGTTTAAACACTGACTTATTGAAGGACATTTGGATTGTTTCCAGTTTTTGGCTGTTATGAATAAAGCTGCTATGAACATTTGTGTACAGGTTTTTGTGTGAATATAAGTTTTTATTTCTTTGAGATAAATGCTCAAGAGTTCAATGACTGGGTTATATGGTAAATGTTTAGTCCTATACAAAACTGCCAAAACTGTTTTCCAGAGTGGCTGTATCACTTTACATTCTCACCAGTCATGTATGTGGTAACCAGTTTCTCTGCATCCTTTCCAGCATTTGATGTTGTCACTCTTTTTTATTTTAACAGTTCTGATTGGTGTGTAGTGTTTCCTCCTGGTGGTTTTAGTATGGTTCATTTTTACAATAATAAATAAAAATTATTTTCCTTTTTAAAAAAGAAAAATTACTTGGATTTAAGTTTCTTTTCTGCCAGTTATTAAATGTTACTTAATACTGAGAAGTTTTGCTAGGTGAATAAGGAATATTGATTTCCTTTGTAATCCACTAGTGTTATACTTCTACTGTAGTAACATATTAATGGAAATAAAATCAAAGCAGATCACCTACAGTTGTTTGACACAGCTGTTTTGATACTATTTCAAAATGTAAAACTACTTCAAAAATTACTAAATTATGCCTTATACTTTCCCTCTGCCCCATGGGGGGAAGAAAGGTGAAGACTGGCAAATTACTTACAAGATGTATTAAGGAATAAATATATGCAAAGTTTGACAGTTTAACACTTGTGGATTTGTTTCACCTTGTTGTTGAGGGGTTAGGGAGCTCACATTTATTGAGCAGAGTGCTGAGCACTTTCCACACGTTGCTACGTAGTCCTTACAACTATCCTATCAGATGGTGGCATCCTTATATCCATTTACATATGAGGAAACTGAGCCGCTCAAATTAAGTATCTTGCCTAGTCATACCAATAGGAATGAGGAAGCTGGAATTTAAATATGTGGCTTTGGAATCTTCCATTATATGGGAGCATATGTTGTCTTCAGTAACGGGAATGGTTGGAAATCCATGTGGGCAGTACGCAGGAATGAGTTTGTTAATTGATGGTAATGGTTAAATCGAGAGGGTAGTACGCTTGGAGTATAAGAATTGAAAGTGACCAGTCTGTGAATCTAGTGGGAACAGAATCATCTATATTATTTCTGTTACTGTTTCTTACTAGTGTTCCAATTTGGTATATTATTTTAGTGGAATTAAACTAGAATTTTTTTTTTTTTTTTTTGACCACGCCATGCACCATGTGGCATCTTAGTTCCCTGACCAGGGATCACACCTGTGCTCCCTGAATTGGGAGGGCAGAGTCCTAACCACTGGACTGCCAGGGAAGTCCCTAAACTAGAATTTTTAAAGATTATGTACTTGACTGTGTTCTGCGTTAGTAATAGTAGTTTATCCAAGTTTGCTGGCCCAACAGTTGGCAGCAGTGGTTAATTATAGTGGTGGTTGTATCTGGTTAGACTTTATTATATGTACTACTAGAGGCATTATTATCGTTGTTGCTGTTCACATTGTCTTTTTTTTTTTTGCTAAAAATGTGAAGATGATTGAAGACATTTAACCATTGTACACCTGGGGCACCTCGCTGCTCTGTTAAGAGTTCTGTTAGTGTGTCTATATATATATTATAATATTCCAGCTGGGTTGTTGTTTTTTTAAAAATATTTATTTATTCTTTTGGTTGCATCAGGCCATAGTTGCGGCAGGCGGACTCCTCAGTTGCAGCACGTGGGCTCCTTTGTTGCAGCAGGCTGGCTCCTTAGTTGTGGCTCCAGGGCTCCTTAGTTGCAGCATGCATGCGGGATCTAGTTCCCTAACCAGGGATCAGACCCGGGCCCTCTGCATTGGGAGCGTGGAGTCTTATCCATTGCATCACCAGGGAAGTCCAGTTAGTGGATGTTTTTGATTTTTTTTTTTAAATTTATTTTTGGCTGCATTGGATCTTCGTTGCTGTGCACGGACTTTCTCTAGTTCGGTGAGTGGGGGCTACTCTTCGTTGCAGTGCACAGGCTTCTCATTGCAGTGGCTTCTCTTGTTGCAGGGCACAGGCTCTAGGTGCGTGGGCTTCAGTAGTTGCAGCAGTCGGGCTCAGTAGTTGTGGCGCACGGGCTTAGTTGGTCCGTGGCATGTGGGATCTTCCCGGACCAGAGATCGAACCCGTGTCCTCTGCATTGGCAGGTGGATTCTTATCCACTGTGCCACCAGGGAAGTCCAGTTAGTGTATATTTTTGATTCTGTGCTTATTGGCTTCCTATTTTATGTAGGATAAAATCCAAATTCCTTTAGATGGCATTAAGGTTCTTCTCTCTTTTGCTCTATTTTACCTTGCAAGTCTTCTCTGCTACCTACACGTCCCAGTTACTTAACCTTGTCATGATGTATGTTGGCGCACTCAGCAGAGATGGCAGAGATGACATTGATTATTTGAGACATAACTTAGAAGTGATCCAGCTGCATTATTGGTATTCATTGGGGAATTTTGTTGTGGAAACTGTCACTGGAGCATGTGGAGAGTGAGAGGTTGACGTTGATGTTCTCTCCCGAGGGAGAGTCTCTTCATGAAATCTAAGTAAGGAAGGGAATAGACTTAGGATATAGCCCAGAAATGGCCATGTAATGTATAAGAACTTCCCTATAGTTGTGAAAATCTTGATAACCACTTCCTTGCTGAATTATCTTCAGGGAAGCCCAGTGAAGGTTCTTAAAACTGGAAAAATCCCTTAGACCAGTTTCAAATTTTCCAGCATGTGTGTGAGAGCTTCTTGGGCATGGCTCTCCAGTCCCATAGGTCTCATTGTCCATCGGGGTGTCACCCGCAAAACTGAGATTCCTGTTCTGTGAATCCATCTGTTTATGTTGTTGCTGGCATGATAGCAGCTCTGCAAAGGAGGAGCCTGGTCTGCTGTCACATAGAAGGATTGCTTCAGACAGAGCCACACCGGGACATTGGATCAATATGATTGTTTATCTAGAGTTTAGTTCCTTTAGCAGATGTTTGATTAAGAGATGACTAGTTTTAAGTATTTATCCCTAATCTCTCATTAATGACATTTTCCATATTGACCTGCCTGTGGAGTTTATGTATACAGGAAGTTTGAAGATCTCTGTGTGATATTAATTTATTTAATCTGTATTGGGATGAATATTTGCTGCCTTTTTGCCCCCCTTTTGTATGCCTCCAGTGCCCCAAATATGCTTTCAGAAACAGCATTCGGTTTCTAATTGTAATTGTCTTGGAAACATTGGCATATTTTGCATTTCAATTTTACTTTTATTTACTGCAAATGATGATTTGGTAGTTGCCTGCTACCAGAACATCTGAGTCCATTTGTTTAACTAAACAGTACTGTGCATAGATGCCTGTAAACACGCAGCAGCAGTTACCAACCACCCCGGTTGCTTACCACCTCATTTCAGCTCTACATCAAGCAAATGGGAAAGATTATTCTTAAAATGTTCCGAAAAGTTTAGGAAATTGGAGGATGGAGGGATGGGAGGAAAGGAATTCTATTATAACAATCAGTGTGTTGCTTTTGGCAGGCGTGTGCTTGGCTGATTTCCTTTGTAGAAATAACACTGCAACAGACTGCGACAAACAGAGCTTTATGAATCCTTCATTTAATAGGTAATTGCCATGTGTTCTTCTTCTGACTGAGCCACTGTACCAGGCGTGGTGGGGGAAGGCACGGATGAATGAGACATTTTCTCTGTTCTCACAGAGGTTATAATCTGGATACTCAAGATGCTTCTGATCTGCAGTGGTGATTGCTGAGGAAGTGTGGTAGCTGTGGTGCTGTTTCAGATCATGGCCATGTGTAGGGGACGCAGGCTTGAGGGGCCTAATTACAGGACGGTAGGTGCTGGCTGGCTCACCACAAGCCGGAGCTTTCCAACAGAGGTGGGATAGTTCCCAGCTTTTCCTGTCTCTTCATCCTCGAGTGACAAAGAAACCAGCCTGCTTCAAAAAGTTATATTATTTTACATTTAGAAACAAATAAGTGTCTTTAAAAATATTTTAATACAAATTTAAACTGTGGGGCAGATGTTGCCTTGAAATCTGGAGAGTGTGAAGTGTTTCTTGAGGGATGGGGAAGGAGTTTTGTTCTCTGGTAATGAAGTGTCTGACAAAGGCTTTCATTGATTCAGTGCATTTTTATTAAGTGCCTGGTTTGTACCAGGCTGAGAATGCTGTGATGAGCAAGGAACACACAATCAAGGGGGGCCACAGACATAACTTGGCAGTCTTGCTACCGGGTGCTCAGTTTCATGATCGGGTGCTGTTGGGACAGAACGCAGGCTTCTTACCTGGTCTCTGGTGATCAGAGGTGGTTTCCTGGAGGAAATGGTGTCCAAACCAACCTCACTAATACGTGTTGGGATTAATTCTTTTTTCAGGCTAATACTGTATTCAAAATAAATCAGAACCTTGTTTTTGTTTTTGTTTTTGTTTTGGGAACACTCAATACCTTTCTGTTGAGAACGAGTTGAGAAACTGAACTCCATACTCCAGCCATCTGGTATATTTTTCCAGGCTTGTAGTTGATCATTCTCCAGTGTTGATTAACCTCTGCTTCCCAGAACCTTCCAGGCTCTCTGTGACTGCCATGCCTTTGTGTACGCATTCCTTGTGTCTGGAAAGCCGTCCCTTTTTGTCTGCCCAACTGCCTTCTCTTCCTCCTTCAGGACAGACAATCACTTCCTCCACGATGCCTTCCTTGAGTGCTAATAGAGTAGGCTGGGACAGGGCCGGGCTTGATCTGCGTACTTCCTCTGCACCAAATAGTCTGTCTGATTCTTCATTCCTCTGTGTAGCCTGGAGGCAGAGGCAGCATCTTTCACAGAGCCCAGCATGTCCTGGGCACCCAGGCAGTGTTTGTTGAACAAGCAAATTCTGAAGCTTTTGAAGGTTATAGCCACATGTATATAATTGAAGCTCTTGGTTCCAGCTGGTTTTAAGAGAGTGTTATTGACTCAAGAAAGTAGAAGCACCAGTGAAACAGACTTCATGCATGTGGTCTAGTTATTAGCCTCATAAAACTCTTTACAGTCTTTTGCATTTTATATGTCTTTACTTTTATTTTTTGCCCGAGTAACCCATAAACTGAGTAATTCATAGTTTTCACTTCTTGCCAACTACTAATGTATATTATTAAATCTGACCACAGTGATTTATTAATTAGAAGTCTTTTGGTTATTAACAAAAATCAATTTGATTTAGCATATGTCAGAAAGAGGGGCTTATGTGATGAAGAGAAAGGGCTGTCTCATAGAATCCCAGATGAGAAACACAGCTAGGCTTCAGGAAGAACTGGTCCCAAGAATTACAAGGCCAGCAGGAATCCTGAGTGTCCTTTTTGTTTCTCTCTGCTGCTCAATGGATAGAGGATGGCTTCCTGTAACCCTCAGCACGGCAGGCCAGTTCCAGCCATACGGAGAACCTGTCTTTCCATCTCAATTCCAAATTCCCCAAGACTCTGGCATAGCTTTTGTTAGATGCCTATCTCTGATCCATCAGCTATGTCCAGGGAGTGGGGGTCAGGCTGAACAAGCCTGTCTGCCTCTGCTCACCCCTGAGGAGTAGGTGGGAAGGTAGAAGAAAGGGAGGGGGAGGACAGTAGACAGATCATATGAGGTCGGCAGACTCTCCAAAAATATCTAATACAGGGATAAAGACCTGGGACATGCAAACAGTTGACTGTAGAATCATTTCTAGGTACTTTTGGCTAAAAATTTTTCAATCTTAGGAGAAACTTAAAGATTCTTTGGAAAGATATTTATCTTTTTGAATATGAATATAATTTGAGATTCTTAAGGTAATGGCATATTCACTGAAGTAATTAGTTTTAGCTTTGTGTGTATGTACAATATTTCTTATACGTGATACTGTCTTCAATTGCTGGGAGACAAGTTCTAGAGTAGCTCTAATAGAAATAAAAGGTTAGATTGGAATGTATTTGAAGTTTTCTAGTAGCCGTGTTAAAAATGTAAAATAAAACAGGTGAAATTAATTTTAACAGTATGTTTTATTTAGCTCAGTATATCCCAAATATTATAATTTCATGAACATAAAGATTAATAGTGAAGTATTTTCTATTTTTAAAAAAATCTTTGAAATCTGGTATGTATTTTGTATTACAGTTCATCTCAGTTGGGACTGGCCACTTTTCAAGTGGTCAGCCACTACATGTAGCTAGTGGTTACCATATTGGACAGCATAGTTCTAGAAATAGCTAAAGTAATCCATTTTCTTTCATAGTTTCTCTAAAATTTTCTTGTCAAAAGCATTGGTGCTTATGGGTTGTTTTCTTTTAAAAGTATGCTTCAGCAGCAACAGCAGAGAACCCTGGGAGGTAGGGGTTTTTAAACTAGCCCTTGAAAGAGTTGCCCATTTTGGAGGATTTGCTATGTGCCATGTGTGTTGGCAGAAAAGAACAAAATTTTTAAACCAGTTACCAGGCTGTAAAGCTGGTTCCTGTTCTTCCTAGACTGCTGATTCCTGGAATGTTACTTAAACTCCTCGGAAGCCTCAGTTTGCTTATCTATTAAAATAGGGTTTATAATTGTCCTGCTCATTAGAAGAGGTTCTCATGTGCTAATAAATTTGAAAGTGCTTTGAAAAACTTTTAAAGGGTTACACAAATGTAAAGCATTATTTTAATTTATTAACTGGGAAAAAAGCACTGCATTTTGGAATCAATAGTAGCTCATTTATTGAGGTTTTACTTTGTGCCAGGCACTGTTCTAAGTGCCTTATACATGTTACATAATTTAATAACAACACCTTTTGAAACAGGTACTGTGTTTATCATCTCTGTTTTATGTATGAGAAAACTAAAAGAAGGTTAAACGATCCCTAGGTTATATAGCTAGTAACTAGTTGGATTGGAATTGGAATGCACTTTTTTTTCCTAAATTGTGGCAAAATGCACACAACATAAAATTTATCATTTTAGCCATTTCTAAGTGTTTACTTCTGTAGTATTAAGTAAATACATTCACATTGGTTTTTTTTTCTTTTAAATTTATTTATTTATTTATTTTTGGCTGTGTTGGGTCTTCGCTGCCGCACGTGGGCTTTCTCTAGTTGCGGCGAGTGGGGGCCACTCTTCGTTGCGGTGCGCGGGCTTCTCATTGCGGTGGCTTCTCTTGTTGCGGATCACGGACTCTAGGCGTGCGGGCTTCAGTAGTTGTGGGGCACGGGCTTAGTTGTTCCATGGCATGTGGGATCTTCCCGGACCAGGGCTCGAACCCGTGTCCCCTGCATTGGCAGGCGGATTCTTAACCACTGTGCCACCAGGGAAGTCCTACATTCACATTGCTGTTTTAACTATCTCCATCGTCCATCTCCAGAACTTTTTCATCTTCCCCAACTGAAACTCCATACTCATCACATACTAACTTGCTGTCCCTCCCCCATCCCCCCACCTCCCTATTCCCAACCACACCAATAGCAACCACCATTCTACTTTGTCTCTATGGATTTGACTACTCTAAGAACCTTATATACGTGGACTCATACAGTATTTGTGTTTTTGCAACTGGCTTATTTCACTTAGCATAATGTCTTCAAGGTTCATCCACGTTGTAGCATGTGTCAGAACTTTTCCTTTTTAAGGCTGAATAATATTCCATTGTATGTATGTACCACATTTTGTGCCATCATTCATCCATTGATGGACACTGGTTGCTTCCGCCTTTTGGCTATTGTGAGTAATGCTGCCGTGAATGTGGGTGTACAAATATCAGTCCTTTTGGGTATATGTATACCCAGAAGTGGAATTGCTGGATCATATGATAATTCTATTTTGGATATTTTGAAAAGTTGCCATACTGTTTTTCACAGCACTTGCTCTGCTTTACACACCCATGTAAATGCACGAGGGTCCCAGTTTCTCTACATCCCCTGCAACACTTTTTTTCCTTTTCCCTTCCCTCCCCTCCTCTCCCCTCCCCTCCCCTTCTTTTTTTTTTAATAATACCATCCTAATGGTGTGAAGTAGTATTCACTGTGGTTTTGATTCGCGTTTCCCTAATGACTAGTGATGTTGAACATCTTTTCATATACCTGTTGGCCATTTTTATGTCTTTGGAGAAATGTCTATCTGAATCCTTTGCAGATTTTTAAACTGGGTTGTTTGGGTTTTTTTGTTGTTGTTGAGTCAGAGTTTTTAAAAAATATATCCTGGCTATTAGTGCCTTATGAGGTATGTGATTTGCAAACATTTTCTCCCATTCTGTTGGGTTGACTTTTCACCCTCTTGGTAGTATCCCTTGATGTGCAAAAGTTTTAAATTTTGATTAAGTCCAATTTATTTATGTTTTCTTTTGATGCCTGTGTTTTTGGTGTCATATGTAAGAAATTACTGCTGGATCCGCTGTCCTGTAGCTTCCCCAGTTTTTAAATCTAAGAGTTGTATGTCTTTCTTTCCTGTCTGTTTGTCAGTTTGCATTGGCTTCTGTTTTTCTGTATATTTATAAATTATTGAAGCTTATGTCTGTGTTTTCTCTCTTTTCTTGCCTTGTTTCTTTTTTGTTGTTGTTGAACTATTTGAAAGTATTATAGAAAAATAATGGCATTTTTCTAAATAACTATAATCCTGTGATCAGTACTTCCTTGGAAATGGGCACATGAGGCCCCTGCCTTGTGCTCTGTGTTTGAGAATACCTTTCTCGAATTTTTCAAAGTCCCTCCAGCCCCACCTCTCCTCCCCGCCTCAATACCTAAAAGGCAAGGCGCCCCAAGTGCTTTTCTCTAGGAGTCTCATGTTGAGAATTATAGTAAATTTTCTAATTACATTGAGAATAGAAGCTTTATTTTGCTGATATTATTGTTTACCACTGTACACCTTATTTTCCTTCTAAATTGTCTTTCTTGTCTTTATTTTTATGTATTCCTTTAACTGGTTAGTATGTACATAGTTAATGTTATAGTTATTAATTACCTTTCTTCTCATTTTCCAGTACCGAGTTGAAGCTCTTGGAGGAGGCAACCATTTCAGTCTGCAGGTCTTTAGGTAAGGAGGAAAAATGAATGTGTTTGTGTGCGTGTGTGTGTGTGTGTGTGTGTGTGTGTGTGTGTAATGTGTATATATATATGTATGTGTGTGGAGACAGTTATTTCAAAATTTCTGTTACAGATTTTGCTGGTGCAATGTGAATTGAATTAATGAAGTGATATATTTTTGTTGATGATGATAATTATAGTTGTACTAATAATTATATTCTTGGTGCTCATTGATGCCTCTAGAGGTTCTCATTCAGTTAACAGCAATGAGACACATGCTTGGTTTATTTGCAGTAGTGGTAACGGACTCCGCCAAGCCATAGAGCTTATTCTTTTTACAAATTTTGAAATACTGAGAAAAACCCAAAATATTCTTTGTTTTGTAGTTGCATGTATAGTTCCTAGAGAATATGGGTCATTCATGCTTTGCTTTGCCAACTGCGCATACTATATATGCTGTTGCTGGCTGTGTTAACTAGAATAATTATCACTCATTAATAGGAAAATATATTAGGAATCTTCTCAAATTAGTAATAACAACTTGGTGTTATGGTAAAGTGCATGGGCTCTGTTACTTACTAGCTGAGCTTTAATTTCCTCATCTAAATTGCAGGATTCTCATGAGGAAGAAGTCAGATAACATATGAAACATCCAGTATAGTGCCTAGCATCTCGTTATTATTCATTATTTATGTCAACGAATGTTACCTTTTTTTGGACCTCATTTCTCAAATACTTTACTTTCAAATTGGTAGCAGTTGGAAAGAAATGTATGTTTTAAAAAATGTGAATGATTATACTTACATTTCATTGTTGCTTTGAAAATTAGAGATAACGTATCTGTGAAACGACTGGTGGACAGGAGCTTAATAAGTGATGACGAGCTTGTTTTTAAATCAAGCTTATGGATATGCTCCATGTAAGCTATGTGGCTAACTCCCATATAAGTTACTCTGCCAAAAACAGTCTTTGATGAAATATTTTTGCTTTTAAAAACAAATTATGTTGGTAATGATAGAGGTGGTATTATAATAGTTGCCTTGAATTTTGTCTGGAGTTATAACCATAGATTTGAGGATTTTGCGCTAAATAGAGCTGACTTTCAAAAACCTATATGACAGTTTGCTGAAAATTAATTTTATGTAACAGTGATATTAATGCAATTATTATGATGATGGTTTTTAACGTGACCTTGGGGTTTTACAAAAATAACATTTTAAAATTGGGAGTAATAGTTACTTATTAATACAATGTGGAAAGCATACTAAAATGTAAAAAAGGCAGTAATTGCTCATATTCCACAACCCTGACATAGCTATTGGTAATATTTTGCCTTCTGTTATTTATTCTTTGGATATACACTTACATGCATATTAAATACACATACTCAATTATTTTAATCTGTGTTTTTCACTTGATATTATGTATCTAAGTGTGTCATTCTATATTTAAAACTACTTTGGAGAATAGCAAAAAAATATATATATACATTTAATTCCCCAAATTCTAACAATATAGTAGTATAGTTAAAATTAAAGTCTTCCCATATTAAACAGTGCAGGAAATCACTGCTAATCTTTTGTGATAAGATCAAAATTTTATCAGTATTCTGTGTGTATTGATTTATATGCACAATTTTATGTAAGTGGTATTATTTCTATGTTGTTTTCACTTAGCAGTATTCAGGAACTTCTTTCCACATTAATAGATATAAATGTCTATCAATTTTAAGGGCTATGTGGGTATGTAACAATTCTCTCTCTCTCTCTTTTTTTTTTTTTGGTCTGAAAATGTTTTCATTTTTCCTTCGCTTTTGGAGGATATGTTTGCTGGGTGTAGAATTCTAGGTTGGCATTAATTTCTTTCCATACTTTAAATATACCATTCTGTTATTTTTCTGGTTACTCTCATTTTGGTTGAGATTAAAGCTGTCAAAAAAAAAAAAGCTGTCAATGTTAGTGTTGTTCCTTTGAAAACAATGGAGTTTTTTTCTTCTGGATGCTTTTAAGTTTTTCTTTTTTGTCCTTTGGTTTTCAACATCTTAGAATATGCTGAGGAGTATTTTTCCTTCCTTCTCTCCTTCCTTCCTTTTTTCTCTCCTTCCTTCCTTTCTTCTTTCCTTCCTCCCTCCCTCCCTTCTTCCCTTTCCTCCCTCCCTCCCTGCTTGAGGTTTGTAGAGCTTGTTAAATCTGTGGGTTGATGTCTTTCATCAGTTTTGGAAAATTCTCAGCCGTTATCCATTTATACATTGTTTCTGTCCTATTCTGTCTCTCCTCTCCTTCTAGGGTCTCTGTTATATTTGTGTTAACATTTTCATTGTGTCGCATAGGCTTGTTAGGCTCTCTCTCTCTCTCTTTTTTTTTTTGTATTTTACCTTCTTTTTTACTTTGTCTCTGACCTTCCGTAGGATATTTTTTTATTAATCTGTCTTTAGTTTACTAATCTTTTTTCTGGTAAACACATCTATTGAGATTTTTAAAATAAAATTTTAATTTCAGAATAGCTTTAGATTTATAGAAAAGTTGCAAAGCTATGTAGAGAGTTCCCATATAACCCTCATCAGTTTCCTCTGTTGTCAATATCTTACATTAATATGGTACATTTGTCACACTAAGGAATCAACATTGGTACATTACTATTAACTAAACTTGACCCTTTATTCAGATTTCACTAGTTTTCCCAAATGTCCTCTTGGGCTTTTTTCTGTTCCAGGATACTACATTACGTTTAGTCATTAAGTCTCCTTAACCTCCTCTTGTCTCAGATTTTCCTCAATTTTAATGACTTTCAGAGTTTTGAGGAATACTGGTAGAGTATTTCCAGAATGTCCCTCAGTTCGTTTGATGTTATTCTCATGGCTAGGTGGGGGTTATGGGTTTGTAGGTGGAAGATCACAGAGGTGACGTGCTGTTCTCAACACATTATATCAGGGATACATGCTATTAACATGAGTTTCACTGATGATGTTGACCTTGATTATGTGGCCAGGGTTGTTTTTGTCCATTTTCTCCACTGTAAAGTTGTGCCCCTGCCCTGCTGTTGCCTTCATTTTGAAGGAGAGTTTTTCTGGATACAGAATTCTTAGTTGGCATTTATTTTTTCATATATCATTCTGTTGCTTTCTGATAAGTCATTTTTTTGTTACTGCTGTCAAGATTTTGTCCTTGCCTTTACAAAATTTTAAAATTTATTCTTTATTCTGCTTGGGGTTTGTTGATGTTCTTGGATACGTAGATTAATGTTTTTCATAAATTTGGGGATGTTTGTGGCCATTATTTTTGTTGGGCTTTTTATATTATCTTTATTACTTTTTTCCATGAATCTGCACATGAGGTTCTCAGGGTCCAAACAGATTTCTTATTAAGTATCTCACAGTGAATTTTAAGTGCATTTCCCCCACTTTTTCCTAGTTCTTACCTGCTAGGATAGTGCTATGAGAGCCAGGTCAGTTGTTTTATGTGAGGAGGTGAGGTTTGCTCTGTGTTTGGCTTGTTTAATTCTTACCAGTTGTTTTCTGGGACTTGTCGCCTCTGAATCTGTATAGCAAGGTATTGGGTGGGATGATTAACATAAGTTTTCTGGTTGGGGTAGACAAAAGTACTTTCAGGCAGTTAGGCTTGCTAATGATCCATTGATTACCAAATAAAATTTTAATTCAGTTCTATAAAATTTGTAGTTAGTTAAAGTGTTTCCTGTTTTTTGGGGAAAAGGACTATCCTGACTCAGCCTTTTCATGAGCTTGTATCTTTTTGTATTTTTTCATGGGTATTTTATTTTTAATTCTTTATTTAAAAAAATTTCCCACTCATACAGAGGCAGACAGAATAATATAATGACCTCCTGTATGCTCATCTCCCAGTTTCAATCATTTTCAACTCATGGCCAGTCTTGTTTCATCTGTATCTCTCACCTATTTATTGACGTATAGATATGTACAGAAAAGTGCACAAGTAAAAAGTGTATACAAAACAAGAAGCATATCCTCACATAATTAATTTGACACAAACCTCTGGCATTATATTATTTCATCCATAGATATTGTGATATGTATCTCATAATAACAATTTTTTAATGGAAAAAGTACCATTATCTACTAAAAAATATTGCAAAACATCCACTGACTGTTCAAATTTCTAATTGTCTCAGTTTGTTTGAATCAGGAGCCAAATAACGTCCATACGTTATTATCGGTTAATATGTCTTTACATTCTTTTCAGAGCTAGGTTCCTCCTGAATTTGTCTTGCCTTTTTTCCCCTCTCAATTTTCTTATTGAAGAAAGTGGGTAGTAGATTTTCCCACAATGTAGATTTTGTCGATTGCATCCTTATGGATTGTTAACATGCCTCTGTCTTCTATATTTATGGTATATTGGTTATTGGATCTTGGAGGTCATGGGTATTTTAGTGAGATACTGGGAAAGGTTGTTTCAGGGGCTGGAAGCAAGGTCAACCTCTCACCCCAGGTGGAAATCCTCTTTATAATACCCTTGTCTGAGTATTACCTGGAATTTGCTTGAACTCCTGTGGAGATGGAGAATTCCTTTTTCACAAAGCCAGTTCAGTTAACAGATTGCTGCAAGTTCAAGCTCTAGAGTTAAATGAGTTAGTTTTCCATTACTGAAGTATTATCATTACTTGAATTTTACAGGTGAAGAAACTGAGGCATGGGGAGGTTAAGTAAGTTGCCAGGTGTCACACAGCTAGTCAGTGCTGGAGCTGGGCTTTGAACGTAGTCACGTTCTGTAGTCCAGTTCCACGTGCTTTTCTGCCTTCCTGTCAGATATCCCCTGTTCCTACTCTGGTCCTGAAGCGCCTTCAACTTCAATGTAGCATTTGATTTTTGCCAATTAAGTTTGATCCTGTTAAATTCCACTGAGGTATTTTGGAATATTGAGTCTACCATTGAGTATTGTTTTTGAAACATCATTAAGTGTACTTAATTTTATAAATTTATGACCCCATCTACATCTTGTCCAAAAGAGTACTATGGAAACTTAGAATGTCATCCACATTAAGACAGGGAGTTCTGTTTGTGAGTACCTTCTTAGTACCTGACACAGTGCTGGGCACATGTAAGTAGCTCCATGAAGACATGCTGAATGAATGAAAAGGGTACACAGAACTTTAATTACATCAATCTAGTAGTCTTGGTTGTTCTTTCTAACAACACAGTGTTTTTTGTTATTTTAATGGCTAACCATAAAATTCAAATGATTACTTATAAAGCCATTCAATAATGAAGGGGCTGTTGAATGAACACAAGATTGTGAAGTTGGGATTCCGAAATATGGTTGAAGTCCTGTCAGCCTCAGCATTTTGTTTCAGTATTTTGTTTTGATTTACAATAGCTATGAAATATTAATTCACACAGAGACGCACTTGCGCACATTAACTGGTTTTTTTTTGTTTGGTTTGGTTTTTTTTTGGCTGCGTCGGGTCTTAGTTGTGGCACACGGGACCTTTGTTGAGGCATGCGGGATCTGTCGTTGCAGTGTGCGGGCTTCTCTCTAGTTGTGGCGGCACTCGGGCTTCTCTCTAGTTGTGGCCTGCGGGTTTTCTCTCTCTAGTTGTGGTGCGTGGGCATGGTTGCCCCACGGCATGTGTGATCTTAGTTCCCCGACCAGGGGTTGAACCCGTGTCCCCTGCATTGGAAGGAGGATTCTTTACTACGGGACCACCAGGGAAGTCCCCTACATTAACTGGTTTTAAGAAAAACCGTTTGTCTTGAAATCTCAGCATAGTCTTTCATTAAGCTAAACCCAAAGCTTAAAAGTAGGAAATTTTTGATTCAGAGTGAAACTCTAACAATATCTAATCACGTGTCTATTCTGAATTATGGAATCTGGACAAAACCTGCCCTAACTTAGAGCACAGGTTGCCCCTTGCTACTCACAGTGGGGCTCTCCACCCAGCAGCAATGGGCATCACCCAGGAGACTGTCACAGCTGCAGAATCTCAGGACTCACTTCACACATGCAGAATCAGAATTTAAACTTTAATGAGAATGCCAAGTGATTTAAATGCACATTAAACGTTGAGAAGCACTGTCAATGTCAGTAGTGTGGGTGGCTGTGGGATTCTGTGCTTCCAGCAAGCTCCCAGGTGACGCTTTCGCTGCTAGTCCGTGAACCACACTTGGATGAGCAAGGTGCTATACATTTTATCACTATGAGAAGATTGTACAGTTACTTGCATCTACTCTCAAGCTGTGACACATACCCAGCAGATAGACCTGGGTTAATTGGACAGTTAGTGAGCGCTACGCAGGTGGGCTGTAATGGTGTACTTATTCCTACGTATATCTTTTCTTTACAGTTTTGGATTCTGAGAGGAGGTGGCTGTTTTCTCCTACAGTTTCTATTATTTCCATTTGTAAATCATTTTTCATTGTTTAGAATTAAGACCAAGCAGCAGTTTCTCTACTTGCTACTTTCCCCAATTAGGTTTGAAATTGACAATAAGGTTCATCCCTGAACAACTTCAATCTGACATTTGGTTTTATAAATGTTATGATATGCTCATTTTGATTTCAGTTCTTAACTTTAACTTTTAAAAACCTTTTCTTCTCTTGCAGTTGAAAACAATCCTCGAACAGGAAACCTTGGTGCACTAATTAAGGTCTTCCTGTCTAGAACCAAAGAACTAAAACTTTCAGCAGAATGTCAGAAGTAAGCTGGATGATTAAATCACACTCTCTCTATATTTAATTTATATTTAACAATATGAGTATTTTTCATTTATTGGTAGAAATAGGGTATGGTCTTGGAATTGTTCTCATTATTAAGGCAAAAAGTAAAAGAGGTTTTAATTTACTGTCCAGGTCATTGTAGTGAGATTATAAATTCTGGAATCTGATTTCAGCATTTTAGACAATCTTTAGAAATATATCCTTTAAGAAGATGAATTGTGTAATTATTATTACAAAAAAGGTAATTTTCTCCCATTTCCAGTGCTGGTTGTATCTAATTTAAATACAATAAGTCCCCTACATATGAACCTTCAAGTTGCAAACTTTCAAAGATGTGAAAGTGTGTTTGCATATCCAGTCACGTAAGTTAGTTCACGTATCTGGCGTACATTGTCACATGTGTGCATGCTCTACAAGTGGTCGTGCTTTTGTGTACTTTACAGTATTGTATAGAGTACCGTAGTACAGTATCTTTATTTCAAGCCCAGGATGTCTAGAAGCAAGTGTAAAAGCAGCGGTGGTGTAGCTGGTACTGCTAAGAAGTGCCAAGTGATAACGATGGAAACAAAAGTGAAAACAATTTTGAGAGTGGAGCGAGGCGTGTGAAAAGTATTATAAACCTACTACAGTACAGTACTATTTAGCCGAGTTTGTTAGTTGGGTACCTAGCCTAACTTTGGTTGGACTTACAAACAAATTGGACTTATGAACATGCTGTCAGAATGGAACTCGTTTGTATGTAGGGGACTTACTGCAATGACTTAGTGTATTATTTCATTCCACATTTGTTTCCTTTATTTCTTTCATATTAGGTGAACGAAGGTTCAGATTAGATATTATGGTTTTATATTTATATAGTGGAAGGTTCACCTTTTATGCACTCGAGCATTTTTTGAAACCATTTTTGGAGGGTAGTCTCTTAAAAGATTGCTCATTGCCCTGTTTCCAAATAATTTATATTGAATCCAATTAAAATTGTTGTGAGTCCATGATTATTAATACAAATAGCAGATATTGTATTGTACTGTGTAGCTGGTGATGCCCCATTTAAAATTTTGGCTGTGGGGACTTCCCTGGCGGTCCAGTGGTTAAGACTCCAAGCTTCCACTGCAGGGGGCATGGGTTCAATCTCTGGTCCGGGAATTAAGATCCCACATGCTGCAGGATGCAGCCAAAAAAAAAAATTTTTTTTTTGGTTGTGTATTTGCATATATTCTCTTTATGTTACTATAGTTTTAATTTTTTCTATTTTTAGTTTTCTTTTCTTTGAATTGCCTGTGTATGGGGCAACTATAAAGTTAAGAACAAAGAGCAGTCATGCCTAAAGGAAAAAAATTTTCAAGTTGACTCACTATGTAAAATACACAGAATGAAATATGAGGTAAATTATAGTAGATATCGTTGGTCCAGTGTCATAAATCATGAGCCATAAAAAAAAGGTATGCACATTGTTCTAATATTACAAACCAAATGGGCAAAATGATTGAGAAATCAATGGACTAGAAATAAAGTGATTGTGCTCATGATTAAATACTGATTCTTGTGTAATTTTACTCTCTCCTTTCTAGCCACATCTTCATTTGGCAGACACACAATGCTTTGTTTATTATTTGCTGTTTGCTGAAAGTGTTCATTTGTGAGATGTCAGAGGAAGAGTTACAACTTCATTTTACTTATGAAGAAAAATCTCCTGGCAGTTACAGTAAGTATTGCCTTTGAAGATGTTCTGGTATAACGTGCGTAACATATAAGGATAGAATTTGAAGAATTAGAAGTATAATTCTGAAAATTCTACTTTTCCTCATAATTTTTTTTTTTTTTTTTTTTTTGGCCACGCCGCCTGGCACATGGGATCTTAGTTCCCTGACCAGGGATCGAACCCGTGAACCCGGCAGTGAAAGCATGGAGTCTTAACCAGTGGACCGCCAAGGAAGTCCCAATTTTCATTTTTAAGTGACCTGACACCATCACTCTTTCTTCCCCTATATTAATTTAAATGAGCTGAGACACTTATAATTTTTTGCTTTTTTCTCTTTTTTTAAATAAGGGGGATGGTAAGATTGAGACTTTTCTTTATTTTGACTTCTATGTATATGGGAAATAAAAATAAAAATCACAAATATTCCTTTCAGGAAACAAATGTCAATTTAAATACCATTACTAGGCCAACACATTATTAAGGGAGACAACCAATCAGAATTACAGATTTTATAAATGTTAAAGGTTACTTTCATAGGACATAACAGTCTCTGAGTCTGGGTATCTCTGGGACTCCTTGATCAGAAATAACGTTTTTAAGTATAGTTTTATGATGCCAAAGTATATTGTCTTTTTCTGAAGATACAGGAAAAGGTTACCATTTTCTCCTGATACTGCCGAAATTTTTTTTTTCCCCAGTAGTTAGGAGGGCCTATAGTTTTCAAGATCAGCTGCTGGTGTTTCATTTCTTTTTTTGTGTGTGTGTGTGTTTTTTTTTTTTAATCAGTCATCAATTTTATACACATCACTGTATACATGTCAATCCCAGTTGCCCAATTCAGCACACCACCATCCCCACCCCACCGCAGTTTTCCCCCCTTGGTGTCCATATGTTTGTCCTCTACATCTGTGTCTCAACCTCTGCCCTGTAAACCGGTTCATCTGTACCATTTTTCTAGGTTCCACATACATGCGTTAATATATGATATTTGTTTTTCTCTTTCTGACTTACTTCACTCTGTATGACAGTCTCTAGATCCATCCACGTCTCAACAGATGACTCAGTTTTGTTCCTTATTATAGCTGAGTAATATTCCATTGTATATATGTACTGCAACTTCTTTATCCATTCGTCTGTCGATGGGCATTTAGGTTGCTTCCATGACCTGGCTATTGTAAAGAGTGCTGCAGTGAACATTGGGGTGCATGTGTCTTTTTGTGTTTTTTTTGTTTGTTTGTTTGTTTTTTTATACTGCAGGTTCTTATTAAGCATCAATTTTATACATATCAGTGTATACATGTCAATCCCAATCGCCCAATTCAGCACACCACCATCCCCACCTCACCGCAGTTTTCCCCCCTTGGTGTCCATATGTCCATTCTCTACATCTGTGTCTCAACTTCTGCCCTGCAAACTGGCTCATCTGTACCATTTTTCTAGGTTCCACATACATGCATTAATATATGATATTTGTTTTTCTCTTTCTGACTTACTTCACTCTGTATGACAGTCTCTAGATCCATCCACGTCTCAACAAATGACTCAATTTCGTTCCTTTTTATGGCTGAGTAATATTCCATTGTATATATGTACCACATCTTCTTTATCCATTCGTCTGTTGATGGGCATTTAGGTTGCTTCCATGACCTGGCTATTGTAAATAGTGCTGCAATGAACATTCGGGTGCATGTGTCTTTTTGAATTACGGTTTTCTCTGGGTATATGCTCAGTAGTGGGATTGCTGGGTCATATGGTAATTCTATTTTTAGTTTTCTAAGGAACCTCCATATTGTTCTCCATAGTGGCTGTATCAATTTACATTCCCACCAACAGTGCAAGAGGGTTCCTTTTTCTCCACACCCTCTCCAGCATTTGTTGTTTGTAGATTTTCTGATGATGCCCATTCTAACTGGTGTGAGGTGATACCTCATTGTAGTTTTGATTTGCATTTCTCTAATAATTACTGATGCTGAACATCTTTTCATGTGCTTCTTGGCCATCTGTATGTCTTCTTTGGAGAAATATCTATTTAGGTCTTCTGCCCATTTTTGGATTGGGTTGTTTGTTTCTTTAATAT
The DNA here is from genome assembly GCF_965194825.1 of Balaenoptera physalus. Lineage (NCBI taxonomy): Eukaryota > Metazoa > Chordata > Mammalia > Artiodactyla > Balaenopteridae > Balaenoptera > Balaenoptera physalus. The sequence continues at coordinate 25,101,111 of NC_138897.1, forward strand.
TGAGCTGCATGAGCTGTTTATATATTTTGGAGATTAATCCTTTGTCCGTTGATTCGTTTGCAAATATTTTCTCCCATTCTGAGGGTTGTCTTTTCATCTTGTTTATGGTTTCCTTTGCTGTGCAAAAGCTTTGAAGTTTCATTAGGTCCCATTTGTTTATTTTATTTTTATTTCCATTACTCTAGGAGGTGGATCAAAAAAGATCTTGCTGTGATTTATGTCAAAGAGTGTTCTTCGTATGTTTTCCTCTAAGAGTTTTATAGTGTCCGGTCTTACATTTAGGTCTTGAATCCATTATGAGTTTATTTTTGCGTATGGTGTTAGGGAGTATTCTAATTTAATTCTTTTACATGTAGCTGTCCAGTTTTCCCAGCACCACTTATTGAAGAGGCTGTCTTTTCTCCATTGTATATCTTTGCCTCCTTTGTCATAGATTAGTTGACCATAGGTGCATGGGTTTATCTCTGGGCTTTCTATCTTGTTCCATTGATCTATGTTTCTGTTTTTCTGTCAGTACCATATTGTCTTGATTACTGTAGCTTTGTAGTATAGTCTGAAGTCAGGGAGTCTGATTCCTCCAGCTCCGTTTTTTTCCCTCAAGACTGCTTTGGCTATTCGGGGTCTTTTGTGTCTCCATACAAATTTTAAGATGATTTGTTCTAGTTCCGTAAAAAATGCCATTGGTAATTTGATAGGGATTGCATTGAATCTGTAGATGCTTTGGGTAGTATAGTCATTTTCACAATATTGATTCTTCCAATCCAAGAACATGGTATATCTCTCCATCTGTTGGTATCATCTTTAATTTCTTTCATCAGTGTCTTATAGTTTTCTGCATACAGATCTTTTGTCTCCCTAGGTAGGTTTATGCCTAGGTATTTTATTCTTTTTGTTGCAATGGTAAATGGGAGTGTTTCCATAATTTCTCTTTCAGATTTTTAATCATTAGTGTATAGGAATGCAAGAGATTTCTGTGCATTAATTTTGTATCCTGCAACTTTACCAAATTCATTGATTAGCTCTAGTAGTTTTCTGGTGGCATTTTTAGGATTCTCTATGTATAGTATCAGGTCATCTGCAAACAGTGACAGTTTTACTTCTTCTTTTCCAATTTGTATTCCTTTTATTTCTTTTTCTTCTCTGATTGCTGTGGCTAGGACATCCAAAACTATGTTGAATAATAGTGGTGAGAGTGGACATCCTTGTCTCGTTCCTGATCTTAGAGGTAATGCTTTCAGTTTTTCACCATTGAGAATGATGTTTGCTGTGGGTTTGTCGTATATGGCCTTTATTATGTTGAGGTAGGTTCCCTCTATGCCCACTTTCTGGAGAGTTTTTATCATAAATGGGTGTTGAATTTTGTCAAAAGCTTTTTCTGCATCTATTGAGATGATCATATGGTTTTTCTTCTTCAGTTTGTTAATATGGTGTATCACATTGATTGATTTGCATATACTGAAGAATCCTTGCATCCCTGGGATAAATCCCACTTGATCGTGGTGTATGATCCTTTTAATGTGTTGTTGGATTCTGGTTGCTAGTATTTTGTTGAGGATTTTTGCATCTATATTCATCAGTGATATTGGTCTTTAATTTTTTTGTAGTATCTTTGTCTGGTTTTGGTATCAGGGTGATGGTGGCATCATAGAATGAGTTTGGGAGTGTTCCTCCCTCTGCAATTTTTGGGAAGAGTTTGAGAAGGATGGGTGTTAGCTCTTCTCTAAATGTTTGATAGAATTCACCTGTGAAGCCATCTGGTCCTGGACTTTTGCTTGTTGGAAGATTTTTAATCACAGTTTCAATTTCATTACTTGTGATTGGTCTGTTCATATTTTCTGTTTCTTCCTGGTTCAGTCTTGGAAGGTTATACCTTTCTAAAAATTTGTCCATTTCTTCCAGGTTGTCCATTTTATTGGCATAGAGTTGCTTGTAGTAGTCTCTTAGGATGCTTTGTATTTCTGCAGTGTCTGTTGTAACTTCTCCTTTTTCATTTCTAATTTTATTGATTTGAGTTCTCTCCCTCTTTTTCTTGATGAGTCTGGCTAATGGCTTATCAGTTTTGTTTATCTTCTCAGAGAACCAGCTTTTAGTTTCATTGATCTTTGCTATTGTTTTCTTTGTTTCTATTTCATTTATTTCTGCTCTGATCTTTATGATTTCTTTCCTTCTGCTAACTTTGGGTTTTGTTTGTTCTTCTTTCTCAAGTTCCTTTAGGTGTAAGGTTAGATTGTTTACTTGATATTTTTCTTGTTTCTTGAGGTAGGCTTGTATAGCTATAAACTTCCCTCTTAGATCTGCTTTTGCTGCATCCCATAGGTTTTGGATCGTCGTGTTTTCATTGTCATTTGTCTCTAGGTATTTTTTGATTTCCTCTTTGATTTCTTCAGTGATCTCTTGGTTATTTAGTAACGTATTGTTTAGCCTCCATGTGTTTGTGTTTTTTACATTTTTTCCCTGTAATACATTTGTAATCTCATAGCGTTGTGGTCAGAAAAGATGCTTGATATGATTTCAGTTTTCTTAAATTTGCTGAGGCTTGATTTGTGACCCAATTGTGATCTATCCTGGAGAATGTTCCGTGTGCACTTGAGAAGAAAGTGTAATCTGCTGTTTTTGGATGGAATGTCCTATAAATATCAATTAAATCTATCTGGTCTTGTCATTTAAAGCTTCTGTTTCCTTATTTATTTTCATTTTGGATGATCTGTCCATTGGTGTAAGTGAGGTGTTAAAGTCCCCCACTATTACTGTGTTACTGTTGATTTCCTCTTTTATAGCTGTTAGCAGTTGCCTTATGTATTGAGGTGCTTCTATGTTGGGTGCATATATATTTATAATTGTTATATCTTCTTCTTGGATTGATCCCTTGATCATTATGTAGTGTCCTTCCTTGTCTCTTGTAACATTCTTTATTTTAGATTCTATTTTATCTGATATGAGTATAGCTACTCCAGCTTTCTTTTGATTTCCATTTGTATGGAATATCTTTTTCCATCCCCTCACTTTCAGTCTGTATGTGTCCCTAGGTCTGAAGTTGGTCTCTTGTAGACAGCATATATATGGGTCTTGTTTTTGTATCCATTCAGCAAGCCTGTGCCTTTTGGTTGGAGCATTTAATCCATTCACGTTTAAGGTAATTATTGATATGTATGTTCCTATTACCATTTTCTTAATTGTTTTGGGTTTGTTTTTGTAGGTCCTTTTCTTGTCTTGTGTTTCCCACTTAGAGAAGTTCCTTTAGCATTTGCCGTAGAGCTGGTTTGGTGGTGCTGAATTCTCTTAGCTTTTGCTTGTCTGTAAAGCTTTTGATTTCTCCATCAAATCTAAATGAGATCCTTGCCGAGTAGAGTAATCTTGGTTGTAGGTTCTTCCCTTTCATCACTTTAAGTATATCATGCCACTCCCTTCTGGCTTGTAGAGTTTCTGCTGAGAAATCAGCTGTTAACCTTATGGGAGTTCCCTTGTATGTTATTTGTCATTTTTCCCTTGCTGCTTTCAATCATTTTTCTTTGTCTTTAATATTTGCCAATTTGATTAATATGTGTCTTGGTGTGTTTCTCCTTGGGTTTATCCTGTATGGGACTCTCTGCTCTTCCTGGACTTGGGTGTCTATTTCCTTTCCCATGTTAGGGAATTTTTTGACTATAATCTCTTCAAATATTTTCTCTGGTCCTTTCTCTCTCTCTTCTCCTTCTGGGACCCCTATAATGCGAATGTTGTTGAGTTTAATGTTGTCCCAGAGGTCTCTTAGGCTGTCTTCATTTCTTTTCATTCTTTTTTCTTTATTCTGTTCCACAGCAGTGAATTCCACCATTCTGTCTTCCAGGTCACTTATCCGTTCTTCTGCCTCAGTTATTCTGCTATTGATTCCTTCTAGTATAGTTTTCTTTTCAGTTATTGTATTGTTCATCTCTGTTTGTTTGTTCTTTAATTCTTCTAGGTCTTTGTTAATCATTTCTTGCATCTTCTCGATCTTTGCCTCCATTCTCATTCTGAGGTCCTGGATCATCTTCACTATCATTATTCTGAATTCTTTTTCTGGAAGGTTGCCTGTCTCCACTTCATTTAGTTGTTTTTCTGGGGTTTTATCTTGTTCCTTCATCTGGTATATAGCCCTCTGCCTTTTCATCTTGTCTATCTTTCTGTGAATGTGGTTTTTGTTCCACAGGCTGCAGGATTGTAGTTTTTCTTGCTTCTGCTGTCTGCCCTCTGGTGGTTGAGGCTATCTAAGAGGCTTGATGGGAGGCTCTCTGGTGTTTCATTTCTTAGCATTAAAAGTTACAACCTGGAAAATAAAAGGGCATAATGGGATTATTAATAACTAAAATACGGGGAATGTGGTTTTGCACCTACCCTTCATGCTCGTTTCTCTCTTTCTCAAGGCAAAGGCACTGTTGCTTCTGTGTTTCCTGGGTTCATTTTTCAAAATACACCTCTGCCTTCATCAGGCTTTCTTGCCCACCTAGAGCTTTATACATTGAATATGTTTAATTTACTACCTTGAGAGTCAGCCTTCTATATTTGTTAAACATATACTGATGTTTAAATGGTTAGAGCTTTTAATCAGGATTGTATCTTGTATGTGTTAGTTTTGTTAATGCTAGGCTTTGTTTTTCTGGTACCAATAGTGCCAAAACATAGTTCTGTTTAGTAAGTTGCATTCCTTTCCAGGAAGTTCTGTCAGCAAGAATGGAGTGAATGTTTTTCCCCGTTGGGCCTGAGAGCATAGTCCAACCAGCACCTGCAAACCCAGTACTTTGTTTTGCATTATGTCACAAAAATTAGGCAAATATTGTGCTTTATTTAACACAATATCATTTTTATTTTAATATAAAATCATTTTTTTCCATTACTTACCATTGAGCAAATTGATGCAGTTGAGAGATACACTGTGCTTATTTGGGGACCAAACATCTTCCCACAGTACCCTCTCTGTACCTGCACTCCCCACTCATATCCAGGCTTGAGAAGCATGGTTTTGTTGTACATCTCAGGTAGCTTCATGTAGAGGCAGGACAAAAACGACACTCTTCAACCACGGCCACTTTATCAAGATGGTTGTCTCACTGAAAGAGCTGTCTGTGAGGTTTGATAATTGGTGATTTTGTGTGCTGACAGACTGTCCTGTTCCTTTATCCAGTTGGCAATTCAGGATTTTATACATGCTCTTCTGTTCTTTTCATTTGTAGCTGAGCTGCAGTTTGTCTACCAGCTTAAGTCCAGTGAACACCTCCTTAAGGTTAAAGACTTGCTGTTTTTGGCATGTGTAATTATTTTCATCTTAGCCTTAGGTTGTTAGTTTGAGATTTCTACTTCTTATTACTAGTATAAGTTCTTTTTTATATTTTCTGTCAACGTCTTTTTACAGTTTGTAAAAGTGTGATAAAATTAAATGATTGCACAGATACTGTTGAATGGGAAAAAATGGAACCTCACTCTGAAAACATCCATTTGTTAGCCAATATATGAATATCTGACTTAGGTGTGTAAAAGACTGTTCAGGGATAGGTAAGATACAGTGGTAAGGGTTGTTTGAAGGTTGAATTGACAAAAGTAGAGGAGCATCTGCAAACAATTGAGCAACTCAACCGAGGCATTTTAGGATTGTTGGGTTATTACAGCACACTGAATTTTTTGTTTATCCCAACTCACTGTAATACTGCCGTGGTCAGATGGATATTGCCGCCATATTCAGTGAAGCCATCTTTATGAGGGTGGTATGACTCTTAGTCCGCTCTCAGTTTGTAATTGAAATTCCTGAGGATTTCATATTTGAACATTTTCCTGTAGGCTATGTATGATGTGGTAGTAGATTGTTTGCCAGAGAGAATTTGTATCATTATGCAAACATAGCTCTTTCCACTATTCCATGCCTTCGAGAATAGTCAAGGGGACAAAGCCAGCCCTAGGCAAAACTGTGAAGTACTACAAAATTGTTTGCATTCTCCCTTTGCCTTCAATGCAAGTTTTCCTTTCCTCTGTCTTGGTATTATGTCCTATTTTTGCTGACATAATAACTGATATTTATTTTACATTTTTTATACATAAAGCCAATCTTTTAAGTCCTTAGGGGCCTAAATCTGTTGCTGGCTTCTGCAAACACTTATGGTAGCTTGTTTCCTTATGTCTTTGATGGTGCTGACTGTGAGCTTTTATTTGTTTGATCTTAACCTGAGGCCCCAAATAAGGGTAGGATTTGCATTTGCTTCTAAAGGGATCCAGGGGCTGCACCATAGGCCACTTCAGTCTCCTTCAGCAGTTCTCGGCTTAATGTGGCTCTCAGGTTCAGCTTCCCAGTGGCAAGTCTGAAGACTTAGTCTCTCAGTAGCTGGCTTCATCCTCAGGGACACCCTACCCTTAGAGTTTGCTTATTGCTCAGTGTTTTACTCTGGATTCAAGCCACGGTTTGTTTGCTTGTAGCAGTGGTTCTTTTTGGTTATGGTGCTGGGGTCCTTGGAGATTTCCTTTACTTTGTGGAAGCCCATCAGTGTACTAAAGAGTGTATTTTAACCAAGAACTCGTTGTTTTGTACAGGAGGGCCCTTTGGAGTAACTAGTCCACAATACTGCTGCCAATTATAGTTTCTTTACAAATATTTTTAATTTTTTAAATGAGGGAAGATAACCTTAGGAGATTGAGAGACTGAAGATAAAAGCAAAAAAAAAAGTAAAAAGGTGGGGGGCGAGAAGCTGTAAAAAGGTCCAGGGAAGTAAGAGGCACTAGGATCTGGAGCACAGAGAGGGAACACAGGTTTGCTCTGGAAGAACGTGCCGCCTGTGTCCCTGAGCGGGCAGGTGTCGGGGCGCCGAGGAGGAGGGGGAGCAGGAGGAGGAACTGCACCTGCCGAGAGCTGGGCAGAGCAAGACGTGTGGGCCTGAGGAGCCTGGGAACCAGTTAGCACAGCTTTGTGCAGAGTAGAAAGAGACCAGGCACTTGTCAAGTCCAGGTAAAAGGCTTGCTTGACTACGTTTCCTTGGTGCAGAATAGTTCAATACATATTTATTTTTAAAAATCATCTATTTTGTAGGACTTGCTCTCAAGCATAGTAGATTAAACATAGATGATCATCTTTGCTTTCTCCTGAAACCCCGATAAAAGATCAGTAAAGGGATTTTTAATAAGTTATGAATTTATTAGGTTAAAGAGAAAGAGAGGGGGGCACAATGTTTTTTGGGTTTTTTTCTTTTTAAGTCTATTGAATTTGTTACAATACTGCTTCTGTTTTATGTTTTGTTTTTTTGGCTGCGAGGCATGTGGGATCTTAGCTCCCCGATCAGGGATCAAACCCGCACCCCCTGCGTTGGAAGGCAAAGTCTGAACCACCGGACTGCCCGGGAAGTCCCCACAATATTAGTAACATTTTGCAAGTTGGAAAACTGAGTGATGCTGAGCTAAACTGACCAGTGGAAGCTGGGAGCTCAATGCCTTCAGGGTTGGAGAACTTCAGAGAAAAGCCAGTTCTTGCCGCAGAACCCTGGAGATGCTTAGGAATTGGAAGTGCCAGGTGTCTCTGAAGGCAGACAACCAGGGGGGTTGATGGAAAGATCTCTCCCCTGTCATGTACAGTCATGGGACCACCCCTTCCCCAGTTTAGTACTAAAATCTGCTCTCTGTAGAGGCTGGACCAATGGGGCCTCCCTTTGTGAGCTCTTGGGCACAGTGGAGGCAGTGGTGTACCGAGAACAGGGTTAAGAGAAAAAGCTACAAAAGGGAAGAGTGAGGCATCTTGACTTGGCTTCTAGAATGCTAGCACTGGGGTTTTACCTACCCCACTTTCTTTCCTGCCAGAAGACGAGTGGATACTCTTCTGGAGAAAATGAACCCAAAACAGGGAAAGACTTATAGAAACTGACGTTTAGGTGCCCCTCAATGAAGCAGCTCACAACCCACCTGTGGGAACCACCGCATGGCAGGCTGTGCCATTTGTCTCCCTCTGGCTGGTAGATGGGGAGTCAGGGATCCCATACAGGTGAGAAAACTTATAATTTGTGAGAGACCAAAACAAACAGAAGAAAAAAATTATATGAGATGGAAATCTATGGGAAAAAAATCCTTAATCACACCTCTTCAACACAACCAATTTCCTTTTCATTCCCCTCTGGCTTAAAACCTTTTCGAAACTGTTTGGAATTACCTTCCAAATCCGTGTTGTATTTGTTTTACTAAATGCAGTGGAGGTAAATCTCTCTCCTTTGAAAGTAGCTTTGATTTTTTCTCATGGCCGAGGTGCTTTGGCTCCCACGATGGCAGGGCTTTACTGCTCTTTCCTCTGCTTGAGCTGGTCCCTAGGGCCTGGGGCCGCTGTCGCTCAACAGGTGAACCACAAATTGTATTGTGGGGGGAGGTGAGTGATTTTGGTTTTATTTCTGTCTTAATATAAAACTTAATAGTTTAATCTCATTAGTTATAGATAAGTAATGCAAAACCCCCCCAAAAAACTCCACGATAGTTGAACAATGTGACTCAGAGAAAAAAGAAAGCGCAGATTTATTCTTTTAAAATATTTAGCATATAAGATCTGTAATCTGACTTTGCAGAAGAATAAAGTGCTTCTAGGGACTCCTGACTTGTTCTTTGGTTATTTAATAGGTGATAGTGGGATTCGTGATATTTCTTTCTCTCCCCTTCTTTCTTTTATGTAATCAGTGGAACAAAATGAATTAAATTTTACTAATTGGCACATTTTATAATGAAACCTCAAAGAGTATATTATCCTTTAGGGTAATTAGAAATGTTTCTGTTCGACTGCAGTAATAGCAGTCCACCAAAATTATTGCAGATTTTATTGGAATGGTTGTGCGACACAGGTTTATAAATATTGTAATGCACGGAAATGTAGACCGGTTTTATTTTTAGAAAAGAGTGAATCCATTTGCTTTTCCTTAATTAATTTATGGAGGCATATTTGATTTTGCTAATTAGAAGTTTAAATATGATTTTTAATACTTTAGAATAATTCCAGTATTAGCTTCACAGTTAAAATAGACAGTAACGTAGACTCTGTCATGTTTTTTCTGAGTAGAAGTTTATAGTAAGTATAATCTAGCTATGTGTCTTCATCTTAAGGAAGTCTTTTGCTCGGAACTTTCAGGCACTCTTTGCAGTGTAGCTCTGTTAATTCTTAAGTTTTAAGTACCTGTATTAGCACAGTATTGGGCAGCATTGAGAAACTGACAGTTTGACTTTCTGAATGCAGGGAAAACAATGATTAGCTCTCTGTCTTTTAATATTCCTTCTAATAACTACGTGTAACCTGATTTAATTGACCCATATGTTTCTTTTTTTCTGGCTGCTTCTTTGTTTTCCGTCAGTGCTGTTTTTTCCCCTTCCTCGAATGAGTGCTTTAAAAATTTTTCTTTTCTCTCTCTCTTCCCCACCCCTCCTCCCCCCAACTCTGATGGAAGGCGTTTGGTTATGACAGTATTTTATTATCTCTGGTTGTCTCCCTAAGGCCAAAGTAAGAGAGTTGAATCTTAGTCCGTGATTCTGAATGGGTGCCGAACAGAAAGCACTAACAGGGACTGGCCACAGCTTAGTTTCAGGTGTAGATTTATTAGAGCTGTGAGGGACCATAATCTTGTCTTTCTTTCTCTTTCTTTGCACCTTCCTCTGCTGATGCTCATAGGGACCCGGGAAGTAGCATTTGGGCTTTAAAATGGGAGAACCTCAGGGACAGGGGTGGGATTTCAGTGACCTTGGTCTGCAAACTATTCGTAATAAGAGTTTGTATTTATTAGTTGTTTGAGATTATTTGTAAATTGGGTATTTAAGTCAAGAACTTGAGTATGTGTTGATTAATGTGTAGGCTGTCACCTTGACGTGTAAAGTAATATGTGGTATTTCCGACCTGTCCCCTAACACGGCTCAGCGTACTCACCAGGGATTTGTATTTAGGGTCTTCAGTGAAACATGGATTGGTTGACTGGATTTTTTTCCAGCTTTGTGTAGAAACAGGTCTTTAAAAGTAATTTGTAAGGTTGGTTTTTTTTTCTCCTTTGGAAGTCTGAATTTGGGTTAAATCTGAATTCTGCCACTTACTCTAAGTAAACTAACCTCTCTGAGCCTTGATTTCCTCATCTGTAAAATGATGATGATCATACCTGATCCTTAAGAGTTATTGTTAGGATTAATGTGAGCTAGAGAGAATGGAATGCTCATGATTTAAAATATTAAAATATTTAACTGGAGATATAGAGGCAGTTTAAAACACTTTAAGAAAGATTAAAAACACAGCTCTAGATTGTAAAAGTTCACAACACAGTAAACACGCTGAATCTCTGCAAATTTCTTTACTCAAAGAACATCAATTTACTTTGTCATGAACCTGCAAATTTCAAGGACTTTTAAGATTCTCTTTCCTGTGAGAAATGCATGAATGTGTTACTATAATTTTTGGCAGGTGAGTTTTATATTTACTTGTTTTTATTGAAACTAAGGAAGATATTTGGCCTCACATGAAAGCTAAGTGATATAAATGCTGCTTGGAAACTAATGCAATCTGAGTGACTTTCTTAATGTAAAACCTGATAAGCAGTCACTCTTCACTTGTTGTGAAATTATTTGCTTCTAGATTAGCCCCAGAAATAAGGATGTAGTATTATGCAAGAATGTTTTTGCTTTAGTAAATGGAAGTTGTCAGAGATTTCACCTGGAATTTGCTTATTCTTGCCTTTAGTTTTGTTAGAACTTTGGCCTTGAAATGCTACTCTTTACTTGTATGAAATGGATTTATCATTATTTTCATTAGTATTGTATTACATTGGTAACGAAGCTGTGTATGTACTCCTTAATTAACCAGCTGTAAACTTGGCTGAGGTCATGATGTGGATGGCACATGGAACCAAAGAGAGGATCTTTGTCACCATTTTAAGATTTGAAAATTAGATGTGTTTACACCCCGGAAGGAAAAAAATCCAATCAAGCACCATCTGTGTGTCCTGAGTACTTGTTCCCTCACCTTCTGTAATTAAAAAACTTGTGCTGGGGACTTCCCTGGTGGTCCAGTGATTAAGAATCCGTCTTGCAGTGCAGGGGACACTGGTTCGATCCTTGGTCGGGAACTAAGATCCCACATACTGCGGGATCTACTGAGTATGTAAAGCCCGCGCACCGCAACTACTGAGCCTGCGTGCCACAACTAGAGAGCCCACGTGCCACAACTACAGAGCCCTTGTGCTCTGGAGCCCGCGTGCCACAACTAGAGAGAAGCCCATGTGCCACAACTAGAGAAAAGCCTGCGCATCGCAACAAAAGATCCCACATGCCGCAGCTAAGACCTGACACAACCGAATAAATAAGTATTAAAACAAAAAACCATGTGCTGGCTGCTTGGCTGAACCAGGGGTATATTATTAAACTGGCTAACTTATTTGGTCTAAAATGTTCTTTAGGGAATCAGTGAGTGATTTTAAATGTTCTTGCTGGGTCTGGGTCACCACATTCTCTGGGGTAAGCCAAGGAATGACAGTTCAGCAAATAAGTATTATGTATGTATTATATGTCAACAAACCAACTTGTTGGAATCGGTTGTTAACTCGTTTGGGTTATGTTGGACAGCTTTTTTTTTTTTTTAAGATTTATTATTTATTTATTTATTTAAGGCTGCGTCGGGTCTTAGTTGTGGCGCATGGGATCTTCGTTGAGGCACGTGGGATCTTTTATCATTGCTGTGCGTGGGCTCTTTGTTGTGGTGTGCGGGCGTCTCTCTAGTGGTGGCATGTGGGTTTTCTCTAGTTCTGGCGCACGGGTTCCAGAGCATGAGGGCTCTGTAGTTTGCAGCACGTGGACTCTAGTTGAGGTGCGAGAGCTCAGTAGTTGTGGCACACGGGCTTTAGTTGTCCCGCGGCATGTGGGATCTTAATTCCCTGACCAAGGATAGAACCCGCGTCCCCTGCATTGTAAGGCGATCCTGTTGGACAGCTTTGGCAGAGAGAGATTTAGTTAGATCTTCTCCTGACTTTCTTCACTAGTTGAGCTATAAGCATACCACTTCTAGAATGAGATTTAATGTGGTTATTGAACTTGACTCTCGCTGTGTATTCTCTCTAGCATTGATTCATGTCTTCAGTGTGAAAGAATAATCTCTTCGAGCTTTGCACTGACCTCTCAGAGGGCTACCGTGCCAGTTCTGTTTTTGGTGAGGCAGGAAGGAATTTCTTCATACTTTCTGATGATACCAAGTGATACTGTGGTCTAGAAAAACAGAATTGCTAAACTTCCTTTTGAGATTCCAAGTGCTTTGATGCTTTGGAAGTAACCACTAGGTTTGGACTTAGACACCTGTGTTCACTTCAGTGAACATGTATTGAGTGTATATTATGTGCCAAGTTCTTTGTCAGTCATCACCTTGAAGAAGGACAAAGTCGAATAGGGGCCAGCTTTACATGTAGTCAGAAACTGAGATAATGCAACCAACATTTATAATAACAGACAGATGCACAAAGCATAGATGCTGTGTAGATGATTATTTTTATTCAGGGTGAGGCAAGAGAGTTGGATTTTATGGAGGAGATGATGACTGAGGATGGTTCAGGTAGATAAAGTTGGGCTTTTTAAAAAAAAAAAAAAAAATCAGGTTTTTTGGGCATTCCAGGAAGAGAGAATGTAATTGTGGGAGGCATGGTACGGCATGTAGCAGGCAGCTTGGCATTGCAGGAATATAAATCACGAAGGGAGTAATGGTGGGAGATACAGATAGAAAGGGATTCAGGGCCTGTATCTTGAAGGGTCTGGCATACAGTACTTTGGGGCTTTGAGTTTTTTCTGATGTGTAGTAATCAGCTTAAAGCAATTGACAAGATCTAAGCCGGGAGAATGAAAGGATGGAATTTAGTTAGCTCCCTCTGATAGCGATCTGGGATTCGGATTGGAGAGGAGTAAAATCAGAGGTAGGAATACTAGTTAAGAAGGTTTAAAGAAGTTCCAGAATGAGTTTTAATTTAGTAAATTTGTTTAACTGAACTGAAATGATGACATAATGAACGAAAGAATGACAAGCAGTTAAAGAAAGAGGAAATATCAGAGGGGCAGACTGTGTAATTGAGAGGACCTAGAGATTGATTGGTTATAAAAAGATGAGTAGGAGAGAATCATCTGGGTTTGGGGCTTGGGTTACTGATGTAGTCACCAAAAAGGACAATAAAGAATAAAGAACTGGATTTGAAGTGTTGGGAAAGAGTTCAGTTTTTAGTGTGTTGAGGTTGAGGTACCAGTGAAGTATCTAGGTGGAGGTGGCCGGGAGGTAAGTAGATATAAAAATATGACGTGCAGTGGAGAGGCTGAGAGGAAAACCGTAGACTTAGGAATCACCAGCGTGTAAGTGATGGTTGATGAAGGGAGAACACAGGGAGTGAGAAATGAAGAGAAGAAACCCAGTGGTGGAATTCTGGGGGAACATGTCAATGTTGACAGGTATTCTGAGGTAGCGGATACTGGGAATGAACAGAAAAAGTAGAAGGTTAGAAAGAAGGCATAGGGACTGAGAGAATAAAGAACTTCGTGAAGGAGTAGGTGTCAGTAATGTCCAAAGCCAGGAGCCACATGAGATCCTGATTGGCTTTGGAAGTTAGAAGGTCACTTGGCTTAGAGCAGTTTGGGACAGAAGAGCATTTCTATTGGAACAGTAATTTGTAACCTACCTTTGCTGCTTACTTATTGTGTGACTTGGGAAAGCCATTTTGTCTTTGGCTCTTTGTAAAGAGGTGGTTGGCCTCTTAGCGGGTTTCAGTCTGTGATCGGTGGGACTCCATGGGTTCAGAGAAGGCACTTTGAGGTTCATCAAGGAGATCAAGGGTTAGGTCAGATATTCGTCGGGGGAGAAGGTGCAGATAGTCTATTCTTGATTCAAACAAAGCAGCTGGAGCAGCTTGAATTTTTATCTATTTTATATATTTGACTTCAGTATCATTTTATTTGAAAAAAACATAGTGCGGTATAAGAAACTTGAAAAGTATTGGCCTACAGAAGCCATAGTTAACCTTCAAGCATTCAAAGAGATAGAACAAATAGCTGGTGTTCAGAATTCCTCTACTAGATGAAGATTATAATAGATGCTGACTTGCTTCATGATATAGATTTTATTCAGAGGTCAATATTAGTGTTCGAGTTTCTGTAATAATAATTATTCTTATTTTCATTAGGAATCAAAACTAAACTTCTAAGTAACTGAATTCTAGGGACTTCCCTGGCGGTCCACTGGTTAAGACTTTGTGCTTCCACTGCAGGGGGCCCGGGTTCGATCCTGGGTTGGGGAACCGCATGCCGCATGGTGTGGCCAAAAAAAACCCCCCAAAAACTGTGAGCTAAACAACCGAATTCTATTTTACACTTTGTTAAAAAACTTTTTATGTGTCTTACCAGGTTCTGACTCAGAAGATCTTTTGGAAGAATTGCTGTGCTGTTTGATGCAGTTAATCACTGATATTCCACTCTTGTAAGTTCTGGCTAAGCCAGGATTAGTTTTATCTTCTTTGTATATTGAAGATGGTAATTGATCATGTTGAAGAGTTTGTGGGTTGTGGTGTAGTACTTTCATGTATGCCTTTTATGTATGCCTCCGTGTACATCCATGGGCTTCTTCTGTCTCTCCTGCCTAATAATATTTAGACTCTGACGACCTGTCATCAACACAAGAATTTTATGTTGTTGAGGGGAAAATAAGCTCTTTAGCAATGCTGAGCATATGATAGGCACAGAATTAATCTCTGTAAACAAGGGTTTGAGAGGGAAACAGTTAAATCTAGTATATATGTGGTAGATGCAGCTAGTTTTCCACCCATTATTTGTTCTCCCCTTCTTCTTTGCTTCCTGATTTTATTGATATATCTGGCCTTTTTTGGAGAGGTCAGATTTCCATTTCTAGCCTTGAAGCTAGGTGTGGTCAGTGAGATGTGGAGGGAAGTCCTCAAATGAAACTTACGGATGCAGCTCTTTAAGGGGACCTGACTCATCTAGGAGGCATACATGTATTTTTGTTTGTGAGAGCCCACTTTCCTGCTTTCTGGAATGTGGACAGGGTCCCTTTAGAGTTGTGTTGGACATCTTGGCAACAGGAGCTAAGAGACTCAGAGAAAATTCTGCTTTGACATCATTGAGCTGCTGAACCAAAGTCATCAACTACTACACTTCCTCCCCCTACCCCACCCCCGCCCTTGCAATTCTCATGTGAGAAAACTAGACCCTTATTTGTTTACACTGTTACAACTAGATTTCTGTCACTACAGCTGAATGCAGTTTCTATGTGATTCAAAATGTTTGTTACTCTTAAAGCAGTTACTCTCAACCTTTTTTTTTTAGTTGCCTCTCTGAGGAGCCTCTTTAGAATTTTTTTCTTAATTGCCTCTCCAAAGTCCTAATGAAATTTGAATACCCCAGATACACTGAATATCTGTTTATGTGCTATGGCCTTTTTGAGGGCCACACATCATTATAATATCTATGAAGTTTTTCACCCCTTAAGAACCAATTTTCACCCTCTTGAGGGTGATCTCAACCCCCCCATCGAGAATGCATATTTTATTTTATTTATTTTTAATTTTTTTATTTTTGGCCACACTGCATGGCATGTGGGATCTGAGTTCCCCGACCAGGGATCAAACCCATGCCCCCTGTGGTGGAAGCTCGGAGTCCTAACCACTGGACCACCAGGGAATTCCCGAGAATGCATATTTTAAAGGAATTATTTTTTGAAATAAAAAAGTAGATTTTTAAGATTTATCATCACAGAGTCTCAGTCTATGTGGGGATATTGTTGGAAATGTGCCACTTGCCCGTGGCCCAAAAATGAAAGACAGGTATTTGTGAGAAAACAGACTCCTGGCCTCTGTTGTGCACAAGTGCAGCATCCAAAATTGTAATATAGATTTAGAAATGAGAGCCACCAAATCCTGTTGTGACTTGGTCTGGTGACATGCAGCCTGGAAGGTAGGGCTGAGACAACTGAGGAATCACTGACAGGGAAGGGAATGGGAAAAATGTCCCAGGCAAGTTGAACTCTTGTGACAGACACAGCTCTTTGCGTGCCTGGTATCCTTTCTCCCCTTCCTCTCCAATATTGTTGGGGGCAAGGTGTGCCCAGCTTAGTTTTCAGGCACTTTGGGAACTAAATATGGCTCTGTGACACAGTTTGAGACAATTACACGTAAGCAGAAGTCATGAGCTTGCAGAGCATGTACCTTCAGCCCGTTGCCCTTGGCCCTTCTCTTCCTTCCTGGATGTGGAGGCAGTGCTTGGGCCATGTTGAAACTATGAAGATGGGCGCCACACCCAAAGAACAGTGTCCCAGCAGTGTGGGATACTGATAATGTTATAGAACCATTACACCAACCCTAGATGGCTTATCTTTGGATTTCTCCTTATGTGAAAAGAGCAAACAGTTATTTTGGTTAAGCCACTGTGGCCATTAGCTTTCTGTTACTTATGGTCAGATGTGGGAAGGGGAACACATCTATTGCCTGCTATTTGCTTATCACAGTATGTGTGGTGCTTCATGTGTTCCTGGTTTAATTTTAAAAGTAGCACTACCTCTATTACATTTGTTATTACCAAATACCAGCAATTTCGTATATATCCTGAATGAGTGCCTTTTGTTGTTGTTGTTGATAAAATGTCATGGTAAAGTTAAGGGGGATGGAAATGGTAAATCCCTTTAGATAGTAAATAAGCTGTGAATACAATAAATAGATCAGCCACTTAAACACTCTTGGAGAGGAAGCAGTGTTGTAATAAATCAAACATTTTAGTGTTTTATATGTTTATACTTTTTAAATGAACTGAAAATGCACAGACAACCAGATGTCTTGTGTTATGTATACTCAGCTTTAACCAGCTGCTGAAACAATTTCTTATGATTTAATGTTCTTGGAGCTCCATCCTACAAGAAGGTTTGTCTTAGTAACAGTTTCCATGTGAAACCAACCTACTCTTTAAATGTTTCATCTACTATAACCATAGTGCAGTGTTACCGATCAGCTTATAATTTAAGGAGGAATGTTAACCTATGAAAACTGGGGATGGTCTAGACACACCTGAATATCATCAGTCTCACTATAAACATTGAAGTTTAACGTTGGCATGCCAGTGCTGCATTACGGGTGAACAGCAAGAGGAAACTAATTTTTTTTTTTAAATAAATTTATTTATTTATTTATTAATTTTTGGCTGCGTTGGGTCTTCGTTGCTGCAGGCAGGCTTTCTCTAGTTGCGGCGAGCAGGGGCTACTCTTCGTTGTGGTGCACGGGCTTCTCATTGCGGTGGCTTCTCTTGTTGCAGAGCACAGGCTCTAGGTGCGCGGGCTTCAGTAGTTGTGGCACGTGGGCTCAGTAGTTGTGGCTCGCGGGCTCTAGAATGCAGGCTCAGTAGTTGTGGCGCACGGGCTTAGTTGCTCTGCGGCATGTGGGATCTTCCCAGACCAGGGCTCGAACCCGTGTCCCCTGCATTGGCAGGCGGATTCTTAACCACTGCGCCACCAGGGAAGCCCGAAACTAATTTTAATTGCCATTGCGGGTAATGCAAAACTAGCTTAAACGTTTCGTTTGAGACTATGAAATCATTCTATTAATATTGAAAGCAAATGATTACCAAGAACAGAGGTAGACAGACATTTAGAAATCTATATGTTTTAACTGATACTTCATCATTAAGAGAACAGGATCAACTGTGGTAGTTTAAACTCCCAGAATTTGTAGGAATTCATTTGTAATGAAAATGGACTTTTAAGTAGTAAGTGGATACTGCTTCTCAGTTTGGATTTCTTGATAAAATATTAATTCTCTGAGGTGTTAGTCTTCAAAGACAGATTCAAGTTACACACCTTCCAGGAATCCTTCCTTAACACCACACCTCTCAGCGTTTATATATGTATTTAAAAGAAAGATTAAGTCAGGCACCGTCTCGTGACTTGACATTTTTTAGTGTATATTGGGTTGATCCAGTAGAATTGAAATGTCTTCCAAAAGTAAAACCTTGTCTTTAATTGTTATACCTTCTTGATCTCAAGGAGTTGAATGAGAGAGGAATAAGGTACGATAAAGGATGTCCCTCAAGACACTAATGGAGAGTGTAATGGAACATGGTCGGCAGCCCAGAGTTGAAAGCACACACTTAGAATTTGTGACACTGGTTCGCTTCTTTCAGTGTTACCGTGAGGGTTGAATGAGACCCCGTGATTCTTGCCAGTGATGGAGTTTAGGTGGGGCCCTAGCAGCATAAGCAGTTACCTTGTATGGGCCTAATACTTACATTTTGAGGACTGCTTATGATGCTTTTTTATCATGAAATAGAGTTTATTTTGAGATCTTGAACTGGATGTCTTTCCTTGTCTTTTTGTCTCTGTTTGTTGCTATTGTTTTTGTCAAAGCTGTTGCTCTTAGCTGTTTACAGTGATGCCACTGTCAAGAACAGGCCCTACTCCTTGCCTCTGTGCCCTCACTCTGGACACGTCCTGAGAGGTCTGCTTAGAGTGGGCCTTTCTGTGGGCTCCAGCCCCTTCCTCTGAGATCCATTTATGTGTCTTCTCCTTTATCAACCTGTGAACTCAGTAAGGAGGATTGGGACGGCTTAATTCTCAGCCTGGCCCTGATGGGCAGATTTTTTAATTCTATAATTTAAGAAACTTTAGTTTTTTCATAAGTTATATATTGATAAAGATACGATATTCAAACTGGATTGCCTTCACCGCCTTTTCCAGGAGTGTGTGTATGTCTGTGTAGTGGAACTTCGCAACTTCAGTGCAGGGGTATCTGATGTCATCTGCTGACCTTGTCCGTGTTACTCATTCTGCTTCAATAACGCTGGTGTCCTTGCTAATTTGGAACATGCCAACCCACTGCTGTCTTCAAGGCCTTCGACCTTCCTTCTCCTGCCTTGAATATCTCTCCTCAGACATGTGCATGGCTCTTGTCCTGACCTCCTTCAAGCTTTCTTCTGCTCAAAGTTCTGCTTCTTAGAAACACCTGCTCTGACTACCCTAAAATAACACGCCTCTCATTTTCTGTCCTTTTATCATGCTTTATTTTTTTGTCCTAATACTTATCACTGCTTTTAATTAATTAACTTATTTATTTTTGGCTACATTGGGTCTTCGTCGCTATGCGCGGGCTTTCTCTAGTTGCGGCGAGCAGGGGCTACTCTTCGTTGTGGTGTGCGGGCTTCTCTTTGTGGTGGCTTCTCTTGTTGCGGAGCATGGGCTCTAGGCGTGCGGGCTTCAGTAGTTGTGGCTCGTGGGCTCTAGAGTGCAGGCTCAGTAGTTGTGGCGCATGGACTTAGTTGCTCTGTGGCACGTGGGATCTTCCCGGACCAGGGCTTGAACCCGTGTCCCCTGCATTGGCAGGCAGATTCTTAACCACTGTGCCACCAGGAAAGCTCCTATCACTGCTTTTCATATTACCTGTTATTTCCCAAAGAAATTGGAATGAAAGCTACATGAAAACAAGGGCTCTTCCTGCGTTAACATTTGTTTTGCTCACTGCTGTCCCCTTAGTACTCAGGTTAGCCTGGCAAGTGGAAGACTCAAAAAATATTTGTTGAATGAGTAAATCCGTGGGAGCACAGCCTATTCAATGTGCTTAAATATTTTGTTTGTTTCTCATTATCTGGTCTATATGGAAACACAGTAGTGTGCTAAGGCATATTCCATTGCAGATATAGTGGCTCAAAGCCCCTTGCAGTTGGTATATTATATTATAAACACTAGGTATCTTATAGACGTTAGCAGTGGAAAGGGGCTACTAGAAACCGAAACACTGAGAAATTACATCTGACAATATTTAAGGAAATGGTAGATTAATTAGCTATAAATGCTGACTAGTCTGGAGCCATTTAGTTTAGGGACGGACAGTCAGCATTGTATCTCAGTAGTCCCCCAGATGATCCCTTCACAATATAATAACCTTTTCATTAAGTTCATCCACAGAAACGTATGTTATGAATATACTAAACTATGTGTATTTATGGTACTGGGCCCTGGGCAAAGAAAGGCATGACTTTGGAAGAGCTTAGAGATGGATAGATGCATAGAAAGATAGCCTAGTAAGAGGAACAACTGATACATGCTGCAGTCATTGGGAGCTGTAGTGATGAGCAGCGGCTCGGTCTTCAAGGAGGCAGAAAGGAGCTGCATAGGGACCTCTTGGATGCGTCTAATGTGTTTGGAGAATCACAAGTTCACTCATTTGGTTAGAGTGGAGGGTTTGTGGGAGACTAGGGCTGGAGAAGCTGTGTGGTTTGATGGAGTAAAGACTTGAATGTTAAAAGGACTAAATGTTTGATTAGGTTTAGGGTTCTCTTTACTAAGATATAAAAGAACATAATATATATATTTTAGAGCTAGTTCTCTGAAATCCATTTTGGCTGTATTTGGGGAGGGATGAAACTGATTAAGAATCTTATTGGTAAAATTAACTTTACTGGATTTATGAAATGTAATAAAATGACAGAAAATACACATTTATTCGACCCATAGTTGTTGGTATTGGCTTAGATGTTATACTTTGGAAAATCTGAATATTGAAACCTTTTGGTGGCAATGGTGAAGTAGGTGGTTCAAGAAGCTGAAGAGCCATAAACAGTGTCTTTATGAAGTCTGCAAGCTTTTGAGAGTGAAGGCACTGGAGAGACCCACGTTGCCAGTGAACGGCCTAACTGTTGGGAAAATGTCTTTGTACAGCCCTGCATGTTGATACCCAAACTCTTCTCAAATCCAGCCTCAGCAGAGTGGGTAGCTAAAACCCCAAGTCAGCATTTAAGTTTTAGGTGCTGTAAAGTAAATATCTGGTGTAGCTTTCTGGTTGAATTAGATGTTTAAGACATTACAGGCACTGAATTAAAGATGATAGCATTTTCAAATACCAAGACAGAATTAAGTTCACAATAGCTTATTAGTTTGAAAGTTGATTTCTGGTGCCTCTGGGGAAAAAAATCCCGGTTAAAAAATTTTAATATGTAAGCCTTTACCAGGTTTATTGAAGAAATCTGACTGAGATATATCCAGTACCACAAATATTGATACTATAAACTATGTGCTCAGATTGTTCATAATTGCATTATTCAGTATTGCCAAGAAGTGTAGGAGACATTATGTATTAGGAAAAAACACCACTAATTCTGCATCCAGAAGGTAGTGTTTGAATCCTAGCATTACCACTCATCAGCATTGTCACTCCAGGCCTCAGTTTTCTCATTTTAAAATTGGGGTTCATAGATCATAGACTGTCACTTGGAAAAGACATTTGAACACATCTCGTTCAGTTGTTTAATAGTTTGGGTGTGGAGATTGAAGTGCATGAGTTTGGAGATCAACTCGTGTAGCCATTGAAGGAACAGCCAGGCCAGTTGTTAGTTTAATGCACCACGTCCTGAGCTGCAGTAGCGGGGCCTGCAGCTGAGAGGGAGCATCTCATCCTGGGATGAGGTCTGTCTAGTGCTCTCACTGCCTACTCTGTTGCTTAGGATTGCTTTGAAGACCAAAGTAATGCACTCGAAAATGCTTTTATAAATTTTAAAATGCTTTATGATTATAAAACTGTGTTGCTTTACACATGCTAAGTACTTAAGAAAAACTGAATATATTTGCTTCTGAGTCAATTTTCCTATTTTAAACTTCTCAGTAAAAAGTAATAGCACTTGGTCATTAACAAGTATAGTGGTCATAGGACGCAGCATGTCTGAGATTCAAAAGAACAAGGCTGAATAGTTTGTGTGGGAACTGAAGTCAGTTCCTGCTGGGTCAGGCTGCTTGGAGGAGCTTCTCTGGCTGCTTTGGAGGACTGGTTCTAGCCTGCCATTAGGTGTGAGAGATTAGCAGCAGCTAAAGCAGAGTCCTGAATCCTGACTGTCATTTTGCCTGTGTTTGCATGTTTCCTTGTTAAGTTGTGGACTATTTAGAGGCGTATAATCATTGAATTTTTTAGAACTAGAATTAAGCTTATTTTCATTTTGTGTATAATGTCACTGAAGTAGAGAGAAAGGAAGTGACTTTCCTAAGGTCAGTTTGCAAGATTCTTAGGTAGCTCAGCCCTGAAAATGTTGAATCTCTGCCTTCAAAGAATTTTTACTCGTATGAAAGCAAGACTGGAACAGGATGCTTTTGTTAATTTCTTTTGCTGTTATTAATACATGTGTAGCAAAATATGAATGAGGTAGTTTGATATTAATAGCTACAACTTTTAATTCTACCAACAGTCAAACAATTGATTTTCTTTTCCTTTTTAATTTTTTGTGTTACTTATATAAGTTAATTCTTTACAGAGTAATTTCTTTTTTGGGCACCATCCAGATTGCATTACCTTTGGATATTTAATGCTAGTCATTGATGCTGATGCAATTATTTTAAATTGTAATGTATGTGTGCACATGGTTTGGGAAGACAATCAAATAGCACAAAGGGCTTATGATGAGAACAAATCTCCTTGTCCTATATCCCTTTGCTCTCCAGAGACAGTCATTTTTTGTTTTTGACTATTCTGGTGGTTTATATAAACCTTTACGCTTATCTTACCTTTATATGTATTTCTAAATAATATGACACTATTTCTTTCTTTTTTTTAATTAAAGGCTTTATTTTTCAGAGCAACTTTAGATTCACAGCAGAATTGGGCGGGAAGTACAGAGTATTCCCATACCCTTCCTCCCACACATAGCCTCCCCTGCTATCAACATTTCTCACCACAGTGGTACATTTGTTACAGTGGATGAACCTACATTGGTACATCATTATCGCCCAAGTCATAGTGTACATTAGGGTTCACTCTTGGTGTGTTGTACAGTCCGTGGGGTTTGACAAATGCATAATGACATGTATCCACCATTACAGTATCGTAAGTGTCCTTTCACTGCCCCAAAAGTCCTGTGTGTTCTGCCTGTTCATCCCTCCCACCCCCTTTACCCTTGGTCACCCCACTGATCCTTTTACTGTTTCCATATTTTCACCTTCTCTAGAGTGTCATATAGTTGGAATCCTACAGTTCGTAGCTTTTTTAGGTTGGCTTCGTTCACTTAGTAACATGCATTTAAGGTTCCTCTGTGTTCGTGGCTTAGTAGCTCATTTCTTTTTAGCACTGAATAATACTCCGTTGTCTGGATGTAGTACATATACATACATTCACTTAATGCATATATACAGGTATAGTCCTTATTTAAGTTTTAGAATTGGAGTTAAGTGTGACCATTTTAAAATTTGATAAAAATATAATAAATTTGGTAAAAACTTGTTCCCTAAAGGGAGTATATCATTTATAGTCCCACCAAAAACATTTAACAGAGCCTTGACAATATTGTATATTATAAAATTTTTTGTATGCTAAAAATGGAAATCATATTGTGATCTTTATATGCATTCACTCATTACAAGTGAGGCTGAACATCTCTTCATATATTTAAAAGCCATTTCTAACTTTCGATGAAAGTTTAGCAATCATTTCTAGTTCTTGAGAGCTCTTTCTCTCTGATTGTTCTTTGTTTATGAATGTTCTTTGTTTAAGCTGGCATAATTGCAATTTGGACACCCACATAACAATTTTGGTATATTTGCTTTATTATTATGTATCCACCTAATCAATCCATCTTAACTTTTGATTTTTTAGAATGTTTTTAAAACCTCTTTTTGGTTGAGCTTTATTTCAAGAAGGTATGTGGCTATATTTTATACATTTGATGCACTGTTACATATATAGCATTAGTTCTTTGAGAAGCTGTAAAAACATGGAATAGATATTTGAGTTTATTTGATCCACTCCATTAATTTTTATGTATGATGAAGCTGACAGATAAGGTGACTGATAAAGGTAACAAATGAGAGTTCTGATACTAGAATGCAGATTTCTTGGTGCCTAACCTCCAGGCACTTCCTGTTCCATTGTTAATACTTTTATAAATGAGGAGTATTACCATGTCTTTGATTTTGTTAACTTTTAAAACTAGCCATTACTGCTATTGACCGTATCTGTAATACACAATACCACTTTTTAGTCTTTCCTCATATTTTACTTTTGGAATCTCCATGTTGGCATGACATTGATATTTCTAACTTTTGGTCTTAATCCTTTGAACTTGTCAGTTGTTTTTGTTAAACTTATGTTCCATTTACAGTTTCTTATCCAATAGCAAGTCAAAGGAGGATGGTTTTTTCTCCTGCATATTCATTGACTTTGACCTTAGCCAACACTAACACCCATTTCGTGAAGGCTTTTGTCTTTATCCAAGTGTTCCACTCTGCCCTGGCAGAGCACTGCAAGGTCATGGCGCCTTTTTTTCTTCACATGAAATTAATAACTTGCTCCAACAGTAGTTTGTTCTAGGACATTTCCAGTCCAGATGGTGGAAAGTTCTTGTGATAATATGGCAGCCGAAGCAACATTTTGGCTTTTTAAAGTTGACTTTGTTTTGGCGATTGTGTAATGAAAATCTTCTGAAGATTATGCAAGGACATTAAACAAGAAAGATCTGTTGACTTAAAACATTTTTCATTTTTTAAAAACCACCACACTCAGCATGGTAGAATTTTGGTTTCTTTCAAGTATTGGCCTGTCTTGGCTCTTTTCCTTGATTATTTGGCACTTAAGATAGCCCAATTAATGGATTTAAAATTTTGTTTCCACAGGAATATAACGTTGCTTTGAATTCCTTTTTTTGAGCATCATAGAAAGTTACAGCAAGAATTGACATTAGAGGTCATCTTGCCCAATGTACTTATTTACAAATAAGGAAACTGAGACCCAGAGGAGTTATTTTTTGAAGTTAATAGAGTGAGTTTAATAGAGAACTTAGAAACAGATCCTAGGTTTTCTCACTTGCGGTCAGTGACTCTTTCAGCATACCACAATATGATTTAGTTTTTTGTTTATTCTTATTTCAGTGTCATCAGATTTTAATCAGTAAATTTTGATTTTATAATTTATGATAATCCTCTATTTTTAGTTCTTGATTAATTTCATTTTCAAACAGATGATACATTTATGTTGTTCAGATACCAAACACGTAAAAGTGTACATGAACGATCTCCTGGCTGTCCTTGTTCCCTATCTCTCCAGCCTTCCCATTTGTCTCCCTAGTAACCACTGTTCGTTCTTAGTTTCATATGTATCCTTCCTGAAATTTTTCATGCATATATATTCAATTACGAATTTAGATTTTTATTTCCCCCTGTATTCATATAAAAGGTTGGAAATTATACATAGTGTTTTGGATTTTCCTCTTTTTCCAGTTAGCAATCTATCCTGGCAGTTTCTGTATACAAGCATTCAGAGAGCTTTCTCATTTTTGTCTTTTAAGTAACAACTTTATTGAGATATAATTCAAATACCCCAAAATTAACCCTTTCAAAGTATATATTTAAGTGGTTTTTAGTATATTCACAAAAGTTGCGAAACTATCACTGCTCTCTAATTCCAGAATTTCATTACCTCAAAGAGAACCCCTGTACCCATTAGCAGTCAATTCCCATTTCCCCCTCCTCCCTCCTGTCCCAGTAACCACTAATCTGCTTCCTGTCTCTATAGGTTTGCCCTTTACGGACATTTCATATAAATAGAATCATATGATGTGTGGCCTTTTGTATCTGGCTTCTTTTATTTAGTGTAATGTGTTCAAGGTTCATCCATGTTATAGCATGCCCCAGTACTTCATTCCTTTTTATTGCTGAAAACTATTCCATAGTATGTATATACCACATTTTGTTTATCCATTCATCAGTTGATAAGTATTGGGGTTGTTTCTACTTTCTGAATAATGCTGCTGTGAGCATTCATGTACAAGATTTTGTGTGGACGTAGTTTTCAGTTCTCGGGTATGTGTCTAGGAGTAAAGTTGCTAGGTCATATGATAACTCTGTGTTTAACTTTTTGAGTAACTGCCAAACTTTTCCTCAGTGGCTCCATCATTTTACATTCCCACCAGCCGTGTATGTGAGTTTTGATTTCTCTACATCCTTTCTCATTTGTTTTTAAAAATAGCATTATATTCTGTTGTAGGTCAATATCAGTTTATATTTAATCATCCCCCTATTGAAAGATGTTAGAATTGTTAACATTTTTTTGCTAATATCCTTTGCTCATTCTCATTTTGGCACCTTTATTGTATCTATTTGTAGGACCAATTTTACATTAGAAAGGTTAGTCCTTTGTGACATAAATTTAAAGTACATTTTTTTTCTAACTTTGCTTTTTGACTTATTTGCTTTTAGTATGTGTTTGTTTTTGCCATGATACATTTTTAAAAACTATTTTTTAGAATTTGAATTTATTGGGGCTTCCCTGGTGGCGCAGTGGTTGAGAGTCTGCCTGCCAGTGCAGGGGACACGGGTTCGAGCCCTGGTCTGGGAAGATGCACATGCCGCGGAGCAGCTAGGCCCGTGAGCCACAAGTACTGAGCCTGCGCGTCTGGAGCCTGTGCTCCACAACAAGAGAGGCCACGACAGTGAGAGGCCCGTGCACTGCGATGAAGAGTGGCCCCTGCTTGCCGCAACTAGAGAAAGCCCTCGCACAGAAACGAAGACCCAACACAGCCATAAATAAATAAATAAATGAATGAATGAATGAATGAAGACCAGCCTGGATTTAAAAAAAAAAAAGATTTTGAATTTATCAATCTGTTACAGCTTTTAGACCTTTCAGGCTTTTTGTTATCTTTTTGGCCTCGTCTCTTACTACTCTCCTTCTTGCAGATTTCATTCTAACCCCACTGACCTCTTTGTTGTTCTTTAAATATGCTAGGTGTGTTCCTACCTCAGGGCCTTTGTGTGTGCTGGTCCCTCTCTCTGGAAGACTTCCCTTGTTTCCTTATTTCTTTCAAGTCTTTGTTCAAATGTGAACTTCTTGTTGAGTCTTCCTATTTAAAATTGTGACACACCTGTGATAGATGTCAAATTTTGGGGTACTGAAATATGAATTCACTTTTTATGATTATAACAAATTAGGTGAGTGTTAGAATGCTGTTTGTTTCTTATGAAGGAACAAAAATTTCTAGGTGTAAAACCTTTCATATAGTGCTTAAATGCTTTTAATGACTAAATGCTTTTAATGAGACTGAATCTGTGGCTCTGTGCCCTTTCCCAGTATTTAAACATTTAACTTACGTCTTTGGCAAGTGTGATGGTTAATTTTGTGTGACAGGTTGAGCTGAGGGATGCCCAGAGGTCAAACATTATTTCATTATTTCTGGATGTGTCTGTGAGTGTGTTTCTGGAAACAATTAGCATTTGAATAGGTAGACTTTGTAAGAAAGATCATACTCACCAGTGTAGGTGAGCATCATCCAGTCCATTGAGGGCAGGAAGAGAACAAAAAGGTGGGGGAGGGGTGAATTTTTTCTCTTGCTTAATCTGAGACATCCATCTCCTTCTGTCTTCGGGTATTGGCACTCCTGTTTCTTGGTCTTTTGCCCTCAGACCAGGGCTTTTCTGCTTCTCAGCACTTTGGGTTTGGACTGGAACTACACCACTGGCTTTCCTGGGCCTCCAGCTTGCAGATGGCAGATAATGCCACCTTTAGCCTCTGTAATTGTGTGAGCCAATCTCTTATAATAAATTACTTTCTATGTATATATTTCTTTATATCCTGTTGGTTCTGTTTCTCTGGAGAGCCCTAAATAATGCAGCAAGTGTGTCTAATTCATTGCTACAGTCTGAATGTTCGTGTCCTCCCAAAATTCATATTTTAAAACCTAACCTCTAAGATGATGATGTTAGAAGGTATGGGGTCTTTGGGGGATGATTAGGTCATGAGGGCAGAGCCCTCGTGAGTGGAATTAATGCCCTTATAAAAGATACCCAAGAAAACTTCCTTGCTGCCTTCCATCATAGGATAACATAGCAAAAAGACGCTTAATCTCTGTGACCCAGAAACCAGCTCTCATCAAATACTGAATCTGCAGGTATCTTGATCTGGCCTCTCAGCCTCCAGAACTGTGAGAAATAAATTTCTGTTGTTTATAAGTTACCCAGTCTGTATTAGTTTGTTATTACAGTCCAAAAGGAATGAGACACTTAGATTGTTTTTCCTAGTTGCAAATCCTCTTTACTTTGATTGTTTACAGTGAAGTGAGAGAGAGGAATAATTAAGAAAACCTGGGACTTCCCTGGTGGCACAGTGGTTAAGAATCCACCTGCCAAATGCAGGGGACACGGGTTCGAGCCCTGGTCCGGGAAGATCCCACATGCCGCGGAGCAACTAAGCCCGTGTGCCACAACTACTGCCTGTCCTCTAGAGCCCACGAGCCACAACTACTGAGCCCATGTTCCGCAACTACTGAAGCCCGCGTGCCTAGAGCCTGTGCTCTGCAACAAGAGAAGCCCGCACACCGCAAGGAAGAGTAGCCCCTGCTTGCTGCAACTAGAGAAAGCCCGCGCACA
This sequence comes from Balaenoptera physalus, assembly GCF_965194825.1. Classification (NCBI taxonomy): domain Eukaryota; kingdom Metazoa; phylum Chordata; class Mammalia; order Artiodactyla; family Balaenopteridae; genus Balaenoptera; species Balaenoptera physalus. The sequence goes on from NC_138897.1 coordinate 25,129,450, forward strand.
GCAGCAAAGACCCAATGCAGCCAAAAATAAATAAATAAACTTATTAAAAAAAAAAACAGAAAAAGAAAATCTATGGTCAGAATGAGATTAGAGATTGTCCTCAGACCATCTCTCCTGATATTTTTTTTTTTCCAGGAAATTTCCTGGTGGAGACAGCCAGTTTGAAGGCAATATTTCTCCCATTCATTTTCTTTATGCCCTTCCCATTTTGAAAATTTAAATTAAAAATAATAAAAATATTCACCTATAATCTCATCTTCCACGATTGCTCTTTTTATTTTTTGCATATTAACATCTATGTGTATTCAGTCATATGATGCATACTATTCTGCTGTCTTTGCTCAACATCACATCATGAAGCAAATATTTTTTCAATAAAGTGTATTTCAAAAGCAGATGGGATGACTTGTTTTATGAGGCCAGCATAACCCTGATACTAAAACCTAACAGTGGCGTTCCATAAAAAGAAAATTACAGACTGATATTTCTCATGAATACAGGAGAAAAAGCTTAAAAAATTAGCAAATTTCATCCAGCAATATAAGAACAGGATAATACATTATAACCAAGTGGGGCTTATCTCAGGAATACAATATTGTTAACACTTGAAAATCAGTATAATATGCCACATTGACAAAATAAATTAGAAAAGCCATATGATTGTCTCAGTAAATGTTGAAAAAGCATTTGACCAAATTCAACATCTATTCATGGAAAAAAAGAAAAAACTCTCAGCAAACTAGGAATAGAAGGAAACATCTTCAACTAGGTTAAGGGCATCCATGAAGAACCTGCAGCTAACATTACACTTAATGGTGAGAGACTAAAGGTTTACCTCATCTGTGATCAAGAACAAGCCAAGGATGTTTGGTCTTAGCATTTCTGTTTGCTACTGTATGAGGCCCTAGCCAGTTCAGTAAAGCAAAACAAAGAATAAAAGGCATAGAGATTAGAAAAGAAAAAGTAAAACTATATTTGCCAGCAACATGATTGTTTATGTAGGAGACCCTAAGGAATATACAAAAGCTACTTGAACTGAAAAGTGAGTTTAGCAGGGTTGCACATTGCAAGATGATTATACAAAAATCATATACTAGTAGCAAACAACTGGAAACTAAAACCTTAAAAATTCCATTTTAAAATCATATGAAAAACATGAAATACTTAGTAAATTCAACAAATATGTGTAGAGCTTATATATTAATAACTAAAAAACATTGCTCAGTGAAGTCAAAGAAGACCTAAATGTAGACATACATCATATCCATGAATTGGAAGAGTCAATATTGTTAAGATGTCAGTATCACCCAGATTGATCTACAGAGTCAATTCATCACATTTGTACCAGAGTATTTTTTGTTTGTTTGTTTTCTTCATAGACGTTGACAAGCTGATTCTAAAATATATATGGAAATGCAAAGAACCTAGAATATCTGAAGAAATAATTGAAAAGGAAGAACAAATGGAATACTTACACTATATCACTTCACAGTGTACTATAAAGCTACAGTTTTGAAGATAACGTGGTACTGACCTAAGTATAGACAAATAAATCAGTGGATCAGTATAGGGGGCCAAGAAATAGATCTGTACTTCTCTGGTCAATTGTTTTTTGTTTGTTTTGTTTTGTCTTGAGAAAAGAAGCAAAACAATTCAGTTGGGGAGGGAAAACTTTTTAAACTAATGGTGCTGGAAAAGCTGATTATATGGGAAAACAAAGCAAAACAAAAAAACTTTGACGCCTACTTTCACATATAACATAAAATTTAGAAAAATACACACAATCTTGTTTTAGGCAAAGATAACTTAGAAAGCATACAGAAAGCAATAGCCAAAAAAAGAAAAACTTGATAAGTTAGACTACTTCAAAAATAAAAATCTTGCCTCTTCAAGAGAGACGGTTCAGAAAAAGAAGAGTCAAGCCACAGATGGGAGAAAATGTCTCCAAAACATATAGCTGACAAAAGACTTTATTCTTGAATATATAAAGATCTCTTACAATTTAAAAATAATTAGGCAAATATCCCAATTAAAAATGGAAAAAAGATTTAAATTGATCCTTCACAAAAAAGATATATGAATGGCCAATAAGCACATTGAGTTTTAGTGTGATTAATCATCAGAAAATGCAAATTAAATGCTATAGTGAACTATCACTACACACAACTAGAATAGCTAAAATTAAGAAGACTGATAGTACTGAATGTTGGTGAGAATGTGGAGCAACTGGTACTTTCAGAAATTGCTGTGGGTAAAGAAGCCAATCTGAAAAGGCTGCATACTGTATTATTCCCACTATACATTTTGGAAAAGGTAAAACTATGGAAACAATAAAAAGATCAGTGGTTGCCAGGGTTTGGCAGGAGAAAGGGATATATAGACAGAGCACAGAGGATTTTTAGGGCAATGAAACTGTTCTGTATGATACTATAATCAAGGACACACGTTACTACATTTGTCAAAATTTATAGCGATTATAGAAATTACACAGCAGTAGTGAACTCTTATGTATATTATGGGGTCTTTAGGTGATAATGATGTGTCAATGTTGGTTCATCATTTTTAACATACATGCTACTCTGGGGCAGGATGTTGATGGTGGAGGAGGGTATGCATATATGGGGCAAGGGTTATATGGAAATTCTCTATACCTTCAGTTTTGCTGAGAACTGAAAATGGCTTCGAAAAATAAAATCTATGTAAAAAATTGCTGTGATGTATAAAATGGTACAACTAGTTCGGGAAAAGTTTTGACAGGTTCTTATGAAGTCAAATATCCACCTCTCCTCTCATCTAGCAATTTTACTTTCAAGTATTTACTGAAGAGAAATGAAAATATATGTTTGCAAATGACTTGTATGCAAATGTTTATAAATCTTTCTTCGTAAACCTTCTCATAATAACCCCAATCTGGAAACAAATGCCTCTCAACATCGTCGTGTTGTCTCTCTGTACTTTATTCTCGGTTATTTCTTATGACTTTATGTCCAAGTCACTAAATCTCTCTTCAGCTGAGTCTAATCTGCTGTTAAACTCATTCATTGAGGTTTTCTTCCTTCCTTCCTTCCTTTCTTTCTTTCTGTCTTTCTTTCTTTCTTTCTTTCTTTCTTTCTTATTTACTTATTTTTTTAAATCAAGTTTTAAAATTTGGCTATTGTATTTTTCAGTTACAGAATTTTTTTCTAGAACTTTTTAAAAAGAAATACCTGCTATATTTATATAGTTTACAGGTCCTTGAGCAATTTTTGATTTGAAAAATTTGGCTTTTATGCCATAGGTAGAGTAGGCATAGTTGTATTTGGTAATTAATATTATTATTGGGAGAGGTTTGTTTGTTTTATGGGTGTATGGTGGTTCTTGTTCATGTAGTCTTATCTCTTTATGTGCCTATTTTTGATTGTTTGCTAGTTTTTGTATTTGTAAAGTTGTAGAAATACTTTGATAGTATGATTTTATCTTTCTTCAGAGGGGATTGTCTGTTTCTGTTGGGTGCCTTGGATTCTTCTTAATTCCGTTTCAGAATTTTTCTGGCCACCCAGGGAACTTAAAGCTCGGTTGTAGCCCATGAGATCGTTGATTTACTTCCTGCTCCCCCTTACTTCCAAGGTAAGGATCCCCTTGAGGATCTCTGCCCTGTGTGTGGGGTGGAGTACTAGGGCTTACTCCCTTGGCAGGCTTGGACTCCAGTTTTTGTCCCCTAGATCGTCAACCCTGTCAAAAGCACTGCTTGGATTCCCAGCCACCACTTATGAATCAGGAAACATCCCAAGGCCAAAGCAATTCCAGATGTCAGGCTGACCTCTCTAGGTTTTCTTAGTGCCTTGAATCTTGGCCTTGTAATTCTTCAGTATTTTACTAGCTCTTTGGTCCTTTTAGAAAGTGCCCCTCCAGACCCTCTGTCAATGATTTTTGTTGACTTCATTGGGAATATTCTTCTGAATTTTCTGTCTAATTTTCTGAAATTAGCATCTAATTCTTACTAGCTGCTAGTGGTAGGCAGAATACTGTCCTCTCCAGCCCAAGATCAATTCCTGTGATCTCTTTAAAAATTATGTGGTTGTGTAAGTTAATATATAAGCTGTGCTTTATTGCATTTTTCATTTATTTTCTAATATTGGTTGATTTTTTTTTTGGTTTGGCAAATATTTTCTTATATGATGTAGACTATAGACTATGAAAAGCATAGTCCAAAGTCTTGAGTGATGAATATGAGTCAGCCAAACAGTTTGGGGGCAAGGGTAGAGGGAGCTGAAGCCCTCACACAGACTTGGGAGATGTGCGGGAAGATGGTAACTAGGAAGATAATTGATGGATAGTTTCATTTTATCCATGTGTGTCTTTAAAACATATTTCTTAAATGGCTATTTCAGAGGTTTTCCTGTTTAGATCATTTTTTTTCCCCATAGGCAGAACCCAAATTTGTGTTCACAACTTATTTTGAAACTGACTTTAAAAATATCATTTTCTCTCTTTTTCTTTTAAACTTTTATTTTTTAAAAAAAAATTTATTAATTTATTTTTGGCTGCGTTGGGTCTCTGTTGCTGCGCATGGGCATTCTCTAGTTGTGGTGAGTGGGGTCTGCTCTTTGTTGTGGTGCGTGGGCTTCTCATTGCAGTGGCTTCTCTTGTTGCGGAGCACGGGCTCTAGACGTGCGGGCTTCAGTAGCTGTAGCTTGCGGGCTCTAGAGCGCAGGCTCAGTAGCAGTGGTGCTCGGGCTTAGTTGCTCTGCAGCTTGTGGGATCTTCCTGGGCCAGGGCTTGAACCCATGTCCCCTGCATTGGCAGGCAGATTCTTAACCACTGCGCCACCAGGGAAGTCCAGTCATTTTCAATACCACTTATAATAGAAAATGGATTAAATGAGGGCATGTTGAGTAATTATTTTTGCTGTTGCTACTAATTCTGTAACTGTAGCCCCAGGAGTCTAGTGAATTTTTTTTTTTTTTTCTTTTCTTTTTGGCCACGCTGCACTGCATGCGGGATCTTAGTTCCCGAACCAGGGATGGAACCTGTGTGCGGCCCTACCACTGGACTGCAAGGGAATTCCGTTTTTGTGTGTGTGTGAATTTTTATGCAGAGCACTAAATCATGAATTAGTTTCTGGAAGCTGGGAGTTTTAGATATACTTTGTCATGTAAAATTTGTGCATGAATGAATGTATTTTTCTTGGTTTTGGTAAATCCCAAATAATATTAATTTCTCACTGTGCCCAAGAGCACAAAGAGACTATTCAACAAATATGTGTGTACTTGTGGCCAGCCACTGTTTCAGGTGCCAGGGATACAATAGTGAATAAGACATAGATTCTAATTGTGCATAGGGTAAGACAGATAATAAACAAATTAATATATTAATGTTAGAATGTGACAAGTACAATGGAAGAAAGTAATGTCATGGTATTTTAGTCAAGATTGTAAGGGAAGGCTCCTTGTGAAGTGGACCTTTTAATAGAAACCCAAAGGAAGTCAGAGAGGGAGTCCTGTCACTCTGGTGGGAGAGCATTCTAAGCAGAGGGAACAGCAGATGCAAGGCCCTGAGGTGGGTGCATGCTTGGTGTACCCAGGGACCACTAACTAGTCCAGTAGAGCTAGAGCCAAATGAGCAAGGATGGGTGAGTGATAGACAAGGTTGGATGGTTAGTCAGAAGTCATGTAGGGTCTTAGAGGCTAGGTTCAGGACGTGGCATTTTATTCTGAGCAGGATGGGCAGCTAGTGGGTGGTTACTGTCCTTGTTTGAATATTTGTTACTCTGTGCATTTAAATTTTCTTCTGCTTTGTGGCTATAAGCACTATCTTCAGACAATGAAAATTGGAAATTGGGTTCTTGACATCTTTGCCAAAAAAAAAAAAAAAAAAAAAGAAAAGATTCTGTTTTAGCCATTTCTAGTATCTGTATCTTCGCTATGTCATTTGAAGCTGTGCTTCATTGTATATTTAAATTATCTTCTACCCTGCCAGTTTGTTGGAGCCTGCTTTAATCCATTTATTTGAACATTATATTCCCCCCAGCCCCCAAATCTGGTATATTAGTATAACTTTGAGTAATATTTTCATGTTGGCTGGTAGGGAGGTTTTTGGTTCTTATTGAAATTAGCATCTAATTCTTACTAGCTGCTAGTGGTAGGCAGAATAATGTCCTCTCCAGCCCAAGGATGTCCACATCCTAATCCCTGGAAGGCTGGTGAATAGATACCCTCACATGTCAAAAGGATTCTGTAGATGTGGTTAAAGTTAAGGGCTTTTTGAGGGGGAGATTGGGCCCACTAGGATAATAGAGGACAGTCTAATCACATGAGTCCTTAAAGGTAGAAGAGGAAACCAGAAGGGTGGGTCAGAGAGATGCAGCATGAGTCATTCAAAGCCACTAACGGCTTTGAAGATGGAGGAAAAGGATCCTTGAGTCAAAGAATGAGGCGACCTGTAGAGCCTAGGAAGTGCCCTCATCTTACTGCCAGCAAGAAAATGGGGACTTGGATCCTAGAGTCACTAAAGCCTGCCAACAACCCAAGTGAGCAGGAAATGGATTCTTCCCCAGAGCCTCCGGAGTGGAAAGCAGCTTGCTGACACCTTGATTTTAACCCCGTGAATCCTGTACTGCAACTACAGAGCTGCATGATAATAAATTTGTGCTGTTTTAGGCCACTAAGTTTGTGGTGATTTGCTAATGACAACAATATAAAAACTATTGAAACATACCCAACTTCTCAAAGCAGATAACATTAGCAAATTAAATTTGTTAAATATAGAATTTTGGATGATTCATTCACTCCAAATAGTATCTGTTAAGTGCCTACTATTTGCCAGGAAATGTGGTAGGAGCTAGGAATAAGAGAGGTCCCTATCTTCACCAAACTCTGGTCTACAGTTGTGCAGTCAATTTTTAATTTTATATTTTTAATCTTATATAAAATTTTAAGCATATAAATGTAGAGAGACTAATGAACTCCCATATGCTTATCACTTAGGTTTAGTAATTAACAACTCATGGCCACATTTATTTCAATTATACCCCATCCACAGCTACCCTCCCCTACTTCTCAGATTATATTTAAGAAAATTCCAGACATCATATCATATCTGGATAGTCAGTTTTATATGAAGCTTTGCTATGTAGTTATTTCCCGTTCCCCACTGACATTAGAAAAATGCAGACTTTAATTTTATCATCTTTAACAAAGTAACTTTATCATCTGTGAGTTCATTTGCAATCGTTAGCTATTTTTTTGTCATGAAATTTTGCCTAGGATTCCTTTGGTGCAAATTAGAAAATTACGTAGATCATTTCAACTTGCAAAAGTGCTGCAGAAAATTGTTTTGGGGTTATAAGTAAATTTTAGTGAGTAGGTAAATTCACAAACATGGAATCTGTGAATAAAGAGCATCGATAGATTATACGTGTGAAGTGATTTTTCCATTTCCTGTGTTCTTGATTTAGGTTGATAACGTCACCTTCTCTGAGTTCTAAATCTAGAAGCCTTGGTCTTCCTTGATTAGTCTTAGTCTTTCTCCCCCACTTTAAGCATCCAATCTGTCACTGAGTGCTATTAGTTTTATTTTGTTAAGTGTCATTCAAGTCTTACTGCTCTTTTCCATTGCCATTGTCATTATTTTAATGGTGGTCCTTATAATGTCCTAACTGGATAATTTATTGCTGGTATTGTTTATTTCTGGGATTAATCGGAGCATTCTCCCACTTCAATATGTCCCCCAACCTCTTATGCCTCCCTTCATTCTACAATCCCTGATTTTTGACACATCAGGCATAGGGTTGAGTCAGTCACATTCTTCAGTTCAAGGGTCACTATCATTGTTGGTTTGTGTAAGGCCCATCTCCCCCTCCATTTAATATTAATCCATTTACGTATTCCCATTTATCCCCATTCATTACTCCTTTTCTTTCCCATAAACAGCCATTTTAATATGTTTAATGGATGTATTTTTATATGTATATGTCCGAGTACAAGATGTTATACTTATGTGTACATGTATTTTTCTTTTTTTTTTTTTAACATCTTTATTGGAGTATATTTGCTTTACAATGGTGTGTTAGTTTCTGCTTTATAACAAAGTGAATCAGCTATAGTGTACATGTATTTTTAATATACATAAATAGAATTGTGTTATAGAACTCATTGTTTTTTGCTTTTTCCTCTCAGAATTGTTTTTAAGAGTTACCTGTCATGCTAAATGAACACCTAGTCTATTGCTGTTAAAACTGCTCCATTGTGTACATCCACATTTTACTTATCCAGTTCCTCAGTGCTGGACACCTGGGGTGCCTCCAAATTTGCAACACCACAAATAATGAATGTCTTTATATTATTTATCTATTACTGCACGATAAGCTACTCTAAAATTTAGAAGTTTAAAACAACATTGTTTCAATACCATATGATACCACTTATATGCAGAATCTAAAATAGGACACAAATGTGAAGTTATCTATAAAACAGAAACAGACTCACAGACATGAAGAACAGACATGTGGTTCCTAAGGGCATGGGGGTTGGGGGAGGGATGGAGTCGTAGTTTGGGGTTAGCAGATGCAAACTACTATATATAGAATGGATAAACAACAAGGTCCTACTGGATAGCACAGGGAACTCTATTCAGTATCCTGTGATAAACCATAATGGAAAAGGATATAAAAAAGAATATATATGTATAACTGAATCACTTTGCTGTACAGCAGAAATTAACACAACATTGTAAATCAACTATACTTCAATAAAAACAAAGCAAAACGTTGTTTCACAGTTTTTTAGTATCAGGAATCAGGATACTGTGTAGCTTGGTGCCTCTGACTCAAGTGTCTCATGAGGTTGTAGTTGATCTTATGGCTGGGGCTGTGGTCTCATCTGAAGGCTCAACTAGGAAGGACCTGCTTCCTAGCCTTCTCACTTGGCTGTTGGCAGGATTCAATTTCTCTAGGGCTGTTGGACTCAGTTCCTTACTGGCTGTTGACTGGAGGCCTCCCATAGTCCTTTGCAAGGTGTACTTCTCTGTGTGTCAGCTCACAACAAGGCAGCTGGCTTCCCTTGGAGAAAGCAAACAGAAGAGCAAGAGCAGGTGCCCAACACAAGCCACGGTTGTTTTGTAAGCCAGTCTCCTCTCAGAAGTGGCACGCGTTCACTTTTACTGTATTCTCTTGCTTCTAAGCAAGTCTCTAGATCCATCCTACACTCAAGGGGAGGCAATTACACAAGGACATGAATAGCAGGAAGTAGGGATTATTGAGGGTCATTTTGGAGGTTGCTCACCACAGTCCTCAGACATATTTCTGGATTTTTCTTTGGCATATACATATGCTGGGTTATAAATTGTTCTCTAAAATAACTGTGTTGGTTAATATTACTATCAGCAGTACATGAGGGTTTATATATCATTATGTGCCTGCCAATACTTTACATTTTCTAGGACATCAAGGGATATTACACTGTTTTAAACGGACTGTTTTTTATCTTTTGCTCTTTTTTTCCCTAGTGAAGTTGTTGGCTTTTTCTTGGCTTTTTGTGGGAGTTGCTTGTAATATTCTAGATATTAGTTCTTTGTTCTTCTTCCATTTTATCATCTGCCAGTTAACTTTGTTCAGGGTTTCATTTGTTGAGCAATAATCCTTAATTTTGATGTAACTAAATGCTTTATTTATTTACTTACTTTATGCTTTGTGCTCTTAGGCTTTTATTTAAGAAGTCCCTTCTTGTGCTTATGTTACAAACTTATCATTGTACATTTTCTTCTGTTAATTTTAGTGTTGCCATTCACATCCAAGTGAATGTAGGTCTTTAATTCTTCTGTAGTCAGTCTTTGAATATGTTGTAAGATAGGGAGCCATCATTATTTTTCTTTATGAAATAAGCCAGTTTTTCCCAGCACCATCTTCTGTACAATCTGTTCTCCATTGATTTATGGATCCATTTTGTTTTATGTTTCCATAGAAACACAGGTTTGACCTGTACTTTCAGTTCTCAGTTGAGTTCCATTGGTTTGTCTAACTTTTTTGTGTGTGCTTGCAAATACCATACCGTTTTTATTGCTACAGCCGTGTAACATGGCTTGATATCTGGTAGAGGAAGTCCCTCTCTTCACTTTTCAGTTTCAAGATTGACTTGGCTATATGTTTATTCTTTCATAAAAATGTCAGAAATCAATTTATGAAGTTTCTGAAAAAAACTCAATGAGAATTTTGGTTGTGATTAAGATTAATTTGTGTAGAATTATCTTCATGGTATTTAATCATTCCATTCAGATCATCCTGTTTGCCCTTTATTAATGTTTTAATACTAATAAGTGGATGCTGGCCAGCAAAATGAATAGAAGATATCCTCTAAGTCAGTCAACAGCATCCTGGATCCTTTTTTCATGAAATTCCCTTTACATTTTTGTTGCAAAGAGTATTCCTTTTGTATTATGATCGTGTATTATATGGCCTCAACATATTTCTTCCTTTTTGCTGTTCTGAGTTATGTATGCCTGGTACACTATGCTGATGACTCTGTTCAGGAAGTCCTAGTTAGTTCCAATCAAAATCAGAGCAATAAAGATCCCTCCCATTTGTGATGTTCTCCCATTTGTGATGTTGTTTGGCCCAATTTATTTTGAAGGAGAACAGCCCTCTGTTCTAAATCTACATTCTTTCATTAAAGTTGTCAGACATAGTATTTATTAATAGTCATAGTTTTTAGTTTAAACAAATTAAAGCAGTTTCTTCCTGGATCAGGGACCTAGTGTAAGATGTTAAATTGTAAACCACTGCTGTTGTTTTTTTTTTTTTATTATTGATGCAATGACTAAATGCATTAACAAGTGTACTGGAGGTAGTCACCTACCTAGATAGGATGTACTGTGGCAAGATACTTGTTCTTCAGGATTTGGCTTTAAGCCCTGACCCAACTGAAAAGCCTAGCAAATTGACTACAGAGTATGGATTCCTGACAGGCATAGGCTGTATGAATAAATGATTATTGTGATTCAAAATCCTTTGGGTTTTGAGCACCGAGATCATCATTATTGAAGAATTAATGAATCCTAATGCAACACATCAGGGTTGTTTTTCATTCAATTCAAGAAATAAGTTCAAATGTAAGATGTGCCTTTTATGTGGTTAATATTTACAACAATAATTATGGAAATTTCAGGAAAGAGAATTGTTCTACAGTACTAGTCAGACTTCTGAGTAGAAATGAGATTTATTCGTTACATAATAAGATCATTTGCATGGGTCTCTTGTGTTTTGTTTTTGTATACTTTGCTTTTAAAAGATATTTCGTCAGCAAAATAACTCTGTAAATATCCGATAGAATTAGAACTTAAAAATCTGGTAAGCTTCTCCATTTCTAGAATCAAGTTCTCTTTAATTTGTTTAATGAGCTTCATTTAAGTAGGTGTTAAGTATTTTTCTTTGGGCTTTCCGTGAATATTTCAGTTCTGTAAAAATATCTTATATTCTTTTGGAGCTGTTACTCTTTTTGTTGTGTTGTTGAGATTTTCACTTTCCTGGGCTAACATGATACTCTTCCCCATGATAATTGTGTTTAAACTTTTGCAATAATTGAAGATTTCTTGATGCATTTGTTCCTGTTCCTGCTCAGCCAAAATTTTGTTTCCTTTTTATTTGTTCTAAGATTTGTTTCTAAAAGGGGTTAATGATCTTCGGAGGACAACGGTAGTCCTTCATAAAAGAAATATGCTTAATAAAACAGGAACAATTTGTTTACTGTTCACATTTTGCTGAACAGGCAGAGTTGACCTTGAGAAAGTAGACACTTAGAGATAGAAGATCTAGGGTATACCATAGTTCTCACTGTAAAGTTATTATCAACTCAAAAAGACATTGTTGTCTTCCCTACACTGTGACTTCTTTTCAGTTTTACAATCTAAATATTTGTTTCCGTGTTATAACTAAACAGCGAATGAACATAAGGGCTTTAGAGTGGACCTTCAAAGCAGAACACTGCTGGTAACTGTTTCCATTATACACTAATATATTGATACTTGTCATTCATTAGTAGATGGGACCTGGAAAATAGGAAAGTAATGGGATATTTGACCCAAGTACAAGAACTAATGACAAGGAAGGGTTTCATATTTTTGTTTGACTTAATTTTTATGTTAAACATACTAGTATTTTTTAATAATCTGGAAGCATATTGAATATTTTGATTTGAGTTTTTAAATGTATAGTTTATTTAGAAAAGAGCAATATCTTAATCTTCCAAAGTGATCATTATTCTGATTTGTTTCCTGTTTCTTCAGAGATATTACATATGAAATATCAGTAGAAGCTGTGTCAACAATGGTGGTTTTCCTTTCCTGCCAACTCTTCCACAAGGAAGTTTTGCGACAGAGCATCAGTCACAAGTATTTGATGCGAGGTCGATGGTATGTTTCTATTTTAAATTTGTCAAGTTTTTTATTGTATTAATCTATAGTTCTCGTCTTGTCCTCTTTCCTTAGTGTTGTTCCATATTTCCAACCAGACATTTCCTCTGGTTGTTCTGTCAGAACTTCAAACCCAGCACATGAGGATCTGCTTTCCTGTCTAAACTGTCCATCCTCCCTGCCCCTTTCATCCCCTAGCTTCATTACCTTCTCTAGTGATTTCTTTGTAGAGTTGAAACTTTGGAGCCATCTTTTCTTCCTTCTGCATCATTCTCTATGTCTAAGCATTCATCCAGTCATATTTGTTCATTGAAATTATTTGTATCTTCCCCTTCCCACCAGTCCCATTGAAACGACTACTGCAGTGTATGCCCCCTCACCATGTGTTTGGACTTCCCCAGCAGCCACTTAACTGACTGTTCCTACTTTCATTTAGTCAACAAATGTTTATTGTGTGCTAACCATGTGCCAGGCATGTGTTAGGATGTGGAGCTGTGCTCCTGAGCAGAGCAGAAGCTTACAGTCTCCTGGTGGGGAGGGACGGGAGTAGATAAATATTAAACACACACACACACACACACACACACACACACAGAGAGAAGCACCTTTGTCTTTTTCACATCCCTCTTGCTACCTTGATTATACTTGTGGCACATTCACAGAATCCTTTAGGGCTCTTTTGGAACATATTTGAAAATCACTGATAATAAGGATAAAAGGCCTTAAGCGTTGGCTGAAGAGTCTATTCAAAAGTTTTCTCCAGATTGCAGGAATTGATTTATCACCAATTTGTGGACACATATCCCTTTTAACCTGTTTTCTCTCCCTTCTCCTCTCATTCTGTTACTTAAAAGCAAAGGGTATTAACATTAGAAGAAATCTGTATATATATGGATATGTTTTTTGTATGCATGCATAGATTGAATAACTTCATACTTTATTTTAAACAATGTGAGATATTTAACAACTATTATATTGGTTATATGTTGAATATTTTGGATATATTGGGTTAAGTCAAATATACTATTCAAGTCAATTTCCATACTTTTAAATTCTTGCTTTTTCCTACTGACTCTGTGTTACTACCTCCCTTCAAGTGCCAAGTACTGTATTATATACTGAATTTATAATATCTCACCTGTTATACAGATTACAAATAAGGTAACTGAAGCTTTGGAGTTGAAGCGATTTGATGAATGACATACGGCATAGTAAGAGGAAAGCCAGATTTAAGCCTCAAGTCTGATCTCACAGCCCATGGTCTTCACTGTTGTGACAGTGCCAGATTTCTTTGAATTGTGCTAATCCCTTTTATGTCGGTAGATTATATAGGTTATATTTATCACGCTACAAAGCCAGTTGACTCCCCAAAATCTGAGTTTATTTTCTTCTTTTTTCTTTTTGTGTAGCCTCCCATATACCAGCAAACTTGTAAAGACCTTGTTGTATAACTTCATCAGGCAAGAAAAGCCGCCTCCTCCAGGAGCACACGTTTTCCCTCAGCAGTCAGATGGGGGAGGGCTGCTGTATGGACTGGCGTCAGGAGTAGCAAGTAAGTCTCTCCAGATTTTGTCAGGTCTTTGATATACGTAGGTTTTGTCCAGTTAGTCATGAGAAATTCTGTTCAGTTGGCTGCCACTACTAACTGTCAGATTGCATCTGTGCAGCTGGTTAAATGTGAAATACTGGAAATAATTTAAAATATTTTTTCCATTTGGTGCACTGATTTATACAAGGAAATATATGCAAATCATGAATAGACTGTTTACCTATAAGAGAACATTTTTCAAGAAGAATATTTATAAATATGCATATTGCGTGCATTCTAGCTGTACAATATAAATACAGTGATGCTCTTGGAAACTTTTTACCGCTTGTGTTTTATGAGGAAATTATTCTATTTTAGGGGCTTTCTTGGTTAGGATTTTACATGACTAATTAGGTATAGTTTTCTTATTATACTCAATGTTTCATTTGTTCGGTGACAAATTAGCACATTTTGAAGAGTCTTGTAATAAATTCTGAAGTGAGTTTTATCAGATTGGAAGCAAATTTCATTAACTGAAGAAAGTCCTTTCCCACCATCCAGTAAAGCCTCATTTCTGCTTCACAACGTTTAGACCTGAAGAGACCAGAAATACAAGAAGCCCTGGGTCATGTGAGGTTACGTCAACTGAACTTGTGCTTTGTTCTGAAGGAGAAACAAAAACTAGACTGGCACTTTGGCAGTTGTAAGGTCTGCCTGGGTGCTCTTACTAAAGAAACAGTATACAGTCTGCTTAATTACACAGTGCAGAGAGTTCAGCTGTCTGAAGGAATTTTAAATGGAGCTGAGTTCCACAGCTGAATTAGGCTGGGGCGTGCTCTCCACACTCAGGCAGGGGCGTCAGTTTGTTAGGAAAATGGAGTACTGTGGGATAATTTATGGGATGAGGAGTCTCAGGAACCCCTTTGGATGAAAAGACCTCTGTTCTAGGTTTGCCTTCCTTTGATTTCTTTCAGTATTATGAGTTGAATTACATTTGTAATCACTCATGGCTCTGTCTTTGGTGCTGAGTATGCTACCTAGACCCCCAGACCTGCAGAAGTTCATCCTCCGAGTCACCCCTCCCACTGCCCTCATTGTTTCCGATGAGGAAGCTGTACAAGGCTTGCTCATGTTCGGCCTCCGAAGGCAGCACAGGAATCCTGTGTGCCTGTGGGAATCGGGTGTCCTGTGGGAAGGCTTGATTAATCCATTAGTGTTTTCTTTTTTCAGTCATTAAACTGGTGTAAGTATTCAAAAACTGAGTATTTTCCTGTTCTCCAGTATGGTTGGACATTTTTTTTGGAGGAGGTAGTAGAAGTTCATTACCTGCTTTCTTCAAAACAGTGGCAGTGCTTTGCAGTTTTTAAAAATATAGACTTGTGTGTAGTTCTTGATTTTTCTTGCAGTTACGTGTCATCATAAAGAAGTCCAGTATGGTATGTGGCGTCATTAGTACTGGGTGCCAAAAAACTTGACTTGTTAACTTTAGATCTACTCTGCGTATCGGAAGGAAGTTCCTTACTTTTCTTAGCTCCCAGTTTCTTTGTCTATCAGATGTCGATCACGGTTGGAATAGATGATCTCTGAGACTATTTCCACATAACTTTTAATGGTTCTCTGGTCTTTTCCCCTACCACTGAGAAATTTAATATTCAGCTAAGGGCATTAAAAGAGACTTATAGTGTGCCTGTAGTCATAAGATGTTTTACATAGCTTCTTAAATCTTCATAAAATTATTCATGTAAAAGTATAAGTGATGGAGTAATTTATTATTTTACAGTATGTGACACAAAGAATTATGAAAAAACAGCCAAAGGATGTTTTCCTTTTAAGTAGCATAGCTATGTATTGTGGGCAAAAAAATAAAAGTAAGAATGGTCATAGTCATGTAATTTTGAATTAAGCCACATTACATGAAAGTCAATCAAGTTGACAAAGGAAATTTGACTTTAGTTTTGTCATTTTTTGATTTGATGATCTTTTGGCTGGTAGTTAAGGAATTTTCTTACTTTAATATTAGCTTGAGAAAAATATGATTTGGAAGTTCCTCACTGAAAAAAAAAGTGAGATTCCAAAGCCAAATGTAAATTATAAACCCTTTTGGGTTTTTCATGGCATTTTCGTTGGGATTAAATTTTTCCTGGATATATCAATAGAAAGCATTTCCTTTCATAGCAGGATGTGTATAGTATGGTTTGCTTAAATTAGTTCCTTTAAATCAGGGTGCCTTATTTAAAAAAAAACTTAACAGTTTTGGACAGTGAGGTTTTGTTGTTACTGGAAGGGACGAGGAGAATCTTTTTGCCAGAACTGGGGTCCCGAGGAGTGTGAGCTACACATCTGGACCTTCAAAGGAGTTAGGCAGGGCCCTCCCCATTTTATTCTCACTTTTTTCAGATTTGTATCTGGCTGTTACACTGTTTCCCAGACTTTAGCAAAAACTCTGTTGCTTCTTGGCATGCCTGACATTCTTCCTTTTTCATACTTTTATTTGGGTTATCTTTTTAACCTAGAGTCCTACTTCCTCCTCTCTCAGACTGATTTTTCTGCTCCTCCATGCCTTTTTGTTTTTGGCTGCATTGGGGCTTTGTTGCTGTGCACGGGCTTTCTCTAGTTGCGGCAAGTGGAGGCTACTCTTCGTTGTGGTGCACGGGCTTCTCATTGCGGTGGCCTCTCCTGTTGCAGAGCATGCGCTCTAGGCGTGTGGGCTTCAGTAGTTGTGGTGCAGGCTTCAGTAGTTGTGGCTTGCGGACTCTAGAGCGCAGGCTCAGTAGTCGTGGCGCACGGGCTTAGTTGCTCCACAGCATGTGGGATCTTCCCGGACCAGGGCTTGAACCCGTGTCCCCTGCATTGGCGGGCAGATTCTTAACCACTGCGCCACCAGGGAAGTCCCTGCTCCTCCATCCTTTAAAACCATTCTCAAGTACCACCTTCTCCACAAAAGACTTCCTTTCTATGTCCTGGCTAGATGTGATCTTTTCCGGAGGCACTTAACACCCTACTTTGTCTTATGATCACTAGGTACAAGCATCATTATCCCTGCATTGGCTCTACATACGATAAAATGAGAGCTGACATATATCTAACACTTCAGAGTTTACAGAGCAACATTTATGTAGCTCACTTTATTCTCATAGCAACTTTGTGAAATAGATGGTTTTACTTTTTTAATATAGTTGATGAAGAGATGTTCCTAGTTATTAAATTATTTGTCTAAGATCACATAGGAAAGAGGTAATGTTGGTTTGCACTTTGACTCCTGACCTTTGCTATCTGGACTTTCTTTTTTTTTTTTTTTTTTTTTTCATTTTATTTCATTTTTCTTTTTCAATTTTTAAAAAGTATTTTATTGAAGTATAGTTGATTTACAATGTTGTGTTAGTTTCAGGTGTACAGTAAAGTGATTCAGTTATACATATACATATATCCACTCTTATTTAGATTCTTTTCCCATATAGGTCATTACTATCTGGTCTTTCATTGTCACCACTTGAGTCCTGAGTGTGTAAGCTGCTTCATGACTTATGTGAGGGTGTGTGCTGCAGCAATGCACCTTATATCTGTGGACTGTCAGTAAATACTTGTTGTATGTAATTAAATACCAAAAGCTAATACTTGTCTGCACTCAAGATAGATGTGAACTCAGTTAAGATAACATGTCTATCATTGACTGAATGCCTTACGTTTGCCAATCACTTTAGTAGTTAATTTACATACATGATTTCACCTACTCTTTATTTAGTATCTTTCTTTTTTAACATTTTATTGTGGAAAATTTCAAAGATGTACAGACATAGAGAATGGTAGAATGAACCTACTATCTATGCATAACCCATCTTCAAGAATTATCAACACTTTGCTATTTTTTCCACTTACCTTTCTCCTCCTCTTTTAAAAGAGCTTTTTATTTGGAAATAAGGTCAGACATATATAAAAATACCAAAACTAAAAAAATCCCCCAAATTATATACCTTTAACGAGGCTGATTTATTGTTAACATTTTATCCCATTTGTATTGTATTTGTATTCCTCCCCCCCATCTACACACACACACACACACACACACACACACACATTTTTTAAACCATTTTTGAGGATAAGTTATATACATCATGGCCCTTTACCCCTAAATACTTGAACGTGTATTTCCTAAAAGGGGATGTCTCTTTTTTTTTTAACTTTTGTTAAAAAAAATTGAAGTATAGTTAATTTACAATGTTGTGTTAGTTTGAGATGTACAGCAGGGTGATTCTGTTATTCATATATATATATTCTTTTTAGAATATATTACAAGATAATTGAGTATAGTTCCCTGTGCTACACAGTAGGTCCTTGCTTACCTATTTATATATAGTGTGTATATGTTAATCCTAGACTCCTAATTTATCTCCCCCTCATCCCCTTTGGTAACTATAAGCTTGTTTTCTATGTCTGTGAGTCTCTTTCTGTTTTGTAAATAAGTTCATTTGTATCATTTTTTTAGATTCCACATATAAATGATATCATATGATATTTGTCTTTCTCTGTCTTGACTTCACTTAGTATGATAATCTCTACATCCATCCATGTTGCTGGAAATGGTATTTTCATTCTTTTTTTAAAATTAATTAATTAATGTATTTTATTTTTTCTTTCTGGCTGCATTGGGTCTTCGTTGCTGCGCACGGTCTATCTCTAGTTGCAGCGAGCGGGGGCTACTCTTCATTGCGGTGCGCAGGCTTCTCATTGCGGTGGCTTCTCTTGTTGGGGAGCACAGGCTCTAGGAGCACAGGCTTCAGTAGTTGTGGCATGCAGACTCAGTAGCTGTGGCTTGCGGGCTCTAGAACGCAGGCTCAGTAGTTGTGGCACATGGGCTTAGTTGCTCTGCGGCATGTAAGATCTTCCTGGACAAGAGCTTGAACCCGTGTCCCCTGCATTGGCAGGCAGATTCCTAACCACTGCACCACCAGGGAAGTCCTATTTCATTCTTTTTATGGCTGAGTAATATTCCATTGTCTGTGTATGTTTGTGTGTATGTATGTATGTATATATTTATATGTGTATATGTGTGTGTGTGTGTATACACACACACACACATATACACATATAAATATATACAGGAGTGGGATTGCAGGAGTGGGATTGCAGAATCATATGGTAGCTCTATTTTTAGTTTTCTAAGGAACCTCCATACTGTTCTCCATAGTGGCTGTAGCAATTTATATTCCCACCAGCATGTGCTTGTGCTTACACCTTGGAATTTCTAAGCCATTAGATATGAAGTGCGGCCTGGTCATACATATTTTCAGTAAGCATTCTAGATGGTTCTGAAAAAGCTGGTCCATTTCTGCACCACTCTGTGGTACGGGTCCCTTTCCTGTGCTTGCATCTGTTCTGCTGTGGGCCCATCATGGCAGATAGTTGAGCCAATTCTGTTAACTATTGGGGAATACATTGTTTTGAGGCAGCTCTAATGGGTTTAACTGACACTCTTCTTCAGTATTATCTTGCTTTCTCTTCTTATTGCTCTCTTGCTGATGAGGTCCAGTTTATCAGGATTGTTGTTTTTTTTTTAATTTATTTTTTTATACAGCAGGTTCTTATTAGTTATCTATTTTATACATATTAATGTATACATGTCAATTCCAATCTCCCATTTCATCCCACCACCACCACCCCCACCCCCGCCACTTTCCCCCGTTTGAGTCCATACTTTTGTTCTCTACATCTGTGTCTCTATTTCTGCCTTGCGAACCGGTGCATCTGTACCATTTTTCTAGATTCCACATATATGCGTTAATATACGATATTTGTTTTTCTCTTTCTGACTTACTACACTCTGTATGACAGACTCTAGGTCCATCCATGTCTCTACAAATGACCCAATTTCGTTCATTTTTATGGCTGAGTAATATTCCATTGTATATATGTACCACATCGTCTTTATCCATTTGTCGGTCGATGGGCATTTAGGTTGCTTCCATGACCTGGCTATTGTAAATAGTGCTGCAGTGAACATTGGTGTGCATGTATCTTTTTGAATTATAGTTTTCTCTGGGTATATGCCCAGTAGTGGGATTGCTGGGTCGTATGATAGTTTTATTTTTAGTTTTTTAAGGAACCTCCATACTGTTCTCCATAGTGGCTGTATCAATTTACATTGCCACCAACAGTGCAAGAGGGTTCCCTTTTCTCCATACCCTCTCCAGCATTTGTTGTTTGTAGATTTTCTGATGATGCCCGTTCTGACTGGTGTGAGGTGATATCTCACTCTAGTTTTGATTTGCATTTCTCTAATAATTAATGATGTTGAGCATCTTTTCATGTGCTTCTTGGCCATCTGTATGTCTTCTTTGGAGAAATGTCTGTTTAGGTCTTGTGCCCATTTTTTGATTGGGTTGTTTGTTTTTTTTGTATTGAGCTGCATGAGCTGTTTATATATTTTGGAGATTAATCCTTTGTCCATTGATTCATTTGCAAATATTTTCTCCCATTCTGAGGGTTGTCTTTTCATCTTGTTTATAGTTTCCTTTGCTTTGCAAAAGCTTTTAAGTTTCATTAGGTACCATTTGTTTATTTTTGTTTTTTTTTTCTGTTACTCTAAGAGGTGGGTCAAAAAAGATCTTGCTGTGAATTATGTCAAAGAGTGTTCTTCCTACGTTTTCCTCTAAGAGTTTTATAGTGTCCGGTCTTACATTTAGGTCTTTAATCCATTCTGAGTTTATTTTTGTGTATGGTGTTAGGGAGTGTTCTAATTTCATTCTTTTCCATGTAACTGTTCAGTTTTCCCAGCACCACTTATTGAAGAGGCTGTCTTTTCCCCATTGTATATCCTTGCCTCCTTTGTCATAGATTAGTTGACCATAGGTGCGTGGGTTTATCTCTGGGGTTTCTCTCCTGTTCCATTGATCTGTATTTCTGTTTCTGTGCCAGTACCATGTTGTCTTGACTACTGTAGCTTTGTAGTATAGTTTGAAGTCAGGGAGTCTGAGTCCTCCAGCTCTGCTTTTTTCCCTCGAGATTGCTTTGGTTATCGGGGTCTTTTGTGTTTCCATACAAATTTTAATATTTTTTGTTCTATTTCTGTAAAAAATGTCATTGGTAATTTGATAGGGATTGCATTGAATCTGTTGATTGCTTTGGGTAGTATAGTCATTTTCACAATGTTGATTCTTCCAATCCAAGAACATGGTATATCTCTCCATCTGTTTGTGTCATCTTTGATTTCTTTCATCAGTGTCTTGTAGTTTACTGAGTACAGGTCTTTTACCTCCTTGGGTAGGTTTATTCCTAGGTATTTTATTCTTTTTGTTGCAGTGGTGAATAGGATTGTTTCCTTAATTTCTCTTTCTGATCTTTTGTTGTTAGTGTATAGGAATGCAAGAGACTTCTGTGCATTAATTTAGTATCCTGCAACTGTACCAAATTCTTTGATTAGCTCTAGTAGTTTTCTGGTGGTGTCTTTACGTTTCTCTATGTATAGTATCATGTCATCCACAAACAGTGACAGCTTTACTTCTTCTTTTCCAATTTGTATTCCTTTTATTTCTTTTTCTTCTTTGATTGCCATGGTTAGGACTTCCAAAACTATGTTGAATAAGAGTGGCGAGAGTGGACATCCTTGTCTTGTTCCTGATCTTAGAGGAAATGCTTTCATTTTTTCACCATTGAGAATGATGTTGGCTGTGGGTTTGTCGTATATGGCCTTTATTAATGTGAGGTAGCTTCCCTCTATGCCCACTCTCTGGAGAGTTTTTATCATAAATAGGTGTTGAATTTTGTCAAAAGCTTTTTCTGCATCTATTGAGATGATCATATGGTTTTTCTCCTTCAATTTGTTAATATGGTGTATCACATTGATTGATTTGCGTATATTGAAGAATCCTTGCATCCCTGGGATAAATCCCACTTGATCATGGTGTATGATCCTTTTAATGTGCTGTTGGATTCTGTTTGCTACTATTTTGTTGAGGATTTTTGCATCTATATTCATCAGTGATATTGGTCTGTAATTTTCTTTTTTTGTATTTCTCTTGTTTTGGTATCAGGGTGATGGTGGCCTCATAGAATGAGTTTGAGAGTGTTCCTTCTTCTGCAGTTTTTTAGAGGAGTTTGAGAAGAATCTGTGTTAGCTCTTCTCTAAATGTTTGCTAGAACTCACCTGTGAAGCCATCTGGTCCTGGACTTTTGTTTGTTGGAAGATTTTTAATCACAGTGTCAGTTTCATGACTTGTGATTGGTCTGTTCATATTTTCTGTTTCTTCCTGGTTCAGTGTTGGAAGGTTATACCTTTCTAAGAATTTGTCCATTTCTTCCAGGTTGTCCATTTTATTGGCATAGAGTTGCTTGTAATAGTCTCTTATGATGCTTTGTATTTCTGCAGTGTCCGTTGTAACTTCTCCTTTTTCATTTCTAATTTTATTGATTTGAGTACTCTCCCTCTTTTTCTTTTTATTATTGTTTTTTAATTTATTTATTTTTGGCTGCATTGGGTCTTTGTTGCTATGTGCAGGCTTTCTCTAGTTGCGGCAAGTGGGGGCTTCTCTTCGTTGCGGTGCGTGGGCTTCTGTTCGTTGCGGTGCGTGGGCTTCTTATTGCAGTGGCTTCTCTTGTTGCAGAGCACGGGCTCTAGGCGCCCGAGCTTCAGTAGTTGTGGCACGAAGGCTTCAGTAGTTTTGGCTCGCAGGCTCTAGAGCACAGGCTCAGTAGTTGTGGTGAACGGGCTTAGTTGCTCCGCGGCACGTGGGATCTTCCCGGACCGGGTCTTGAACCCGTGTCTCCTGCAATGACAGGCGGATTCTTAACCACTGGCCTACCAGGGGAGTCCTCCCTCTTTTTCTTGATGCATCTGGCTAAAGATTTATCAATTTTGTTTATCTTCTCAAAGAACCAGCTTTTACTTTTATTGATGTTTGCTATTGTTTTCTTTGTTTCTATCTCATTTATTTCTGCTCTGATCTTTATGATTTCTTTCCTTCTACTAACTTGGGGTTTTGTTTTTTCTTCTTTCTCTAGTTCCTTTAGATGTAAGGTTAGATTGTTTATTTGAGATGTTTCTTGTTTCTTGACATAGGATTGTATTGCTATAAACTTCCCTCTTAGAACTGCTTTTGCTGCATCCCATAGGTTTTGGATTGCTGTGTTTTCATTGTCATTTGTTTCTAGGTATTTTTGATTTCCTCTTTGATTTCTTCAGTGATCTCTTGTTTATTTAGTAACATATTGTTTAGCCTCCATGAGTTTGTGTTTTTTACATTTTTTTTCCCTGTAATTGATTTCTAATCTCATAGCATTGTGGTCAGAAAAGATGCTTGATATTATTTCAGTTTTCTTTAATTTACCGAGGCTTGATTAGTGACCCAAGATATGATCTATCCTGGAGAATGTGCTGTGTGCACTTGAGAAGAAAGTATAATCTGCTGTTTTTGGATGGAATGTCCTATAAATATCAGTTAAATCTATCTGGTCTATTGTGTCATTTAAAGCTTGTGTTTCCTCAGTAATTTTCTGTCTGGATGATCTGTCCATTGATATAAATGAGGTGTTAAAGTCCCCCACTATATTGTGTTACTCTCGATTTCCTCTTTTATAGCTGTTAGCATTTGCCTTATGTAGACTGGGTGGCTCGAACAGCACACATTTATTTCTCCCAGTTTTAGAGGCTGGGAAGTCTAAGATCAAAGTGCTGGCAGATTTGGTTCTTAGTGAGGGCTGTCTTCTTGGCTTGCCGATGGTTGCACAGTATCTTTACATGGTGTGTCTTCTTCCTCATATAAGGGCACAAATAACATCACGGGGGCTCCGCCATCATGACTGCATCTAAACCTAATGACTTTACAGAAGGCCCTACCTCCTATTTCCACCACATTGGGGTTAGGGCTTAATATATGAATTTGGGGTTGGGGGACACAAACATTCAGTCAGTAATAGGTATTAAGTAGGTCATGCTGGAATTCCCCTCACTGAAATTCTCAGTTTGGGAGGCCATTGGTCTCCTTTTTATGTCAACAGCTAAGTCACCTTTTAGCCCCAGTCATTCTTTATTTTAAACCACAACCTGTTTAGTGGTGGAGGTGAGGGTTTTGCCCAAAGTAGATCACTCACAGCCCATTCCAACCTCACTAATATGTTTTTTTAAAAAATAAATAAAGAAGGAAAAGGCATTCCAGAATGCATAAGGATTCCCCCCCCACCAAATAATCCTGTGATTGAAACAAGTTATTTTCTATTCTGATTTTGGAGGCCACTCCTTATATTGTCCTTTGGGAGGGACTAGCTTTAGATTTTGATAATTTGGTATTATGGAAGAGGCATAAGTATCAGACTCTGGCTGTTGGTATTAGACCTAGAATTGAAAGCCAGTCCTGCCATTTACTAACTAGATGTTCTTTGGCTATTTAACCTCTTAGTGACTCAAATTCTTCAAGGCAAAATGAGGATAATACCTTCCTTTATAGGGCTACTGAGGGCATGAAATGAGCAAAAGTGTAAGAAAGAGCCTCGTACCCAGTAGGTGCACAATAAGTGGTCACTGTTAGTCACAAATATTACATAGTTGTATTTGAAAGATAACTTTTGTTTAAAAAAAATAGAAAAAAGACAGTGACCTTATAATGATTTACAAGTTTACTCAGATTTTTAATGTAAATAAATTATGAAAATATCTGATATTTGGTATACACATTTATAATAGAGACTTCAGATAGTCACTAGAAGAGTTATATTGAAAATTTATGTTGTGAGAAGGAAAAACAAAGTTATAACATTTATTGTTTTCCTTTTGATTCTATCCTTACTTCTTTTACCCTGTCTTTTAATATATTTTAAAGCTTCTAAATTGCCTCTAATACCTAAAAAAAAGGGTGAAGCAAAGGAAGCATTGACCTTGAAATTTCTTGTGTGTTTTTTCATTATAAGACAAAGCTGTAATGTGATTATAACTGAGTATTTAATGTTTTAAAGAGCCAAACCTAATTGAATGTGTTCTGCCAAACTGGGCTTTCCATCACAAGTACTGAGGTTTTACATGATAATTTTTGATATATGGCTTTTCCATTTGAATGAGCCATCAAAAATGTTTTTGTTTTTCCTTTGCTTGCGGTGGTGGGTGTCCCAGCCAAATTATAAAGCCAAAGTAGTGATTATTTGTTTAGGTAAATGCTATAATAGAGAAATTAATAAAGTAGAATTTGAAGATTAAAACTCATTTCTCCCAATTGGTGTTATTGAGAAAGTTATTGAATTTATTATGATAGGTATGGTATGCAGTAGTTGTAATTTTTTTTACGTGACGGTTGTTTTTCTCTTCAGTTTTGGCTTCTTCTGGGCTGACTCATTGAGAGAAAGAAAAACTACAGTAAGCGAAAAAGTATGTGGCACTCAAAAACAGGCATAGTTGTGAAAGCATTTCTAATTAAAGCACTTTGAATTTTCAAAAAAAGAAAGTGCTTTATAAACAGTAATTACATTCTTAATTCATTTTTATTTGGAATGATCTGATAGATTTTTATATACCAGGTGAAAGAATGACTTTTTTCTCCCCTTCTTTATTTTCAGGACTGAACTCATTTTGTGACTTTTAAAATATAGTTAATTTCAGTTTACTGTTTACTTGTAATGGTTCTTTGCAGGCATACAGTGAGCATTTATTTACTTTATTTTTGGCTGCATTGGGTCTTCATTGTTGCGCATGGGCTTTCTCTAGTTGCGTAGAGCGGGGGCTACACTTTGTTGCGGTGCACGGGCTTCTCATTGCTGTGGCTTCTCTTGTTGCGGAGCACAGGCTCTAGGGGCGCGGGCTTCAGTAGTTGTGTCTCGCGGGCTCTAGAGCGCAGGCTCAGTAGTTGTGGCCCATGGGCTTAGTTGCTCCATGGCATGTGGGATCATCCGAGACCAGGGCTTGAACCCTTGCCCCTTGCATTGGCAGGCAGATTCTTAACCACTGTGCCACCAGGGAAGCCCCACAGTGAGCGTTTAGATTAGTATCTATAATACAAACTGACCATATTTAGTTGTAGGGTCATAATATAAGTTATTTTACTTTTAATTGCTCTCTGAAACAAGCATTATTTCAGATTTTAGACTTTTAAAAAATGTTTATTAAAAGATATTCGTTGGAAGTGTCAAAATATAGTATTGACTTGTTATCTTTTATCCTTGTAATTTGCTGACAACCGCTCCTAAACCAGTTTCCAGAAATGGTTTTGAAAGTCAGTATGCCATCCCTCTAGTCTCATTTTCTTCTTAACAGATTTGAGGGGAAGACTGAAGCTTTTTTTATGCCACAAATAGCTGGGGAATGAATTCATTCATATTCACCAGGAAGAAAATAGATTAATGCAATCAATTTCAGATGAAATCCTAGGAATAACTTTCTAAGACTGCTATAAATGTTGTTTATTTGCCATCGACGATTTAATCAGTTTTTGAGACTCCACTAATGTAACTTATTTTATTGTGGAATTTAAAATATTAAAGATATTTTAAACATAAGAATATTAAAATCATGGAATTCTAATTTTGGGGACTGAATCTTATTTGAAAAATGAAGCAATTAAAGTGGATTTGCTTTAAAACTGTTAAATTCTATCGCAGTCAATAAGTATAACTTTTATTAAGCAGCTGCTTTAAAATTTACATTAATTTCAGTATGGATGTTTGGAGTAAATATAAAGATTAGATTTATTCACGATTACTTGCTAACAGAATTTGTGAATGCTAGTAAAAACACTCATAAGTTATAGTTGGTATAGTTTTGAGACCACCTTTCACATGAATAAATAATAATTTAAAGTCTAGTGTTAGGAGTTATTCAAAGACTTCCCTCTTAGGGGCTTCCCTGGTGGCGCAGTGGTTAAGAATCTGCCTGCCCATGCAGGGGACACGGGTTCAAGCCCTGGTCCAGGAAGATCCCACAGGCCGCGGAGCAGCTAAGCCCGTGCGCCACAACTACTGAGCCTGCGCTCTAGAGCCCGCGAGCCACAACTACTGAGCCCATGCACCACAACTATTGAAACCCATGCTCCTAGAGCCCGTGCTCCACAGCAAGGGAAGCCACCGCAGTGAGAAGCCCGTGTACCACAATGAAGAGTCGCCCCCACTCGCCGCAACTAGAGGAAGCCCGTGCAGAGCAACGAAGACCCAGTGCAGCAATAAATAAATAAATAAATTAAAAAACAAAACAAAACTGAAAAACAAAGACTTCCCTTTTAAAATGTTTCTGCAGCTTACTTTGAAATGCATTAATAAAATAAGCTACATTGATGGGGAATATAGGGATGCATAGACGGATAGGGATGTTATCTCAAATATAGCAAAATGTTAATGTGAAATCTAGGTGGTGAGTATATGGGTATTCACTGTATAATTCTGTCAACTTTTCTGGATGTTTGACAATTTTCATAATAAAATGTTAGGGGAAAACCAGAATCACTATGAGCATGAATTAGTGTTGTAAATTTCAGTTTGTCCATTAAAACGCTGTCTCTTAACTTCTAACCCTTCCAGAGTTGCTAGGTAAGATTCTGAAGAACGTGTGGGTCTGGCCAGACCTGGACTCGAACCTTTAGTGCAAGCTGGTTAGCTCTGTAACCTTGTGAAAGTTTTGTATCCTCTCCAAGCCTTTTCCCATCTGTAAAAATGGAATGATGATTCCTTGCAGGATTATGATAAATGTCTCTTTATTTTTCTCTTGTACTTTGCCAGACTGTGGTCCTTGAAGGCCCATCGAATCCAGCTGGATGGAGTGGTGGAGAGAGAGAGGGAGTTACCATTCATTGTGCTGCCCAGCAGCCTCCAGAGTCAATTCTGCAAGGCCATAGGGGTCCCGTACTTTACAGAGGCTAGGCGAAGGAAAGGGAGGGGAGAGCAGCAGCTCGCCATCCTTGCCAGATCACGGATTGGAGGAGAATATAGCTTTTGGCATCAGAGAGGTCTGAGCTGGAAACCAGGCTCTGGCTTCCATTAGTTTTGTTACTTTAAGTTACTTCACTGAATCCTAGTTTTCTCATTTTAAAAGTGGAACTTAGAATATCTTTACCTGTGGGCTTTTGTTACATTTAAGTAACATACAACAAGTAGTGAATAAATGTCTAGAACATGGTAAATACTGAAAACAAGTACTAGCTACCCTTGCCTGCCTCATCTTCCCCCCCCCCCACCTGTATCACTTTCTCTAGTTTTCCAAACACCTTACATATTTTTATCTTACATGTTTCATGTGCCCTTAGCCTTTGTGCTTAAAAAATTAAGGCAATCTCCCCCTCTGTTCTAGATTACGAAAAGGGAAGATAAACAGGTTGACCAGGAGCCTCCTTAGCGTCCTTAACCATAACTTCATCAAATTGGAAGCCTTGCTTAGCCGTCAGTACCATTTTTCAGGCCAGTTGAGTGGTACAAAAGCAAGCCAAGTTCAGCTAATTTTGCAATTAAAAATGTCACAAGTTACTGAATCATATATTTTCATAGTCTGGCATGTATTATATTTTCTGTGGCTCCTGATGCTGTGGATTGAGGGTAAATGTTGAAAAGTTTTAAACTTGTCTTTTCACAACTCATTCTAATAATACTTCCTATGCCTCTTTGTAGTTAGTCAGTTCTCAACCCCCAGTTTGTTTATTTTAGAAAGTGTACACAGATTAACAGACATTAGCTTTAAGAGAGGAGGTTTTTTCATTCGTAATTATTCCAAAGTATAAAGCGGTCCAGGAATATTTCTAAAAGTACAAAATAGTTTTGCCTGCTTACACATCTCTGTTGCTCAACAGGTAATGCTGTGTGAGTAAAATAGCAATTTGTGGCTTTACCTATTTGTTTGTTTTTAAAGATCATTTCTAGACTGCCCCGGTTTGCTTTCAGTTTCCTATTCTTGTTTACCATCCCCCCCAACCCTCAGTATTGTTCTTCCCTGTCTTCTTTGCTCTTAGCTTTCTAGCCACTGCGTTTCCTGGCCTTAGTTTGCTGTTTGTGGCCCTGACGTAAACAGCTGCTTCCATCTTGGAGTTGCCAGTGCTAGGAGCAGTGACGGCTACAGGAGAAACCACGTGGTCCTGAGCTTGGGAACCTTGGAGCAAGGGTCTGAGGTGGTCGGCATAGGCTTGAGCAGAGTCAGCTTTAGAGTCGAGAATTAGAAATACTGTAGAGTGTAGAGAGGGGTGGGATCTGTGCTGGGCGGCCCCAGTTCTTGAACTGATCTAGGACTCTCCGTTACCTAACTACTACCCCTCGCTAGACTGTGAGGAAAGTCTTATGAGCAGGAATTACTTGTTGTTCAAACCTGTATCCTCGGCACATTAGCAGAGGGCCTGGGTTGTGGGAGATACTAATTACTTGTTGAATGGGTGAATGTCATGTAGCCTCTGAAAATTTTATGACTGGTCTGTAAAACCTGGATGACTGAGGCCTAGAAAAGTACCATTGTAAAGAGGTAATTGTTCTGCTAAAGATTTTTGAAATTTTTCCATGTTTAGCCCTGCTTCTAACTCCTGCCCCCAATCCATATACCTTCTCTAATTCTAGACCCTTGCTGAAGATCTACTGTGCAGATGGACCCTCTTCTTTCATTATAGCTCCTGCTATGAGAATTTCTGTCTGTGTCTTCTTCCATTGTGTTCACTGTTAACTTTCTACCAGAAATTTGTTAAAATCTTTCAGCTACTTATGGCTCTATTCCCTTTATGGTTGTGGATTTATACTTTTAATTACTCCTTTACATTTCATTTTTTAAAAAATTAATAGACTTTATTTATTTATATTTTAGAGTGGTTTTAGTTTACAGAAAACTGAGCAGAAAATACAGTTTCCACTACCTCCCTTTCCTCCCTCCCCAGTGTCATACATTTTTTTGTTAAAAAAATACAAATATGATATTTTTAGCAAATTAGGTTATTGTTGTCTTAACACGTTCATTGTATTTTTTTTTAAGGTTCATTCATAACATGTATCAGTACCTCATTCCTTTTTATGGCTGAATAATATTCCATTGTATGGATGTACCATGAAATTTACAACGATTTGAGTGATGTCAATTAAGTCAAATAGCTTTAAAGTATTTTTTTAATATTTATTTTTATTTATTTATTTGGCTGCGTCAGGTCTTAGTTGCAGCACGCGGGATCTTTGTTGTGGCATGCGGGGTCTTTTGCAGCACGTGGGCTCTTTGTTGCAGCATGCTGGCTCTCTAGTTGTGGCATGCAGGCTCTAGAGCGTGTGGCTTAGTTGCCCTGTGGCATGTGGAATCTTAATTCCCTGACCAGACATCGAACCCGTGTCCCCTACATTGGAAGGCGGATTCTTAACCACTCGACCACCAGGGACGTCCCACTTTCATTGTATTTTTAAAAGAAAATACTTGATTCAAGTGTTTTCTCCCATAGACTGGTTTTCTTCAATAACAATCAAAGCATTGACATGTAGGGTTCCAATTGCATGATTACTACTGAGTGATGTTTTGAGATTATCAGTGATTATATGGACATTTTGGTACAACAAAATGATATGATATATCTGTTTGTTTTTAAATTTTATTTTCATGTTTAAAGTCCTGGCAGAATTAGATAAAATTGGGCTGATTATTTGAAATGTGTTTATTTTGAGAAATTTTTAAAAATAACCTTTCAATTTTTCACAGTCAGTGTGGCGACAGCTTAATTTAAGTAGTCAGACCATAAATGTTGATAGTTTTTCCATAATGGACAGTGATTGGTGGAAAGTGGGGTAATTCTCTGCAAAGAACATCACATTTTCTTATAGTAAAGAAAATTTAGTATTTAAGAAATCTATTACATTTTCTTACTACAGATGTTGGTATACCTTTTTCCCCCCACACCTGCTGGGCAGTCAAATATAATTCTGTTAGATAAAAATACCCTTCAATTTTTTTTTTCATGGGAGTGTAAATTTATGGAGCCTAAAACTGTATGTCAAATGACTAAAGAAATAAGCAATGTTAATAAAGATTATTACAACACATAAAAGGAGTTAGCCAAGCAGAAGAAGAGACTAGTAAGTTGCTTTGGGATGCTTGGGATACTTTCCAGAGATGTACAAAGGATAGGATACGAATATCTTAATTCACCCTGCTGGTCCTGTGTGGAGCTAGGTGCTGCTTATTAGACTGGAGATGTAGTTTTACCCTTATTTTGCATGAAGTGAAAGTGAATTAAATTTGTTTCAAAATCAGACATATATGAAAGTAGGTACAATTGCAGCCAGTAACTTTCAGAGGTATAACACTGGAGATGAATGTTATATTTTAAATTATGAAAGAAGGTGTTGGTACAGCAGTGGGAACTCTGACAACTCTGCTAAGAGTGTAATTAGGTATAGCTACATTGGAAAATGTTTGGCCGTTATTTAGTGACACTGAATATGAACATACCCTGTACCCCAGCAGCTCCATTCTTAGGTATACATCCTAAAGGAACCCGCATACGTAAGTGCAAGAAAACATGAAGAAAGGTTCGTAGCAACATTGTTTATAATCGTCTCCAACTGGAAACACGTCAGATGACCATCAAGAGTGGAATGGATGAAGAGTATTATGTTCATTATATGCAGCTGAAGGGACTGCAGCTCCCCACGTAAACTGATGACTCTTAGAACACCACGTGGCATGAAAGAAGCAAGTTAAAAGAAAACATATACAGTATGAAAGTACAAAAGTAGGCAAAACTACACCAAAAAAGCCAGGCAAAACTAAACTACATTGTTTAGAGTTTGGTCTGTAGGTGGTTGAAACTATAAAGAAAAGCAAGGAAATGATTATCATAAACTTGTATAATAATATTTGATAAGGAGTAAACTACCTATCGTCCTCGATTTACCATGGATGATAGCAGTGTGTAAGAGTTTTATTCTTCAGATGCCTTTGGTTTGCAGTCTTACATTAATTTCTTACTTGCTCTTGTTCATTACTTTTATTTTCTGTCCTTCCTGCCTTATAATCATATTATCCTTTCAACATATTAATCACTTGAAATGCCTACACAGAACACTTCCTCCTCTTGTATATTCAATATAGTGGATCTGTGGTTCTTTGAAATGTTTTGATATAATTTGCAAACTTAGATTCTCTTATGTCTTGGTGTTGCATGCATCCATGGCGGTTCTCCTGCTGTACCCTGAACCATTTCTGTTGTCCCCCTGATACCTGGACACTGAAGGTCCATGCCCTTCAGATGGGTTTTGTTTCAACCCTCTCCTGCATACATGGGTTCAAGTTACACCAATATGTACTTTATTCTTCAGGGAGATTTCTGTTTGCAGGTGTTTCTTAACATGTTTCCCCATTTTGTCATCCTAAGGAGCCTTTTTAGTTTTAGTTTTAGTTTTTTTGTAATTTAAAAAAAAATATTTATTTATGTATTTGGCTGTGCTGGGTCTTAGTTGTAGCGTGTGGGATCTATAGTCATGGCGTGCGGGATCTTTAGTTGCGGCACGTGGGCTCTTTTAGTTGGGGCATGTGGGAGTGAACCCAGGCCCCCTGCATTGGGAGCACGGAGTCTTAACCACTGGACCACCAGGGAAGTCCCAGGAGCCTTTTTAGACTGTTTTTTCTTAATTGCCACTGCCACTCCCAAAGGAAAATTAAAACTACAAATATACTGTAAAGCTGTTTATGTACTATATATATCTGTGCTTCATACATAAAAAGAGGGTTTTTATTTTTTGCTCTCTTCCGAATCAAGTTTTCAAAGTTTGTCCCCTTGAGATGATATTGCCAACTTTGCAATGCATAATGTAAGCAAAAGTCTGCAGCCCTCCACTTAGGCTGAGCCAAATTCCTCCCTATGCTTTTTACTGCTGGAATACATTTTCTCTTCTTTCATGTTCTTTCTATCTGGCTGGGCCATAACTCTCGTAGATATTTAAATGATACACAATTTGATCTGCATTTCCCTCATGCCCTTGTCATGCTTTGCAGTCACAACACTAACTGATGCTAATGGCAATATAGTTTTAAGAATCCTGTCTTGTTTGTGTAACATTATGTTGTATTTTCCATGCCATTAATATTTCTTCATAAATACAATTTTAATCATGTATCATATAGATTCACCTTAATCAATTAAAATGATTAGTCATTTTGGTGGTTTCCACTGTTTTGTTATTCCAGATAACACCCTAGTGAACATCTTTATACAGTATGTTGCAAGAGAACCTGCTGGCTCCACCACAGTAGGAGCCTTACTACCTGAGCAGGAAGCCATTGGAATCCTGAATGAATCTGCTAGAGATCCCCCCAGCAGCTGAAGGAAAAATGGCTTCTCTGTTCTCACGCCCCACCCTACCCCCAACCCAGTGTCTCCGATTCTCTGCCCTAATCTGAAGCCAGCAGGCAAAGAAGTTTGGAAAATATAGTTTGCAGGTTTCTAGCCCCCTGCACTACAGATCATAGATGGGAGGGGTGTGGAAATGGCTAGTACTGTGACCTTATTTTACAGAGGTTATGTAATTTTCGTAAAGTCACACAGCTAGTAGAAATCATGTGTGGCTATCTTTCTCCATACTGTATGCTGTATGTATGTAAGATACATGTGAGTGTGAGTGTGTGTTTATAAAGTCTTAAATATTATCACACAGGGGGCACTAGAAGTTACGAAAATTTTAAAAACTAAGATTAGCTATAATTCTACCACTGTAACAAATCAACTGTTTCCATTTTTTCATTCTTTTTTTCCAGTGCTTGTCCCTATGTATAGGTATATACTTACAGCAAATTAAATAGTAAAGTAGGGAGCATTTAAAATGTGCAAATAATAATGAAGTTTTATCGTGTTACTAGGGTTATGAAAATAAAATAGTATATTACTATGTATTTGAAAAGTTAGAGCCCTAATCCAGAAAGGTGCGGTTGAAATCTAAGCTGTTACTTTTGTTAATTTCAGTTCCTGACTTGGTCAGATCAGGAGAGCAGGCAAATTTTTGCTGTAAAGCAGCTAAAATTACTTACCTCCTTCTTTTGGCTGTATGGTTAATAGCGCATGTTTTGAGGTATCCTGTTGCTAGTATTCAAAGGGAAGACGTCATGGTAAGACTACCAATACTTCTGCCAGTTCTCATGTTGTTCATAAAGCTCACTGGTTTATCTGGGCACAGTTGTTTCCCTGAGCAAAGGTAAAGACAGGGCTCTAAAGACAGGAGACCTAAGGCCAAGTTCCATCATCTCAAGTAGAAGGGATATATTTTGGAGACATTGCAAAGGATTTATTCATATGTGTCATGATGATGACTGCTAGTTTGTCTCCTCCCCCATTTTAGCTGACTACATGGATGCCAAGGATAGGTTATATTTCTCAGTCCTCTTTTCAACCATATATGATCTATATTTTGGCCAAGGGAATGTAAGCAGAAGTGGTATGGGCAAACTTGCAGGTAGAGTTCTCAAAGGAAGTACTTGTCCTCGTCTCTGTCTGCTGACTTGAATGAAAATGTGATGGCTGGAGCTGGATTAGCCACATTGTACCGTGAGTAAATTTAGAAATGGAGGCTGTACACAGTGAAGCAACAAGAGAAAAGGAGCCTGGCTCTTGAATATCATGGAGTAACGGGCAAGCTCTACTACACCTACTTTTGGACTTCTGTTGAAGCCATAATTAATACAGGTCTGTTACTTGTAACTCACCCTAATCCTGACTTATACTTGGTTGATAATGTATAGTGGATGAAGACGAGGCAGTAATATAATAAACTAGCTTTCTAGGGCAGGTTATTTGTAGGAGTTATCAGCATAATCTCACAGAGACCAGAAGACGGTGGGATGAGGCAGAACCTGGTACTTCTCCCTCTCTGCATACCAGATTTTGTCCTCAGTCCCCCAGCATTTTTGTTATACTCTTCACAAAATACAACATTTAAGTTCAGAGTAAAAGAAACAACAACAAAAACAGTGAATTACACAAATAATCTTTTTTTGTTGTTGAATTCTGCCAATCATAGTAATTTACACATTATTGAGAAAACCATTAGAGCTGTTAACAGTGCTTTTTCAGCCAGCCCATAACAGCTGAGGCAAATGAGTCATAACCTTAAAGGTCTAGGAGTTTGTCAGAAGCCTCTTAGCAATGCTCAGGTTTCATATTTTATCTTATAAATTAATGCACTTTTTTTTTTAAAGTAGAGGGAAGGATTTTTAATTAATTAATTTATTTATTTTTGGCTGTGTTGGGTCTTCGTTTCGTGCGAGGGCTTTCTCTAGTTGCGGCAAGCGGGGGCCACTCTTCATCGCGGTGCGTGGGCCTTTCACTATCGCGGCCTCTCTTGTTGCGGAGCACAGGCTCCAGACACGCAAGCTCAGTAGTTGTGGCTCACGGGCCTACTTGCTCCGCGGCATGTGGGATCTTCCCAGACCAGGGCTTGAACCCGTGTCCCCTGCATTAGCAGGCAGATTCTCAACCACTGTGCCACCAGGGAAGCCCAATTAATGCACATTTTAAGTTCTACTTCAGTAATCATATCCACGTTTGTTTTCTTACTATTAGGATGGAATTACATGACAGTCCAGTGACTTAATTAACTTTCTAGAAATCTTAGTGTAAGATTAGTGATCCAGGAAAAAGTATCATGTTTGTTTTCTGACCTTGCTTATTCCTGGCACATCATGGATTGTCTCCAAAAGTTCATGCATACCTGTTGGAGAAATAGCATATGTATCATTTGAGCCTAATGGAGTTTCTTAGCTAACTGGATTTTTCTTTCTTTCTTCTCTGAGTGGTGTGATATATTGCAAAAAGCCTGAAACCTGGATTTAAGCCTGCTAGTTTTGTGACCTTGGGGGTAGTGATTGGGATCATTAAATTTCTACTTTCTGGTAGCTTTTGTGATCTGCAGTTTTATTTTGTTGTGTTATATCTCTGCTATTCTTTTTTTTTTTTTTGCCATGCTGTGCGGCTTGTGGGATCTTAGTTCCCCAACCAGGGATCGAACCCGGGCCCCGGTAGTGAAAGCCCCAAGTCCTAACCAACAGACCATCAGGAAATTGCCTCTGCTATTCTTTTTACTTCTGAAATTTCTTTCATATCTTCATAGTCTTCATATCTCTTAATCTCTCTTAGAATTTCATTTGTCTCTCTGAACTCTGAATAAGTTCTTCAGATTTATCTTCCAGTTCACTAATTCTCTTTCCAGTTGTATCTGATCCATGAAATTGTTTCACTGAAGTTTTCTAATGTTTGAATTATAACATAGGTGCAATAAAGTACAAAATCTTAAATGTACAACTTTATGCAGATTTAAGTGAGAGGTTGATTAAGGAGAGGCCTTAGAAATGACTGTTGGAATCTGGTAAGATGGAAGTTGTTGGTTACTTTGTCAAGAATCATTTAGGTGGAATGGTGTTTAGGAAGCTAATTAGGGTGGGTTGAGGGGAGAATGAGAGTCAGAGAATAGGCAGAAAAATAGGGCAGCCACTGGAAGGGGACATGGATTCTAGGGAGGTTTTATTTTTTTATTTTTGGCTGGGAAATGGCGCAGCATGTTTACATACTGTGGTAGGAATGATTCATTCCAATTCTGTAAATATTACTAAATGTCTGCATTCAGAGAACTTACATTCTATTACAGATGGAGAAATTCTTATTCATAAAGATTGGAGAAGGGATATTTCACTCCTTTATAACAGGAGTGAAGGCAGAGTATGTACATGTTGATGCAGGTGGGTTTGTGGATTTTAAAGTGGAAAGACAGGGTAGTTATCTGATGGGCTCTATTGAGAGTCAGCTGAGCATGAAGATTGGAGATTGGTGTTGGAAGTTTACCAAGAGAGAGCTGTAGGAGAGTTAATTCCCCTGGGACACTAGAGAAGCATAATAGGATTGCCGGACAGAGCTGAGGGCCCACTTGAAATTTATGGGGATGAACTTAAAAGCAATCAGAATGGTTGTATGTTGTTCTTCAGTTATGTATAGCTGCTTTGGAACATGGAGTAGTTAGAGAATTGGATTGAATCAAGGCTGGAGTTTTGCTAGGCAGTTATGATGGAGGAAAGCAGGAGTGTGAGGGAGTTGGGACGGAGTAAGCAAGGGAGTGATCCTGATGCCGATCCACTGAACCCTAGCTGGGTTAGGAGGGCGTGGTGGTAGACAATGAAAAAGTGGTAGAGAGAGCCAACCAGGTCAAAAATTGTTTGAGTCGGGTACTAGAGGAAATGGTCTGGAAAGCTGGGCGGTGGTGGTAGTCAGAGAGTGGAATATATGAATTCAAAATTGTGGTGGTAGTGCAATTATTAGCAAAGAGAATGTGCCGCCAGGGCATGACCATGGGAATGGGTAGTTGGGGTAGGTTAGAGGAAGTGAACAAGCAGATCAAGGCCTTAGAGACCATATTTTTGGGTGGCTTGAATATGAGTATGTTGATATTTTAAAAATGAGGACTGGAGTAGTGTGGAGGGGCAGACAGTGAAGCAGGTGCTCAAATGATTAGAAAATGAGCAGGAGTGACAGTGCTTTCTATAAATGACTGTGGCAAGAAGCATTGATGGGTAGTGTAGTCTGATGGGATGTTTCAGGGCACCTGGGATGTCAGGAGAAATAGTTTGGAAGCTGTACTGCTTCTCTGTGGTACATGGGTTGTGGAGAGAGAAAAGCAAGTCACCACTTGTAAAGGCTCCAGAGAAAGAACTGTTCTCAGGGGACACCCAGGTTTCTGTTAGACCAGGGGCAAAGAGGTTAAGCTTGAAAGTATTGAGGATTTTTTCTGATGAAATATGTGAGTTCCAGAGGAGATGGGGAGAGCTATGGGAGACTGTGTTAGTTTAGGGGCTGTACTGAATTGTACGGCATTGGGCCAGGGTATGTAGCAGCTTTAGTTCTCTTTGCTGATCAAGGTAAACAGGGATATAAGGCATAATTATAATTAGCCCTGATGATCCTTTAGGGGAAGGGAGGTAGTATTTCTAATTATAGCTTTGGACAGTTTGTCATGGTGAGGCTTTTGGCCTCATGGCCTGAAAAGGAGGTGTCTTACTGAAGGATTCAGAGCTCCGTGAACCTCCCTTATATCCTGCTGGCTGGTTGTGTCCTGGCAGGGGAAAGGGTATCTTATTAGTAGTGTGGTCTTAATAGTTATGCATCGTTGTATTGTGTAGGGTTAACTAGAGAATCTACAATCATCTTAACTCCTCATTTTGAAGCTAATTTAACTGAAATTTATGACTTAAAAAGCTTGAAATGCACCAGTGGAAGACCATGAACAATTCAGAACAAAATGCATAACAGAATTTCCTTCCCCCAAGCTGCCGGAATTCCAGGCACCTGTGATATGTATGTCTGCGTGCGTGTTTGTGCACAAGGAGCTTTGCAGCACAAACAAGCATTGCACAGCAGCCAGACTTTTTGATAGGAGACTTAGTTATTAGGATCTTCTGTAAACTCTAGTTTTTTCTAGGTTTATGAAAATACAATGTCCCGTAACTGATTTAGTGAGTTAATAGGTTAGTATTAATCCTAGGTAAAATTGAAAGTGAAGGTTGTATGTATGTATGAATTGTATGTCATTCATTTGTAAGATCACCAGAAAAGACTTGAATTCTTGGTCTGTTTGTGGTCCTTCGGAATTGGCAATTGGAGTGACCTTCAGAAGCACCGTCATGTAAGCCCCTCACAATGTCCCCTCTCTTTCCAGCCTTACCTCACTCAGAGTCTCCAGCTGGAGCGCCAGGTGCACCGAAGGTTCACCCCTGCCCAGCTTTGTCTGATACCATCCCATGCACCGAAATGCCCTCCTCCTCTCCTCCTGCAGATCTGTCACTCACCGTCACAGCCCAGGTTACAGGCAGCCTTCTTTGGGAAGCTCTCCTGGAATGCCCAAGCAAAGCTAGTCCTCTTTCTTTGCACGGGACTCTGTGAAACTCTCAGAACATTGTGTTATAAAGACATTCCTGCCTGTCTCCTCAAGAAGATTACGGGCACCTTGAATGTATTGAAAACAATTTATTCATTGAAGAACCTGTGTGTGCCTGCCAAAGAGACAATTTAGTAAATGTTTATTCACCATAAAAAAGGGGCAAAACGCCTGGGAGAGATGGTTCCTTAGGGGGATATAAAGAAATGCAGATGTGGTACCAAGATGAACAGAAGGTAGTAGAGCCAAAAACACAATCCAAGCAAAATATATATATATATGTAGGGTTCCGTGGATGAGGTTGAAGAGTGGGAGAGACTTCTGTCTGGCAAGATAATTTGGGACCAGACTCATTGTAAACCACAGAATGCTATTCCTTATAGCAAACAGATTGAATTTAGGCCTGTTATATCCCAAGTGCTTGAAGATCTGACTTGTGGTAAATTTTAAACTTGTAATCCCCAGCGGAGGCCAGGGGACCCCGTTTATTGTTTTGGAGCTGGAGGGGCAGTGAGGGTAGTGGGGGAGAGCATCTGCTATAGACTCAGAGCACTGTGGGTGCAGACCTGCTTAGCTCTATTATGTGCGTAAGGAACTTAGCCTCTTTGAGTGTAATTTCTTTATGTGTAAAATTAGGTGAATGATAATGCTTGGTGAGTTAGAAATTTGATAATTTGTATAGATCACCGTTTAATGGCAGAAACTGCTCTTTTTCTTCCCCTCTTTCTTTCACTGCCTCTCCCCGCAGCAGTCCCTTGTGTATAGTAATCTTTACTTATTTATTTATTTAATTAATTTATTTATTTTATTTATTGATAAGCTGTGTTGGGTCTTCATTGCTGCATGCGGGCTTTCTCTAGTTGCGGTGAGCGGGGACTACTCTTCGTTGCGGTGCGCGGGCTTCTCTTGTTGCGGAGCACGGGCTCTAGGTGCGCGGGCTTCAGTAGTTGTGGCTCGTGGGCTCTAGAGCGCAGGCTCAGTAGTTGTGGCGCATGGGCTTAGTTGCTCCGCGGCATGTGGGATCTTCCCGGACCAGGGCTCGAACCCATGTCCCCTGCGTTGGCAGGTGGATTCTTAACCACTGCACCACCAGGGAAGCCCTCCCTTGTGTATAGTAGTCTTTAAACGTTGATTATACATCCCATCAATGTAACCTTTTAAAGAAACCCCCCGATTTAAGTGGATTGACATAAATTATATAATGCATTGTTATACCAATATATTATGTAAATTATAAGATATCTGCAAATTGACATTTTCCAAAAGATAAAATTAATAAAAAAATTTTAAGTATTTAAATTTGAGTTTATTACCAATACAGAAAAAAATTTGATATTACAAATATTATTAATCATCTGGATGAGTTTTTAAACTCAGTTGCTAATCACAGTGGCTTCATAGTGTCATTATTTAATGTCTCAAGGAACAGTATATTTTATAGCCATATTCCTTGTTAATAATGGTGGCTATATATCTTTATTTCAGAGAGGGTTGGTAATGGATGGGGAGGCAATTTTCTTCAGAGATTTGATAAACATTGTCTTTGTTTTTAGCTTACAAAAATGACTTAACAAAGAGCCGACACAGGGAGTAGAAATGTAGTCTCTACTGTTGTTTGCTTGTACTTGAATCTTTAATTTATATTTTTTTCGGTCTGTGATTTCTTTACCAGAAAGTTAAAACAGTTTTATGGTTCCATTTTTTTAAAAAATTTCATTTTTTTGGCCATGCTACGTGTGTGGCTTGTGGGATCTTAGTTTCCCAACCAGGGATTGAACCCAGGCCCTGGGTGGTGAAAGCGCCGAGTCCTAACCACTGGACAGCCAGGGAATTCCCTGATTCCATTATTATTTTTTTAAATTAATTAATTTTTAATATATTTGTTTATTTTTTTAACATCTTTATTGGAGTATAATTGCTTTACAATGGTGTGTTAGTTTCTGCTTTATAACAAAGTGAATCAGTTATACATATACATATGTTCCCATATCTCTTCCCTCTTGCATCTCCCTCCCTCCCACCCTCCCCATCCCACCCCTCTAGGTGGTCACAGAGCACCGAGCTGATCTCCCTGTGCTATGAGGCTGCTTCCCACTAGCTATCTGTTTTACATTTGGTAGTGTATACATGTCCATGCCACTCTCTCACTTCGTCCCAGCTTACCCTTCCCGCTCCCTGTGTCCTCAAGTCCATTCTCCAGTAGGTCTGCGTCTTTATTCCCGTCCTGCCCCTAGGTTCTTTGTGACAATTTTTTTTTTTTTTAGATTCCATATATATGTGTTAGCATACGGTATTTGTTTTTTAAAATTTATTTATTTTTGGCTGCATTGATTGGGTCTTCGTTGCTGCGTGCAGGCTTTCTCTAGTTGCGGTGAGAGGGGGCTGCTCTTCATTGCGGTGTGTGGGCTTCTCATTGCGGTGGCTTCTCTTGTTGCGGAGCACAGGCTCTAGGCACACGGGCTCAGTAGTTGTGGCATGCAGGCTCTAGAGCGCAGGCTCAGTAGTTTTGGCGCACGGGCTTAGTTGCTCTGCGGCATGTGGGATCTTCCCGAACCAGGGCTTGAACCTGTCTCCCCTGCGTTGGCAGGCGGATTCTTAACCACTGCACCACCAGGGAATCCCTGGTTCCATTATTTTTAAAATAGATTTTTACGAGAGTCAGTTTAGTTAAACCTAGATAGTATAATCAAGCAGGGTAAACCACAGTATGTCTTCTTATGCTGCAAGAGAAGGAAGGCGCGCGTGCCTCTTTCCCCCCTGTTGCGGGCAGGACCCCACTCAGGGTACCTGGATTACTGGCATGGCATGTGACTTCTGACAGGTGGGCTGAGTGTGAGCACCAGTGCCAGTCTGAGTAATGTGTACTGCTAAGGCTTAGGGTCTTCATATTTCTTAGATGAAACACAAAGTTCTGATATTTTCTTTGCTCACCCACTTTGGAGACCATTAGTGTTAGTGTGTGTTTATTAACTGCTAGTTGGATTGTATTGAATGCTCTGTGGATATTTCTTCAATCTCATGAGTACTTTCAGACCATTTGATCTACAGTGTTTACTCTTGTTTGCATTTACTACCTGTAACTTTCATTTGGGCATCATTTATATCTTGGGAACTTTCTGGATTCACTAATTTGGAATCCTCTTTTTCAAATATTTATGAATGTGCTCTCTTTTCATAGAATCTACTTTCCTAGTCCCTCCTAAGCTCTTATCTTACTCTTCTTATCCTTTGATGGTAGATGACATTGCTGTTGCTACCTTTAAGGCATTTAAAAATTCATTTCAAAGTGGTCCGAGTTTTGGAAGAAATTCTTCCCATGTTTCCTTGAATGTCACTTTCAACCAAAGAGTAACAGTTACTTACAGATTCTCAGTTTTTAATGCCCAGGAGAGTAACAGCTGGAAACCTATATGGAAAAAATGACTGTTACTGAGGTGGGAATAAATCTATTCTGCATATTTTGTTATAGTCATTTGATTTATATTTACTCCTTCACAAGTGGAAGTTAAATGCTAATGTAGGCACTCATTCTAAGATTTTACTGTTAGAAATCTAACAGTAATGGATTATTTTTGGTTATTGATACTGTTAAAGTTAATAAACTTATTAGTATAGGTAGTTTTTGACAAAATCTCTTGCATAATTCAGACTTCAATCGTGATTTTTATTTGGAGAAAGTAAAGAATTTCGTATGAATATTTTTACATAAAAGGTAAAAAATTCAGTTTGCAAAAATGCAAAATTAAAAATTACTCATTTCCTATTTAATGTAATATAAAAAATTATATTGTCAGGGTGCAAAGGAATCAAACCACAGTGAAGAAGGGAGACACCCATCTCAAGCAACCCACAGTCTAGCAGGGAAGGCAGTCGTGCAAGCCAAGGGTATGAAGTAGTACAGCTGTGTATAAGAGAGAAAAGTTTGTAGTAACAGTGAAAGCTCTAGCCCTAATAAGGCCCTTTAATTTTCACAGGGGTGACATACTACACTGTTGGATTTCCTCAGCTGAAGGAGGGGTGAATGGTTGTATTTGGTTAAAGCTTGTTGAAAGGTACTTACGTTTCTCTTCCATCATTAACACACATACCTCTATTTTGTGTTTTGTTGGGGATGCCTCATTGCCAGCAGATGGAAAGGTGGCCAGGGTATTGAGGGGTTAGAGATCATGTATCATGAGAAAATGTTGTGGGAACAGGGCTTTTTTGGTTTGAAGAGTGGGACTTCTGTGTAAGTATACACTGCCAGATGCTTAGAGCTGTGATGTGAGGACTTCTCTGTTTTCCTACAGGAATATTTCCCCAACTTCACCCACATCCATGCAACCACCATGATTTTGTCTTATATGAGTACAGCTTGAATTCCAGTTTACTTACCTCACTTTTTCAAAAATTTAAACATATTGTTTACTCTATCCTTATATTACATGGTGAAGTCCTTGAAAATTGAGATTGATATCCTAGTTTATATATTTCTAATATACATAACTCTTGAAGATTTTTAAAAAGTGCCACATTTAACCATCTCTCACTTCATCAGTGGTCCGTGCATCATTTTGGGAAACACTGCTTTAGGGGCCAACCTCAGGACAGATGGATTGAGGTTACTGGGGAACCAGATATGGACCTGTTCAAGGGAAGGGCTATCTGTCCTCTGAGCATACAGGCACAGTGCCCCTTTCTTATTTCTTGCATCAGATTTAATTTATCTAACATTTTTGCATGGGGGTATGAGATGGGATTTATCTCAGAGGACACTAGGTTTTTTATTCATTTTGTTTCCCTTCATACTCTACACTTTACTATAGTACCTGGCTCATCTTAGGTTCTCATAAATGTTTATTTTAAGGATATGTGATTCTAGAGTTTTACTTAGACCAATGAATTCTGTTACCTTTCATTTTTTCTCCTTTTTGAAAACAGGTGTTATCTTCATAAACACTGAATTATTTCAGTGGATTTTTTTTCAATTTTTCTTTAATAGTTCTGTTCTTAAAGGAGTAAGACTTTTAAAGTTTCATATGGCTTATATTATGCTG
This sequence comes from Balaenoptera physalus, assembly GCF_965194825.1. NCBI lineage: Eukaryota > Metazoa > Chordata > Mammalia > Artiodactyla > Balaenopteridae > Balaenoptera > Balaenoptera physalus. The sequence goes on from NC_138897.1 coordinate 25,173,211, forward strand.
GATTATAAATCAGAGGTTCTGAAAGATTTCAGACTACAAAGGTGGATGAAATGTTTTAGTGTGCTATGAGTTTTTAAAACATTTTCCTCTGTTCTTTTGTGGTGTGTTTTTTCCTCTTTTTTGAGATGGTCAAAGCATTCCTTTTGGGAGACAGGCTGGGGGTTTTAATATCATGTTGTTTTGTGTTAGGAAAATTGAATTTGACTCAGAACTGTTTTAGGAACTAGAAGTCACCAGATATTTTAAGAGTGCTTTAAATGTAAACACATGTAAAAAAGTGAAAATATTAGTGACCTTCCCACCACCCTTCCTCCTTTCCTAGCACTGTAGTATGATTGGCTGTAGTTCAAGATTGTGTATGTTGCTGTTTTATATTCATTTTCAAATGAAAAAAATAAATTGCTAAAGAATGTTTTCTTAACGTATAGGCTGAACACATAGAGAGGTACTTGAGGGCTGTGCCCTTTAATAAAGATATAATATCAAATAGGGTATGTTTTCCTCAATAAACTGACATTTTAATATATTTCTTTTAAGAAATATTGTTCTAAAGATATCATGTAAATTTTTTTTCGAATTTTATGGTTTCTTTTACTACATTATCATTTTAGAAATCAAAGCATTCTAATGAGAAAAACAGATCACCTTTAGTTCCAGTAATCAAAGGTCACCACTGTGAGCATTATGGTATATACTTATCATCTTACAAAAAGGAATGCATACTGGGTTTTCTTAGTGGTAAACATTTTAATGTAAGTTTAACATCTAGAAAATGTACGATTAGTGTATAGCGCAATTCATTGTCATAAAGTGAATGAACATACATGTAATTACCAGTCAGGTCAAGTAATCCCAGCATCCCAGAAACCCCGCTCGTGTACTCTCCTAATCGTGGTCCTCTCCCAACTGCACGGGAAACCACTGTTGTGACTTCTAGCACCGCAGATTAGTTTTGAACTTTATATAGATGGAATCACATGCTATGTATTCTTTGGCGTCTTCTTTGGTTTGTAAAGTTCATTCATATTTTTGCATGAAGCATATTTTGTTCATTTTGATTATTATGTATTATTTCATCTTAAGACTATTCCATATTTTATTTATCCTTCATACTGTAATGTGTATGATTATTAACACATTTGATTATTTCTAACTTTTGCCTGTTAAAATAATGCTGCTATGTATATTTTTGTACATGTCTTTGCACATAATGTAAGCATTTTATTAGGTATAATAATTAGGCAAATTGGTGGGTCCTAGCTGTGCATCATTCAAGTATAGTGGTTACACTTAAACAGTTTTCCAAATTATTTTCACCAATTTACTCTCTCACTATAGAGTATATGAGAGTTCAACTTGCTCCACATCCATGCCCAACATGTTTTTGGAGAGGGAAAGGATGGAGTCATGTTTACTGAGATATAATTTATACACAGTAAAATTTACCTTCTGTTAGTTTTAACAAATATGTATAGTCATGTAATAACCACCATAACCATAAGATTTTTAACATTTCCATCATCTTAAAAAGTCTCCTTGTGTTCCTTTGTAGTCAGACCCTAACAACTGACCCTCCAAACTAGTTATACAATGCAGGTATCTACCACTTAATATCAGTAATCACAGAAATTCACAAAAATCAGACATTATGCCAAATATACTGATCTGGAACCTATTTAAATACCATTATTTTAAATTTTAAAAATTATAGTGTATGTAATAACTCAAATTATTCAACCAGTTTTTTAAAGCACACTAAATGCCAGTGTTTAACAAACTAGTGTGTTTTTATATAAAATGCTTAAAACATGGCTTCCTGATGAAAGTGATGATTTAAATAGTAATCTCTTCTCTTCCATTTAGTCATTTTTTCCTCACTCTTCTTTACAACTTTTTCAACTTTTACTTCTTATTGTATAACACTTAGCAAAAATCAAGGGCTCAGTGTGAAAGGTCTTCGGAAACACATTTAGTATGTGTGCCCAGTGGTGGAGAATGGCTCACACAGGGCATGACACTAAGATGCCCTGTTAGTTATCAACAACATCTGAGACATTCATCTCCTTTTTTTTTTTTTAACACTCAGTTCAGTTTCAAAATGTCAGCAATTCTGTCACACCAGTTATCTTTGTAATGAAATTTGATTCCCCCTCTCCCCCAGTACATTATTTTGTTTAAAATGTTTTGAGTTTTGGAGATACAAATATAAAAGATTATTTTATAAACACTAGTTGAAAAGGATTAAACTGAGTGATATATTCTGGGAAGTTTAGATATTAAAAACTAGCTGACATTCTACTGGGAAAATGTTAACCTTGTTGACATTCTGGGTGATACGCCTGTATTTCTAACCATGGGCTTGGTTTTCTCTTGTGTTGATGAGTTATGTCACAATTAATTCAGCCAGTTTCTTCTCATTCAGTATTTAAGTGTATATGTTTCTCTGAGTTTTAAGGTGGATAGCTCTTTAATTTGATCTTTGTATTCATTCTTTAGAATAAATTGTGGAATTGGACTTCTGAGGCCAAATAATCTGCGTATTGTTAATGTTTGTGATGCACATTACTTGACTGCCTTTCCCAAAGATGGTGCGTACCCATTTACAGTCCTACCACTGGTGTCTGAAAAGACCTGTCTCCTAGTATTCTCTTCAGCATTAAAGTATTATAATTTAAAATATAGGACTAAAGCCAACTTTTGACACTTATATTTAGAACTTTAAAAACAGCATGCTTTTCCTTTAAATAGCAAATATAAAATCTATATGATTTATATACTTTTAAAATATCAAATATAAAATCTGTCTTATACACTGTAAAAATAACCTTTGGTAAGTAACTGAAGTAAGAAAGAAAGTCAAGTCAAGTTGAAGTAAAGGAACAAATTACGTTTATAAGTTGGAGCCCTCTAAGGAGTATGAAACATGAAAAAGATGTAGCTATTTTCTATCAAGGAGTCCCCAGGGAGATTTGTGCCCAAGTTACATACGTAAGTATAATCAGTTTCAGACTGTGGTAAGTACAATGCTCCAGAGAGCTATACAATCAAAGTGCTGTAAAAGCAGTCATTTTTTGCTTCATTAGAATAGACGAGTCTGATTTGGCCCTTGAAGGATGTTCTAAGCAAGAAAGAAAGTAGGAAAAAGAAATGCAAGAAAATTTTTTAAAACTGGGGGGAAGGAGAATGGCTTCTCTGGTTAATTGTAAACTTGGAAAAAGTCTATAAACCAATGGTCAGTTCTACACATTGATTTCTGAGTTACTTCTCAACTGTTTTTTCTTCCAGGGCCATCCTGACATTTAGGTAACATTCTTTTTCTCCCTGCAAACTCATTACAGTTTATTTATTTGCTTGTCTTTTCCATGTCCATTTCTCCTTTAGACTATAAACTTCATGGATAGGGCCTCATTGTCTTTGGGCTCCTTAGTGTCTAATCCATTTTCTTGCACTTTGCCTAATCCACGATGGTACATTTCCTCTGTGGCTGGTATGTGACCCTTAAAAGAAATTAACTTCAAAGAAGTTTAGTGATCATCAGATATTTTTTCCCATACAAATGTACCTAACTGGTGATGGAATTGTTCTGTATTTTGATGGTATCAATGTTAAATCCTGATTGTGATACTGTACTATAGGTTTGTAAGATGTTACCCTTAGAGGAAATTGGATAAAAAGGTGCGTATTTTTTTACAAGAGCATATGAATCTATAATTATCTTAAAAACTTAAATAAATTTTTGATATGCAAAAAAATTTTTTTAACTATTGTTTGGGGAAAAAAAAGGTCTCTAACCAAGCAATAATATCTTGGAACTTTATAACACGTATTTGTGTTAGGATATTGGTTTGGCTTTTAATAGAGATCAGATACCAGTGGCTTAAAAAAGATAGAAGATTAATATTTCTCTCACGTAAAAGTCTAAGCTAGTCCAGGGGTGTAGGCAGGTTTGCTTCCTGAGGTCATCCAGGGCCAGACTTCCTTCTGTCTTGTTTTGCCATTCCCTTGGTGGTATCCTCATGCACAAAGTCAAATCTGTCGGCCCACCACTCTACCTGGGTTCTAGCCCATGGGAAGGGTGAGGATTTGAAGAGAAAATAATTTCCTTTTAAGGATATAATCTAAAACTCGCTTGGGCTGCTCCCAGTCACATCCCATTGGCTGGAATTTAGTCATATGGCCATAGTTTTCTGGAAGAAAGATTGGGAAATGTAGCTCTGCCCAGCTAAATCTCAGGGCGTTTTATTAATAAAAGGAAAGAGAGCATGGTATTGGGATCAGATAGTTACTCTGCCCCAATGTTTGCCCTGGGATGCATGTTCAGTAACTTTATTGGTGGAACTGTCTTCCCTTACTTCACTGTACTTGTATAGGAAAAGTGTAGATGTTTGAAGAGTTAGGTATATTTGTTGGATCATTATGACACTTAAAATTGGTGTGAATATTTGCTTCCCCTTTCTCTAACCTCCTCAAAGACAAAGTATAATTGTTTTCTTCTTTGTATTTTTTATACCTGGCATAGAGCCTAACCCTAATTAGGCACTCACTACCTATTTATTGACTGATTACCCTTTTATCTGTGTTGATTGAAATGTCTCTAGCAGAATTTTCATAAGTATTTGTAATAGCTGACCTGCTTGCTCCTTAATTTCTTCATGGTCTCTGTTTTGTTACAGTATTACAGGCTCAAAATATATGACTATGACCCTTTTAGCAGATTTTTATAACTATGGATGACAGTATAGTATGTTATCATGTATTTTTTTGGTATAGTTTTGCTTGAATAATTAGTGTTCTGTAATGTATTTTTTAGATATAAGAAATCAGTTATAGGGCAAGTGGCATGTTTAGTAATATAAAAAAACAGTAATTTACCTTAATTTTGTTGTCTTAATAGTTTACATTTGAGTTCAAAATTTCTTAAAATGAGAGTTCTTTTTTCTTTGGTTATTATTTTATTGATGTTTCAGTTTGTCATACTTTATATTTTTCTCACATTTTTATTGTTAAGGTTAAATAATCTTGAGTCAGTACTTTTAAAAGGTGGAATTATCAACACTAGATTTTTTCTTTTATTTAATTTCAGTACTTTTTTAGTTTTAGTTAGATGAATTTTATTTTAAGCATTTATTCGGAGGACCTGAGGGATACAATTAAAAAACTTTGGAGACCATCCTTAATTTGGTTTTTAGAACAGAAGGAAATATACTGTAACTTTCCCTTATTTTTTTGGAGAGAAGATTTTTTTTGCCAACAGGAAAATGCAGTTCCACTAAGATTCTTGGGTCATAGATCAGAGGCTTGGATCAGCAAAAAGAAACAAACTTTTGGAAGAATTCTGGTCCAGTATTATGACCAGTTTAAACTACGGTGTAGGCAATGGCAGGCTGCCTCATTTCTCCCTGTAAGGAAAGGCCACATAGCAGTAATATTTATCAGAGAAAGGAAGGAAGGCTGTCTGTCCGGTGGGGGTGGGGCGGGATAGCTTCTCAATAAAATGTTCATTTGTTGACATTATAAGCAGCTTTGCAGCCCTCTTGAAAAGACTTGAAGGGGGGTGGGGGGGGAAGGAGACTTGAAGTTCTGTTAAAAGCTAGTCAGAATTTTGTTTGTGAAATTTGTCCAGTGCTAGTCAACTCTTATTTCTCCTAGTAATGAAGATGCACAGCTGTGAAGAGAATCCCCCCCCAAAATAAAACACTTATATTTTACCTTGGAGAGCATTTTGTGATTTTTTTTTTTTTTTGGCAGATTGAACTTTCTAATTGTGTTTTTCTTTGCCTGCAATCCTCGAACACACAGTGGTGGATATAGGGGTAGGCAGTCATGGAGCATACTCTGAGTGGAAGGAAGTGACTGGAAATTTTTAAAAATGTTAAGATAAACAACAGATCAGTCCCAAAGCAAATAATACTTGGCTACTGGTTGTACTTTCTTATATAATTTTGATTTTCTTATTAAATGCCTCAAGTTTCCCAACTATATCATGAACATTGTTTTGAATAAATTTAAATTTGTGATGTGTAGTGATCACTTATTTTTGTGGTTTGTTTTTAATTGAAGTACAGTTGATTTATATATAATGTGTTAATTACTGCTGTACAGCAAAGTGATTCAGTTATACATATATATACATACTTTTTTTAAAATATTCTTTTTCGTTATGGTTTATCCTGGGACATTGAATATAGTTCTCTGTGCTACACAGTAGGACCTTGTTGTCTGTCCATTCTATACATAACAGCTTACATCTACTAGCCCCAACCTCCCACTCCATTCCTCCCCCCCCCCCACCTCCCCCTTGGCAACCACCGACCGGTCTCTTCTCTGTGTCCGTGGTTCTGTCTCTGTTTCAAAGATAGGTTCGTTTGTGTCATATTTTAGATTCCACATATAAGTGATAGTCTCTCTCTTTCTGACTTACTTCACTTAGTATGATAATCTCTAGTTGCATCTATGTTGCTGCAAATGGCATTATTTTGTTCTCTTTTATGGCTGAGTAGTATTCCATTGTATATATATACCACATCTTCTTTATCCATTCATCTGTGCTTGGACAGTTAGGTTGTTTCCATGTCTTGGCTATTGTAAATACTGCCGCTGTGAACTGTGGGGTGCGTGTATCCTTTCGAATTACGGTTTTCTCTGGGCATATGCCCAGGAGTGGGATTGCTGGATCATATGGTAATTCTATTTTTAGTTTTCTGATGAACCTCCTTACATATAAGTCTTTCACCTCCTTGGCTAGGTTTATTCCTAAGTTGTTTTTTAATGTGATTAAATGCATTTTTTAATCCAGTTTCTGTATCAAGGAGATTTTTCTGGCCTTGTCAAATGAGTATGTAGCTATGATTCTTGTTCTGTACTTTGGCACTGCATATACAGTATGAGAATTATCTGTACTTTGAGGGTTTGGTAGACTTATTTCTAAAAAAAAAAAAAAAATCTGGACTTGGATGGTTTTTAAGGATTGGCTCTTTGACTCTGGTTTACACTGTTATAAGGTTATTTGTCCATTCAGGCTTTCATCTTTTTTGGCCAATTTTGGTATTTTGTTTTCTCCTAGATATTTTAATATTTTGCTTAGGTTTTCAAATATATTGGTATAAAGCTGTACGTGAAACTTTTTTATAATTATGTGTATGTTTTTATATGTAAAGAAAAATTGAGAAAGATACATAAGAAACTTTAATATTATCTTGGTTATCTTTGGGAAGTGGAAGTGGAATTATGGGAATAGGGAATGATAGTCTTTAAAAATTTTATGTCCTTGGGCAATATGAGAATTTCCAAATTATGGACTTGTTTTACTTTCATAATCAAAAAAGGGAGTGTTATTTCAAACTTTAAAATGTGAGTAAGTATACAATATTGTACAGAAATAGATTCATCTTACTAGTCCCAGCACATTTCTTTTTTGTAGTTTTCCACCAGAGCTGAGCTGTATTTTTATTTTTTTTTATTTATTTATTTTAACATCTTTATTGGAGTATAATTGCTTTACAATGGTGTGTTAGTTTCTGCTCTATAACAAAGTGAATCAGCTATACATATACATATATCCCCATATCTCCTCCCTCTTGCGTCTCCCTCCCACCCTCTGTATCCCACCCCTCTAGGTGGTCACAAAGCACGGAGCTGATCTCGCTGTACTATGCGGCTGCTTCCCACTAGCTATCTATTTTACATTTGGTCCATGCCACTCTCTCACTTCGTCCCAGCTTTCCCTTCCCCCTCCCTGTGTCCTCAAGTCCATTTCTACGTCTGTGTCTTTATTCCTGTCCTGCCCCTAGTCCCAGCACATTTTAATTGTGTGTTTTCTTCTCAAGCTGGACTCTGGACTGTTTTCACACTGGGCGGTGTGGGCAGCAAAGCGGCAGCTGCTCCAGAAGTTTCTTCCCCTCTGGCCAACCAGAGTCTCCTGCTTCTGCTGGTGCTGGCCAACCTGACAGATGCTGCAGATGCACCAAACCCCTACAGACAGGCCATCATGTCCTTTAAGAATACACAAGGTTTGTGGTATTTTTTTTCCTCTGAATAGTCTTTCTAATGAGGAAAGAGGGTATTGTTTACTGCATATTGTGTACTTTCACTTGTGGAGTTGACTGTCAAGTTGTATATTTTCATGTTGGTTAAAGATGAGAAAAACTAAATTTTCTGTGTATATTCTCAGGAAGGTCAAGTAAATCTTAGATGAGGGCTGTGGTTCTTTATATCCATTTATATTTACATTTCTTTCAGAGATAACCAAGCCAGCATGTGCTTAATGTAGATCCACCTGTCCTACCTATTAGGGATAGGAATTAACCTGGAAAACTCCGAATGATACATTATTTGAAATTTTTTGTTTAAAATCTATATTCCATCTAGGGTTTTTTTTTTTAATATTAATTAATTTATTTATTTTAGACTGTGTTGGGTCTTCGTTTCTGTGCGAGGGCTTTCTCCAGTTGCAGCAAGTGGGGGCCACTCTTCATCACAGTGCGCGGGCCCCTCACTATCGCAGCCTCTCTTGTTGCGGAGCACAGGCTCCAGACGCGCAGGCTCAGTAATTGTGGCTCACGGGCCCAGCCGCTCCGCGGCATGTGGGATCTTCCCAGACCAGGGCTCGAACCTGTGTCCCCTGCATCGGCAGGCAGACTCTTAACCACTGCGCCACCAGGGAAGCCCCCATCTAGGGTTTTATATGACTAAAAATAGGAACAGAACTCAGCAGACTTTTTCTGCAAAGGGGCAGATGGCTTTTGTGGTCTCTGTCACCACCTCTTAACTGCCATTGTAGCATAAAAGCAGCATAGGTAATAAATAAGCAAATGAGCATGACTGGGTTCCAGTAAAACTTTATTTCCAAAACAGGTGGTGGGGTGCCTGTGGGCTGTAATTTGCCAAAACCCTGACGTAGAGCACACGCAGATAGTTCCAGGTTGAAGCAGTAATCACTTATCAAAAGATTATACTCTAGAAGCAAGATTAATATGGTAACTAGATTTTCAAAATACATCCAACACTAATATAATTAAGATGGGTAAGAAGTGCAGTTATTGGCTAGGAAGATTTTTAACACTTCTGGTGCTCTTTGCTTTGTTCCTTTCCAGAGCTGTTCTAGTATATGTTTCTTATAGACTGTTTGTTGAGCCTTTGCCAATTCTGGCATTATTATTTGCAGGGGTATATGAGTCTCTAACAATTAGATAGATAAGAAATGAAAACTCATGTATCTAATAGTATTTTCTATTCTCATTGCTGTACTCTTCTTGGTGACAGTGTGACTTTAGGGTTAAAAAAGGAAGTTTTGGAGTCAAGCTGACCTGAGTTCATGTCACACTCCTGTCACTTCAAAGCTGTGAGGCCTTTCACAGTTTGCTTAATCTCAATAAGCCTCAGTGACCTTTTCTGTAAAATGAAGATAGTATCACCTAATAGGGTTTGTATAAGTACCAAACAAGATAAGGTTTTGAAATGATTAGCTCAGATTTTGCAACATAGCAGGTGTTCAGTATATGGTATCTACTATTATTACTTTTGCTGCTCTGGCCAAATGATACTGTTTAGGGTTGAACCTTCTTGGGAGAGTCATGTTTTGGGAGACTGTGGTACAGAACAGTGTGATTCAGAACATTGACTTTAGGGTTAGACTGACCTGAGTTCATATCCCAGATTATATTCTTTATATACTAGTTTCCTTATTTGTGAAGCAAGGATTATAATCTCTACCTCATAAGGTTCTTAGAAGAATTAAATGAGCATTTATCATAGGACGGACCCACTAAATTATTGCTGCTGTTGTAAGAAACAGTATAATGTGGTGAAAACAACAGGAGCTGATCTGTGTTTACTCAGGGATGATCTTGGAAAAGTTGCTTAATCTCTCTAAGCCTCTATTTCATCCTTTGTAAAACTGGTCAGAGTAATGACATGGTTGTCATATGGGTTAAATAAGGGGTAATACACATAAAGCTGTCAGTATAATGGCTGGTTCATAGCACTTACTAGCTAGTAACGTATAGACACACAACATATGTATTCCATTTGTAGTCAGGTATAATACAGGTTGATGAACCTGTGTTATTCTGCTTCCATTGTAAAGAGGTGTAGTGTGTCCAACATCTTCCTCCACCAAGTCTTCTGTAAATCCTGTAATATGTGCATACTCACAATATATCCAGCACTTCCTTTTGCCATCCTTTGCAAAAATGTAGGTCAGTCTTACAAAACAATTATTTTTGTAAGTGTCAAAAATACAGTGCTAGGATTGAAAAAATAACCTGTGTTCTGAATGTGGAAGGAAAAGTGAGGGCAGTTTGTAGTAAAGTTGAAGACATTTTTTAGATGCATTCTTCTCACAAATGTAAAGGTTAAAAAGGAAAATCTGAGAGACATAGGACTGTGCTATCATGACGATTTTGTTGGCACACGTTTCTTTTCCATAAGAGCACAGCTTCTGGAAATGTTAAAGCAGTATTATTTTAAAATTTTGTTTTGTTTTGTTTTGCTAGTGGTTCTGGGTCTTTAAAAAAACAATTCTTTATGCGTACTTGTCAAAACACATTAAAATATCAGCTCTTTGTGCTGTTATGTTCCACTGTTTTATCTGATGAGACTATAATTGTCTCTAAGTCAGTGGGCCTAGCTTTACCTCCTTTTAAACTTCCTAACCTTGCTTGCTTCAGTTTTTAAACAAATCCAGTAAACTGTGGGAAAGGGGCTATGTCAATTTTGGAATATCAAGAATTTTCCCTATGTGGGTTGTAATTTATGCTTTTCATCATTCCAGTAACTCTACTTAAAAAAAAAGTTTCTTAGTAGTTGTAGTCAATTAGTTTTAAGTTTTCCTTTAAACAGAAATGTTTTATGTTTTCCAAGAGTTGTCTTAGGTTTGGTATGTTCTATTATAGAAGCTAATGTTGAACATACTGATTTTGATATCATTTTAAAATTATCTAAATTATATGTTATCCTATTTTCTTCATAAATGGATTGATGGCATTGATGAATACTTCAGCCGTGATAATTCATTTGAAAAAATGTAACTTAGCTTCAAGGCAGTTTTTTTTTCTTTTTAACTCTTATCTTACAAGAGAATTTTCTGTTTGTCTCTAGATATTTTTATTTAGGACGGATGGCCATTTAGTTTCGGTAACAAAGCATTTCAATGTTGTGGTTAAATTGTATATATTAAAGGTGGTTTTTTTTTGGCCTGCTCCCATAGCTGTATTTATTTAAGCTCATATTTTTATTGACAATTTAATTCAGCTATGTTAATGCAAAAATAGTAGTGGAGTCAAACTGCGTGACTTAGTTTAGTTTTTTTTTTATACTTGGCTTTAAAAAAAAAAGTCAGTCTGTTACATGGTATTTGCTCATATATTTATAATCATTGGAAAGCTGTGGTTTAGATAGTACAGAGAAATAAATTGTCCGAGTTTAGGTTGGGTTGGGTTTTGTGTGTGTGTGTGTGTGGTTTTTTTGTTTGTTTTTGTTTTTTTTGTTTTTGGTGAGAACATTTCAGTTCTACTCTCTTAGCAAATTTCAAATATACAGTACTGTGTTGTCAACTGTAGTCATGTTTTAGTTAGTTTAGTTCTTTTTTAGGTAAACTTTAGAATACAAATTGAAATTTTGAGCCTGAAATGTAGCAACTTATACAAAATTAATGGGAACTGAATTGTATACATTAACAGTACTTTTATTATTTATTATTTAATATCAGGCACAGTCTAGAAAATAGATGTAATATTTTAAAAATTTTGTGTTTTCCGTATTCCAGATAGCAGTCCTTTCCCCTCGTCAATTTCACATGCTTTCCAGATTAACTTTAACAGTTTGTATATGGCCCTATGTGAACAGCAGACATCTGATCAAGCAACTCTCCTCTTGTATACATTGCTCCATCAGAATAGTAATATTAGAACATACATGTTGGCTCGCACAGATATGGAAAATCTTGTAAGTATCATATTAAACATGGTTTTATATTTTATAATATTTTGAAGAGTAATTTCTTTTCCCAAGAGGATATGTATATTTGCCTGGTTGCAAAGGTGATAGTTAAGAGGTTGATAGGGAGATGCCACCAGGCAAAGGCAGAGGTATGAGTTTTACAGTGTAGGAGACAGTGCACATAGAGATGGCGTCACAGTGCAGAGCAGGAGAGCACACAGCACAGCAAACTTCCCTGTCCTTTAGGTCCTTAACAGCCACCCACTGCCCATGACTCAGCCTGGATGAAGTCCTCCAAGAAGCATTGGCTGCCATTGTCAAGAAGATTTTTATACCCTCTTGGTTCCTTTCCGCTACTAAGTGCCTGCTCACTAAGTTCAAGTAGCTGGTCACAGTTGTCGCATATTCCTGATGAGTATGGCTAAAAGGAAGGGTGATTTTTCCACTCAGTTTCCCAAGTATCCTATCCCTTCAACAGGCTTTGACACTAAGGCTGTCTGAACTCAGTTCCTGAAGTGTTATAGTTATTTTAAGGTACCATTGCCAGATATCATATAAATGGACATTACCCTTTACTATGTGAGTGAAATTGGTTCCAAGTTTTTGCTCATAGACAAAAACTCCTATGGGCAATTATTGATTTCCATTATAACTAATGTGTAAACAAAAATGTTTCTATGAAAAGTAAGCTGCCTCACTAAGGTGTTGATGTCATGTTTGAAATACATAATTATAGATAACATTGGACTGTTCATGCATTAATAAAATTGTGAACATCTCTGAAATAGCTGGCAGCTTGCTGGTGGCAACAGGAATGTCCCCTCTGCACCAATTTTTATAGAGTGATAGCAGGATTCACCAGGGATTTGGTGGCCACTTTTTTTCAGCATTAAACATGAAAATAATGAGTAAACATGGAATATTAGAATTTATTTGAAGAGCATATTCTATGTCAGAGTGACACTAAGGACAAAAAAATGTGATGAAAGAACCCATCTGCGCACCAGCAATATGTGGAAAACATTGGCTTAAATAGCAAAATTGGGTGTGACAGTGTACTGCTCATGTGAGTAAAAGCTTGTAAAGAAAAGGCTTGCTTACTAATGGGTGAGTGAATATAAGCAGAGACAATTCTGAGCATGATGTAGCCTAAGGAAAATGATGGGAATAAACAGAAAGCCCATGACATCATCGGCTCTAGAAAGTTCCATGGTAAGGATGTTGGTACAAAAGATCATGCAGGGGAACAGTTGTCTGTATATGATGACTTAACACCAGTGAAAAGTTAAAAGGTTTTGTTTGGGGATTTTTGGGGGGGCTGGGGGTGGGGTGAGGTGGGGCTTGTATATTTGTTTTTGTTTTTAATGTCTTGCATAGATTACTTTTATAATGTTTTAACTGATGTCCTTCCCTTTCCTTGTTCATCTATAATTTGTTGAGTCTGTGATTAGAAAATATGTTACTGGTAGGAAATTCACTATGCTGATCTGATTTTGTTGTTAACAATTCTTTTATCCTACAATCTTTGCTGTTAAGAAGGTAATGCTTGATATATTGCAGTGTTTCTAAGAATACCTTATTGAGTAAGTTCCTGCTAGGCTGGAGGCCGAATCGCCTCTATTGAGTGTCAGGTGTTGACCATGAGCCTAAGTGGTCTCTGTAAACCCAGCCTTTACGTGGCGGCAGACCTTTGCAGAAGAGGATGCTTTTCTCTGCTGGTACTTTAGTTATACAAATGGAAAGTACTTTCAGTCACAGGCTGGTTTGTGAAATTAAAGCAAAGGGTACATGATAAAAGTATAGAGGTTTAAAACATTGGTTTTATAATAAAGTAATAGTAAATTAAAATTTTTATTCACTAGGTTTTACCAATTCTCGAGATTCTGTATCATGTGGAAGAAAGAAATTCACACCATGTCTATATGGCCCTTATAGTATTGTTGATCCTTACAGAAGATGATGGCTTCAATAGATCCATTCACGAAGTGGTAAGTTACCTTCACTTTAATCAGAGTTACAGAACAGACATGTCACTCCATAAAATTTACTACCCTTAGTACCCTACTTCCTTCTTTTCCTTCTGGTAGATATTTCTGCAAGTGCCTGACTTAGAAATGGTGTGCCTTTCTTCAGATTTATGAAGTGATGCTTTTTTATTTTTGAATAACTATTAGCTACTATTAAAAACTCTCTCAAAATAGTTTCTTTAGTAATTGATAGAAATGTTTTTGCTGCAGTGAGATCATTTTTCCTCTCCGTTTCCACTTTTTAGTTGTGGCAGAAATTATCAAACAGGTTTGCTCCTTTTATATAGAATAAGTGAAAGAATAGGGAAGAAGAAGAGGACTGAAAATTGTTTTGTAAAACAATGTAAAATAGTGTAGTATAATTTAACTCTTTAAATTTTAGTCCTGTTTGTGAGTTCCATTCCCAAACTGATTTTATCTTCCTCTTTGGTATTTTCTTTTTGTCAAAGTAATACATGTACATAGTTTTAAAACTTACACAGAAGTACTAGGTTTTAATGCAAACTAGCAGACCCCATGTCTACCCCATACCTGATTACCACTCTCCAAAGACAACTGCTGTCAGCTCTGTCCATGTTTCTAAATAACATGCTTATATTGTTATTTCTTGATTTTTCAGATTTAGAGATTAACTGCTGTCCCTCCTGCACATCTTGAGTGTTCCCTCTGGGTTCCTAGACCCCTTTCCAGAACAGAGACTTTTTCCTTCTTGCATCTTATTATCATTTTTGGTTAACTCAGCTTTTACATTATTATAATTTTGTTAACTATAATTCTGCCCTCAGATGGAGTGTATGATAATTGTATTTCCTTTCTTGTACATGTTTTAATTTTTCTGTAGCACATCATTGCCCTGTTTTATATTCATATACCAATCACTAATGCAACTCCCAACTTTAGCAGAACCGAGAACCCCCTCTAAAGCTATTAAAACATATTGCATATTTTCTCCGTTTCATTTTCGTCTTTGGCTCCTGTCTTAGTCCTCATTGGAGGCTTTCCTCAAATGTGTGGTGAATCTTGCTTATCTGTTTCTATTGAGGAGCATGCACTAGAACGTTGATTGCAAGTTCTGTGTGTGGGCAGGACATTTTCAACGTAATGTGCTCTACATATTCTATTTCTCTGGGTGTCCTTCTCGCTGTAGGCCTTTTGGGGTAATTGATCAATTTCTGAGAAGGGATTCTTCCAGTCTAGTGTGGGGGTCGACTGGGAGAATGGGGCTATAGGGGTCTCACTCTTCTTTGGGTACAGACACCTTCTTCTTCTTCAGTAGAGCTTTCATGTCGTCTTTACTCTTCTCTACTGTTCCTGTTGAAACTATTTTTGCCTCTTACGTAGTGCGACCATCATTTCAACTAAGGTTTAAGGGATCTTGACACTGTAGAAAGAGGATAAAACATACACATTTTTTTATTCTTTTATTTAGTAAAGTAGCATGAGAGAAAATATTTGCACTGACTTAGTTTTTTTTTTTAAAACTAGCATTTATCTTTCTTTTGATAAGAAGTTGAAAAACCAGTATGATTTTTAAAAACATTTAAAAATTGAAGTATAAAACAAAGTACACAAATTTTAAAGGTACAACTTAATGAGTTTCTATGTATGTATATATACCTGTATTATTACCACCCAGATCAAGTTATTGAACATTTCTAGCATAGTAGAAGACTCCCTTTTGCCCTATTCTGGTCAATATCCCACACCAAACTACATTTTGAATTCCCTCCTAATAGATTAGTTTTTGCTTCTCCTTGAATTATAGTTGTCACTGGGGGAAAATGGGTAAAGGATACATGGGATATCTCTGCATTTTTCTTAAAACTACAATTATTTCAAAATAAAAAGTATAATTTAAAACATTGGGGAGAAATTTGGAAAAATACTTTTCAAAAGAAGCTATGTAAGCACATGAAAAGTACATGAAAAATGCTTACTATTACTGGGCATTAGGAAATGAAATTAGGGTGTTCTCTTTTATTTTGGCTTCTTTCACTGAAAATAGTGTTGCTAAAATTCACCCATGTTACTATATCATTAGTTTGTTCTTTATTATTGCTATGTACTATTATTCCATTGTATGAATATGCCACAATATATTTATTCATTCCCTTCTTGGTGGATATTTGGCTTTTCTTTCCCCACTTTGGGGCTGTTTTTGCTAAAGCAGCTGTGCACATTTTTGAACGTGCATTTTTGTGGACATATGCACTCATCCTTTTGGGCATATACCTAGGAGTAGAATTGCTGGGTCATAAGACAAGTGTGTGTTTAGTTTTAAGGGATACAGGTAAAATTGAAGCTGTGTATACCCCACAAGTCAGCATTTCACTCCAGGGTTATCTAGGAAGACTCTTGCACATTTGCAGAGAGGACATGCTTATTAGTGGTCGTCTGCAGCACTGTTTATAATATTGAAAATGTGTGGAACATGCAAAGTAAAACAGTCAGGGTACCAGCTATATCAGAGCAAGAACGGGGAATGAAAATGGGGAAGGGTGCACAGTGGGGCTTCCCCTAGGTCTGTAATATTCTTTTCACTTCAACAGCAGCAAAAACAAAAGTAAAAGAAGTAACCACACAAAACTTTGAACCATATCTGACCAAAATATTAAGATTTGACATAATTTAACAGTGGATATACTTTTTATTATATTATTTTCTATACTTTTTTGTATCTTTATTATGTTTGGTAATTAAAACAATTTTAAGTTAGCACAGGGAAATTAAATTTTACTGACTGCCAAAACAGGGATGGGAAGATAGGGAAGGCATTAGATTCAGTTAACATTCAAGTCCATTCCATAAGGATTTCAGGATATTCTAGATGACATTCAGGTGTTTAAACAAATTGTTCTTTTTCTCTAGAGTCTAACTTTCGTGTTGATCTGTTTACTTTTATCCTTTTCCTTTTTATGTGTAATAGTAAAAATGAGTAAGTCAAGTGTTTTTACAAAGTTCTGTACATGGTATCATCCACTGTGGACCTAGCTGTCTGTGAAATATATTCTGGTATCTTATTCTGGTTAGAATTATCATTTCTTAATACCCAGTGATGCTGAGCATTTTTCATGTACTTTTCATGTGCTTATATATTTGCTTTTGTGAAGTATTTTCCAAGTTTTTCCCCATTGTTTTAAATTATACTTCTTATTTTGAAATAATTTTAGTTGTAAGAAAAATTCAGAGAGATCCCATGTACCTTTTACCTGTTTTCACTCAGTGACAGCTATAATTGCAAAACAGTAGTATAGTATCTCAACCAAGACATTGACTTTGAAATAGTCACGATTCAGAGCATTTCCATCACCATGGGGATGTCCCTCATGTTGCCTTGTTTAGCCATACCTCCTTTTTTAAAAATTGGATTTTTGTCTTACTATTGACTTGTAAGGCTTCTTTATATATTCTGAATCACATGGATTTTTTCCAGTCTGTAAATATAGTGAATTATATACTGATTAATTTTTGAATATTAAATCAACCTTGCATTCATGGGATAAACTGCGATTGGCCATGATGTAGTATCCTTTTATATATATTTTCATATACAATTTGGTTAAGTTTTGAGCTTTGGTACTTTGTGTATTTCAAGGTATTTGTACACTTCTTCTAAGGTATTGCATTCATTGTCATTAGTTGTTCATAATACATTCTTATTACCTTTTTATTAAACTTATTACCTTTTAATATCTGTAATGGCCATAGAGATGTTACCTCTCTCAATCTTCGTATTGGAATGTGTGTCTTTTCTCTCTTATTCTTCATCTGACTGGCTAGAGGTTTCTCTTCTCTTCTCCTTTCTTTTTTCCCTCTCCTTCTCCCTCCCTCCTTTTCTCCCTTTCTTCCTTCCCTCTGTTAAAATCTTTTCAAAGGACCAACTTTTGATTCCATTGAATTTTCTCAATTTTTAAAAATGTCATTAATGTCTGCTCTTTATTTCCTTTTTCTGCTTGCTTAAGCTTTACTTGTTCTTTATTTTTTTCAATTCTTTAGGTAGAAGCTTAGATCTTTGATTTTATATCTTTCTGCTTTTCTATTACAAGCAAAATGTATGAAAGCTAGTAAGATTGATAAATCCCTAGAAAGATGATCAAGAAAAAAAGCTACAAACATTTATTATTGAGAGTGCGAGTGCATAAGAGGAGATCAGGAAGGGTTCCACAGATATTTAAAAATCCTCAGAGGATACTATTGATACAAGTAATTTTATACCATAAGATTTAAATGTTACATGAAATGGACACATCCCCTCCCCCTCTAGAAAAAACTTAAGTAAAGCTCACAAAAGGAACAGAAAATCAAAATAATTGTTTATTTTAAAGAAATTGACTTTGTAATGTAAAATCATCCTAAATAGAAAATTGTAGGCACAGATGATTTTTTACCTATGAATTCTTCTGAAAATTGAAGGAAAAAAATAACACCAGTCTTATAGAAGCTCATCTAGATGGTAGAAAAAAGGGAAATCTTTCCAACTCATTTTAGGAGGCCAACATAATCTTGATACCAAATGTAACAAAATTTGAATAAGGAAAATTGCAGGCACGTGTCATTTATGCAAATAGACGGGAAAGTAGAAACAAAATATAAACTGAACCACAATATGTGAAATGATTACATGTCATAATCAAGGTGGATTTATTCAGGAATGAAAGGTTGGCTTAACATTTGGAAAACAATGAATGTAATTCATCATTTTAACAGAATAAAGGAGAACTGTCAAATGATAAATCTAAATAGATACCAAGAAAGTATTGTGTAAAATTCGGTCTCTTTATTCTTTAAAAAAAAATAAGCAAACAAAAAACAAAACTTAATGAATCAGGAGGAAAATTTCTTAATCTGATGAAGGGTATCTACCAAAAGAAGTAATAAACAACGGTGTTAAGCATCATATCTAATGATAAAATGTTAAAAGTCTTCATTCTGAGATCATGAACAAGTTAAGGATATCTGCTAACAATACTCTATTGAACATGTGATTGGAGGTCTATTCAGTGTATTATGGAAAGAAAAAGAACTAAAATACGTAATACTAGAAAGGAAATAAAATTTTTTCAGATGATATGATTGTTTAGATAGAAAATTCAAAGAAATCTATATATAAAATGTTAGAGTTAGTGAGTTTAGTAAGATTGGTGGGTGTAAGATCAATCTTAAAAAAATTGTATTTCTTGGCGTCCCTTGGTGGCGCAGTGGTTGAGATTCTGCCTGCCAATGCAGGGGACACGGGTTTGAGCCCTGGTCTGGGAAGATCCCACATGCCGCAGAGCAACTAGGCCCATGAGCCACAGTTTACTGAGCCTGCGCGTCTGGAGCCTGTGCTTCGCAACAAGAGAGGCCACAACAGTGAGAGGCCCGCGCACCGCGATGAAGAGTGGCCCCCACTTGCCGCAACTAGAGAAAGCCCTCGCACAGAAACGAAGACCCAACACAGCCATAAATAAATAAATAAATAAACCCAAAAGTGAAAAAAAAAAAATTGTATTTCTCATACCAGCAATAAGTTGAATATGGATTTTTTAAAAGATACCTTTTACAATAGCATCATAAAATATCAAATACCTTAGAATAAATGTGGTGAAAGACGTGTATGATCTCTACTTAGAAAATTCTAAAACATTGAGAAAGATTAAAGAAAATTGAAATAAATGTAGACTTTTATGTTAATGCATTAGAAATATTAGTATTGCAAGGATATCTTTACCCCTATATTGATATATATATTTAATGAAATTCCCCCCTTCGAAGTATTTTTCTTTTGAATGTGAGAGTGTAAATGTATGTGTAAATTCTACAATTTACTTAGAAGTGAAAAGGGCCAAGAATAGCTGAGATGCCCTTGTAGAAGAGGAACAAAGTAGGAGGACTTGATCTACTGGATATGAGAACTCTATATGTGAACACAGCTTGTTTCAAAGGTTGCCACAGAGAAAGGTCTTTTCATTAAATGGTAAGTTATCCATATGGGGAAAAAATGAGCTTGATCCCCTACTCACTCCATACACAAAAACCAATTTCTGATGAATTCTAGATGTTAATATAAGGAACAAAACAGTAAAGCTTCTGGAAGATAATGGAGGAGAATATCTTCATGGCCTGGGGACAAGGAAAGATTCTCAAACAGGCCTCAGCAAGCATTAGCAATAAAAGAAAAGATTAATAAACCAAACTAGATTAAAATTTATTTATCAAAAAATACTAGTAAGAGAATGAAAAATCAAGCCAGATAGTGGAAGAAGATATTGCTATATATATATATTACTCACAAATGGCTTATATTTAACATATATAATGAACGCCTACAAACCAGTAAGAAAAAGACACAGTAATAAAATGAACAACAGGCTTGAAGAAGCACTTCAAAAAGGACAGTATCTAAATGGTCAATAAACATATTAAAAAGTGTTTTAAAAACTTCATTTGTAATTAGGGAATTGCAGATTAAAGCCACAATGAGGTACCAGTATACACCTACCAGAATGACTAAAATTAAAAAGGATGATGATACCTAATATTGGGTAGGATGAGGAGCTGCTGGTGGGGTTTTAAATTGTTACAACTCCTTTGGTAAACTCACTGTCATTTTCTACCTAATTTGAACATATATATCCAAACACCCAGCAATTCTACTAGGTATATATGCAAAGAAGTGCATGTACATATATACCAAAAGACATGCAGAAGATTATATGTTACAGCAAAGTGTCATGATTATGCTAATTAGTCTTAAGATACTAGTTTCATTAAGAAATATATAAAAATCCCATAGCGCATAAAGCTTTTGAGCACTTGGGTACCATGCAAGTGTAATTGCTGATCATATGTAATTAAAGTAGAATAACTATCCTTCAAACCAGGTTGAACATGAAAAATAAAGTAAAATAATAAACAAGCTGAGAAATTTGAAATTTCTTATGTACTAATACAATCGAAAGTCTCTTTCATGTTGAATATATGTGTTCAACTTGTTCTAAATTGGTAAATTTTCATATTAAACCCAAATACTGTAATGTGCAAAATTACTACCTGCTTCACTTTCTATTTCTAATAAGAAAAAAAGTCACTTCTTGCATATCACTATTATTCTACTGATTGCTGTGGTATTCATATCAAATTTTCAATTGACAGATAGTGAATTATTCTAATTCATTCATACCTGTCATCATTACCATCAGCAACAATAGTCTATTGAAGGAGTTCAGCAAAGTATGGCCGGCAGGCCAGCTGCTTGTTTTTTGTAAATAAAACTTTATTGTAGAACAGCCACAACTATTTGTTAATGTTCTCTCCACAGCTGCTCTCAAGTGACAACAGTAGAGTCTAGTCATGGGTGACAGAGACTATATGGCCTGCAAGCCTAAAATATTTAGTATATTTAGTCTTTTAAGAAAGAAACTGCCAACTCTAAAGAGTATAGAAAAGACAAGTGCAAAAAGTAGCTGTTATCATTAATCTGACAGAGGAGGAGGAAGGAATTTAGAAATTTAAAGGAAGCTTCCCCATATACACCCAAAGCTGAGGGCCAGATCTCTGAGGAAGAGGACCTGGTTGTCCCAGGAATATGCAGTTTGCCAGTAGTGAAGAAACTTGTCAGAGGATGTGGGCCAAAGTGGAACTGTGAAGGTCACCTAGGTAAACATTACAAGGTCCGCCATGCTGATCTGTTGTTGGCTACTGCATGGAAAACACCACACTGAAGAAGGGAAGAAAGAGCTTTCCTCTTGCTCTGATGTTGAGGTGTCCTTCCAAATGTCCTCTATTGATAAAACTTAACATCAAGACAGCCAACAAAGGAGAAATGTCTACAGTGTTCAGCTTTGGTATCACAAAGCAGGACAAAGAAGAGTGGATTTCGAATTGAGAAGCAATACTGACACAAATGTAGTCACAAAGCTTATAAATCTAATATTGTAAAATGGAATAAAGCAAGATAGGAAAAAGAGTATGTCTGTCAATACCAAGTATTGCAGGAATGCAAGGATGGTTTCATATTAGAAAATATCTTAATGTAATTTATTAATTTAAGAGTAAAAAAACCATATAATCATCTCAACAGATGCAGGAAGAGCATTGGATAAAAGTCAGTACTTAGTTATGATTTTAAAAAACCTTAACAAAATAAGGGTAGAAAAGAAATTCCTTGTCTCAACAGAAAATATCTACCAAAACCTATAGTTAAGTATTATATTTGATTGGGGAATTTTAAAAGTCTTCCCTTGAAAGTCAGAACAAAGTGTGTATGCCCTTTATTACCACTTCTCCTTAATGTTGTACCAGAATTCGAAGCAGGTCCTTACGACTAGAACAAGCTATAAATGATTTAAAAATTAAAAAGAAAGGAAATCTAAATGACAGTATTTGCAGACGTTATGACTGACTACATAGAAAATTCAAGACTCTAATATTAGAACTGTTAGGAAAGTTGAACAAATTTTCTGGGTCAGAAATCAGTATACAAAATAAATACTATATCTGCATACCAGTAACAAAGGACTTCAAAATGTGATATAGAGATGCTACTTACAATGGCAATAAAACTACAGTGAAACCCAGGAATTAATCTAAAAGAAGTACAATATTTTAACGGCATAAATTACCTAAATGAAAGATATTAAATATAGCTTAATAAATGGAGAAAGATACCATGTTCACAGATGGGAAGACTCAGTGTCATAAAGTTGTTAATTTTGCCTCCAAATTAATCGCTATGTTCATCTGATCAGAATCTCAGCAGTTTTTTGTGAGACTTGAGAAGCTAATCCCGGAAATCGAAGGGAAAAGCGAAAAGCCTAGAAAGTTTTTGAAGCAATTCATTGTGGAGTTACTCACCCTACCAGATAGACTAGTTATAAAACTTTAGTACTTAAGATTGTGTTTTATTAACACGGGAATAGAAAATAAATAAATGGAAAAGAACTTAGTCCAGAAACTACACACTCAAATAGGGAAACATGAAGTGTGACAGAAGTAATAAATAAATTGTGCTGAGATTGAGAACATGGCTCATCCAAATGGAAAAAGTAAAATTAGATTATCTTGCCCCACATACAAAGAAGAATTCCACTTGGATTAATAAGACCTAGATGTGAAAAGCTGCATTTTAAAATCTTCAAAGAGAAATTAAAGGGTAATATTACTATGAACTTGAGACAGGAATTTCTTAAGCATAAAATGTATAAACCATGAATGAAAAGATTAATAAGTTTGACTACATTAAAATGAATGAATTTCATTAAAATGAAAATTTTCACTGTTAGAGCAAGTAAAAACAAGATGCAGACAGGAAGACAGGGTTAGCATGTTTATTTATTTTTAAAATAAATTTATTTTTTATTTATTTATTTTTGGCTGCGTTGGGTCTTTGTTGCTGTGCGCAGGCTTTCTCTAGTTGCAGTGAGCGGGGGCTACTCTTCGTTGTTGTGCGTGGGCTTCTCATTGCGGTGGCTTCTCTTGTTGCGGAGCACAGGCGCTAGGTGCGCAGACTTCAGTAGTTGTGGCACGCGGTCTCTAGAGCGCAGGCTCAGTAGTTGTGGCGCACGGGCATAGTTGCTCCGCGGCATGTGGGATCTTCCCGGACCAGGGCTCGAACCCATGTCCACTGCATTGGCGGGCGGATTCTTAACCACTGTGCCACCAGGGAAGTCCCAGCATTTTTAATTTATAAAGAATCCTTATAATCAGGTACAAAAACAAAGTATTGCTCGAATAATGGGCAAAGTAATAGAAAAACAATAAAAAACCTGAATGACCAGTAAGCATTATTATTTTATTATTTTTTTTTTTAAAGAAGTTTTTTGTTTCGTTTTGGCCGTGCTTCGAGGCCTGTGGGATCTTAGTTCACTGACCAGGGATTGAACCCCGGCCCTCAATCCAGGCGACTGGCAGTGAAAGTGCAGAGTCCTAACCGCTGGACTGCTGGGGAATTCCCCCAGTAAGCATTTTTAAAGGATGCTCAACCTGATGATTCTTAGGGATCATGCTAATTAAGATATATTCTGTACTCATCAGATTGGCAAAAATTACGAGATCTCATATATCAGGTGAGAATACAGAGAAAGAGGACTCTCACATACTGGTAGTGACAGTATAAACTGGTAGAACCACTTTTGAGAGGAATTTGGCCTCTCACATTCCTCAAATTACCTGCAGAAGTAAATACTCTACCTCTCAGCAATTCCATTTCCTGGTTTGAGTCCTAGGAAAAACTTTTCCATAGATTCACAAGAGCACATTTGAAGCAGTGTTCCTTGTAGGACTGTTTGTAGTGTTCAAAAATTGCAAGCACCTGATAACATAAATGAAATACTGCAGAGGAGCTAGGAGCTACAGTGAATGAAATAGAACTATATGTATTGACAATAATAAATTCAAAAATATTCATGGTAATGAAGTACCAAATTTAAGAGAGTGTTGTCAGAGGTTAGAGGGTCAGGGAGGAGTAGCTGGGGGACTTTAGGTGCTTCAAAAGCAAAAATATTAACATTTGCTAAAACTGGATGATGGATACAGTGGTGTTCTCTATACCAGGCTATTCAATTGAACTTTCTGTGTTGATAGAAATCTTCTGTAACTGCACTGTCTGATATGGCAGCACTTGAAATCTGGCCAGTGTGACTGAGGGATTGAATTTTTAATTTTATTAAATTTGAATTTAAATCCCCACTTGTGTCTGGTGCTGCTGTGTTGCTCTGTGCTTTTTAGTTAATACTGATCAAAACATACATTTTTTTTTTAAACATCTTTACTGGAGTATAATTGCTTTACAATAGTGTCTTAGTTTCTGCTGTATAACAAAGTGAGTCAGCTCTACGTATACATATATCCCCATATCCCCTCCCTCTTGTGTCTCCCCGCCACCATCCCTATCCCACCCCTCTAGGTGGTCACAAAGCAAGAAGCTGATCTCCCTGTGCTATGAGCTGCTTCCCACTAGCTATCTATTTTACACTTGGTAGTGTATATATGTCCATGACACTTTCTCACTTCGTCCCAGCTTCCCCTTCCCCTTCGCTGTGTCCTCAAGTCCATTCTCTATGTCTGTGTCTTTATTCCTGTCCCACTCCTAGGTTCTTCAGAACCATTTTTTTCTTTTTTTAGATTCCATGTATATGTGTTCGCATATGGTATTTGTTTTTCTCTTTCTGACTTACTCTACTCTGTATGACAGACTCTAGGTCCATCCACCTCACTAAAATAGCTCAATTTTGTTTCTTTTTATGGCTGAGTAATATTCCATTGTGTATACATGCCAGATCTTCTTTATCCATTCATCTGTCGATGGACACTTAGGTTGCTTCCAAGACATGGTTGTTGTAAATAGTGCTGCAATGAACATTGTGGTCCATGACTCTCTTTGAATTATGGTTTCCTCAGGGTATATGCCCAGTAGTGGGATTGCTGGGTCATATGGTAGTACTATTTTTAGTTTTTTAAGGAACCTCCATACTGTTCTCCATAGTGGCTGTATCAATTTACATTCCCACCAACAGTGCAAGAGGGTTCCCTTTTCTCCACACCCTCTCCAGCATTTATTGTTTGTAGATTTTTTGATGATGGCCATTCTGACTGGTGTGAGGTGATACCTCATTGTAGTTTTGATTTGCATTTCTCTAATGATTCGTGATGTTGAGCATCCTTTCATGTGTTTGTTGACAATCTGTATATCTTCTTTGGAGAAATGTCTGTTTAGGTCTTCTGCCCATTTTTGGATTGGGTTGTTTGTTTTTTTGATATTGAGCTACATGAGCTGCTTGTAAATTTTGGAGATTAATCCTTTGTCAGTTGCTTCATTTGCAAATATTTTCTCCCATTCTAAGGGTTGTCTTTTCATCTTGCTTATGGTTTCCTTTGCTGTGCAAAAGCTTTTAAGTTTAATTAAGTCCCATTTATTTTTTTTTTGTTTTTATTTCCATTTCTCTAGGAGGTGGGTCAAAATGGATCTTGCTGTGATTTATGCCATAGAATGTTCTGCCTATGTTTTCCTCTAAGAGTTTTATCGTGTCTAGCCTTACATTTAGGTCTTTAATCCATTTTGAGTTTATTTTTGTATACGGTGTTAGGGAGTGTTCTAATTTCATTCTTTTACGTGTAGCTGTCGAGTTTTCCCAGCACCACTTATTGAAGGGGCTGTCTTTTCTCCATTGTATATTCTTGTCTCCTTTATCAAAGATAAGGTGACCATATGTGCGTGGGTTTATCTCTGGGCTTTCTATCCTGTTCCATTGATCTATATTTCTGTTTTTGTGCCCGTACCATACTGTCTTGATTACTGTAGCTTTGTAGTATAGTCTGAAGTCAGGGAGCCTGATTTCTCCAGCTCCATTTTTCTTTCTCAAGATTGCTGTGACTATTAGGGGTCTTTTGTGTTTCCATACAAATTGTGAAATTTTTTGTTCTAGTTCTGTGAAAAATGCCATTGGTAGTTTGGTATGGATTGCATTGCATCTGTAGATTACCTTGGGTAGTATAGTCATTTTCACAGTGTTGATTCTTCCAATCCAAGAACATGGTATTTCTCTCCATCTGTTTGTATCATCTTTAATTTCCTTCACCAGTGTTTTATAGTTTTCTGCATACAGGTCTTTTGTATCCTTAGGTAGGTTTATTTCTAGGTATTTTATTCTTTTTGTTGCAGTGGTAAATGGGAGTGTTTCCTTAATTTCTCTTTCAGATTTTTCATCATTAGTGTATAGGAATGCAAGCGATTTCATTGGCTAGCTCTAGTAGTTTTCTGGTAGCATCTTTAGGATTCTCTATGTTTAGTATCATGCCATCTGCAAACAGTGACAGTTTTACTTCTTCTTTTCCAATTTGGATTCCTTTTGTTTCTTTATCTTCTCTGATTGCTGTGGCTAAAACATCCAAAACTATGCTGAATAATAGTGGTAAGAGTGAGCAACCTTGTCGTGTTCCTGATCTTAGTGGAAATGGTTTCAGGTTTTCACCTTTGAGAATGATGTTGGCTGTGGGTTTGTCATTCATGGCCTCTATTTTGTTGAGGTAAGTTTCCTCTATGCCCACTTTCTGAAGGGTTTTTATCATAAATGGGTGTTGAATTTTATCAAAAGATTTTTCTACGTCTATTGAGATGATCATATGGTTTTTATCCTTCAATTTGTTAACATGGTGTATCACATTGATTGATTTGCGTATATTGAAGAATCCTTGCATTCCTGGGATAAACCCCACTTGATCATGGTGTATGATCCTTTTAATGTGCTATTGGATTCTGTTTGCTAGTATTTTGTTGAGGATTTTTGCATCTATATTGATCAGTGACATTGGCCTGTAGTTTTCTTTTTTTGTGACATCTTAGTCTGTTATCAGGGTGATGGTGGCCTCGTAGAATGAGTTTGGGAGTGTTTCTCCCTCTGCTATATTTTGGAAGAGTTTGAGAAGGATAGGTGTTAGCTCTTCTCTAAATGTTTGATAGAATTCGCTTGTGTAGCCATCTGGTCCTGGGCTTTTGTTTGTTGGAAGATTTTTAATCACAATTTCAATTTCAGTGCTTGTGATTGGTCTATTTATTTTTTCTGTTTCTTCCTGGTTCAGTCTTGGAAGGTTGTGTTTTTCTAAGAATTTGTCCATTTCTTCCAGGTTTTCCATTTTATTGGCATATAGTTGCTTCTAGTAGTCCTTCATGATCCTTTGTATTTCTGCAGTGTCAGTTGTTACTTCTCCTTTTTCATTTCTAATTCTGTTGGTTTGTCTTTTCCCTTTTTTTCTTGTTGAGCCTGGCAATGTTTTATCAATTTTGTTTATCTTCTCGATGAATCAGCTTTTAGTTTTATTGATCTTCGCTATTGTTTCCTTCATTTCTTTTTCATTTATTTGTGATCTGATCTTTATGATTTTTTTCCTTCTGCTAACTTTGAGGGTTTTTTGTTCTTCTTTCTCTAATTGCTTTAGGTGTAAGTTTAGGTTGTTTACTTGAGATGTTTCTTGTTTCTTGAGGTAGGATTGTATTGCTATAAACTTCCCTCTTAGAACTGCTTTTGTTGCATCCCATAGGTTTTGGGTCATTGTGTTTTCATTGTCATTTGTTTCTAGGTATTTTTTGATTTCCTCTTTGATCTCTTCAGTGATCTCTTGGTTATTTAGTAGTGTATTGTTTAGCCTCCATACATATCTTTTTAAAAGGAGGTGCTCAATGGCTTAGTAATTCTGCTTCCTAACAAACTCTTGCCGAAGTGCTTGTGAAGTCACTAAGTACCACACACTGGGTAACGTATAACAGGGATTTTACAGATATTTTTGTTTTCAAAATCTGTGTAATTCCTGACTTTAGGTAATTAATGGCCAGATACTACAAGTATGGAGAGTAAGGACTCCCTGGTTTCTGAGTTTAATGTAGTGAGATTTTGGATAATGAGGGTAAGGATCTATATTGTAACACTGATTTTAATAGGGAAAAACCTGGAAATAACCTAAATTTCCGTAATAGAAGAGTGGATAAAAAAATGTGACCTGTTGACACAAGACTGTACCGTGCTTGGATGGAATGAATTAGAGGTGATTTTCAGCTATTTAACTGTCATGGCATCAAAATCATCCAGTAAAAATGGCTGTTGTCCATATAGTCCTTTGTCCTCTGCTGTACCTTAATTGCCAAACCATGAGGAGGTCCTGGAGGAGTGGCTTAGGGCAGCACCTATTTACTAACTAGTATAGAAGCAGTTCATTAAAAAAACAACTAGTACTGTTAGACCTTGGCGTATGTGGTAAACATAATTCTTCTTATATATATATATATCAATATAGAGGAGTTGCAAAGACGTATTGAGGGAAAAAATTAGGATGCAAACAAATACTTAAGTGTATCAGTTTACTAGTGCTGCCATAACACACTGGGTGGCTTAAAACAACAGAAATTGCTTGTTACCGTTGTGGAGACTAGAAGTCCAAAAGCAAGGTGTCGGCAGGACCATACTCTCTCTGAAGGATGTAGGGGAGTGATTCCTTGCCTCTTTCTCGCCTCTGGTCGTCATTCCTTGGTGTTCTTTGGCTTACAGCTGCAACCAGCCTCTGCATTGGTCTCACATGGCCTTTTCTCATGTACCTGTCTGTCTCTCCTCCTTCTCTTATAAGAACACCAGTCATATAGGATTTAGGGCCCACCCTAATCCAGTGTAATGTCATCTTAACTTGATTGTGTCTACAAAGACCCTATTTCCAAATAAGGTCACATTCACAGGTTTTGGGTGACATGAATTTGGAGGACACTATTCAACCTGATACAGTATAATACTGTTTATGTAAAGTAGAAAATATACAAAGGAATGCTGGTTTTTGGTTGTGTGTGTGTGTTTGTGTGTATACATACAAAGTATTTGAAATGGACGGGAAAGATATATACTGAACTCAAGATAGTGGTTGTCCCTCTTTGGGGGAGTAAAATGAGATTTTCATCTTAAAAAATAAAACATTAACATTAACGTTAAATGTTAATGTTAAAATGTTAATGTCATTTGTGGGAGTATGGAAGTTCATTATTCTTTGTGCTTTTCTATATATATTTAATTTTTTAAAGAGTTGATATTATATAATATGTTACTGTATAATATTCTAGCCTTTGTAACATATGGAAGAGATATATTCAATAAAAACAAATCCTATGGGGGGAAGAAGCTGAAAAGAAGACCTAGAACCACAAACAATTCTCATATACTTTTTGAAAAGGAAGATATTTTCAAATCCTTGAGGAGTTCCCTTCTACGTGTTTGAGTTATTTTGGTGTAAAATGTTAAATGTATATAATGTGTAATCAAGATGATAACAGTCTACAGCTATTAAACTGTATGGATGTTGAATGCAAGAGATGAGGAATTGTTTTTATAAGAACCAAATAAATAGGTCAAGAACTACAGCCAGGTTACCAATAAAATTTTCTGTATGCTGCCTAGTATGCATTAATGTCTCCTGGGAAGCTGTGTGAGCTCTATAGCTAGTTGTTTTTAATTTTTCTTAAACACTACCAGAATTTCCAGATAATGACTTATTTTTCACAGGAAGAAAAGACAAACCTTTATGTAAATGCCAGATTGGATTTCTGATTTTCATAGTAGCATCATAAGTTTACTATGTGGATACTCATTAAATATTTGTTGAATGTTAAATGAATAAGACTACTTTTATTCAAAACACTTCTTCCATCCAGTTACATAGTAGACACACACAAGTAAACGTTAAGAACCAATGACCTTGGTTTCAAATAAGGTGGCTTATGATAATTTATTTCTAAACACAGGAGCCAAGAGAGAGGAGAAACCAAACTATGCTCAAGTGTGTGTATGCTCAAGTGTGACCTTTTGAAAGACAGAGACTCCTCTCACTAGTAAAGTTGCCTAATGAGTGTCCTGGGTTAGTATTCCCTTGGAGACTTAGAGCAGTGGCCTTAACCTTGTTGGTCTTTACACTTAAAAATAGTTTAGGACACCAAATAATGACTTTATGTGTATTATTGTTCTCTACATTTACTGTATTGGAAATTAAAACTGACATATTTTTAAAATATTTGATTAGTTCATTTAGAAATAATTATTATGATAATAAACCCCATTACATGTTAGCATCAGTAACATATTTTTATGAAAGTAACTATTTTCCACAAACAAAAGTTTAGCAAGAAAGTGGCATTGTTTAACATTTTTGCCTTAGATTCTCATGTCTCCTTCTGTATTAAATTTGTTGTGCTATTAGACATGTTATGTAGCCTCTGGAAAGCTGAACTATACACTCACGAGAGAATGAGAGTGGAAAGTAATGTCTTGGTATTATTGTGAAAATAGTTTTGACCTTGAGAATGCTCCAGAAATGTCTCAGGGACCCCTAGAGGTCCCAGGACCACATTTTGAGAACTGCAGCCTTAGAGAGCAAATCAGAGGGACTGAGCATTGCATCATTCCTTTATAAAGATTCAACTGGCAAATCTCATTGTTCTGAGTATTTTCAGCTACTATCATTTGTTTTACACATAGGCTGTCTCTTCTAGTTGATTAAGGTCGTTATTAGTCATGAATAAATGGAAATGCTTAAAGTGTTACATTTTCTACTTCGCAAACAGTACTCAACTACCATGTATTGGGCATTTGTACATGCCATCCTCCGAGTGGAGCCTCCGGCACAGGTCAGGGTTGTATTATTTGTAATGGCGGATTCTAGGTGACATGGGTCTCTTGTCAAAGAGTTGAACTGCGTAAAAACCTGTTGTGGAGGCACTTATGGGCACTTACATGAAGTTGAAGACAGTATTTCTTTACTTTTTAATGCTTATCTGCTTCCATGCCCCCTTTCTCATTTTTAATATTGTTTGGAATTTGCAGGGAGGCAGACTTAGCAGAGAAATATTTATTTTATCTTAGCAAAGAATTAAGGTCAACCATATTATTTAGATTTAATTATATTTTCCTCATTTCATGAATTATAATTGTGGGTTTTGGGGGGGGGGGGTTGTTGTTGTTTAGTAGTCCATATTTTCCTTCCTTGACTTTATCTGGCTGTTATTGTTTTGTTGTTGTCATTACGGTGGTGAGGAGGGGCAGCTAAGCACTTACATGTGTGGTGGTTTGTTTTTTCCCCAGACATAGTACATGGGGGGTTCATGCTGAGTCTTTGCATACTTAAAAGTCTTCACTTTTCTGTATCCTTGTGTGGTAGCTTCTCTAGATATAGAATTCTAGAATGATAATCTATTCCTCAAAAATTTGTAGACATTGTTCTGTTGTTCTTCAGATATATAGTGTTCAAGATGAGAAATCTTATGTTAGTCTACCTTTCTTTCTTTTGGTGATAACATGTTTCTTCTCTCTAGAAGCCAATAGATTTTGGCATGTTTCTTCTGTCTAGAAGCCAATGGATTTTCTCATATACTGTTGATTCAGAAATCTTATCAGACTAAATTTTGATTTTTTTTCAATATTTTTGCTTAAAGTGTTGCAAGTTTCTCTTTCCCTCAAAGAAATTTTCTGTTACTAATTTTTCTTTTTAAAAAAAATTTTTTTTAATAAATTTATTTATTTTATTTATTTATTATTTTTGGCTGTGTTGGGTCTTCGTTGCTGCATGCAGGCTTTCTCTAGTTGGCGGTGAGTGTGGGCTCCTCTTTGTTGCAGTGTGCAGGCTTCTCACTGCGGTGGCTTCTCTTGTTGCGGAGCATGGGCTCTCGGTGCGTGGCCTTCAGTAGTTGTGGCTCATGGGCTCTAGAGCGCAGCCTCAGTAGTTGTGGCTCACAGGCCTAGGTGCTCTGTGGCATGTGGGATCTTCCCGGACCAGGGCTCGAACCAGTGTCCCCTGCATTGGCAGGCGGATTCTTAACCACTGTGCCACCAGGGAAGCCCTATTACTAATTTTTCTCTTTTGCTTCTACAGTTCTCCCTTGGTATCGGCGGGAGGTTGGTTCCAGGACCCGCCGTGGATACCCAAACCCACAGATTGTCAAGTCCCATAGTTGGCCCTCGGTATCTGCGGATGCAACCTGCGGATACGGAGGGCTGACTGTATACTTACTGAAAAAAATATCCACATATAAATGGACCCATGCAGTTCAAACCCATGTTGTTCAAGGGTCGATTTTAGTCTATTCCTTCTGGAACTCTTATTAGGTATATACTGAATCTCCACTTTTCTCTTATATTTTGTCTTTTTGCCTTATACTGCTGTTGTCTGAGGGAACGTCTCAGTTTTGTGTTTCACATCCCAAGTTCTATTTTCCATAGCGCCCATTCTGCTAATTTCTCTCTCTTTTCTTTTTTTAAAAAATTTTATTTTATTTATTTGTCTGCGTTGGGTCTTCGTTGCTGCACACGGGCTTTCTCTAGTTGTGGCGAGTGGGAGTTACTCTTCGTTGCGGTACATGGGCTTCTCATTTCAGTGGCTTCTCTTGTTGTGGAGCATGGGCTCTAGGCACATGGGCTTCAGTAATTGCGGCACACGGGGTCAGTAGTTGTGGGTCACGGGCTCTAGAGCGCAGGCTCAGTAGTTGTGGCGCCCGGGCTTAGTTGCTCCACAGCATGTGGGATCTTCCTGGACCAGGGCTCGAACCCGTGTCCCCTGCATTGGCAGGCGGATTCTTAACCACTGCGCCACCAGAGAAGCCCTCCTCTCTCTCTTTTAAGTCTCAGTCATCATATTTTTAATCTTCAGTAGCCTTTCTTCATTCTGTGATTCTCATTTTTCATAGTAGCCTGTTCTTATTTTATGGATACAGTATTCTGTCAACTCTCACCAAAGATACTAATTAGAATTTCAAAAACTTTTCCCTAGCCTCTTAAATTATCTTTGTTTAATTGGGGGTCTGTTTGTTCTGCTTGTTTAGTTTCACATTTATTCATTTTCTTATTATTTGTTTATTTAATAAACTTTTAATTATGAACACATTAAATGTAAACATAATTGGAAAAAATAGTATAATGAATCCCCATGGATTCATCAACATTCTTCTGTTCTCATTTCATCTACCCACCCCACCCCCTCTGCCTTTTATATTTTGGCTAAAATCTATTTTTTTAATCTTGTAAATCATATATATATATATAAAATTTCATTTGTGGATATTTAAGCATGTCACTTTGATAAATATAGGCATAAAAAAATAAACATAATACCATTATCACATCCAACAAAACCAACGATATTTTATTTTATTTTATTTATTTTTTTAAATAAATTTATTTTATTTATTTATTTTTGGCTGCATTATGTCTTTGTTGCTGTGCAGGCTTTCCCTAGTTTCGACGAGCAGGGGCTACTCTTCGTTGCGGTGCCCGCGGCCTTCTCATTGCGGTGGCTTCTTGTGTTGCAGAGCACGGGCTCTAGGTGCGCGGGCTTCAGTAGTTATGGCACGTGGGCTCAGCATTTGTGGCTCGCGGGCTCTAGAGCACAGGCTCAGTAATTGTGGCTCACGGGCTCTAGAGTGCAGGCTCAGTAGTTGTGGCGCACAGGCTTAGTTCCTCCGCGGCATGTGGGATCTTCCCAGACCAGGGATTGAACCTGTGTCCCCTGCATTGGCAGGCAGATTCTTAACCACTGCGCCACCAGGGAAGCCCAACAATATTTTTTAAATACCTACTAATATTTAGTTTTCTCTCAATTATCTTTAAAATGTCTTCCTTGAGTTGGTTGGTTTGAATGAGTTTCCAAAGCATTTAGTTCTTGACTATTATCTGTAACAGTCTCTTCCTCTCCCACCTTATTACACCATTTATTTTTTGTAGAAACTGACTTATTTGTTTAGTAGAATTTCATACATTTGGCTTTGGCTGATTATATCATTGTGTTATTTATCATGTTCTTCTGTCCTCTGTATTTCATATATGCTGGCAATTAGAACAGAGGCTTGATTAGATTCACCATATCTTTTTCAGTGTTGGATTTCTCTACTTTTTGGTGGCTTCTTGTCCATTCATAGTTATAAATGAAAGTCTAGATTCACTTATTTTAAAAGGTGGTGAGACCCCCTTTGGAAGGTGTGAATGATGGAGGTCTCCTGTGCTCTACAGGGGGGCTTATCTTCTCAGTGGAGAGGGCGGGAATCAGCCAGAAGTCTTGTCCTTTTTCAGGCATGGATGGAAAGAATGTGGCTCATTGGCTTCATGCGTCAAGGAGAAAAGAAGTAGGGTGACCTCGATGGAAGAGAACGAGGAGTTCTGGTGCCAGATGAGCCTGTTGGTTTTTGTGCATTTTGCCTCCTTCTTTGTGGCAACCCAGCCTTGGCTGCTGTGCTGCCCAGTTTTTCTGTCTCTGATGCCCATGTTACAAGTCTGTGGAACTCGCCAACTGAAGCTAGACAGTTTTTGCTTACCAAGGCCTGGAGGTGAACACCAGAGCTGGAGCAGAGCATGGGCGCATCTCTTCTTGAAGATCTTGGCTTATTTGCATTCTTGGCCCCTCCTTGACCCAAGGGTAGAGATTTTCTGTGGTTGTTACGATAGCTCCATTTTTTCAAGAGACTCCTCGGTTTTCTTATTTTTGCTTTCAAACTACTGACCTCTGATGGTTTTTCTGTCAGACATGTTCTATGTGCCATACCTTTTAAAATATAGCTCCTTTTTGTCTACTAATGATAGCATCGTCTGTTTTTTTTTTCTTTTATATTTAAGAAGGAAGAAGAAGAAAAATACATCAGCACAGTTTCACTATCTTGAACTGAAATTCTCACAGTTTACTTTTATATACTGTTTAACTCACCTTCAGAGCAAAGCCACAGCTTGTCAGAAATTGTAGACATGGATAATCCCTTTTTCCCTAAAGCAATCATATTTACTTAAACTTTTCTTCCCTATTACAGATGTTAAAAAATATTACTTGGTATTCAGAACGGGTTTTAACTGAAATTTCACTGGGGAGTCTCCTGATACTGGTTGTAATAAGAACTATTCAGTACAACATGACAAGGACACGAGTAAGTATTCCGTAGCTATTTTTCTACCTTTATACATACAGTACGATGAAGACTATAGTTTAAAGCAATCTCAATATTTAGAGTGCTAACGTTCTCATGGAATATGGTGGAAAAATATAGACCAACATATAGTTACTGTATTATGATCCTAAGGTAATGTTTAAAGTGTCTGCTTCTTAATATTTCATAGGTGGTATGATCAGAGATATTTTACATGTAATAGAAAATAAGCAGTGGAGCACATTTAGGTAAAAGATGTTGTATGTCTTTGCTGGACTGATAAAACTGATTTACCTTTTAAAAGTAGCAACAGCAAACTGTAAGAAGATACAAGCACAAGAAAATATGAATTCAGATGGGAAAGAAATGGAGAAAAAGAGAATACTTTAAAGAGTAAAAGGAAAATTTCAACTAGATTGTATTTGCTATGCCTGGGAGCAAATTTCAGTTCCAGTCACTAGAGAAGCAATGTACAGAATTCATAGCTTAGAGAAGTGGTCAAATTTACTGCACCATTTTCAGTTATGCCCCTCTGGGAAGCTAACATAGATTAGCCTTTCCACAGTCTTTTATCTGAAACTCTTGGAGCCACATATGTTTTAGCACGGAGAATTTTTTGATTTTAGGAAGATAATTATAGTTTGTGTGCTACACTATACGTAACCATGAGGTTCTGGAGCCGCGCACTGTAACTAAACATTAATATTTCTGCAGCAAAATAGTTCAGTATTCTCCAGGGTGGGCTTAATGAAGACCATAAATAGCATCATTATCTTTTGAGCCAGATGTTGGTTCCAAACTAGCGGTGAAAAAACTTTGGATTTTCAGTGCTTTATGGATTTTGGAATTAGAGAAAACAGACTGTGGATCTGCACTTTCTAAAATCAGTGACAATTGAGTTTACATTTGCTTCTAGTTAACCTTGCTTAAAATGTCGAAAAGACTCGATGTATGTTTTAAACTTGCTGTTTTCTGACAGGACAAGTACCTTCACACAAAT
Organism: Balaenoptera physalus; assembly: GCF_965194825.1. Classification (NCBI taxonomy): domain Eukaryota; kingdom Metazoa; phylum Chordata; class Mammalia; order Artiodactyla; family Balaenopteridae; genus Balaenoptera; species Balaenoptera physalus. The sequence continues at coordinate 25,209,578 of NC_138897.1, forward strand.
TGTTTGGCAGCTTTAGCAAATATGTCGGCACAGTTTCGTTCTCTCCATCAGTATGCTGCCCAGAGGATCATCAGGTAAATATGAGCTTTAAAAGAAATGCTGATTTTTGCCTTTTAGCTGGCCTATTGAAAAGGATACTGTGGTGGTCCCTTTTAAAATGCTATCTGCAAGGAATATCACATTTTCCTACTTATTTTTTATCACCTTCTTGTCTGGCTGAAAATACCTTGTTCTGCTTTGTTTTCTAACCCAAGGTTTTCTATCAAAGTTAATTGTATTTGCTTTCAACCTTTTTATAAAATCTAGTTTTAAGATTTGTGTGTTAGCCTTTTACAGCAGAGCAGGTCTATGTCTTAGTAATGCAAACTAAATCTTAATTCACTTATTTGCTGAGCATTTTATAGAGCATCACTCTACCCTTTTCAAAAGCAGTTATCTGTTTTAGAGAATTCTTTCCATGGCAGTTAACCGTTGTATTAGTTTCCCAATGCTGCTGTAACAAATTACCACAAATTAATGGCTTAAAGCAACACAAATTTATTATACAATTCTGTAGGTTAGAAGTTCAGCAGGGGTCTTACCAGGCTAGAATCAAGATGTCAGTAGGGCTGCATTCCCTTCTGGAGGCTCTAGAGGAGAGTCTCTTTCCTTGCCTTTTCCAGCTGCTAGAAGCTGCCCGCATTCCTTGGCTCATGGCCCCTTCCTTTCCTTTCAAAGCCAGCAACAGTGGGTTGTTGAGTTCTCCTCACGTCTTATCACTCTGACTTCCTCTTCTACTGTGAGGATCCTTGTGAATGCCTTGGCCCTACCTGAGTAATCCAGGATGATCTACGCATTTCAAGGTCCTTAGCTGAATCACAACCACAGCAGAGTCCCGTCTGCCATGTAAGGTAACATATTCATAGGTTCATGGAAGTGAGGATGTGGATATTTTGGGGGAGCCATTATTCTGCCTGTCAGAACATCACCAGAAACTGCCGTCCCTTACCTGTTCTTTGCCAAAGGCACACACAATCTTTAAGGTTAGGAAAGCTAATTAACAAATGAATGAATGACTGTCATTTGCAGGATTTAACAACTATGGTTACTTTCTGGTCTTCAGGTGAGCGCTCAGTATTGCCCTAGCAGCTCTCAAGTAGAACATTCTTTATGTAGTCAGTGACATTAGATCGTTTCTTTTAATTCTTGCTTTTGGGGCAATGCAGCTCTGATAATTAGTTGTTGTCTTCCAGCCATTGGTGGTTATCACAGCTCCATATCACTTTTAAACTCTGATCTCACTTTCCATCCTTTGGTTAGAGACATTTATTGACCTGGGCTCATTTTTAACAATCAGTTAGAATTAACTTACGTTCTTAGTCTGTTTATTTATCCTCAGAATTTAGCACAGGATATTTTCCTTTGACTCACTGTTTACTTTAATCATATATGATTTTGGATTTGTTTGTTTATTTGTTTGTACTTGAGAGATTGTCCAGTTGACTGACTTTGGACTAACTCGGACTTCATGATTGAAAGTAAACATGGTGTCTCCTCATACCTCAGATTCCTCCAGGTGTTCTGAAGAGCCTTTAGTTTCTAAAAATTGACCTTTGTCACCATGCTTTATTTCAGCGTGACAGATGTAATGATATCTGTGCTGCTTCATGTTCTATTTTTCTTTGTGTGTATGTGGAGTTTTATAATGGTTTTAGGAAGATTTCATAACAAAATTTTCCTCAACTGATATATAAACATTTGGACTGTTCAATATGAAAATGCCAGATGAACTGGTTCAGAATTTAAGTTCTGATAAAATGATTCAAGTAAGATTAAATAAAAATTTTCTAGGTGTCAGAGTTGGAAAAAATGCAAATAAAGCATTGTGCCCAATTTTCTGTGATGACTGAAGTAGAAAACCAATAGTATTTGGAGAAATAAGAAATGTGATTTGGATTTGTGATTTGAGACTATTTAGATCAAGTTTATCATCATTAAGGAATAATGCTTTACTTCAATTTTATTGGAGCTTTTTTTTTTTTAATACATTTATTTATTTATTTATTTTTGGCTGTGTTGGGTCTTCGTTTCTGTGCGTGGGCTTCCTCTCGTTGCGGCGAGCAGGGGCCACTCTTCATCGCGGTGTGCGGGCCTCTCACTATCGTGGCCTCTCTTGTTGCGGAGCACAGGCTCCAGACGCGCTCAGTAGTTGTGGCTCACGGGCCCAGTTGCTCTGCGGCATGTGGGATCTTCCCAGACCAGGCCTCGAACCCGTGTCCCCTACATTGGCAGGTGGATTCTCAACCACTGCACCACCAGGGAAGCCCTATTGGAGCTTTATTTAGCATTTAGTGAGGAACTGTGTTATGCAGTGCAGGGGATATCAAAATTAGTTATAAAAATTCCTACCCTTACATAGCTTGTAATTCAATAGCCGAGATAAGGCAAAGACCAACATATGTCATACCTAGCAGAATGTAGTAAATATTAGAATGAAAGAAAAATTCCTGTGGTGAGGGCAAGTGGTTGGTTCAGAGAATGGTGAGGTCACATCTCATTGAGAAATCAGGCAAGGTGAGTAGAGAGAGACGGCTCTAGAGACTGGCCTGACAGGGGAAAGCATCAACCAAACAAACCAAAACAAAACAAGAGGGGGTGTGGTGAGAGAGCATGGTTTATATTTAGAAAATAACCAGTCCATTCAGTTGGCATGTTGTGGACCAGTACAGGGATTATAGGAGAGAAGCCTGAAAGAACCAGCTGGGGCCTCCTTGTGGAGGGGCTAAGCTGTTAGATCTACAGTTTAGGATAATGGAAAGAATAGAAAGAAAAGAAGGTGTCACCTTTTCTACCGACAAAAAAGATGTCAGTGAATGAGTTGTAAATGGATTTGAAAAGAAATACTTTAATGTAAATGCCTGGAGTTACCAGCTTCAGCAGATGATATTGGTCTGTTGTTTGTCACACTGAGGGCCGTGCAGTTCGCAAAGTTCCCCAGTACTGCTGGTGCTTCTGGTCCAAGCGCCACAGTGGAGTAGCCAGTGTGGACCAGAGCATCGCATCATGCAGGAGGGAGCTTGTTAGAAATGCAGAGCGTTGGCCTGGTTTCAGATCCGCTGAATCAGAATCTTCCATTTTAACAAGATCCCTGAAAGATTTGTACATGCATTAAAGTTGAGAAAGTACTTTGAGTTTGGGCCTGGAAATCAAGATTAATAAACACTTAGAAAACACTCGTGTTGAATTGGAAGTGGGGACCCGCGTTTTTGTATCGTGAGGAAACTCATTTTCTACTAAATGTTTGTGTTTAGGGTATAAAATTGTAAAGTATAATAAGGAATGCATAACCAAAAACTGTTTAGATACACAGAAGATTTATTATAGCAGCACAACTCAAGATTCACCAGATGCTCTAGTAACTCCTTCAAATGAGAAGTAATTAGTTTTCATATACACGGTTTTCTAAATCCTTTTTTAGGAAGAGACTACACAATTTTGTAGCTGTCATTTGCAAAACTTAGAGGAGCCAATATTTCATGTGATCTTCAACAAAATGCAAAACAGAGTAACATGTTTCATTGCTGTGCAAGTAGGATGTGAATAAAGCTTTAAAAAGTCTTCTTAGTTGGACATAAATGTATGGAATGATTTCATATGGTGTCTAAGCTGTTGTTTCATATTAAATGACACTGTGTCTTCCACAAACTCTTGGTATTCTAGAAAAATCACAGACATACGTGATATAGGTTTTGCTCACCTATGAAAATTTTTGAATATGCTGTAAGCATGGATATTTGATATGATCATTATTTGGGATTATAGGGCTATTAATTCAGTTAAAACATTTATGTGGAGTAGATTATATGCAAGGGATTGTTGTGAGTTACAAATATATCATCACTTACTTCCTGCCCTTAAGACTTTCCCTATTGCTTGTTTTACCCTCCCCCCCCCACACCCCCCTCACTGGCTCCTTCCTCTGGCTCCTCCTTCACCTTTGGCTTAACAGGTACTTATACTTTTCTCCAGTATTTCATCCTAGATTGTTTTTCTCATCTTTGCTCATTTTCCTTGCTAGTTCATATCTATGCCTGTAACTTCACCTACTCTACAAGAGCACAGACCTGAGTTTGGGATCCCAGCTTCAAAACTGACTAGCTATGGAATTTTGGAGAAGTTACTTAACTACTCTGTACAGCGATTTCCCCATCTGTAAAATGGGGCAGCAATAGTTGCTGTCTCAATGAATAGGATGAAGATTAAGCAAATTAATATTTGAAAAGGGCCTGGCACATAACGTTAACGATATAAGTGTTGACCCCTTGAAACCTAACTGCTAACCTCACTACCTGGATATCCCACACTTACCTCAAACTTTTATTACGTTTAAAACAGAACTCGTTTTTATTTTTATTTATTTATTTTTAATATTTATTTATTTTCTTTTTATTAGGGTCTCAGTTGTGGCACGCAGGATCTTTCTTGAGGCATGTGGGATCTTTCATTGCTGCGCTTGGGCTTCTCTCTAGTTGCGGCATGTGGGTTTTCTCTCTGTAGTTGTGGCACGTGGGCTCCAGGGCACGTGGGGTCTGTAGTTTGCGGCACGTGGGCTCTAGTTGATGCGTGCGAGCTCAGTAGTTGGGGCATGCGAGCTTTTTTGCCCCATGGCATGTAGGATCTTAGTTCCCCGACCAGGGATCGAACCCCTGTCCCCTGCATTGGAAGGCAGATTCTTTACCACTGGACCACAGGGAGGTCCCCGGAACTTGTTTTTATTTATTTATTTTAAAATACATTTATTTATTTATTTATTTATGGCTGCTCTGGGTCTTCGTTGCTGCCTGCGGGCTTTCTCTAGTTGCAGTGAGTGGGGGTACTCTTCGTTACGGTGCACAGGCTTCTCATTGCGGTGGCTTCTCTTGTTGCGGAGCTCGGGCTCTCGGCGCATGGGCTTCAGTAGTTGTGGCATGCGGGCTTAGTAGTTGTGGCTCACAGGCTCTAGAGCTCAGGCTCAGTAGTTGTGGTGCACGGGCTTAGTTGCTCCGCGGCATGTGGGATCTTCCCGGACCAGGGCTCCAACCCATGTCCCCTGCATTGGCAGGAGGACTCTTAACCACTGCGCCACCAGGGAAGTCCCCGGAACTCGTTCTTAAACGTGCTCTTCCTGTTAAATTCCCTATCCTAGGTAATGACTCTCACTACAGCCATCTAAATTGCCAAGTCAGAAACTTACAAGTAATTCTGTGCCATTTTTTTCCTTCCCCTCAAATGCTCTATCTGACTGGGCCCTGGTGTTCTAACTCTACCATTGTAACTTGCATTCATACCCTGTTTCTGTCTCCACTACTGCTGCGTGAGTTCACGTGTTCATCATCTTCACCCAAAACTATGTCTTTAGTCAGCCTAGTCCTTTTGCCTCCCTCCCTGCCCCTCTACAGTCGACCCCTGGACTGCTCCATTCATTCGAGAAGCAAATCTGATCCGTTTTGTATTGCTTCCTATGCTTAAAATCATTAAATGCCTTCCTGTTGCCAGCAGGTTAAAATTCAACCTCCTGAAAGCTGTGGCTCTCAAACATGGGTGGTTTTGCCCCCAGGGGACAGGAGTCAAGGTGGTTTATTTGTGTTTTTTTTTATTTTGGGGTTTTTTTTTTTTTTTTGCTGTTTTGTTTTTGTTTTTTCTGTTGGCGCAACTGGGGAGGAGGTTGCTACTGACATCTAGTGGGTAGAGGCCAGAGATATTGCTAAATATCCTGTAATACACAGGACAGCAAAGAATTATCCAGCCCCAAGTGTCGTCGTGCTGGGGCTGAGGAGCCTTGTCTTAGAGTGGGCCTTGTCTGCCCAGCTGGCTCTCCTCAGCTCCTCCGTGGCAGTCCAGGAGTCCCACAGCCAGTTTCTGGCCCAGGGGCTAGTTTCTGGGGTAGGAGCAGAGAGGATAGGGCAGGGAAAAGAAGAATATCACATGTTAGAAATATGGATTCTCTCAGAGAAGGTGTCAGGAAGAGAGAACTTCAGAGTCTTGCCCTGGCCAGTGTAGTTGCTTGTGACACACTGGCCTTGCCTGAAGTTTTAAGTCTCGTTGCTCAAGCAGAGTAGTAATTACTGGAGATAAAAGATTTGTCTTAGATTTCTCTGCATCACTTTACTAGAGTAGCTGTTAGTAGGTACACAAGAGAATTTTAATAAATACCTAGCCACTGATTCTTAGAAGATGGGCGGGCATCTGGGATTTAAGCTTAGTTGTGGCACCCATCATTCTGAGACTTAACCTAAATTGATTCATCCCATTTTGCAGATATCTGCTGCTGCTTGAAACTAGTGAAGTTGATGACAGTGTACATTACGGAAAGCTTTATGGTCTTTCAAACTTCCTGAGAATAAAATAATAAAAAACACAGATTTTAATTAAAGCTATTTAATTACAGTGCTGGTTTTGTTTTTTGTTTTTGTTTTTTTTGGTAAAATCTAATCATGTAATTTAAGAACTTTTAAATACTTCAATTCATAATTTATGCTTACACCTTTTCTAACTGTTAACAGCCACTAGTAGTGAACATATACTCTTCAGATTTTAACCATGTTCACTGCTGTCCATCTTGTCTTTGTCTAGCCCCAGGCTGGAAGTTTATGTAAGGTGCCTTGTTCTGCTCTGCACATATAATGGTACATATTGTGGTCACCCAGCCTTTTTCTGAAGACTACAAAAACACAGTTTGCCTTATTTAACTCTGGGTGGTTAATTCCTCTATTTTGGACAAATATAGATGTTTCAGAATGTCCCATGGAATCAAAGAAAGTTGGACAATTTGCTTTTAATTAATACCTCCTAGTGTTAGCTTACCACATCAGGCTTCCTCACTTTTGTCCCCACTGAGTGAAGTCTTCAGGAGTTGATTTTTTTTCTGAACCGAATAATACATTGAACCGAAAACATACAAGAGAATGTTAAGAAGCAAAATGGCCTGTTTGTTGTTGGGATACATTTATATTATACAATGTAAAATATTCAGATATAGTAACATGTCTGGTTATTTCTCTTGTTTGAGAAATAACCAGTATTTGAGAAATATTGGTTATTTCTTGGTTTTGATGTTTCAGAAATACTGTCTTATTTTAAAAATAAGGTCCATTTAATGATAAATTCATACCTATCACCTTTAGTGTTTCATCACTTCTCTCTCTTTTGTTACATTTAAGACTGGTAAAAGTCTGGAGGCTTGTATAATTTAAGGTGTTGGTGTTGCACAGCTGACAGGTGGCTATGGAGACACTTGGCTGACAAGTTTGTCCAGATGAAAAGCCCATGCCTATTCCACTGCACTGTCATGGAAAGACTGGCAGGACGTTATTAATGAGAGTAATTCACTGCCATGGGACAATCAATCCAAACTCTCTGGGGTTTTCTGAAACAGATGGTTCTCTGCAATCTAGGGTAGCCAAACCCTTGTTGATTATTCAGTTTGCTGCCCCCCACCCCTCATTCCAACTTCCTTCCAGTATAGCTAAACCCCTAAAGTTATAGTAGCAAAGACTGGGTCTTTCTTTCTTTCTTTCCTCCCTCCCTCCATTCCTTCCTTCCTTCCTTCCTTCCTTCCTTCCTTCCTTTTCTCTCTCTTTCTTTCTTGAACTGACTAGTTGAGAAAGGTATGGATGTGTCAGGTATTGCAAAACAAAGTATATGGGTATTTTCCTGGAAAATAAACATGGAAAAAAGGACAAGAACTGTATATATTTCAGCCCGAAACTTAATATTTTTCTTACATCTAATCCTTGATTTTACATTTTTTTTAACTTTTTGCCAGAATTTACTTACTTATTTATTTAATAAATAAATTTATTTATTTATTTATTTTTGGCTGCGTTGGGTCTTCGTTGCTGCGCGCGGGCTTTTCTCTGGTTGCGGCGAGGGGGGGCTACTCTTCATTGCAGTGCACGGGCTTCTCATTGCGGTGGCTTCTCTTGTTGCGGAGCATGGGCTCTAGGCACGCGGGCTTCAGTAGTTGTGGCTCATGGGCTCAGTAGTTGTGGCTTGCGGTCTCTAGAGCGCAGGCAGTAGTTGTGGCTCACGGGCTTAGTTGCTCCGCGGCATGTGGGATCTTCCCAGACCAGGGCTTGAACCCATGTCCCCTACATTGGCAGGCGGGTTCTTAACCACTGCGCTACCAGGGAAGTCCCTGATGTTAGATTTTATTTTTAATTCAATAAGTACTTATTGAGCTTTTGCTGTAAGCATACCACTGCCAAAGTCCTCTTTAGTTTATTTGTTTACATTTTAATTTCAGAAAAATGCCATTCATTGTATCTAGAAATTAACTGTTATAGTCATGTTGGTTTTAGTTTTTAAAAGTTAATTCAATTTCAACCTCGTATCATTTTCTGATTTCATTGTAGTTACGAAATTGTTTCTTTTTTTTTTTTTAACGTTTTTATTGGAGTATAATTGCTTTACAATGGTGTGTTAGTTTCTGCTTTATAACGAAGTGAATCAGTTATACATATACATATATCCCCATATCTCTTCCCTCTTGCATCTCCCTCCCTCCCACCCTCCCTATCCCACCCTTCTAGCTGGTCACAAAGCACCGAGCTGATCTCCCTGTGCTATGCGACTGCTTCCCGCTAACTATCTATTTTACATTTGGTAGTGTATATATGTCAATGCTACTCTCTCACTTCGTCCCAGCTTACCCTTCCCCCTCCCTGTGTCCTCAAGTCCATTCTCTAGTAGGTCTGTGTCTTTATTCCCGTCTTGCCCCTAAGTTCTTCATGACCATTTTTTTTTGTTTTTTTTTAGATTCCATATATATGTGTTAGCATATGGCATTTGTTTTTCTCTTTCTGACTTACTTCACTCTGTATGACAGACTGTAGGTCTACCCACCTCACTACAAATAACTCAATTTTGTTCCTTTTTATGGCTGAGTAATATTCCATTGTATATACGTGCCACATCTTTTTTATCCATTCTTCTGTCGATGGACACTTAGGTTGCTTCCATGTCCTGGCTATTGTAGAGCTGCAGTGAACATTGTGTTACATGACTCTTTTTGAATTATGGTTTTCTCAGGGTATATGCCCAGTAGTGGGATTGCTGGGTCATATGGTAGTTCTATTTTTAGTTTTTTAAGGAACCTCCATACTGTTCTCCATAGTGGCTGTATCAGTTTACATTCCCACCAACAGTATATGAGGGTTCCCTTTTCTCCACACCCTCTCCAGCATTTATTGTTTGGAGATTTTTTGATGATGGCCATTCTGACTGGTGTGAGATGATATCGCATTCTAGTTTTGATTTGCATTTCTCTAATGATTAATGATGTTGAGCATTCTTTCATGTGTTTATTGGCCATCTGTATATCTTCTTTGGAGAAACGTCTGTTTAGGTCTTCTGCCCATTTTTGGATTGGGTTGTTTGTTTTTTTGATATTGAGCTGCATGAACTGCTTGTAAATTTTGGAGATTTATCCTTTGTCAGCTGCTTCATTTGCAAATATTTTCTCCCATTCTGAGGGTTGTCTTTTCATCTTGTTTATGGTTTCCTTTGCTGTGCAAAAGCTTTTAAGTTTCATTAGGTCCCATTTGTGTATTTTTGTTTTTATTTCCATTTCTTTAGGAGGTGGGTCAAAAAGGATCTTGCTGTGATTTATGTCACAGAGTGTTCTGCCTATGTTTTCCTCTAAGAGTTTTATAGTGTCTGGCCTTACATTTAGGTCTTTAATCCATTTTGAGTTTATTTTTGTGTATGGTGTTAGGGAGTGTTCTAATTTCATTCTTTTCCATGTAGCTGTCCAGTTTTCCCAGCACCACTTATTGAAGGGGCTGTCTTTTCTCCATTGTATATTCTTGCCTCCTTTATCAAAGATAAGGAGACCATATGTGCATGGGTTTATCTCTGGGCTTTCTATCCTGTTCCATTGATCTATATTTCTGTTTTTGTGCCAGTACCATACTGTCTTGATTACTGTAGCTTTGTAGTATAGTCTGAAGTCAGGGAGCCTGATTCCTCCAGCTCTGTTTTTCTTTCTCAAGATTGCTTTGGCTATTCAGGGTCTTTTGTGTTTCCATACAAATTGTGAAATTTTTTGTTCTAGTTCTGTGAAAAATGCCATTGGTAGTTTGGTATGGATTGCATTGCATCTGTAGATTACCTTGGGTAGTATAGTCATTTTCACAGTGTTGATTCTTCCAATCCAAGAACGTGGTATATCTCTCCATCTGTTTGTATCATCTTTTCTTTCATCAGTGTCTTATAATTTTCTGCATACAGGTCTTTTGTCTCCTTAGGTAGGTTTATTCCTAGGTATTTTATTCTTTGTGTTGCAGTGGTAAATGGGAGTGTTTTCTTAATTTCACTTTCAGATTTTTCATCATTCGTGTATAGGAACGCAAGAGATTTCTGTGCATTAATTTTGTATCCTGCTACTTTACCAAATTCATTGATTAGCTCTAGTAGTTTTCTGGTAACATCTTTAGGATTCTCTATGTATAGTATCATGTCATCTGCAAACAGTGACAGCTTTACTTCTTGTTTTCCGATTTGGATTCCTTTTATCTCTTTTTCTTCTCTGATTGCTGTGGCTAAAACTTCCAAAACTATGTTGAATAATAGTGGTGAGAGTGGACAACCTTGTCTTGTTCCTTATCTTAGTGGAAATGGTTTCAGTTTTTCACCATTGAGGACGATGTTGGCTGTGTGTTTGTCATATATGGCCTTTATTATGTTGAGGTAAGTTCCTTCTATGCCTACTTTCTGGAGGGTTTTTACCATAAATGGGTGTTGAATTTTGTCAAAAGCTTTTTCTGCATCTATTGAGATGATCATATGGTTTTTCTCCTTCAATTTGTTAATATGGTGTGTCACATTGATTGATTTGCATATACTGAAGAATCCTTGCATTCCTGGGATAAACCCCACTTGATCATGGTGAATGATCCTTTTAATGTGCTATTGGATTGTTTGCTAGTATTTTGTTGAGGATTTTTGCATCTATGTTCATCAGTGATATTGGCCTGTAGTTTTCTTTTTTTGTGACATCTTTGCCTGGTTTTGGTATCAGGGTGATGGTGACCTCGTAGAATGAGTTTGGGAGTGTTCCTCTCTCTGCTATATTTTGGAAGAGTTTGAGAAGGATAAGTGTTAGCTCTTCTCTAAATGTTTGATAGAATTCGCCTGTGAAGCCATCTGGTCCTGGGCTTTTGTTTGTTGGAAGATTTTTAATCACAGTTTCAATATCAGTGCTTGTAATTGGTCTGTTCATATTGTAACACTAGGAATTTGTTTCTTTAGGGAAGGAGTTATGTGATATTAAGAGTTACAACAAGTAGCTCAGTTTTGTTTCTAAAATCTTGTTAAGTTGTTTAACTTCTGTTTTCCATCTCTAAGATAATGTATGATACCTACTTCATTGTAGTGTTGTGAGTGTTAATAATGGCTTATAACGTCTTTTGTAGCTGTATTATAACATTTTGAAGTAATTTTAATCTAAAAACAAATCTAGATAACATCCTTACAAAAACTTTCTTGCTCTCTAGAAATTGGGCAAGGAATTGGACAAAGAATCAGAATATTCCTAGATTCCGATTCCTAGCCCAAAGGATCATCGAATTGCCTGTATTTCCCAAATATTTCCCTCAGTGAAGACCTCATTGAATATAAATGGGGAGTTTTTCTTTTGTTTTTTAGTTGGGGAGTTTTTAATGATAGTGTTTTATTTTGGATTGGTAGGAGGTCTAAGCAATGATTTTGCAGTGTAAGTATTTCTTTTAAACTTATGTGATTTATTTTTTAGAAGACAGAGTTAACTTTTTCTTGCCCAGTGCCTGGGCCATAAAGTAGTTCCAGTTTCTCCATGGCTTTTGGTCTTTGCTGATCCTTGTTTGCTCTTGGCAAAGCCGTAGCCAAGAAAGGAAGGAGGAATGTTTTGCCTTAAAAATCCGGCTTCCTGAAAAAAAAAAGGAAACAAAAATCTGGCTGCCTGCACTTCCTACAGCCAGTGATACTTTGAAGGTAGCTACATTTTTCAGGAAAACCTGTGACATGGTTTGCTTTTCAGCTTAGCCCTTTCTTTAGAAGTTATATTGAGAGCATTTAGACAGCTCCCAGTTGAAAATTTCTAAGTGTTCAATAGAAAATTTCTAAGTGTTCAGAGATTATTATTATACAACAAGGGTCTTGGTAGACTTGATGGGACATGTGAAATGTTAATAATTTGAAGTTTAGTTTCAGTTTAGACTGCTGGCACATTCAAAATGTCAATTTTTAAAGAAGCATCTCATACATTTATCTGAATTTTGATTTCTTATAAGTAAAGACCTTTGTGGGCAAAATTGTCACATGGGAAAGTAAACATTAAAATAATTGGCATAGAGCTTTATAAAGTGTTACATTCATATTATAGAGGTAATGGGAGGGTTCATACCTTGTCCTCTTAACCATGAATTATTAAGCCCCCATTTCTGTCTACTACTGTGAAGAATCTGAGACTTTTACCCTACTCTCAAGCTAACAAATGAGCCTGCCACAGTTTTGAGGATCCTCTTAGAGACTCAAGATTCCTGGGTCAGAGACAAAGGACAGTTTATTGCTCACAGTAGTGTGAGCCAGAGTATCATCATTTTCTTGTGTGGTTCCCCATGCCCACCGGGCAGTGCGACCAGGGTCAGGTGACATCTGCACATGCAGTGGCTTGCATTACTGGAGAGAACCCTGAGCTTAGGAAACCCCATCTTTTATAATAGGCTTCAAGCAAACCTGCCCAAACTTTGCTTTGGATGGAGATACCTTTCATATATTTGATAGCAGCAAACTGCCCTCTGCTTTAGAGGGAGTCACTGTCTCTACCTTCCACATCTGTTCACTCTACAAAATTCATGAAAAGAGAATCCAGAGCACAAGGCTGCTAATGCCTCTGCTTTCAAGATGTACAGAAACACCAGAGACCCATGGGGAACTCTCCCTATAGTCTTAGTACCTAGTTATGCCTTTCTGTTGCCAGTTGGAAAAACCTGTCACCAAGTCATTAAGGTAGCTAGTTGATACTGTTCTAGCTAATGCATGGGATTTATGTATCTTAGAAGAAGTAGTAAAGGACTGACTGACCTCACTAGCCTCTGCTTTGTCCACGTGTCATAATGAATCTCCTCCTCAGGTGTCAGTGTCATTAATGCAATCCTTAAAGCCTTGTTTCTGAGTGGCTTTGACATAACCCAAATATTTTTGTATTAAACACAAATCATAAAATTTTAGGTTTGGAAGGGCCTTTAAAGAACATCTAAGAGAAGTTTGCACATTTTACATATGGAAATATTGACACCTAGATTTATTATGTGACTTGTCTAAGTGAACACTATTGTAGAAGCAGATGTAGAAATCAAGCCTCCCAGCTCCTTGCCTAATATTCTTCCCAGAACAAAAGAGAAAAAAGGTGTGTGTTCACGCACACATATTCTCTCTCTCTCTCCCTTTCTCTTTTACATACATAGTTGTGATACCTGATACGTTTAAAATGCTAAGCCAGGTAAGAGAAATAAAATGACTTAATAAAGCATTTTCTTTCTTGATGAATTGCACATGCTTCACGGACTTTGTAAAAAGCACCTTTTCCAAGACAAAGAAACAAGGATTGTGCTAACAGGAGAAATGAGAGTAAACAGAAGGATAAAGAGATTTAAAATGACTCACGTGTCCCATATAAACACATGCAGAATCGGATGTACCTGAGACGGGGACCCACAGGGAAGGGAGAATGCTTCTTTAGGAGAGGTAGGAGGATAGTTGGGAAAAGGTAGCTGCCGCAAAGGTAGGTAAATACTCCCTATCAACAATACTGATGAGTATTCTGAGCATTTAACATTTGTTTATTCATTTAATGGGCCTCGATTTCCTCATTTACAAAATGGGAATATCCTCTTAGGACTGCCGTGAGGAATAAATGGGTTATTATACGTAAAGCACTTAGAATAGAGTCTCTTCAATAGCAATCACCTAGGAATTACCAGAGGAAACAAAAGTCTTGCTTGTTAGAGGACAGACAGCACCATGTCTTGCTTGTGGTGGCTCAGTAGGTATTGGAACGAATGATGAAATTCTGACACTCTAACTGGATTAAAAGAAAAATAGCTAAAATCTACAGCTCTAGGTGAAGAGGAAACAACATGCCGTATAGACCGCCTTTGTTATTTTTGGTTTTTTGTATGGCTGGTATCTGCCATATGCTACATACTAGGCCCTATACAACATGTTACTTGTGTTATCTGATGATATGGGTATTATTATTTCCATTTTATAGTGAAGAAACTAAATTTCAAAGAAGCAATTTATGTAAGGTCACCTTGCTATACAGTGACCGTGCTGGGGTTTAAGCCTTCATCTGTCCTCCATCCACAGTACTGGACTGCCTTCCATCGTCAAATGCCTCTTGTAAATGAGGTTTTAAACTAAGAGCATGCAAATAATTTGTGTACAAGAATTTTAGTATCGCATTCTGCCCTGGGTGAGTTGTTTCTGACCTTTCTAAGCATGTGATCCCCTTGTTGACTATCTTTTAGTAACTGAGAAGATTCCAGAGTGAATTGTGGGGTCTCAGATACCTTATGGTACTGTAGCAGCTTTTCTCAGTTGGGGTTCTGTGAGGGAGTCGAGCCCTGTGGAGAATGACATGAGTGACAGGTTTTTCAGTTCTTCCAAGGATGGCACATAGACAACACCTTCCTAAACACGTAGGAGAGAATTTGATTGATTACCAGATTTACACCTTCTTAGGAACTCTGGTTGAAAAAGATCTGAAGGGCTTTTTGGGGTTGAAACCCATAAGTTAAGAAAAACTACTCTAGGAACCCAGTGTGACACTCCTGTTAGTGATGTTTTTCCATCTAAAATGTGCCTGTTTCCTTACCTTCATTAGTCAAACATGAAGATCATACTGAAGCCCAGGAACATTTGTATATTATTTACTTGATGAATTTTCATGACCCCATTAGTCCTGGCAATTCAGAAGTGTACACAACCCTGTCATTATTTACTGCTATAAACATAATCATGGTACCTTTGTACATAAGGTAATCAAAGACCTTCATATCATTACACATTTCCCATTTAGAATCACTCAGTCTTAAGTAAATCACTGGGATTCTACATATACCCTCTGAGAAACTAGAGTAACTGGGTTCTAATAATGTTTTCTTCATGGAGTGTTTTATAACACGATTGTGATTTTTTAAAACAAGGGTAGGTATTTTGGGGTCATTTAATCGTTTATCAGATATTTTGTACGTCTGCTTGTGTTAGACATTGCTGGTCATTGGAGGTTCGCATCATATATTTGTGCTCTGCTTTCAAAGAGCTTCTCATCTGGCTGAGGCAGTGGGTTAACAGTCATCGGGCAGCATTGAGTAGTACGCTGACGACAGGGCGACAAGGGAGAGAGCAGACAGCTAACCTGAACACCACTGCACCCTTCACCGGTGAGGTGATGGTTGCGTTTTCTGAAGAGGTGAGCAGTCTACCCTCTTTTATATTGGTGATAAGGGAGACAGTTCTTTTCTCCATGTGTCTTGCTCTCCCTAAACTTCCTTTAGAAACCGTAGGTAAGATTTCATTTATATAAATATAGCTCCCATTTAGCTACCTACAGAAAAACTCACAAAACTTAACTTCATCTAACTCGATTCCTATAGGAATGATAGGTGATAAAATTTTTTTTAAATATGTATTAAAATAAAAACTACTACTGCAGAAGCCATCTGGCAAGCTGACCTTAGAGCAACTTTATTTTCCTATTCAGAAAACTTTTCAACTTGTGTTACAGTTGTCACGTTATTGGAATACTCATGTGACTTTAAAATTTGGTTTGACTAAAGATGCAGATTACATCAGCACTTCCCAGGTGGAGTGGGATGGGAAGGGGCAAGGAAAGCATGTGGTGTGTGTTGTTGTGGGAAAACTACTAGCGTAGAAGGTGACTTGTTGAACCTGTGAATCTGTAAATTATCAAATTAGCTAGAGTCAGTGGACAAACTTAAGTATCATTTAAAGACTTTTCAAATAAGTGACCAGTGTTTTCCTTTTTAATTTGGA
Organism: Balaenoptera physalus; assembly: GCF_965194825.1. Classification (NCBI taxonomy): domain Eukaryota; kingdom Metazoa; phylum Chordata; class Mammalia; order Artiodactyla; family Balaenopteridae; genus Balaenoptera; species Balaenoptera physalus. The sequence goes on from NC_138897.1 coordinate 25,225,634, forward strand.
AATTTCAAAACATATTTAAAGAGCATACTATAATGAGCCTGTAGGTTCCCATCACTGAGCTTCAACAAATATATCAATTCATGACCAGCATTATTTTGTTTATATCTCTACCTTTTCCTCCTTATTTTGAAGCAATTTCTGACATTTCATCTATCAAAATTGCATTATGTTAAAGGATGAGTTTTTATGACAATCTGTTATGATTTGGTCCCTCCACAAGTGGTAGAGAGAAAAATAAAATCAGTGTTACCACTGTCATTCAAATATGGACATTAGCCGTATTTCTGGTTCTTAGTCATTTAGAATCCTGTTCAGTTTAGGACTCACTCTGTGTCACACACAGTGCTTGCCATTGTTATTTGGAGACTGTCCAAGTGTGACTATAGCCCTGTATGTGGTACATAATTCCTACTTTATAGATGAGGAAACTGAGGCTCAGAGAGGCTGGGAAACTCATTCAGGATCAGACAGCTCATAGTGTGTTGGAGCTGAAATCGGAGTCCTTGAGTGACCCTAGCCTAGAAGTGTTCTTTCTTCTCTTTATGGCAGACCTGACATTGGTAAATACTGAAAAGGAAAAACAGATGTCAGCCACTTTAAACTCAAGTTCTCAGTTATGAATGAGTGAAATGTCTACTGTATAGAGTTTCTACAGTCTTTTTTCTTGAATCATACCTGTGCAGAGGTTCTCAAAGTGTACTTCACAGACCACAGAGATTCCATGGGGTCTAAACCATTTTTTATAATAGGACGTCGTAAGCCATTTCCACTGTGCTGACATTTGCACCAGGGTTGTGAAAGCTACGTTGGGGTAAAACTGCTGGTGCCTTAAGCATAAATCAAGGCAGTGGCACCAAACTATACTGGGAATCACTATATTTTCCACAATCACACGCTTGCAGTGGGGAAAAAAAAAAGCCACTTTTGCTTAATGTCCTTGATGAAACAGTAAAAATGATTAGTTGTAATAAATCTTGATCCTTGAATCCATGTCTTTGTAATATTCTATGTGATGAAGTTCACATGAAAACAGTTCCACTGCATACTAAACTACAGCGATTATGTGTGTGATTGAGTTGTGAGCTAAACTAGCCCTTTTTTTGATAGGATACAATTTTCCCATGAAAGAATGAGCGACAGTCTGTGGTTATTTAGACTATGCAGACATTTTCTTGAAAATTAATAAAGTGAGCCTGTCACTTCAAGAAGACAGCTGCCGGTGTTGGTTGCCAATGATAAAATTGGAACTTACAAGCAAAAATTAGAATTTTAAAAAACTTGTTTTGGCACCATGAGTTTGACAGCTTCCCAATAATTAAAGACTTTTGTGATGACATTGATGATTATATTAATAAATGTGGGATTTTTTGGATACTGTATGATGCAATGTGTCGACATTTGGAAGATCTCTATAACTCAGTGAAGTGGTATTTTCATAAGAGAATTTTGATTCTCAAAAAGTTGACTTCAACTCTTGGTCTGAATTGACTCCTTTTAACGTCTTTGCCTTAATTCCAACATCTTCGAAAGACGCTAATGTAATTGAGACTATGGAAAGAAAGTTATTTCATTTTGTGAAGAAGTTTGAAGACAAATAGCATTACAATTATGACTCACCTCTAAAAGTTTAATGTTTCAACCTTTGCTTATTATTGTCTTTTTGTGCAGCATGATTAATGCAGTCTGTTTCTTGTGACTGTCACAAGAGCCATGAAATTAACAACTTTTCCTTGAATGCTTGTGTATATAAACTTATCATGTAAAAAGATTATACCACTCAAAAAAATAATGAAGTGGTATATTTCAAATGACCAGTGCATGAAGTTACAAATTATGCATGAGTGAAAAGATTCATTAAAAGCATACAAAATAGACTAATGAATCTTAATGCAACAGACTCAAAAAGCTTTTTGTTATGGTGTCTGATTCTACCTTTTTACCTGTCTTTAAGAAACTACCACTTGTTTTATTGTAGTATCAAAGAAGAGTATCTGCAATTTTCTGTAAAGGGCATTAAAAGACTGCTCCTTTTCCCAAGTCCGTATCTTTTTGAGGCTGCATTTTCTTCATATGCTTCAGCCAAAACACATATAGCATGAGACTGACTTCAGAAGCAGGAATGAGCATCTGTTTTCTGTTAAGCCAGACAGTAAAAAGATCTGCAGAAATAGAAAATAATGCTTCTCTTTATCACATTTTCTTTGGGTTTGGGAAAGAGTTGTTTCTGATTAAATATTTTATTTATGTTAAGGTGTAATGTGTTCATTATTATATTTAAATGAATTAATAAGTATTTTACATTTTTCTCAGTTTCATTTCTACTCTAGTTAATGTTTGTAGGTATATTCCACATACAAAAAAAGTTCTTTGGGGTCCTCAGTAATTTTTTAAGAGTCTAAAGGAGCCCTGACATAAGTTTAAGAACCACTGTTCTAATGCCCTGTCAGAGGAAGGGGTAGAGATAGTGAATGTGAGCGTGCCTGTATCACAAAGGTCACTGTACATACTTTTAAATATCTATTTCTGAATTAATTATACCCTTACTTCCTTCCATCAATATAATCAATAGTTAGCTATGTTTGTATTATTCATGCTTCAATTTAATAAATATCTATTGAGAACTCAGTTATCAGAGGTTGGAAGAGAAAGGGGATATACAGAATGTATAAATCATGTTTATTGCCTGTAAGAGGACATGGTTCCTATCTCTAAAAGTCGTAAGATGGAGGGAGTTCCCTGGCGGTCCAATGGTTAGGATTCGGTGCTTTCACTGCCGAGGGCCCAGGTTCAATCTCTGGTTGGGGAACTAAGCCATGCAGCGTGGCCCGCCCCTCCCAAAAGTCGGAAGATGGAAATGTTACTGTACTAAATTGTCTTATAAGTTTATTGCTCATCTTGCCAGGGTGTGGCTATAAAATAAATTTGTTCTGGTTGTTTATTGCTGTGTAACAAACCACCCCAAAACTAAGTGGGTTAAAACAACAGTGTATATAATTCTCTCTCCCAGTGCTGTGGATTGATTGCTTAGCGGAGTGATACTCACTCCAAGTTTCTCACGTGCTTGCAGTCAGACAGCAGCTGGGCTGGATATCCAGTGTGACCCAGTCTCCTGGCTGCCAGGTGATGCCAGTTGTCAGCTGGGGGGGTCTGTTTAGACGGTGACTGGAGCACCTCATTTTTCCCATGTGACCTGTCCACGAAGTTTGGTCTTCTCACCGGTTCCCAAGAGGGACGCTCCCAAGAATGAACATCCCGAGAGTGACAGAAGCTGAGGTTTCCTATGACCGAGCTCAGCTGTCTCCCAACCTCGCTTTCACCACATTTTATTCGTCCAAAGCGGGTCACAGGACCAACACAGATTGGAGGGGAGGGGATCACAAATGACATAAACTCTGGGAGGCTTGGTTCATTTGTGGCCATCTTTGGATACTAGCTGCCACAAGACTGTCATAAATTATTACGCAGTGTAGCTGAAGAAATGAACAAGTATTTTCCTTCTCAAATTCTAGGCTTAAGATAAATGTCTAGATTTCTATTCAAAAGAGAAAATTAAGCTGAATCCGTTCAAATGCTAAGAGTTCTCTCCCCTGACTTTTGCCTGTATTTGGTTTCTTTTGTTCAGAAGGAAATGCCCACTTTGCGTAATGGTGTCTTTACTTATACCAAGTGGGTGGAATTCCTGTCCTGTAAATGCCCCGTGGGGCTGCACTTGCTGGTTACGGAGCGGCTGTCGACAGCCAGCGCTTGGCTTTGGGCCGAGAAAATGGAGGGCTCCGTTACTCTGTGGCAGCGGGACTGGCCCGAGGGGCACTCCAATGATGGCAGCTGCAGAAGTCCTATATAAGGGAGGTTGAGTGGCAGCATTAAATTTGGAGGGCGGAGCTTGGAGATTGTTTGGAGGTGGAATTTGTACAGCGGTTGCACTGTCTCCCGCCGATTATGTGTTTGCGGTGGCTTTGAGACCTGGCTGAAGGACATCTGATGGGGGGATGCTTTAGCTAAAGCTCCCCTTGGTGGTGCTGTTGCGCTATCAACTTCCAAAGAAAACATCTTTCGGTGCCAGTTTTTTTTTAGCAAACATTTTATTGTTCATCTAAGGTGCACCAGGCCCTGTGCTAGGCGTAGGGGAACTAAGACGTGGTTCTTGTCCTCAGAGTCTAATCCTTGCCATTCACTTTCTTGACATTTTCTGAAAAGTGAAAAAATAATACCTAATTGAATTCAAGCCAGGCCCATAGCTACCTGTAGATGCTCTGAAGGTAGTAACCAATTTGCCTAAAGATGATGTATTCACGAAGTTTAAAAGTTTTTAAGTTAAAAACTTATCAGAGTCCTTAACTAAACTTTAAAATGCTTAATTTCACTCTAATAAGAAAAATGCAATGTAAAACTTCACTGAGATTGCCACTTTCCATCTATCAGATTAGAAAAATCTGTTTGCATGGTTGTGTGGAAACAGACACTGGAGTGTAAATTGGTACAACTCCTATGAAGAACAATGTGGCAATATGTGAACAAATTCTAAATACATTACCCTGTGACCCAACAGTCATTCCTGCATTTGTGCAAAATGACGATGTACAAGTTTATTTTGGCAGTATATTTTAATAATACGAAAAGGTTAGAAACAACTCAAGTATCCATCAGTAGAGACTTATTTCAGTAAATATGGTACACTGATACAGTGGACAGCATGTAGCTTTAAAAAACAAAAAACAAAAAACAAAAAACAGTAAGGGTACTGGTAGGAGGCTTTCCAAGATATATTATGTGAAAAAGCAAGTCTTGGTTTCCTCACTTTCCTCGGTTTCAGTTACCTGTGGTCAACTATGGGCGGAAAATATGAAATGGAAAATTCCAGAAATAAACAATTTATAAGTTTTAAATTGTGTGCCATTCTTGTGCTGTCCCACCCAGGACATCCCTTTCTCCAGTGTATCACTTAGTAGCCACGTTGTGTGTGTGTGTGTGTGTGTGTGTGTGTGTGTGTGTGTGTCCACTGTGTTGAGAGGATATAGTTCCGTAGCATGACAGCTTCAAAATATCATTGAGTTTATCCAGTAAAATTAATAACGTCACGTACTGGATATTTAAGGTGTTGGCACACGTGCATATACTGACACATACAGCTCTGGAAAGAAAATCCTTGCGTGTGCCTGAGGGGCAGTGCGTGATAATAGTTAGCAGTCACACTGGAGTGAGACCCACCTCTGCCGCTTGCTAGCTGTGTGATCCTCGACAAGTTACCTAACCTTGCTGCGGGTGTATCTGTAAAATGTGGATTAAAATAATTCCTATCTTATAGCATTGTTGTGAGCATTAAATCAGTAAAAATATGAAAACCTTTTAGAACAATGTTTAGCACGTTTAAGTGTTAGCTAACCTCTTCTCTCCAAATATGGGGATAAAATGGCAGACTTGGTTCTGAGGGACTATTACTGTTCATTATTAATGACCCTCAAAACTCTTCACAAACATTTGTTTGTAGCTGGTCCTTTAGGTACTCTCCCCTAAAGTGATCCCTGGGGTCACAAGCAGGAGGCCCTTATGGATAATTTGCATGAAGATACGTAGAATGAGCAGCTGCAGAGGAGTTCTTCACTTCAAGGAGGTGAATCTAGTTATGCTTCCAAATCTCAGGTGTGTCTTATGCATCATTATGTATCAGGGAAAGTTGTTCAGCGTCTTTCTGGGAAGAGCACGTTGAAAGTGGGTGATCCCGGATTCTCGTTCACCTTGCTAGATGATGTGAGCAGAGAGAAGACCTGGTTGGACTAACCTGACTCTGCTTGGTTATGTGCTGTGTTCTCCTACCACCTCAGAGGCTACGTGGTTGCCTTTTGGGGCAGTCAGTTCACATTTTCCCATCTCCTTAGATTACTATTTTTAAGTTTTTATGTTCTTTCTTATTTATTGTTAATTAGCTTCTAGAATTCATCCCTGCCTATTTTCCTTCCCGAGTCGCACCATTTATAAAGCAGTTTCTTCTTTCCACATATTGGTTCTCTTGAAGCAGGATATACTTGATCACATTGAAGTAGTTTTGAAATACAAACAACATGACTGAGAATGGCTGTTGATATATATTTTTTTCATTTATGTATTAATGGATATTTCACAGACCACCCTCATAGAAAGGAGAAACTGGAAGTCCTTTCTGATAGGTTTTAAAAGAAGATTTTAATTTTTAGATTATCTAAAAGTGACACCTGAAATGTGAATAAAGCATTCCACAACCAAAAAATTTTTTAACTGAATTTTCAAGTCTTTTACACAGATTCTGTTTTTCTCATGTCTAGAAGCAAACGTTTCATGTTAAGATTGAATTAGCTTAAACAGATTTTGTTTGCAGAAGTCTTTGCTTCCTTATGAAGAAAAATAGTATGAAGGTTTTATAGCAGTATGTGTTTTTTATATTACAGTTATGAAATGGAGTATTTTGTAATAATTAAAAGATTTAGGTATTTTTTCAAGCCATAGATATTTTTTTTTTCTTTCACAGCGATATATAGTACTTACTTGAAATTGTATTTTTCTTTCCTACCAAACTATTTGTATCTATTTTGCTCATGTATATTGTATCCATAGGTAGTTACTAATCCTGGCTGGTCTAGACATTGATAGCGATGTAATCTTATGCCATTTTGTTTAGACTTTCTTAAAATTGGATCATATACTAAGTGTTATGAAGTTTGAAGTAATGATATATCTGTTACAAATAAAAAAGTGAAAATAAACCTAATTGAAGACTATTATCATTCCCTATATAAAGTGTTCACAGCTTGAAATAGTATTTCACTTTAGCCTCTTCCACTTTATAGCAGTTGATAATGATGCTGTGCTAGGTTGAAAGGATTTCGTCAAGTGTATCAGTCAAATTTAGGTTCAACTGTGAGTAACTGAAAAATTAACAATCCTAGTAGTTTAAAGAAGAAAGAATTTTATTTTTCTCCAGGTAAAAGTCCAAAGCAGACCTTCAGAGCTGATAAGGAGGCTCTACTCCAGGAAGTCTGTATGAGTTTCCTTTATCGGCTGTAACAAATCACCACAAACTTAAGTCCCGAAGACAACGCAAATGTATTATCTCACAGTTCTGTAGGTCAGAACTCTGGCTTGGCTCAGCTGGTAACTCTGCTCGAGATTTCACAAGGCCTAAGTCAAGCTGTTGGTCTGCTGGCCTGACCAACAGCCTTCTGAGAAGGAGGCTCTGGGAGAATCTGCTTCTAGATTCTAGGTTATTGGCAAAACTGGTTCCTTATGGTGATAGAACTGAGGTTCCCATTTCCTTGTTGATACTCAGCTAGGAGCTGCGCTTAGCTCCAGTAGCTTCTCTCTGGTCCTTGTACGTGGGCCCCTGCATCTCAGAGCCTAATGGCACATCAGATGGCTCACATGCTTGAGATCTCTTTTATTCTTTTGCCACATCCCCCTGACTCTAGCCAGAGAAAGTTCATTGCTTTTAAGGGCTCATGTGATTAGACTGGGCATATCTAGATGGTCTGGGATAATCTCCCTATTTTAAGATGTGTAGTCTTAATTACATCTGCACATTCCCCTTTGACTTGTAACATATGCACAGGTCCCAGGGATTAGGGCATGGGCATCTTTGGGTAAATTCCTTTCATTGTAGCTCCACCATCCCTAGGGTCTGATCTTCCTTCTTATGGTCCCAGTCAGCATCTGAGTTTAAGCCACAGAACAGAGGAGGAGACAAAGAATAAAAGGTGAGGCAAGGCACCAGGTGACTCTTAAGGAAGGTTCCCAGAAGCTGCCTCAATATCTAGTAAGCCAGAGCTTAGTCACTTGACCACACGGAGCAGCAGTGGAAGCTGAGAAATGTAGTTTTTATTCACTGCAGCCATGTGCTCTGCTAAAAGAATCTTTTGCTATAGAAGGGAAAAAATGGACCACTGGGGAACACCCAACAGTTACATTTTTCCAATTACTGGAAAACAAGAAACTAGAGGGGATTATAGTAGCACAACTACCATACGATAAGAGTGGGGCAACAGTGGCTTCCTGGGTGAGTTAAAGGCCCTTAGGGGCAGATTGAACAAAATCCTTAAATAAGCAGTGTAACTTGACACCAGAGCACCAAGTTTCGATACCTAGAAGAGCATCTAGTCTTGATTTATTTGTCTATCCTTGTGTACCAGGCACAGTGCTTTTACAGAGTGGGTTTTAGTAAGTACTTTTGGAATGAATAAAAAATGTTACTACTCATGTGGCACTTGGAGTAAGATTCTTTCATAAAGCTACAGTGAATCCAGCTGTTCTGTGAAAATACATTCTAGAAATCCCCTCAGTATATCACCCATCCGTCCATTTTTGAATTATGTGAGTCCTTAATTCCTACAACATTTAAGTATCTTATCTACTGAAAAAAAATGTGAAAGTGTAGTATAGGAATAAGAAGTTCAGTTTCAATTCAGTAGAATTTCTATAAGGCCAACTGTAAAATAATACAGGAAGTGATAAGTTGCTCAAAGTGCTGTAGGAACATAGAAGGAAGGGGAGAGTAATTGTAACCTAGGATAAAATGGAAGACTCCATGAGGTACCTGACAGTCAACTGCAAAAGTATGAATAATATTTCAACAGGTAAAGGCAGGGAAACAGGAAAATCATATGTGTAACTAAAAAACATCAATGGGCTGACAAGGAAGAAGAATTCCGGGAAGTATTTAGAACTGCCCGTTATTATAGAAGAATTACTTGCTTTTTATTTTATATCAATGAATATTTACTTCGGAACTTTTCTGGTCTGCAACCTCTAGTCCTTTTCCTGTTAGCAGAAGTAAAATCAGATACAGACACTATTTTAGGAGCCATGTTGATGTGGCCCTCTTCAAGACTAGTCAGTACTGTAATCTGCATTTGGACTTTGACTAAGGTTCTTCTGGTAATTTTTCAGCTCTAGATGTGCTAGTACAATATGAGGCTTTTTAATGGCTGTTTAATGTCATTATCTTTGGATCTAGACTGCCACTAATTCAAAGGAACTGGACACAAATAGATTCACCCCACCCTGCTCTGTTTTGCAAAGTGGGCATGCTGACCTAATAACTAAAAGGGGTGTGGTAGCTTTCATACATTTCAATGTCTTTCACATTGAACAGTGTAGCAATGACTTACATTTCAGCTTGACCTGGGAAAAGGCTAAGATAACTTAAGCTATTCAACAGTGGCTACATACCTTTGGAGGCAGCATAGAAGAGTTTGATGGAAAGTAAAGAACAGCAAGGTCCCTCTCATATCCAAGATGCTACGGTTCTGCTTTTGTGTTTTATTCACCTGTAGAGCTCATGTTTTCCTTGGTGGTGGCCACATGAGCCACCAGGGCTCTCATGCTGCCCTACTCGTCCCAGAGCAGCACTGCTCTACTAGTGTGTGTTCCTTGTTGCACTTTCACACCAGATTTTGTTTGAAGAAAGGGTTTCCATTGCTTTAAATACATGCATGCATACATACCTCCATGAATAAATAACTAAGGTGAAAATGAGAAAACACTTCTTTAAATGAGGTAATGAGGTTGATCTTAAGGTTCCTCGAACTTCTCAGAAGGCAGTATATTATTCTAAGGTATGATATCCTTCTAAAAGATCTACAAAATGAATATCATACCTTAGAATAATAGCATTTTTTAAGTACCATTAGTGAAGTCAATGTTTTTTAAAATAAATAATGGGTTTATTTGGTAATTTAAACTCTGCATTTTCTTATATACTTAAAATTTAGAAACATTCTCTTTTGTCTTTTATTTATTTCTACGTATAGGTTATTGAGTTTTTCTACTTGGCTCTATCACTTACTCTCGTTCTCTGCCTTCCATAGAATTTTATCTATTAAAAGATAGAATGTAGATTCATTCTTATGGAGAAAATCTGTTTTCGTAATTATAAGGCATATGTCCCAGACTACCAAACCAAGTATACTGAGTGTTTTGAATTAAATATTTAGTGTTTTATCGACTGTTTCCTCTGACTTCCATTAAGACCTCCAGAAATAATTCTTCTCTAATAAGCCTTTTGTTTGTTTTGGGCCAATATGCAGATTGGTATGGAATGGACCATTGCTGTAATACTTAGTGTGTGGTAAGCTTTTCTTGATAGCATATCTAACTTCAGTATAGTTCATTTTTGGTGAGATGTTCAGTTTCTGTCACAGTAAGAAACAGTTGGTTTTTGTTCTCAGTAGACAGTAGTACTTGTTTGGGAATAGTAAGAAGTTTTTGATGATGCATGGAATAAGAAACTTTAAAAGTGTGCAGAGATTAAAAAGGGCTTGACATGAAAGGTTTTTACCAAGACAAATGGTCTGTGCTTGAACATGATATATAGAACTGAGCTTGGAATCTATAACCTAGTTTTCTTCTTCCCTTGAATACCTTTGGTATGTCTGACTAGCAAAGGCTAATATTTCACCATAGATGATTGTTGTTTTTAATTTTTTAGGACAGTTTTAAAAATTGCTTTATTATGTACAGAAAATTTCTCCTTTTTTGTGTATAGCTTTTTGAGTTGACAAACACATATAGGCATGTATCTACCACCATGATCAAGATAAAGAAAAGTTTTATCTCCCTAAAGATTCCCCTGTACAAGTCTATAGTCATACCCTTCCAGTCACCTAAGCCTTATTCTGTTTCCATATGAGTGAAATCATATGATATGTAGTCTTTTGAGTCTGGCAATTCATCCATGTTGTCGTATCATTCCTTTGTATTACTGAGTAGTATTTCATTGTACGGATACTACAGTTTATCGATTTGTCAGTTGAAGGACATTTGGATTGTTTTCATTTGGCGGCATTGATGCATGAAGCTGCTACAAATATTTGTGTGGAGAATTTTGTGGGAATGTAAGTTTTCATTTCTCTTGGGTAAATGCCTAAGAATGGCGTCTTTGGGTTATATAGTAAGTGTATATTTAACTTTAAGAGAAACTGCCAAACTCTTTTCCAAAGTGACTGTACCATTTTGCATTCCTACTGGCAGTGTGTGAGTGTTCATTTTCACCAAATAGCTAATAATATCTTTTTTGTAAAAGCCATTCTGATAAATACATAGTGGTATCTCATTGTGCTTTTAATTTGCATTTCCCTGATGACAATAAGATTGAGCAGCTCTGTGTTCATATAATTCATGTAACTTCTTTATATTCATGTATTCATATAACTCATATTCATATATATTCTTTGCTGAAATGTCTATTCGTACCTTTTGTCCTTTTTATGTTGGGGTTGTTTGGCTTTTTAATTTTGACTTTTGAGAGTTCTTAATATATTTTAGATATAAAACTCAGAGGTGTATGTTTTGCAAATATTCATCTACCAGTCAGTGGGTTGTCTTTTCCCTTAATAGCATCTTTCAAAGAGCAGAATTTTTTAATTTTGATGACGTGATGATGCATATTCTTGTTATTTCCAATTGAATGGACACATCTCGCCCACTGTATTAGTTTCCTAAGGCTGCTGTAACAAAGTACCAGAACTTGGGAGCTTAAAACAACAGAAGTGTATCGTCTCACAGTGGTGGAGGCTAAAAATCCGAAAACAAGATGTCAGCAAGGCCGTGTTTCCTCTGAAACTTGTAGGGTAGAATGCTTCCTTTTCTCTTCTAGCTTCTGGTGTTTGCTGGCATTCCTTGATAGTATTTGGTTTATAGTTGCATCACTTCAGTCTCTGCTTCTGTCATCAAATGGCCATCTTCTCCCTGTATGTTTCTGTCTCCCTTCTCTTCTTATAAGGACACCAGTCATATTAGATTAAGTGCCCACCTTTCTTCAGTATAACCTCATCTTAACTAATTATGTCTGCAAAACTCCATATCCAAATAAGTGACATGTGGAAGTACCAGAAGGTACCAGGGATTAGGACTTAAACATGTATTTTGGGATGATACAATTCAACCCATGATACCTACGTTATATTTTTCTCCTGATACTTAATTCTTTATAGTCTACGATCTTCTCTTTTGTCCTGTTCGTAACCTCTTATTGTCATAGATTTATTATTTTGTCAATTAGTAAATATATGGAATTGTGATACATCTTAGGTAATTTTTTTGTGTCATTTAATTTTTACACTGTTTATACCTTGAATCTTCAGCTACACTATAAACTGCCTGATGGGTAACCCTTGGTTAATTTTCTTATAGATTACATACCAAAGAGAGAGGAGAAGAGTCAAAGAACTAATAACTATTTATTCAGATGCTAGATAAATAAGCACTATGTCACTTCCATCATGATATAGATCTTTCTTGTACCCTGTTTTCTCCTTCTGTGAATTGTCATAAAAACAAAGTACTTTGGTCTGTCTTTCCATAGTAAGCTTTTTTTTTAATTGAAATATAGTCGATTTACATTGTTATGTTACTTTCAGGTGTACAGCAAAGTGATTCAGTTATATATATATATATAAATATATATATATTCTGTTTTTACATTCTCTTCCATTATAGGTTATTACCAGATATTGAGTATAGGTCCCTGTGCTATATAGTAGGTCCTTGTTGTTTATCTATTTTATATATAGAAGTGTGTATATTTTAATTGCAGACTCCTAATTTATCCCTCCCTCCTCCACTCTCCCCTTTGGTAACCATAGGTTTGTTTTCTATGTCTGTGAGTCTATTTCTGTTTTGTAAATAAGTTCATTTGTATCTTTTTTTTTTTTTTTTTAGATTCCACCTATAAGCGATGTATGATATTTGTCTTTCTCTGTCTGGTTTACTTCACTTAGTATGATAATCTCTAGGTCCATCCATGTTGCTGCAAATCATAGTAAGCGTTTTCCCTCCTTTTTTGATCTCTTTCATCCCATCTTGGCCATTTCCTGTATCCAACAGTTACAACTTCTGTCTTAAAAAAAGCATATGAAGCCTTTTATAAGGCACCTAGCTCTAGAAGTTGGTAGATTGTTGCAAATTTTGATCCAAAATAATGTAAAGTAATTCATAGAATGAATAGAGTGATAGCTAGTAAGGTCTTCAGAACTATTTCAGGATGGCCAGCTGTGAGGTTAATCATGTTGATCCAGTTCTTTACTCCATGGAAAGAAAATTAAAAGTTTTTGTTTGTTTGGGAAGGGTGGAAGTGATTAAAACGGTTGAATCTTTTGCACTTCTGCCATGTGGACAAATCATGGGATTCTTTTAAAATTTAAAAAACTTAGAAGTTAGGGCCTTAGAGAGAAATTATTGTGTAAGTTCCTGTTGCTAGTGATTTATAGACCTTTGCTCACTCCTAAGGAAGGAAGTAATTTTATATTTATGGTTATGACTCTGAATCCCAGCCCAGCGTACCGTGTGATTGTCAGTGTAGTATAAAATGCACAGAAACCCTCATAAGCAGAGTAACTTGTGGATCATTGAATATGGAACATTAATTTTTGTCAGTTTTCCTGTAGTGAATCAGTAAATATTGTGCTTTCTTAATGCCAGGCATTGTGCTGGGTGCTAGGGAAAGAAAAATTCAGAATCTGCCCTCAAAGAGGTTACGGTTGGGAGAGAAGATAGCTATGAAGACAGTTACAAATACATTTTGTTAAGTTGTGTATTGGCAGTAAGCACAAGGCAAAATGGGAACCTAAAACGGAAAGCACCAGAATGTGCCTGAGGCAGTCAGGGAAAGCCTCACAGGAGAGTCACACTTACAGAATGGAGGAAGAGGAGTTTGCCAAAAGGACAAGGAGATGGAATGAGCATCTCCAGATAGTTGGCAGCAGGTACAAAGACCCAGAGGCAAAAGAACACATGCCTGTCTTTTCCCCCAGGAATAGGTGTCCTGGTGTGTCTGTCAGGCTAATACTTCAGTTAGGCTGATGAGAGCATTGAGCTGGTGAGACCAAGATCAGGCTTTTCATCTCCACCCACCTACGCCAGTGAGCTTCTTCAGTATCATGATGACCACATTCCTGTAACAGACCACTCCCGTGATCCTTGCCTGCCAGCTCACAGATGTGGGTATAGTGTGTGTCACCACGCCCATGTGGGTGAAAGGTTGAGGGAATGTGGTTCTTCCAGTGTATATCCATGAGCACACTGAAAAAAGAGTCCAGAATGGTCTTCTGATGATGGGTTATTAGCATAATTTCTATATGTGAAGATTTGTTCTTATTTTTAATGACCTCAATAGATTTTCAGCTCTTGATTGTATAGCATTTTATCTTGTGTGTATTTTTCCAGCTCTGCTATAGAAAGGATGTGACATAAATATTTAATCAGTCTTAACAGAATTGGCCTTTTTTCATGGCTCCAGATTATCTAACTTCACTGATCTAATACTTATGGCATATATGTTGAGAATTAAGACTCAGAACTCAGATTTTTCAGAATAATTTTACAATAGCTGTAAATCTTTCTGTGCCTTTTTGTCAAGAGAGTGTTTGTAAAATATAATAACCATAGAAGTGAACAAGCTTTTTGATGGTCATAAAATGTGCTGAATATGCTATTTTATACCTATTTCATTGTGAACCCAGTCTTTCTATTACATTCTTAGTGTTTATACCCCAGATTACTTAGTGTAGACAGATATGTGTGGACTGAGGGACACTTTTTTTTTGTTTTAATTTTTTTTAATTTTATTTATTTATTTATTTATGGCTGCGTTGGGTCTTCGTTTCTGTGCGAGGGCTTTCTCCAGTTGTGGCGAGCGGGGGCCACTCTTCATCGCGGTGCGCGGGCCTCTCACCGTCGCGGCCTCTCCCGTTGCGGAGCACAGGCTCCAGACGCGCAGGCTCAGCAGTTGTGGCTCACGGGCCCAGTTGCTCCGTGGCATGCGGGATCCTCCCAGACCAGGGCTCGAACCCGTGTCCCCTGCATCAGCAGGCAGATTCTCAACCACTGCGCCACCAGGGAAGCCCTGAGGGACACTTTTGAATCTAGTATGTAGTCATTATGAATGTCCCCTGAAGACTAGATTTTTGAAAACAAGTCTTTTAATTTCTCAAGATGATGTGTAAAGATAATTTTTTTAAATTTCAGGCTAAGTTCTCTGTCTTTAATATCTATTTCTGTAATGAGCATGTGCTTTAGGTCTTCCTTTCTTTCAATCACCTCCACCCCCACTGGAACCAATTTGGAATCTGTGGGTGTCATCGCTTTAACGTGTGCTCTGTCAATCTACCACTTCCCTCGACACAAGGAGGAACATAGTGACATAGAGAAATGTTTCTTTCAAAATATAAATTGTAAACAAATCCAATCAAGAAATTGTTTTCAAGTAAATTTTCTTTCCTTACGAAATTTCCATCAGTGTTCCCTTCCTCCTAACTCTTAAGTTCATGGGAAGAAAGTGTTAGGAACTTGAAATGAATGTCTGCATTTGTAGATTTTTTTAGACCTTGTTATTAGACCACAAGTAGGGTAGAGAACAGCACACTATTAACACGTTGAAATACAACTTCAGGCCATATAGCATAACTGTGCATTGTTGGGAACAAGCCAGCTCCACCTTGCTGCATTGCCATATTGGATACTTGTAGAGCAAAGTCTATAATGGAGAGCCACGGTGACATTCTTTTTAAATGGTTGCCTTGTCCAAAGTCAACAGACTTTTTTTAAATACATATGCCATGTAAAAAGGAATGCTGGTAATAAATTGATTTGTTTATCCACACCTGTAAACATAGATTGTCACATCATCTTTAAAACAAGGGACGATGTTATACTTAATGAGTACCATGTAAGTTTCCATCTGCTTAATCTAATATTTTTAGATATTTGGTACATATGACATAATGTTTATAAAACTTAAAAAAATATATTTTCAAGTGCCTTATTCCCTTTGCTTTTATAGTATATGAAAATCAGTGCTTTTAACTACTTTGTTTTCTGTAAAAAGGAGAATGAGATTCTGTAAACTGTGATCAAAGGCAAAGTTGAGATTCTTAGAAACATTCTTGGAAGTAAAGTTTGCCCCTAAAAGTGAAAATGATTAATCCTATAGATACTACCAAATATATATCTGATTATAACAAATATTTTAAAATCAGGAAGCAAGTACATTTACAAAGACATCATGAAATTGCCATCTAAAATATTTGCCTATTTTTTTTTACTGCTTCCCGCTGCCCTTTTTTAAATTGAAATGTAGTTGATGTACAGTATTATATGTTACAGGTGTACAATATAGTGACTCACAATTTTTAAAGGTTATACTCCATTTATAGTTATTATAAAATATTTGCTATATTCCCTGTGTTATACAGTATATCCTTGTACCTTATTTTATAGACAATAGTTTTTACTCTTAATCTCTTTCCTCTGTATTGCCCCTCCCCCCTTTCCTCTTCCCACTGGTAACCACTAGTTTGTTCTCCATATCTGTGAGTCTGTTTCTTTTTTTGTTATATTCACTAGTTTGTTGTATTTTTTAGAGTCCACATATAAGTGATATCATGCAGTATTTGTCTTTCTCTGTCTGACTTATTTTACATAGCATAATACCCTCCAAGTCCATCCACGTTGCTGCAAATGGCAAAACTTTATTATTTTTTATGGCTGAGTAGTATTCCAGTGTGTGTGTGTGTGTGTGTGTGTGTGTGTGTGTGTGTGTGTGTATACCACATCTTTTTTTTTAACATCTTTATTGGAGTATAATTGCTTTACAATGGTGTGTTAGTTTCTGCTGTATAACGAAGTGAATCAGCTATACATATACATATATCCCCATATCCCCTCCCTCTTGCATCTCCCTCCCTCCCACCCTCCCTATCCCACCCCTCTAGGTGGACACAAAGCACCGAGCTGATCTCCCTGTGCTATGCGGCTGCTTCCCACTAGCTATCTATTTTACATTTGGTAGTGTATATATGTCCATGCCACTCTCTCACTTTGTCCCAGCTTCCCCTTCTCCCTCCCTGTGTCCTCAAGTCCATTCTCTACATCTGCATCTTTATTCTTGTCCTGCCCCTAGGTTCTTCAGAACCTTTTTTTTTTTTAGATTCCATATATATGTGTTAGCATACGGTATTTGTTTTTCTCTTTCTTACTTAACTTCACTCTGTATGACAGTCTCTAGGTCCATCCACCTTACTACAAATAACTCAATTTCATTTCTTTTTATGGCTGAGTAATATTCCATTGTATATATGTGCCACATCTTCTTTATCCATTCATCTGTTGGTGGATACTTAGGTTGCTTCCATATCTTGGCAATTGTAAGTAATGCTGCTATGAACATTGGGATACATGTATCTTTTTACGTTTGTGTTTTTGGTTTTTTTTTCACGTATATACTCAGGAATGGAATTGCTGGGTCATATGGTAGTTCTATTTTTAGGTTTTTGAGAAACCTCCATACTGTTTTCCACAGTGGCTGCATCAATTTACATACCCACAAACAGTGTAGGAGGGTTCCCTTTTCTCCATGTCCTCACCAGCACTTGTTATTTGTGTTCTTTTTGATGATAGCCATTCTGACAGGTGTTAGGTGATATCTCATTGTGGTTTTGATTTGCATTTCCCTGATGATTAGTGATGTTGAGCATCTTTTCATGTGCCTGTTGGCCATCTGAATGTCCTCTATTTTTTTGGATCTGTCTCCTAAAGCAAAGGAAATAAAAGCAAAAATAAACAAATGGGACCTAATTGAACTTAAAAGCTTTTGCACAGCAAAGGAAACCATCAACAAAATGAAAGACAACCTACTGAATGGGAGAAAATATTTGCAAATGATATAACCGATAGGGGGTTAGTATTCAAAATATATAAACAGCTCAAATAACTCGACATAAAAAAAACAAAAAATCCAGTTAAAAAATGGGTAGAAGACCCGAAATATTTGCTTATTTTTAAAATTTCTAAAAATGTTCACATTGTAGGTCTTTATTGATGCATTTATATCCCAAAATAAGTAGCTAATTTAGGATGAAAGTGTTTATTAGAAGATTTTTAAATCAGAGAATTTAATTAAATTTCAAGTATCAATGATAGTATAAATTCTATCTGATTAAAATGTTGTGTTACACTGCAAATCCAGGGGATTTTCTTATTTTGAATTTCTTCAGCACATGAGAATAAAACAAGTCACAGAAGTTTCTATCATAGTGTTATATTGTTGTTGAAGAGGTCCTTTTTTTATTATTATTACAATCTCTATTACTTTCTAGACCTGGCAGTGGGATATTAGGTCATTTCATTCCTTCTGAGCTAGTACTAGATTGTTCCTTTCAATGTATTTTCCAGTGTTTGGGCCAGTTTGTTAATCCTTCATACTAGAGATTCCCAGGATCTTCATTGCTGGCAATAGATTTCGCTCCAGGAAAAATGGCTTCTGCTGCCAGGGAGTTAAATGATTCAAGGGTTGTGCTTCCACCACTGCTGTGTAGTTTCCTGACACTCGTCCCAGATTTTATTTTGCTTCATTTTTTGGATATCCTTAGATATCCACACTGTATTGTAAGTTTTATACTATGTAAAATTATGTGTGGGAGAGCTATTTTTTAAATTTTTTGGTTTGCAAAAATCACCCCTGGCAACTTAATGATATTTAGTGCACTTAAATGAGCTAATCAGTGGTATTAAACAGAAGTCTTATATCCAGAGTTGTGTTTTAATGAATGGAATTTTTTTATGTTGCTAACAAAAGGGACTGTTGGTCACCAGTGACTTTCATATTGCTAAATCCAGGAGACATTTTCTGTCTTATTTGTCCTCTCAGTTGCATTTGACACTTTTAACTACTCTTTCTTTAAGATAGCCTCTTCTTGGTTTCCTCATCTTCCTTCTGGGTTGATTGGTTTGTTTGTTTTTGCCACTCCTCAAAATTCTGTGGAAGTTTGTCTTCCTCTCGTCTAGCTTTAACGTGATCTTATTACACTGTTAAATGTTGGCACTTCTCAAGGTCACTCCTAGATCGCCTTCCCTCTACTCCTTTGGTAGGTGATCTCAGCCACTACCACTTATATGTGGATGACTCCCAAATGCACATCTCCAGGCTAGACCTGTCCTCAGACCTCTGAAACCTTTTGGTCCAATCAGATATGTGGTATCATCTTTTCAAGTTTCTCAGAGTCATCTCAAACACAACATGTCCAAAATGTAAATCTTGCCCTTTCCCAGCGCTCCCCAGTCCTCTTTCTTGTTCCCTGCCTCAGTGAATGACATCACCTTTTATGTGAGCCTGAAAGCTGGGGGTTATTTTTTGACACCCCCTTTCTCTTACCTGCCACATCCAGTTGAGTAGCAAGTCTTGTTAGTAACTCTCTCTCAAATCCATTCACTTCTCTCCTTTACTCCATTGCCTTAGTTCCCTACAGTAACTTCTGAACTGGTCTGTTACCAACTCTTGCCTCAACTGTCTGCAGCCAGACTGATCCTTTCAAAATGCAAATCTTATCCTGTGACTCTTCTGCTTAATAGACTTCGGTTGCTTGCCATTGTTCTTGGGATAAAAACAAAACTCCTGTGTAATCTGGCCCCATCTACCTTTCTTCTCCCGCAAGGTCAGCTCCTGCCACACTGTCTTTTACTTGCATAGGATACGTGTTCCCTTTGTTCTGAATTTCACCATTGTTCATATATGTGATGGCTTCATCTCTTGATGATTGACCAAATTAGTTGTTTCATTATAGGCTGCCAAAAGGAAAAATTTTAATTATAATATTACATGCATATTTTTAGGTAGGATTCTTTTCCAGTTAGGTTTAGTTGGAAAGACAGGATTAATGCTTAATTAATTCTTTCCCTTTAAGTGCCCTTGTTACCTCCAGTCATAACTAATGCATTCTTGTTTCTTTTTTGTTTTATTATGATCTCTTTGATCTCTGTCTGTCTCTATATATACATATAGAATGTGTTTCAGTGTATATATATTGTGTGTGTGTGTGTGTATATAATGTGTTTCAATCACTTGCAGAGTAATTTTTCTGATTTCTTATTGTGCCATCTTTGGCCAATGGCAGACCTCGTATGATATTGTCTCTATGTCCTTTTGATAGGACCCCATTTGTCTTTGATAGTTTTCTTGCTTCCTTGCTCTTAGGCCAATAAGATGTCTCAGGCCATCTTGCACATTTCCTGTCTCAGACGTAGAAACAGCCATTCTTCTAAGGACTCTGGTTTCTTTTAGTGGGAATGATACTTAGAAACCACAATCTGGCTTGTAGGTGATAGGGGTGCTAATTGCTAAGGAGATTGTCATTTCTTTTAGCTCTCTTTAGTGGACAAAGCTAGGAAAATATAAATTCTTGGAAAGGAAAAAGTTTATACTGTTAGTTCTGATTCAAATTTAAGATTATTTAACATAAATTCTGATTTGATTGTTTGAACAGCATTAATATATTTTTCCTCTTTATCCTACTATGTATGTCTCTATATGTCTGTGTGTCTCTCTCATGTCTGTCTGTCTCTCTCTGTATATATGTATGTATATTTGTTTCAAACTAATGTTAATATTACTACTGTCAGTGAATGAAGTTTAGGATTTTTTGGTGTCTCTTTGTCCTTAGAGTATATCCCACTGATATATATGTAGGATCAATTCTACATTTTAAAGTTATACAAAATAATTCTTTGTGTAGTTTTATCATCACTTGATATACAGTTAAATTCATTTCAATTCTCAGTTTGAGGGAATTTTTTCTTTTTGATTTAATTTTAGTTTTTGAAATTATTTTGAGCTGTACTGATAGAATATAATTTTCTCATCATTGCCCGAAACACAACACATCTAATATGATGAGTTCACTTATGTTGCCATATTTTAAGAATAACCAGTGGTGTACCAAGCAGTGGATGATATCAGTGGTTTAGGCAATAAGGGAGTGTATTGTCTATGCCCGTAAAGAATTTTAAAACTATAGTAAGACCAACTAAAAGTTGGTCTACATTTTATTATCAATTCTAAATACTATCAGTGAGAAAATACTCCTCTTTGCCTTTCTTACATTGCTGAGAAGGTTATTAATCAATGTGAATGTCCAAAGAAGAGTAATAAGATTGATGAAGAATTTAGAAACTGTAGTTCTTGAAAGATGGAAGAACAGATGTTTAGTATCAATGAGAGAAGAAAAAATTAAGGGGTTCACAGTTTCTTTATACAGTTAAAGGCTATTATGTAGAGAAAAAAGTTAGACTTTGTGTATCTAATTCCAGATGTCATAACTGGGTAGAAATTTAACTTGCTTTAAGGAACAATTTTCTAATTGTTACACTTATCTGTGGAATGGGGCTGTCTGTCGAATTAGAGAGTTCCCTTTTGCTTAAAGATGTATATAGTAAGAGCAATATGAACAACTTGCAGGAGTGCTTAGAAGGACGTTCTGTTGTGGGTAGAAGATTGGATAAAACGACCTCTCAGGCCCTCCCAGCCCTGTGACTGTGAAATCACAGATCCCCATTATCATCAGGCGGCCTCATTCTTCCAGTCCCATCCACTGGAAAAACTCATTATCTTGTTCATGTCTGAGCCCTATTCAGATTGATTAATATCTCTTTCAGTTGAAATATCAAATGTTTTTATTCAGCTATAGAGTAAAGAATGTAAGTTAGTTCATAATATTATGAAATACTCGAGAAGTTGAGCTTGTAGTTCTCCTAGGCATTCATTTCTCAGCTCAGATGTCATTCCATTGGTGAAACCCTTCCTAACAACACAAGTTAGCCCCTCTGGCCCCTCTCCCACCACCCTTGTTCATATTTTCTTTATTTCATTAACTGAAAATTTCTTTTTTCTTTTTTTTTTTTTTTTACTCAGTTGTTGTCAGTCTTCCTTCCTATTCAAATGTATGTTCTGTGAGATCAGAGCCCATGTGCATAAAACGTCCATATTCCTGTATTCTTGCCATCCCCATCAGCTTTTTTTAAAAAACACATCTTCCAGTTTGATAGCCAAACATTGGTGTTTCATTCTTGAAATTTTGTTTTTTTAATCACTGGTGAGAGTAAATTGTTTTCAAATGTTTATTGCTTGTATACTTTATGAATTACCAGCATATGCACTTTGTTCATTTATCAGTTGTGTTTTTCATCTTTCATTTATTGATTTTAAAGAGTTCTTTATAGACACAAGGAAAAATTGACTGTCTTATGTTATAAATATATGTGTTACATTTTATTGATTGTTTTGACATTTTAAATGTTTACAAAGTAACATCAATAATCCTTTTTCTTATGGCCACATCTCCCACTTCCCTCCTTTATTCTTCTGGTCCTTTGGTGATTTTGTTTGATTTGCTATGTAAGAAATATGTCTGTTTGGGGTTTTTTTGTTTTTTTGTTTCAAATATGTTACTAGTTTTTCCAGACACATATCAAAAAAAATCCCTCTCCCTTCCAAAGTTTAAATGCAACCCTTAGCACATACTAGATTCTGTTTTTTGGTTTTCTTAGCTGTTATATTAATTCATATGTCTATTTTTCTTCTAGTACTTTTCTTTCTACTTTTATTATTATAGACTTATATATTTGAATAGCATAAGGTTAAATCCCTCCTAATTACTATTCTTTTTCGAAGTCTTCTTGGCTCTTTTACCTATTTCTTCTTCTACACAGGAGCTCAGTACTTGTAGTTCATAAATCTGGGACATAGGGATCATATGAATGGGCTTCAGGCACTCCATGAAGAGCTTGAAATTTTATATAAAATTTTGTGTGTATGTGACTTGCTGCATTTTTCTGTAAGGGGATCCATATCTTTTATTGGCTTTTAAGATGAACACTTAAATAAAAGAAATTTAGGAATCAGTGTAAGAGAGTTACACTGTCAAAATCAACATTCCTCTTGCGATTTTTAATCTGTGGAGGATAATGGCATTCTTTGTATTTTGTTTTCCCATGCAGAAGCATACTGGTGTGTCTTCATTTATTGAAGACTTCTGTTATGCACAATAGTAAATTTTTGTAATTTTCTTCATATTGGTCATAAACATTTATTATTAATTTAGTTTTCTTGGTATTTTAAACCTACTGGTGAATTTGCTGACAAGCTTTTTCAAAAGAAAGGAAGGGAGGGAGGGAGGAAGGGAGGGAGAAACAAAAATGGAGATTGGAAAGGGATACACAGAATATTCTAGGTAGTCCATAAAGTTTAACCTGCCCCTGGTAACCTCATTTTTATGTTGTAATTTTATTGTCAAAGTATTGTTAAATACATTATTAGAAAGCTTGACCCTAGGTTCTTTTTAGAGCATCACTCTTTTGCTTGTGGTTTTGGGGATCTTTTACAGACTTAAATGTTGTTCTAGGACAGAAATTTTCCTATTTTACTTTGGTGAGACATAACCATATCAAGTAACATTTCAGAACTATACATTGCATAATCTTGGACATTTTCATGTAAGAAGGCACTAAAGAGAATTTATTTTTTATGAAAGTGCAGCTCTTAAGTAACAGTGACTGTTTTTTATGGGATAGCTCCAGACCACATTTGCTTACTTCCCACACTCTAGTTTTTCTGATGTCCTAAGCTTTAAGTATAGAGGTCAGGATGACATTTTAGGGCTCCAGGTTTACGTTCCATAACCTTAAAAAGGATGTTATTCACTATATCAAAAAGGCTAGTTTGGTTTTCTTTTTTTTCTAGATTAAAAATAAATAAGTTTTTTGTTGTTATAATATTGTATTTGTTTTTAAAAACCTTTTTTCTTCAAATTGTAGACTTGGAAAGATAGTATAAAGATTTCTTACTTACCTTTAACTCAAATTCCCAAAATGTTAAAATTTCACATTTGCTGTATCATTGTGTGTCCTGTTTTTTCTGAAACGTTTGAGAATAAGTTTATACACAAGATGTACCTTTACCACCAAGAACTTCAGTGTGTATTTCTTAAAAATAAGAAGATATTTCTCAAAATTAGGAAATTAACATTGAGAAAATACTCTTGTCTAATCTACAGGCACTCACATTTTGTCATTTGCCCCACTAATTTCCTTTCTAGGAAAAAAAATATGCCTTTTTATTACCCTAGTCTGGGATCCAATCCCAGAATCACATACTACATTTAGTTGTCTTCTTTATTCTTCTTTAATCCAGAACAGCCCCTTGGTTTTTCCTCATCTTTCAAAATTTGAAAAACGCAGACCCTTTTTTTTTTAAATAAAGAATGCCCCTCAGTTTGGATTTGCCTGATGATTCCATGTGGTTAGACTTAATCTCTGCCGTGATCATATCAGGAGACACATGAGGTTTACTTTACTGATGTTAATATTCACTGTGATCGCTTGTTTAAGGTGGTGGTGATTCGCGTTTTTTTTTTTAATAATTCTTTATTTTATTTATTTATTTTTGGCTGTGTTGGGTCTTCGTTTCTGTGCGAGGGCTTTCTCCAGTTGCGGCAAGCGGGGGCCTCTCACCATCGCGGCCTCTCCCGTTGCGGAGCACAGGCTCCAGACGCGCAGGCTCAGCAGTTGTGGCTCACAGGCCCAGCCGCTCCGCGGCATGTGGGATCTTCCCAGACCAGGGCTCAGACCCGTGTCCCCTGCATTAGCAGGCAGATTCTCAACCACTGAGCCACCAAGGAAGCCCCTGATTCGCGTTTTTAAATAGCACAATTTTTATATTTTCTTAAGTTTTTGCTTTCCTTTGGTGGATTGAGTCCTGGAGTCCTTTTTAGGACTCAGTAAAAATATCTATTTAATTGTAAACCTGTTAAAAAAAATTTTTTTAACCCTGCCTTATCTTGGACATTATCAGCTTCTTAATACTTTTATTTGGGAGAAGTGGGCAGGAATAGGACTTGGAGAACTTCCAGAGCAGATGGGTCCTGGTCTTGGATATTCATTTATAGAGTTAGAAAGCCTCTGGGCTGGAGCATGACAGCATTGTTGGTGGATTCCACTGGGTAGAATTCTTCCATTACTAATTTACAGGATAGTTAACATGTCACTTCTTTATTCTGCAATTTTATCATTTGTTAAATGGGGATTCTGATACCTGTTTTTAATTACCGTAGTGGAATATGGGGACAAAAAACATAAGTAGGTCATAAATGTGAAAGTATTTTTTTTTCACATTCCTCCTTCATATATTTATGGCTGAAAAACATGAAAATGCTGTTGATTAGTGTTTCTCTATGCACTGATGGCCAACACAGAGATCGCTAGTGCATTTTTCTAGGAGGTCTGTCCTTGACCTGTTTCTATTCAGTGCTTCTATTAATGATTTTCTTAGAAGAAATCATGAGAGATATTCTCAGTTTAGTAGATGACAAAGTCACAGAGTTCATATTCAAAATTATCTTGACGTATTAGAATGAAACCAAGCACTGCAAGTTGACATTTCCTAATTTAAGTTCCAAAGATCAGTTGTAAAATAAAGGATTGGAAAGACTGTCCTATAATGCGTTACATTTGGTCACCAGCTTAATATGAGCAACTGCTAAAAATCCTAATGTAAACCTATGCTCATCAAAAAAATATTATACTGTTCCATTCATGGAAGGTAATAGTAATATTATCACTGTGTTTTAAGAATATTTAAAAATTAGAGTATATCTAGAAAAAGGTAACCAAGATGTTGATCTTTTTGTCTCGGCAAGGTTTCAATCAGATGCCATATAACTGTTTTTCAGTAATGATTAGAAGGTATTCTTTTGTGTAAAATG
Source organism: Balaenoptera physalus (assembly GCF_965194825.1). Classification (NCBI taxonomy): domain Eukaryota; kingdom Metazoa; phylum Chordata; class Mammalia; order Artiodactyla; family Balaenopteridae; genus Balaenoptera; species Balaenoptera physalus. The sequence continues at coordinate 25,251,184 of NC_138897.1, forward strand.
CTGAAGTAACTGCAACATCATATCTTTTATCCATTTTCATATTTGTACCTTTTGAAACATTTTATTAATTTTATGTAGACTACATGCCTTTAAAATAATTTCATAACTGAAGTCTTGTTCAGCAACCAATAAATATTATTTATCCAGTGGATGCTCATAGAAATTAGTTAATAATGACAACTGAATGTAATTAAAAGCCAATTTTCTGTGCCTTGATTTATATTTAAGGACTACAGATTGAGCTGAATTCAAAATAGCAATTTCAAAGTCTAGGGTCTACTGAATTTTGAATTCATTTTTTACCATTTTTACAATTGCTGTGAAAATATTCAGACAGACTTCATGATAGAATTGTAAGTGGTTAAAAGGTAATTCTGAAAAGCTAGTTGTGTTGTTTTTTGTTCATTTCTTGGTTTTTTTTGTTGTTGTTGTTGTTGTAAGGTAAAAGTATGAAGCTAAAGGATTTTTCACACAATGAGAATACATCTGTCACGTGGCTGCTGGTCACCTGGGCTATTTCCATTCACTCTCTATGTAAAAATAATAAAGAATATTTCAAGATGATTAAATTAATAGGAAGGAGCTTCTCTAAATTGAACAGTAGCTCTGTTTATAAAAATATTTTAACTATTTCAATCATACGGTTTGAAAAGTTTATTATTTGTTTAGCATATTTGGAAATTATCTTAAAGGAGTTTTATTACCAAGGCTACCTTGAAACACTCCTTTTCTTGATTTCTGACAACGCTCTTAGATTTTCTTCCTGCCACTCTAGTTACCATTTAGTATTCATTATCATCTTCCCTCCCTCTCTCTCCCTCTCTCTGTCTCCCCCCCGCTCCACACACACTTGGAAAGGCTGTAACTTCTGGGTCCTGCTTCTGTCTCATCACTTTGACTATAGGTGATCTCATACATGCTCTCAGAGTTTTGATTTCCATCTGTGTGTCTATGTCTATATCTACCTGTATCTCTAGGTTAGTTAGTCCACACCTCTCCTAGCTTCAAACTTACCCATATACCAACTTTTACTGACATCTCACAACTACAGTGTCTGATACCGTACATGTTCAAAACCAAACTCATGATCTTTTCCATAAAACCTATCTCTCCTTCAGTTTCTCCTATCTCAGAAAGTTTACTTTCATTCAGTTCCTAATACAGAAATCAGGGAGTTATTCTTGATATCCTCTTCCACTGACATCATCCCCCATTCCAATCAGTGTGCAGGTTTTACTGATTTTACTCTGCTATACCCGTGCTCTAAGCCATCAGCAGTATTTGCCTAAACTATTGCAGTAGCTTCTGACTGCTCTTTGCTTTTCTACTCCTGCCCTTGTCTAGTTTTATCTTTCAACTTTTGCTCTTCTCCAATTTTATCTTTGCATTGCAGAAATGTATCTTAAAAAATGTAAATCAGGGACTTCCCTGGTGGCACAGTGGTTAAGAATCTGCCTGCCAGTGCAGGGGACACGGGTTTGAGCCCTGGTCCAGGAAGATCCCACATGCCATGGAGCAACTAAGCCCGTGCGCCACAACGACTGAGCCTGCGCTCTAGAGCCCGCGAGCCACAACTACTGAAGATCGCGTGCCTAGAGCGCATGCTCCGCCACAAGAGAAGCCACCACAGTGAGAAGCCCATGCACCACAAAGGAGAGTAGCCCCTGCTCTCCATGAGAGAAAGCCCGCGCACAGCAACGAAGACCCAATGCAGCCAAAAATAAATAAATAAATTTATTTTAAAAAAATGTAAATCAGATATAGTGGCTTTCCGTTCAATCCCTTCATTAATTTTCCATGATAGGATAAATCTTTTAAAATAGCACATAGCCTGCATGTGCCTGCCTTACCTTTGACCATGTATTCACTGTTACAGCAGCTGTACTGAACTTCTTTCAGATCCGTGAACTCGCCTAGATCTCCCTGCTTTAGGATATTCTCTCTGATTGAAAGTATCACTCCTGTGCCCCTTTAAATTTTTAAAAATTAATTAGTTGTTAATTTATTTCTGTGATACATGAAAATGGCAGAAAGTGCAAACAGTACAAAAGATAAAGAGTGAAAAGTGCTTGTCTCCTCCATTCATATTTTCCATTTTTTTTGTGTGGTCAAATTTATGTCTTTATTTTTAGATGACTCTCAGGTGTATGGTTTATTTTTGAACTTTCTTGTAGTAGTGTTTTTCTTTCAAGCCTTTGATCAACTTGGAATTTATTTTAAGAGGTGAGGTAGAAAGTCAGCTAAATTTTTTTCTAGTTATTTACCCAGTTAACTTAATATCATTTATTGAATAACTTATCTGGTTTTCTGTTTTAAAGTGCCACCTTTATCTTATACTAGGTTCCTGTCCTATTTGAGTCTATTCTGGTGTTCTGTCTGCTCATGCACTATACCAGACTGTTTCTGTTAATGTCGCTTTAGAGTATTTTTTAATAGGTGGCAGAGCTAATCCCATCTTATAACTCTAGTTTTTCAGAATTTCCTGGCTCTTTTTTTAAAAAAAATTAATTTATTTTTGGCTGCGTTGGGTCTTTGCTGCTGCGCACGGGCTTTCTCTGGTTGTGGCGAGCAGGGGCTACTCTTTATTGCGATGCACGGGCTTCTCATTGCGGTGGCTTCTCTTGTTGCGGAGCACGGGCTCTAGGTGCACGGGCTTCAGTAGTTGTGGCACACAGGCTCAGTGGTTGCGGCTTGCGGGCTCTAGAGCGCAGGCTCAGTAGTTGTGGCACACGGGCTTAGTTGCTCTGCGGCATGTGGGATCTTCCCAGACCAGGGCTCGAACCCGTGTCCCCTGCATTGGCAGGCGGATTCTTAACCACTGCACCACCAGGGAAGTACCCCCCCCACCCTGGCTCTTCTTAAATGTTCAGTTTCCTATATGAACCTTAGAATTAACTGGTCTAGTTTCTAAAAAACCTTACTGATGTTTGTGAGGATATAAATTTTTAGATTAACATATGAACATTTGGTGACTTTACAACCCTAGAGTTTCCTGTCTAAAAAAATTTTTTTTCCATTTTATCGAGTCTAAAATTTTTCCTTACTACCATTTTAAAGATTTCTTCATACATATTTGTACATAACTTTTGATTTATTCTTGAATACTTCATCATTTTTTGGTGTCATTGTAATGGAATCATGGTATTTTTTAAAAAACTGATTGTTTTTTGAATAGAGGAAGGCTATTAATTTTGAGCCCACTCTTTTTGCCACATTCATATATTATTTGTAATAGATTTTTAATTTACTCATGTCCCCTCTTCCCAGCCCACACTCTTTATTTAGCTAACTTGCATTCTTCCTTAAGATGTCAGCTTAAAGTTCACTTTGCAAGAACCCTTCCTCAACCTCCACATCTCAGGGAGATCCCCATTTTACTCCTCTTGAAGCATTCTGTACTTTTCCTTTAGAGTGCTTATTGCAGTTCGAAGTTTGAAATTATACAGTTTATGGTGGAATTTTGTTACTGTCTAACATCTGTCTTTCCCTCTATCTTGTAAGCTCTATATGGGTAATAATTGTATGTATTTTCTTCCTCAACCTGTCTTCAATGTCGAGCACTGTTCCTACATGCAGTAGATAGTAGATACTGCTTGGCTTATTAGTTGATTGATTGGTTAGTTGGTTGAATGGATGATTGGATTGTCCATTTGTGGAAATTTCCCTGTTTCTAATCTTTCAGTCTCTTAGTTTTATTTTGAGTTCCACCACACTTTAAAAATCACCGGTTGCCTCCTTGGGAACTTTGATAGACTTTTGATGGTTTTTCAGACATGGTTCTCAAAGACAAATAGTCTAGGCATATCAATTGATGTATTCACTATTTGGTTAATTGACCTTGATTGATTTGGCATTTTCCTCTTTCAAACTTGTTGTTTTTAAGTGGTCTGAAATGTGATACAAGTGAAATTGCTCTCGCAATAATAATAATACTAATAAATTCTTACTATTTTACCTTTTTATAATATCACTTCAAACTTTTGGAGTAATTTAAACTTTTTACTTTCATGTTGCAATTTGTGGAATTGAGACTTAGATTAAGTACCAACTGTTATAAAGCTGCCAGTGGCTGGGCTGGATCTAGATTTCTAAGTTTTCTGACCCCTAGTATTCCCTCTACCATGGCATCTTCCACATTGTTGTAGTAGTATTACCTATCTTCCAGGAATGTATTTGTACTACTGCAAAGAGAAAATATCTCACGCCACTTTGCTCTACCAAGGCAAATTTTATATGGTTAACTAATGACATGGTATTTTGAGACTTTTCCCTCTATCAGTATATCTTTTTTTCCTTTTAAATAGACTTTTTTTTTAAGAACAGTTTTGGGTTCCCAGCACAATTGAGCAGATTGTACAGAGAATTCCCATATACCCCTGCCTCGCCCCTACACTTAGCCTCCCCCACTATCAGCATTCTGTACCAGGGGTGATACATTTGTTATAATTGATAAACCTACTTGGACACATCATTATCACCCAAACTCCATAGTTTACATTCGGTTTCACTCATGGTGTTGTACATTCTGTGGGTTTGGATAAGTGTATAATGTCATGTATCCACCATTATGGTGTCATACAGAAGAGTTTCACTGCCCTAAAAATCCTCTGTGCACTGACTTCCTCCCCACTAACTCCTGGCAACCACTGATCTTTTTACTGTCTCCATGATTTTGCTTCTTCTAGAGTGTCATGGAGTTGAAATCATACATTATGTAGCCTTTTTAGATTGGCTTCTTTCACTCAGTAATATGCATGTAAGTTTCCTCCATGTCTTTTCATGACTTGATAGCTCATTTCTTTTTAGTGCTGAATAACATTCCACTCTCTGGATGTACCACAGTTTATTTATCCTTTTACCTACTGAAGGACATCTTAATGGTTTCCAAGTTTTGGCAGTTATGAAAAAAGCTGGTATGAACATCCATGTGCAGGTTTTTGTGTGGACATAAGTTTTCAGCTCATTTGGGTAAACACCAAGAAGCATGATTGCTGGATTATGTGGTAAGAGTATGTTTAGTTTTGTAAGAAAACTAAAACTGTCTTCCAAAGTGGCTGTACCATTTTGCATTCCTATCAGCAATAAGTGAGAATTTCTGTTACTCCACATCCTTGTCAGCATTAGGTATTTTCAGTATTCTGGATTTTGGCCATTCTCATAGGTATGTAGTGGTATCTCGTTGTTTTAATTTGTATTTCCTTCATAACATAGGAGCATCTTTTCTTATGCTTATTTGCCATCTGTAACTCTTTGGTGAGGTGTCTGCTTAGGTCTTGTCCATTTTTTAAAAAATCAGGTTGTTTTCTTGTTTTTAATCTTTTTAATATTCTCTTTTACAGTTTTTTTTTCTTGGGCACCATCTAGTGAAAATACACAGAAAACTTTGAGGTCATTGAGAATGATTTATTTTTTCAAAGGAAAACTCCTCTCTTTCTGTTTTTCTCCTTTTACCCTTGTCTTTCAGTTATACCTGCCGCCACTTGCGGAGATATGTTTATGTGTTGGACAAACTGTATTTCCCCCACTCTCACTGTTCTACGCTTCAACATTGCTTCTCGACCCTCAGTGACAATGGAGAGGAACTCTTGTCTTTAACTTGCTCTCACATTCTCAGATCCTATGCTTCCAGGTTATTAACCTATGCTGTCCATTTACTGCATGCTGCATGCTGTATATTGACTGATAATTGCATGCTTTAATGGGATACATGTCAATTAAATGATTAAGGAGGAAATTTATATTTGAAGTGATACTAAATAATTCTTTAGAAAAATGGCTGGGATTTTTTTTTTTTAAACAAATGTCTTAAGTACTTTGTTATGTTTCATGGGAGAGAGAAAAGCTTTTAGCCACATAGTTGTCATGTAAACTTGAGAGAATTTTTCTCTACTTTGCTTCATTTGGAAATCTTTAGGTTTAACTTATAATAGTGGGGAGGGCTCTGTCTGGTTTATATATGAAATTACATACGAATTTTGAGGTCTCTTTCTTGCTCTGCTCGTATAGCTGAGAGCTGGCTGTGAGGCTGCACCCAAGTTTTGATAGAGGCACATTCAGCTGAGCAGGTTTGATTTTATAAGAAGGTAGAAATTATTCATTGGGATTTTGTATATCTCACTCATTTCATTTACATACAGAGGGGTTATAAAATCAGCAAGTTGTAACGTGTCATAGATGAATCTAGATTAAAGTTAATGCAAATGGGAGCAGTAAGAAAGAGACAAGCCATCAATCTCAAGTATCAGAGAAAATCAACTGTTGTTTAGTAGAGGGGCAGTATGACATTACTGCTTTGTACTTGAAGTTGACATTTCTAACACACATTTTCTATAAGTCAGAGATGACGCACACCAGCACTATACTGTTAGCCAAATATGATGTCTGAAGGCAGTGTCTTCACTGCCAGTTGATTTAGAGGAAGACGGAAAAAACTCCATGACCACCTTCTAGAAAAGAGCAAGCATTTAGAATTAAAATAGATCTTTTCAGGTGAAGACGCATAGGAAAGCTTCAGACTACACAGTATATCTAAGTGAAAACACTTTGATTATTAGGAATTGAAGACAGTGTGACAACTAAGGTGACAGATCCTTTTCTTGGTAGCAGAAAAATTTTAGACTCTCATAATGATGTTGGTCAGACTCTTACTGAGTCAGTAACGACACTTTCAAGAAATGAAAAAAATCAAATAGAAGAGCAAGTGGAAATAATAGATCAACTCTTATGTATGTAATATAGGAGAATTTATCAAACTAAAGCCAGTGACTTTCAGCTGGCTTGTAAAGTGAGTGAATATCAGGTAAGTGACTACTCTTTGGATCTGGAGACAGAACTTGTCTGGTTTCAAAGAATGGAGAGAGCAGCTACTAATCATTGAACCTCTGAATTGGACACCATAATTGACCTTGCCCTTGTTTACTAGTGTACTAGTCAGGGTTCTCCAGAGAAACAGAACCAGTAGGGGTGTATGTGTGTGTGTGTAGAGAGAGAGAGAGAATAGTTGAGGTTTATTTTAGGGTGAGTCTGAAATTAGGTGGAAATTCAGGTATTGATGTTTCAGTCTTAAATCCTAAATCCATAGGGCAGGCTAGCAGTCTGGAAACTCAGGCAGGATTTTTATGTTACAGTCTTGAGACAGAATTCCTTCTTCCTCAGGAAACCTCAGTCTTTGCTGTTAAGGCCTTCACCCACATTACGAGGGTAATCTGCTTTCCTTAAAGTGAACTGATTATAAATGTTAATCGCACACCCAAAAACCTTCACAGCCACGTCTAGACAAGTGTTTGACCAAACAGCTGGACACCATAGCCTAGCCAAGTTGGCACATAAAGTTACCACCACACTGTGCTTCTGTTTTTCTGTGTGTCTTCATGTGCATGGTATCCGTCCTGCCGGACTGTGAGCCTCCTGGGAGTAGACACTGAATCTTATTCCTTATTATACATCTTATAGCACCTCATGCCTGGTGCATTGTTCATTAATACTAGTTGCAGCAGGTTTTACCATCTGCCACGTGTGACAATGTGCAACTGTACTCTGGAGTCACACCCCTCACCTCACAGGAACAGACAGGAGACAGAAGTACACAGTCAACTGGGAAGATGAAAGAAAACAGAAGGAAAAGGATGAGGAAGACAAAGTAGGAAGGAACAAAAGTGAAAAGTTGACAGGAGGAAGATGAAGGTACCACGTGGCTAAAGAAAGCAGCGTGCAATTCCCAAACCCCCTTCAGCTAATTCCTGGCAGAGTTAAATCCACCCTCAGTTTCTGAGTTGCTGTAGCATTTCTTTCCCATTTTCCTTTTCCTCATTCACCACCTTTGCTCAAAGGACCACCTCAGCCCATCCCTACTCCTGTCTCCTCTCTGACATCTCCCATCTTCTCTCATCTTGTAACAGGGCGTTTGCATCAGAGGTGTGTGCTGTCTTTTGGCATCCAGTTTCTGCCTGGCCCTGTCTACTTTTCCTGAAGTGCAGAGGTTAGGGACTTGGGCTCCTCCTCCTCCCCCACTGGCTTAACATCCGACCCCACCACTTGCAGGCTGAGACAGTGGACAGGAAACGCTTCCATTTGGGACAGACTTCAGAATGTGGGCGGGATTCGCATAAAAGGAGACGTCTGGTCACCTTTGTGGCATGTTCATCTGCAAGTGATGAACATCCTGCATACACAGTGACACGTGGTCAAGTGTGATCTAGTCCCTGCAGTTGAAAGATTTTTCTTTCAACTGTGTTGTATGGAAGGATAAACCAAGCCAAATGTCTGAAAGGAGCAATCTCAGGCTCAGTTCACAACCTCAAGTAGCTTTTGGTTATGCAGACTGTTTAAAATGTAATTCAATTCCTAGAGAGAAATATAAGCCTATTCCTTAGGAAGGAACTTTACCTTAGTCTAACACGAATCACTGTGATAGAAATTTCAGTCATTCTACTGTAAACTTCTTTCCAGTGTAAGAGTTCTTTTTATAGCATCCCTGAGAGAGAGCTTCTGGGTGCTTCCTACTTCGGGAGGTGGTAGGGTTCTTGCTGTTTCATTGTTAGAAAGGTTGTCATATGTGAAGTCTGCCTGCCAGTAACTTTCATGTATTGGTCTGGCTCTGCTTGAGAGAAACACATAAATGTATAAACTTTGCTGCTTATCAGAGGCCTTCAGGTTTTTAAAAACATCTGTCATGACTCCCCTTAAAGTTTTTTCTTTAACTTAAATAGCCTGATTACATTAACCATTACAGAGACAAATGATCTTTAGATTATTCAGCCTTCTTTTTCTCTTTCTGGATAATTATATTTGTCAGCACATATCACAAAATTTGGTACCCAGAATTGGATGTAATATTCCAGTTGTACTTTATAATTTTGTCCTTTATAAATGAAAACTATATAAATTATAAACTGAATTATAGTTATAAATTATACTCTGTTAATTTGTTGTAAGACAAACCACACATTTTAAAGCAGGCACACCTTAGCTCATGTAAAATTCCCAGATCTTTTTCACCTGAACACACATCTCCTTAGACCTGTTGCACATTTAATTTTTTTTTAACCTAACTGCAGGGCTTTACATTTATTCTTAGTTTAATGTTTGATTTTGGCCCATCTTACTCTTGAGTCAAACCTTATGAAGCTATAAGGCTTTCAGACCTGGTAGCTTCTCCTGTTTATGCTCACAAGCCTTGAGAGCAACTCTCAGATTACTAACCTAAGAGTTGCCATCTGTAGAAATCAAATTTAGAATTTTGAGCATTTGAGAATTTGAATTAATCGCTAGTAACTACAAGTAAACTATATCCTATCAACTCAATGGAATATTTTGCAGCCATTAAAAATATTATAAGGAAAAATGAGTAGAAATATGGAAAACATCTGGTACAGTGTTAAGTGAAAAAAGTATATAAAGTTATGTACTGCTGTTAATACAACTGTGTAAAATTATATGCACATGGACAAAAACTAGATAATGTATAAAAATAGTTGTGGAACATTAGTAAAATATACATGACATTTCTTTAAAAAATAAGTTTGCTTATTTTGCGAAATTAAGTTTGCAAAATTAATTTTAAAAATAATTTTTTTTAATTATGCAAATTTAAATTGTAAGTTTCTTCTCTCCCTTTTCTGTGCCCTCTCTCCACTGCCCAAATAAAATCTATGTCTTTGGCTTTTCTTTTTTTTCCCCCTACCAACATAGTATAATGTCATTTTATTAATTGACGAAGACCTGCAGTGTGATTTATGGGAATAGATAGGAGTTCCCTGATCTGTGATCACAGAAAATTTCACCCATGGCTTATGTTAGAATTTTTATTAATTCTTTATTTTTTCTTTTTGAGAATGGGTCTGTAATTCTAAGCACAACATTAAGTCATTTCTCTAACTTTCAAATTTAGGAGTGCTTTTACCCCATTTGGTATGTCTTTTATATTGTGGTTTAAAAAAATCACATCCGGTGCCATTTTATTGCTTCGAAAGGATTGCCTCTTCAATCTAAATCTAAGATAATATTCTAATGAGTTTCCTCAAGAGAGGTTTCTTAAATTACTAGAACAGTCTTGTCATACTGTATGCTGTTCACTGAATTTGTAATGAATAAATACTTGAAGCCATAGTCATAACTTTTCATGCATATGATACTGTCTTAATAATTCTATTGTGGCTATGTGCTTTATTGATTTTTGTGCCACTTCTGTGGCATGAATGAAATGTATTATCCCACTTAAACCATTACGGTTTCCTTTCGAGTTACATATTCACTACTTGATCTTGTCATCAAGCTTATCCCATTTTCTGTAATGTTGTGTTCAGTCTTAAGATTTACTGCCTTAGTACTCAGTGCTGTATAAATCAAAATAGGACAGGTAAATTCAGATCAGAAAAGTTGGGAGGAATAAACAGTAGGCAGTGAAATTTTTTTAAAATCACTATTCTAAATTAGTATGTGTTCTGATCCGGAGATTTGGGGGTTTCTTTTTTCTTCTCAAGATGTACAGGAATGAATCATTGCCGTGCATTCTGGAGAAAAGAGGAGGGCAAAGCTTGACAAACCTAGCCACCATCTTTGCTTGGTCTCAGAGCTGAGGTGTAGAGAGCTTTGCCCCACACCCTTCTCTTCACTTCTGTGACATTATACTCCTGGCTTTCTTCCCACCATTTTGCCATTTCTTTTTAGGTTCTTTTTTAAAATATTAGAATTCCTTAAAGCTTGATCCTAAGGTCTTCCTCTCCTTTCACTTAAACTCTTACCGTAGGCATTTTTGTCTATTTCTGTGACTTTCCATGTCATGCAAGTGCCACTGCTTCTCAAATGGATAACACCAGCTGAAATTCTGAGCTCCAGTCCCATATTGTCAGCCGTCTTCATGCTATAATCACCACTCACACCTTTCACAGGCCCCATCTTTCAGGTGAACTCTTAACCTTTCTCCATTAACCTTTTCTTTTAGTCTCCTCCATCTCAGTAAATGGTGTCTCCATCCATCAAGTTACTTACGCCCATCCCATGAAAATCTTCAGCATTTTCACTCCCTCACCCCCTACATCCATCCTGACTCTGTTCATTTCATTTCTGTATCCAGAATGTAAGTAGTATCTGCCTTCTTTTCTCTGTGCCCACTGGCAGCCACTCTAGCTCAAACGGTCTTCTCTCACACCTAGACTGAGAAAACCTATCTGGTTTCTCCTCCTGCAGTCTTATCACTCCCACTCGCACCCCTAATTCCTCACCTAGCAAGCATGTTCAGGTACTCTAAATCCAATTACTGCTCTTCCTTGCTCGAAACCCTTCAGTGGATTCCCTTTGCCCTTAGGATGGTACATCCTCTAGCCACACCAATTCTTTTATTTTCTAGGATTTGCTGACCCTATTTCCATCTTTAGGCTTTTTACATGCTCTTCCCTGTCTAGAATGTTCTTTCCCCAACTCTGTATTTCTTACACTTGTTACTTCCTCAGATTTTCCCTTATCCCCAAATCCATTGTTATACTTAACATTGTACTATGTTTTCTCTCTCACACACGTTCTTTATCTCTCTGTCTCTCTCAGAGTAGACTCTAAGCTCCATGAGGGCAGAAAATATATGCTTTTTTATCCATTAATCCCTAGCACCTAATATCATACTTAAGTATGCAACAGGTGCTTTATATTTGATGAGAATGGATGCTTTTAGTTTATTACAATTAACTTTTTTGCAGACTAGCCCAGTCTAATAATGACCACTTCTTCAGCGATTACTTGACTAGAAGCAGTAAGATGACAATCCTGTTTTAATGCTACTATATCTTCAAAATGGCACTCAAGGTAGCATCATTAGATAATGAAGTATTCTTATACTTTCTACAGATATGCAGTAAAACTGCCTGCCAAAGGAAGGCTCCTTAATTCTTGAATATGTGAAATTACATTGCTTTTTTTTTTTCTCAGTTAAATATTTTACAAATTTTCCACTCACTTTTTGGATTTATATGGTAAACCATGACCATCAAAGCAAACATCTTTTATTTGGTGGCTCTAGCTAAGCAGAAAAAACTCAGAGGAAGCAGTAAGCTTATTTTACATTAAATTTTGTCCCTTGAAATTTAAACATAAGACTACACACCATAATAATATACAACATTTCAAATAATTTGAAGCTAGAATAGTTCTTACAAGCTTTACCACCCTCCCACCGAAAAGTTGTCCTTCAGCATAAATAAATTGTGGAGGGTAGTAGCTGTCATAGTAGTAGCAGAATGAAGTTTCAGAAATATAGATAAGAAGTAAAAAAATATATATCACTGTGTGTATTAAAAATTCTATTTAACTTCCTTTTTAATTCAAAATTACCTAGTAGAAAAGCAGACATATTCATTATACTATACCTAATTGGAAACGTTTAGGAAAATATTTTCAGTGTGTTACTTATAAGAATATTGGTAAGATTTATTGAAGATCAACAGTAACATTAAAACCCTTCTCAAAATAAATTGTTATACTAGCATGACATAGTGATTGGCACTAAAATGTCGCCAAGTCGCACTGTACAATTTATTGTCCAGAGGGAAGAAATGTAGATTAAGTTAGTAAAGTATAACAGAAGATACCTATTAACTAAGTAGAATAAAAATTTTTTTTTAAAGATTTTTTTGATGTGGACCATTTTTAAATTTATTTATTTATTTAGTTATGGCTGTGTTGGGTCTTCGTTTCTGTGCGAGGGCTTTCTCTAGTTGTGGCGAGCGGGGGCCACTCTTCATCGCGGTGCGCGGACCTCTCACTATCGCGGCCTCTCTTGTTGCAGAGCACAGGCTCCAGACACGCAGGCTCAGTAATTGTGGCTCACGGGCCCAGTTGCTCCGCGGCATATGGGATCTTCCCAGACCAGGGCTTGAACCCGTGTCCCCTGCATTGGCAGGCAGACTCTCAACCACTGCGCCACCAGGGAAGCCCAAAGTAAAAAAAAATTTTTAACTGGTAAATTGGATTTAATGAAAATTAAAATTCTCTGCTCTTCCAAGGACACTGGTAAGAATAATGATTGGGAGAAAATATTCAATGTACATATATGTAAAAACACTTCCAAAAGAAGATATTAAAATGGTTAATAAAGAAAGGGAAAATTATGAGTTACAGATAAGTAAAATTTTAGTCTAAGAAAGATATCATGAAGATTTTTCCATATGGAAACAAAATAAGATAGAAAGGAAACAAAAATATGAAATTCATATTTGATCCCCCAAAGTGGTAATAGATCTTTTTTTCCACCAAATGCTCTTGGTATAGATTTCATTGGTAAAGGAGGCACTCAAGTCTTAGTTAATGTACCTGTGATATGTAGGTGTAACCAGAGTTCCCGAAGATGAACACTCTAAACAACAAAATTAAAACTTCTCATGCAGTTTAGACAATGTATGGAGGATTTGGAATGGATACAAAATCCCCCAAGTTGGATGCTCTTTCCCTGGGGCTGCCGTTTGCAGGGAATTTCATGTACATATTCAGACATGCAGACCTGCATAACTGCTTATTATAGAAATATTCTTGGTTACTGAATGTCTAACAGACTTAAATATACAGGGTTTCCCGTATATGGAAGAAAAGTGATTTCACCCATTCTCCATGCCTTGGCACGTCACGATTCCAGCCTTACATTTATTTGACTTCCAGAATTTAAATAGGCAGTGATGTAAATCAGAAGTTAATGTTTCACCTACTAGCAGTAAGTAACTAAATCATCGTACTCATGACGAGAAAGGTAAATCCTTTTCAATTTGGCCACAGAGTGGGAATGACATTTACTCTAATCCTATGCCTCTAAGTTAGATTGACAACAAATTTATTTGCATCCTACAAAAAATGAGGAATTGGAGGAGAATATGGAGAAGTTAAATGGTTTGGCAAAGATCACACAAGCTAGAAGTAGAATCAAGTCTCTGGAGATCAGAGTTTCATCTGACTGAATGTCACAGCATTATAAAGTGAGAAATGCATCTCGCTGTATACATGCACTTAATGAATTATTCTCAATAGATAGCTCCTCCAATTTTTAAAAAAATTTTATGTTTTGAGATTTAAAAATTTCAGTTCAATCCTGTTATTTTTTTTTAATTTAAAATATTTATTTATTTATTTATTTTTGGCTGCATTGGGTCTTCGTTGCTGCGTGCAGGCTTTCTCTAGTTGCGGTGAGCAGGGGCTACTCTTCGTTGCGGTGCGCGGGCTTCTCATTGCGGTGGCTTCTCTTGTTGCGGAGCACGGGCTCTAGGTGCAGGGGCTTCAGTAGTTGTGGCTCGCAGGCTCTAGAGCTCAGGCTCAGTAGTTGTGGCTCACGGGCTTAGTTGCTTCACGGCATGTGGGATCTTCCCAAACCAGGGCTGGAACCCGCGTCCCCTGCATTGGCAGGCAGATTCTTAACCACTGCACCACCAGGGAAGTCCCTAATCCTGTTATATTTTTAATCTGTTACATTTTAAGTCTCCATCTTAAAGATTTGATCTGGAATAGGAATTGAAGAGTTAATACTTTTCTTAGGCATTTTTCCATGTGCATTCTTATATTGATCTTAAATTAGAATTAGATATATTCCAAGAGGTTGCTTGTTTTGCACAACAATTCTACAAACTAGCTGTCTGTAAGAGGCAGTTCATTAAAAATTAATTTTTAAATGAACTTTAGATGTACTGTATGGATTTTCTAAAGGCTGTATATTAAGAGAGTACATACAAAATACTTTCTTTGCCCAGTAGTGGTGATAATAGCTAATATTTATTGAACTCTCTTACTCTGTAATGGACACTGTTGTAATTATTAACTTTTTTTAAAAATTTATTTATTTTTTATTTTATTTGTTCTTGGCTGTGTTGGGTCTTCGTTGCTGTGCGCGGGCTTTCTCTAGTTGCGGCGAGTGGGGGCTACTCTTCGTTGTGGTACATGGGCTTCTCATTGCGGTGGCTTCTCTTGTTGCAGAGCACGGGCTCTAGGTGCAAGGGCTTCAGTAGTTGTGGCACGCAGGCTCTAGAGCGCAGGCTTAGCAGTTGTGGCGCACAGGCTTAGTTGCTCCGCGGCATGTGGGATCTTCCCGGACCAGGGCTCGAACCCGTGTCCCCTGCATTGGCAGGCGGTTTCTTAACCACTGCGCCACCAGGGAAGTGCCTATTAACTATTTTTATTTTTATCCTCAAAGCAACTCTGTGAGGTAGTTAATATTGTTATCTCCATTTTATAGATGAGGGAACTGATGCACAGAGTAGTTTAATACCTTGCTAGAAGATGGTAAAGCCAGTATTGAAACTGAAATTATTCTAGCTGTAAAAGCTACACTTGTAACCTTATACTGCCTCCCAAGAAACCTTTTAATAATAGTATGATTTTATTAAGTAACTTTGCCCTTGAAATCACTTCAGCCCATCTTAGAGCCCAATACAAATCCAATATTATTTGATGATTATACATTTTAAACAATTTATGTTTAAATTCTTGAACTTCTCTACCCACTCAAAATTTCACTTGGAGATAGTTTATAAAACTGGCTAAAATTCAAAATTGAACTGTGGACTGTAGAAACAGAAGAAACTCAAAACTGTATTTCTTGGTCCTCTAAATTCTGTAGGTACCATTTAGTCTGGTTTCTACTCTCTAAACATGCAGTGTCTCCTGTTTTTCAAAGCTACTAATCCTTTTAAAAGTTTCATAATGTTGTATCCCAAATGTCTAAGTTAGGTTTTAATTTTTGCTATAGGTTTGATAATTTTTCCTTCTCAAAGTAAAAAAAAGATACAAGCTATTCTCAAAAGGTTTTTAACCAGATTTCACAAAGTAAGCATTTATAGGTGTATTTTCAAGGTAACCCAAAGGATATGTTTTACATTTTAGTTACCACTGGGAAAAGAAAAAATAAGTACAGTTAGCAACTGAATATAATTTCCAATAGTGACTAAAAGTCTTATAGCTTCCATGTTACTCCTCTGTTTAGTGACTAACAATTGGGTTGTCCTTCTAACTTTGAATAAACAAATAAGCAGAAGCTTTCCTGGGGATTTAGAAGTATAGTTACTATCTATATATGTACATTTTTTTTTACAGGTAACATTTACATAAACTTAAAAATGTTTGTTATTTTTAAGTTTATTCTTGTTGTATCTCATGTTAATACCAGTAATTCCTTTTCCTATGTGCATTTATTCTCAGGTAGCGCATACTAGAAGCCAATAGGAAGCTCAGGTCCCTGTCATGCATGGCAGTAGAAGTTTTACTGTATGGGCTCCACGTCCTGGCGTGCAGTGCCTGTGGCAGCACTGGGAGTCTGGGCAAAGAGCAGTTTGTGTCTTGTTGCGGTGGGTCCGCCTTTTAGGGTTTACGTCATGTCCTTCGGTCCTAAACTTCCAAAATCACGTTTGAAGATAGGGATGCAACTACATATAATAACATTTCAGTATCATTTCTATAAAATGTTAGAAAATAAAAGAAAGGTTAACAAATTAATCTAAAACCAGTAAATAAATACCTACAGGTAAATTTATTTCTGAGTGTGCAATGAAAAAAGTGCATTTGGGGAATATTGTTCATAGTTCAGCTGATTGTACAGTAGCCTCAAGATTCCTCTTACTGTCCTTAAATGGTCAGATGGAGAGCATCACTATGGATTAAATACGGGTCAGTAAGACACAATGGGCAATCATCTGTTCTGTGGGCTTTTTAATTCTTGCTGTTTTCTTGTCTTGCATAACAATATATTACTATAGCCGTCAAGATATTGAGGCAATGTGTTGTGATAGGAGAGGAAAGGAAAGAGCTTTGATTTTCATTCCTTTTTTTAATATTCTTTCTCAAGAAGCGCTGCCTTGATTTTTGTGCCTGACACTAAGCAGCAAATGCAAGAGGTATCCAAGCTACCAAATTTTGCATGACTCTTGGTGTGACTATGGTAATGTGGTATTTCCTGTTACCATGGTTTAGAGATTTTATTTCACTCTCACTGTCCGGTTTTCTAGTCCCTCCCTTCCTCTTGTGAATATAATAATGATAATAGTAACCTGTTTACACAGTGAATCTATATACGTTAATTACTTGTGGTTCCACTGAAAGATGATCCACTTGAGCTAGAATCGTGACTAAACTCAGAGGCATTGGTTGCAAACTTGTAAATGTAACTCACGTATATATCTTTTCTTTAAGTGAGACCAAAGTCAGTTTGGCTTCAATTTGCAGTGCCTTTTACAGCCAAAATGGTGGTGGTTTTGTTCTGCTGTCATGGGAATATTAGCCCAAACAGTAAAATGAACTCTTAAAATTGTTGCTTTGTTAACTAACTCAGCTCTGGTGTATTTGTAGTCTTGGATTTGAATTTGTTGGCACATGGCTTGAATCACTGCTTTTTATGTATTGGGGAATGTACATACTTATATGAGTCAGTGTTCTTTAACTTGAAAAATTAAAAAGAATCAATAAGTAGTCTTTTCAGAAGGTGATGTGGCCTTATTTGTTTACAGCATGTGGAAATTTGACATACCTCCTCATAACCAAAACCATAGAACTCACTTTCCCATCACATGTATTGTAGCATTCTTTAGCATAATGAAGCTATATGTATTATCATGGTATTCCTAATCTGGTTCTGGAGGTGCCTTTTCTGATTTCGTGTATTTACAGAAGCTGATTTTCCCTCTTACACAATCAAATGACATTTCTTCCGATAACCTATACTTGTAAAAATGCAGTAGTTATTTCCTTGCTTATTAATATTTGTTATTCAAATATTTTTCTGAGGAGAGTTTAGTTTTCATTTTCTTTTTAGATACGTTATCTCGTTAAAAATATCTTTTTGGTGTTGTTTCAGCTTTGAATTTTAATTCATTGTTGTTTTAGACAAACTATGATGTTCAAAAGTTACAATATTACCTAGAACTAATTATCTTCCTCCTTGAATGTAAAATACCACTGAAAAAATAATATGAAAATGAGAGTTATTATACATTAATTCATTTGACTAGTTCACTAAATACCACTAGTCTTTGGCCTAAAAGAGATGAGTTTTCGTGGGACATTTTGTTTTTCTAATTTTTCTCAGTAGCAGATTTCTCTGTCCTTATTGTCAATGTGGACGAACAGAGCTCTGGTGTTCAGAATTGGGCAAGTTGTAGGTGACAGAAGCAGGGTAAGACCAGTGTTCCAATTCACCGGGTTTTTTTCCCACAAGACTTAAGAGTAATTTTTTTTATTGTGTATTACCAGTGAATGTGGTCTTCTTTTTGACAATCAGATTATCCACATATCACTTTTTGTCCCTGTGTCCTCTAAAAGCAATGGTTCATTTATAATTTTTAGTAAGATCCATCTGGATTGTGCTTTCTTTTTGGTTAATAGATATAGATATATCTAAAAGCCCTACTTTTAAGTTGTGACGTTTGTCAGGATTCACATACTCTTTGATGTCAGTGAATATGGTGAACCTTATAGTAGTGTAATAACAAAAACAATTCAAAGTTGAATCTGATGGATTCAGTCCATAAATAGGACAGGTGGGTGCATGGGTGATCTCAGGTAGGCTTCACTGACTAAAGTGACTCTTAAAAAGTGATTTGAGGAAAGAGATTTGGTGGATTAGTAGGTTGTTCCAAGTGTAGGGGGTGGCATGAAAGAAGATATAGGCAAGAGTAGGCGAGAAAGAAAAAAGGTTCATTTAGGAGAAAAGAATGGGGAATGGGACAGGGTGTGGGAGGAGATGAGATCAGACATATAAATTGGGAAAGAGTTGTGGGACCATTTGGAGACAAGAAAAAAGTTGTACTTTAAATGTTGAGAAAGTCAACACTCCGATTAGAAGAAAAGGTCTAATGAACTTACACCGCCAAAAGAAAGAGTGATGGCAGTTTACGATGTTTCATTGTTTAATAAGGAAGACAATGACTGGGTGGAGCAAAAAATGAAGTGATTATTAAGTAGATGAGCATATAATTTACCATTCAAACCAGGACCCTTAATAGAGTGAAAGGGAACTCTGCCTAATAGTTCCAGGGGGACAAAATGTATAAACTGGGACCGTCCTGGGCAAATCAGGACATATGGTTCTCACATTATTATTGAATATTTACTTGGAGTTCATTCATAGATCACAAAGATAGGAAGCACTAAAATCCTGAGTTTTGAGAGTGCTACACCGTAATATTCCTTAACAAAATAAAGTGTCAGTAGTTGCATCAGATTCTGGCCCTGACTAGCGGGACCCATCACTGAGGCTGATTTATAAATATTGGCATTTCCATGGCGTTTCCATGGCATGACGCTTAGGTGTTGAGTCAGGCCTAGACTTGACTGCTAGTTCTGCCGCTGAGTAGCTGGTAATCTTGAGCAAGTAAGATGGAGATAATAGGGAAACCTGCCTCTCTAGGTTGAGGTCAGATTTAAATGAGATGATGTATGCAAAACACTTAGCACAATGCTAATGTCACATACTAAGCAACCAAATTCTAATATTATTCTTTTTCCCATGATTACTACAGCCACCACGACTATTTATATATTGGTGGTTAGCATGTTTTCAATTTAAGCTAATTTAAAGTAACAAATACTGATGTTGCTGGTAGCTTTCTGCCTTTTATTTGTAACGATAATTCAGTAATTAAAGAAATAAGTTTGGAAAACTATTTTTCATTCCAGCTTTAATATAATACAACTCACATCTCACCTTCTATCTATCTCTGCCAGAAGTAGACAGATTGTCACAGTTGTATTATTGAATAGAGTAACTCTCATTTTGTATTCAAGTAAGTCTTAACAATGTTTTCAGTAGCATTGTGGTTTTCAAATCCAGTTCCTGTTCTGCAGCAGACTGCTGGCTGAAGAGTAATCATTTAATTTTCTGTTTTAGGTAAAAAAAAAAAAGTTAGTTTTGCTGGGGGTGGGGTGTGGTCTTGGCAACTAAAAATAATGATGTGTTTTAGATCTTTTATGCTTTAAATAATTCTTTAGAGAGGTTCTTGAGATTGTTACCAGTAATGCAACTTGAACATGCCCTTCTTTGGTCCACTTACATTTATTATTACTTTTTCCTAGAATGCTCTTTCCCCAGATATCTACTCAATTCACAACCTTACTTTCTTCAGGTCTTTACTTAAATATCACTTCCTCAGTGAAGCCTTCTCTGACTACCCCATCCAAAACCAGAGCCTCTCTCCACTTTATTTATTCTTTCTTTAGCTTTATTTTTGTAAATGACAGTTATTTCAGAAGCACTGTGATCATCCCCATACCTCTGAGATATATATATTGCTGGAGTAATTATAAACTCTAACCTTATAAACCTGGTTATAGAATGTCCGATCTTTTTGGTTTGGAGTGAGTTGTGTGGTAGCAGTGGCTAAGGGTGAAATAGCAGCACAGTTTCAAGTATAGCCCTCCAGGGGAAAGACAGAAATAAATTTCTTTTTTTTTTTAATTTTTTTTATAGTAATCTTTTATTTATTTATTTATTTATTTATTTATTTATTTATTTATATTTATTTTTGGCTGTGTTGGGTCTTCGTTTCTGTGCGAGGGCTTTCTCTAGTTGCGGCAAGCGGGGGCCACTCTTCATCACGGTGCACGGACCTCTCACTATCGCAGCCTCTCTTGTTGCGGAGCACAGGCTCCAGACGTGCAGGCTCAGTAGTTGTGGCTCACGGGCTCAGTAGTTGTGGTGCACGGGCTTAGTTGCTCCGCAGGATGTGGGATCTTCCCAGACCAGGGCTCGAACCCGTGTCCCCTGCATTAGCAGACAGATTCTCAACCACTGCGCCACCAGGGAAGCCCATAAATTTCTTTTTAAACAGAAGAGAGAGTTCCTACTGCTGGTCCTTGAGACTCAAGAACGCTAACCTGCCTTCTGGTTGGGAGAGAGGAACTGCCTCATCTTAACCACCTCCCTAAGTGCATTAGTCAGCTCAGGCTGCCGTAACAAAATCTTGTAGACTGGGTGGCTTATTTAACAGAAATTTATTTTCTCACACTTCTGGAGACTGCAAGTTGAAGATCAAGGTACTAGCAGGATTGATGTCTGGTGAGGGCTCTGCTCTGGATTTGCAGATGGCTGCCTTCAGGCTATGTGCTCATGTGAGCTCTTCTTTGTGCCCACCTGGAGGGAGAGGGAGAGGGAGCTCATGTCTCTTCTTATGAGGACAATAATCCTCTCCGATCAGGGCCCCACCCTTTTGACCTCATTTAGCCTTAGTTACTTCCTTACGCCACATACAGCCACACTGGGGGTCAGGGCTTCAACATAGGACTTTTGGAGGGACACATACATTCAGTCCATGACATGCTGCCTCCCAAATTATTTCTGTTTCTGAGTTTAGTTAATTAAACAAACACTTTTGAGAATCTTTTAAATACATAGGCACTATGCTAGGTACCAGGGAGACCAAAGTGAATTATTCCATGCTCAAGAACTTCATATTTTAGTGAGGGAAATAAACATGGATACAACTAACTAGAAAATGTGATTGATGTTTTTTCTAAGTTTGAAGGGTGAGTAGAAATTTGCCAGGCAGATTTTTGTAGGAAAGGGATGTAAAGGCAAAGAGGTTAGTGTGGACAAAGGCATAGTGTATTCAGGAAATGATGAGCAGAACAATGAACTGTGTGTGGAATGAAGTAGGGGGTGATGGACTTGAACTAGAAATGTAAAACTGCCTTGTAGTGTTTGTCTTCCCTGATGGTGTCACAACATTATCTGAAAAAGCAGAGAGCACCTAGTATGTTGATTTCTACAGTGAAGAATAATGAAAAGACTAGGAATGACTGGCACTTATAATCTACAAAGGAGACTAGTAGTGCAAATAAAGTAGCGTTAGTACAAGGCATGTAATTAGTGGGATTATTTTGAGGGAATACAATTTCCACACACATTGAACTAAGTGTGTACTTTGTGTCATATTTGAGAAATCAGGGTGAAATTTAAAATACCGTGATTATTAGAGGTGGGAAAAGTTGTACAATCACAGCTTAAGTAAGGAAAAATATTAGATTAAAATTCTTTGGTTTTCTCCAGTGTTCCTTAAGTTTCTATATAAAATTTGTACAACTATGTGTTTTTTTCCTATAAATATTTAAAAATCACTATTCACTTCCCACCAAGATAGAGTAGCAGAGAGTGGATTTACTCTTCTACCTGAAACAACAACAAAACAGACTAAATATATGAAACAGTGGTTTTCAAGACATTGAGCATGAGGCAATAAAAGAACTAATCCCTGAGAGATGGGAAACAAAAGGAAGTGATCCCTGCGAAAATCGCAGTTTACTATTCTAAGAGAATTTCTTGACCACTGCTCAGAATTATAGCTAATAAATCAACAAGTGGACTCACAAAAAACCCTCAATTAATCCAAAAGAAGACAGAAAAAAAAAGGAAAAGGGAAAGAAAAAAGAATAGATGGGGGGCTTCCCTGGTGGCGCAGTGGTTGAGAATCTACCTGCCAATGCAGGGGACACGGGTTCGAGCCCTGGTCTGGGAAGATCCCACATGCCGCGGAGCAACTAAGCCCGTGAGCCACAATTGCTGAGCCAGCGCGTCTGGAGCCTGTGCTCCGCAACAAGAGAGGCCACGAATAGTGAGAGGCCCGCGCACCGCAATGAAGCGTGGCCCCCACTTGCCGCAACTAGAGAAAGCCCTCGCACAGAAACAAAGACCCAACACAGCCATAAATAAATAAATAAATAAATAAATATTCCTCCTTTAAAAAAAAAAAAAAAAAAGAATAGATGGGACAAATAGAAAACTAACAGCAACATGATAGACATAAACTTAACCCCATCAGTACCACTGGTCAAAAGCAAGAGGGAGTGGCTTCAGAGCATAGACTCTCCAGGAATAAAGGAAGCCATTTCATAATGATAAAGGAGTCAATTCATCAAGAGGACTGTTAGAATCCTAAATGTTCATACCAAATAGATAGCAACTTCAAGATACATGAAGCAAAACACTGCTAAAATTGCAAGGAGAAATAGACAAATCCACAGTTACAGTTGGAGATTTAAATATCTCTTTCTCAATAGTTGATAGAAGGAGTAGACTGAAAATGAGCACGAATATTGAAGACTCAGACAACACTATCAATCAACTTGACCTAATTGATATTTATAGAGTACTCCAACCAATAACATCCCAATACACTTTCTTCTCATTTGCACACAGGAACATTTATCAAGAAAGACCATATTCCCAATCAGAACATGCCAGAGCTACGTTCCAGACCATCAGAGTCCTGCTATGACCCTGACTTGTTAATGTGATAAACTTGACTCATGCCACAATATCAGTGGGTGAAAATGGTTTAAAGTGTTAGCTTGCAATGATATTGGGGCCTAGACTGGACTTTCTAGGGCCTTATATAAATGCAAAAACTGAACAGAGATATCTTTTCTTTTCCCCCTCTGGCTTAGATACTAAACTTACACATAGATCTCTGAGAGAAGAAACAGGTTAAAAAATAATTCTTTTATCTGGCTTTAAAATTTAAGGAGTTTTTCTTGTTATTGTTTTTGTTTGTTTGTTTTTGCTTTACATCCTCATTTACTAACACTCTAAACTCTAAACCATTTCTTTTAAGTAGAACGTGATTCATGCTGAAATTAATAGTATTTACCTGCTGAAGGCTTTATACCGAAAGGAAAAAAAGAGAAAATGTATTTCAAGTCTTAGCACATACTAGGTATTTTTTCTGAATATGGTGCTTTTTCTTAAAGGTCTAATTTCTTATTATATTTCATTTAGGTGAGAGATAAAACTTACAGATTTTCCAAATTTAATATTAACTTAGAATAAAACTTATTCACAAATTTTCCCAAAAAAAGACCATATTCTGTGCCGTCAAACAAGTCTCAGTGAGTTTAAATAAAAGGGTTCCAGTCATGGAAAGCATATCCTCTCACCATAAAGGAATCATAATAGAAATCAATAATAGAAAGCTCTCTGGGAAATCCCCCAATATTTGGGAATTTAAAAACATACTTCTGAACAACCCATGGATCAGAGGAAATTTAAAAAGTAGTTTAGACTAAATGAAAACACAACAAATCAAAATGTGTGGGATGCCACTAAAGCAGTATTGAGAGGGAAATTTTTAACTTAAAATGCCTATATTGGAAAAGAAGAGAGGTCTCAAATCAGTGACCCCAATATTCACCTTAAGAAACTAGAAAAAGAAGAGCAGATTAAACCAAAATAAGGAAATGAAAGATAATAATAAAGAGCAGAAATCAATGATATAGAAAACAGAAAAGCAGAAGAGAAAGTCAGTAGAACCAGAAATTCATTCCTTGAGAAGATCAATAAAATCGATATACCTCTAGCCAGGATTGTATGTTCAGTAATTTTATACTGTATCCTGGTCATATGAATGTTATGTTGTAGAGACTTTGGATTCTACCATAAACCAACTGATCTATCTCTGATAGAACATATTCTTATTACTGGAGAATCAGGGATTAAATGGAAATGCATTTATACAAAAATCAAAGATTTTAAATTGGAACGTAGTATAGTACTGAGCTATCTCAAAACTATGGTTTGCCAGGAAAAACACACTTTTTGCTTTGGGTGGTTCTCATAAAATCTTCTTAACCTCTACCCTTGACTTCTCCTGCCGGAGCACATCTCTTTCTTCTAGAACATCCATCTAACCCCAACACAGCCTTGACTCCCAGTGCCTTGCTCAGTTTCATGACATGTGGCATTTTCAGTGATTCTCCAAAACAGAAACTACGGTCTGGATTCAGCCCAGAGAGGTACTGTGTTTGGTTTTGCACAGTATGTTTAAAAAGTTAGCATTTGTTGCTAAAATATAACAGATAAATGGAATAGCTGGTAACCCAGGGCCCACATTTCTCCATGCCAATAATCAATTGGAACTGACTGGTGGCTTTTTCCTTCGACTCCCTATTAAGTGTTTTTACACTAATTGAATTAATTTAATCATCACAGGAATTCTTGTTCAGTAGCTTTCACCATCATCACCACCACATGTAAGGAAATTGAGTCTCAGAAAAGTTAAGTAACCAAGTTCACATAGCTAGAAAGTGGAGGACCGGTGTTTAAACAGAGGTGTATCTGAATTATTCTAAATGCCTTTCTTTATAACATCAAAAACAAGGTAATATTTATTTGTCATTTCAGTTGAAAAATCAATATTCGTAAATATTATATGATGATAGCTATAGAGCCCTGGGTAACAAGTTTATCACATTATTTAAATTGTGCAAGGTTAAAATTTACATTCATCTGTCAGTTTTCCCTGAATTCCTTAAGGCTGGATTTAACCCGGGCTACTTTCTCATTTCTAAAATGTTGACATTTGTTGTTTGTACTGTCCTAATTGGTTATCAGTAGGTAATTGAGAAATATATTCATTTTAACACGATTCTCCTATTTATTTAAATACTTTAACATGATTCCCTTCCATGAAAATAACAACTAATCACCACCAGAGGACAAGGATGGGCACTGATGCCTTTAGTTTTCTGTTTTCAAAAGGAACACAGAATTTAAACTTTACTTTGAATAAAAATTGTTCTTGATTTAGATAACAATTTATATCTTTCATCAAGAAACAAATGTCTCTTCCCTGCAAAGATAGACTTGTATATTCTAGCTTAATAAATATTTACTTTTTGTCTGAATAGATTAGATTCTTTAATCCCAGACTGTTTGTGTCTATCTAAATAGTATTGTTATCAGACTAGAGCTAGTATTTCCAGCTTTCCACACACAGACTACATGACAAATAATTAATACATCTATTCTACAAAAGTCAATTGGAATTAAATACTAACTTATTCTTTGGGAACTTTTATGGCATAGGTCATATACCTTATTCAACTAAAAGTAAGGAAAGTATTAACCTCCCCACTTTAGATTAAATTTTAAAAGAAATTAAACAGGTTCTTGTTTTTAACAAACTATCTTTTCCCTAAAGCTTTCATTTTTAATTGGGCACTGTCCGAGAAAATTAAAATCAGGGACACTCTTTGTATGTCTGCAGTGAATATTGGTCAGGTGCTCTTACCAGTTGTAATTACAGTTCAGTGAAAAATCTGTGTGTGGCCCAAAGATATCAAGCTTCAGATTTTAGGTACTTGTAGCAAAGTATAGCCTTGTACATGAAGACATTGACATTGTTACGGAATAGAAGGAACACTGGATTAGGAGTCAGACCAGAATTATTCTGTCTGTCAGTACCCTATGTGACCTTGGTCAAGTTATGTTTTTCTTCTTTTATCTGTCCTCAAAGCCCAAAGGAGGGAGCTGTATTATATCTTTAAGATCCCACATATAAATGTACCATTGCCTTTCAGTGTGTTGTAATAGGATTGCATTGTACAAAATATCTCCCAAGAATGGGATTAACTATAGCTATAGAGCCAGCAGAGGGAGCACAAGGCATGAATTTATGTCTGGATCTTAGGAAAATTGGGGGATTGGGGGGGTGGGGGTCATATGGTTAAACATTAACCACAGTTCTTAAAACAGAAGATTATTTTTTATCAGGTTATGTTCGACTTGATTTGAGCTATAATTGTGTCTTGAAATGGTGACATTTTTACAACTACTGATAGAATTCTACCTCTGTAATTATTGGTAGTTATAATAAAGAGTTGTGTTCTAAAATGACATTTAATAATGGTTATTCGTGAGGATTACTGTGGTTTATATTCTGTATTGTTAAATATATTTAACCAAAAAAATCATAATTTTTATCATATCAGAAATATTCTGGTTGATACTGTAATAACTCTGCTGTTTGAACTTAACCCAGAATTAAAAAGGACTGTGGCTTCAAATATTACAGGCTTTTAAAAGTCCTGTTTAAGTAATACCTCATTTATCTACCATCCCTGGAATTATGGATTTCCAAATATTTTCCAGATAACAAAAGCATGTTTCATAAACGTACTACCTTAAAATGGTTTAAAAGTATTTCAGATAAGAGATGTTGCTGTGCAGGCTTTCTCCAGTTTTTAAGTACAGGACCTTGTGCACATTTGAGTCTTTTTCTTGATACTTTTGTTGCTGTGAACATGGACTGTTGTACTGAAAAGTAATGGAATTCTGAGTTTGCTCCTACTTTAATGTCAAAACTCTCTTCTCTTTTTTGGTTACGCTATTAACCATTTTGGGAAACCATCCTGGTTTTCCGTTCTTCATTAATTTTATTATTTAGAAGTTTTAGCTGAGGAAGCTAATAATTTAGCTTGTTGATAGTTGTGTTAAATCAGACAAATAAGACCTTGAGTTAAGTTCATAGCTTTCGTTTGGGCATTGATAACCATTTCTTGCATGGAAATCTTTTTTTTGGCTGTTTGGGTTTTTTTTTTTTTTAATCGATCTTTATTGGAGTATAATTGCTTCACAATACTGTGTTAGTTTCTGTTGCACAACAGAGGGAATCGGCCATACGCATACACATGTCCCCATATCCCCTCCCTCTTGAGCTTCCCTCCCACCCTCCCTATCCCACCCCTCTAGGTCATCGCAAAGTACCGAACCCATCTCCCTGTGCTATGCTGCTGCTTCCCACCAGCCAACTATTTTACATTCGGTAGTGTATACATGTCAATGCTACTCTCACTTCGCCCCAGCTTCCCCGTCCCACCCCATGTCCTGAAGTCCATTCTCTACGTCTACATCTTTATTGGCTTGGGTTTGTCTCTGCAGGTAGGAAAGGGGGCTGCTCCTCTGTTTGAGTATGTCACGGTAGAGGAGGGTTTCTTATGAAGTTACTATGAATACGTATTTGGTTTCTTGGTTATTCTAAAAAAAGTATTTCTAAACTTTAACTCAAAGTATATTTTATCCACCACCAATCAGTCAGTGGATATTTTTCTTAAAAGGAAAGTGGAGAAGGAAATAACTAAGTCACTGTGTATACATGAGAGACATTGCAAAGGAGTTGAAAGAAAAGAAGAGGAATGGACATCTGTGCCCTTGAAACTGTGTTCACAAAAGAAATGGAATAAATATACAAGCAAAAGATAAAGGAAGATGTATGTTAAAATGTATAGAACAAGTATAAATTAGTAATTAAGTACACAAAGGTTGAAAGGAAGTTGAAATAAGAGGATAGAGTTTTTACAAATCTTAAGATTTTTAATAGTAACGAGGCTGACAGATGTTGAGAAAAGGCACTTACTAGTAAAGACCTGCAATTCCAATTAAGACTTCCTGTTCCTATAGCCCTTCCAAAGACTAATTGTATTTGCTGAATTAAGATTACGGGCTAAGCAAAAAGAAATCTTGAAGTTCTAATTGGGATCCTCAAATTAAGGGTCTACCACCATCTTCCTGATAAATTGTTTACAAGAGTAGGTATCCTGGGACTTCTCTGGTGGCGCAGTGGTTAAGAATCCGCCTGCCAATGCAGGGGACACAGGTTCGATCCCTGGTCTGGGAAGGTCCCACATGCCATGGACAACTAAGCCCGTGGGCCACAACTACTGAAGCCCACGTGCCTAGAGCCCATGCTCCACAAGAGAAGCCACCGCAATGAGAAGCCTGCGCAATGCAACGAAAAGTAGCCCCCACTCGCCGCAACTAGAGAAAGCCCGTGTGCAGCAACAAAGACCCAATGCAGGCAAAAAAATAAAATAAATAAAAATTTAAAAAAATATTAAGAGTAGGTATTCTGCATCATTTTCTAAATACAGTTATTAGTGTCATGTTTCCTTTGACTATCTTTTAAAATCTGACATAGAGTAAACATACTTCATTTGGTAGGTTTCCCCTGGGAGGAAATTTCTTTACACTTAGGAAGTGCCTTAACAATTTGTGATAATAACTTATAAACTGTTCACTCTGGCTGCTCTTGTGTTCACTATGAGATAATCCCACTTTTCAAATGAATATTCTCATTAGATATCATTTCAGTCCTAGTTGTTGCCATAAATTAGTGACATTTTGCTACAGAATTTTTGTTTTTAAGTGGATAGGTTTGCTGTCTGCTCAGTGTGCAGTTTTTTTCAAGGGACTAAGAAAGCGTGTCAGAGAAAGGCAACCTAATTTCTTTCAAGTCAGAAGATGCATTTCTGTTCTTTATAGAATATATTTTCTAACAGAGAAAATACCATAAAACTTCTAATAAACTTGATATCTTTAGAATTACATACTAATTACAAAATACTTTCTGTCTTGTGCTGTTCTTGAGTTTATATACGGATATACACATTTTTAAGTATGTTAGCCATGAAAGAAGTATAAAGTGAAGTGAAGACTAGGGATAAAGTTTTTCTTTTGAGATAAATTACCAATTTTTAAATTTAGTTAGGTCATTCTTATTCGGTAGCATTTCTGACCAAATTTAGTCAAAATTGAAAAAAAATCTGCTTAAGAAAACAACCCTTTTGCATTATGTCCACTTATTAGAAGTTTTCCACTGAATTACTTCAAAGGTTAAAAACATGCAAGAAGTTTTGCATGCATGCCTTTGTGAAAAATAAAAGTAACTGTTTTTAAGTTAATGATAGATTAATTTATTTCATGCACTTATATTTTTGTTAATATAGTTACCAGATCATGTATTTTATCCATTATTTTCAAAATATTTTTACTTATAAGTCATGTAACATTATTTTTAAAGTTGTTAGTGATCTTTCAGTTTTCCTTCTGTGTCTTCCTTATGTTGTTACTGTTACCAGGGGAAATTCAGTTCTTGAGTTTTAAGCTTTTTTTTTTTTTTTTTAAAGAAACATTGTTGGTCATGTTGCATGACATGCATACAGTGCAGATTATACTGGACATTGTAACCATAATTTCAAGTTCTTTCCAAGATACCTTTTGTGTTTTTATGGCAAAGAGATTGGATTCTCCAGTTTGCAATTCAGGATGTGCCCTGGCTTACTAGATTTTATAAATGGGTGTCTGTATCTTTTGCTTTTACTTCAGAGTTTTTGAAGATGAGTTACTGCCTTTTCCTTAGAGTGCTGAAACGTGGAATAATGTAGACCTGATGGATCACGTTGCATTCAGTGTGGATGGACACATCTTCCCATGCATTGTGCTCTGTACTGCTAGTTCACTAAACATTTGCATTTTAACAAGCCTTACTTGAAAATCAACAAGCTGGTGATGCTGAGGTTTCTTATTTTGTACTCTACCTTATATACCATAAAAATCAATGCCATTTCAGCACTTGTCCTGGATGGAAATGAATTTTAAACTAGTTATTATGTATCTAAAATAATGTTTATGGTTATTAAGTCAGTTACGTGTGAATGAATGGGTGGTTTGCTCTAACCTTGCTTCTTTTTGTAAATGTCAGTGTTTTTAGCAAAGATAATTATGTAGTTGGTTGTCTTCTTCATCTTAATTTTAGATCCTTAAAAATAAGATTTTTGTGTTCTAAAAATAAACAAAGACCTCTTGTTTCCAGTTTTGTAAGGCAGGATTATGGATATCTTTGAAGTTTCTTTTACTGGAGTAAGAAAGATGGAAGAGAAATAGAAAGACATTATTAGTAGCAAGCGTATTTTCGACCCTGTTATATGTAGAGCACTGTAAAAAGATCTACAATCAAGGCTGTACGTGAACTTAGCATTTGGGGGGAAACCATATTTGCTATACATGTATATATTTTACATATATATGTGTGTAGGTGCATAGCAATTTAATAGCATAAAACAAACAAATAATTAGGAGTACGTAATTTGATAGAGAGGAAAAGCCTGGGAAGTTACTTTTTTTTTTTTTTTTCTATTTCTGTTATAGTCTACAAATACAAAGGGACACATTTTATGAAATGAATTTGTTCTAGTCTTCATAGACTTTGAGTTTTTAATCACTCAGAGGTGTTTTAATCCTCAGATTTCCCCCATGTTTATTAGAGCCATCCACTTCTCCCTCGGCCTTTCCCCCGACCTCTGATTTGATCTGACTGTCTTTGACAAAGACTACAGGAATCTTGTCTTTGGCAATTATTGCTCTGCTTGACTCTCTCTGAATAGATGGAGGGATTTTTCACGAGAAGGAGACATTTATGTAAACAGACCAATATTTCAAAAGTAATAGTCATCATCTTCAACTCCCCTACAGCTACACACATCTACATGCACACACTCCAAGGTGCCTCTTCCCCACTCTCCCAGTACGGGTCAACAGTCGTTTTATGCTGCATCAATAGAATGTTTACATGGTTATAACCAGATATTATTCACAGATGATCCGTATAGTATACATGATCCATATAGTTTACTTTCTTAGACAATTTGTCTAAAAATGTCTTCAATCTTTAGAATAAAAATTTGGCAGGGTTTAGAATTCTATGTTCAGAGTCATTTTCACTCTACATGTGGAAGGCATCGCTCATTGTTTTGTAGCTGTTAAGATGTCTAATGCCCTACTAATTCTTGACAGTTTGTATATGGTTCTCCCTCCTTCTTTCTCTCTCTCTCTCTCAGTTTTTATGATCTTTTGTCTCCAGTGTTTTAAAATTGCAGTCATATGCTATTATGCTTTGTTTTTACCTGTTTTCAGGATTCATGGAGGGCTCTTTCAGTTTGGAAATTCATGTTTTTCAGTTTTGAGAACTTTCCTTGGAATAATTCTTTAATAATTTCCTTCTTTTCCCCTTCCATTTTCTTTGCTCTTTTAAAACATTCTATGTTAAACTTTGTGGACCAGTTCTCTGATTGCCATTTTCCCACTATTTTCCATCTCTTTGTCTTTTCTCTTCCACTTCCTGGGAAAGTTCTTCAAATTTATTTTTTAACTCTTCTGTTGAATTTTTTATATTTACATTTTCCAAGAGCTCTTTTATTTATTTATTTATTTATTTTATTTATTTTTGGCTGTGTTGGGTCTTTGTTTCTGTGCGAGGGCTTTCTCTAGTTGCGGCAAGTGGGGACCACCCTTCATCACGGTGCGTGGGCCTCTCACTATCGCGGCCTCTCTTGTTGCGGAGCACAGGCTCCAGACGCGCAGGCTCAGTAATTGTGCCTCACGGGCCTAGTTGCTCCGCGGCATGTGGGATCTTCCCAGACCAGGCCTCGAACCCGTGTCCCCTGCATTGGCAGACAGATTCTCAACCACTACACCACCAGGGAAGCCCCAAGAGCTCTTTTTTGTTCTCTGATATTCCTTTTTTATATGACTTCCTTCTTGTTCCATAGTTGCAGTATATTTACTTTTTCCTTTAGCTTAGTAATTGTAACATTTTGGGAATTTCATCTCCTCCCTGCCTTTTCTCTGTTTCATCCGGGTTCCTTTTTTCTTTTCTTACTTGTTTGTCATTTTAGTGGCTTTTTCTGGTGATCTTTGGCAGAGTTGATGTTTAAAGTGAGCCACTAAAGAACGAATTGGAAGTTCTGTGTGCTTGGGTTGGGCTTTTTTTTTTTTTTTAATAAATTTATTTATTTTATTTATTTTTATTTTTGGCTGTGTTGTGTCTTCATTGCTGTGTGCAGGCTTTCTCTAGTTGCAGCGAGCGGGAGCTACTCTTTGTTGCAGCGTGCAGGCTTCTCATTGCAGTGGCTTCTCTAGTTGCGGAGCACGGGCTCTAGGCGTGCGGGCTTCAGCAGTTGTGGCATGAGGGCACAGTAGTTTTGGCTCGCGGGCTCTAGAGCACAGGCTCAGTAGTTGTGGCACATGGGCTTAGTTGCTCTGCGGCATGTGGGATCTTCCCGGACCAGGGCTCAAACCCATGTCCCCTGCATTGGCAGGCGGATTCTTAACCACTGCGCCACCAGGAAAACCCCTTGAGTTGGGCTTTTTTGGCTGGTGGCTTCATCTCAGAGTGCTCCAGCTGGACTAAGTTTTTGGAGAATCCCCAAATGTTGGTATCTTTGGATTCTTTTGTCTTAAGCTTTTTTTTATTTTAATTTTTATTTTTTGGCTGCACTGTGTAGCTTGTGGGATCTTAGTTCCCTGACTACAGATTGAACCCAGGCCCACAGCAGTGAAAGCGCTGAGTCTCAACCACTGCACCGCCAGGGAATTCCCCACTTTTTATTTTCTCCTGAGAGTAATCCTCCAGTATTTTTCTTGAGTATACACACCTCACTGATGGCATTCTCTGAGCTGATCGGGGGATGAAGCCAGAAGTTTCAGTGTTCAGCATCTAGGCTTTTACTTAATCGCTTTCAGTGTAGCGCTCCCATCCTCACTTGGGTGTTATATCTGTAAGTCCAGAGTCTGCCTGCTTCATCCTCTGGAGAGTGAACACCTCTATTCTTCTCCCAGGATGGAGGGAGGCATTCATTAGGCTGAGTGGGAGAGGGGAGGGAACTGAAAGTCTGACTTGGTAATACACACTTTCAGTCAGTCTTCCTGTTTTGGGCCTCATCTGCATCCTACTTTCTAATACCTGGTACTTTTAAGACCTGTACCTTGCTGGAGTTCTAGAGTATAAACTCATTAGCGTCTGGTCTTCCTTCACTTCCAGCTTAGGTTTCAGCTTTTTCTAGTCTCTCTTCTGCTCTCTATCTATAATAGTTACTGAATTTTCTCATCCATTGCCATGGCTTTCATTCCTGGTTGTATGTTTACAGTTCCCAAATGCATATCTCTAACCTAAATCTCTTTCCTGAAGCCAGATGCACACATCCAAATGTCTAGTTGAAACTTTCACTTGGGTAATGAATAGGCATCTCAAACATAGCATATCTAAGAGGGAACACCTGATGATCTCCCTGGAACTACCCCCACCCCAGTGGATAATCTCCCATATCAGTAAATGGTATACCTACCCTTTCATTTGCTTACACTAAAAACCCTGATCATATCCTTGACTCTTCTCTTTTACCTCACATCCAGGCTGGCAACAAATCCTGTTGGCTTTGGCATCAGCTAGGTGTGTATACCAAGGAAAGATATTGGAGAATAGCTCTCAGGAGAAACTGAAAAGTGTAAGACAATTGTATTTCCAGGTAAATGGGAGAGAATGCTTTTTTTTTTTAAGTGCAGTAAAGATATGGAAAGGAGATATTTGCCTAACTATAAAAATATCAGATATTTGTGTAAAGAATCAGAAACCAGATAAACTTTGAAATTTTAAGCTTAGCAAAAGTAATTTTCAGGGAATTTCTACTTTGTATTTTATTCAGTGAACCAATATTGAGTACCTGCTATGCACCAGGCATTGTTCTAGGTACCAGGAATATAGCAGTGAGCAAAACAGGTGAAAATCTCTGCCGTAGTGGAGCTTACATACTAGTGCAGGATCAGAAAACTTTTTCTGTAAAGGACTGGATAGTAAATGTTTTAGACGTGGCACATCAGATTGTCTCGGTCACAACTACTCAGCTCTGCCATTGTAGCATGAAAACAGCCATAGACAGTACAGGAATGAATGGATGTGGCTGAGATCCAATAAAACTTTATTTACAAGAACCAGGTGGTGGACCGGATTTGGTCTGTGAGCTGTAGTTGGCCAGCCTCTGTTCTAGTGGATGGAAGCAGTAAAAACATATAAGTAAAGCATATAGTATTTTATAAATTGATAAGTAGTATGGGGGACAAAAATAGAGCAGGAAGGAAAATAAGGCATGCCAGGGTTGGATTGTGATCGGCTTCAAAGAGTAGGTGACATTTGAGAAAAAAACTTCAGGATGAGGGAGTAAGCCATACTAGACTCTAGCAGGTGTGAGAAAGGAAAGGTTTGTCTTAAGGATACTTAGTGGAGAATAGCTCACAAAAGAAATGCTGGAGATGTTGGGAACCTCAGAGACTTAAACTGGAGAGTCAGCACCTCCAGAGCATATTCTCTGCCCACCTCCCCCTCTCCCTTTCTTCCTCTCTTCCTGTGTGTCTGTGTCTATATGCCTGTGTTTGTGTGTTGTGTCTATGGTCTGTCTTTCTCTTTCACTCTCTTAGCGTAGGTTCATTCTCTCCTTTTATACGTGGATTTTCTCTGCAGAACTAAACCATGACCTTACATCTTTACAGTCTTCTAACCAAAGAGGAGAAACAGTCTTTCTCACCATTCCTAGTTAGAAAAATCTTAGGCAAAGTTTTCAACTGGTTCAACTTAAAACACCTATCCATTTGCCAATCTTTGTGAACCAGGGGATGGGGTATTATAACTGACTCACCGTGTGCCATGAACTCACTTTTTTCGGGAGACTCAGTTCTTTTCCTAAAAAAAATAAGTGGGAGTGAATCATGCTGGGCAGAAAAAAAAAAAAAAACAGACCACCCCAGATAAGAGATAATAAAATAAGGTGGTTATGAGTACTGGCTCTGAAGTCAGATTACCAAGGTCTAAATTCTAGCTCTTCCACTTAAAAGCAGTATAATCCTTGGCAAGCTGATTTACCTCTCTAATGCCCTAGTTTCCTCTTGTATGTTGTGACGATAGCATTAATACCCTTTTTATTAAGCATGTTGTATGTTAATTTAGTTAAAAAATATGAAAGATTAAAAAGGTGCATGGCATAGAGTACATTGTAAGTAAGTGACAACTACCGTCATTCTTATTATTTATCCTCAGCATATAAAAGGATAACCAGTGGGATCAGCCCTAGGAATGTAAGGTTGCATTAACATACCATCATCAATTAGTACAGTCTACTATATTAGTAGACTTAAAACTGTATGGTCATCTTAATAGGTATAGGAAAAGCATTTGATGAAATTCAACACCTATTCATGATGATAAGAAAATTCAGTTAGCAAGGAATAGCAAGGAATAGAGGGGAATTTCCTCAACTGAGGAAATTCTATGAGAAAACTTACAGCTAAAATCTTACTTAATGGTAAAAAACTGAATGCATCTTCCCTAGGATCAGGAAAATAACAAGGATCTTCACTCTCACATTTATTCATTATTGTGCTAGAGATCCTAGCCAGTGCAGTGAGTCAAGAAAAAGAAATGTTAATAATCCGGATTAGAAAAGAAGATCTACAGGTGTTTTTATTCACATAAAACATGGTCATATGTTTTAAAATCCTAATGAATCTATAAAAAATCTACTAGAGTTAATAAATGAGTTTAGCATGGTCGTAGGATAAAAGGTCAGTATATAATAATAATTGTATTTTGATATTCTTGTGATAAACAGCCAGAAATTGAAATTTTAAAACAATGCTATTTACAGTAGCATAAAAAATACGAAATAACTTAGGAACGAACATAACAAGATACAGGCAAGATCTGTACAATAAAAACGAAAGCACTGCTAAAAGAAATTAAAGAAGACATAAATAAACAGGGTGATCTCATGCTCGTGGATCAGAGACTTAGTATTGTTAAGATCCTGAAATTGATCTATACATTTAAATAATCCTAATCAAAATCCCACCAGACTTTTTGGTAGAAATTGACAAAGTTGATTCTAACATTTGTATGGATGTAAAAAGGACCTAGAATACCCAAAAGCAATTTTAACAAAGAAAACTTAAGTTGGAGGACTAAGACTACCTGATTTCAAGATTTACTCTAAATTACAGCTAGAGTAA
This sequence comes from Balaenoptera physalus, assembly GCF_965194825.1. Classification (NCBI taxonomy): domain Eukaryota; kingdom Metazoa; phylum Chordata; class Mammalia; order Artiodactyla; family Balaenopteridae; genus Balaenoptera; species Balaenoptera physalus. The sequence continues at coordinate 25,287,575 of NC_138897.1, forward strand.
CCAAGATAGTATGTGATAGCTTTTTAGACCAATGGAATAGAATAGAGTCCAGAAATAGACCCATGCACATATGGTCAATGAAATTTTGACAAGGCTGCCAAGGTAATTCAGGGGGTGAAAGGGATAGCCTTGTCAACAAATGGTTCTACAACAATTAAATATTTATATGCCAAAAAGCCCAGTAACAACAAAGTGAACCTTGACTCTTACTGCATGCCATACATACGTATGAAGTCCAAAGAGAGCACAGACCTAATTATAAGAGTTAAAACTATAAAACTTCCAGAAGAAATTATAGGAGAAAATCTTTGGAATCTTAGGTTAGGCAAAGATTTATGATGCAAAAACTACAAATAATTTTTTTTTAATTTCATGAATTGGATGTCATCAAATTTTAAAACTTTCTTCCACTTCCCACCGCCCCCCCCCCAAGTATGGGAGAAGTTGTTTACAAAAATAAATAATACCTGATAATGAGATACAAAGTAAGGAAATATAGGTCCTTTTCTCAGGGTAGTTAAGATCATTGTTTAATCTTCATCAATATGTTAAAATCTTCCTTTAGTTTTATAACCCACCCTACTCTGTGTTGTACTTAGGGTATATTTTCATATTTATAATTCATAGGTCATAAGAGACAGCTGCCTCTGAGTAGACTGTAATTTTATCTCAATGACAGTACCCAGATGTTTAAAAAATGATACTACAACCAATTTGATGTTTAGCTGATAACAAGGTCAGAGAGTACACACTTCCAGCTTTATGATAAATAAGTTCTGGAGATCTAATGTACAGCATGGTGATTATAGTTAATAGTACTCTAGCATATCCTTGAAAGTAGTTCAGAAAGTAGGTCTTAAATGTTCTAACCACAAGAAAGAAATGGTAGTTATGGGATGGGATGGAGGTGTGAGCTAAAGCTGTGGTGGTCATCATTTTGCAATATGTATGTATCACATCAACATGCTGCACACCTTAAACATTCACAGTGTCATATATCAATTACATCTCAATAAAGCTGGGAGAAAATATTTTAAAGCTGACCAAAAAAATTACCTGATAAAGGACTTGTGTCTAGAATATATAAAGAACTCTCACAACTCACGAAGAACAAAAAGAACCCATTTTTTTAATAAATGGGCAAAAGATTTGAATAGACACTTCAACAAAGAAAACATGAGCACAGGGAAATTCATTAGGGGAATGCAAATTGAAACCACAGTGAGATCCACTTCACACCCACTAAAATGGCTAAACTTAAAGACTGAAATATCAAGTGCTAGCCAGAATGTAGAACAGACAGTTTGGCAGTTTCTTATAGAGTTAAAACAAAGAGCATACAACACAGCAATCCCACTTCTAGGTATTTATTCAAGAGAAATGAAAACATATGTTCACATAAAAACTTGTACGAGAGTGTTTATAGCCTCTTTATTCATAATGGCTCAAAACTGGAAGCAACCCAAATGTCCACCAACTGATAAATAAACAAATTGAGGTTCATTCATACAATAGAAAACTACTCAGCAATAAAAAGGAATGAATTACTGACACACAAAACAATGTGGATGAATTTGAAAAACATTATGCTGAGTGATAGAAGCCAGACACAAAAGAGTACATATGGTATGATTCTATTTACATGAAAGCTAGAAAAGGCAGAACCATAGTGATGGAAAACAGACCAGTGGTTACCTGGAGTGAGGTCTGGGGGTGGGCATATTGGAGGAGGGACTTGACTTCAGAGGGGCACAGGGGAACTTCTTGGGGTAATGGGAATAGTCTCTATCATGATTATGGTGATGAGTCACATGAATGTTTGTATTTTTCAAAACTCATTGAATTGTCTACTTAAAATTGGCCAATTTTATAATATGGAGCTCATTCCTCAATAAAGCTGATTAAAAATAAAGTAACCAGCAGTGTAAGATTGTATTTAAATATCAACCGAGTGGTAGAGAAGTTAGTATGGTTCAGAGGCAGGTTAGAGAAACCTTTCACAGAGCGTAGGGAGTTGTGCCTTGAAAGAGAGGCAGCACTTAGATGGGTGGAGGGGGCAAGAAGGGCTTCCTGCATGTAGGAAGAGTCCGTGTCTGCAGGGGAGCGAGCCCAAAGCTTGGCGGAAGGAGATTTGGTGTCTAGCTGGAGCTCTGCCTTTAATAACCTTAATAATATTTTGTGTTTCTCTGCATTTAAATAGCTCTTTAGGGTTTGTAAAGAACTTTTGTATTCACTACACTATGGAACTTTGACCTTGGATGAACTACCAGCTCTGTAGCTAAGTTTCTTCATCTGCTCCCATTATAATGTGGAGTTGAGGTGCTCCTCATCTCTCTGGTGACTACTGTTTGAGTGTGTTAGAGGGTGGGACCGGGGCATGGAGAGGAAGTGATTACAAGTTGTGAGGAATGTCCGCAGTTTTGAAGGAGGGAACCCCATGCCACCTCACAGTAACTGACCTCTGTCTGCGTTGCCTTCCCCGTCGGGCTGTTACTCTTAACTCTCCTCGCCCCAGCGCCGCCTGTTTCCCCACATCCTGCTTGTCTCTCAACCACCAAGGGCCAGCTTCTGCCTCCTCCTCCCCACTGAAAACAGTTTTGGGTACAGTAACCGTTGATTTCTTTCCTTGTGTCAAATCCAGTGACTTTGTTTCTTTTTTTCAATCCTTCTTTACCTTTTAACAGTGGTGAGTGCTCCCTCCTTACGATTATTCCCCTGACTTCGAGAAGAATGTCTTTCTCTTCTTGTTCTTCGACTGCTAGCTCTTTGAGTACCCTTTACTGTGTTTACCCTTTTAGTCTTGGTGTTTCCCAGATTTCTGTCCTTATCTCTCTTGTTTTATATTACATGTTTTCCTTGGGTGATCACCTGTACTTTTATGATTTCGACTGATGCTAATAGCCCTTAAATTTCTTACCTCTCTCCTGAGCACCACATTAGTATTTCCTGAATCTGGATATTTCTTTTTTTTTTTTTTTTTTAAGAAATCTCTTCCAAATGCAACTTTTTTTAAATTAATTAATTAATTTGGTTGTGCTGGGTCTTAGTTGCGGCTAGCAGGCTCCTCAGTTGCGGCACATGGGATCCTTAGTTGCGGCTTGAGGGCTCCTTAGTTGCAGCTCACCAGCTCCTTAGTTGCGGCACACAGGCTCCTTAGTTTTGGCATGTGAACTCTTAGTTGCAGCCTGCAGGATCTAGTTCCCTGACCAGGGATCGAACCCAGGCCCCCTGCATTGGGAGCACGTAGGCTTACCCACTGCACCACCAGGGAAGTCCCTGAATCTGGATATTTCTAACCACCTCCATCTGGATATTGCCGAGCACCTCTGCGTTTCGTGGCAGAATGGTTAAGAGCACAGCTCTTGGAGCCAGTCTGCCTGAATTTGTCTCCTGACTCCACCACTTAGTAGCTATGAGCCTTAACCGTACTTTGCCTCAATTTTCATCATCCCTTCAAAATAAAAAAAGCATGGAGAATAATAGCACATCTGTCAGGTGATGATCTGGTGAACAGTGTCTGATGCGCAGGAAGCACCCTGCCACTGAGCTGCTGCCACTCTTGTTCTCTTTGAGGCGCAGCCCTTTGTCTTCCTGGGTCTTCTCCCTACTCTTTGGCTCTTCTTCTTTGAATCCCTGGCATGTTCAGTCACATTCTCAGCCAGCCACTAAGTTTCCCAAGCTTCCCAAACCTGAGAGTCATCCGTGATTCCCTTTTTTCACTCTGTGTTGTCTCCTTTGCCTTCCAAATAGCTCCTATTTGCTTCAGTTCAAGCCCTCCTCACCTCTCACTTGTAGCGGCGTAAAAGTTACCCAAAGTATCTTTCTGTTTCCACTCCCGTTCCCTTGCCCACCCCTGTCCATCCTTCCCGTCCTCTTTAGGAGCCAAGGAATCTTTCTGAAACAAACATAATTGTTATGTACTTATACCTCTCTGCACAGGTATGTGGTTTTCAGGTTCTGTGACAGGGCCTCTGCGGCCACCACGAGATGAGAGCGCATCGGGGAGAGATGGAGGACAGAGATGAGCAAGGTTGCTCCATCACCCCTCCTGCCCATCCCTGCCCCCCACCTCCCACCTGGACCCCGAACATAGCAGCTTTGCTTCTGTCTCTCTTGCTTATCATTATAGTCCTGCTGTCAGAAAACACCTCTGGCTTTCAGGATGAAGTCCAGGGTCTAAGTAAGACACAGGAGGCACTTTATGAACTATTCCTGCTACTGCCCTGACCATATCGTGGTGCTCCAGATACTTAACACTTTATGAGTGTGCGTGCTGTGATGTTTGCTACACCCACAGTGCTCAGATTTCTCTGCCTACCCTCGTGCTCTTTTCTCTGCCCACATTACCTTTACCATTGCCTGATTTGCTTGGCTAACTCCGGATTGTTCCTTAAGATTCAGCTCAGGCATCACCTCCGGAAATGATTTCCTGTCCTTACTTCAGGTGCATTCAGGCAGCCCTCATCTTTGTCCCCAATGCAACATGCTTCTGTCCATCACCACAGTGACTTCTGTGTAGGCATAGCCTCCTTGACCTGACTGCGCCCTCCAGGAGCACAGAACAAAGATCGTGTGGCTTTTGCTTGTTGCTGTATCCCAGGCAGACAACGCTCTCATTCCCTGGCATGTAGTAGGTTCTTGGTAAATGTTGGGGTTACTGTCTGTCTCAGTGACTTAGTGCAGACCTCTTAGCATGGTCTTTTTTAACAGGCCCATGCTGATCTTGCTAGCTTCATCTCTCGCCATCTCGAACCCTCCGCCCCGGTGGACTTGCACTTTTCTGGCCTTATAAGCTATTGGTACTTCCCTGAAGTCTCTCTGTGCCTTTCTATACACTTTCCCCCTTTCAGAATGGCTATCCCTCCCCCTTTACTTTTCCCAACAAGCAAACCCCCTAACCTTCAAGGCCACCATCAAGGTAGATTTCCTCTGTGAAACGCACCTAACCTTCAGCTGTACTCCCATGGCACTCTCTTCAGACCCATGGAGTTCTCTGATTTCAGTATTGTAGACATTTTTTTCCTCTTATTCCATTAGACTTGATTTCCTTGGGGGCAAGGAATCATGTCTCTTTAACTCATTTTGTAAGACTGTAACATTAGCTTCTTACTGCATACAGAAAGGTCCAGGACTTTTGATGTGCCACAAGTGGCCCTTCACAGTCTGTCCTTAAACTGTCCTCATCTCCTGCCACCAGCTGGGCGCCCTAAACGACAGCCCTTTGCAGCAGCCAGTGGTTTTCTGAGCACATTCCAGGTTGGACTCATCATGCATATTTATATGCTTCTTTCTTTTGTGAAACGCTGGCTTTTGGCAGGGGCTCTGTTTTCTTCAGGATAGTGTGTTCTTTTTATTCCAGTTTTTTAAATGTATAATATTTCAGGCATAAACCAAAAAAAACAGTAATATAGCAGTCACCTATGTATATATCCAGTATTACTGAAAGAACATTTGAGAGAGAGAGAGAGCTGAGCCTCTTATTTCTTCCTCCCTGATCCTATTTCCTTCTCTTCTTTCTCAGAGAATAATGACTATCCTAAATGTAGAGTTTATCATTTCCATATATGTTTTATTACTTCAAATGTTTTATCTGTAGAAGATATGTAATGTTTTGCATGTTAAAAACACTATATAAATAATACCTCATTCACATTCTCTACCAGGGTCCTTGCTTGTAGAACAACATTGTTTTTGAGGATTATCCCTATTGTTACACGTAGGTTTAGATAACCTTAAATTGCTACATAGTATGCCATTGTATGACTCTTCCACAGTTTGTTTACCCATTCCATTCCTGAGAGTTTTTGTTGTTTTTAATTTTTCACTGTTAAACCAATTTACAATGAACATTCTTGTACAAAAAGGAAAATCTAGTCTTTTTCTAATATAAATAAAAAAGTATTCTGGCAGCTATATCCTGAATGAAGATCAGTACACTTGGAATCAGTTTCACTTATGTCCAGAATCGGAATTACCCCTTCCATACAAACATCATGTGTGTCACTCACTCTAGCATTTAGCTGGGGCTGGTACTTTGAATGCAAAAGCTTTAAGCAAAAGTTACTTTTCTCAGCAATTTGCAAGTCATGTCTCATATAAATTTAGGTCATTTTGCCCTACAAATGCTAAACAGAAGACAAAATTGAATGTTTTTTAAAAATTAAAAAAAAAAAAAACTTTGAGAGCTCTGGCTAGCAGACCTGAGGAATAAAGCATATTAGATTGTAGAAGAATAACAGCCTGAGTAAGTGTGAATTCTGTTTTTAGTTCGTGATAGAAAACTGGGAGTGACCTCAAATCATCTGTTCTTACACCAACTTTCTTAAAAACAGCTGGGAACAGTAGCCACAGCTTCTTGAGGTGGACCATGTCAACATTGTATGCCCATAACAGTCAAATTTTCTGTTATGTCCAACTGAAAGAGCTTATGTTTGAATTGCAGCTCCCTTCCTTGTTTTGTCTTCCACCAACAATGAAAAAGGATTGTTAGTATTCTCTTTTAAAATAAACAAACTAGCCTTTCTTCTCCAAAGGAAACAATATCAAGTCCTTTTTGCTTTGATTCCTAGGACTCGTTTCATAAATTTCTGAAAGTGATGATAAAAGTTACCATAGATTACCTCTGTTGTCCTTCTCTGAAGGGTACACTCTTAGAACACTGACAGAGAAAATCCCAGGTTTATTGAACCCATAAAACAGCTCCTGAGTTCTGGTATTTTGTAAACTTGAAGTGCACTGCTGTACTTCACTTGCCCCCTTTCCTCTTACTAACACCAAACAGCTAACTTCTTCTAGGTATATTTATTGTTTTTGCTTTTTGTTTGGGCATCCAATTGATGCCTCTGAGTCTTGCCATGCCCTATACTAAAATCAACCACCAAAGTCCATTCAGTCTCAAAAAACTTCTGAAACTCCATTTATTCCAGAAAATACACTACAACCAATTAAAAGAATCTTACTAATTGCCCTCTTTTATGCATTTCCATGTGAATATGCTTTATGCACTATCCCAACATATTTTTATCTTTTAATTTTCATTGCCTGCAAAATAATTTGTATATTTAAGAATATATACCCCCATTGCAGTTTAGTACTATGTTCAGTTATTCTTTTACTCAGCAGTTTTACTTTATCTATAGTCAGTCTCGCCTCAGGTATACTAAAGATTATGTACAAGGGTGTTCATTGCAGTGCTATTTATAATACAAAAAACTGGACACATTGCAATGATTCATTTCTAATGGACTAGTTAAATTAAGGTATATCCATATGCTTGGATATCAGTTAACTGGCACTCAATATATGTTTATTGAACGAATCAAGGATTATATTGTTAAGTGGAAAAAGTGCAAGGTACAGAGCAGTACCTATTTTGTAGAAAAAAAACATGGATGTATATGCACAGTATTCATTCATATACATGCCTTGATGCATATAATATTGTTGGAGTCATAGACAATAAACCACTAACATTTGTTACCAGTGGGTCATGGGTATGGATATGAGGAAAAAGTGTGATGTTTACTTTTAACCTTAAAAAAGCAAAACTAAACCTCAAATAGAGAAGACCCAGAAAAGTAAAATGATTGAAAAGAATGTACATACCCTTACAGATTGAGTCTTTTTTCCTACTTCTTTACATAGCACTTCCACTTCACTCTTCTCACTGTCCCCTGTTTTGCCTCTGTGCTTTGCCTTCTGTTTGGAAATACCTTCTCTCTTCTCTTGCACAAATCTTTTTCCTTCATCATAAAGTCTAACCCTTTCATGAAACTTTGCTGAACTATTCCATTTCAAAGAAGTCTCTCTTATCAACATATGCTTGATCAGTATCATATGATTTCACACTTATTCACTTAGTAATTATTTCACTTATTTTCCTGCTGTATTTGAGTATAGATTTAGAGAATATTCTTGGCTTTGTTACATTTGCTTTGTACACATCCAGCATTACAAATAAGTGTTAAGGAATTTTTTTCATTCATTTTTTAACATTTTAATGTTAAAACTTAATCTAGAAAGAATACTTAGTAGTCTTGTTTTCAGTAATTATCCCATTTAAACCATTTGAAATTAGAGATTTTCATAAATTGATATTCAAATCAATATTCTGTTTAGAAAGGTACCACTAAGAAATACTAGAGTAATGTTTTGGGCATTAAAGAAGATACTACAGGTCATACTTATATGGAAAAGTACATGGAATCAGAATTGTCTTTATTTTTAACTTGTCATCTAGCCCAAGGAAGAATACTTTATTCACTAGATATAGTAGATTTAACATTAGGATCATATAATTATGTGTATTTGAAGCTCTATTATTAGGTACATACACATTTAGGATTGTTATAGCTTCTTGATAAATTTGCCATTTCATCACTATAAAATTTCTCTCTTTACCTCAGGTAATAATATTCTTATCCTTAAGCCTACTTTGTCTAATATTAATATAGCCGCTCCAGCTTTCTTATGATTAGTGTTTATACAATATCTCTTTTGTATCATTTTACTGTTCACTTATCTGTATCTTTAAATTTACAAACGTGGCTCTTATAAATAGCATGTTATTGGGTTTTGCTTTTTTATCCAGTCTGACAATCTCTGTCATTTAACAAAAGTGTTTAATACATTTACATTTAATGTAAATTTGTTTTATACTTTGAAAATTGCTCATTTAGGTCTGTTGGGATGCATCTTAGAATCATCTTTACTCTGGGCTAGAATAGCCCTACTCCTAAAGCATGGCCTTTCTGAGAATTCAACTGAGTGTTCATGTTCAATGAGTTTTATCCACTCTGGCTGGTTGGAACTTCATCCCTCCAGCCTTTTGTGATCTCCAAAATCTCTGTTCAGTTTGTGGCTCCTGGATGGTGGTTTACTGCCACACCTTTCAAGAAGACACTGGAGCAGGTTTTGAACATTTCAGATGTTCAGCATCTGAAAACAGTTATTTTATATATTTTGTTCAGTTTTTTTAGTTGTTTACACAGGGGAGTTATTCAGTACCAGTTAATCCATCCTGGCCAGAAGTAAAAATCTTATAATACATATGTTTAAAGCCATTCTTTTTTTTTTTTTTTTTAATTTATTTATTTTTGGCTGTGTTGGGTCTTCGTTTCTGTGCGAGGGCTTTCTCTAGTTGCGGCGAGCGGGGGCCACTCTTCATTGCGGTGCGCGAGCCTCTCACTGTTGCGGCCTCTCTTGTTGCGGAGCACAAGCTCCAGACGCGCAGGCTCAGTAGTTGTGGCTCACGGGCCTAGTTGCTCCGCGGCATGTGGGATCTTCCCAGACCAGGGCATGAACCTGTGTCCGCTGCACTGGCAGGCAGATTCTCAACCACTGCGCCACCAGGGAAGCCCATAAAGCCATTTTTTTTGAGAATAAGAATGTAAAGCTATAATATAGAATCATAGACTCTGTATTATGCTAGAGAAATAATCCAGTGCACTTATTTGAAAGATGAGATACTCCAATAAAGATGTTAAAAAAAATAAAATAAATAAACCCATGCAGTAAGATACAAAAAAAAGATGAGAAAATTGGGATACAGCAAGCTCAAGTAACTTGTAACAGATTGCACTATGAGTTACTCATAAAAGTCAGTCCATATCTCAGGTTTTCTTAATATCTGTCCACTGTCCTGTCCATGATAGTAATCTTCTGAAAATTTCTCCTCTGTTTGAAATATAATTTGAAACTGGCAAACTTTTATTTTAGAACCCTTATAATTTAAACATTCTTTTCGCTTTATTATTTGTTATATCAATAGTATTGTTAATCCTGCTGTTAACACAGGCACGAAAAAAGAATCTTTTAGAATAATCGACATTCTGTGCAATGTCAATATAAAACCTAGAAAAGGAGACACTTAGTTCTTTTAATATAATTGGGGTTTTGTTTGTTTTTTCAGCTTGTTTTCCTTGCTGTCTAAAAAACACAACAAAGTTCTGGAACAAGCCACACAGTCCTTGAGAGGTTCGCTGAGTTCCAGTGATGTTCCTCTACCAGATTATGTAAGTAGTTACCTTACTTTGTCAATAAAAAAATTTTCCTTTCATTGCTAAATTTAAAAATAACAATACCCCTCTCTTCCCAAGATCTGGCTGTGATCTTGTTCCCTGAGATCCCTATGGTAGGTAAATAAAGGATTGGCATCTCAAATCAAGGGACAAAATTTTTGATGATTATCAACAAAATTGTTGAAGAAAGTCAACCCTAAATCAATGATTGTTAATAATTAGAAATCTTATTAGTCAAGAAAACCACTCAAACTAATTACAGAGAAACAAAAGGAGGGATTTTATAAGAAGTGTGCAAAAGTTTCTCACGGAACTCAAGGGGAAGATGTACACCTGGATTTCAGAGAATGAGAACCTGAAATGGAAAAGCCATTGGATTCATTCAAAATAGCCTATCTTGGGACTTCCCTGGTAGTCCAGTGGTTAAGAATCCGCCTGCCAATGCAGGGGACACGGGTTCGAGCCCTGGTCCGGGAAGATCCCACATGCCGTGGAACAACTAAGCCCACGCGCTACAACTACTGAGCCCGTGCTCCTAGAGCCTGTGCTCTGTAACAAGAGAAGCCACCGCAATGAGAAGCCCGTGCCCCGCAAGGAACAGTAACCCCCGCTCGCTGCAACTAGAGAAAGCCCATGCATAGCAAGGAAGACCCAGCACAGCCATACATACATACATACATACATACATACATACATACATAAGGAATGATAATTCTTAAAATTAGAAAAGAAAAAAAAAAGCCAATCTTTCTGGGGCATTTAGTTTCAGTTATCTGCTTCTTTTTGCTTCAGTTTTATTCTGCCGCTGCTTTCCGTAGGCCCATTTTCCCTATTTGCTGACTGAAATAGCAACCCCGACCCCTCCCCCACCCCTTTTCCCTCCCAGCGCTTAACATGTCCTTGGGAGTGTCATGCCTTTTGCTGACTGATCAGAGTCCTAATTCTCAGATCCTGGGAGAGAGAATCTAATTGTCTCTGCTTGGGTCAGTATGCTGCTCCGATCTCATCAGTCATGGTCAGCAGAGAACAGCAGTAACATGTTGCATTTGTTCCCTTCTCTTTAAAGATGAAGAGCTTATTACCACCTGACCTCGGGGGATGATGATGGAATAGAACCCAGCACAGGGATGAGCATTATATAATAGGAGGGGGAACTTGTTATGAGTTTCTTTAGGGCTGTGCCACTGTCTGTGACACCTCTTGTGTTTTGGAACATACCTTAGATGAGGATGCTAAAAACTTTCATGTCACGGACCACAGAGGTAGTTCATCCAGTTCTAATAAGGACCTCCCTGTTTGTTTGTCTGGGGACAACTTAATGAGTTGATATTTAGAAACTTTAGGAGAGAATTTTTATATTCTAAGTTTGAGGTGGTGATGTGTACCAGACAGCCCCAGAGTTGTTTTGCTTGCTTCCTGCTGTCGTTTGTTTCATTTCTAAATGGTTGTGCTGATATGAGACTGTGGGAACAGCATCCAGTCCAGATATCAGACACTGATAAACAGAGATAGCTGTGTGCAGCCACAACCTGACTGGTGCTATTTTTCATCTCTTTTATTTATTTATTTAGTGTGTGTGCGAGAGAGATGTTATGATCTGTCTTCCCATTATGAGATTTAAAATTCCAAAGTACTTCTCTCCTACCAAAACAGTTAGTATCTTTTAAGATTTTCCTGCTAGTTGAATATTCTCAATTTCTTGAAAAAATGAGCGTTATAGTTGACTTAATTCTATCCTTGTCATGACTTGTTCTAAGAAAAATAATTCTTTCTAATTGCTCCTTGGAAACCTCAGTTGGGGCCAGAGTGGCAGTAGGGATTATATTTATTAAGAACTTGAATTTTGTTCATCTGTAAGTGTTTTGTAATTTTTATACACATATTATTTGATTTATATAGTATTCCTGTTAATTCTACAAAAATGTGTTGAATGTATGTAGTACCGAGGTTGCCCTAGCGGTGTTCTCCTTTAATCAGAGGCCAGAAAATTGATATTTCTTTGAGAAAACAGGTCATATTTAACAGTATTTGCCAATCATGGAGGTGATTATGCAGTGAAAGGACAAGTTGAACTCGTAATGGACATATGAATTCTATTGAACTTTACAGGTCATTGACTGTTTTCCTCTTGCATGAAGTTTTCACTGAGTAAAACTGAATTTCTTGAGGCATCCACTTCCTAGAAATACAAGGAAAATTCCATTTGGAATCTGCCATTGACAGTCCTTATTATAACATTTGTGGGTATGAGACTTTGCAAATCACAGCATTTTCCAAATGGGTTTATGAACTTGAATTTTGCTGCCTTTCCTCGGAGCTAAGTGCAGAGGGTGGGTAACACTGATTCAGTAGTAGTGTTGATAACTGTGAATCACTCCTCCTGCCACTGAGCTGAAAGGTGATTAAAGAAAACAGTAGCAACCTTAAAAGTAAGTACTACCCTATGTTCTTCTTTGGTGATAACTCATGTTTTATTGGTCATTCCCATTGCTCAAAATACTACGTATAAGTGAGTGAACATTTGAAACCATATTCTCATTATCATTCTCTTTTAATTTGGTCATTAACTGGGCAAATACAGTATGTTCCCTTTTTCTTCCCCAGAAATTTTACTTGTTAAGTGTCTCTGCCAACAACCACATAAAATTCTGTGTCCTTGACTAATGCTTTAGAAAACTTGTTTGTAAAAGATGGAACAGGAAAACGAAAGGGTCTTAATGCAGCAGTGGATTCCTGGATGTATACTTTCTACAGCAGGATTGAGAGAACTAGAGTAGCAGAGTTTGAATAACTGTGTAAAAATAAGGATATGTTTTTCTTCTCACTATACTACGTAGAGTACTTTCAGTCTACCTAGAGATTTCTGAGTTTATTAAGAAAATGTTGATTCTCATTATACTGTATAGTTCACCAGTCAATTGAGTAACAACATAGAAAGCAAATAGCGAGTTACAAAAACATTAGTATTAGTACTTTAGTACAGCCATGTTTGTCTGAACATCTCAGGGGAAACCTGAAGCCTTCAACCAGCTTCTAGAGAATGAGGAAATTCCCTGACGGCTTAAGGGAAAATAAAACAAAAAATTATACTCAAGTTCTCCATGGGGAGAGAGAATGCTCACTACAGAGAGTGATAGCTGGTCAGAGAGTGATAAAGGTGTCTAGGAAAGCTAGTGAAGTTCAGTTGAGTTGGCTGAGTTTTGGTGTCTTTATATCAGGGTTTCATAAAGTTTAATTCAGTGACTAAAGAGACATGAGAGAATTGTTAAAGAAGAATCTTTCAACACTTTTTTTTTTAATAGATTTATTTATTTTTATTTATCTTTGGCTGCGTTGGGTCTTCGTTGCTGCTTGCGGGCTTTCTTTAGTTGCGGTGAGCGGGGGCTGCTCTTCGTTGTGGTGTGTGCGCTTCTCATTGCGGTGGCTTCTCTTGTTGTGGAGCACGGGCTCTAGGCACGCGGGCTCAGTAGCTGCGGCGCACGGGCTTAGTTGCTCCGCAGCATGTGAGATCTTCCCGGACCAGGGCTTGAATCCGTGTCCCCTGCATTGGCAGCCAGATTCTTAACCACTGCGCCACCAGGGAAGTCCCAACACTTTTTTTTTAATAAGAATAAACCTCTTAAACAACTTTGGTCATATAAAACAGAAGCTGAATATAGACAATGAAGCAAAAATAATAAGTGAGTTATAGTTGCTTTTTAAATATAACGGTGGCTTTTAATTATGACTGTTGTCACATGTCATGTAAGCATTGTTTCCCTAATTTCTAACAATTATCTTAGCAACTAGTTGAGATGAGAGGAATCTAACTTTTATTCTAGGTGGAATCATAAGGAACCAAAATTTATTGCCCCATGATCATCAAAGAATTTTTGAACCTTTTCATAGGACCAACTTTCTCATCTCATTCCAAACGTAAATGCAAAGGCACAAGCCAAAAAGACCCTGGCCAAAGAGTAAGGAGCCAGATCAGAAAAATCAGGAGAAGTATAAACAGTTAACTAAGAGTTTATCATCAACTTGCTAAAAACAAGTACAGTCGACTCCCCCCTTAGCCACGATTTTGCTTTCTGAGATTTCATTTACCTACGGTCAACAGCGGTCCAAAAATATTAAATGGAGAATTCCAGAAACAAACAATTCATAGTTTGAAATTTCACACCATTCTAAGTAGTGTGATGAAATCTCTCGACATCCAGTTCTGTCCTGCCTGGGACATGAATCATCCCTTTGTCCAGCATATCCCGACCATTAGTCACATAGTAGCCATCTGGGTTATCAGATGACTGTTGCAGTATTGCAGTGCTTGTGTTCAAGTAACCCTTATTTTACTTAATGACCCCAAAGCATAAGAGTAGTGGTGCTAGCAATTTGGATATTCTCTTACTGTACATAATTCATGAATTAAACTTTATCATAAGTATGCCTGTATAGGAAAAAACGTAGTATACAGTTGTCCCTCGGTATCTGAGGGGGATTGATTCTAGGCGCCCCCGCATATACCAAAATCCAAGGATGCTCATGTCCCTTATACAAAGTGGTATAGTACAATTGGCCCTCCATATCTTCAGATTCTGAATCTGAGGATTCGCCCAACCACAGATAGAAATTTCCATCCAAGGTTGGTTAAATCCACAGAAGTTAAACCTGACAATATGGAGGTCCAACTGTATATTTATTGGAAAAAAATCCACGATGTGATGTAGGATGGTGAGTGATTGCTGATGGTACACGGTCTCTTTCGGGGATGATAAAAGTGTTTGAAAATTAGATTGTGGTGATGGTTGCACAATTCTGAATGTACAGAAAACCATTGAATTGTACATTTTAAATTGACAAAGTACGTGTGGTGTGTGAATGTTATCTCAGTGAAGCCATTAAAAAAAAAAGTAGTACTTGGAGCACTAGGAAAAAGAAAAAAAGAACTATTTGTTGAACGTAATAGCATATAGATACCAGCTTGGCTGGCAGTATGGCATGAGGGTGAATGTTAGAAAAATAAATTTTATACTTCGGGAAAGTTAATATTTTCAATTAGGGAAAATGTTTCTTAAGTAGTGTCTTGACTTTAGAAACTGCTAAAGTCAATTAGATATGCAATTACAAAAAGATATGTGTATTTTTCAGCCTGGCTTAAGAGCAAAATAATGGAAACAAGCAAAATCTATCAATAGGGGACTGATTAAAGTTTAAATCTATCCAATGCAGTATTCTGCGGACATTTTCTTTTTAACAAATTCAGTCCATATAGGTTTATCTGAAAAGATATCCAGAACACTTAAATCAGTAGAAACAAACAGAAAACCACACTTTATAGTATGTAGGTTATATGTACATGTATGTTTGAAAATATGCTTTTAATTTTTCTGGAATAATTCATAAGAAACTATTAAACAGTGGTTACCTGTAGGGAGTCAGACTGAAGGGAAGGGAAAGTAGAACTTACACTTTTTGCCTTATGCTCTTCTTTATAGGTATAGATCTTTACATTTTTATCAAGTATAGGACTTATTTTCCCCTCCTTCCCTCCCTTCCTCCCTCCCTCCCTCCCTCCCTCCCTTCCTTCCCTTTTTTTTATTCCCTCCCTCAGTCCTTCCTTCTCTTCTTTATTATTTTCAGATAATTTTAGACTTACAAAGAGTTTTCAAGAATTTCCATATATCCTTCACCAGCTTTCCCTTTTGTAAATATCTTACATAACCATAGAACATTTTTCAAAACTATTAACCTTGGTACAATACTGTTAACTAAACACAAATCTCATTTGAATTTTACCAATTTTGACACTAATGCCCTTACTCTTTTCTAGTATCCAATCCAGGATGATCCCACATTGCATTTTGTTGTCACGTCTCCTTAGTCTTTCCTTGGATTTCATGACCTTGACACCTTGGAAGAGTACTAATCAGTTATTTTGTAGGATGTCCCTCAATTTGGGTTTGTCTGGCATTTTCTCATGATTAGATTGATGTTATGCTTTATTGGGAAGGATACTACAGAAGTGATATGTCCTTCTCAGTACATCATTTCAGAGAATACATGGTGTTGGTGTGTATTACTGGTATTGATCACTTCACTGGGATGATGTCTGTCCAGATTCTTCACCGTAAACTTGCTGATTTTCCCTTTGAAATTCCTGTATGTTTTATATAGTAGTTATTTCCACTATATTGGAAATACTTTATTAGATTATTAAATATTTCCACTATATTGGAACAGTATATGGGGGAGATACTTTGAGATGGTGCCGATATCCTGTTTCTTCCTAAACATTTTCCCACAAATTTTAGCATCCATTGATTGATCTGGCTTCAGCATTATTTTACTGATTTATTAGGGATTTTCTGTTTGTCTCATTCCCTCTAAATTTATTATTAGAATTCTTCTGCAAGGAAGAGTTGTCACCTCTCCCTGATGTATTTATCTATGCAGTTGTTTATTTCTATCAGTGTGGACTCCTGGATATGAATTTTCTTCTTATCATCCAGAACTGTTGTTATTTTGTTACTCAGGTTGTTCCAACTTTAGGCGCTGGGAGCTCTTTCAGGTTGTATCCTCTGCCCTTTGAATATGCGTCAACCTTTTTTTTTTTTTTTTTGCGACCTTCAAGATGCTCCAACTCATCTTGTGTTTCCCCTGCTCCAGCCCTAAAATCAACCAGTTCTCCAAGGAGGATCATGAAATTTGAATCAAGATCTTTATATTGATAGTTACTTTCCTAATGTCAAAACCAATGTAAAAAACACAGCCCGATCTTGTGAATAAGGTTGCAAATCTTGTGAACATCCCTAGAAACAACTGCTTTGAACTTAAGTATTAACAGATTCCAAGCCCCACACTGATTAGGTCCCAGGAGGTTTCTTCTTTAGAACAATTGATTTTAAAAATCAAATAAATGAGGCCTCTAACAAGTGAGCAAGCTCCACACCCTATCCCTGCCACTTTTCTTCCTAATTAAAAACCAGGCCTGACTTTAATATAATCAGACTGATTTTCTTGGTTGTGTTATAACGTGGCTTTGGATGCATTTCTGAACTAGGAGTTCCAGAAATGTTCTGAGAATGCTTCTAAGGACAATTTTAGTTGGAGGGATCCCCTCTTGTTTAAAAAAGAAAAATTTCTTCATTCTTAAAAAGCACACCTGAATTGAGGTAAAGAATATTGCCCTTTCTTTATTCCTAAGAGGAAATTTGTCCTGTCCCTTCTTATGGAATATGGTAGAATATTCTTTTTAAGGATTTTTTAAAATTATCATTAAAAATACTTAAATAACTTTTATGTTCCTTCTAAAAGGAAATAGGATGTGTTTGCATTGAAATCTGGCAATGATTAATTAACCTTCTAAGAGAAGTTTAAAGAAACAGAAAACCCATGCATATTAAATTCAGTAGCAATGTGTGATAATTTAAGAAATCATAGTGATTTCTTAAATAACAAAGAAAGTTTGAAGAATCTTAGGAAAAGCTGTTTTTATATTAGCTCTGTAGAGCAGCAGGTAAGAATATTTTCACTACAATGGGAAGGGGGAAAAAAAAGAAACTGTGATCACTGGTTTTTACAAATTTATCACACATTACTACTGAATTTAATATGCATGGGTTTTCTGTATTATTTAAACTTCTCTCAGAAGGTTAATTAATCATTGCCAGACTTCAGTGCAAACACATCCTATACACTACGAAATGTAAAATAGATAGCTAGCGGGAAGCAGCCGCATAGCACAGGGAGATCAGCTCCGTGCTTTGTGTCCACATAGAGGGGTGGGATAGGGAGGGAGGGAGGGAGACGCAAGAGGGAGGAGGTATGGGGATATATGTATACATATAGCTGATTCACTTTGTTGTAAAGCAGAAACTAACACCATTATAAAGCAACTATACTCCAATAAAGATGTTAAAAAAAAATCATTATTTTAATTTTCTTTTTGCTCGAATTTTGATTGTTTTTCTCTCTTTCTCCCTTTCTGCCTGAGTTCATAGTTCCTAATAGGAAGAAAAGAAGTCTACTATTTGGAATTTTCTTTGATATATCCTTGATTTACATGGCAAATAGAAAGCAGCTGTCTATTTAAGCATCTAATTCTTGAAACCATAGTCCCCTCAAGCGTCATCTGGAAATAATGTAGCTTGTAAAACAAAGCTAAGAAGAAAAGGCAACGTTTGTTTTATGTGGGGTGAATGATTCCTGTTGGGGTCCTTTAATTTGGCTATTATGAGGGTTATTAAAAAGCAGTATTACAAAAGAGGTTTAAATGAAAAGAATTTTTTTGAGCTGGTATCTTATTATTACAGTTGATTATAGTCAAAGCTGCAAAATTTTATAAATGGCACTTTATTATAGTTTCTCCAAATAAGACCCCCAAAAACTAGTCATCTTACTCATTGTATGAGTGGAAATTCAACTCTTTCCATAGTGGATTTAATTTCTGAAAACAAATTGTATTTGAGAATTCAGCTTTGCCTATTTTCCTGGAAATTTCATGGCTTTCTGGAAAATTCTTAAGAAATCTTACAAGAGTATATGGGGATTACCTTATAAATGCAAAAATGAACATGAAAGCAGCAGAGTTTATCTAGGCTTCAGGCTTTATTGGAAGACTCAATTAACACCAGATAAAGTTAAGCCTAAATTGTTTCTTAACTTATTTATAAATTACTTGAGTTTCTGAGATGTGAATTTGGAGATCTCAGTTCTGAGAAGCAGTATGCTTTGGGAAACAGAAGACAAGTTAATTTGTGCTTTGACAGTTGTTAGAGGCTATTCCATGATTGGAGTGTATTGGTTTTCTTAATTTGTTAACACAACATAGTATTTGTTTTTGATAGCTGACACATAAGAACTAAGTTTCAGTTCTTAAGTGTACTTGCTACCACAGAAATAAAGTTACTTAGCATGTTTGATTATAAATAGGGCAGGCATGGTTAATTATTTTTATGCATTTGAGTCTTATCTCTCACCTGGTATCTTCTATGATCTCAAATTTGTATTTTGACTGAGGTCATAAGGAGAATATTGTGTTACTCTGAAACATATCTTTTTTTTTTGAACGTACAATGTTAATTGATCAACTTAGCAAATGAATTAATGATTTATCCTTTTTAGGGTCATATTCTAAGCCTAAAAAGTACTGAGCCTTTAATAATCAGTATGAACTCTTTTACAAAGTTATCTCTTATGTATCATACTGGTCAGTGAATTCCAATTAGAGTAACTTTTGTTTCATTATTAGTAGTGCTTTAGCTTATTAACCAATTCCAAGTCCTAAATTCCCCATACCCAATTGTGAATTCTCATATAATTACTAATATCAGCCAGATTAACAGTAATATCAGTTACAAAAGAGTAGTACATGCATTAAAAACAACTCCATATGGTACTTGAAATTCCCTATTCTTTCATCCAGCAAGTAGTGAGCAACTGCCGTCTTTTCGGGCACTTTTCTCTGCCCTTTAAGACATCAGTGGAGATAAAAATCTCTGCCCTCATGAAGCCTACGTTCTAATGAAGAGAGATGTATAATGATTGTATGCATGGGCAAATGAATGAACAAGTGAATGAAATGTAAGAAGTTCGCATGGGAAAATAAAGCAGAATAAAGGGGTTGGGAGCACAGGCCATGGGAAGGTAGCAGTGTAATGGGTGGTTAGTGGAGGGTATGCCTCATTGAGAAGGTGACATTTGAGTAAAACCTAAGGAAGGAGAAGCAATGAGTCATGCGGAGGTCAGTGTGTTCTAGGAAGATGGAACAGGGAGTGCAGAGGGGTTGAGAAAGGAGCCTCCATGAGCCCTGACAGGGTATAGTGGCTGGGAAGGAGATTATCTGGACCTTATTTATAATCATCTTGAACGAATGCATATCGACGGGTGATCCAGAAAAGTTTTGGATAGAGCAACAGCCTGAAAATTAGAAGACCTATTTTTGGGGTTTTGTTTGGTTTTGTTTTGTTTACCTTTAATTTGCTGTGGGCTTGGGCAACTTATTTTGCCATTCTGACCCTTGATTTCCTTGCCTTTAAAGTGTATCTTAAAGTAGATTTTTTGTGTGCGATTTCCTTTTCCAGTGTGATTGGCATTCTCTGGTTATATAGAAAGGGATTTGTATTGCTGCAATGCACAGCAATTATAGGGGACTCCACTCTCATTGTATTCTGTGTGAACCGTGTCACCTGAAACATATCCTAGAATACAGTGTGCATGGTGTACCCTGGAGTTACACAACAGTAGTGGGCCTGGGTGTATGGCGAGACTCAATAGGAAATATAGAATGATGATGCAGACCCTTTCTTTAAGGATTTGAGACAGCCATTTGTAGATATCACAGAGTGATGTACATATTTATAGACGAGATAAATATCAGCTTATGTTTTACAGAATGCTACAAATAAGAGGCTCCTCTGAGAAGACATCATAAAAGTTTTGAGTGGTTTTATTCTGAGTCTTACAGAGTGGAAGGGCCTTTAATTAAGAGTCAGTATATATGATGGTTAGGCATATAAGCTTTGTGAGGAGAATTCTTGGAACATAGACCCAGCTTCATAGTTTATTAGTTTTCTTGAAATTTCCCCATGAAAACAAAGAGAATGCATCAATAAACACAACATTTACAACAAAACTAGGTGACAGGGTAGCCACATGAAACCCAAAATACCAGAGGGTAAGTACAAACTACCAAGAGCTACAAGATCCTTGCAGTATCTGTGTGAGAGCAACTAGAAGGAATGAGACCTCCAAGGGATCTGAGAAGTAGCCAAAAGGGATTCACTGGAAAGTCCACAGGCCAGTTTGAGAAAAGCACCTGAAACTGGTAGGGGTTTTGCATACCCTAACTCAGAGTCGATTGTCAGGGGTCTGCTGTAAGATCTGAAGGGGTTCCAGCATCTGGGCCCTATCGACTCTTAAAACTAAATAGCTGGGGGCTTCCCCAGTGGTGCAGTGGTTAAGAATCCACCTGTCAACAATGCAAGGGACACGGGTTTGATCCCTGGTCTGGGAAGATCCCACATGCCTTAGAGCAACTAAGCCCGTGGGCCACAACTACCGAACTTGCGCTCTAGAGCCCACGAGCCACAACTACTGAAGCCTGTGTGCCTAGAGCCCGTGCTCCGCAACAAGAGAAGCCTGCGCACTGCAATGAAGAGTAGCCCCAGCTCGCCATAACTAGAGAAAGCCCGCACACACCAACAAAGACCCAATGCAGCCAAAAATAAATAAAAAATTAAATCTTTAAAAAAAAAAAAATTAAACTAAATAGCTGAAGCTCTCTCCTAGGACCAAGCCCCACACTGAAGTGAAGCTGCTAGAATTGGAGCCCCCAGAGAAGGTCAGGGACAATAAGCAAAGAAAAAAGAAAGTTTCAGATAAATGTAGGGTTGGAGAAGAGAGCCAGGAAATTCCAGAAAGTGCATGACCATGTTTATGAACACTTCACATAAACAAAGAAAAGGTGGTCTTGAAACTAGTAAGTGCTACCTTGACCTACCCTCCATGAGAAAAAAGTCGGGAAAACTAACTTCATTAAAAATGAGCAAAAGAGGGACTTCCCTGGCAGTCCAGTGTTAAGCCTCCACGCTTCCAATGCAGGGGGCATGGGTTCGATCCCTGGTCAGGGAACTAAGGTCCCACATGCCACACGGCCAAAAAAAAAAAAAAAAGAAAGTGAGCAAAGAGAAAAAGCTCAGTCAAATTCAGTGCAAAGAGAGAAGAAAAAAGAGAATAAGGAGAATAATATGTCTTGTAAATAAAAGCATGATATATACCCATGCTTTTAAAATAGATAAGTGTCCATCAACAGATGAATGGATAAAGAAGATGTGGCACATATATACAATGGAATATTACTCAGCCATAAAAAGAAACGAAATTGAGTTATTTGTAGTGAGGTGGATGGACCTAGAGTCTGTCATACAGAGTGAAGTAAGTCAGAAAGAGAAAAACAAATACCATATGCTAACACATGTATATGGAATCTAAAAAAAAAAAAAAAGGGGGTCATAAAGAACCTAGGGGCAGGATGGGAATAAAGACGCAGACCTACTAGAGAATGGACTTGAGGATACGGGGAGGGGGAAGAGTAAGCTGGGACAAAGTGAGAGAGTGGCATGGACATATATACACTACCAAATGTAAAACCGATAGCTAGTGGGAAGCAGCCGCATAGCACAGGGAGATCAGCTCGGTGCTTTGTGACCACCTAGAGGGATGAGATAGGGAGGGTGGGAGGGAGGGAGACACAAGAGGGAAGAGATATAGGGATATATGTATATGTATAGCTGATTTACTTTGTTATAAAGCAGAAACTAACACACCATTGTAAAGCAATTATACTCCAATAAAGATGTTTAAAAAAATTTTTTTTTAATCATTTGAAGTAACAATGGTTCACAGAATGTAACAAAATTGTCTAGAATTGCATAGCTAACAACTAGTTGTCTGTCTTGATATTAACGTGACTAAAAGAAAACTTTTTTAAAACAAATATATCAGTGCTTGTTCATTACCAAAAATAAAAAAAATAAAATAAAATAGATGAGAACTGTTAAATAACTTTTCAGAACAACTAAAAGAAACTAAGAAAATGATACAGGATATAACAGAACAACAAATCAGAATTACAAAAACTCAAATGGACAAATTTTATTTCTAAATAAAATTAGAAATAAAAAATTATTTGGGACATGTAGACTATCCATAAAGAGAAAGTATTTAGTAAATAAATAGATATAATGCCTTAAGAAAAATAGAAAGTAAAAAGGAAGAAAAGCTTAAAAACAAAAAGAAATGAAAGAAAAAGGATTTGAGAGAAAGTGACTAAATACTATAGGCAGAAATCCTATAGTATTTATAAAATACATATATAAAATAGGAATCCCCCCAAGAGAAAAAAAATACTTCAAGGAAACTTTCCTAAAATTATGAAGGAAAAAGATTTGAAACTACATGTTGAAAGAGCATACACTGTATGCCTTGGAAAATCAACCTAGGACAACAAATGCCAACACATACTCCAGTGAAACTGCAGTTACAAAGCTAGAGAGAAAAAAATTTGAGGGGTACTCAGGCAAAAAGTCCAGGTCACTTTTAAGGGAAGAAAATAAAATTGTCAACAGACTTTTGGGCAGTGTTTTATGCCACAATAAAATGGAATAACATTTTTAAGATACTCAAGGAAAGCAAATGTGAGCCAAGGATTTTATATCCCACCAAACTGACTTGCAAGTATAAGAAACACAATCTTATGAAATCTAGGAACTCTGAGAATATTGTTCCCTTCCTGAGGGCTCTACTAGAGTAGTAGTCAGCAAAGGTTTTATATAAAGAGCCAGACAGTAAATATTTTAGACTTTGTAGGCTACATTGCTATCTTTGTCACCTATCTTTGTGTGGGGTGTTTTGTTTACAACCCTTTAAAAATACAAAAACCATTCTTAGCTCAAAGGCCATATTGGGACAGGCCACAAATCTCATTTGGCCCATGGTTCGTAGTCTGCCAACCCCTGTACTAGAGAAAGAACTTTAGACAACCACAATGACTGGAGAGATACAAACATAAAGACTGGTGATAAGCATTATCTATATTTTTACTTGTAGAACTAGCATGAAACAAGATTCACAAAGGAGAGAGTGTGGTATAGTATGTAAAGGCTGTGTCTCTGGCAATGCAGATACATCACAACTATTAAAATATGGAGAAGGGAAATGGTGAGAACATGTAAAAAGTAAAATAAACTGCTGATTGCCTGATGGTTAACTGGGAGTTAAAGGATATTATTTCAGGTCAGATGCTGGGAGAGAATTGGGAGAAAGAAGAAGAGGTAATTAGCTGATTTGATACTGTTTACAGCAGCAAACCAGTAGAAAATGACAAAAAAATAAGAAGACAGGAATTATATAGTTATTCACAAAGAGGTAACCATTAGAAGAAAAATATAAATTTCCTGAATACCAAAAAAAATACCAAAAAATAAAATATAAAAAGAAAGCAAATAAAATATACCACATATGGAAAGGCTAGTTATATAAAAGACCTAGACATATATATATAAATATAACATAAAATTATATGTGAAAGCATTGAAACCAAACAAATTGATCTTCAGTCTAAAACTCCATTGATAAGAACTGGTTGAATGAATTTTGGTACATTCACACAGTACAGTACTATCCAACTATAAAAATGAATGAAAAGTATTTCTATATGAAGTTCTATAAGTTGCCACATAATCATCCTCAGGGTAGGTTGGTGATATCCATTTGTATCTATTTTTATTTGAAAACAAAAACAATGGAAGGACAAACTATAAAAAAAAATTTTTTTTAATTGTTACCTATAAGGACAGTAAAAGAATAGGATGAAAGTGACTGAGAAGGATAAAGCTAGATTTTGAGTAATTCTTGATTTTAGATTTAACTTAAGAACTACATAAATAGTTCCTAAGAAAAAGTTCCTTCAGTAGAGTTGGATTGAATATTAGTGATTATACATATAACATGATTATAAAACAGTTTAAAAGAACAGTCTCTAAAATTTAAATAAATTGAAATAAATAAACCTAAATATGTATCCAGTAGGTGGTATAACCAAACATCCAAGTGACTCTTTATCCGTAGGAGGCTGTACCTTAAGACACAACTGAAAAAAAAAATTCAACTGTTTTTACTAATCACATTTGTGTAGCAGCCTTGGTATTGTTATTTCATGACATGGGCTTTTAATGTAAGATAAAGCAAATGAGTAATTGTACACTATTCTAATTTTGTTTTCCCCATTGCCTTGGGAACCTGGATTCTTGGCATGGGAGCAGTATATGCAGATATAAAATAGAAGAGATTGAATAAAAACTCTTTGATCTTAGTTTGAATAGGAAGACTCTGTATGGACTCTGGTTTTTATTTTTGAATATCTGTAGCTATGTCTAGTCATTCTACTTCTGTCCTTTGAACTCACAGAAACAGTGACCAGCCCAGTAGCACAGCATTGAACATCGCTAGCAATCAGATTTCCACTGAAAGGAACAAGCAATTTATCCTGCCTTTCATATAGGATGGTAACAAAACAATAGTTATGAGAAAGTTCCTCTTTAGAGAAATGTTATAGCTGATAACTGAAAAGGGAATGACATAAGTAGAATATCACCATTTAATTAACCTTAGTAAATTAGGAGAGCCAAGCAGTGGACATGTATAGCCTCTCACTTACAAAAAGAGAACCGGACATTATGTGCCTCCTGATGTAGAACACACCACCGTTCATGAAGGAGTCTTGTTTTAAAAACAAAAACAAACAAACAAAAAAACTAGTCTGATCAGACCTTTAGATTCATCTACCAATTTACTGGAAATATCTAGAACAGAGAAACATGAAACACCACCACCAAAATCCAGACTGCAAGAAACTATATAGGACAAATAACCTGGTTTATGCAACTAACAAATTGCAGTGGAAAAGGAGAGAGAGAGAAACACCCTTTAATAAAGTCCAGTTGCGCCGTAAAGACTTTATTTGGATCCTCATTCTCACAAAGTGTCTTAAAAATAAGAACAAAAACCATTTTTTTGCCTAATTAGAAAGTTGAGGACTGACTGGATATTTGATAATTTTCACAGATTACCATTAACTTTTTATGTGTGAGAATGGCATTATGGTTACAGTTTTAAAAGAAGAATCTTTATCTTTTGGAGATACTTACCAGTATATTAATAAAGGTATATCTGGGGTTTGCTTCAAAATGACACTGGAGGGGAGGAAGCGAGTGAGTATAAAGAAACAAGATTGGTCCTGAGTTGGTAATTGTCGGAGCTGGGTAAAAGGTAAATGGAGGTTCATTTTACTGTCCTGTCTTCGTGCTGTATATATTTGAAATTTTCCAATTAACAAAGTTAAAGAGGTTGCACAACAGTGTGAGTATACTTAACACTACTGACATGGTAGAAAAATGGTTAGGATGGTAAATTTCATGTGTATTTTACCACAGTTTTTTTTAAGTTAAAGAATATGAGCTTTGGAATCTGAAAAAAAACTACATTTAACCTGCCTGTGACCTTGACCTAAACCCCTCTGATCTTTGGAATAAAGATACAGACATAGAGGATGGACTTGAGGACACAGCGGGTGAAGGGGAAGCTGGGATGAAGTGAGAGAGTAACACTGACATATATAGACTACGAAATGTAAAACGGATGGCTAGTGGGAAGCTGCTGCATAGCACAGGGAGATCCGCTCCATGCTTTGTGATTACCTAGAGGGGTGGGATAGGGAGGGTGGGAGGGAGGCTCAAGAGGGAGGGGATATGGGGATATATGTATACATATAGCTGATTCATTTTGTTGTACAGCAGAAACTAACACAACATTGTAAAGCAATTAAGCTCCAATAAAGATGGGGAAAAAATTTTTTTTAATTAAAAAATAAATTAAAGAATATGAGCTTTGGAATCTGAAAAAACTACATTTAACCTTCATGTGACCTTGACCTAAACCCCTCTGATCTTTGGTTTCCTCATTTATTAAATAAAAACAATAATACCTTGCCCATGGGATTGTTGTACCAATTAAATGAGATAATGCATAGAAAGCACTTAGCGCAATATGTGGCATATAACTTTAACTATATAAATATGTATTATGTAAATATTAGTGGCCATTATTACCACCACTACAGCTTCTACCACCTACAGTAGGAAAATATATCTTTCATTCTCCCATCACTGAAAACTTTAGCTTATTACCGAGGAAGCCTGTTAAAAATTCTCTTTTCAGTGTGCTGTGGTGTAATGGAATAAGCTTACTGTGCAAGTTAGACAGACTTGAGTTAACTTAAGTTTTAGCACTTACTTGATATGCTACTTTGGTTAGTAAATATTTACTTAATGACCTTAGGGGAGTTATTGTAGCTGTCTGAGCTTTGGTTATCTCATCTACAAAATGAGGATGCTGATACCTACTTTTTAAGTTAGATTGAATATTAGTGATTATACATATAATGTTCTTGACTTAATGCATTGATCATAGTGGGTTTTCAGTAAATGATGGATATTACCATCCATGATTGTATTCATTCATATATGATTATCATTGTTCAGGAATGGAAGGTAAGACGGACTTTTCCATATATCCTTCTTGGCCAAAATTTATCTGAACATAAGAATAATCTATTTCTGATTTAATTCTGGCCTTAGATTTAATATGGATTTAATAGAACATACTATTAAATCGTATCTATTTTTCTCAACTTTTGAAATTTCAGTATCTATCTTTTTTTCTCTGGGTTTTGTTTATCAGTAGAGCCTTATCACCTTTCTGTTTAGAGGAATGCATGTTCCGAGGGAGGAGTGCTCTGTTGTTGGTGACTGTGGCGGATTAAAGATAACTGGAACAGTGATGCCCAGTGTTAACTTGCTTTTTTTTCTAGTAACATGTGAAAATCACCAAAAAGGACTTCTTGTTAGATACCAGATGCAATAGAAAAGTGCTCTCTTTTTCCCGCTAGAGATTCAAATACAACAGAGGTGAGGTCTGCATCTAACAGAAATGCTCTAGAACTGATTCCAGAAATATAACGGCGGTGACTACTCAGATCTCTTCCTAACTCTGTACCCTGTGATTCTTTTTGTCTCTATTTATTGCCATCCTCACTGCTTTACTTCTTCTCACTGAGTAACTCAGCATGACATTTCTCTCATTGTAGCATCATCATTATTGCTTACAGAGCACTCACAAGAGATAAAGCAATATAGAAAGCTTCCTGGAACTTGCCTGATGCTGGGAGACCTGGCCATTGTCCTTAAGGAACTTATCAGTCAGTAGCATCACAAAGGGAAGCCACAGAGATTTTTTTTTAATGAATTGATTGTAGAAAATTTATACTCTCAATATGTAAGTAATAATATGCATCTATGTTCTTTCCCAGAAAAAAAAGAAAACATTCAAGTTCTTATTATATAAGTCTGATAAATCATATGTCTGAGCTTCAGTTTCTCCATCCAAGAACAAAGACTCTGGAATCAGACATACGTAGATTTGAATCCTGCTTCTCTCTCTTAGTAGCTGTGTAATAGTAAGGAAATGACAATCTTTTGAGTTTTAATTTCCACTTCTGAAAATAATCATAACACTCCTACTATTAGTTACTTGTTAGTTTTTAAATAGGATTAAATACAGTGAATACAAAAGTAAAACAGCATAAATTCAAGAAGGGCATCATCCATTCAAAACATATGATTTTATTCATGTCATATTTTGCCCCAGGCTTTGAGTATACAGACATGGACCCTACCCCACCTCAGGGAGCTATTAGAGGGAAGAGCCCAATCAATTAGCAAGCAAATGAATGCAAAATTATAAATAGGGTTAAGGAAAATAACTGCAACATAATGCAAGAGAATCATGAGAATCTTAATTTAGATTTTGGGATATGGGGGAGATCGGGTATTTGCCTTCTGAGAAAGTAATATTTGACTGAGACCTGATAGATGAGTAATAGTCAGCCAGAAGAAGAGTGGGAGTAGTGTTTTTAACAGCAAATGTGAAGGCACTGAAGCAGGACAGGTCTCTGTTTATTCAGGAAAATGTAAGCAGACCAGAATGTCTTGGAGTGTGGATGTGAGAGGTAGAGAGGGAGTAGCATTAAATGAGACTGGAGGTACAGGTCAGCGTCAGCCCGTGCCAGGCCTGACGGACTCCTCATTTTAAGGAGTTCGGATGTTATCCATCGTTTGGCATAAAGTCATTAAAGGGTTTTGAACAGTGGAGCAATTGGCCCAATAGGCCTTTGAAAAGAATATTGTGGAGAAGTGATTTAAAGAGGTGAGAGTTAAGACTGAGAGTCCAGTTAAATCAACATGGTGAGAGATGATAATGGCTTGGAACTCAAGAGAAGTCTAGGCTGGAGATGGAAATGCAGAATGAGATATTCAAAGTCATGAGATAGATGAGAGCACAATGAGAGAGAAAGTGGCATGAGAAGGAAAGAGGGATCAGTCCGGAGCCCTGAAGGGCCCCCAACCTTCAGAAGTTGGATAGATGAGGAAATGCATGATGTCAAGTAGGCATGTCTTAAAGAGGAAGAAATGGTGAGCCAACTATGGGTTGAAGATTGAGGATGAGATGAGGATTAAAACATATGCACTGGATTTGGCAAAACACAGATGGTATCTGGACTTGTGAAAATGGGAATTATTTTGAATAGTATAAGCTGACAGGTAGCTAGATTAATCATGAGAAGATTTTTTTATGGGTTAGATTTTTTAAATCGAGGTCTAAGAAAGAAAGAGTACCACATTGTTTATTTTCAGTCTCCTGGTTAACCTTTCTTACCTTAGAATATGTGTCTACCCCTGTTCCTACTTCTTAGCATACCCAACTTTATGAATATTTTGTGTGGACTAATGATAATAGTTAAGCTTGTTTAAAATGCAGGTTAGGCAATATTTAGGAATAAATTAACAACAAATATCTAGGAATTATATTAAGGTAATGTTAAAAAAAATTTTTTTTAATTTATTTATGGCTGCATTGGGTTTTGTGCTGCACTGCTTTCTCTAGTTGCGGCGAGCAGGGGCTTCTCTTCATTGCGGTGCGTGGGCTTCTCATTGTGGTGGCTTCTCTTGCTGCGGAGCACAGGCTCTAGGCATGCAGGCTTCAGTAGTTGCAACACGCAGGCTCAGTAGCTGTGGCACACAGGCCCTAGAGTGCACGGGCTTCAGTAGTTGCGGCACATGAGCTCAGTAGTTGTGGCACACAGGCTCAGTAGTTGTGGCTCACAGGCTCTAGAGCACAGGCTCAGTAGTTGTGGCACACGGGCTTAACTGCTCTGCAGCATGTGGAATCTTCCCAGACCAGGGCTTAGACCTGTGTCCCCTGCATTGGCAGGCGGATTCTTAACCACTGCGCCACAAGGGATGTCCCAGGTAATGTTAAAATATTAATGAAGAGATAAAATAAGACCTAAATCAATGGAGAAATAATGTATCTTTCTAAACTTTAAGCTCTGAAATTCTTAAGATTTCATCCTTAACAAATTAACATGTCAAAGTTAATGTAATTTTTCAATATAAATTGATAAAGTGATAATAAAATTCATTTGGGTGAATAGACACTCTCTCTCTCTCTCTCTCTCTGCAGGTTAGGGAATTCCCTGGCAGTCCAATGATTAGGACTCAGCACTTTCACTGCTGGGGCCTGGGTTGAAACTGATCAGGAAACTAAGATCCCACAAGCCACGCAGTGAGGCCAAAAAAAAGAAAAAAAAAAATGCAGGTTATACATAAGGACTGTAATTAATAACAACTCATCATAATAAACTTATAGCTAAATAATCCTGATTACTTTTCTTTAAACGTACACATTATCGGATTTTAAATTAAGTTATTCTTAATAAACCAAGTTAAAAGTACTAAAGTCAAAATGTACAGTATTCCCACAACTCAGGTTATAGGAAGCTCCAAATGGTTTCCTCATAGCACTGATATTATTTCCATGGGATTGCAGGATGTTTTTAAGTATCTCTTACCTTATATAATAAACGGTGCATTCACCATCCCATCCGTGGTTCAGAGGAAATACTCTTTGAAAGCATGTATAAATGTATTTTTTGCTTTACAAATGTTTGTCATTTTCCCCTCCAGAAACTTAAGAGGTTTTGAGAACCGAGTACAAATGAGGAAAACGTGTGCTATGTAACAAAGAATGACAATTAGAGAGGGAGAGGGAGTGTGTGTGTCTGAAAAAGCTTTAGATTGTTTTTTTCTTTTCAATCTTTCATCCTAGTGTCCTTACTATTATATTACTTATGTAAAGCCTTCTGTCCATTGAGTTCAAAGCACCTACAATCATTAAGTCATTTATTTCTTGGATTTATTGAATGGGTGCCCATTGTTCAAAAGCCCGTGGGCGTAAGTACAAAGTTATAAAAGCACACAAATTAAATGTAATAGCACAGGAGCAAGAGAGAATGCCAGCAGGATCACTGCTGTGACTGTTGAGAATGCCAGACTCTTATAAAGAAAGAAAAGAGAAAAAGAAAAGGAATAAAACAGCCACCTAGGATTCATTATATTCTGAGAGTTACAAAATAAATTTGTCAGGTCAAAAGCAGTGACCATAGGGTACAGTTAAGAGGCCTAATTGAATTTAGAGGGTGCTCTGGAAAATGGTCCAACTCTTAAACAGACTCAGATTCTACTCTAGTAATGAAGCAAGAGAAATTATTATTCTCTATCCCTCATTTTACAGATAAGATATTCAGATACATGGGGAGTCGGTTAACTGCCATTGTCTCAAAGCAGTGTCATAAAATTTGAAGCATGATCTTATTCTGAGATTCCCAGTTAAATCTTGTTTCATTTCTTTCAGCATTTTAGCTTAGATATACATGTTTCTTTTTAGTTGTCTCCTTCATATGGTGGTTTAAAAATGGATATTTTCAGTTCAGTAAATCAGAAAGCCTCAAGCTGATTCTAAAATGAATTTAGAAGAGGAAAAGCCTCTCATTTTTCAAGAAGTCAATAGATATTTGAAAATTCTAAAATTAAGAAATACCAGCACACATTATTATTTCCAAATAAGAAGACAGATGTTGGAGGAAGTAGCTAAAATGGTTCAAAATACTCACCTCTGGGGAGTGGGAGTTAGGAGAAGGGAAAGGAGGATGGGTCCTGGGATTGCTCTTGTTTTGTTTCAAATCTAGTAGTAGTCTTAACTTTCACACTATGTTCATTTGTTACTTTGATAAAAATTAAAACAGAAGTTTAGGGGAAAGAAAGAAAGAACAGGAAACCAAACACATGTACAATAAATATTTGAGATTATTTTCAAAACTGAGTTTAATATATTATTCTCTAAGTCTTAAAGTAATAACAAGCTTGTCAGCACCCTCACTTTATAACGCTGAGTCTGATTTTTGGTAATTCAAGAGAGATTGGCTAAAACTGCCAATAAATTATGCATTCCACAATTAGGTATTTTCTCCTACTTCTGGTATTTTTCTTTATTTAATTGGAAATCTCTAATGACATTGACTGAAACTCTTGAAAGCATTATACTGTGGTCTTAAATGGGACACTTCCTGTGCTTTTGTGTTCAAGTCTTGGTCTAAATTGTATTTTTTTTTATCCTCCCGTTTCCCCCTTTTCTTTGCCTTGAAGGATTTCCCACAATTCACAGTAATCTCCCACTGGAGTCTAAGCTCCATATAGGCAGGGATTGCATCCATTGGTCACTGCTTGAATCCAGTGCCTGGTCCAGTGCCTTTTCACAGTGTCAGTCATTCAGTATTTTTAAGTAAATGACAGATTTCATCTGGGAATGTTGAGTTAACTAATAAATAACTATTGGGAGGATTGATTAAATTGCACCAGTTAGCCTGGTAACCTGAAGGAGTTAATAAAATTTCCCCAGCTGCCAAGGCTACATTGAACCAGACCTTCCAAGGCCACTAAATTACAGGGGAGCACAGAATACTGGGCAGGTGTTCAGTATCCGTGCTGTTATCAAAGCTCTTAGGAAGTGTAAGGAATATTCAAATAGCAACTGTTTTTGAGGTCTTTTGTAAAAGGCAGTTTGTAACTGTTTTTTGTGTGTGTGCAGTTAATGAGATTTTAACTTCTCCCTCTGTGTCTTTATGTCTGTCTTACAGTTTCTGTATTCTTTTTGCTCAACACAACCAATTCCTCTCCCAATTTACTCAAGTTTTGAATGACATAAAGTTGAAGCCATTAAGAAGGTTCTAATCATTCTTTTATTTAGCTTGTTGGCACCCCAAAGAGTTAGAGTTAGCAGTGACTGTTGAATAATAACCAGTAAATTAGTTGAAATAATGTCACCACATGTTTCTGAAATATAAATCAAACACACATACAAGGAGAAAAACTGCTTCCTGAACACTTTGGTTGGAGAGGCATTTTTATTAAGAAAACAACTAAATTGCTAAAATTGATTTTATACTGCCGTTTTCTTGTTCTTTGGATATTTGATAGTTCTTGTTCACCTAGCTCGCAGTATGATCTTTCGGTAAAACCAAGTGATTATCAGGAAAGTTTGAACTGATCATTGACTTTATTGATGCAGTGAGGCAGAGGTTTCTCTGTAATCATAGCTGTGCACGTTTAGGTCCTTTCCAGAGCTAAGTGAATGGCATCAATCACAAAAGACTTTCTCTCGCACTCATGTCTGTGATTGTTGCACACATGCTACAGCATGTTCAGTCTTTTCCACTTGAGCTGGTGCACATCTAATAACATCTCTGACTTTGGACCTTAAGGAAACCATGGTTTTCCTTTAACTAAAGAAAAACTAAAATTGTCTGCCTCTTATTTACAAACCTACAGGACAGCTGACCAAAGAGAATTACCATTAAATTGCCACTTAATGGTCTACACATTGTAGAAAAAGCTGCATCTTCATTACATTACTTCCTTGTACTGTCGCTGTGTTGTTTTTTTTTTTAGTGAGAAATGCTACCAAGCAAATTTTAGCTTTGTTGCCAATGATACTAGCATTAGTACTAGAAAGTTTTCTTGTTACAAGGTACTCATTACCCTAAAATGTCTTTTGCTTGCATCTTGTATCTTCCGCCTAACAAAAATTTTTCCTTATTCCCAAATTGATAAAGACGTGCAATAGAGAAAAGGAAAGGGGGAATCACATTCCTTGTTGTCAAGTAAATTTTGACTGAAGAGACTCCTTTAATAGCCTTTTTCTCTATTTCTATGTTCAAATCACCTTTCCTTTGCCTCTAAAAGAAGGATTTCCTTCATGTTACATTACCCCCCCCCATTTTGATTTTATCTTTTACATATTGATAGTTGTTTCTACAAACTTTTGTCCAGGAAAAATGTCCAGAAAATAAAATTAAGCATCTCTTACCAAGAAATCAGCACCAAATAGCAAAATGACGGCAGCCCCAACTCATGACTCGATTGCTAAACTATGATCCTAAGGTGGGCCATTTTAAGTCAGATCCTTATAAATGTTACACATGTTAAGCTCCTTTCCCCCAAATCAATTTCATGTTATAGAAACAGAAAAACAGATTTCAGTGAATGAAAAATTTGTATTTTATAACCCTATATCACAAACAACAAGATAAAAATTGGGTTCTGTATAAGCTTTTGGGTGCCTTTGAGGCTTTTGAAACTATAAGTCCAATAACATTTAGACTGAAGACATCTTGTTTTAGTAACTCTTCCTGTAGTAAGCATTATTCATTACTCTAAGGACCTTCAAACTGCTTTAAAATTAGTTTCTGCCACAGAAATAAATTGCAAGTTTAATACAGGATTGCCTCCCAAAGTTTTTGAATGGTAATTGCTGGGCGATAGGTAGTTGCCATGGCAACTTCTTCAGTGATTCCCTTACTCTAATTGTAGCAGCAGACTGAGTCACCTTCACTGCCACTGACCTTGACTGAATCGTGAGCATTGGCAGTTGTTTTTACAAAATGTAGACATTGGTCCCAGCCATTAAGCAACCATAAATACAACCTTTGGCCATTATGTGGAATATGGTTATAATGCAATGGGTTTCAAATCAAGCTGTCTTCAATCAGGGGTCACCTATATTTCAGCAGTAGACTTGGAATTTTTTTTTTTAATTTTATTTATTTATTTATTTTTGGCTGCGTTGGGTCTTCATTGCTGCGCGCAGGCTCTCTCTAGTTGCGGCGAGCAGGGGCTACTCTTCGTTGCGGTGCACGGGCTTCTCATTGCGGTGGCTTTTCTTGTTACGGAGCACGGGCTCTAGGCACGCGGGCTTCAGTAGTTGTGGCTAACGGGCTCTAGAGCGCAGGCTCAGGCTCAGTAGTCGTGGCGCACGGGCTCAGTTGCTCCATGTGGGATCTTCCCGGACTGGGGCTCAAACCCGCGTCTCCTGCATTGGGAGGTGGATTCTTAACAAATGCGCCACCAGGGAAGCCCAACTTGGAATATTTTTGAACATACTATTTCATAAAAGGATTAACCATTTAGTATAACAATAGCATTTAGGTTCTTAAAGATCTCAGATTCACAGTTAGCTCAGAGCGTTTCATTGTAATGCACACAAATGTTCTAAAATTCAAATTTCAGTGTCATGGAAGCACTTCTCTGTAAATAGACATAAAAGTGCAAGTCAGAAAACAATACAGTTATATGACTTAGTGCCCGATAGAGTTAACATACATCCCAATTACATCTGTATGTAATAGGAAGCTTTGATTTATTATTACTATTGCTTTTATTAGTAAAAGCAACAATTTCTTGAGATCCTATTGCACAATAGGCATTGGGGTAGGTGTTTTACATATTCATTATCTTGTTTCCACTCTGACAGTTTTGCTGATAAAGAAATCAAGGTTTAGAATCTTTCTCACCATCATATGAGCAGTAAATAGTAGAACAGGGATACAAAGGCCAGTCAGGTTCACCACGGAGCCTTGGCTGTGAACTGCTGTGCCACAGTATTCCTCTTCCATACTCTGGCCAATTTCCCGTAAAATTGGAGAGTCATTAATATGAATAATTGCTCCTGATTTGAATCCATGAGAATAGTTTTTGTTGTCTAGATTGAGGTTCAGCATCCCTCAGTTATATTTGCAATATTTCCAAATGAAAATAACAAGTTAGGTTTTTGTTCCCTTTTCTAAATGTTAAATTCCTTACATATCTTGAAAATAGTGTTTTTGAGACCTTTCTGTTTTACAAAATAAGACAGGATTTTATAACTCCAAGGTGAAATAAAGGGCAAGGACTGCATTTTATTTTATAGCCTTAGAATCTGTTCTCAGTGCTTAAGACGATGCTACCTGTCATGACATTGGCCTTCAGTTACTGTTTGTGAAATCATTGTCTTCTGTGGTTATTTTATGTTCATTTCTCTGTCTATTTCAATCAGTTGAGAATCTGTTTTGTCAAATTTTGTTAAACCGTGGGATAGATTTGTTTATTCGCAACTAGAAATAATTAATAGAGATAGCATTAGTTTTACATGTTAGCAGGAACTTCCATTTTAAAAATAAAAATGCCTCAAGTGTAAGATATAATTTGGGGGGCTTCCCTGTGGCGCAAAAATAAAATAAATTTAAAAAAAAAATGATATACTTTGGTTTTTACATTAACAATTCAAAAAATGCATCCTATATTATTGCTTTTTTAATTTGCTAATTATCTGAAAAGTAAAGTGGAGTGCTATTTAATGCTATTTGAGACTTAGTCTCCGTACAAACCTTACGCAAAAGCTTATTTGCTGCTGCTTTGCTAGAAATCTCACAGACACCTACATTTTCACCCAGTGCAGTTTGAAGACCATTGACTGAGTGGGGAGGAGGGCCTGCAAGATCACTGGATTAATCGTTTTTTGAAATTTTTCAAATATACAAAAAAGTTGAAAAATTTTACAGTGAACACTCATATACCTACCACCTAAATTCTACAGTGAACATTTTACTAAATTTGCTTTATTACCTACCTATTCATCTCTGACCTTCTGTCAATCCATTGCTATCTTTTATACATTTCATAGTGAGTTGCCCAGTACCCATCATTTTAACAACTACATGGTATATTCCATTGTCCAGATGGACTATAATTTATTTAACCAGTCATCGACTGTTGGACCTTTGGGATTGTGGTAGGCGTAATGACTCTTAGGAATTGTGGTAGAGAAAAGTGTCCATGTCCTAATCCCCAGAACCCGTGGATATGTTAAGTTACACAGCAAAAGGGACTTTGCAGATGTGAGTAAGTTTATGAACCTTAAGATAGGGAGATTAGTTTCGCTTATTCAGGTGGACCCAATCGAAACACGGAAACCCTTAAAAGCAGAGAACTTTCTCCAGAAGACAAATGCCAAAAGGGGAAGTCAGAGAGATTCAAAGCTGAGAAGGATTTGACACACCGTTGCTGGTTTGAGACAGAGGGGGCAATGTGATGCAGGCAACATAAGTTACTAACAGAGATTCCCAGCTGACAGCCAGCAAGAAAATAGGAAACTCAGCTCTGCAGCCATGAGGAACTGAGTTCTGCCAACAACCTGAATGAACTTGGAAGGAGATTCTCCTTCAGAGCCTCCAGATAAGTGCCTCGCCCCTCTGACAGCTTGATTTTGGTCTCCTGAGACCAGGGCAGAGGAACCAACCAAACCTACCTGAATGTCTGCAGAGCTATGAGATAATAAATTTGTGTTGTTTTACACTGCTAAATTTGTGATAATTTGTTATGGCAGCAATAGAAAACTAATTCAGGGATGATGAGAATTTTTTTCTCTCATACAATAAACATCCACAGGGCTGAATCCTTGAGCACAGTCTTACTTATTTCCTTAGGATAAATTTCTAACATTAGAATTGCAGGGACCATAGGGTCATCGAATTTAATCCGATTTTTGACCTTGTAAGAAACATCCTTGTGAAAAAAACATTTAATTGGCACTGACAGAAGAAAAAAAATAAAGAATTGCAGGGACCAAAAAAAAAAGTCTTATTTTTTTAAGACTTTTAGTACATATTTATAAATTGATCCTTGGAAAAGTTGTTTCAGATTACACTTCCATCAGTACTCTGTTGAGAATGTCCATTTCCTGTCTTCTTGACAATGTTGGGAATTACATTTATTTGTTATTTTTAATCATTGTGATAGGTGTAAAAAAAAGATACAGCGTTATAATTTTATTGCGCATTTTTTAACTACTAGAAAGTTGAACATATTTTAATGATTTTATCTTTTGTGAATTATGTGTTTGTGTCCATTGTGCATTTTTCAATTGAAGCCCCTTTTTCCTACTTTACCAAAAAACTTTTCAAATGAGAAATGATAATTAATTTTTCTCAAGTTCCTTTTAAAAATCGACTAGGGTGATCATAACTTTTTTCTTCTTTGAGTATTTACATGATTACATCAATAGATTTCCTAATATTGCGTCATTCTAGAATTTTTGAAACTATTTGGGTTGTAGAATTTTTTGGTACGATGTTGACTTTGATAAGTATATGTTTTACTGAGTATTTTGGTGACATTGGTTTTTATTTTCATTTTTGAGCTAACTTTACCATATTTTGAAATCAGTTATTGTTACTTTCCTTTAAGGAAAAAAAAAAATGAGAAACTATCTTTTTCTTCTGATTTAAAAGGTTAACTGGCATAGTAATTGTATATTCCCTAAAGATGTAAAGGAATTACTTTTAAAACTATATAAGCACAGTCCTTTTTAACAGCATATCTCTGACGCATTTTTCCCTTTTTTTTTCATGTTATTCTCTTCACATTTTTTATTTTAATTATAGGTCAAGTTGAACAATTTGTATTTACGAAGATAACTTTTTTTCATTCAAATTGTCAACTTAAAAAAAATTCTATTATGAAAAAATTCAAACATATTACAGAAGTTGTTTAATGAACCCCTTTATGCCTATTATCTAGATTTGACGATTAGATTTTGTCATATGTCCTTCATCTGAACCTTTTATTTTTCCTTTGCTGAACTATTTCAAAGTACATCTTGGAATTTTACTCCTTCATATTTTGGTATGCATCCCTAAAAATAACAGCTTCTTTCATAGTCACATATCATTATCATACCTAACAAAAGTAACAATATTTCCCAGTTGTAATCTAATATACAGCATAATCAAAGTTCTCCAGTAGTCTCAAATAGGGCTATTGGCAATGTGTTAAAATCAGAATCCAAATAAAATTCACACATTTAGCTGTTATGTCTATTAAATCTCTTTTAATCTAGAGCAATTCCCTCTCCATTTTTTTTTCCTGTACCATTCTCAGGTTGCAGAAACAGCCGTTTGTCCTGTAGACTCTTTCATATTCTGAATATGTCCTTTTGCTTTCTTTGGTATTATTTAACTTGTTCTGTGTCCCTCATATTTACTGTACATTGAAGTTAGCTCTAAAAGCTTGAATAGATTCAGATTCATCTTTCTTGGCAAGAATACTTTCATAGGTGGTACTGTTTGCCCCATACATTAGGAGACATTGTCTTACTTTCAGTGATGCTAAGATTGATCAGTGATTTCAGGTGGGGACAGCCTGGTTTCTCCATTGTGAAGTTTCACTTCAGATTTTTCTCTAATAGTTTACAATTCATTGAATATTATTGCCAAAATTAGTTGATTAAGAATTGTAATATTTTGATTTTTCAAAATTGTTTCTTTTTATAGTTACTAGCTGTAATTCTTCTATAAAGAAGTATATTCCTCCATCAGATGGGGCTAGGTGAAATACAGTTCATAAAGGAAAGGCTGAATTACTCCCTTTTAATCTTTAATTTTCAGAGTAAGAAGCTGGTGGTCTAGTTATAATGTTGTCCAATGAATTGGTGGGTTTTGGGGGTGAGAGGTTTCTCTCATCTTTTAAGGGATTATTACTAAAATTACGGAGGTTTTTTAAATTGAAATATGGTTAATTTACAATATTGTGTTAGTTTCAGGTGTACAGTGTAGTGATTTGGAGGGGTTTTTGCAGATTATATTTCATTATAGGTTATTATAAGGTATTGGGTATAGTTCCCTGTGTTATACAGTCAGTCTTTGTTGCTTGTCTAACTCACGGAGTTTTACATATTGAATATGTTTACATCCACTGCATTCTTATTCTTAAAAAAAAACTTTTTAATGAAGTATTGCACACATACAGAAAAGTACATAAATCGTAAGTACATAGTTAGAAGAATTTATCACAGATTGTCCCCCTTTGGCTGCTTTTAAGATACTCTTTGTTGTTGGTTTTTTTAGCAGTTTTACTTAGAGTGCTTTTGGTCAGATTTATCCTGCTAGTGTTTATATTGCTTCTTGAATTTGTTGCTTGAAGTATTTCATCAGTTATAGAAAATTCTCAGCTAGTACCTCTGAAATATTGTTTCTGTTCCTTTGTCTTTATTCTGGATGTTTTATTATCAACTATTTTCTATTTCACTAATTTTCTCTGCAGTTGTGTCTTATCTGCTATTTAACTCAACCATTAAGTTCTTAATTTCAGTTATTGTATTTTTAATGTCCAGATTTTTCATGCAGTTCTTTTATGTCGTTTCCAATTCTCTGCCAGAATTCTCAGTCCTGTCCTCAGATCTGTTAAGCACGATTATTCTGAAGTACGTGTCTGATGTTTCCCTGTGGGTCTGTTTCTACTGTCTGTTGTTTCTCTTGGCTTTTGGTTATGTGCTTCTCTTTAGACGCGCCTAGTTATTTTTATTAAGTGGGAGACATTGTATATGAACAATTCTGGAGATGATTAGAGGCCCTGGGTAATGTTTCCTTCCTGCAGAGAAGATTTTTGCTTGTGGCGACTGTCTAGGCTAGGAACGCTTTACACCCAGATGGGCTTAATCCTATCTGATTAAGATGCTTCAGAGCTGGATTTGAGTCTCTGGGAGGGGTGATCTTTTTCTTTTTACTCTGACAAGTCATGTGCAGCTCTTGCACTTTCAGATGAAAGCCTGAGGGAACTTACCTGGGTCCCTCGTCTTTGACAGACCCTGAATCCCAGTCTTTGTCCTTCCCTCCCTCAAGTCCTATGACCCTGTCGAACTTTACACTAAGCTTCTTAGCTACTCAGCTACTCAGGCTCTCAGCTATACTTCAGCATACACCTTTACGGGAAAAGTGGTTCTAAATGCCAGATTCATCATCTGGGCTTTCCTTTTTTCCTAAATCTTGCACTAATAATTTCTTACTGCCTTGATAGCTTTCTGAGGCCATTAAATGTGTATGGTGACTTTCTGAGGACATTAAACGGTGTGTACGGATATGTACATGCACGCACATATCCAGCTTTTATTGCTGTTCTCGGGTGAGGGAGTCAGTCTAAAACATCTATTCCACCTGCCAGAAATCTCATATTTGAAGCTCAGCTCTTTGAAGTTTTATCTTTGGTTACTTGTTGTCACATCATGTTGACTTCTGGGTCCCTTTAACACAGGCCACTAGTCATTAAAAGCTTCCTTGATTTCCAGCACAAGATGTCCCAGCTAATATATTCTGTACTTTCTGCCACAGACCTGGTATCAGTCACCTTTTCAAGAAGACTTGGGTTGGGTGGGGGTTTTTTTCGTTTGGGTTTGTTTGGGGTTTTTTGGTGGTGAATGGTGTTTGGAGAATATAATCTGACAGTTGATGTTCCCATTGCTACTTGGTTGTCATTACTACTAGACCTTTTCAGTGGACTATTAATAAAGATATATACATTTTTCCAAAGAAAAAGTCGTTTGTTTATGATTTTAAATTCACATTTAACATTATGAACTTTTAGCTTTATTTCCTCGGTTTTATGTTTGTATCTCCTCTCTTACACTGAAAACCTTGATTCTTAAAAACATTAACATAATTATTTACTTGCATTAAGTAATCTGTAGCTTCAAAATAATGCCACCAGTGTGACTGTTAACAGTGAGACTATTGAATAAAGTTTGATATTTCAGTTCTGTTTGTCCTTAGAATATATTCTACTTAATATTCTACTAAGAATATACTTACATACAGTCAAACTACTATGTTCCAAAGCCACATGAAGTAATTCTTATGTCTGTATCCTTGTGTCATCATTCTGATACATCATTCAAGTTTGTTGTCAGGTTTTAGAGAATTCTTTTTAATTCTTGATTTAATTTTATTTGTTATTATTTTGGATTATATAAATATATATATATATATATATATGTCTGTATCCTTGTGTCATCATTCTGATACATCATTTGTTGTCAGGTTTTAGAGAATTCTTTTTAATTCTTGATTTAATTTTATTTTGGATTATTTTGGATTATATAAATATATATATATATTTATATATATATAAATATATATATTTTAAATATATATATATATAAATATATATATTTTTATTATTTTGGATTATTTTGGATTATATAAGGTATATGTTTCCAAAGTCAAAACTGTGTAACAAGGTGTACCTAGGAAGGTCTTGCTTTCATCCCTATTCCCTCTTCTTGTTTCTTCCCTTCTTCTAAAGGTAACTATTTTTATTTGTATTATTTTTAGTTTATTCTTCCAGAGGTTTGGTTTTGTTTTGTTCTGTTTGCATACACACACTCTCTCTCTTCCCTAAGTCCTTTGTTACTCAAGAGATAACATACTATGTGTACTGTTCTACACCTTGCTGTATAAACAGTAAGTCCCAGAGGTCACTTCATCTTAGTGTAAAGCCATCTTCATTGCTTTTCCCTACTGCATAGTATTCCATTCTGTGGACATACCATAGTTTATTGATGGACATTTTGTTTTCTTTCACTGTTGCAAATGATGCCATAACGAATAGCCTTGTGCATATGCTGTTGCATAGTTGTGCAGATGTACCTTTGTAATCACTTCCTAAAGGTGGGATTTCTGAGTCAAAGTGCGAATGCCCATTTAGTTTTTCTGTGTATTGTCAAATGTTCCTCCAATGAGGTTGTACCATTTTGCATTCCCACTAACATAACATGAGAGTTCCAGTTTTCCTACAATCTCGCTAATAGAATATATCATTAGTTTTTCTAATTTTTGCATTTTTGTCACAGATTGTCTATTTTCTTAGAGAATTGTACGAAGAATTTTAATTGAAATGTCCTCCATATCTGTAGTTACAGTCCTTTTATCTTCCCTAATGTTTTATATTTGTGTTTTTCCTCTTTTTCCTGATGAGCATTTTGTCTATCTTTTGTTTGCTTTTAAAAGGAGCAAATTTATTTATTTATTTACTTATTCTCTTGTGGTTTTTTTCTATTTTCTTATTTATTCATTTAGGTTTTTATTTTTTTCTGTCCTGCTTTCTGTGGGTTTATAATGTTTGCTATTTAAATTTTACTTATTTACTTATGGATGACTATGAGGCTGTGCCTTTTCTGTAAGTACGCCATTGGTTGCATCTCTGTTATTGATTAGCATTTTTCAGTTCAAGAGATTTACATTTTCATGTATTCAAAGCTGTGTGTTTTTTCTTTTAGGAACTCTGGACTTTTTTTCCCCAAATTTTGAAAAGCCTCCCTGTCTTCACTATCTCATCCCTGGGTCAAGATTATGAAAATATTTACCTGTATATTTTCTACCACCTTGAGATTTACTTTTCACCTTTCAGTGTTCTAGCATTCTTTTTGTTGAGAGGAATGAATTAGAGATCTTGCCTTTACTTTTTTTCTATTTAATTATTACTCAGTTAACCCAGTAACAATGATTCAATTATTTATCCCCTCTGATATGAAATTCCATATAATTTACTGAATTCCCATGTATACTTGGATATATTTCTGGATTCTTTTTCTTCCGATGTTCTTTTGAAAGGAGCAAATATATT
The DNA here is from genome assembly GCF_965194825.1 of Balaenoptera physalus. Classification (NCBI taxonomy): domain Eukaryota; kingdom Metazoa; phylum Chordata; class Mammalia; order Artiodactyla; family Balaenopteridae; genus Balaenoptera; species Balaenoptera physalus. The sequence goes on from NC_138897.1 coordinate 25,330,854, forward strand.
TCTATGGTACCATTTCTAATATATTAATTAATAAAGCTTTGTGTACTATGTATCGTGCTGTTAGAAAATGTCTTCCCTTTGCTGTTTTTCAAAATTGTAGATAGTAGTTCCAAAGTTCACCCTTAACTTTCAGTCTCTGCTATCTCCTTTCTGTTTCTCATGCCCTTGGCACTCTGACTAGCAAGTAACATGCCTGAATCTCTACCTCAGTAGGTTTTCAGAATGTGCTCCCTGGACCTCTCTGGGTATTCTTCACCATCTCTTCTCCTAGAGCTACTTGAAGTTCTCCAGTGCTGTTCTTTAGCCAGAAGTGTTTTTCCTTCTCTCTTTGGGTACTTCTCAGCTGGAAGGAGCCCTAAAGGTCCTCTTTGTACTAAGGGAAGTCCTGAACTCATCTGCCTTGACCTGTGAGGCCTACTTGATCTAGTTTCACCTCTTGTTACTCCTTTCTTATATTTGACATTCTAGCCAAACTGGATGTCCCTACCATTCCATGGTCCACGTCACTATTAGGCCTTTTGTACATGCAGTTCCTTCTGCCTATCCACCTCGCCCACCAACTTGTACAGGAATCTGCCTACTAATAATAAGTAATCATGGTAACTACCAGGTAATGAGCACTTTCCATCTGCTAGGCAAGACAGCAAATGTTGTTAAGTACATTGTACTGTTTAATCACATCCTATAAAACAGGTAATATTCTAATTTTTCAGATGAGAAAGCTGAGGCTCAAAGAAATTCAGTAAATTGCCCAAGGACACACAGCTAGTAAATGCTAAAGCTGGGGTTCAAATTTAGGCCTGACTCCAGAGCTTATGTTCCTAACCACTCTGCTGTACTTCCTCTGGGAAGCCTCTTTCTCCTGCCTGCCCCCGCATCAACCCCCAAGTGTTCCCATAGCACCGAATACTTCTCAGGGTGTATCTCCTCTAGATGATAACCTGTGTAAAGGTATGGACATGTCTGGAGCACTACTCTGTCACCAGCATTTACCAAATCATATATTCTGTTTTACTTATGGACCATATAACTTATTTTATGTGTCTCATAATTTTCTGTTCAATGCCAGTCATTGTGTATAGGACAGCAGAGTCTAAAGCAAAAAGTATTTATGACTGTAAATGGTCACACCTCTGCTGCTAGGCTGCTAATAGGGAGTCAGATCATTCTAGTTAGGACTGGAGTTGGGTTTGGGTTTTGTATCTTCATTGTACCACCAACTTCAAATTTCCCCAGCAGTTGTTACCTGTGCTTAAAGAGTGGGCCTGGGTTTGTTTGTTTGTTTGTTTTTTCAGTGTTCCTTTATCATACTCTGCTTTCAGCAGTCCTTGCAGTGGAGTTAGAGAAGAGAAGAAATATTTCTATTGTCCTGGTCCAGCCTCAATCTTGAGGAGTCCTTGGGTGCATCCAGGTCTTAGAGATAGGGCTTTCTCAGCATCTCTGCTCCTCCTCCCCTTGGCAACCAAACTCTGCCTTGTATCTGTGGTGGGCCTTGAGTGGGAGTTTTCTGCCCCTTCCCCAGTGACAGCAGACCTCTGCTTGGTATTGGTATAGGTATGGGATCCTGGCCCCAACCCTAGTGTTAGAAGGTTTTTGCTTCTATCCCTCCACCAGCAAGAATGGATCTTTGCCTGTGTCTTGGGGGTGAGAGGGTTTCTTGCTTCTCTTCAGAAGCAGGTGGGTTATGTTCCTACTTCTCCCCTAGAAGCAGTGGAAATTTGCCTGTGCTGTAGGCCGAAAGGGTTTGCTGTCCCAATAGCTTAAGGCTTTTGCTTAGCATGAGAAGAATGTCTGGGAAGTAACGGAGTCTTGGTGCCTGCCCCCAGCTGCAGCTGGTCACCTTCTGCAAGCTTGACCAAATAGAGGGGCTCATGAGCACCCGGTTGAGTCCAGTGGAAAAGAACTTTTGGTTGAGTGCAAACTCCACTGTATCTGAGTTTCTCGCTTTCCAGACTGAAACATTAGACCACACTTAGCTTTTAAGAATTCATTAAAGTTTTAGCCGATTTCTTCTTACCCATTTCTGTGGAGACCACCTCTTCTGCCTGCACTCTGCCAAAAGCGAGGGAGTGCTTATGTTCCTTCCTTCCTTAGAGGGACTTGTCCCTCTTGGGAATTCATTTCACTTCATTACCTTGCAGAACTATTCTCTGATGGCCTTAAGAAGACTTTTGACTTGTTAAATTATCTGGCTATTCCTCCTTGTTAGGGTAGGAGATGACATTCTTTGCAGCTTTCCACATCCTAAGCAGAAGTCAGTCTGAGTCCCTTAATGCTTCCCTGCATTGCCCAAAGAGCCCATTAGTTTTACATTTGAGGCCCAGAAAGGGACTTGTCCAGTCTATGGCAAAACTGAGACTAGAACCCATTCTAGAGCTTCTCTCTACTAACTTGTAGCTACCTCTCTTTTTCCTTTTTCCTTTTTTTAAATATCAGCACTACAGCTTTCTTTTTATTTTTTTTTTTAATTTTTCTTGGAGTATAGTTGCCTTACAATGTTGTGTTAGTTTCTACTGTACAGCAAAGTGAATCAGCTATACATATACATATATCCCCTCTTTTTTGGATTTCCTTCCCATTTATGTCACCACAGAGCACTGAGTAGAGTTCCCTATGCTATATACAGTAGGTTCTCATTAGTTATCTATTTTATACATAGTATCAATAGTGTTTATATGTCAATCCCAATCTCCCAATTCATCCCACCCCCCCCCTTGCCCCCTTGGAATCCATACATTTCTTCTCTACATCTGTGTCTCTATTTCTGCTTTGTAAATAGCTCTCTTATGTGTGATTCTTTACTGCCCTTCTTAGCACCACCTACCCTTCTTCCCAAGAATGAATGAAAAAAGGGCACCAAGCATCATTAGGTCTCTGACGTTCATGTGAAATCCCTGACATACAACTTAGAGATTATTTCCCTTCTGTGCCTTAACAATATCAAAGATAATTAACGAACACTGAAAAAAATGAGTTATAGAAGAATCAGTAGGTTTCTTGGTTTAGAGACTGATTATTTTCAAACTTAGCCTTATACATTTTTATTCTCAAAGTTTGTTGGGATTTTTTTTTCCATTCTAAACGAACAGTGACACTATTTTAAGTGCTGCGATAATCTAAAGTAAATTCTGAATTTTATTGAAGTTTGAGGTCACCCTAAGATTTTTCTACATTAATTACATTTTTGGTTAGTCTAATAAAATTTGCTTTCTAAATTCAGTATTTTCTACATTCTTTAAGGAAGCTAGGACTAGGAAGGGATTTTTTACATCTCACAAGCACTTATTTTTGCAAATAAAAAATTCAACTCAAGTTAAGTGGTTACCTAAAGTCACACAGCTAGTTACTGTTAGAATTGGAACTGGAACTGGGACTCTTGTATCTCAGAGTGGGGTGATGGGAGGCACTCAGTACAATGTCAAAGCCATTTTTAAAAAGGCAATACATCTTCATAGAGAATTATTTTACTTAGATATTACTTTTTATAGGATCTGGAAGGACATTGGTTTTATAATAAAACACCAATGTATTTTGGTTTTGTTTTTTTTTTAAGATTTTTTTCACGTGGACCATTTTTTTTTTTAACATCGTTATTGGAGTATAATTGCTTTACAATGGTGTGTTAGTTTCTGCTTTATAACAAAGTGAATCAGTTATACATATACATATGTTCCCATATCTCTTCCCTCTTGCGTCTCCCTCCGTCTCGCCCTCCCTATCCCACCCCTCTAGGTGGTCACAAAGCACCGAGCTGATCTCCCTGTGCTATGCAGCTGCTTCCCACTAGCTATCTATTTCACGTTTGGTAGTGTATATATGTCCATACCACTCTCTCACTTTGTCACAGCTTATCCTTCCCCCTCCCCATATCCTCAAGTCCATTCTCTAGTAGGTCTGTGTCTTTATTCCCGTCTTGCCCCTAGTTTCTTCATGACCTTTTTTTTTTTCTCTTAGATTCCATATATATGTTAGCATACAGTATTTCTTTTTCTCTTTCTGACTTACTTCACTCTGTATGACAGACTCTAGGTCCATCCACCTCACTACAAATAACTCAATTTCGTTTCTTTTTATGGCTGAGTAATATTCCATTGTATGTATGTGCCACATCTTCTTTATCCATTCATCTGTCGATGGACACTTAGGTTGCTTCCATGTCCTGGCTATTGTAAATAGAGCTGCAATGAACATTTTGGTACATGACTCTTTTTGAATTATGGTTTTCTCAGGGTATATGCCCAGTAGTGGGATTGGTGGGTGGTATGGTAGTTCTATTTTTAGTTTTATAAGGAACCTCCATACTGTTCTCCATAGTGGCTGTATCAATTTACATTCCCACCATCAGTGCAAGAGTGTTCCCTTTTCTTCACACCCTCTCCAGCATTTATTGTTTGTAGATTTTTTGATGATGGCCATTCTGACCGGTGTGAGATGATATCTCATTGTAGTTTTGATTTGCATTTCTCTAATGATTAATGATGTTGAGCATTCTTTCATGTGTTTGTCGGCAATCTGTATATCTTCTTTGGAGAAGTGTCTATTTAGGTCTTCTGCCCATTTTTGGATTGGTTTGTTTGTTTTTTTGATATTGAGCTGCATGAGCTGCTTGTAAATTTTGGAGATTAATCCTTTGTCAGTTGCTTCATTTGCAAATATTTTCTCCCATTCTGAGGGTTGTTTTTTCATCTTGTTTATGGTTTCCTTTGCTGTGCAAAAGCTTTTAAGTTTCATTAGGTCCCATTTGTTTATTTTTGTTTTTATTTCCATTTCTGTAGGAGGTGGGTCAAAAAGGATCTTGCTGTGATTTATGTCATAGAGTGTTCTGCCTATGTTTTCCTCTAAGAGTTTGATAGTGTCTGGCCTTACATTTAGTTCTTTAATCCATTTTGAGTTTATTTTTGTGTATGGTGTTAGGGAGTGTTCTAATTTCATACTTTTACATGTACCTGTCCAGTTTTCCCAGCATGTGGACCATTTTTAAAGTCTTTATTGAATTTGTCACAATATTGCTTCTATTTTTATATCTTGGTTTTTCTTGGCCGCGAGGCACGTGGGATCTTAGCTCTCCAACCAGGGACTGAACCCACATGCCCTGCATTGGAAGGTGAAGTCCTAACCACTGGACCGCCAGGGAAGTCCCAACACCAATGTATTTTGGAGAATTGAAGTGAACACTATTTCTTGATGCAAAGCCTTGCATTTTTAAAAACAATATGAAAAACTCCAAGCTTGGGTGTGTGCTTCCTCTCTTCTGCCAGTGGGAGGGCCTGGGGAGGGGTAAGAAGCACTGTTAGGCACCCCACTTGCTGCCCAGTATGAGTAGCCTGCTAAGGGTAACTGCTTGTTGGGGGCTGCAGCCTACCTGGATTTCAATCAGAATGTTCCTTTTTTGTGTGTTCTCTGGCTGTTTTCCAGGTATGGGAAAACATGTGAAGTTAGCCCGTGGCCCCTGGCAGCCACCATTATCTTGCCTTTCTGCCACCAGTAAGCATGTTTTAAATAACAGCCTTCCCAGGGTTCTAGCTGAGGCTTGTGGGCCACATTCAGACCCTGTCCAAGGAATGGAGAAAATGACCACATCGTTTTACCCAAGTTGGTGGTGCTAGAGGACAGCCTTCTGCCCTCCCCCTTCCTCCCCTCTGCATCCTCTCCTCTGGTCACAGGATTGATTCTTCAGCTGTGATTTTGCATGTAATAGAAAGCTAGTTCTCACTATCAGAAGCTCGATATTCTGGAACAAATCCAATACTGGCTGGAAATAACATGGTGGTCACAAAGCTTTTCATCGTGTGTGCCAGTGAATTTTAACAACATAGAGATAACAAGACTCCATCACCGAATGATTGGCTTTGAAGGCCATTTGCGCGTTAACTTTAAAAAGAGTCTTGCTTGTGTGCTTCCTCCCCCCTCTTCCCCACTTCGGCAAAGTCCCATTAATTTTGTTGAAGGTTTTATTTTCTGCTGAAAATGCAGGAAATTTAGACAACTCTCTTGGAATCCCCCCAAAACTAATACAAACAAGATACATATGCTTCTCTTAAGGAAACTAAAAATAAATTATTTGAAACTATTTAACTGTATAAATTCCCTCTTGAAAGGAAAAGGAAGTTTATATAATGAAGCAGCCATGACTGCTGTTGACAGGGTAAGATACTCCCACAACTGCCAGCTTGTCCGTTTGACGTAAATTCACTACTTAGCACAGATCATGTTCAGTGTTCATTACCAACATGCACAAAACCATCAGAAACATCTGAAAATGGAGCCATTTTCTCAGGGCCCTTGTTTTTACATTTGAGATTTTCTACAATAAAATAAGTCTGCCTTTTTTTTTTTTTTTTTTTTTGAGAAGAGAGTCTGACGAGGGATGCATTCCTGGAATGGAAGCTGTATGTACTAAAAAGAAAATACCATGAATGAAAAAGGCACAATATTCTCCACGTATTTTGCTTCTCTACCAATGAGCCATCTGATATTATCTCTGACAAAGCTAATTTTTGTTAGTTTTTTAAAACCTGTCTTTTTTAAAAAACTTATTCCATAAATGTAAGTCCATTTTTTTATACACTTCCCTAAAGGACCAGTTTTGTAAATTAATAAAAGTGTAATTTAGCAGTTATATCTAAAACTAAGAGATGCGATTCTTTGCAGTTATAGTAATTGCATTAATTTATCCACTTTGCAAAGGCAGTTATTTTTTGTTTTTTTTGTAATAATGTCTAAAATCTAAATGATTTACAGTGTTACATGTTAAAATAGATATTGTCAGAAAATTATAATCAACCACTCCCTAATTTAAACTTATTTTTAATTTCTAAATTATGTTTAATTTCTCATTTTTGTTTTATAATTGTTTTATAACATTAAAATATACAGGATGCTTCCTAGTATGATGACAATATGACAAAATATGATATCATATAAAATGTCTTTGCTGTAGCTTCTTACATTATATTTTCAGTTGATTTGAGTAATGTCAGAGAAGCTTTATGTCCTTGTCATTTAATTTGTAAATCTGCAGCTGAAAATAATCTTTAAAAGATAGCATTAGAATTAGGACTTGTCACAGAAACAATAAAAAAGAAGTTAAGTAAAATACCTAGTAACTCCTATAAGTGTAAGAGGGTTAGTATAACCCTTAAGGAGCTTCAGTCAGATTGGGTAATGCAAAGTGAAAACTAACGTGGAGGATCTTCCCTGGTGGGCCAGTGGTAAAGAATCTGCCTTCCAATGCAGGGGACGCAGGTTTGATCCCAGGTCGGGGAACTAATATCCCACATGCCACAGAGCAACTAAGCCCGCGCACCGCAACTGTTGAGCTCAAGTACCTCAACAAAAGAGCCTGCGTGCTGCAAACTACAGAGCCCATGCGCTCTGGAGCCCGCATGCCATGAAAACCCACACGCCACGAAAACCCGCATGCCACAACTAGAGAGAAGCCCGAGTGCCACAACGAAGAGACCGCACTCCACAACGAAAGATCCCGCATGCCTCAACGAAGATCCCATGTGCCGCAACTAAGACCCGAAGCAGCCAAAAAATAAGGAAAATAAATAAATAAAAAAGAAATATTAAAAAAAAAAAAAAAAGAAAACTACCGTGGAGTATGCTTATTGACGTAAAGTTTCCAGTTTGTACTTCACCTGACTTGGGAATAAAATAAATGGTCAGTAGTTTGGTTTGGGTTTAAATGAGCAGGTGCCTATTTGGGAATTGAGTATATTACCCTGCTTGTTGCAGCAAATTACATATTAAAACATTGAGAATTAACTATCAATATGTTTGAAAGCAGAAATTGTAAGCTCTCAAGAGGTAATTCATTTTTGATGTTTAAGTTTAATATATTAGGACTTAACATAAATGGGTGTGAATACCTGTGAACATAAAATTCTGCAGAAGCTAATATTCTGACTTGTATTACTACAGTAGTCATAATGTCGCACTGGGTTGCTCTTGGATGACTTTGAGAGAGAATTCTGAAACTCAAAGTCTCTTCTTCCTCTTCTACTAATTCAAGTACCAATGTGAGATGAAAATATAATTGAGAGAGCTATAGTCAAGATTATTTTGATAGTTCCCAATATGAAGGCTAATCCCTTCCATTTGTTCCAAAAACATAAAAGTAATAGATGAACTATAACAAGAGAACCTTTAAAACACATAGCCACACCCCAAAATGAGATAGATACTTCAGGATCAACCAGAAATAGAAAAAGCCATCAATGCAGATAGCAAGGTCTGAAGCAGTGAGGCTGCCAAGCTTCAGGCCTGGAAGGAGGCAGGAGTGGCTGGGAGCTCAACTGCTGCAGGGCAGGCGTAGCACTAAGGGGCCCAGTGAGAGGCAGCATGCTAGTGCCAGGTTCCCTGGTAGAAACTGAGAGCTGGGATAGACCACTTACTGAAAAGAGCCTGAAAAGAGGTACTAATAATGACGGTTAAGTTCTATGCCTAGGGAGGTGGGAGGACATAGAACCAGCCTCACGATGGGATCTTGAGCCCATTGTGAGGAATGTGGCTTGGTGCCAGACCCTGCCCATACTGCCTTCAATGTAACTGCAGAGCAGCAGCCCTGAGATACCAACAGTGAGACCTAGTTTCAGACTGGGGGCTCTAGAAAGCTGCTGCATGACCTGTAGATTTGGGGGGATTAAGCTACATCAGATGAGCCTACACAACCAAAGTTCCAAAATACATGCCAAAATCTAACTTAATACTAAGAAAGACAGCCAACATAGTCATGATCATAAGTAAGGTAAATTTATCCAAAGAGAATTAAAATTTAATAGGATAATTTTGAAAGCACTCTAAGTATTTTTAATACCCTCCAAGATAAATGAAGGATATAATATTCATTGAGATGAATAAATAATTATGAAATAAAAACAGGGAGAAATGAAATAAGAACATGACTCAGAGAACTATTAGAAAGCTTAGAATGAAAACTATAGTCATTAAAATTGAAAGCTCAGGAGACAAAATAAGTTCTAAACTGGGTACTATCAAAAAGGGTTAGTAAATTGGAAGGTAACGAGAAAAAATTATCCAAATTATCTTTATGGAAGAGACTAGGTTGTCAGATGAAAAGTATGCTCTGAATACTGAGCAGGATACGTAAAGATAAATCAACACCTAAACACATGGTTGTGAAACTCAAGAGTGTTAAAGGATGAGAAGTAAATCTTAAAAGCTATCAAAAAGATTTTCTACAGGGGAACAATAGTTAGGTTTGCAATAACCTTCTCCATGACAAAAATAGATGCCAGAGTAAAGTGAACCAGTATCTTTAAAGTGCAGAAGAAAGTAACTGTAATTCTAACTATAATTCTTATTTATATATAGTTAAAATGTAATGTAAGAGTGAATGCAAAATCAAGACATATTTCAACCATACAAGGACTAAAAGAGTTTATTAGCCATAGACTTCACTGAAAGCACTACTAAAGGATGTACTTCAAATAGAAGAAGAATAGATCTGTAAAGAAGTGGAATGCGAGAAAGAGTGGTATACACTGAAATTCATCTGTAAATTTAGTTAACCATTGACTTTTTAAAAACCAATTTATGGGGTTTTTTAAAAGATGAAATTAAAAACCTAAGCTACTGTAACAAAACAAGGAAGAATGGGGTCAGGGGCTTGCTGTTCAAGGAGAAGTGAAAGTATGTTAACCTCCTTAGATCTTGTTCAGGAGGTAGACAGCAGTATTTTTAAAGTTGGATGTGTATGTTAAAATTTTAAGGGCTACCCCTGTAAGAATAGAAATGCTATATTTAGCCTGTAAACCAGCAGAGAGGGAAAAGGAGTGGCCAGGATAACAAAAAGCTTTATTAATTCAACAGAAGCTGGAAAGGGAAGACAGGTTTGGAAGAGGTAAACTTATAAAGGATGGCAAACAAATATGGCAGGTTATACATTCCAGAGATGACGGCCACAACATCTTCTGCTTCACGTGCTCTTCTAGAACTTTGCCACTCCTCAATAAATAGTGTGTGGCACCATTTGGTAGTAACACTAAATGGCAGTGACAGTAAGTGATTTCCAACATTGACTCTCCTGGAACCTTCAACCTGTGAGGAAACTCATGCAGCCCAGAAGAGACCATGCAAAGAAGAATCAAAGGCTCTGGTCCCCACCCACAGCTGTGCCCCCAGCTCACAGCCAGCACCAACTTGCCAGCCATATTATGATAGAGAGCTGTCATAAAAGTAGATTCTCCAACCGCCACTCAGGCAGCCCCATGTGAAGCCGTATGGAGCAGAGACAAACTGTTCCCACCAAGGCCAGCCCAAATTGTTAGCAAAACAAATGATTATTGCTATTCTAAGCTGCTAAGCTTCGAAGAGCAGGCATACCTCAGAGATAATTTCAGGTTCGGTTCTAAACCACTGCATAAAGCGAATATCACAATACAGTGTGTCACGAATTTTTTGGTTTCCCAGTGCATATAAAAATTATGTTTACACTAAGTCTATTAGGTATGCAATAACATACTGTCTAAAAAAAAATGAGCATATCTTAATTAAAAATTACTTTATTGCTAAAAACTGCTAACCATCATCTGACAATGAAGGGTTGCCACAGACCTTCAATTTGTAAAAAAACACATATCTGTGAAGTGCAGTAAAAAGAGGTATGCCTGTAGTTAGTTATACAGCAATAGATAACTGATATAAAGTCACAAAACAAGATGGTAGGAATAAATTCCAAAGATATCAATAATAACAATGTAAGTGAATTAAACTCAAAAGTCAGACTATTAGATTAGATTTAAAAATTATAAAGCCTAGCAGCATAGTTGCTTTTAACCATATTTGTTTTCAGTAACACAGAAAGTTTGAAAATTAAAGATATACCTGGCAAATGCTAAACAAAATAAAGATGGTATAGCTATATATATATATTTGGGCTGCATTGGGTCTTCATTGCTGCACACAGGCTTTCTCTAGTTGCAGCAAGCAGGAGCTACTCTTTGTTGCAGTGCGCGGGCTTCTCGTTGCGGTGGCTTCTCTCGTTGCAGAACACGGGCTTCAGTAGTTGCAGCACGCGGGCTCAGTAGTTGTGACACGTGGGCCCTAGAGCACACGGGCTTCAGTAGTTGTGGCGCTTGAGCTCAGTAGTTGCAGCTCATGGGCTCTAGGACCCACAGGCTTCAGTAGTTGTGGCTCAAGGGCTCTAGAGCGCAGACTCAGTAGTTGTGGTGCACAGGCTTAGTAGGTCTGTGGCATGTGGGATCTTCCCGGACCAGGGATCGAACCCGTGTCCCCTGCATTGGCAGGCGGATTCTAAACCACTGCGCCACCAGAGAAGTCCCAGCAATATTAGTATCAGTAAAACATACACTTACGAATAAAGAGAAGCAATACATAATGATAACGTTTTTAAAAAGAGGCCAATCATGAACCTACAGTCACTTTGAATACATGAATCACTCAGAGGAATTGATAAATACTTAATCACTGTGGGAAATTTTGACATAACGTTATTAAAAACTGATGACTCTTTCAGGCAGTGAATATTAAAAAGAACAATTACACTTGTTGGTGAGAAAATGAGAGCAGGAGCTTTCCTACATTGTCATTGTAAATAGGTTGTTATAGCTCCTTAAGCAATGTCTGGCAACATCTATTAACATTACAAAACACAACCTTTGCAGCCATCCCTCTCCTGGAACCTCTCCCAGAGAAACAAAAGTGCCCATATATAAGAACAGATCTACCAGGATGCTTATTGCAGCCTTGTTTATGGAAACAAGGAAACAAAATAAATTGGATGCCCATTAGTAGAAGGACTTTTTGATAAATTTTACATATTTAACATGTACTATAAACCTGTAATGCATTGTTACTGTTTCGTTTCTGAAATCAGTTTTCTTTTAGAATGATTTAAAATAAAAATGTCTTTATTTCCTTGCGTAGATCTACAGTTCTGTCTAGTTTCATATTCCTCCTCTCTGAAGAAATTCCTTTAACATTTCTTATAGTGTGGGTGTGCAAGTAATACATTATCTCAACTTTTTTTAGTCTGAGAAAGTATTTATCTTACCTTCTTATTTGAAAGATATTTTTGCTAGTGATAGAATTCTTGCTTGACTCTTATTTCAACACTCTAGTGATGCTGCTGCATTTAGATTGGCTTGCATAATTCCTCATGAGGAGTCTACTGTAATTCTTAGCTTTGTGCCTCTGTATTTAATCTGTTTTTTCCTTGGGCTGCCTTCAAGATTTTCTCTTTCTCTTTGGTCTTCAGTAGTTTGAATATGATGCATCTAGTTGTGTGGTTTTGTGTTGTATGGGTTGGGGGGGGGTTGTTTAGGGAATACTTTGGAGTTATTCTGAGCTTCTTGGATCTGTTGTTTGATTCTTTTGTTATTTTAAAAAAATGCTCAGCCATTATCTCTAAAAGATTCTTTCAAGTCTACTGTTGAACTTATCTAGATATTCTTTACTGCTATTACCATTTTTTTTTTAATTCTAACATTTCCACGTGTTACTTTCTTATAGTTGTTTTTTTTTTGTAATTTTTTAATTTTATTTTTGGCCACATGGGGTCTTCGTTGCTGCGTGCAAGCTTTCTCTAGTTGTCGCGAGTGGGAGCTACTCTTCATTGCAGTGCGTGGGCTTCTCATTGTAGTGGCTTCTCTTGTTGTGGAGTATGGGCTCTAGGTGCATGCGCTTCAGTAGTTGCAGCAAGTGCGCTCAGTAGTTGCAGCACGTAAGCCCTAGAGCACACAGGCTTCAGTAGTTGTGGCACAGAAGCTTAGTTGCTCTGTGGCATGTGGGGTCTTCCCAGACCAGGGCTCGAACCCGTGTGCCCTGCATTGGCAGGCTGATTCTTAACCACTGCACCACCAGGGAACTTCCCTCTTATAGTTTTCAACTCTGCTAAAATTCCCCATCAATGTAAGCATATTATAGACTCATAGTAGATTTTGTATATCATAATTCTTTTAAATTCCCTATTTGATATTTTCAATATCTGTGTATCTCTGAGTCTGCTGATTACTTTGTCTCTTGGACATGGATTGTTTTTACTTGCTTTTTGTTTATCTCATAAATTTTGATTGAATGCTGGACATTATGGTTAAAACAATACAGGTGGAGGTAAATTGTATGGAAATAAGTATACCTTTTTGTCTGCTAGACCAGGGGTGGTAAACTTTTCTGTAAGGCACCAGTTAGTATTTTTTATTTTGTAGGCCATACAGTCTTTGAAGTGAAGTGTACTTTATCAGATATTAATATAGCCATCCCTACTTTCTTTAGATTAATATTTGCATGTTATATCTTTTTCCATTCTTTTACTTTCTATCTAACTTTATTTAAAGTGAGTTTTATATTTGAAGTTTCTTATAGATTGCATATAGTTGGGTCATGTGTTTTTTATCCACTCTGCCATTCTTTGGGTTTTAATGATTGTATTTATACTGTATACAATTAATGTAATAATTGATATGTTAGAGCTTAAGTCTGCCATTTTACTTTCTGCTTTCTGTTTTTTCCTTGTTTCTCATCTGTTTTATTTGACTGCCTTCCTGTGGATACTTGAACATTTTTTTAGAATTCCATTCTGATATATCAGTAGTATTTTTGTGTATACTATCTCCTTGTATAAATTCACTCTAGGCATTTACATACATAACTTACCACAGTCTAGTCGTGTTGACATATTACCAATTCAAGTGAGATGTAGAAACCTTCCCCTCTTTAAATCCCTTTGCTCTCTCTGGTTTATAATGTAATTGTCTTAGGTGTTCCTTTACATCCATTGAGAACCACATCAGACAGTGTTATAATTTCTGCTTCAGCTGTCAAACATAATTTAGAAAACTCAAGAGGAGAAGGAAAGTGTTGTATTCACCTGTGTTTTTGCTTTCCATTGTTCTTTCTTTCAAGAGAGATATTGATTGCTTACTTTGAGTTTTGCTCTTATAACTATTTCACATTCAGATTCCCAAAGACTATTGACTCTGAGGAAGCAGAAACAAAACAATAGGCTCTTTATCTGTAACTATGGACGTTGAAATGACAGTGCAGAAAAATGAGGTCGTATTCTGAATTAGACACTTTTCTTGGAATTGGTAAGACCCTACCACCACTTTGTACTGTGCAAGTCTAATGATTTAGGGTGATACAGTGATAAGAGTACAAATTAGGATCTATTAATCAAAGGACTGAATAAGCTCCAAATTTCCTTCTAGATTGGCAAGTCTATAATTTATTATGTGAAATTTATAATTATCACCATACTAAATTCAAAAGATTTTAAATCCTTTAGTAACTGGTAAACTTAATTCTAAAAATTCTTGACAGAAGTAATCTTGAAGAGTTCTTTTGCATGATCTTTCCAATGCTGTTTGAATTGCAAAGCAGTTGCCCTCATTCTAATTAATTCTGTGTCAAGGAGAAAAACACAGACTCTATATGGGGATTTTCTTTCTTTATCAGGCACAAGACCTAAATGTCATCGAAGAAGTGATTCGAATGATGTTAGAGATCATCAACTCCTGCCTGACAAATTCTCTTCATCACAATCCAAACTTGGTGTATGCACTTCTTTACAAACGAGATCTCTTTGAACAATTTCGAACGCATCCTTCATTTCAGGATATCATGCAAAATATTGATCTGGTAAGTGTAAATGGAGATATTTATTATGATTCTTTTTAAAATTTTAAAGTAGAGAAAGTTTAACAAACCTTGATAAAAAACTGCAATAATTAGTCTCTTGAACGTTAACTCTATTTGCTGTCTATTCTGCTATAACAATTGTCACCTTCCGTATGTTTGTGTATGTATTATATACAGACATATATATACACGCACACATATATATTTAGTAGAATTGAGATCATACTTTATATAGTTCTGTATTCTGCCATTTTTACTTAACATTATTAACATTTTTCTGTGATATCATCAATTCTTTGAAAATCTCACATTTTAGTATTTGTATAACCTGTATTATGGAGGTCCTAAAATATATTAACCCTTATCCCATTATTGCTCATTTGGTTGTTTCTCATATTTTGTATTAATTTATAATTATCAGTTTGTAAATACATCGTATCTCACCTTTTTTAGTTCTCTTTTTGAAGTAGTCTTAAAACTGGAATTGTACTAGTTTTTGCTGTCAGAGAGATCAGTGTTTTCAAGACTCAACCCATGTCAAATTGCTTTCCAGAAATATTGTACAATTAATGCATCTGTGTATCATCTTATAACTTCTACAAGTGATGTATGAGAGGATCTATCTCACTATACTTTTACAGCTTTATTATAATTATTTTAATATTTGTCCTTTTATATCAAAAATGGTATTTCATTATTGTTTTTAATTTTTATTTCTTTCATTATTAGTGTGATTGAACATTTTTCACAGGTCTATGAACTTTCACCTCCTGTCCTTTTTAAAAAGGTTTTTCTGCTAAACTTTCTATTGTTGTATTAGTGTTTCCCAGTTCAGTTTGATTCCACAAAAATTTCTTGCATAGCTAATCAGATTCATAATGCACAAGAGGAAACAGAAGAGGCACCATCCCTGTCCTTGTGTTACTTACATTTAGGAAGATTTTTTTTTTTTTTTTTTTTTTTTTTTAAGAATTTTAAGTCATTACAACAGTCGCCTCCTTTATTTATTTATTTATTTATTTTTGGCTGTGTTGGGTCTTCGTTTCTGTGCGAGGGCTTTCTCTAGTTGCGGCAAGTGGGGGGCCACTCTTCATCGCGGTGCGCAGGCCTCTCACTATCGCGGCCTCTCTTGTTGCGGAGCACAGGATCCAGATGCGCAGGCTCAGTAATTGTGGCTCACGGGCCTAATTGCTCCGCGGCATGTGGGATCTTCCCAGACCAGGGCTCAGACCCGTGTCCCCTGCATTAACAGGCAGATTCTCAACCACTGCGCCACCAGGGAAGCCCATAGGAAGATTTTTAATAATTAAATTATTGCACAAGTATGAATATATAATTTCCATCATAAGTAAGCACATGTACACGCCTTCCTCCAGGGTATACACCTCATAGTGGATTCGCTGCATAACATGTATCGTACCAAACCGTTTCCCTTGGAGTGCTGCCATTTTACTCTTCAGCTGGTGGTGTATAAGATTCCTGTTGCTTCACATCCTCATGAACACTTAGTTTGGTCAGTTTTGTAATAGCATCTCATTATAGTTTTAATTTGGATTTCCTCTTTTCTGAAGCTAATTCAAGTCTTTTGCCAGTTTTTTCTACTGAGTTATTTATCTTTGTGTAGATTCTTTGTATGTTCTGGATTCTAGGCGTTTCTTGGTTATGTTTTGCAAATATCCAGTCACTAACACAAGTACAGACTTTCTGATGTAACTCTAAAACTCCTCTCAAAATAGTCAAACATCAAATTCTCAGTTCCATTCTTTTCTTGGAGCGCTGCTTCCAGCTCCAGCCAGGTTGTACGCTGGTTATCCTGCCGAGCTGCAGCATCTTCCTGGGAATTTCCTTCACCTGTTTCCTTTGGTTGATCTTGGCTCCTGTGAATTCTTCTTTCTTGGTTTACTGCTTCATGTTGGTGGAGCATATACTACAGTAGCTTTCTAGGGAAAGGGTGTATGTGAGGTAGGTTTTTTATTTTTTAGTTTCTCATGTCTGAAAATGTTTTTCTTCTCTTTTTACATATGACCTGTTGTCTTGGGAAGCTTTTGGGATCTCTCTATTATTGTGTCCTGAAATTTCATGGGGGTTTGCTGCGCCTTGGTCAATTGCACTTGGCGCTTGGAGGGTCCTTTGAGTCTAGAGGCTCATGCTCAGAACGTTCAAATACTCATTTTAATTATTTCTTCCCGGTTGTCTCTCTCCCTCTGTGTCCTGCTCTTTCCTCTCTATGAAACTCCTATTAGATGGCCATTTCCTTTTGAGCCCCTCCTGTCAATATCACTAAGTCTTATTTCTTGGACTGATCAGTGTCCTCATGTTAAGAGTCCTCCAGGCTCCTGCCTGGGGTCTGTAAGCCCACCTGTGAGGGTTTTAAAAGCTGAGGTAGAGAGAGGCTGGGTAAAATTGGGGGTGGGGAAGAGAGGGTGAGAGTGGCCTCTAAAGTGAAAACTCCCCGTCTTCTTTCAGGATAACAGCAATGCATAAATGGAGGCATGGACTCTGATCACATTTAAGATACTTAAGAGCATCTCTATCCGTTCTCATTAAGCCAGTTTACCCAAGTAGGTTAATTTTTGCTCATCCCAGTAGAGTCCTGTGTACTTGTTCGGTACTTAATTGAAATCAGCTTTGAACTATAACCAGGCTCCCCATTCCAGACTCTTAACACATAGTTCTGTAAACTGCTGAATACTCTGGAATCCACACAATTACATGAGTTTAACTACAACTATGTATACTGTTGCAGATCTGTTCATTGATTTGCTCCATATCACTGCTGTGTAATGATGGCAGGTAAACAGCAATAAAAATTAAAACTCTTTGCTGTCAGCATGAAAGGATGCTCAACATCACTAATCATTAGAGAAATGCAAATCAAAACTACAGTGAGGTATCACCTCACACCAGTCAGAATGGCCATCATCAAAAAATCTACAAACAGTAAATGCTGGAGAGGGTGTGGAGAAAAGGGAACCCTCCTGCACTGTTGGTGGGAATGTAAATTGATACAGCCACTATGGAGAACAGCATGGAGGTTCCTTAAGAAACTAAAAATAGAACTACCATATGACCCAGCAATCCCACTACTGGGCATATACCCAGAGAAAACCATAATTCCAAAACAGTCGTGTACCACAATGTTCATTGCAGCTCTATTTACAGTAGCAAGGTCATGGAAGCAACCTAAGTGTCCATCGACAGATGAATGAATAAAGAAGATGTGGCACATATATATAATGGAATATTACTCAGCCATAAAAAGAAACAAAATTGAGTTATTTGTAGTGAGGTGGATGGACCTAGAGTCTGTCATACAGAGTGAAGTAAGTCAGAAAGAGAAAAACTACCGTATGCTAACACATACATATGGAATCTAAAAAGAAAAAAAAAAACGGTTCTGAAGAACCTAGGGGCAGGACAGGAATAAAGACGCAGTTGTAGAGAATGGAGTTGAGGACATTGGAGGGGGAAGGATAAACTGGGACGAAGTGAGAGAGAGAGTGGCATGGACATGTATACACTACCAAATGTAAAACAGATAGCTAGTGGGAAGCAGCCACATGGCACAGGGAGATCAGCTAGGTGCTTTGTGACCACCTAGAGGGGTGGGATAAGGAGGGTGGGAGGGAGACGAAAGAGAGAGGGGCTATGGGGATATATGGGCTATGGGGATATATGTATACATATAGCTGATTCACTTTGTTATATAGCAGAAACTAACACAACCATGTAAAGCCATTATACTCCAATAAAGATGTTAAAAACAAAACAAAACAAAACAAAAACCTCTTTGCTGTCAGTTTAATTAGCGTTTTCATGAGCTTTCCTTAAGTCACCTCAACTATATACCTAATGGTTGCAGCTATAGCAAATTATTTTGCCACACACACTCTTGTCATTTTCCTAAACTATTATCAGTATTATTTAGATTTCGTTAACAGAACTGGGGCAGCTGGGTACTATTGTCATCTTTGCAGTTAGGATAAAGCAGAAACATCATTTCAAATGAGCATGTTTATATCTTAGAGTTAGACTTGACATTTATATTCTTTAAATTCTCACCATTATGAACCAGTACTCCCATGTAGATGTGTTGATATTTAGGATGTGTGAGAGCATCCCCAAGCTGCTTCCCAAATATTTCTTCTCTGGCCCCATGTCCTTCTTGTTTAATGGGAAAAGCGCCTCCTTTTAAAATTGATAAGTAGTGGTAACAAGATTATGAAACAAATGATTGCCCAAGGGACATCCATCAGAGCTTATTTCTACCTTTTTCTGTTGGCTAGATGCTTTTTGACAACGAGGTAGTCAACTAAGATCCTGCAAGCCGTGCAGTGCGGCCCAAAAAAATTAAAAAATAAAAAATAAAATAAAAAGCCATTTCTAGCCAGCCTGTTCACGAATTTGTCCAAATTCATTTCTAGTTTCTTGCTTGTACCATTTTGGGGAGTAGAATACTGAGATTAAGATTCACTGTGCATGTGAGGAAAGGTTCAACAAAACCCTTTTCTCTTTTACATGGAAAATTGGCCTTGGGTTAAGCTGCTTTTAGCTCTGTTCCTTGGAAATCTGATGAAGGTGGAATGTCAGCCATGTTACTAGGTAACACTGCTGTAATAAAACGAGAATATGATAGAATGACATTTGAATGGTAAGTTCAGTCTGGACTGAAAGGACTATAGCTTTGGGCTTCCCTGAGTGAAAAAATTCATAGCCAGGCATGTCCTTTTCAGGGACCTAGAAGCTGAGACTATCACAAGGGGTATTGGTTTCTGTTTGGGACATGGCTTCTCAGCTAGGGTGGCTATTGGATCTGCCCATGGTAGTCTCAGTCTCTCACATTGGCGCTATCATTTGAGGGTCCAAAGACCAGCCCTGAGACTACTGTGAGTATTCCCAGGGAAAACCAAAGCCTGGGGCTGTGCTGTTGGCATGTTCTTTTTCCTGGCCTTCTGTCCTTTTAAGTTAATCTTATGCCCAGTGTGGCCTATTACACTCTTTTTTTTTTTTAATATTTAAAACTTTTTATTATGAAAAATTTCAAGTGTATACAAGGTAAACAGAAACCGCTATTATGTTCTTGAGCCTCTCGATGTCTAATTGGGTCTAAGCATACCACCCAGGAAAAAGCACTGAAGTGCTAAAATAATATCTTCTTATAATACTTATAAATTTATCTCTTTCACATTCCAGGGTGGAAGATATCCTGTTTTTTCCAAGGTTTATCCAGATCTTTGAATTATAGAACTATCCAATACATCCTTTTTTAGCTTTCATATTTCTAACCTGCGTCATCCTAATCGTTTTAGTCTGCCCTTATGGCAAACCCCTGCCCCTTGTCTCATAACTTTTGCCTTTCTCTGGACCTCTCTGATTTCAGTTTCTTTCTTCATTCCTTCCTGTCTTTTTTCTCCTTTTACCCTTTCCTTCCTTCCTTCCTCCCTCCCTCCATTCCTCCTCCTCCCCCTTCTCTCTCACTCACTCATTCTACCTTTCTTTCTCTGGATAGTCACCTGAACTGTGCACAATGTATGTCAGATAATCTATATCTGCAGTGTATCGGAAATGTTTTCTCTTTAATTACCAATACCTCTTTTCATAATAGTGCATTTTTTTCTTTTTGTTTCTGATAAAAGACTAACCAAAGTTTCTTTTTTCCTGTGGTCATAACTGTAATAGATGATAAATGATCATGTTGTAATACATTGTTTGGATTATTTAGTTTTAAATGTTTAAACCACATCAAAAACCATTTGCTCCTTTTCTATTCATCTCATCATTAGCGTTGCTAGCTTTTATTGCATGCTTGCTAAGCATTTACATGCATGATCTCTCTTAATCTTCATTAAAAAACAAACTTGGAAGTATATTTCATTTTAATTTTCAATTACAGTTAAAGGAACCAACTTAGAAAGATTTAACTTGCTTGTGATCACATATTCAGAAAGTGATAGAGCCAGAACTCAAACCGAGGCAGTTTGATAATAAAACCCTTGTTTGTAGTCATCATGCCTGACTACTATCCCCATTCACTAAATGTTCCTACAGTTTCTCATTGGTTTGCCTATTCACTGCCTGAAAACATCTGAAAACAAACCCGGAAATTTACTTTCTCCTTCAAGTTCACTTCTATTAATGTCAAATCAGTCTTTACTCCACCAGTGGTGAAAGTGATGTTCTCTTCTTAGTAACCCAGCTGTTGACATCCTTAAAAATAACCCTGAAGGACCATATTGTTTTTTGAAAGGACACACACGAACCATGCAAAGGATTTAAACTACATCCATTTGAAACTTAGTCTCCTTTGGAAGAGGTGAAAATTAGAGTAAAGATGAGGAAATAGAAAGGACCTCACTTGTTTTTCTCACAGTATATCACCACATGGAAATAAAAGCAGGGTGTTAAACTGGATTTACATCCAGTGCTCACTTTCCTGTCCTTGTCAGTAATTGGCCACTTACTGACACTCCAACTGTACTCGTGAAAAATGCAATCTCTGGGTAAACATTTGACTGTGTGCTGTTGTGTAGTTCTTAAAACTAGATAAATATATGCCGAAACATGTTTGAGTCCCTACTAAGTGCTGGGAATGAGGCTAAGTACCTTTACATGATATTACTGATTTATTCTTCTTAAACCAGTAAACTAGTTATAGTTATCCAACTTTACAGATAAGGAAACCAGCAGGCTGAGAGAAGGCTTCCCAGGTGATTTTAACACAGATCCCCACCTAAGAATCATTCCTCTTAGGGAATTCCCTGGCCATCCAGTGGTTAGGACTTGGCACTTTCACTGCCAGGGCCTGGGTTTGATCCCTGGTCAGGGAACTAAGATCCCACAAGCCATGCAGCAATACGAAAAAAAAAAAATCCTCTTAAATAGTGATCACATGTTTGCATAGGGCTTTATCATTGAGGGCTATTTGCATACGCCCTATGTCATTTGACCCTTAAATTATCCTCGTGAAGGAGGCAGAGCAAGTCTTCAGACGTGAAATGGTTGGCTCACGGTCACTTAGCTAGTAAATCACTGAGCCTTGAATCCAGATCTTCTCATTATAAACTCCATATTTTCAACATTCACTTGGATAAACCTAAATAAGATTCCAAATGAGCAGATTTTCCAACAACGTTTTGTTGAATACTATCATCTAAAATAGTGTTGGACACACTGGAGATTCATTCAAAATCATTTTAAACTCTTTTTTACATATTTTGAAAAGAATACCATGAGAAAGATATAAATAACATCTCTACTTTTGCCTCTTTCAGCACTTTACCTTCTCCTTCCCTCCCCTAAATGCTCCTGAAATCTTGGCTTAAGCAAACCTTTGCTATTTCTTCTTTCAGGGAGTTAACCTTGAAAAGTGTTGGTAGAGGAGACTATGAATCTACTGTTATTTTTAGCTGACAGGGAGTTGAGAGTTGATGTTTTTCATTAAGACATTAAGCAATGTTGAATGTCTGAGACAGGAGTGACTAACCTTGGAGTACTTTTAACTTCTGCCGAAGGAGTTAGACATGTGCTTTCAGGTAGCCAAATTACTGTTAGCCACTTGTACATAACCCTCCATTCTAACTCATAAGATGATATGATCTGGCTGAATTAAACAACAGGACAAAATAGAAATACCACACCAAACAAGAGAGGGCGTGAAAGAAATTTCATGGCTGAATATAAGTATAGGACAGAGACAGTGAACAACAATAGTTTTGTGGTATAGTAAAGGCAAGAACTATTTTTTTATCTCTTGACAGTGTAAAATTTACACTTGGTTTTCTGTATTTCCAGACCTGACCGTTCTTATTGAGCTCCAAACTAGCTCATTCAGTTGCCTATACAACAGTCCCACAAATGTTGAACAAGGTTAAATGAGAATTCATTATTTTCTTCAAAAAAAATCAAACACAAAATGAATCTGCTTTTTTTACTGCAGTCTTCCTTAGCTCTGTAAATGACATCAATATCTACCTAGTTGCGTATGCCAAAATGCCAAAAAAGAAGAAGAAAGAGGAATAGTTAGTGCTACTTGAAATAGGGTTGGGATATTGCAAATCTAAAGACTGCAGTCAGAGAAGACCTCTCTGAGAAGGTACATTTGAGCTCCAACTTGAAGGAGGTAGACAATGAGTTGTGCAGATACCTGGGATCAGGTGGGGTAAAGATGGGAGCATGTCTTTGTCTCCCTCTGGAGCAAAAGGTAGACACTCTTACTGACCATTATAAGAGATTTGGGTTCCCTAAGCTCAGAGTTCTGTTGCTATAATATAACCCACGACATTTGCAGGGGTCATCTGTTTATCTTCAGATCACTTTGTGCAGCCCCACTTACATCAATGGACATATCATCCAGACAGAAAATCAGTAAGAAAACACTGGCCTTAAGTGTCAAATAAACTTAATAAACTTAATAGATATATATAGAATATTTCATCCAGAAGCAGCAGAATACACATTCTTTTCAAGTGCACGTTGAACATTCTCCAGGGTAGACCACATGCTAGGCCACAAAACAACTGTCAGTAAATTTAAGAAAATTGAAACCATATCAAGCATCTTTTCCAACCACAATGCTGTGAGACTTGAAATCAACTACAAGAAGAAAAAAAATGCAAAAAACACAGACACGTGGAGGCTAAACAATATGCTACTGAACAACCAAAGGGTCACTGAAGAAATCAAAGAGGAAATTTTTTTTAATCCTGGAGACAAATGAAAATGGAAACACAATGATCCAAAATCTATGGAACAGCAAAAGCAGTTCTAAGAGGGCAGTTTATAGCAATACAAGCCTACTTCAGAAAACAAGAAGAATCTCAAACAACCTCGCCTTACACCTAAAGGAATTAGAGAATGAAGAACAAACAAAACTCAAAGTTAGTAGAAGGAAAGAAATCATAAAGATCAGAGCAGAAATAAATGAGATAGAGACTGAAAAAAATAGAAAAGATCAGTGAAACTGAGAGTTGATTCATTGAAAAGATAAACAAAATTGATAAACCTTTAGCCAGACTCACCAAGAAAAAAAGAGAGAGGGCCCAAATCAATAAAATCAGAAACAAAAAAGGAGAAGTTACAACTGATACCACAAAAATACAAAGGATCGTAAGAGATTACTACAAACAACTGTATGCCAATAAAATGGACAACCTAGAAGAAATGGACAAATTCCTAGAAATGCACAGTGTCTCAAAACTGAACCGGGAAGAAATAGAAAATATGAACAGACCAATTACAAGTAATGAAATTGAATCAGTCATTTTAAAGCTCTCAGCAAACAAAAATCCAGGACCAGATGGCTTCACAGGTGAATTCTACCAAACATTTAGAGAAGAATTAACACCTGTCTTTCACAAACTATTCCCAAAAATTGCAGAAGAAGGAACACTTCTGAACTCATTCTGTGAGGCAGCATCACCCTGATACCAAAACCAAAGACATCACAAAAAAAGAAAATTACGGTCAATATCACTGGTGACCATAGATGCAAAAATCCTCAATAAAATATTAGCAAACTGAATTCAACAAGACGTTAAAAGGGTCATACACCATGATCAAGTGGGATTATCCCAGGGATTCAAGGATAGTTCAATATCTGCAGTATGGAGATTCCTCAAAAAACAGAAAATAGAACTACCATATGACCCAGCAATTCCACTCCTGTGTACATGTCTGAAAAAAACAAAAACACTAATTCAAAAAGATACATGCACCCCAGTGTACACAGCAGCATTATTTATAACTGCCAAGATACAGAAGCAACCTATGCAACCTAAGCAAACTATGAAAACTTCCTCAATCTGGTACTAAGTTTAATTTTTCTGAAAATAATGAAATTAATATAAATTCCTTGGGAAAAGTTGTACATAAATTCATCAAGTAAAAATAGAAGAGTTGTTAGTTGACCCTCAGTAATGTATTAAACTAACAGTGATCACATGTAGGTTTTAACCTGCAGGCTTTCCTAAAATTTACTTTCAGTAGATTTCACTTGCTAGTCCTGACTGGTTTGGGTGAGATGACCTGTGCCACCAAACTCAGTTCTTACAAATTTTTTGCCTATATCAGGCATAAAATCAGGAATATAGACATATAACTACAAAGAAATGTTACTGATCGGATACATTGGTGGGATACTAACATTCATGGGTTTCATCCTTAACAGACTACTTTTACATGTATTATGATTGTTTCCTATGCAGTAGATGGGGCAACTTTTTCATTTTATAAACAAAGATACTGAGATACACCTAATGATAATCATAGTTACTGACATTTTGTGAGCACTTACCATGTGCCATGCATCATTCTTTGTGCTCTGCAAGTATTAACTTAATTCTAAGAACAACCCCATGAGGCAGGCATTCTATTTTTCCTCATTTATAGATCAGGAAACTCAGGCATGGAGATGTTAAATAACTTGCCTAAGTTTATAAGGAGAGCTGGGATTTAAACGCAAGCAATCTGACACCTGATAAGCGCTCCAAACCACTGCACAATTCTACATCTGGAAGAAGTTGAGCATCTTACAAGTCACATGGTTAGTAAGTATCACAGGCAGGACCCAAACTAGGCCTCTGACTTTGAGTAGTTTGTAGTGTACACTACCATGATGTCTTAAATCCATTTAATTATACGTTTGATCAGTGTCTTGTCCCCCAATTACATTGCATCTTTCTCTTTTTTTCCCTTTTATTGAATTTGCAACTTGTTTAAAAAAATATTTTATTGAATTTTTTCCCTTTTATTGAATGTGTGCAGTTGCTGTACACATTGCATCTTTCTGGCAGACACAAAGTATCATCTATTTCCTTTGTAAATTCTCTGATTATTCCTTCCACTGAATAGGTTGTCAAGGGTATCATTAGTGTCTTAAGTAAAACACAAAAACTTAAGGTACAACCAAAATTCAAAAAATATTTTCACGGAATTTACTTATTTTACACATATAAAATGTCCATTTAAAAATAAAAAGAGGGACTTCCCTGGTAGTGCAGTGGTTAAGAATCCACCTGCCAATGCAGGGGACACGGGTTCGATCCCTGGTCCGGGAAGATCCCACATGCCACGGAGCAACTAAGCCTGTGCGCCACAACTACTGAGCCTGCGCTCTAGAGCCCGCGAGCCACAACTACTGAGCCCACGTGCCACAACTACTGAAGCCCGTGTGCCTAGAGCCCGTGTTCCGCAACAAGAGAAGCCACTGCAATGAGAAGCCCGTGCACCACAACGAAGAGTAGCTCCCGCTTGCCGCAACTAGAGAAAGCCCGCACACGGCAACGAAGACCCAACGCAGCCAAAAATAAATAAATAAATAAAAAGAGACTTAATTACAATTTATGAAAATCAGTTATAGTACCTGCTGTGTCTAAACTCTTGTGAACAAAATTTTATCCCAGAGAGCTTAAAATCTGACTTGGAAAAAACAAGACCCATAGGCACATGTTGAAAACCAACCTGTCATGGACAAAATAAGCAACTTGCAAAGGAGCTGGTGCCAGCAAACTGCCTGAGATAAAGAAATGATTTATTTGGAATCAACAGCAGTATAGCCAGGCATTGGCTGCCTTTGTTTTCGCTCATTGCCACAGTCTTGCAAGGCACAAGCTTGTTAGGGTTCTGGCTCCAGCTGGGTCTCTACTTTCCAGAATAAATCCATTTCAGTGGCATTTATGTCATATCATGCACCTTCCACTAGAATGGTTAGGAGAAAAGTTATTGTGCATTTGAACAATTAATATATAGGAGAGTAATCCTGAAAGAAAATCTAGAAAAATGTTTGGAAATGACTCTTAGTTAACTTAAAATAATTTACCTATAAAATAGAAAACATGTAAATGGAAATACTCAACTTTTTAAGAAACAAATTTTTATATTTTTGCAGTCATCTCTGACTATAAACACTTGTCTGTAGTGTATAGTCTCTTGAATAAAAAGTGACTTACGGTCTTCTTGATTTATTAACATTGTGGTTTTTAAGTGATTTCCTAAAAAATGATGACAGTCTTTTAGTTTTTAATGACAAGTGTTAAGAGACAGTGTTATTTCCAAATGTTACTGTGTTAGCACCTTGCTACATAGTTCAGGCTGTGCTGTGACATGAAACAAAAAAATTACAGCATGCTGTTGATTATCCCTGGTGCTCAGAGGTAAGAGTGTTGTGGATAAATTAAATTGATAAATAATCCCCAAAACATCATTTTAGCCATTAGCTTCAAATTTCTTTCTTATTAAGACTTTTTCTGGACAACTACTATTAAGCCTCAATATTAACAGATATTAAGCTTTAGCTTTCTCTTCCTACCTTCTGATGGGTGCTGCTCTCTAAATGAAATATGAATGCAAGGTGAGGCAGCACAAGAAAGTGCAGAATTCAGGAGCCTGCTTAATTCACAGAATGGATAATCAACCCTGAATATTCAGGGGTTGGCTCTGATTCAGCCATCAAACCCTTTATACAGAGGACTGATTTAGGAGAGCTAGTGAATTAAAAGCCAGGTCACTCGAAGAAATGGAACGATGATCCTTTGACTACCATGTGAGAAAGGCATCTACTGAAAATACCTCTCATACATCTACTTGTTTAAAAAAATAACACTTTACATTCCAGGTGATCACCTTCTTTAGCTCGAGGTTGCTACAAGCTGGAGCTGAGCTGTCAGTGGAAAGGGTCCTGGAAATCATCAAGCAAGGGATCGTCGCACTGCCCAAGGACAGGCTGAAGGTAAGACTGGGGGAAGAAACATACTGTTGTATCCCTTGATGTAAATATTAGTGTCTGAGTGAGCTCTATTCAGAATCATACCACTTACCCAGCACTTGCGCTGGAAAAGGCTCTCTAAACTTGCCCTGCCTACTCTACTGTATACTGACACACAGAACTGTGGTGAAGGATTCTGACAGTTTTCCAGAAGAAATAGCAAAAGGACTGTCTTCACACCACTGCATATCCTATGAGTAACCACTGTATATACTATGAGTAATTCATATATATACTATGAATAAAGGAGCACCTTATTTTTTTAACCCAGTGCAATAAATACAGTCCTGTTAAGTATCATCAAGGGTTGATGGGAAGGTGGTGGTGGTGGTGATGGCGATGATGATCACTACAGCAGTAGCTAATATTTACATAGTGTTTACTCAGTGCTTTTGGGAGGTTCTGAGTGTCTTACATATATTAACCCAATCAATCCTCACAACAGCCCTTTGATGGTAAGTAGTGTTATCATCCTAATTTTCAGATGAGGAATCTGGTGCACAGAGAGGTTAAGTAATTAACCCAAAGCCATATAATTAGAAAATAAGGAAACTAGGAGATTCATACCCAGGCCATCTGGCTCCAAAGTCCATGCTCATAATCACCACGCTATTTACTGTGTGCCTGGGAATAGCTATAGAAGAGGATCATTTCATGGAAGAGGTAGGGGAAATACTGTATTTTGAGGAGGCATTTACATTTGTGTGTTAGATATGTTCCTGAAGTGATCTCATGATGTAAAACTCATACTTCAAGACTAATTTTCCCATAGGAAAATATGTAAGGGGGATATTTGGGGGAAGATGCGTGAATGTACAGCCTTGCCGCCTATTTTTACCTTAATACTTCTTTTAATTTTTTTTCCTTCATTGCCTCTCAGTTTTTTAGAGTGCTCGTTCCTAAATGAACAGCACACAGGGTGTCATAGTGAATGTTTGGCCTTCTTGATAGTGTTTTATCACAACTAGGTTCTGTTCCAAAGTTACCGTTTGGGGGGCTCTGTTTTTCAGCACTATCACTAGAACCGCCGCTTAATGAACATTGTAGGATATGAAAATATTTTCAGTTATAATAACAGAGTTTATAAAGCAGCAGCACATTAGTCATAATCACTCGCAGAAGTTCCACTGTCTGTACACAGCCGTGCAGTTCACGCAGTGCTGAGCGAAGGAGGGGTTTCTGCTTATCAGCTAAAATGGCACCACCATGTGGCAAGAGCATAAAACCTGATTACGGTTCACCAGACCCTCCAGCTTTGACTTTACTCTCTTTTCCTGACAATTCCTGAAGTGTAGAGAATTCATATTATTTCCTTTCTTACCTAAAGTAAGACATCTGAGGTCTTTCGGGTTTTTTCTCACTGTTTCAAATTTATTTGAACTCTACCATGTTAACCAGTAGGAAGTGGTGGATCGTGGTGTTTAAGCTAAGTCAAGAAAGAAGTGGAACTATCAAGCAACCATAAGGAAAGGGTAATGCAGAGGAGTCAAGGGAAGGGAGATTTTGATGAGATCAAAGAACCAGCATAGTAGAAGAAATGGAAATTGTGATTAGAGAGCAGTATATTTAGACCAGAGATGTTCAAAAGGAGCAGATCGCCATGACAACACGATCTGGATTCGGCCATGAGTGGGGGACTGAAATGATGCAGATGTGAATGAAAGTCAGTGTGACTGAGCCAGTTAATGAATTGGAAGCCAAGGATGGGCCATACACATGGGCATCATAGGCACCCAGGATGATAAGCCATGGGCGGAAAGAAAGACTGAGCCAGATGCTATAGAAAATGAGAGAGAGGCCTAAGAGTCAGTAGGTGGCAGCTATAAGGAGGAGAAGAAGCTGGTACCAGCCTCATATGAACAGAGCTTTGTACTTAAGGGTAGAAGGATAATAGCCAAGCAACAACAGTGAAAACAAAGAAGACACCAACTGCGCCTCCAGACCCTGAAGGCTGGGGAGTGTGAAAGAACAAGCAGCTTTTACTTCCAAAGGCTCCAGGGGTTTGGGAGTCCTGAGGGGAGAACCAAGTTTCAGTTAAAGAGGTGGTGAGGAGAGAAGATTCAGTGCAGGGACTGAGAGCGTAGGGATACATCCTAACCGTGAAATTGGGGTTTGAAAAGGCAGTGTAGGGTATGGGAGGCAGGGAAGTAATAGGAGGCTGGATCGGGGGAGAGAAAGCACAAAGAGGAATGGGGACGAAAGTACAAAAGAAGATGGCAATGGCCAGTGATGAGGACATACGACATTAGGTTTACGCTTGCCACAAGGTTCCATCAACACTGAGCAAGTCTTTCTCAAGCATCTGCTCTGTGACAGTGTTGCTGTAAGTGCTTGGGCACATAGTGAGCCAAGATCCCTGCCCTTTCAGGGCTCATAGTCTAGCAGGAGGGAACAGACAATGAACAATCAGCGTAACATAATAAGTAACAAAGTGATCTAGGGCACTAGGATGTGATAAATGCTCTGGAAAATACAGAAAAGGTAGAGCAGCTTGAGGGGGTCTGGGAGTATCCGTGGGGATGTGGTGGGAGAAAGTTTTACAGAGAATGGTCCGGGCAAACCTTTAGCAAAAAAAAAAAAAAAAGAGGCGAGAGGATTAGGCGTGCTTATTCAGAGTAGAGTCCTAAGCAGTAGGAACAGCTACTAAAAAGGTCCAAAGCCAGGAGGATGCCAAGCATGTTGAAGAAATAATGAAAAGAACAAAGCAGCTAGAGCTGTGTGAACAAGGGGAGAGGAACAGGAGGTAAACAGGATGATGGGGGTGGGGAGGTGCAGTGACATGGGGAACCAGTGCAAGAGGAGAGACACGATGGGGTTTCAGTTTTAATAGGACCACTCTGGCTGATGTGTTGAGGGTAGACTATAGAGCAACAATGAAAGCAGAGAGATCAGTTAGACTATTGCTTGACTTGGACCACGGTGGAAAGGCGGAAGTGCTAACAGAATTCGTCCAAGAAATTGTCTGGTGGGCAGAGGAGTGCACTTAGGCCTTTTAGGAGATAGCTATAGTCTGCATTGATTACAGGAGCTCCAGGGAATGGTGGCTGAACGTAGGTTCTGTTGGACTGGTTAGAGAACTGGTCTGCAAGTACTGGAAGAACTGTTTATGGAAGTGGATTTGGACTTGGGCTAGGCGGTCTCAAGGACAACTTTCAGATGTTGGCTAGCTGAGTCTTTCATCATTAGATGCCTGGCTCTGCTTTGCTAAATGTGCGGCTCAACAGTATATGTGAGTCAAGCTGCTACTAGTTTCTAGAGGCTGTCTGTACTAGACAATTCAGAGCAAACTTTGGAGGCCACACACCATAAGACAATTGGAAAACTTTCAGAGAATCACCAAAATTGTGAAAGAACACAGGGAGTGAGTAGGGGAATTCACAGGATCCAAGCAGAAGAGACTTGTCTTCAAGTACTGGAAGAATTGTTTACGAAAGCAGATTTGGACTTATTATGTGTGGTCTCAGGAATAGGACCAATGGGTAGAAGGAACTTGCATTTCAGTCCCATAGAAGGGAGAACTTTCTAAGAAATGGAACTACAGTTGACCCTTGAACAATGTAGGGGTTCAGGGTGCAGACCCTCCACACAGTCGAAAACCCAGATATAATTTATCATCAGCCCTCTGTATCCACAGTTCCTCTGAACTCACAGATTCAACCAACCATGGATCATGTAGTACTGTAGTATTTACTGTTGGAAAAAAATCTATGCATAAGTGGATCCACGCAGTTCAAATCCTTGTTGTTCAAGGGTCAACTGTATTTAGAGATGGAATAGGCAACTTCTGGGAAGTGGTGCGTTCACTGTCACTGGAGGTGTTAAGAGTAATAGGACGATGGCCACTTGACAGGGATGCAGATAGGTTCCATCTTGCATGAAGCTCTCATTTGTTGGTACTAGCTGGCCAGCACAGTAAATGGAGAAGGATTCTAAGGCTGAGTTCAGGTGCAGCAGGAAAAGTGCTGAGATCCATTAACAACGCCTGCCATTGGCAACAGGAGCAGAAAGCCAGGAGCACATGTACAGTTATTTGCCATTCCAATTGTAAGGACTCAAATATTGGTGGGGAAAACCAACTGTGTGACTTTTAAGAACGTTTCCATTCCTAAGAGTATAATTTTGTCTGTGTATATACTAAAATTATCATTCTCCACAAAGCAGGAAACTGCATAAACTTTTGATAACAGTTTTTACTCTCAGAAGATGTAAGAAACAATAAGGAAATATTATTAACCTGGGGATTTTTTATGACAGAGATCACCTTTCAGTTCATAATAGCAGAGGGCATAGTCAGGTTTGTATGCCAAAAGAACATAAATTGCTAAAAGTTGTATATGGTTCATAACAAGAAAAAATGTAGTTCAAGTGGGATGGAAAACAAATAAAATAAAAAATATTAACTATCCAATCACTGATTGTTCTGTGTGAACAAATATGAGAACTACGTTTGTACTGAAGTATCTGTTTTCAACTCTGTATCACACTCGCCTCCTTCTCCAGTCTCCTCTGCATCACAGAGATGCATCCAGAGTACATTTTCCAGAATCCTCCTGTCTGTGTAGTTCCAAATTGCAGTCAGCCAAGGAGAGGCCCACTTGCATGCGATTTGGAAAGCAGAAGAGAAGAAGCCATTATTCTCCAGAGGCAGCTCCTGCCTGGCCTGGTGCTGTAGGCGGCCAGGGTCGTCGATGTCTCCCCAGAGATACTGAGGTTTGCAGCAGCTTGCAGTGAGCTCTTGAGAACCTACTCCAGTGCTGTAGACAGTCTTCTGTCGCAGCTTCCCTGATCTTGCCTTTCTAACAGTTGCATAAGCCTCTATTTTCCTTACAAAATCCTTTATACTCGAGTTATAGAGAGGACCTTCTGTTTTCCCTACCAAACCTGTCAGAGAAATAAAACCCCTGATTGCGAACAGAAAGCAATTTAATATAGGAAATTTGAAAGTCATTGAAAGGACTAAGGAAGCCAACTTCAGCAAAAAACAGTGCTGGCTTTCAGGAAATCAGAAGTGGCAAGAATGTCGTCACCGATGGTCTGGCCTGCCTGCAGACATCCATGTGGAGGTCTGCAGGAAGATTGCTAGAAACCACTGTCAAAACGTTTGCTGAAGCCCACAGTCTGCCCACCACTGTTACCAGAGCACCAGTGGCCTCTGTT
Organism: Balaenoptera physalus; assembly: GCF_965194825.1. NCBI lineage: Eukaryota > Metazoa > Chordata > Mammalia > Artiodactyla > Balaenopteridae > Balaenoptera > Balaenoptera physalus. The sequence continues at coordinate 25,363,396 of NC_138897.1, forward strand.
TCTCTTCTGCCTTCTGAAATACAAGTTCCTCTCCTTGCCACAGTCTAACCCAAAGCCCTTCTGGAGAGATGCTAGGATATGTAGTTTCCAGGCTTTCAGCATGAAAGGGGAAGAAAGGTGCTTGAGTTGCCAACAACGTGGCATACGATCAAAAGAAACTAAAGAAGCAGAATGAGAAGTTCCTTGACGAGCATGGCTTTTTTTTAAAGGATACCTGCAAAAGATAGAAAGAATGGTATGTACAGAGGCCAAAAGTAATGGAGTGGCATGAACTTACACAAACATTGTCAAAGACTCGAATTGGAAGGGGCCTTTGATCCTCTGAGAGGAGAAAGCAAAGAAAATAAGAAATTGTGGGCCTTCAGCATAGGAACAGTGGACAAGATTACATGATTGATTGATTTAAGCATTCTCCCATTTTCAAATGCTAGTTTATCTCCTATAGTGAGAATAATCTCCAACTGGAAAAGAGTATATCCTCTAAATAAAATTGAAGCCGAAGGAAGCAAGACTTGTACTCAGAAAACTATAAAACACTGATGAAAGAAATCAAAGGTGACATAAACAGATGGAGAAATATACCATGTTTTTGGATTGGAAGAATCAATATGGTGAAAATGACTCTACTACCCAAAGCAATCTACAGATTCAATGCAATCCCTATCAAACTACCAATGGCATTCTTCACAGAATTAGAACAAAAATTTTTACAATTTGTATGGAAACACAAAAGACCTCGAATAGCCAAAGCAAACTTGAGAAAGAAAAACAGAACTGGAGGAATCAGGCTCCCCAACTTCAAACTATACTACAAAGCTACAGTAACCAAGACAGTATGGTACTGGCACAAAAACAGAAATATAGATCAATGGTACAGGATAGAAAGCCCAGAGATAAACCCACGCACATATGGTCACCTAATTTATGACAAAGTAGGCAAGAATGTGCAATGGAGAAAAGACAGCCTCTTCAATAAGTGGTGCTGGGAAAACTGGACAGCTACATGTAAAAGAATGAAATTAGGACTTCCCTGGTGACACAGTGGTTAAGAATCGACCTGCCAATGCAGGGGACATGGGTTCGATCCCTGGTCCAGTAAGATCCCACATGCCGCAGAGCAGCTAAGCCCGTGCGCCACAACTACTGAGCCTGCGCTCTAGAGCCTGTGATCCACAACTACTGAGCCCGCACGCCTCAACTACTGAAGCCTGCACACCTAGAGCCCGTGTTCTGCAAGAAGAAAAGCCACCACAATGAGAAGCCCGTGCACCGCAACAAAGAGTAGCCCTCGCTCACCACAACTAGAGAAAGCCCGTATGCAGCAACGAAGACCCAACGCAGCCATACATACATACATACATACATACATACATACATACATACATACATAAATAAATAAAGTTATTTATTTATTTTTTTAAAAAGAATGAAATTAGAACACTACCTAATGCCATACATAAAAATAAACTCAAAGTGGATTAAAGACCTAAATGTAAGACCAGACACTATAAAATTCTTAGAGGAAAACATAGGAAAAACACTCTCTGACATAAAATACAGCAAGATCTTTTTTGACCCACCTCCTAGAGTAATGAAAATAAAAACAAAAATAATTAAATGGGACCTAATTAAGCTTAAAAGCTTCTGCACAGCAAAGGAAACCATAAACACGACGAAAAGACAACCCTCAGAATGGGAGAAAATATTTGCAAACGAAGCAATGGGCAAAGAATTAATCTCCAAAATATACAGACAGCTCATGGAGCTCAATATCAAAAAAACAAACAACCCAATTAAAAAGTGGGCAGAAGACCTAAACAGACATTTCACCAAAGAAGACATACAGATGGCCAAGAGGCACATGAAAAGATGTTCAACATCACTAATTATTAGAGAAATGCAAATCAAAACTACGACGAGGTATCACCTCACACCAGTCAGAATGGCCATAGTCAAAAAATCTACAAGCAGTAAATGCTGGAGAGGGTGTGGAGAAAAGGGAACCCTTTTGTACTGTTGATGGGAATGTAAATTGATACAGCCACTATGGAGAACAGTATGGAAGTTCCTTAAAACTAAAAATAGAACTACCATATGACCCAGCAATCCCACTACTGTGCATATACCCTGAGAAAACCATAATTCAAAAGGACTTATGTACCCCAGTGTTCATTGCAGCACTATTTACAATAGCCAGAACATGGAAACAACCTAAATGTCCAGCGACAGATGAATGGATAAAGAAGATGTGGTACATATATACAATGGAATATTACTCAGCCATGAAAAGGAATGAAATTGGGTCATTTGTAGAGATGTGGATGCACCCAGAGTCTGTCATACAGAGTGAAGTAAGCCAGAAAGAGAAAAACATATCATATATTGACGCATATTTGTGGAATATAGAAAAATGGTACAGATGAACCTATTTGCAGCAGGAATAGAGACGTAGACGTAGAGAACGGACATGTGGACATGGGGTGGGCGGGGAAGGAGGGGGTGGGACGAATTGGAAGATTAGGTTTGACATAAATACGCTACCATGTGTAAAATAGATAGCTAGTGGGAACCTGCTGTATGGCACACGGAGCTCAGCTCAGTGCTCTGTGATGACACAAATGGGTAAGATGGGGTGGGGGAGAGGGAGGTCCAAGAGGGAGGGGATATAGATATACATATAGCTGATTCACTTCATTGTACAGCAGAAACTAACACAACATTGTAAAGCAATTATACTCCAATAAAAAAAATAAAATAAAACTTAAAAAAAAAAAAAAAGAATGGTATAAGCGCTGCCAGCCTTTTTCATCTTAAAGCTCAGATGCACAGTTTCTCACAATGCTGGCAGATATAACCTGTGAGTAAAATTTGAGAACTCAAGCTCAACAATAATACTAATAATGCCACAAGACACTTTTCTAAGCGCTTTATAGCACTATTAGTTGATGCTATTATCCTGATTTTCTAGACGAGGCAACTAAGGCTCAGAGAGGTTAAATTACTGCCCAGATGCAAAGCTGGGCTTCAAACCAAGGCAGTCTTTCTCCAGAGTCCATTTTGTTCACCACTGTCCTGTACTATCCCCTTCCGTGCCAGTAAGACCACACTAGGGTCGTTAGGTTCCATCTGAGCATCACATTGGTAAACCAAGATGTGTGCACAAGCAGGTAAAGTTACAGTAAAGAGCCTGTAGGTCACATAAGGTGAGGAGTAGAGGATATATAACCTGGGAAAGAGAGAAAAATATAAAAACTGTGTTCAGCTACTTTAAGGATTATACTGTGAAAGAGGAATTAAGCTTCTCATGTTATGCCAAGGGCAATGGGTAGTAACTGAACAAAGACAGGTATTAGTTCCACCTAAGGAAGTGTTTTCTGACGGGTAAAGTTGTTTAGCAGTCCATATGGGGGGGGCTTCATGAAGTAGTGAAGTGTTGTATTCACGATAAAGTCTGGATGGTAAATGTAAAAAGAGCACCAGATGACAAAGGAACTCAAATCTGTAACATAGGGGGAAAAGATTGAAAGAGTTCCTGTTAATAAAAAGTTACACAGGATGATCCCAAAGATTTCTTGCAATTCTTATGAGTCTAGAATTCTGTCTTCTAAAATTCCATGAAGAATTTTTGTAGAGCAGTGCTCTAGTAACGTCCTTCTACTATTTAGAGGTCAAGCCCTGTTGCTCCCTGACAAAGTCTGGAGTCCTTAGGCTGCAATTCTAGACCATTCACAGTCTAACCCCAGCCTGCCATTCCAGTCCTTTGCCTCCCTACTTCCCATTACCCCACCCCCACCCGGTGCTCCAGCCGAGCGGAACTATCTCTGTGCCTTCTTCCTTCCTGCAGTTTTGGATTTACTGACACAATTTTCTTTTCCCAATATACCATTCTCCCACCTTTGCTTTTTGCTTATTCAAATTCTAAGCATTCATTGAAGCCTTGATCAAGTTAACAACGTTTAGGAAGCCTTTCCTTTTACTCCTCAACCTACCTGTGCCTCCCCCCTCTGAATATCCATTGCATTTTATATTTACATTTTTGGGACTCCTCTCCTCTTCTACCTTGTATGTAGTTATTTAAATGTTTTCTCTCTCCCACTCACCTGTAACTTCCTTGAGAATAGGGGTCATGTCTTAGTCATCTGCATCCCTTTGATGTCTGGTACATAGGAGTTGCTCAGTAAATGTAATAAGTAGATGAGTGAAAAGCTCACTTTATATATGCTAAAGAGGAAATGGGGACTTCTTAGAATTCAAGAGTTCTGGAGTAAAATTTTCTATCTCCAGACCTGCTTTTCTAATTTTTATTTTACCATCCTCTTTGCAATTTTAATTCACTTAACTGTCTCTCCCTATATGTGTCAGGCACTGTTCTAAACTCTGGATACAGCAATGGGCAAAGTAGACAAAAAAACCCTGCCTCTTCATAGAGCTTGGTTTTTTGTTTTTTGGTTTCTTGTGGAGGAGATAGACAATGAGAAATAAGTAAAATATTTGCTTTTTTTTGTACACTAATATTTTATTTTTATTTTTTGTTTTCTTTTTTCTTCTTTTTTTTTAATTGACGTATAGTTGATGTGCAATATTATATAATTTACAGGTGTACTATATAGCGATTCACAATTTTCAAAGCATATACTCCATTTATAATTATTATAAAATATTGGCTATATTTGCTGTGTTGTACAATATATCCTTGTAGCTTATTTTATAATATTTGCTATTTTAGGTAGCAGTAAATAAGAAGAATAGAGGAGGATAGATAACATTGGGAAGCGAGCAGTTTTAGATAGGTTGTCCAGAAGAGAAGATATTTGAATCAATGCCACCTTGATGGTTTTTTTTACATTTTATTTTAAAATAATTTTAGACTTACAGAAAAGTTGCAAAAATAGTAGAGACAGTTCATATAAACCCTTCATCCAGGATCCGCTGATGCTAACAACACATGTAACTGTAGTACAATTATCAAAACCGGAAAATTAACAGAAGTACAATACTCTTAACTAAATTACAGGCCTTATTTGAATTATACCAGTTGTTTTTTTTTTCTCCCAGTATTCTTATTTCTGTTTCAGAATCCTTTCCAGGACCCACACTGCATTTACTTCTTGTATCTCCTTAGTCTCCTCCAACCTGAGACAGCAGTTGGAGGAAAGTCCTCAGGCTTTCCCTATCATTCATGACCTTGACACTGTGGTTGAGTGCTGGTCAAGTTATTTTGTAGAATGTCTCTCAACTTGGGTTTTTCTAATGTTTCCTCATGATTATATTGAAGTTATACATATTTGGCAAAAATACCACGGAAGTGGCATTGTGCCCCTCTCAGTTCATCATACCAGGAGGTACCTGGTGTCAGCCTCTCTCATTGCTGTTGATGTTATCCTTGATCACTCGGTTAATGTGGTGGCTACCAGATTTCTCCAGTGGAAAGTCACTATTTCTCCCTTTGTTATTGATTACTATCTTGGGAGTGAGACTTTGCTAATATCCTGTTTCTCCTCAAACTTTTGCCTTGATTATATCATTCATCAGTGGAGCTGCCCTACACAGTTATTACTGTGGTGTTTACCTAATGAATGATAATTTTATATTTTATTCTGTAGATTATAATTCAATATTATCATTTATTTATTTTGTTGCTCAAATTGTTCTAGCTTTGGCCAGTGGGAGCTCCTCCAGGTTGGCTCCTGTATCTTCCCCAGCCCCGGAATCAACCATTTCTTCAATGATCCCTGGTCCCTTTTTTTTTTTAAATGGTATTTAGGAAACAAGACCTGGGCACTAGGCCCCCCCTTTTTTTTTTTTAAACTAGCTGCTTTTTTTTTTTTTTTTTTTACTTTTGGCTTCATTGGGTCTTCGTTGCTGCGCTCAGGCTTTCTCTAGTTGCAGCGAGCGCGGGCTACTCTTTATTGCGATGCGTGGGCTTCTCATAGCCATGGCTTCTCTTGTTGTGGAGCACGGGCTCTAGGCATGCGTGCTTCAGTAGTTGTGGCACACGGGCTCCAGTAGTGGTGGTGCGCAGGCTCAGTAGTTGTGGCACACGGGCTTAGTTGCTCCGCAGCATGTGGGATCTTCCCAGACCAGGGCTCGCACCCGTGTCCCCTGCATTGGCAGGCGGATTCTTAACCACTGCACCACCAGGGAAGCCCTAGGCCACCTTCTTCTTAGAACTTTCTGGACCCTTCCACTCGCCTGTCCTTTCCCACCTCCTTTCTCTTCTGAGGACAGTTACTGCTTCCTCACTCTGCTGTTATACTCAGGTACTCTTCTTTTGTATCTCTCCCTCCCCTATGATAAACCTTAGCTCCTCTCTTTTTGGATTGTCTCTCACTAGTTTCGTCTTTAGTCCATTTTTTTCCTACTGAATTCCAGTCCCAAATTTTATTTCCTAATTCCTTTAGTGAACACTCCTGGCCCAAGAGCCACTCCATGGGCCATAGCAGATACTGCAAGTTAATTTTGTAGTTCACTATAATACTTACCTTAAAGCAAAATGAATTACAGTGTACAGGCTATATGTTTGAATGTTACTGTGTTGTTCATTTATTATACTATGTTCAGAAAGAAAATGCCCTTTATATTTGAGATCGTAAAATATAAATGAGAAATATAACTCTTGGTTTTTCAGGATTATGGCTAAATAAATGCAGAAATTAATTGATCTGTGGGAGGTCCCAGTTAACTCTAATTTAGAGCAAGATCCCATTGAAGCCAAGGTCATGGGTAAATTCTTTAGATGGGCCGGTTAATTTTGTTCAGGAACATAGCAAGAAATTGCATTCCTGACTGCAGCTTACCATCTCACTCTGTGGTTGCAAGAGGGACAGATGATGGAGGATGGATGATTCAGTTTAAAAAAAGAGAGAGAAAGAAATCCGTCCCCAGTACTAGAACAGAAACCAAAATTAAAATTACATTTACTCACAGATGGTGAGTTATCCTCAGTTGGTTTAAATGATAGCACATTATTACCACAGATGTTTCTAGAAAAAAAGACTGTTTATCTTTATAATCAAGCCTTATCTCAATTATTTTAATCATCTTTTTGGATTGTTTATAATAAAACGAATCACTTAAAACCTCTAGAGTTTAATTCACAGAATTCTGCTGTATCTAAAGTTGATTGAAAATTCAAGCTGTGTGTTGAATAATGTTTGTACTATACCACATTACAGCACATTATAGTCTTTTGGGTGGTTCACTAATATATACTGGTAAAATAATTGTCGGGTATGTAATAATAGCTTTGTGTATGAGATTGATGTAAAAGAGGTTGTTTCAAATTGGAAATGCTTTTTAGTAAGGTCTTTATGAAAGTGTAGAATAGTGTGCGTACTTACTGATTTGTTCTTTCTTAAAATATAAATTAAACATTTAGAAATTTTAGAACGACCTTTTGGGCTGTTAAGAGAAGCACAGTGCCTCTTACTCCTGAGACATTAGCCAGCTAATGTCAACTGAAGAAGATGAGCCAAAAGTTTTTGAAGTTTCCTTTGAGTTGCAGCACTGAAGCCAAATTTGTAGAAGACTTATTCTTCCAATTCTGGGCAAGTAAACATTAAGATCTGGAAGCCCATGACATAGTAATTGACTTTCAACCAAATAAAATATTTTTCAATCGAATGTTATTTGACATAGCCTTGTAAAATATTTGTGTAATATCCTGTGTGGGAATATATACTCTTTGGATGAATCTGTCTATACAGTTAAACAAGTTGGCTATTCAGAGTAAATAGTATTAATATCATTCTAAACATCCTCTTCTTACGGGTATTGCGTGAAGTCTGGGAAAGGCAATACCAGGTAATTAGTTTTGGGGAGACCCTCCTGCATAAACAGACACACAAAGAACAGGCTCTGAAACCCTAAGATGCTTATTTCTCCTTTCGAGTTTGGAAGGAAATAAATAAAGTTAGTGTGTCCTCCAGGAGCTCAGTTAGAAGATGCAGCTCAGAGTTCTCACTGTCTGCGTGCACAGCAGGGCCTGCCCCTGGCTCCCGTTTGGCCTGCTAGTGAGCATTTGGAACGTCATGATGATGGGTCACAATTCACCCACATCTGTGCAGGTTCTCAGCCACCGTCACGCCACCTCGCACGTAATGATGTAAGGGTTCCTGGACCCCTCTTTTCTTCGGCTTAGTGAATTATCCATGTCATTTGAGGATTAAGAACCTTGCCATATCTAGTGTTTGAAACTCAGGTCATGCTTTTCAGGGGGAATGAGCCAGAAGATAACTTCTCTTTTAGTGTAAATAGGAAACTAGGGAAAATAGGAGTTACTGGCACTAACTGAACTTCTCATTTCATTCACTTAAGACACTTGACAAATCATAGGATTCGAGTGGCTTGGTGGTTTCACGCTGAGTGATTTTTAAAGCCTTTGTTTTATATCCACCTTTTAGAATACTTTCATGGTTGTTGTTAGCTGCATAAAGAGAAATATAGAAAGTTGACTGAAATTTCAAGAGTTTTTTCATAGCCTCTTAATATTGACTCACTTAAAATCTTCCCCCATCTCGTATTAGGAGTCTCTCTCTGTTCCCAGCCCAAGTGTCTTTCGTTTCCCTGTCAGTTCTCTGTCTCCAGAGCAGAATACTGAGTGCCACTGTGGTGTGCCCACCTCCCCTTGGACGGCCCCACCTCAGGGTCCCACAATAACCAATGCTCATGTCCACAGACACACTTTTCTGCGTCCTTACGTGTGCGTTTCCACCCATGGGAATACGACTAGCCAGCCTCCTCCCCTGGGGCTGGGACCCGGCAGTAGCCCTCCAAGTGTCTTCTGATGTCGGCTCAAGTTTAAGAAACATAGCAGTAGATAATCCCCCAGACACACCAGCACTCTCCACCCTTAAGGCCTCTGCTCGGGCTTCTCCTTCTGGCCTCGATTGCTTTCCCCCAGATCCCTGCACACCTCACTCCTGCACCTCCTTCAGGTCTTTACTCACATGAGCAAATGAAGCCTCTCTCTCAGTGAGGCCTGCCTGACCTCCTTGTTTAAATTTCAGCGCTTCCAATCCCCCTAATCCTACTCTAGGTTTTCCTTTTCCGCAGCATTTATCACCTAGCATGCTATGTAATTATTATTATTCTTTCGGATAATATAAGCACCAAGAAGGCAGGGCTCTGCATATTTTGTGCACTGATGTATCTTAGGTCATATCTGGAACATAGTGGGTTAATATTTGCTGAATGGAAGAGAGAGAGGCAGAGAGGAGGGGAGCTGTTGACCACTGAGTGATGGTCCCAGATGCTGCTTCAAGTAAACATTGTTTTTTGGAGAACAGCTCTCCAGAGACTCTTGCAAGGTCAACTTTCTTGCCAAAATATTATTAGAGAAGCTAAGTTAAGAGTGGAGGCCCTGGTCACTTTGCTGAAATAGTTACATTTTTTTAAGCTTATAATAATTGTTCCACGCTCATGCATTCTTATAGCTGCAAAACCCTGGTCTGAAGACCTCCACTTTAGTACTCCTCATCAGTAAGTTAATTACTATGTAAATTGGCCTCACTGAATTTTTAATAGTTTCTCAGGGGTTCTCTTCTTGGCTCTCACCTGCCACGATTTCATTATAGTTCAAGCAGAGTAAAATATTATGATTTATGTTATTAGAATAAAGTTTCTCAGGTGACGTTATTTTATTCTATTTCTGAGTCTTTCTTGGAGGGTGAAGAACATGCTGGAATTATCAGGCTCATATGAAGCCTTTTTTTTCCCCTGTATTTTAAAACTCATTTTGGACTTTTTTCCCCTGGCTGTTTTCTCTCTCTCTCTTTGAAATATTGTTATCTTAATTACTTTTTACTTTTGGGTGGCGACTAGGAAGCACTAAAGCATAAAAGGGACAGCTCTGTGCTGGGCTTCTCTCCTTAAAAGGGGAGACGAGCACACTCCTGCCATTTCCTTCAAGCCCCAAATAATCTCTGCAGAAGTTTGACCAGCAGAGCGGTTCTGTCTCCCATTCTAACCCTCCTTGAGTTTCTTGTCCACTAAAGACCGAGATCAAGTCCTACTCATGAGTTACCAGTGCCTCTCATGGAACAGTAAACACAATCATAAATGGTTTCAGAAACTGCCGGAATAATGCTGGCACCTTATTTTTAGGACCATTCAATCCCATATAAGGAATATAGTATGAAATACATGACCTCAAATGCACACATGCACAAATGCACGCGCACTCACACACCCCCGCACACGTGCAGGGTGCCGTTCTAGCTTTCCAAGTCACCGATTTTATACATTGAGAAGGAAGCAAATGGGAAAGCTTAACCAAGGACAGGACAAGACAAGGACTGTAGGAAGCACAAAAGTTTTTAAATGTTGTTATTAGAATTCCTTTTGTATTGGTCTTACGTAAGTACAAATCTGCTTACGCTGATTCTCCTTCCATCAAGGCAAGGATTCCAAAAGAATGAACACAGTCGCCTGGAGCATTGTTTTCAAATGCAGGTTTCTGGATACCACCTCAGATTCTGATTCAGTGGTCTGGTGATGAACTCAGGACTCTAGCTTTTTAAACAGTTCTCTGAGTGATCCCGATAATCTGCCAGATTGGAGAACCACTATTGTATGGGCCAGTTTTCTCTAGTTCCCTGCCCTAGATGCAAGAGGGAGGGGATATGGGGATATATGTATACGTGTAGCTGATTCACTTTGTTATACAGCAAAACCTAACACACCATTGGAAAGCAGTTATACTCCAATAAAGATGTTAAAAAAAAAAAAAAAAAGAAGGAAATGATGGCTACGGTTAACAGTAGCCTTGATCGGATAGGAACTGTTTTATCTTCCTTTCCTACAAAAGACAGAGAACTTTCACTTCATGAACCTTAAAATAGAAGATTTCTTTTAAGTAGATTTTTGACATGTAACCCAAATATGAGAATTATCACAATTATTTTGTAAATTAAACAAATAGTAGCAAAAAATGTTAAAGGCTATGGTCTTTTAAAATGTCGCATCTGCTTTTTTTTTTTTTTTTAATATTTATTTATTTATTTATTTATTTATTTGGTTGTGCCGGGTCTTAGTTGCAGCTCCAGGGCTCCTTAGTTGTGGCACGCGAACTCTTAGTTGCCCCATGCGTGTGGGGTCTAGTTCCCTGACCAGGGATCAAACCCAGGTCCCCTGCATTGGGAGCGTGGAGTCCTATCCACTGAGCCACCAGGGAAGTCCCAGCATCTGCTCTTTAGTCTGACTTAAGTATCCCTCTTTTGACTCAACTCCTTTTTCTTTGTTATCATCTAGTTACATTTAATGAGCACTTGCTCTGTGCCAGGCCCTCTGCTAGGTATTTTTTTTACAGGTGTTCTCATTTCGTTTTCCCAACAACCATATGAACTGTAAGGATAATTTACATTTTGCAAGTGAGGAAGCAGGCTAAAGAGCATTTAGAGATAAGAGAATGGCTTGTCCAAGATTATTTCAGTCCCTCTTATCTTTGAGCCATAAAGAAGCTATTCTTTCTTTGAAATCTTAAATTTTTGTCTCCTCCTGCCTCACAAACCCATTTGCCTATTAGATCAATTTGTTTAACCTAAAGCATTCATAATATAACTAAGTTCTTGGTTTTGACAGTATCTGTATACAGTGTTGTAATCTTTGGAATGTTTGAACAGTTATACCCATTGCTACTTCAGGGAGTATTAGGACACTCTTAGACTTTTCTCGTACATAATAATGAAACTGCACTGCACATGCAGTGGCTTCATGTCATATTTACTTTTAGGATAGCCATTCTTGATAAGCAGACTAACTCTGGTATTTGTTATAATGTCTTTCATTATTTCTGTTTAATTAAACATATGGTAGATTTGTAAGCAGTTTACAGGATATTTTCTCTTCCTTTCAATGGTTAAGAATTAGATTAAACTTAGTTTTTACTTTGTGATCTCAAAGAGTATAAAAATTTGGTCTTTATTATAAATCATTACATCTTGAATATAGTCATGAAAACTAAAACTCTTAACTGAAAAATGATAAATATCTGATTTTTCTATAGCAAAAAAATTTTTGCCCAGTTCTCCAAACCGTGGTTTCCGATGACCGAAGGACACAAGTTCACAATGCACGGTTTTCTCTTCTCTAGTTGTGGCACGTGGGCTCCAGAGCACGTGAGCTCTGTAGTTTGCAGCACATAGGCTCTCTTGTTCAGGCTCAGTAGTTGTGGCACACGGGCTTAGTTGCCCCGCGACATGTGGTATCTTAGTTCCCCGACCAAGGATCGAACCCGCATCCCCTGCATTGGAAGGCAGATTCTTTACCACTGGACGACCAGGGAAGTCCCTGTCTCTGCTATTACTTTTGATAGAATTATTTCCTTTGGTATAATCAGAAATTTGTGATTCACAACTAAAATTTCCTAAAAGAGACTCTGCTATGTAGGTTGAAAAATAGAACCATTTACCATTCTTCATCTGTCCCAATCTTGACTCTTCTATTAGGCTGACCATATGAAAGTTACTGAGATTGTTTCATTGCCTCTACAGTTACTGTTCAAGTCATTTATCGCAATCCTTACAAAGTATTTTGTAATCTGATTTATGCCAAGAAATAATGGCTCCCAGATAGTTATAGAACTGTTTATCTTTAATGGATGATAAGTGAAGACTGAATTATTTCTGATAAAAAGAGTGACTAACAAATTATGTATAATAATTTGTTCTGTGGGTTCTGCTTATTTTATTAGTATTCTCAAATCAGCTTTTCTACATAGTTTTTTTTAAGTAAAAGAATAAGAAAACTAAATAATTGTATTGATATTTGATTCTTATGATTTTTGAAGGGATGTTCTTAATTGAGCATATATCCCAAACGTTTCTGAAAACTTTTAAGGTGATATAAGGCTTTTTAAAGAAACCAAAGTCTTATTAAACACTAATATAATTCATTACACACAGCAAAATTGGTCATTTGAGGGAACAAAACTGCTTTTGTTATGATGGCTTTCATTTCTGGGGCAAGTTGGAAGAGGCAGTGATTGGCATATAACTAATCACATCGAGGTAGCTGGTAAGCATCTGCCATACAGTTCGAGTTTTTCTGTACAGGGTTTGTTGGTTTTAGAGGATTTGAGGCCATAAAACCCTAACAAAGTTCTATGAAGACTGAATATGATTGATACTTAACAGTGAGTTAGAGACAGTTAATTAACTAATGTAACAATTTTTGTTTTCCTGTCAATTCAGCACACGCAGTCTCTTTATAGCAGCAGTCCCCAACCTTTTTGGCACCAGGTACTGGTTTCGTGGAAGACAGTTTTTCCACGGACCGGGGGTGTTGAGGGGAATGGTTTCAGGATGACTCAAGCACATCACATTTATTGTGCACTTTATTTCTATTATTATTACTTTGTAATCTATAATGAAATAATGATACAGCTCACCATAATGCTGACAGGAGGCGGAGCTTGGGCGGTAATGAGAGCGATGCGGAACAGCTGTAAGTACAGATGAAGCTTCACTCGCTAGCCCGCCGCTCACCTCCTGCTGTGCGGCCCGGTTCCTAACAGGCCACACAGACGGGTACCAGTCTGTGGCCCAGGGGTTGGGGACCCCTGCTTTATAGGATTCTTGCCTGGGAGCTCTGAGGGCAGTAGGAAGTACCTCGGACAGTGAACACTAATTGGTAGAAATCTAATCCATTTTGAAACTTGGAAATAATGATATGGTCTTTAACCCAAGCACAGCTTAAAATATGAATTTGGAGAAATAGTTGAGGGGATTTCCTAATCTCTGACTAATATAGTGGCGATTATTAGATTGTGAAGATCACTACCCGTATGCCACTCTTGAAGAAAACCTAATATACAAAAACCCCAACCTTTAAAAATGATAAGTTATAGACTAATTAGTTGTGTTCAGGAAGGATCTTGGCTCACCAAAAAGATTTCTCACATGATCTTTCAAATAGAACTGACTCTGTTACATTTAAATAGGAAAGAGTTTTTTTAAAGCACTTAAAGTCAGCTTTTCTCTGGCGCTAGGTAAGTTAAACCAGACCTGTGTTTAGTATCAAATTATATTTTTGCTCAGTGAGATTGGAAGGAATATATTTTATACCCATTTTCAGAAGTATGTTGAGTCACAAGAATAGTAACTAACTTGTTCAGAGTCATACATCATACCTAGAATGTAGCCAAGTTTCCATCTACTGATAAATCCACCACCCCCCTTTTTTTTTTACTCTTTTAAATTGTGAGAAAGTGAATATCCATGTAATCACTCTTCAGAACAAGAAATGGAACATTGCCAACAGCCCAGAAGTCTCAATATATGTACCCTGTTCCCCTATAAATATACACTGTCTTGACTTTGAAGATGATTGTCTTCTTTTTCTTTATAACTTTACCATCTGTGTGTGTATAGTGCCAAACAATATGATTTCCTGTTTTTGAACTTTTTGTAAATGGAATCTTGCAGTTTATTTTCTTTTACACCTTTCTTCTTTCACTCAATGTCGTTTATGAAAGATGTTTATGTTGTTACACAAAGTTTGTTCCTTTCCACTGATGTATTAGTATTACATTGTGTAAATAGTCCACGATTTATACATTTTACTAATGGTACACGTTTAGATTATTTCCAATTTTAAGCTACTAAAAAAAAGTTGTCATGCTATCTTTATATATAAATACGTATGTATATATTTTAATCTCATTTGATTTTAAGTTTCTTGCTGTATTTTCTATATTTATATCTCCTCCATAGTGTTTAACATAATACACTGCCTTGCACAGAATAGCTACTTATTAAATATTATTGAATGAATTTATTAATTCATTCAGCATGGTTGAAAATCGGCTTGAGAATACTTCCAGGTATCATGGACTAAGACCCTACCAGATGACACCCACTGCAGAAAACAGCTATAAAGCCTGGACAAATAATACAAAACACAGCTGCCTGTAGGTACTGGAGAGCAAATAGAAGCAAACAGACTCTGGCAGGGAGTTCATGCTCATTTAGAAGGGGGAGATAGGAAGCTATATAAGTAAGTTTCCATGTCCATGGCCTTTAGCCCAGGACTAAACACAGTCCTTGTGGTTTACTTTGTAGTGGCGAGGGACTCACATGGAAAAACTGTTAGTTTTTCTGAGCTGGGGAACCCCAGAAGTGAGGCTGGAAAAGCATGAGGACTGAAGAGAGTAGAGGAATCCCAGAAGGGGAAAGAACCAGAGGAGGAGCCCCCAGACTGTATCTGTCCACACCTCTGACTGATCTCTGAACCATATGTGGAAAACAGACTCAGAGCAGCTCATCCAAAGACCAAAATTCTAAACTAAGACCAGACTTGCCACCCTGAAGATACAGAAGAGTGAACGGATGCAAGAAAACTCTGGTGAAGAGTATACTTTCACTTGGAGGATGGGAAATAGCAAACTCCACATCTCTGAGGTCTTTTAGCCTGAGGCTAATTGCAGTCCATGGCACATACAGCAAAGATGGGACACATGGGGAAAGTTGTAGCCTTTCTGGGCTGAAGAACAAAAATAAAAGCTGAGTATCTACGAACTCTGAAAATAGTGGAGGAATCCCAGAAGAGAAGGAATCATAGAAGAGGATCCCTAAACTCTGTCTACCCACACCTCTGACTAAATTGTGAACCACCCATCTGTAGACCAAACTTTAAGCAGCCTAGATAAAGACAAAAGATCTGAACAGAGATTGGTGCTGCTACTAAAAATATAGAGTTTGCAGTTTAAGCCCAGACAAGAATCTCCACAACTTAATATTATTCAGGATGCAATCCAAAATTTCCCAGCATCCACGGAACCAAGAAAATGGAACATGTTTGCTACATAAGAGAAAATCAATTGAGTTCAACCTCAAAACAAACCAGATGTTGGAACTAACAGACAAGGATTTAAAAGCAGTTACTATAACTCTGCTCAATGTTTTCATTGCATGAAACATGTTTTCAGTGCATGAAAATCTCAGCAGAGACATGAGAAGACTCAGCTGAGAAATAATGACAATAAAAAAGTAGTTTGCAGAGATGAGATGCTAATACCAAGCAGAATAAACACAAATAATCCCACGTCAAGGCACGTTATTGTCAAAACTGTTGAAAGCCAGCGATAAAGACCAAGAGAAAAATGGTATAGTATGTACAGAGGGACAACAATCCAATTAACATCACTTCTTGTTAGAAACTGTACAGTGTTGAAGAGAATGGAACAGCATCTTTAAAGTGCAAAAGAAAAACAACAGTCAACCCAGAATTCTGTATCCAGTGAAAAGATCATTCAAGAATGAAAATGAAACAAAACATGATCAGGTAAAAGAAAACTAAGAGAACTTGTCGCCAGCACATTTGCATTATAAAAAATGCTAAGAAAGTCCTTTGGGCTGAATGGAAATGATATCAGATGGAAACTCAGATTTTCAGAAAGAATGAATATTTACCAAAAATGACAAATATCTAGATAAATGCAAAATGTTCATATCTATTCTGTCCCTATTTCTCTTCCTTCCACCCCCCATTTTTTGCTTAGCTTTTTTTGTCTTAATTTTTAAACCACATAAATTCCTTTTTTAAAAAAATTTTATTGGAATATAATTGAGTATACAATGTTGTGTTAGTTTCTGCTGTACAGCAAAGTGAATCAGTTATGCATATACATATATCTACTTATTTTTAGATTCTTTTCCCATATAGGTCATTACAGGGTATTACGTAGAGTTCCCTGTGCTATACAGTAGGTCCTTATTAGTTGTCTTAAATAAACTTATTCTTAAAACCAAAGTTATCACATTGTCTTGTAGGATTTATAATGTATGTAGATGTATCATATATACACACACATGACTGTAACATAAAGGATAAGAGAGGATGAATATGATCCTGTGTGCTGTGGTCCTGTATGACGTTCTGTATTTTACGTGAAGTACTAAATTGTTATCTGTAATTTTACTGTGAAAAGTTAAGGGTTTACATTGTAAACCTAGGGTAGCCACTATTTTAAAAATATGAAAATCAACAGCTAAAAAAACAACAGAAAAATTAAAATAAAAATCTAAAAAATATTCAAATAATTACCTCTCCCCTCTCCCTAGGTAGGAAAGGTGGAACAAAGGAACAAAACAGAGGATTCAAATAGAAACAAAAAAAAAAGATGATAGACCAACCTAAACATATCAATAATTACATTAAATGTTAATGCACTAAATACTTATTAAAAGGCAGGGATTGTCAGAATGGATAAAATAAGACCCAACTATATACTGTTTGCAAATGATGTGCTTTAAATATAAAAGCATAGATGGTTTGAAAGCAAACGATGGAAGGAAAAGGAAGTGCCATGCAAACAGTAAGCATAAGAAGGTTAAAATGGTTCTGTTAACATCAGCTATTACAAATTTCAAAACAAAACCTAAGATGAAGGAGATAGTTCAAAATGATCAAAAAGTTAGTTCAACAAAAGAAGACATAATAATTGTAAATGTATATGTACCAATGACAGAGCTTCAAAATCATGAAGCAAAAAATTGGCAGAATTAAAGGGATAAATAGACAATTCTATTATTTTGAAGATTTTAACAGCCTCCTCTCAGCAGCTGGTAGAACAACTAGACAAAAAAGAATCAGCAAAAACAGGAGATCACTTTGACTTGATTGATATTCATAGAACATCTCACCCAACAATGGCAGAATTCATCTTTGGAATGCACATGGCACATATTCTGAGCCATAGAACAAATCTCAATAATTTTTAAAACATTAAAATCGTTAAAGCTAAATTAGATAATTAGAAATCAATAAAATGCTAGAAAAGGCAAAATTGTCACCAAAAACAGATCAGTGGCTGCCTTGGGCCAAGGGGGATAGGGCAGGGAATCAAGTGCAAAGGGGCAGGAGGGGCTTCTCATCTCTATCTTGATGGTAGTGACAGTTACGTGGTTATATACAAACAGCAAAATTCATCAAATTAAACATTAAAATTAGTGACTTTTAATTGTATGGTGTTAATCTCAAGCAAAAAAGAAGGAAACAATCAGTTTGGTCATTTTCACCTAACAAATACCAGAGTTCAATTCAAAAATATAATTGGAAACTAGAAGAACATTGCCAAAAGGAAAAAGAAAAAAAGTACTTTCGTGAAGCCCCCCTGTTGTGCAGGGTACCATATGTTTTCACCACTTGAGCAAAGAGCTAATTTATGGTTAGATCATTTAAAGAGCTCAGATTTGAAATTCAGAGGTCTCAAGAGCATTTTTTCTCCATGTCCCTTCTCACACGGCCCAGACCCAGTCCTTGCAACAACAAAAGCTACATAATGCCATCCTCAAAAACCAAGCTTCCTTCGGTGGAACAACAAAAAAAGATTTTCCATCTAAGCATATTATCTGTCAAAAAGTTCTCAGTACCGGCAGCAGTGGTGTGCACTGTGACATCCATAGCCTGTCTGTGGCTCTCTCGGGGAGGATTCTGGGAGTAACCAGTGCAATATTCACGCAGTACCTCCAAAGGTTTTTTAAAAGCAGAATGGACAGCTCACTTCTTCCCAGGTGTCTTCAGGGTATGAACACTCTGCACTTTGTATTGTTACTACATTTTTATGTAACTCTTCATACAAAAAGTAAAATGATTCCAGAAAAATCATTTTGTGTGGCCTATAGCCTCAAAACCTAGACAACACAGCACTTGTTATTACATTGGAGTTGTGAATTACTTGAACAATTACAATAGTATGTTTTACCAAAATATATTTCAGCCATTTACTTCTGTCGCATGGAGAGTGAACGAAAAGTAGGAAATAATTCATAGTGCCATCTAGAAGTAGGAAGGCATGGCAGTTTTTCCTAATGTGTCTCCCAGACTCCAAAACATCATAATACTTTTCATATGGTTGTAACTATGTTCATATTTATATTTATACATACACACTTACTGTGTGTGTGTATTCACCCATCCAAATGTAGACACACAAATACAGACAGAAAGATGATTCCCCGAAATGAAAATATTTACTTACTTTGAGTAGTAAGATTAAGGGTGGGTTGGGCTGGGTTGCTTGCTTGCTTGCTTTGCTTTCTTAAAATTCCCTTTAATGTTCTGCTGCTACAGTAAGACGGTGCTCCTGCTAACACATTTCTGACATTGCTCTGTCTAAACGGAGGATAAACATTACCGCAGCCTCTACAGGAAAATATGTGTTAGCAAGCTTTTAAGTGTATAGGGTTTAAACTCTTCGCATGTTATATCAGATCCTTACTGTAAACTAGCCAGAATGTTTCCCAGCAGAAAATAATAATTATGTCTTCCACTGGCAAGAGCACTTCATAAAACTTTTTTTTTTCTAGAAAACAGAGTAAACATTCTTTTGATCCCTCTGCTTCCCTACCTCAAAACTTAAACTACCATTCCTTGTTTCCAAGACTCACAGCAGTAAATGTTTTGAATTCCCAGTGTTGGAAAAATTCTGATATTTTCTAGCATTACCCACTACCCCCATCGTCAAAATGTGGATAAAATTTCACGTCTGTAGTTTAGCTCATCATGCCCGTTGCCAGTTTCCCAAGTAAGGATCCAGAAATGTGTGTTTTCCTCTTGATCCTGTCATTGCCTCCCTGTTCATTCTTCACCAAATCTCTCAGTACCTACATTTCCTCAGCTGTATACTGGTCCTGTTTTTCTCACTTTAAACATTTCTGAGTGACTCTGATCCATGGAGGGAAGTGTGAGGAGTAGTGGGCATGGGGGAGTATCCCCCATTCAGGCCGAGCCGAGCCAGCAAACCTCCCTCCTCAGGAGCTGCACACTCAGCTCTCAGACGGGAAGGTATTGTGGCTCATGTTGACGGAAAAGAACCTGGACGGAAAGAAAAGCATACTGAAAGAGGGACTTTCCCTGGCTCCTCCTCAGAATAAGGACCTCAGATCCGTTCACACCCTAGGATCACGGGTCCTCATCCGTTGTCCGCCTGTAAAGGTCATGCTGTCCATCCTTCTCCGGCGAGGAGGCAGCATTGAAGCTGGGCCCCTGACCTCCTGGGCTCTGAGCTGATGCTCATCCGAAGGAAGCCCTGTCCTGCCTGCCTCCCCCAGGCTCACCGACGGCCTCTCTTATCAGGACTCCGTGCGTCACGTCAGGCCTTTTCCACAGCAGTTTCAACGTTATCGCTCTCTAAACCTTCCCCTCCCCTCTCCCTGACTCCCACGCCATCCAGCTTCTGAACTTGAGACGGTCTGGAAGCAGCCACGTCCAGAAGAAAACAGAAAAATGTTTTAGTTCTCTTGGAACTTACTATATAAGAAACTCATGTGCTTTGCAGGATATTTACAAGAAACAGTTCTTGAGATTAATTAAAGGCTTCAGATGTGCTTTTGGCCATTAAACTCAGTCATTTGCAGCTCTGTCCACAAAGCACTGACGATTATCCTTTAAATAACTCAGTTTTCATGTTATGAACCAGACTAATTGTCTCCTACCACAGGTAATGAGCTCTATTTTTAAATTAAACCTTTCAGTTATGCTTGTTTTCTGAATTTGAAAGTACCATGCACAGTTAACTATTTATGAGATAATTAAAATTTGAAGTGGTTCATAAACATAATGTTTAGAAATTTGTTTTTTGCCCTTGATTTATAAACTGTCACGTGACTGATCAGAGTCACAACTCAGATGGTTTTAAAATAACCTAGGAGGTTCCCTTTCCCTTCAGTCTTTCTGTTATCGAATGATTTGACCTAAACAAAGCAAACTTTACTGACTCCCTGTAAGTGAATGCACAGACTTCTCTCCCTACTCTGACTCTGGAGACCGCCCAACTCAATGTCACCAGGAATCTAACACTGAAGTCCAAGGAAGAATACATCTTATGGTCCTAAGACCATGAAGGAAAGAAAAAATTGGATTGAATGCTTAAGGAAGCTAAAGGGCTCGTTGGCTTTCCCTCTCTCCTTGTTTTATGAGTTATTCTTGGTGGATGAAATTAACATTCTCCATCTCTGTAAACCTGGAGCACTTCCTCATTGCCGCTGTGACGTGCATTTGTGAGGGTGAGGCTAATCAGGTCCAGGTTCCTTACTGCCAGTTCAAGCCTGCAAGCCTCTTGAAAGCTCACTAGCTTCAGATTTTGTTTTCTTTATGTTTTATAATTAAGGGCCTGAAACCATTATTTAGAACTTTTTCCCTTCTCCCGCCTTCAGGTGTTCATTTGACTATTTTATGTAGGGTAATTGTGTGTGTTTTCTAAGCAAGCCCAAATTAGAGATTGTAAATCTGTCAAGTTAACCTTTGATGAAAATTTACTTGAAGTCAACAAATTTTTAAGTATATGCTTTGACCAATTCTGAATTAATGTGAAAAATGTTTTTTAAGATTTTTTTTACATTTTAAGCATAAATACAGCATCTATGGTTATATTTATGAGAATTGCCTTTTCGTTTACTTAAACATACAGATATTTATTTCATTTCAAGCTTAAAATGTAAATGATCTTGAGATTAATTATGCTATTTCCATTTCCGGTAAACTTGTTTCAGTACTTTGAGGTACTTTCTATGTAACTCCCCTCAGATGGGCTTTCTGCATTTTACTCTTATTTATCTGAGTATTTGTTGGTTTTAGACGTTGCATTGCCCCAGTTCTGAATCTAAACTGAACGCTGAGGCTGTTTTGGTTTTGGTTGGACAAGGGGCAATAAGTTTAAATGATGAAGACCATTGAACCTGCTGTTGTAAAATAATTCTAATAGGCCTGTGTTTGCGGTCGTGCAGGTTAAAAAGCCCAGTATAATGGAAAGGATCTCTGATGGCAGCATCACTTCTTAAAGGGATACCACATGTTTGTGAAGACCTCTTACTGGCACTTCAGTGAGCTGTGAATGGAGTCTGGCAGCCGCCCTGTTTGCACGGGGCTGGCTCAGCAGCGATAAGCAGTAGACAGGCTGGCTCCTTCAAGGAGTCTCGCAGTAAAGTCTGAACTCCCAACAGCTCTGAAACTCACTGGCCGACTTTCCCCTGTGGACCATTCATTTATCAGGAAATGAAATTGGTTACAGGGTTTCTCACATTGCCAAACCTCACTGACGAAATCTGGTTTCTTCCAAAGTTCAGGAGGAGCCTTAACTCTTTATTGTTGTCCAGCATTTCATGTCTTGATCCGTGGGAATGCCTGTCAATACTAGGGTTTGAGGAACCGCCCCCCCAAGGAAAGGGCTGGAGCGGGGAGCAG
This sequence comes from Balaenoptera physalus, assembly GCF_965194825.1. Classification (NCBI taxonomy): domain Eukaryota; kingdom Metazoa; phylum Chordata; class Mammalia; order Artiodactyla; family Balaenopteridae; genus Balaenoptera; species Balaenoptera physalus. The sequence goes on from NC_138897.1 coordinate 25,385,578, forward strand.
GCCGTGGAGTGGGTCTGGGGGCTGCTTCCATAGGTATAAAAGATGACCCTTTGGGATAGGATTTTCTTTTTTCAATGTTGATACCTTCATCTTGGCAACTGAAGTGTCAGTTTCAGAGAGCTGATTATTTTTTTTTTCATTTTGAAAAAATGAAAGCTTTTAAATATGACGCGAACCACCTTATTGGCAGCATAACCTTGTAACTTAGACCAGAGATCATTGTTTAAATTTTGTGAACTAGAAGAAACAAAAATAAAGAGACGCACGTAGTTGTATGGCATAGAGAACATTTGGGTAAGTGAAGGTTAAATTATTAAAGTACGTAATCTAGTTCACATGTTTAAGGAGCGGAACTAGGCTAAATTATCTAAAATATTCTGACGTACTGAATCATTTCATTTTGTAAAACAAAATCTGACTAGCAGGGCATTCGGCTGTAGGCTCATCTGTTCAGTGCAGCCTCGACCTCCTGTGTTTGGAATTAGCAGGCCCAGAGGTAATACACAGCGGGCATGTGGCAGTTATTACGGCTGTGGAATTGGCTGCTGGCTAATTGATAGCAGTAGCAGCTAGAAACAGCCTTATTTAATTTTCAATAGTCCCTATGACAAGATGCTATAAATGAGAACCTTTGTAGTCTTACCATTATTGTCCTTTCTCTGACATTAAATATCTGATATGTAATGTATGCACTTGATAATATTTAGGATTGAATTCCTTAAACTCTGATTTTCCCCCTCTTTGGAGATACTTTTCTTTCAACTTTTAGCCCTGATTATTTTAAGCCCCCAAGTTAGTAAAGAATTACTAGCAGTGGACACTAGTTCCCTTGACTGGTGTGGCTCCTGTTTGCTAAAAATATACTTAAAGTCACAAAGCCAACCCTTAGCTTGTGCAGGCTGATGACTTTGCTCATAATCTGAACCCCAAAGAGACACACTGGTTCCATAAAGGGTAAATGAATGACTCATTCTTTCTATTCATCACTCAGAGTTAAGCTTTTGTGAACTTGAATTGCACGTAGAGCATTGTGTCCATGGTTTCCATTGTATCACAGAGTGTTACACAGACTGAAGTGGGTGGTTACTTGTAGTCAAGAGGGATCTTATTTTTCTCCATTCAGTTTCAATATGTTTGTAGCAAAAGACCATATTTGGGGCATTGAAAGCACAGTCTTTCTTTAAAAATGTGCATTAGAGGAATTTCACAAGGAAAGTATTCAAATAGTATGTCTAGTTTTTTTTTCTTGTTTCTAACAACCTCTGCCATTAAATAAATATCAGTCTTATCAAATTTGTGCATTCAGCCTTCTTCCTGTTGATACAGAGATGAGAAATAAGAGCAGGTAGGCACTATAAAAGATTTGCCTTCCTCTCTGACCATCTGTATCTCTGCTCTAACCTACAGGATCTGAAAATGAAAAATCAGGGAGTATTTTAGTCCTTTGTACACGTTCTCCATATTCTGTCATAGAGCTTCTCATTGTTAACAATCCCTGTTGAAGGAGAACACTGAGCCAATATTGAGGTTTTTTCAGGTCAGGATACAGTGGGGTACAAGGAACCATGTGGGCTCTTGATCATTATATTTATTTATGTTGTTCCTGCAAATCCTTAACACCTCTGAGTCCTTGAATAAATATCTCCGACATCCAGTGGCTAACGTTCCTCTTCTTGCAAAGCTACTATTTGCAATTGGCATTTTGTAGCCTGTCATTTATTTGTTCAACTAGCATTGATTGAGCAACTCCAGCCTGCACAGCAGTCCTCTAGAGGTTGTCCCTGAAAGAGCCTTCCCGTATAGGAGGGCACAGTTTCTAAAGTAGCAGTCCAAGAAACAGCTGCTCGTAGTGAGGTGGATGGACCTAGAGTCTGTCATACAGAGTGAAGTAAGTCAGAAAGAGAAAAACAAATACCATCTGCTAACACATATATATGGACTCTAAAAAAAAAAAAAAAAAAATGGTTCTGATGAGCCTAGGGTCAGGACAGGAATAAAGTCACAGACGTAGAGAATGGACTTGAGGACACGGGGAGGGGGAGGGGGAAGCTGGGACGAAGTGAGAGAGTGGCATGGACATATATACACTACCAAATGTAAAATAGCTAGCTAGTGGGAAGCAACTGCATCTCTTGGGGGAGATCAGCTCGTTGCTTTGTGACCACCTAGAGGGGTGGGATAGGGAGGGTGGGAGGGAGATGCAAGAGGGAGGAGATATGGGGATATATGTATACGTAGAGCTGATTCACTTTGTTGTACAGCAGGAACTAACACAACATTGTAAAGCAATTATACTCCAGTAAAAATGATTAAAAAAAAAAAAGCTGCTCAACTCTTCTTTCTCAAATGAGGAATCTTAAGTAAATTAGAGGATGCAAACGGCAAAGGAAAGAGACAGCTCGAACCCTGAAGGGCTTTGAGATACCCTGATCTCCCTGACTGGCAGTGAGAAGTGGCTACAAACAGAATGCGGACCCCACCCCAGCACCCTGAAGCATCTAAATGGACAGGCAGGCAGGATGCCGTAGGGCTTAAGAGTGAATCACGTCTCCACAGCTGCGTAGTCGGGCAGGTTACTTAACCCTCACTGTGCATCAGTTTCTCACCTCCAGGGTAGGTCTGTCTCATAGCCTTGCTTACCTCCCGAGGTGGCTGGGGAAATTAACAGAGACAGTGAATGCAAAGTTCCTAACACAAAGTAAGCTCTCAGTAATTGTTAGCCGATATCATTTTCCCATTTATCTATCAACCTCGCTCTTCTAGAACAAAACCAAGAACTAGAGCTGTAAGTTCTAAACAGTCAAATTCCGTGCACTTTATTACTAGGAAAGGGCCACAAGCCCTTTGCTCACAGCCTGATCCACGATCTTAACAAGCTTGGCCATCTGGTTCTCAAGTCTATGACAGATTAGAAGACACAACTTAAAAGAACTTCCACAAGTTAGTACGTTAACAGTAGTGAAAATCAAGGGCCACTTGTCCTGGTATGACAAGGGAAGGAACAGAAAAACAACACATGTGAATCTTACTTTTCTGTATGTTATATGAACTTTTTTTTTTTTTTTAAAGGATACCTTTAATTTATTTATTTATTTTTGGCTGTGTTGGGTCTTCGTTTCTGTGTGGGGGCTTTCTCTAGCTGTGGCAAGCGGGAGCCACTCTTCATCGCGGTGCGCGGGCCTCTCACTGTCACGGCCTCTCTTGTTGCGGAGCACAGGCTCCAGACGCGCAGGCTCAGTAGTTGTGGCTCACGGGCCCAGCTGCTCCGTGGCACGTGGGATCTTCCCAGACCACGGCTCGAACCCGTGTCCCCTGCATTAGCAGGCAGATTCTCAACCACTGCACCACGAGGGAAGCCCTATATGAACTTTTTTTTTTTTTAAGTTTTTTTTTTTTTTTTTTAACTTTTTGGGTTCATTTATTCATCCATTTTTGGCTGTGTTGGGTCTTCGTTTCTGTGCGAGGGCCTTCTCCAGTTGCGGCAAGTGGGGGCCACTCTTCATTGCGGTGCGCAGGCCTCTCATTATCGCGGCCTCTCTTGTTGCGGAGCACAGGCTCCAGACGCGCAGGCTCAGTAATTGTGGCTCACGGGCCCAGCTGCTCCGCGGCATGTGGGATCTTCCCAGACCAGGGCTCGAACCCGTGTCCCCTGCATTGGCAGGCGGGCTCTCAACCGCTGCGCCACCAGGGGAGCCCCCTATATGAACTTTTATATACTATTCATCGGAGAAGTTGCAAGTCCATAGAGGTCATGACCCCGAGGAAAAGGTGGGGCAGTTACAGGATATCAAGTGGAGATCATCTCTGTCTTTGAGAAATGTTAAGGGCTCATCTTTCACAGCAGCACATCACTGACCTAAGCCCAAAGAAGGCTCAAGTCACTAGTCTGAACTCTCAAAACAGATAAATTCCTGAGTGATTTTATTTAACTGGCTGGTGGTTCTGATATTTTAGTTTGGAAGGAGTCATACCCAGATCCTCTTAAATAGTAACTTTAAAATTCTTTTAAGTAATTAAGTGATTTGATTTATAATAATTTACAGGTTAGAGACCATTTTTTGTGATCACACCAATAGCTCTGTCAGGATTAAGTTATCTCATTTAACTCACAGATCACTCCATCTAGAAAGTTCCGTGTTATAAAGTGAAGCTGAGCCAGGTTATCTAACTCTGAAGCTCTGTTCTCTCCATAGCCAACTTATTGTACTACTATTTTGTGTTGCCCATGTTTCCTCGGTATACATGGTATTCTCAGTATAAAAAAACTAAAAACCTGGTATTACAGATGTTTTCCCTGATTCCAGTACTTTTGAAAGACACTTTAGGGACTTCCCTGGCGGTCCAGTGGTTAAGACTACAAGCAGGGGGTGCGGATTCGATCCCTGGTCGGGGAACAAAGATCCTGCATGCCGTGCGGCACAGCCAAAAAAAAAAACACTTTAGTGGAAGTATTTATGAAAAGACCTATCAATCCATGCAGCTGTATTCACATTTACTGTTAGAGTTGGCCCTGACTGTATCTCACAAGTGTACCACTTTCCAGTCGAATAAAAAAGACAGTTTGGAATGGAATCACTCCCGGAGAAGAAATAGGAGAAGCCACTTCCTTGTTTTAAATTTCCACTCTTATCCTCGGCCTGTGAGAGCTGCACGTGATGTTTAAGTTGTAACAAAAGCAGCCAAGTGCCAGAGTTCATTTCTCTGGTTGTTTTGATTTGTCTTACACTTCTCACTTCCAGCAGCCCAGGGTAACAAAAACTGTGTTCAAATGATTTAAAAAACAATGTTCTCTGGAGTTCCTTCATTTTTCAGGAACAGCATCAGACTGTGCCCTTTCTCTGTTGTAAGCCTTAGGGTTTGTGGGAAAGATACACAGGAGCCAGGGATGAGTTTTTCTCATTCTTAAGGAAGTGGACCAAAAAATATGCCTTCTCTCTGCATTTAGTTGTTAGAATGGAGAGATAAGAGATAATTTAGAAACCCTGTTTCAACCCCCTTATTTTTATGAATAGAGAAAATGAGGAGAATTGACTCATGGCCCAAGGTCACAAGGCTACAGGGGCAGATGCAGGCCCAGAGCCAGGTTTCCTGATCCATCTGTACTACGTGACACTTCTCTGCATTCAAGGGGCGCTGGAACTCCTAACATCGGCTAAATCATCCATCAAAGCAGCCTCAAAGTTTTTGAAAATCCAGCTATTCCAGTACTAGTAATTGGCTCTTTGCTGTTCTTTATATAGAAAGATGACACCATGAGTTTGTGCTTGCTGTTGATGACATGTTTGTGTTAATTCAAATACTCTTTCCCTGACCTGTCTTCCTTATGACCAGCAGAATGTCTTTACTACAGGACCACTTTCAGAGTACTGCATGGCCTGTGACAGTGACATCGCATGTCTGTCTAGGCCTTAAGGGATCACATTCTCAGGCTAGGCATCAGGGACTCCATGTTCTAGTACCATAAGTATTTTTTAGTCCTGCATTTTGCAATTGTTTTTGAATGCACATTTGTGACTAAATGTAATGTTTTTAACTGGCAGACTTTAATTTTCTTATTATGTTATATATCTTATTTAGCTGCAAGTTTACTCTTTAACGGGCCACTTAAGAGACAGATTCTACCCCTGTGCACCTGAACGTGGTATGGGTCATTGCTTCAGGAAAGCACTCATCCTTCCCTGTTCTGTAAACATAACATTCCCAACCATGGCCTTTGCTCGTTTCAGTCCTGCGTTTCCCTCAAGGCCCAGCCAAGATCAGGTCTCCTCCCCAAGATTTTCACACGTCACTCTACTCCTTCCTCTACTTCTGTAGCTCTCATCATCTACACCGATTATTTGCTGTTTAGTGCATGCCACCTCTGTTAAGACTTCCCTTCTTATCTCTCTGCCTTTTTTCCCAACTCGATTGTAACATCTAATGTCCAGGACCTGTCATCTGCCTTTTATTTCCCCAACACTCAGCCTGCAGCCCTGCATACAGTATGCACTCACCGCGCGTGTCTTCACCGCAATGTGATGGGAAGGTACGAGTCTGTTCCAGGAGGCCATGTTGGCCAAGATGCAAGTGTGATGGCCACTGACAAGCTCTGACAGTTTCCATCGAGAGTTTGATAAAGGGGCAGGATCAGGAATAAGAAAAGCAGTAGACAAGGGCGATGTGGTTATTGAAGACCTTCAATAGAAGTTTGGCCTGTGTACAAATGTACACTCTGTTGAACAAATGTACACTCTGTTGAACAAATGTACACTCTGTTGAACAAATGTACACTCTGTTTCACTCCTAGGTGTATACCTGACATGAATGCGTGCCCTTGCATGCCAGGAGACACGTATGAGAATGGCCATAGCATCATTGTTCATAATAGTCAAACCCTGGACACAACCCAGTGTCCATCAGCAGTAGAATTAATTTAAAAATTATGGTGTATTCAAACAATAGAGTACTGGATAGCAGTGCAAATGAGTGAACCACAGCAAGTCCACTGTGTATGAACCTCACGAGTATAACACTAAATGAAAGACCCCAGACACAAAAGGGTATATACTGTATAATTTCATTAATATGAAGTTAAAGTGAAGGCAGAACTCAACGATAGTGATAAGGAATGCTGGTGTAGGTGGTAAAAGTATAAGAACAAGGAAGTGATTGCCATCAAAGTCAGGAGAGTGGTAACGAGCGATCCTGTGGGAGTGTCCTTCTGCAGATTGAGCGGTGGAAACAGGAGTGTTTGCCTTGTACTAACTTAGTTGTCATGTATTTGTGTCTGTGGACTTTTCTGTATGTGTGTTATATTTCATAATAGAAAAAGCTAAAAAAAGTGAGTCTCCGAAGACTCCTTTATTTTAAAAATGAGTAAAGTATGGTAAGTCATAGAAATGTTAAACAAGGAGATTTCAATGAAGGTAAAAATATTTTTATCAATATGTAAGATTCTTCTCCGTTTCCATTTGCATATAGAAATCAAATCGTCTACCTCTCCTAAAATATGATCTCTGCCCCCCCTGCCCCACAAAAAAAAAGAGGGGGGCTAGAGGAATATATATCAAAATGTTTAACAGTTGTTGTATTTGGATTGTGGAGCTAATGATAATTTTTTAAATCCCTGTTTTACAATTTTTCTTCAGTGAATAATATATTTTATTTTACTATGAAACATGTAGTAGAAATTTTGTTAAATTTTTAATTTAAAAATCACCCATTATGATTGCTACTGTTAAAAAAAAAAAAAACAGATGTTTGTGAGGATGTGGAGAAATTGGAACCTTTGTGCACTGTTGGTAGGATTGTAAAATGGTGCAAGCACTATGGAAAACAGTTTGGCGTTTCCTCAAAAAATTAAAAAATAGAACTATCGATGCTCCAGCAAATCCACTCCTGGGTATATAGCCCAAAGAATTGAAAGTAGGATCTCAAAGAGATATTTGCACACCCTTGTTCCTAGCAGCACTATTCATGATAGCCAAAAAGGTGGACAAATGGGTAAACAAAATGTGGCCTGTACTTACAATGGAATATTATTCAGCCTTTAAAAGGAGAGAAATCATGTCACATGCTACAACATGGATGAACCTTGAGGTCATTATGCTAAGTGAAGTAAGCCAGTCACAAAAAGACAAATGATTCCATTTACATGCAGTAGTTAAGAGAGTCAGATTCATAGAAACAGAGAACAGTAATTGCCGAGCACTGGGGGGGAGAGGAAAAGGGGAGTTGTTCACTGGTATGGAGTTTCAGTTTTGCAAGATGAAAAAATTCTTGAGATCTTTTTCACAACAATGTGAATATAGTTAACAGTATTGAATTGTACACTTAAAATTGGTCAACATGGTAAATTTTATGTTGTTTAGCACAAAAAAAAAAGAAGAGAGAGAAAAAGAGGAAGATGGCCTTGCCAGTATGAGTTAGAAGAGGGTATTATGATGAATGTATGGACTTGGTAGTTAATGATTTTAAAGCAAATGGGAATGGGAAAATAGATTATATCCCTTCTTTCTCTAAAACAAAGGCCCAAGTCTTCTGTGGGTATTTTAGTGATGTGCTGTACATAGAACCCCAAGCCAAGGCTTGTGATTGGCGTGTGAGCACTTTCAGACAATTTGTATTTTTAAGTTAGTCTCTCTGATCTAGCAGTGAATTAAACAAGTAACTTTAAGTATACTTTAAACAGTTCGGTACTTTCAGAAATAAGAGTGCAGCTAATTTCAATCCTACAAGTAAGTTAAAAGTTGAGAAAATAATTTTTATAGTTTAGCAACCCATAGAAATTGGGCATCTGTGTTGTTAAGAGTCAATACTTGGTTATGACTGCAGATTAATACCAGATAGATAAAAAGCAACCAAGGGTTGAATTACAAAACAGCATTTGAAAGTAAAGAGAAAATAAAACTGTTAAATAAAATTGGGATTACCACGTAACACATCGCCTAATGCTTATCAGGTGGTTAATAAATACTTGAAGGAATGAAAATGAAAAAAATTTAATGTGTAGACATTGTTTGGGTCCTGATTCAAATAAGCCAACTGCAAAAAGGCCTTTTTGATATTTGGGGACCTATACACACTGATAGGTATTATATAATAGTAATTATTTTAACTATTTCAATTCTGATACATTACTGTGGTTATATTTTTAAATATGGTGGATAATAATTTGGGCAAGCTGTTGATAATTTTGAAGCTAGCCGGTAGATACATTGGGTTCATTATACTATTCTACGTGTGTGTGTATGTGTGTGTGTGTGAAATTTTCCATAATAAAAGTTGTTGCTTTTTTTTTTTAAGAGAGTAGCTAGTTTTGAACATGGGAAAAATTGAAACTAAATTTATTTCAATTGCAGATTTAGAAGTCTAAAAAGGAAAAATGTATATTTAGAACACGGTGTCCCAGAAGATTTATTAGTAGAACTTAATACACTCTTGCTGGAGATCTCAAATACATGTTAGCCTCTCTACATATGAGTGCAAAGCCTAAAAATTCCCTTGCATCAATCAGCCTACTATAGTTTTTTTATTATTTTTAACTTTCGAGTAGTATTTCATGAAACAGATCATAGCTAAAAATTCAGAGTGGCCCTCAAAAAGTGAATGTAAAATGTCTTACTGTTAACAGTTTCTTTAGGGAATGTGAAGTCACAGAGCTTGTTATGGAGGACTTCACAAAACTTAATCTATTTTCAGAATTATATATTTGATATAAATTTTTGCATGTTTATTTTCAAAGACATTTTCTTTGTAAATGATAACTGGCTTTTGGGAGAATAGATAAAAAGAGTAATTTAAAATAATTGAAATCTCAGAAGTTAATTTTTATTGACCAGGTTTATTAAACATTCCATTTTGAAATCAGAGAATTTATATTTCCAAGCTGGGATCTGCCTTAAAAGGCTGCTTTTCTAGGCATTGCAGTTCTGATAATTTTTTTAAATAAAGTATACCGTTTTATGATAAGAGTCTATAAAAGGTTTATAAATTATAAACTGTTAGTTTGTAAGACGTATGAAACAAAATTTTTTAAAAACCTAGTCCTTTGGGGAGTGACCAGTTTTACTATCTCCCCTCTAAAGATAAAGTTTCTGCTATTTTTGCATATATGATCCTATTTGCATTTTTTCCCAATGTCTAAAGTGCTTCCTCCCTGTCAAAACTCACCCCTTTCTCTCAGGATGTAGAAATTATCACCTCCTCAGCAAAGCCTTTCACCACCACTTTGTTAGCCCAGCCATTAGAGCCCTTCCCACTTGAATTATCACTGTGTCATGGCTGTCCCCTAGACTGGAGGCTCCTCTGGGTCGGGAACTGGCCTAAACCATACTCAGTTTCTTGGCTCTGTGATATAGTGTCTTTCATTTACATACTATTTCTTTAGTTCTGTCTGTATATTCATTTACTTACAAACTACACCCTCAATACAACTTACATCCTAAAGCTTTTTATAGTTCAGAGGGAAGTTCTTTAGGCATAGATGAGGAACGTGTTGCTTTTTAATCTCTTGTGGATAATTAAGAATCTTATTGTGTTTCCATCACCCTTGTAATGTGAGTTCTCCGTGTATAGGCCTGTGTAAGGTGTGAGAAATCGTGCAGAGTATATCATAATCTTAGTGGGAGGATTCCTTGGAAGTATGTTGTGTTTTTTCTTAACTTACTATGTGCTCATTCTCTTGTTTCTTTGTCCTAAAAATAAGTGTGCTGTCATGAAAGTTCCAATTAGTAGGGGTCTAGTTCAATCTAGAGTTTGTCACACTGGGGAAAGGGGAAATGAGAGATGAGTAAAAACTGATGATGACAGAATATTCCAGATACAGAAAGCTCCTATGAGGGAATTTTGTCACCTTTTGCCCTTAGATGAAGTCAGGTTACCTTACTGTCTTTCCAAGTTTATTCTAATCTCCTCCTTCTTGTCACCCACTCCATTCCCATCCCTGATTTCCAGAAGTAAAAAAGGAAACGCAACAGGGCAGAATCCTGGGAATGAAATTTGCATGCACATTTTCGTAAACTTTGTATAGAGGATGAACCTGTCATTGGAATTGGTTTTTCTAAGCTGGAACCCTTGACCCTAGTGTGTCCTAAGGACTCCTGTTTTCTTTTCAAATAATTCAAGGACAGAGTTGGGGGAGAACACATGTCAAGCAACGTGACCATCCACGTGTGTTCCGAGCATGGGAAACAGGGTCCCATGAAGCACCTTGGGTCCAATCCAGTTTAACTCTCGTCCCTGGAACCTTCAGGGCTCGCTGTTTTTCCCCAAACGTGGGAGGTAGTTTCCTGGCTCAGGCTTCCGGCAGGAGGACTGTCCATCAGTCACTGTGCATCTGCAGGCCTTGGAAATGATAGAGTCAAGGCCTGGGGACTGACCAGGACATTTGTCAACAGGTCCCGAACCTGACCTAGATATGGGTGCATTTTCCTGAACTGGAATCAGAAAGTTAGCTGTTCACAGCCAGGCTCTCCTTGTTCCTAAGCCGTTGTTACTGCTCTCAATATTCGCAGGCTGATGATCAAAGGTTGAAATGGACAAAATTAAGGAAAACATCTCCCTTCAGAAATAGGTACTGCGACTTCCTTCTAGGCTCTGTTTCCCTTTTCTAACTTTGAAAGATAGAGGCCAGAGAATCAGAATGGTGATAAACCCTTCCAGACAGCGTGCTTAATCTGTGAAGCTGTCGGGACTGGGGGCTGGTGTCAGCAGCTACTGCTGACCTAAATATAAAGGCTTTGTGAAGTCAGCTGCGCAGAGACCGTTTCCCAGAGGCAAACGGGCTCGGGCTCGAAGAAACCATATCACAAAGATAAAGACTCATTAGAATGGAGCCAGACGGAGGATGGAACCGGATTTTATTTGTCTGCTCCTTTGTTTCTAGTGAAAAACAAAAGTAACAAAGGTCATTGGACGCAACATAGGATCATCAACAGAGGACACTCTTGGATTTATTTCTGGATCTGTCACTTCTGAGCCCTCATCTCCCTTTCTGGGGAGGGGCAGCCGTGAAGAGTGGCCAAGCCTCCCTCCCTCCCTCATCCGGGTGGCGTCCCCCCCCACGACTCCTCTATTCATCCCTTCCGCTGTTCCCACCGTCATCTCGGGTTCAGGCCCTCATCCCGTAGCCTCGACCCCTGCTCTGGTCGCCCAGCTTCTTCTCTCCTGGGGCCTGCTTCACCACCCCCCTCAATCAAGTGGGTCACGTTGCTTCCCAAGTAATCCTCCACAGCGGCATTCAGGCCCTGGTCACTGCTCTGCTCACATACGCATAGTGGCTCCTTTTGCACAGACTAAATTCTAGAATTAGGCTCAGTAAGGATCCATAAACCTGCCTCTAAGCTTTGTTTCACATCACTCCCACTGTTATTCCCCATTTTCCAAACAGCCTGAACACTGGCTGGTCCTTGGGCACCCTTGTGCTTTTCTGCCTCCGTGCCTTTTCTTCTGTCATCCCCTCTGCCCCGAGTGCCCTTCTTCCTACCTTCACAAGCCCGGCTTCTACCCATTGTGTACAGACCACTCAATTGCCACCTTCTCCTTGAAGTCTTTCTTGATGCCCCCATTTACAGTAATTTCTCCCTTCCCTGGACTCCCATAGTTTGCTTATCTGTATACTTCACATGATACCGCTTCTACCTTGTCTTATAGTTATTTCTATAGATGTTTTATCTCCAGGTGTAGGTTATAAACACCTTGGTGCAGAGTCTCTGTCTTTTCTTTTTGGTGTCTTCTGTGGCAGTAGTTTTCATTGAGAAGCCATCAAGGATCTTCTTTAAGCCACAGAGAACCATGATCAGATTTTTTTTTTTTTTTTTTTTTTTGGCCGTGTGGCACAGGGGATCTTAGTTCCCCTATCAGGGATCAAACCCGAGCCCCCTGCAGTGGAAGTGCGGAATCCTAACCACTGGACCGCCAGGGAAGTCCCCCATGATCAGAATTCATCACTGCTGATGCAGCCCCCACGTGCACCCGGGGACTCCTCAGAGGGGTCAGTATGTGGGAGGGTTCGAGCCTTTTTCTTGTTTGGCCAGGCTTCTGAATAATTCTTCTGCCTGGAATACTCTCCCACCTCTCCCCTCTCCTTCAGGACTACTCAGAGCCACTGTTGCATCAGCCTCATGCACAGAGTCTGTGTCTCTCCTAAGCCTCCATAGCTCCTGACAGGGGTGGGTACATTCCTCACTCAGCAAAGCCTGCCTTCAAAACATTTATATCCGGTAGCGAGTGAAAACCATATACAAACCCGTATCCAGTCCAGGCACCTTGTGGGAAGTATACAGACAGATGCCTGTGGGTGGGCAAGCAGACACCGAGCCCTGGAGGGGACCATGAAGGACTTTGAGGAGGAGGGGAAACATTTGAGCCAGCTCTGTAGGAAATGATAGTGTGGTGGGAAGGCCGTCTTAGCTATAAAGAACAGTCTCAGAAACGGAGCAGCACGGAGAGGGGTACTGCCTGGAGTTTGCAGAAGACCTCAGGGAGTTCCTTTTGGCAGAGGCTGATGGTTTGTGTAAAGGAGAGGAAGCCGATGAAGCTAGGAGGTCACTTGGATTGTTTGTGCACATCCTAAAATCCATCTAAGTCAGGACTGGCAATTAGTACATTGCTTAGTCTAACAATATGTTATATTGGAGAATTGCTTTTTAGTGCTTCTTTTTTTCATTTGCATTCATCTTAACTGTCCAAGTAATTGTTACGATTACTTGAGCCCAGGGACCATAGGACATATCTTTGATCAAATACTTTTACGATACAAAGGAACACTCTGTAACTTAATTTTGAGTTACCTTAAAAGTAGAGCAAAAAGTTCTTACCTGTTTGATAATATACAGGTTAATATTTAGGGATAAAGGGACTTCCCTGGTGGTGCAGTGGTTAAGAATCCATCTGCCAATGCAGGGGACACGGGTTCGAGCCCTGGTCCGGGAAGATCCCACATGCCGCGGAGCAACTAAGCCCGTGCGCCACAACTACTGAGCCTGCGCTCTAGAGCCCGCGAGCCACAACTACTGAGCCCGCAAGCCACAGCCACTGAAGCCCACGTGCCTAGAGCCCATGCTCCGCCACAAGAGAAGCCACCGCAATAAGAAGCCAGTGCACCGCAACGAAGAGTAGCCCCCGCTCGCTGCAACTGGAGAAAGCCCGCACACAGCAACGAAGACCCAACGCGGGCCAAAAATAAATAATTAATTTTTTAAAAAAAGAAAAAACATTTAGGGATAAAATTATAAGATTGGCGTCAAAATAACTCAGAGGAGGGAAGTTTGAGGTAGCTGAAGCAAGAATGACTGTAAGTTGACCGTGATGCCCAGGGCACACTCTTCTCTCCACTGCTGTGTATGTGGGCATCTCTAATAAAATGCTGGGGGAGACGCTGGACCCTGGCTGGGACTGAGGAAGCCTTCAGCTTGGCCTCCCAGCTGAGAGCCCTCACGGCAGCACTATGTGGCCGCCGTCTGTGCCTCACATTGCATTGCTGCAGCTCTGACCACTGGAACAACCAGGAAAACAGCCAGGAGTCAGCCATTTGGTTGGGCTCTTGGTATAGTCACAACAGATGATGCAGACCCATCAGCCAGATGGCAAAGGAGACCATTATTTTTGTATCCACCATTGTGTTAAAATACCGTATTTGTTAAATCATCGGTGGTTATGATTAAAATGTAAATATTAACACAAAGGAAGGAAGGATGCATGGGTGAACAGGTCACCTTACAAGAGGGATTTAATCAGAAGTTTTATCTTAACATCCTTCATCAGAAAGTGTTTTGTACCTTCACTGGGATGGAGAAACGGTGCAAGATGTATCAACAGTGTAAATTACTCGCAATAAAGCACAACATTCTCTCTTCCTTAAGAAAGTAAATCAGTAGTTTAAAAGCCCGGAACTCAGATGTCATCCCTTTCATGCTGAGCATACAATAGTTCTCTATAGGGGAAATTTATAGTTCCACCTTGTTTTCTTATTTATCCCAAATTTTGATTTTTTAAGAAAATGAAACATATGTTCTACATTCCTTTCTCTAAATAAACCCCAAGTATAAAAGAGTGTTTTATTATTTAAGTGTTCCCTATATCCAGTATGTTGATTATTTAAATTTAGAATTTCCCTTAGAAATATCCTTTAAAATGTTTCGGAATATTTTCAAGGTAAATTCCAATTTTAGTTAATGTTCATGCTTGCAGTGTATAACAAACTGAGTGATCCGTGGTTAGTCCCTGAAAGTAAATTAAGATATAAGCAATACATTTTCTTTATTTTTTAATATTTATTTTATTTATTATTTATTATTTTTATTTTTTTTAATTAATTTTATTTATTTTTGGCTGCGTTGGGTCTTCGTTTCTGTGCGAGGGCTTTCTCTAGTTGTGGCAAGCGGGGGCCACTCTTCATCGCGGTGCACGGGCCTCTCACTATCGCGGCCTCTCTCGCTGCGTAGCACAGGCTCCAGACGCGCAGGCTCAGCAGTTGTGGCTCACGGGCCCAGTTGCTCCGCGGCATGTGGGATCTTCCCAGACCAGGGCTTGAACCCGTGTCCCCTGCATTAGCAGGCAGATTCTCAACCACTGCGCCACCAGGGAAGCCCTATTATTTATTTCTATTTATTGATTTTGGCTGCGCCGGGTCTTAGTTGCAGCACGTGGGATCTTCCTTGCGGCATGCGGGATCTTTAGTTGCGGCATGCAGACTTCTTAGTTGCAGCATGCGGACCTCTCTTAGTTGTGGCATGCATGCGGGATCTAGTTCCCCAACCAGGGATCGAACCTGGGCTCCCTGCGTTGGGAGCGAAGAGTCTTACCCACTGGACCACCAAGAAAGTCCTAACAATGCATGTTTCTTTATTGAAATATGTAAATTTGGAATAATTAGAGCCTGTGTTATAAAGCATAAGACTCCTTCTCGTAAACCATTGTCATGTTTTGGAAATGACTACAGATCTTCAAATGCTTCACCTACAGATGTTTTACTTGCCTTCTGAGGCACTGCTTTGAAAAATAGATAGATAGACCAAGCAACCAACCAAAATGGAGAAGGGAGGGGTCCCTCTATTCCCAGTTTTCCGTTGGCTGTGTGACCTTTGTCACAGGGCAGGAGATGGGCTCTTTTATGGCCCTTCTGTGGCATTGCTTCTGTGGACAAGGCAAGGATCGGCCCAGCAGCCCTGCCTGGCCCTTTTTGGGCCCCCAGCCCCGCGTGAGTCACTTAAACCTCAGCTCCCCGCCACCGGCAGAGCAGGCCTCATCAGCAGTAATGGTTTACAGATGAGGTAACTAAGTGTCAAAGGGGTGACGTTATTTGTCCAAGTTTGTTAGTGTCAGAGCCAAGTCTAAAATTCAGACATCCTGAATTTTCCCTCCATTATACCCGTCAGAGCCTAGATGGGAGAGAGACGTATTAGTCTTAAAGGTTTATGCTTCCTTATCATAGTGTTTATTTCAGTTTCAAATAATTGGTAGGTATGACCACTGCCATGAGGAGCATTAAGTACCAACTGCCTGCCTTTTACAACCTCCAGTCTGCCTAAGCTGGGGAATTAAAAGGGACTGGAGTACAAATGACCTGCCTGGCCCAGTCCAGGCTTTCAGCCTGTGAATGACAGAGGGCGGGGGGCTCCCGAGGCCCCAGCCGGCCCCCTCAGTTGGTATTTGCATTCGTCCCACCTCTGCCTGTCCCCACAGCACACAGAGCCACTGCCGCAGAGAAAACGGGAACAAGCGCAACTCCCAGCCTCCTTGCCTTGCTCTTTCTGACCACCATTATCCCCAGGTCTTTGGCCCTCTGGGTGCGTGTCCTGCTATTTAAGACTTGCAGATAATTTCTCTCTTTTTCCTCAATCTTAGAATTTCCATTCAGCTCAAAACACATTTGAATCTTTTATTCAGGTTGCTTTGCACCTAATGGGGCTTAAATATAGCTGCAGCATCTTTAGCACAGTTCTTCTGACTAATAAACAAGTTATGATTTTTCTTTTGTCCTCGGTTGCTATACCTGCCTTTCAGGAACTGCCCTCATTTTCAAGAACTTGAGAGTGAGACTTTGAAATCGGAGGAATTCCAGAAGAGGCTGCATCCTTATAAGGTTTTAAAAAAAAATAGTGTCATTTAGTGGTGGACAGAAGTGTGAGGGCCCAGACGAAGGAAGAAGTTCCAGCTTCTTGAAAGTGTGGAGGAAGGGGTCTGGGGGCGGCTGAGAAAGCCGTGGGTTAGAATGTTTCATGACAGTCGCTTATCACTACCTGGTCCCCCTCCCTGTTCTGGGGCCACAAGCCAGTAAAGAAACCAGTCCCTTTTGAATCCTACACCCGTGTTTCTGAGAGGAACCAGGTGAAGGTATGTGGCTGGATCAGAGAAAAACGCACACCTAAAAGGATCTGCGTTAACGAGGCTGAGGGCCGGGACTACTGCCTCCATATACAAAGGACGGTCCTTTTTTTTTCTTTTTCTTTTTTTAATTTATTTATTTTACTTATTTATTTTTGGCTGCGTTTGGTCTTCATTGCTGTGCACGGACTTTCTCTAGTTGTGGTGAGCGGGGGCTACTCTTTGTTGTGGTGCACGGACTTCTCATTGCAGTGGCTTCTCTTGTTGTGGAGCACGGGCTCTAGGCGCGCGGGCTTCAGTAGTTGTGGCACGTGGGCTCAGTAGTTGTGGCTTGCAGGCTCTAGAGCACAGGCTCAGTAGTTGTGACACACGGGCTTAGTTGCTCCACGGCATGTGGGATCTTCCCAGACCAGGGCTCGAACCCGTGTCCCCTGCATTGGCAGATGGATTCTTAACCGCTGCGCCACCAGGGAAGCCCCAAGACGGTCCTTTTTATTTTACATTTCCAGTTTGCGAAATACCCCTTCAAGACTGTACAAAGGTGGAAGGGTGGATGTGATGCTTTGACCCAGGACATGAGCCGTGTCAGCGGAAAGCCTGGGGCTCCGGGAGCAGCCCTCTTCACAGCGTATAGAGTCACTCTTTTCTGGGCCTCCTGGTCCTGGTGGATATTACCACTGCTTTGCCACCTCTGAGCATACTTTTTTTTTTTTTTTAATCTGCCTGCAGTGTTATTGCTTATTCATAAAGTTGTAAAACATTCCCTTCATAAGAAAATTATGGGAAAAAAATTGAAGTCACGTGCATTTATACCAGTGCAGTTAAATTTCCAGCCTGCCCTGAAGCCTGCACAATACTCCATTTTAGATATGGGGGCCAGTTTTTAAACTTCTAACAACACACTAAGACATGAAACTTAAAACCTGTGTTTTTTGGTATATGAAAGAGTAAAAGCAGGATTCATGAATGGCAAAGAATAGGCTTTTGTAAATGGAACATTTGATCTGTGTTTCAGCTTCCAAGTGTTAACGTCTTCACGTTCATTAGCTTTTCCGTGAGTGTCTTCCTCAGTGGCATGTGATCTGAGATCCAGGTCATATTTGATTTGTGATCACATCACCTGTGCCTCGTTCAGTATCATCTCTCTGTGTTGGTTTTGGAAAGCAGAGAGTTTGAAGTATTTTTCTTTTCTGCCATAATATTGACAATAAAAATACCTTCTCTTTAGCGGGCTGTTTAGTTGCTCTATTTCATCGTGGCGCTAGAATTAAGAAGGACCCTGAGCCTGTTGTGTGGCTGTCAGGTCTCTCTGAATTGTCTTAAAGGTCCTGCCTCTATTTCAGGGAAGTGGGAACAGAGAGTGATAGCTGAAGAAATGAGAATGGGACTGGAATGACTTGTGAAACTCTGACGTCTTCTTCAGCCCCCTCCCTCCCTCCGCATTTCTCATTTGCTGGCTGGGCTGGGAGTCCCTCTCCACCCTCACAGCAGGACCAGCACCAGCGCAATCATTGGTTGGCAGGGAGTGCGGGGGGTGGGGGGGTGGGGGGGCAGGGCAGGGGTGCTTGTTACTTAGTAGTCAGCCACTGGCCGCTGGTTCACTCATTCTGTATAAACCCTCCCAGGTTATTTCTTGGAACCCTGGAGGGAAACATTTCTTTGTCTAGCCTTTTCCATTCTTCAGCTCGTCATAATCTTTGCCTTCCCGTTCTCACTGCAGGGAGACCTTCGTCCAAGTAATGGAATTAAAATTATCGACCCAAAGCCCATGAACAATTTGCCTGTTTGGCCACTCTGCACTCTGGGGGGAGTTGTGCACATGGCACTGAGCTATTAAGAAGATGGGCCACGAGTAGGATCCTACATGACCCATTTAGAACTTCAAGCCAAAGAGAATATTACTACTGTGGATTAGAAAGAGCTCTTGACCCTTCATATTCTGAATCTGTCTCCCATTAACGTCAGCATCATTAAAGACAGCAGTAAGCTAAGAGTCATTAGTTACTTGTGAAATGATTGCATACTAGTGGAACTAGGAAGCTCCTAGCAAAATTTGCACTTACTAGATCATCTTGAAGCTCCACTTTTTTTTACCATCCTTTCCCTTTTTTTTTCTCCCTAATTACCTTCACTTTGTTTTCAGGCTCCACACAGATGGTTCCCAGCTTCTGTCTGTGTCTTAGGGCCAGCCTAACCAGTGGCCCAAAATACTTATTTCTTGTTAGGTCTCTGCCACGTTTTAGTCTTGCTGCCTGAAATAAATGATTGTTATTGTAAGCCTCAGTTTCCCCACATGCCAGTTGAGGGAGCTGTCAAGATGGTGTCTGAGTCCTTCCAACCCCACTGTGCTGGGATGCCTTTGCCATTCTGCAGTCTCCACCCTTCCCGATTCGTGAGAACTTTACTCCCACACATGGCTCCTCCAGAATTGAAATTCTTTTTCTCTCAGGTCATTCTTTCCCTTCTTCCTTCCTGAATCACAGAATAGTTGGGACCCAAGAATCTGCATTTCTAACAAGTGCCTACCCGGGTGATGGTGATGCTGCTGGTCTGTGGGTCTCGTTTCTCTAACGCGAATTTGGGTGGTGAGAGGGAACGGGTGCAGTTTGTTGGGGGAAACGTCACACACACACAACACGTATATATCACCGTTATCACTGCCACCTCTACCCCCAGTCATTTGAATAAACTTCACCACTTGTCTTACGTTCTTCACAGCCTGATACCCTGATGCCTGAAGAGTCCAGGAAGAATAAAGTACAATTCAAACCCTGAGGCCAGTCCACCTTAAGAACCTCAGCCCCCACTGCCTACCGCCATGTTCCTTTGCCTGCTGTCTGCCCCCCAGCCCCTGAACCCACTCTTCATTCTTGCCTTGCTTGGCCCTGCCTGAAGTGGCTTCCTTGCCCCTTCTCTACCTGCCTGTACAGCCTAGGTCAGCCTGCCTCCGTGAAGACTGTCCCAGACGTGACAGATGTATTGATCTCTTCCTGCTGAAAACTTTTCAGTAGTTCACTCTCTATATCACTCTTCTCGGTATTTAACAATGAGGTTGATATTTAAATGTTTAGTTTGTACATTTACATTTTGTCTCCTTACTAGATTTTCAGCCCGTTGAGAGTCTGAACTTTGCTTTATACTTGCCGTACCCCACAGTGTTTTCCACATAACACATTGGTTAATTGATTAAGATGGAGTGAGAAGAGAGGAGGAAGAAGTCTGGTGAATGTGGGAGCCTCTGGCCCTTTCATGTACTCTTGCGTATTTTGAAATTTCTAAATCTTAAACTTTCAAAATCAAAACTTTGGGAAGTTTAAATCGCAACCACTTTTTTTTTAAACTATAAAATAAAATGTATCCTGTATTCCGTAGATGAGATATTTTATACAGACCTTTTAGTTAGTTCTTCTGTGATTATAACATAGCAGGTATAAATTCTAAATTATATACATCTGTGATGGTCCAAATTAGAGGGAGGAGTATTACACCATTCAGTTATTTTAGCTTTGTAGTTTAATGTATAGTCAGGTAGGTTCCCCTTCGTTTTCTTTTTTGGTCCTAGTTCTCAAATCACAGAACTCTATTGTGCTAGCGTTTCTCTCATTCCACCTCCTGCCCTTCAGTGATGTCCCCCACCACCCACTTTGCTCTGTCTTTGCTTCTTCCTGTTCATGTTTTCCCTGAGAAAAATTAGACAAACTGCTTTGATTAGTTCCTTCTGATGCATTCATTGCTTATCTCCTGTCTTGAGCTTTTCAACCAATTGAGTGTTTCACAATTGATAGCTATTTTAGAAATAGAACACAGTGAGAACTTCCCTGGTGGCTCAGTGGTTAAGAATCCGCCTGCCAATGCAGGGGACACGGATGTGAGCCCTGTTCCGGGAAGATCCCACATGCCGCGGAACAACTAAGCCCGTGCACCACAACTACTGAGCCTGTGCTCTATAACCTGTGAGCCACAGCTACTGAGCCCACACACCTAGAGCCTGTGCTCTGCAGCAAGAGAAGGCACCGCAATGAGAAGCCCGCACACCTCAACGAAGAGTAGCCCCCTCCCACCGCAACTAGAGAAAGCCCGCATGCAACAACGAAGGACCCAACGCAGCCAAAGATAAAATATATATATAAATAAATAAATAAATTTATATTAAAAAAAAAAAAAAGACCACAGTGAGATGATATCTTACAATGTGATGCATGACACTAAATCAAGCTTTTGAATCATTTAATAATATTTTACTGGCTTCAAGGGGATAAAAAACACAACTATTTTATCAATAGCATTTTTTTTTTAATTTTTGGAAAGTGTCAACTGTTTCCCGAAAAGGAATGAGCCTGAGTCTGAGGGCGTTTTGGGCTGAGGTAATGAATGTGTTCCCTATCTTAGAACAATTTCTTGAAGAAATCAACTTATACACTAGTCATATAATATGAATTCCAGTTAACTTGGTGGACTTATGACTGTTAAGGATTTTTGTGGTTTTATTTGTACATTTTTGTACCTTCTTTTCAAAATTGGGAACCTCTTCTAGTGCTGGTATTCTGTGATTCCAGGATCTCTTAGTGTCAAGGTTCAGGAAAGTAATACGAATTTTTCTAGCTGACCTAGACCTGTCTAGTTGAAGCTGGGGGAGCCCATCTTCTAGATTGCTCTGCCTGACATTGACATAACCATCCCTGAGTGAAATCTAAGGTGGACTCACTTCCTAACAGCAAATAGGATTATCAGGAATCATCTGGAGCATTCTGCTTCTGTTCCTTTTCCTCTAGATTTCCTAATTCCCTTTGTTAGTCCTCATGACTGTAGAGAAGGAAACAAACCTAATTTTGAGCTTTTAATTCATTGATCACACATGTTGGAGTGACCACGGGGCTAGGACTGTTGCATCTGACAGGAAGTCACAGGTCCGGCTCTTCCACTCACGGATCATGCTTGCATCACTGGGAGATACAGCCACAGGAAGCACTGAGACCGAACTTTATGTTGTGAAATGCTTACCTTTAGAATCATGGGATTTAAGTGGGATTTTCTCCAAGTAGATTGAAGAAAACGTCATTGGTTTAGCAACCACAAGCCTTTCATAGAACACTAGGAATAGATTGCTCTTTCCATAAGCAGAGGAAAAAAATCCTCTTATATAGTAGATACATGGGACATTGATTCTCAGAGCCTCATTTCAACTTCTTGCTAAGGAATAATTAAGGCATGACTTTTCTAAGAATGGGTGATGCCCCTTGAAGGCTTGAAAAACTGTCACATTTGCTGATAATGTAAATCCTAAGAATGTTCAAAGGAAATAACTCTTAAGAAATCAAAGACAACTTCCTATCTGTGCATTTGTCTTAGTAGGAACTCTGTTTCCCGGATATCTCTTTGACGTACTGTGGCAAAGGCTGTCTTCTCGCCTGATATAATCACACAAACTCTCCTTCACTCAGAGACACATCAGTCTGGGCAGGGGCATGCCAGCAAAGCCTCTCATGTGCCCTTGCCCCCATACCCGCCACATGTCACCCACATGTAACTCCCAGCATGGACATTTCATACATAGCAGAGATCCTTGCTTTGCCAGAATTTGCCTAAGCATGATTCAGAATCTTTCTCCAAATCTGCATCTCCCGCTCCCACTTAATTCACATATTAACCTGAAAAAAAATTAGTGTAAAGAAATATTGTCACAGACATGGTAGTTAGGACTTACATGTTATATTTTGAGGCCATATCCTCCCCTTTTTTAAAAAAACCATATTGCAGTCTTGACAAGAGTAAAAAGTAAAGGACTCATTAAAAATGGAACTTGTACTAGTTCATGACTAGTACATGAGCTCACTTTATGTTCCATAATTAGATATATTGAAATATAAAATATGACCATCACCATCTAGATTAATGTCATCCATTATTCGGGATCTGATTTTTCCTAGGTAAGTGACAATATGACGGTGGTAGGATAGTGGTAAGCAAGGAGAACAGGCAATTTGAAAAGTAAATTAATCCATTAAGTTTGAAGTATTGCCCCCAAATCCCAGTAAGTCAGTTCATTTGCTTCTCAAAGTGACATGGGCTTAGTTTGGCTCATTTTATCCCAAATAAATTGGGGCAGTTATTCCACTAACTCACCCAGTGCAGGACTCAATTTTCCCAACTCGTTTTTCCCCCCAGAACTCCTGAGTTTTTCTACAAACAGCAATTTTTACCTCTTTGTTCATTCATTCCTTTATTCACTCACTCAACAAATATCTGTTAAGCCCCTGGCAATATTCTAAGCACTGGTAGATGCATCAGTGGGGAAGAAAAAAAAAATCCCTGCCCTCATGGAGCTTATATTCTACTTAGACTTTTATTTCATAGTAATGCATTTATTTTTCTGACATCTCACTCTCTTGGCCAGGTATCTGAGTCCTGTCCAAAATAATGAGCCCGCTGCAGAAAGGGCAAGCAATTCCAATTATCTGTGGCTCCCCCTCTGGGCTCGCTTTCAGCGCAAGAAGTTCTGCCAGTAAATTCTCTACTTTTGCCCTTCATCTGCCACCGTGGAATCAAAACGTTCTCCTCTTCCCAGGCTTCTGAATTGGAATTGATTTGCCTTCAAAACAAGGGCTTTGACTCTATACTGCAGCTCAGTCTTCTTGAGGAGTTTACACACTTGGCAACTTCCACTGCCATCTCAGAACTAATGACTTTTTTTTTTTTTTCTTAATTTATTTTACTTTTGGCTGCTTTGTTTCTTTGTTGCTGTGCGCGGCTTTCTCTAGTTGCGGTGAGCGGGGGCCACTCTTCATTGCAGTGCGCGGGCTTCTCATTGCAGTGGCTTCTCGTTTCAGAGCACAGGCTCTAGGCGTGCAGGCTTCAGTAGTTGTGGCTCGCGGGCTCTAGAGCGCAGTCTCAGTAGTTGTGGTACACGGGCTTAGCTGCTCCGCGGCAGGTGGGGTCTTCCTGGACCAGGGCTCGAACCCGTGTCCCCTGCACTGGCAGGTGGATTCTTAACCACTGCACCACCAGGGAAGCCCGAACTAATGACTTTTAAATTAGACATTCCTAACCGCAGCGTACCTATTCTCTCAACTCTAAGCTCACCGAGTGGACACTTGTTGTCCCGGCCTTCAAGGCCCCTCCCGGTTTGCATGCTGTCCTTCCAGCAGCGTCCCCAGCTGCCGGCCTTCGAGCCTGGGCGCTGGTCCCACACGACTCACCAGGCCCACGGGTGAGCCATTGGCCTCGTTGTTTGCTCACAGGGGTCTCTCCCCATGCAATGCCAGCTTCCTCCCTGCCCCAGTCCCTCCCCCACAGGTCATAACCCATCTGTCAAGGCCTTTCTCAAACTTCCCCTGTGGCGGGAGAACCTGCCCTTACTTCCTTCTCCTCTGGGCCGCCCCACCAGCCCCCAGAAAAGAGAGAGAAATTTCAAACTGAAGACATCCTCCTTTTGATGACCCACCTTAACCTGGACCTGTGAGAGAAGGGTCTAACAGGGACGTTTGCCCAGGCTTCAGATTGCAGTGGGCGTCAGATTCTGGCTGATGGCATGATGCTGGGCAGCTCATCACACGTGTGGGTTCAACCTTCTGTTGTATCCTCTGTTTTCCTAAGAGGTTTTTAATTTTTTGCCACCGGTCACAGACATCATTAGTGTCACTTGTAATACTCAGAGGTGGTCGCCTGGCCTGAGCTTTCAGGACAGGTGTCCGCTCACCTTGTAGCTCTCTTCTTGGTGGTAACTTACTTCCCAGGGAGCCCCTGAGGTCCCCGCTGCCCAGCCAGCCATTGTGCTCTTAGCTATGCAAGGTATTGTAACTGTCTTCTGAGCCACCTCATGGTGGGCTTCTTAACTTTAGCTTTGCATTTCTTCACTTGTAACTTTTAATCAATGGCCCTTTATAATTTTCTATATTTTGAATTTAATTTTGAAACTGATTTGCATAAAATGGAACTGCTCCACATTCAGTGTTGCTGTTATTCATAGGCCAGTGCTTATCTCCTTTTTGTCAGGTAAGTAATAATATTGGATCCATTTGCAGCTCATTCCATCACACATAGAAGAGCCTGCAGATCAGGCTTGTTCAGGCCATAATTTAGCTGAATTATTATTTTTATTTTATTTATTTTATTTTTTGCTGTGTTGGGTCTTTGTTGCTGCACGCAGGCTTTTCTCGGGTTGCGGCGAGCGGGGGCTACTCTTCCTTGCAGTGTGCGGGCTTCTCATTGTGGTGGCTTCTCGTTGCAGAGCACAGGCTCTAGGCATGCAGACTTCAGTAGTTGTGGCATGCGGGCTCAGTAGTTGTGGCTCACAGGCTCTAGAGCGCAGGCTCAGTAGTTGTGGCACACGGGCTTAGCTGCTGCGCAGCATGTGGGATCTTCCCGGACCAGGGATCAAACCCATGTCCCCTGCATTGGCAGGCAGATTCTTAACCACTGCACCACCAGGGAAGCTCAGTTTAGCTGCATTGATCATATAGATAGATGCTTCTCCTAGAGTTTGCTGTTCAAAGCCACCTACAGTCTTCCAACCCCAGTGTTGGCCAGTCTGCCTGGGAGAGCAGCCTTCCAGGGCAGTGCCCTTCCATGTTGTGTCATGCTCCCACTGTTCTTATTCGTCCTACTAAATTATACCCCCTGTTAGAGAAGCAACAGTTATTCCTCTTTCTTTCCACTACGGCCTCAAGCACAATGCTTCGTATATAGTTGGCGCTTACCAGTGTTTAGTTTAAGGACCCATCACTGAAGGACCAGCGTTTACACAATGAGAGTAAATGAGGGAAGGAATGGTAGGGAAGCTGGCTCATCCCAGATTCACCTGTGGATAAAATAACTGCGTGTAACTGCCTACCTGGATATCTTACGACAGAAGCTTGAAACAGGGTACGTTCCATCCGCATGGAGCCTGCCCACCACAGCCCGCGTGTGTGCCGCCAGCAGTAGCTCACCTCGTCCATCCTGCCCCACGCCTCTCCCAGCAGTGCCGCCGGCCGGCCTCACTACTGACCATCACCCGCCACTTGTCTGCTCAGGGGCTTGAAACGGTCTTTGAAAGAATTTTTTGTAATGTGCTATATAGCTATTTGATTTTACATTGCACTAAACTTTCTGGAAACATGCCAGGGGCTTGCTAGAGTTTCTGATGCTATCTCTATAACGGTGGAAGGGGGAAAACTCCATTGAACTTTTGTGGTAATAAAATTATTGCAGTTGAGCCCTACATCTGTTCGCTGAACTTCCTGTGGGTTTTCACCAGATCACATGGCTGAAGCAGAGACAGTCTTTAAAGCTTTTGGTCTGCTTATTATACCCGAGCCTCAACCACCAAATCAGACCTTTGCTTTGTCTCTGGGCTGGGCGTCCGGATGTCCCACTGCGGTGGGTTGATTCACTGGAGCTGATAAAAACATTCCGGCCAAACTTGAGAGTCTAGCATTACCTCTGGCTCCAAAAGTCAAAACAACAAGATTGTTGTAAGTAGCTTTGGATTGAGACCAAGCTCCAAGCTTGAGAGATGGTTTTTCCCTCCTTGTTGAGCTGAGTCACGAGACAACTGTCTCAGAGAGGGGCAAAAGCCTGGGCCTGTGGTGACCAGCACCCCGCCCTCTGCTAGCCCCTTCCAGATGAATTCTTGCCGTAACTGTCAAATCAAAGCCCCCGTCCCCCCAGACCTCCCTCCTCCGCTTTCCCAGAGCTTTAGTGGGTCCTCAAGCACGTCCACCCAGCAGTCACTGGCTGGAGGCCACGGGGGCCTGAGCAGGTGAGAGGGGAGATGCGGTAGAGGTGCGGAAAGGCCCAGGTGGCCTGGGCCCTGCTGGCGGGGTCAGGAGTGAAGACACTCTCAAGTGAGGAAGCTGGGCTTCCCCCAGCCATCACAGGATGGCATTAGCATTCTCCACAGGCTTGAAAAGAACATAAAGGAAAGTGATTTTTTTCTAGGTTGTTGATCTGGCATTCAGACTATGACATTTCTTGGACTGAATTCTGACAAGATGTGTCCCCAGTGTCATTAGTGCTAAATAAAACCTTTTGCCTTTCTTTTCCTTAGCTCTCAGACTTCTAAGAGGATTAAAGGAGCACTTTTTTTCTTTTTTCTTTTTTTTCTTTTTTTTGGCCGCACGGCTTGTGGGATCTTATAGTTCCCTGACCAGGGATAGAACCCAGGCCACGGCAGTGAAAGCGCTGAGTCCTAACCACTGGAGTGCCAGGGAAGTCCCGAGGAGCACATGTTTTTAAGAAAGTCTGTTTCGCTCTCAGCCCATGTGGGCTCTCTCTCTGGTTAGATAGACAGGGAGACTTGGGGGGTGTCAAATTTGGTGCAGCTTGGACACAGCTAGTTACACAGAGGCTGCATTCCCATTCAGTCAGGTCACCTGAACAGTGTTTTCCAAACTCTTTTGCGATTTATGCCTATTATGCAGCCTTTTAAAATGTTCCCAGTACACTGTCTTAAAAACAACTTATTGCAGGAAAAAGGAATCTTTTTACCTTGTGCTTTGTTATGTTCCCTTTGTTATAGCCAGTCCTAGAGAACATGCTCTGTTTTTCTTGCTAATTATGCTTTATCCCCCTTTATGAACCTTTTAAGTGCTGGTGCAAAGTTGCAAGCAAATAACTCAAGAAATAATATCTCACAGCTCACTTGTAGCCTTGCGGCGAGAGGAACTGGTACTGGAGCTCGAGGGGCGTGCGAGCGTGCTGTCTGCAGCGTTCGGGTTTTGCTCGTGATAGAAGTGTGTCCGTGCTGCTCTGTTTGTGCTTGCCCTTCGGGTTCCCGCGTGCCCAGTGGCGCACGCTCCATGGAAGGGGCCGGGCCTTCATTCTCTAGCACAGACGGGGCCACGCCTGGGACCTCAGCCCGCTTAGCCACAAGCTCTCAGGCCACAGCAGCTCAACCATGGCCTCGTGTTTGTCTTGATTTTAAGCAATTGGGAGTCTCAGCCTTTAAAACCAACTGCTGTCAACCCACAGGACAGCTCAGGAACCTTCAGATACTGACCTTCTCCGCTGAGACTGCCCCCAGGTGAAGCCTGGCTAAGTGCAAACCGGCAAGTGCTTGACTTGGGGGTTCCCACTGAACCCAACTCATTCAGCCCTTTCTCCAGGTGGGCCCAGCAGAACCCGGGAGGCATGCAGAGAATGCCAGTGTGTAGACCTTACTGGGGTCATCTCGTAAAACCACACCCAGTAGAATCAGAAGGAGATTAAAGGTCCTTCATTTTACACAAGGTGAGACACCTGAGTCCTGGAGAAATGCTGTGACTTGCCCCAAACTGTTCAGCCTGCCAGTAGCTGAGGCAAGACCTCCTGACCCCCAGCCTGGGGTCACCTGGACTCCAGAGCCAGAGATCACTTCCATCCCTTCCCGGTGAGGACACTCAGGCACAAAAGGTTAGTGACTTAGTGGCTAGGGGACATGGAAGAAGTGTTTGAGGCACATTATCATTACTGGAAAGACATGGAAGCCTCCCGTCTATGTTGCATATAGACATTTTCAAGAAACACGCAGCTGGGTACCTGTTGACTCTGGAGAGGCCACAGCAGAGAGATGTAGTTTCATTCAGCCTCTGGCTCTACCACTTCCTAGCTCTGTCCTCTTTGGCGTGTTATTTATCCTTTTGAACCTTGGTTTTCTTAGTCATTCAATAGAGTTAATAACACCTATGTCACAGGATTATGTGCAGATTTGAAGTCATGCGCTTGTTCATTTAACTCATCATTCAACAAGCATTTCCTAAGTGTCAGTGGTATGCCAGATGCTCACAAGGTCCCTGCCCTCTTGGAGCCTGTATTCTAGTGGGGAAACAGATGGTACCCGAGTAAACAAACACATGCACAAGCTAAGCCCCAGTTGCTGTGAAGGAGATACGCCGATGAGCTGAGAGGTGCCGCTTTTGCTACCGGGTGGTCGTGGGTGAAGTGAAAAGCACCGGCACGTGGGCGCTCTCAGCGTGTCACTTCCCCTGAGCTGGGTGGGCTCCGTGAGCTAGCAGAAGGCCCGGCGTCCTCGCTCCTGGTCACCTCAGCCACCTCAGCCAGGTCCCCTCGCGGTTAGACGCCACACCCCTGTTGGAGGTTGTTGAACGTGCCGCGTAATCATCCAGGGAGACGGTGAGCCTGGTGTCAGATACAGCTTAGAGGTGACCCCTCTCTCATCACACAGCCGCACGCTCCGCTCAGAGCCAGTCCTCAGCTCCAGTTGAGTTCAGCAGCTACGTCACAGGATTGTGGGCAGCCGTGAAGCCACGCGTTCGTTCACTTAACTCACCGTTCACCAAGTGAGGACTCTGAGACGGACAGAAGGCAGTTCTTCAGAGCCTGCCTTCTCGCAGTGACAGAACTTTGTTCTTCAAAAACGTTAATGAAGATGAGTCTCGCTTTTAAGCCATTTGTCAGCACTTGTTCCTGGGTTTTCACGTGGGGAGGCCCAGGTTCTTTATGTTTCTTTTTTTTTTTTTAATGACTTTATTTATTTTATTATTTTATTTTATTTATTTATTGTTTTTGGTTGTGTTGGGTCTTCGTTGCTGCGTGCGGGCTTTTCTCTGGTTGAGGCAAGCGGGGCCTACTCTTTGTTGCGGTGCGCGGGCTTCTCATTGCAGTGGCCTCTCTTGTTCCAGAGCACGGGCCCTAGGCACGCGGGCTTCAGTAGTTGTGGCACGCGGGCTCAGTAGTTGTGGCTTGCAGGCTCTAGAGCACAGGCTCAGTAGTTGTGGCGCACGGGCTTAGTTGCTCTGTGGCATGTGGGATCTTCCCGGACCAGGGCTCGAACCTGTGTCCCCTGCGTTGGCAGGCGGATTCTTAACCACTGTACCACCAGGGAAACCCTGTGTTTCTGTTATTAATAACAGAGTCAGGAAACAGGGTTGCCAAGTCAGAAGTGTCCAGTTGGGTAGAGTAAGAGACATGGGCTTAGGACCAGGCCTGGGGGTATTTCTAGTCTTTAGATTTGATCGCTGAAAGTTCTAAAATAAGAGCATACCTTACATTTGCATATCACTTCAATGTCAGTAACAATAGCGAACACTTATTGAGTGCTTCGTCAAAAGTGTGTTAGGCACTTTTACATGGCTCATCTCATTTCTGTGAAATAGAACGGTTAAGTTCAAAGTCTCAGAGTAGAGTAAACTCTACCTTTTAAGAGCCTGAGTCTGAGTGAGGGTACAAGACTTGTCCCAAGTCACCTGGCTAATACGGACTGGAATTTCTTTCAGCTCTTGAATGCTGAGATTGTATACATCTTATTCACAGCTATGTTTTTAGTACTGTGCTTGCTACACAGTAGGCACTCAGTAAGAATTTGCTGAATGAATGAATGAATGAGGAAAGGTGGGGCTAGGACTCAAATCATATGCCTGCTTTTCAGGTGCTTTTTCTAGTTACTTCGAAGATTAAATGAGTAACTATATGTCAAGTGTTTGAACATTCCTGCTATGTAATACGTAATCAGTTATGGTAGCTATAAACGTTACCCATAATCTCAGAATTAATTAAGTTTTTACGGAGAACTTCTATAGAAATAATCATTGATCAGCTTGAAAAACTTCATAATGAAATACATGTCTGCTGTTGTCAGGTAAAGTTTATACTTTTTTATACTATTTTTTATGTACTATTTTATATTATATATGGATATTCTTGCCACTCTGGATATTACCCTACATTGAGATTTTGTTTACGACACTTACTCCAGAGTGAGATGGATTATTGTTTTGACTTAAACTCGAGCCAAGACTAAAAACGAGGCATTTTCAGCTCCATTTTTACCAGGTGGTGGGAAGGGTAACCATGGGGGTTCCAGGTGCTTCTCCTGGTGGCCTTTTCCTAGATCTGCCTGTGTGTGATCTAAAGGCAGTCTTTGAGTCATTACTCTTCCTAACTGGAAAGTCATCAGAATTTCCCCAAAACCATGAGGGCGGGTAGACTTAGTGCCAGCACATGAACATAGTGCCACCCCACTGAGCAGGTTTTGCCTGAGTTTCTTTAATTCAGTTGGAGGGAATTCTTAGGAAAGCAGCTTGCTCGCTTTTCTTCCCATCCCACCCTCCCTGGAGGTACAGAAAGCAGTCTCGGGTAAGTTACCTCACACCCTTTCCTAAGGCCTGCCTTCGTAGGAACACCCCTAAATATGTCACTCGTTGGAGAAAAGGTTTCACATCTTTTAGTCATTTTTATCACTGTCAGCAAGAAGCGCGCCTTATTGGTGACATTACCGCTTAGAAATGTAGGAGGTTATTATTCCAGCTGAAAGAGGCAATGCGGGGGCCTCTGGCCTTTTCAAACCACCACCTCTGCTCCCCCAGCCCCTCACTTTTCTCCAAGACAGCGTGAGAAGTTTTCTCAAGTTGAGGCCATTCCAAGAACTAGGACTTGCATCCTCATTATTAGGGGGTAAAGTTCTTTTCTTCTTCACACACAGTCCTCCATACTTTCCTGATTCTTGACATCATTGTGGGTTCGGTCATTTCTCTCAGGACCAGTAGTGTGTGTGCTGCATTCTGTCCGTACAGTGAAAGGGCACAGGACTAACCCCGCAGGGCCCCGTGGAGCCTTGGAGAATTGGATTTTAGGACAAAGCACTAGGGTGGCTGTGACTGTGGTATCTCTTTTCACACTGACCTTCTCACCCAGTCAGACCCAGGCTTCCATCTTGACTCCAGCCCACAGGCTGTGTGACCTAGAACCAGCCACTTAGCTGCTCCAGGCCCCGCTTCACCTTCCATTCGTGGGGTTGGCCACGTGGGCCTCAGCAGGACACCATGGTGACTGACCACGACGCGAGTGGGGAGCCTCCAGACCGACCTGCTGCTCGGGGAGTGCTCGGTTGGTGGCAGCTGCTTGCTGCACCCTACTGCTACAAATGCAGATTTTTCATGGAAAAGAAGATCATTGTGTTGCTACCTATAAGACACCTGATTCCATGACAGAGGCCTATTTGCCGCCTCCCGGAACCCTGTCCCCACACCTGAGAACCCCATGCCAGGCCGGAAGCAGCACAGAACGTGTGAGGAGGCTCATCAAGGACGCCCCAGGCCCCCAGAGACCACCCAGCTGCTGAGCGGCTATGGTGCACCCAGAGAATGGGGGGGATTCGGCCCGGGGTGGGAGGGATTCAAGGAGACTGGGGACCTAACTGAATTCCAGTCAGATCAGTACGTGCTGGAAGTATAGTGTCATATCCCTGAGCTGATCGCACTTTGTCAGCCAGACTGACCCCACGAGCGCAGTGGGAGAAGTTGTCCTCTGCACTGTAATAAGTATGGCCCTCAGCACACACAGAGACTTTCAGCCTTGCACTGATGATACTAAAGAACTGACTTGAAACACTGGTGGTCTGAAAAGGCTTGGGTTTACATTAAACCTGAGTAGTTTTGCAAAGTATGGGGTAAAAAGTGTATGAGGGAGGATATAGGGGTAGGTAGTGCTGGAGTCTGGGCCACTTATAAAACCCATTTGTGTATATTCTGTATTTACTGATGCCCTGGGAGCTGTGGAATAGAATTGGTTTTCGTTGAAGCCATAACAGATGGGGGCTGTGCCGTCTGTGGTATGCTGAAGTAACACCCATGACCAGAGGACCCTCCTTTGCACGAATTCCTATACACTTTTTTAAGATTTAACTCAAAACTCACCTTGCCACAAAGCATTTCCTGCTTAACGCCGCCCCTCTGTCATCATTCTGGAACTCTGAGGATCCAGCACTTAGATGTTTAGTCTTAATCACTGCAAATGTTGTCTTAAAAATCTCTAACTCTGGGTGTGTGTGTAGCTCCCCTAGTCCCTCCACCCCCTTTTCTCTTTAAAATCTTTTAAATCCACCCAACTAGTGTCATTTTAGTTCAGGCCCATTTGCCCTTCACCTGGACCAGGCCCTGTCCCTGCCGGGCGCCCTCCAGTTCTCCACTCTGTGATCGGCATGGTCCCTGCACAGAGCCACTCTCGTCTAGCCCCCTTCTGAGACCCTTCGGAGGCTTCCGGGACCTTCACGTGGAGGCCAGGATTCTTCACGTGGCGGCCTCCTCCCCTCTGGGCCCCGCTCACCAGGGCTTACTCTCCCTCCGCCCCTCCTCTTCCCTCCAGCATAAAGCGCCTCGTGCCTTCCCTCCGTGCTGTTCCCTCAGAAAGAACACGCTTCCCTCTTCATCTGGCTGCCCCTCCCTGCCCCCAGGCCTCGAGCCCCTAGTCCTTCCCTTCCTCCTCCTCTGTTGTCATTGTTTTGTTGCTGCTGCTGCTTGTTTGTCCCTCTGCTCCACGAGAAGGCGCCTTCTGTGAGGACAGGGACTGTGTCCCCAGGCCCCGGTGCACACACACGGCCTGGTGCAGAGAAGCAGACGCTCAACCAGTATGGTAATCAGTGAATGACTCACGTAAGAGGGATTGAACAAGATAATATACCTAAAGTATTCATCATTGTGCCTGGGACATCGTTGGTCCTTATACGGTTGATTGCTTCATTGATTCATTCATCAAATCGTTTATTAAGTGTGTGGCCACCCTTTAAGGGGACACAGCGGCAAACACGATGGGCATAGAAATCTCTGCCCTCGTGGGCCACGCGTTCTGTGTGTGTGTTTCCCCTCTTGTCCCTTTCAGCCCTCTCCCGCGCCCTTCCGCCGTACCCCTCGTCTTAGGACACTGTTGCCCCCTTCTCCCCGCCCCACCTGGGACACAGGTCACCAAACTGCAGCCACTCCTGTCAGAATCACCTTCGCCCTGGAGGCGGCCCGGGGACTTTTAGTAAATTCCAGCAGCTCCTCAGGCTGCTGAAGGGGGAGTCACTTCCTCTGCTCTGGCTGGAATAAATAGGTCAGGAGTAAAATTAGAAAATCAAAAGCCCGAATCCTGGTGAAACGCTGCAGTGGAAGTGCTACTTACAGGACCTCGAAACTGCACGTGTTCTCACTTATCAGCCGGGACTGCAGAGAGCGGCCCGGTCGCCCGGAAGCCTTTATAGAGCCAGGAATCACCTCCACTGCCCCCCGCCCCGCCACAAAGCCGGAGCATCCCCACCACCCCCTCCCCCAGGAGGAGGAAGAGGGGGCTTGAGCTGTTCAGGGCCCTGACCGAGGCCCACCATGGGCGTCGCCTGCCCGCACAGTCAAGGCTGAGGAACTGTGAAGGAAAGTCTTCACCTCCACGGTGACGCAGCCCTGAGAGGGAAGCGTCTCAAGGAGGCCCAGCCATCCGTATCCCAGTGGTGCAGTCTTTGTTGAACGCTGTCTGGACCTGGGCGGGGCCTGTTTCCCCGCCTGATGTTTCTCAGCCCGCCTCGTCCCGTCCAGGTGCCTGCTCCTCTCAGCACACTGACGTCCCTGACCAGGGCTGGTGGGGTTGTGCCCTTCCTACGGGTGATTCACGTATCCTCCAGAGTCATCTGGAAGCTGGATCTGTGGCCCCGGGGCTCACAGGCCCTCCGACCAGTCAGGGAAGGTGGGCTCCCTGCACCCTGCACACACGCCGCGTATAAACTACTGCTGCTTTCACCTGGGGCTGAGATTGATTACAT
Source organism: Balaenoptera physalus (assembly GCF_965194825.1). Taxonomy (NCBI): domain Eukaryota; kingdom Metazoa; phylum Chordata; class Mammalia; order Artiodactyla; family Balaenopteridae; genus Balaenoptera; species Balaenoptera physalus. The sequence goes on from NC_138897.1 coordinate 25,419,869, forward strand.
CATCCTGTTTTCGTTGCAGAAATTTCCAGAACTGAAATTCAAATATGTGGAAGAGGAGCAGCCCGAGGAGTTTTTTATCCCCTATGTCTGGTCCCTGGTGTACAACTCAGCGGCAGGCCTGTACTGGAACCCGCAGGACATCCAGCTGTTCACCATGGATTCCGACTGAGGACGGGACGCCGCCTCCCACCCTGACCCCCTCCAGCCAAGCAACCTTCTAGTTATTTTCTTTCTGGGGAACAGAGGTAGACAGATTCCCTGGTGCGTCTTCTATTAAAGAGGATCACACAGGCGTGTTTCCCTTGCACACTTGGGTTTGGAGAACTGGTGCCAGTTGGCAGTAGATCACTCAGTTTAGATTATAGTGCAAAAAAGGGGAGGGGAGTTACACAACAATAATAAATGTAAAAACCTGCTATTTCACATGCAATTTTATTTCTAAACCAAAAATCTAGAGCTTTTCCAGGAACCTGATGCCTTAGGCATATAACTTTACCAGGACATACTTCTTTTTCTTTTCTTTTCTTTCTTTTTTTTTTTTTTTTCCCCCTGCATGTTCAGGATTTTTGTTTTGGTCGTGTGTGTGTGTGTTTCAACATTGAGAAGTATCAACCTGAAAAGATGACAAGACAGGAATTAATAAGGAAATGAAGCCGTGTATGCATGCAGTTGCCTTTCAGAAGGCCCGTGATATAAGCCTGGGCGGTTGGATATAAGCCTTTAGATCCCTGGCATCTTTCCCTCAAAGAAAGAAGTGGCTCCTTCTCATGAAGCCCAGATTAGCTTTTTTGTGGATTTGGCCTCTGAGCTGTAGCTGAATTAAATTGGAGTCTAGCACAAATTAAGTTAATCTACTCTGTATTAATCATTGGGAAAAGAAAAGCTTCATTTTGAAAGCAATCTTTTTTCTTCAACCAGACTAATAGGAGAAAAAGGAGACCAATTTGATTAATACAGTATTCCACATGAGAGTAAACACATGTTTTTCTCTCCACTTCTGACTTTGTTTAAACTCTTTGGGGCCTGTGTGATCGCAGTTGTCTCCCTGAGCTTCTCTGAGGGAAACAGCCGCTGGGGTCGCCCTGAGCAGAGCAGTGGGCACTGAGGACAGAGGGGACAGACCTTTCGAGTCACGCTCTAGGTCCATGGCCACCCCTTCACGGTCTAGTTTCACTCTCAAAGACACAAAGAGTACTTGCTTTTCTGCATAGGAAGCACATAATCCCAGGTGAGACCGAGCACTCGTTTCAGCCTGCCGTTGCCTAATCTGTATCAGAGGCAGCTTCTCTCCCCTGTCCCTGTGTCCCGGACCTGGAGGCTGGAGTCATTTTGGTTCATCACCATCTTCTGAGGGTCTGGGAGGAGCCATCTTCTGTCACACCGAGCTCTGGAAAAGGCTGAAAACATGACCTGTCAGTGCACGTCCGTGTGGTTTCCACTCATGAAAAGCCTGGCTGCTGCATCCTCTCAGCAGCACCTGAGGTCGGCCAGGCGGTCTCATTTCCATCAGGACAGGGGCTGAGACCGAAGCTCCCTGCGGCTGACCGCCTGAGGAAGGGCCATCACTGGCGGGTGGACCCAGGAGGCGCGCGCGGCCTGCCCGCTGCTTCCTCGGCCTCAGGCCTCTGACGTGTCTCCACGAGTGGCTGGGGACTCTGGTACTTCACTAAAGGTCGCATGGACGGGGCCTCAGACCCGCAGATGAGTCGTGTGAAGCACTTCTGCTTAGTCTGGCTCGTGGGGAGAGGCAGTTTGAAGGTGGAAGGAGGAATCCTCCAGTCAGAAAGGGGAAATGATTGGATTATCATTTCAGGTAGCAATTATTTTTATTTCCTATATGGGAACGTGATATATAGCTTTAATTTGTTTCCAAAGCACTTGGATCTGCTTTCCTTCATTTAAACCAAAACACAATTTTTAAAGGGTCACGTGGAGCAGCTGAGCCCCTGGTAAGACCCCAGAACTAACCTAGGAGGCTGAGGACTGGGAAGTGCCATGGGGCAGTCACTGGGCTGCAGGACTGTCAGTTCTTGTGACAGGAGGAGATATTGTCCCCCAGAACTCAGTCATAGAGCGCAAACTACCAAGGAAGCCTTGATCGAGGGAGTCCTGCAGTCTCTTCCCCAGGCCACCTGGCTCACCAGGTGCCCCCAAAGCCCCGTTCTCTGGCAGTGTCCTCTCCCTCCCTCCCCGCCACTTTTAATTAACCACACAGTAGAAGTGCTCGCTGGCCTAAAAGCTCAGCTAGGGCTACAGCCTCGGAGGAAGTGTGTGAGTACACACTCCCAGACACCACTGCATCACTGCTTCCACTCTGCAAATCCACCAGAAGTCTCCTCTTTATTTTTGTGGAAGATTTATTACATGACAATAAATTTAAATGATAAACTTGAATTATGCTTGCATTAATTTGCTTAGAAATTGTTTAGTTTTCCACAAAGTACAAATGTGTAGAATGAGGCAATACAGGACCATCATGTGTTTGAATGTAAATTAACATCTGATTTTACCCAAGATACAGAGCTGTTACTGCAACGTGTCATCTCTTCAACAAAGGGTTCCGTCATAATATTTATTTTTAAAAGAATGTGCCCCTTTCAATAGCACCTTTCCTATCAAGAGTTCAAGGCACTGTGCAAAAAAGCTTCAGAATTATAACTCTGGTCCCCACATCACCCACTGAGGCTGGTGTCATAGGATCTGTAAACAACAGCCTTGCAAGGTTGGCATCACAGGATGGCCACCATTCAACAGTGCAGATGGAAGCAAGGCTGTGGAGCAGCTCAAGGACAAAGACAAAGAAAGGAAAGAAAAGAAGGTCCCCAAAGCACAGAAAGTACACTGCACACACAGTCCTCTCCTTCGGAAGGAAATCACAGGAACTGTAGAAGAAGACGGAGAGAGGAAAGAACATAGGACCAGTGTCAATCAGAACACTCAGCAGTTTCCTCCAGCTTGTTTAGGGTACCCCCAAGTGGAACGTTTAGTGGGGGGTGCTTTTAGGTCCTAAATTTCTTAATATATCATTCTTTAGGCAACATACTGTCCTGTAGGTTCTGTGGAGCCAGGGTTTTGCATTAGATGTTATAGCTCTCTGCATAACAGTCACTGCTTTCCAGAGCCATAAATTAGTACTTTCTGATACTTTATAAGCTTGAGTTTGCAAGGTCAACCCTTTGGTCTCTTAATCTCCTCCTAAGCACTATGCCTGCAGTTTCAGTAGCTGCCATTTGATATTAGGGGCTGATCCTTGGACATACTGACACCAAATTCAGGGCTATTCCAGTGTCCTACGTCGCTTCCAGGAGTCAAGGAGCTTCTAGTCTCTGACAAAGAGCCATGCTTCCTATGAATATGACACAGCTGAGGAATGGATTATAGCACAAGCCACAGCAAATAATGCATTTTTATTTTTTAAGAATTCAAAGCATAAAATTTAATCTCATTAGGGTACGTCCATTTGGGATCTCCCACCCAAAGCCAGGGAGATTCATCAGGAGCTCCCCACCAGCTTGGTCAGGTCATGTATGGCAACCCCTACCCTCCTGACTTCACAAGGCTATCAAAAGTGCCAGCTACTCAGACACAGCCTCTGGAAGTAGCAGAAGCTCCCCTCCAGAAGGAAAGCCATCTCATATGACTAACCAGGTAATGCTTCACCATTCTGTTGGCTCTGGGCTGACTGCAACAAAATTTTAAAATATTTTCGGCCAGATTTCCAAGTTCCCCTTAGTTGGAGGGTTGGTTTGGATTACCTGGTGCTCCATTACTATCAGCAGACTATCTTTCATGGATACTGTGACCCAGCTTCTAAATCACCTCAGTCACCGAATGTGGATTGAGGTGAAACCAGATTACTAGTGCCCCCAGTGCTTAGCAAATGTATGTTCTCTCTGGAGAACACGAACTGTTACGGACTGAATGTATCCTCCAAATTTCACATATTGAGCCCTAACCCCCAGTGTGATGGTATGAGTAGGTAGAGCCTTTGGGAAGTAATTAGGTTTAGATGAGGTCATGATGGTGGAGCCCCATGATGAGATTAGTGCCCTTATAAGAAGAGACATGAGAGAGATCTTTCTCTCCAACATGTGGAGACACAGCAAAGAGACCACTGTTTATAAGCCAGGAAGAAAGCCCTCACCAGAAATGTAACCAACCAGCACCTTAATCTTGGACTTTAAAGCCTTTTCATACTTTTCAGGACTGAGAAATCAATGTCTCTTGTTTAAGCCACCCAGTCTATGGTATTTTGTTATAACAGCCCAAGCTGACTTAAGACAGGAGCATAACCCAAGGCCTCAAATTATTTCTGTTACAATCAAATATCCAGGTATATGAGAAGACCAAATAATATAAATTACATGAATTAAAACCAGAGGAAAAAAAGAAACCCACAATCTCTCCAGATGTCTTACAGAATTTGAAACACCTATGCTTTCTGTGTTAAAAAAAAAGAAGCACGTGCCCAAGAATTTCAGAGAATTAGAAACAATAAATGGGACCAAATGGAAATTCTAGAACTGAAAAATATAACAAAAATTCAGAATAATTCAGTGGATGGGCTCAAGAAGAGGTGAAAAGTCTAAGTTATAGAAAATCAAGTTACAGAAAATTTAAACAACACAATTAGAAAACTTGCAATTCTATAACTTGAGTAAGGTGAAAAGTCAGAGCAAAACCAGAATCAAAAAGATAGGGCTTCATCTTGCCACTGAAGGACAGGAGATGTGATGAAAGTTGGAAAACAGTAATTTTGTGGAGAGAGCCTGTGTTCCATGCTTTATGAAAGTAAATTGTAGAAAATTAATGTGACAAGATGATTCTATTTTGATGAATAAAATCATTGAAAAGCTAAAAAAAAAAAAAAAAAAAAAAGATAGGGCTTCCCTGGTGGTGCAGTGGTTAAGAATCCACCTGCCAATGCAGGGGACACGGGTTTGAGCCCAGGTCTGGGAAGATCCCACATGCCGCAGAGCAACTAAGCCCATGCACCACAACTACTGAGCCTGCGCTCTAGAGCCCGTGAGCCACAACTACTGAGCCCATGAGCCACAATTACTGAGCCCGTGTGCCACAACTACTGAAGCCTGCATGCCTAGAGCCCGTGGTCTGCAACAAGAGAAGCCCCCACTCGCTGCAACTAGAGAAAGCCCACGTGCAGCAACGAAGACCCATTGCAGCCAAAAATAAATAAATTTTTAAAAGATAGCAAATAGAGGGTTAAGAGACACGAAGGATACAGTGAGGATATCAAAAGCGTAAAAGAATGGGATAGTTAAATAAATATTGGCTGAGAACTTTTCCAAAACTCATGAAAGATACCAAACCATAAATTCAAGAAGCCCCAACAAATCGCAAATGGGATAAATAAAACACAATCCACACCTAGACACATCACAGTAAAACTGTTGAAAACCAAAGAAAAGGAAAAATTTTAAAGCTACTGAGGGGTGAGGCGTGGGTAGGAGAGGGATTACCATCAAAGGAGCAACAATTAAACTGACAGCTAACTTCTCAGCAGAAACAGCCTTTGAAGTGCTGAAAGAAAATGACTGCCAACCTAGAATTTTCTAATTGGGGAAAATATCCTGCAAGGATGCAGAAGAAATAAAGACATTTTTACACAAACAGCTGGAAGAATTCATCAGCACACATACCCTAAAGGAAGATTAAAAGTATTCTAAAGGCAGAAGGAAAATGATCCCAAATGTAAGGACAGAGCTTCAGGAAAGATTGAAGAGCAATGAAAATGAGAAATGTACAGGTCAACATAAATACTAACTACATAAAAATAATTATGTCTTGTGAAGTTTATATATCGAAATGTGTTCAAGTAAAGGTATATAGGTGGGGAGGGCTTTAATAGGGTTTAAGTGTTCTAAGCCCCTTGCATCATCCAAGAAGAGAGTTTTTAAAAATCCAATTTAATGTTAGACTTTGATAAGTCTAGGATGTATATTGTAATAAATATTAGTTAAAAGGTGTATAACTTTCAAGCCAATGAGAGAATATGGAATAATTCAATGAACAGGTTTAAGAGCTGCAAAAGGAGGGAAGAAAAAAAGAATAGGTGGTACAAATAGAAAGCAGGTTGTAAGATATACATGATAAATCCATTATTACATTAAATGTAAATGGGCTAACTAACACTCAAGTGTTCACAAAGATTGTCAGGCTTGATTTAAAAAGAACTACCATAGTAGTTATAAGATCTAGGGATGTGATGTACAGAATGATAAATATAATTTAATACTGCTGTAAGTTATACATGAACACTGTTAAAAGAATACATCCTAAGAGTTCTCATCACAAGGAAAAACTTTTTTTTTCTATTTCTTTAATTTTGTATCTATATGAGATGATGGGTGATGACTAAACTTACTGTGGTCATCATTTCATGATATATGTAAGTCAAATCATTATTCTGTACACTTCAAACTTGTACAGTGCTGTATGTCAATTACATCTCAATAAAACTAGAGGAAAAGAATTTAACAGTAAAAAATGAAAATAAAAACAACTATATGCTGTTTATAAGAGACACTTTTAAAACATACGAATTTTGAGGACTTCCCTGGTGACGCAGTGGTTAAGAGTCTGCCTGCCAATGCAAGGGACATCGGTTTGAACCCTGGTCCGGGAAGATCCCACATGCTGTGGAGCAACTCAGCCTGTGCGCCCAACTACTGAGCCTGCGCTCTAGAGCCCGCAAGCCACAACTACTGAGCCCACGTGCCACAACTACTGAAGCCCACATGCCTAGAGCCCATGCCCCACAACAAGAGAAGCCACCGCAATGAGAAGCCTGCGCAGCACAACAAAGAGTAGCCCCTGCTCGCTGCAACTAGAGAAAGCCTGCATGCAGCAACGAAGACCCAATGCAGCCAAAAATAAATAATAAAATAAAAAAAATTTTTAATGAAATCTATAAAAAATTTAATTAATAAAAAATACAAATTTTGAAATTTTGAAAGAAAAGAATGGAGAAATATACACCCAGCAAACAGCAACTATAGGAAACTGGTATAGATATATTAATATTACAGCAAACTTTAAGGCAAAAACTTTATTAGAAATAAAAACAGTCAATTCAATTACCAGAAAGAGGTAATAATTCTAAATTTTATGCACTTAGTGATACAATCTCAAAATTAAAAGTTGATAGAACTAGGAAGTTTTGGCAAATATGCAATCATAGTGAGATTTTAACACATCTATTTCAGTAATAGTAAAAACAAGCATACAAAAATCAAGTTATAGAAAACTTAAACAATGCAGTTAGAAAACTTGGCCAAATAGATACATGTAGAACACGACACTCAACAGCTTTCTTTTCAAACACAAATGGCACGTGTGCCAAAATTTGTGTGCTGAGTATAAAACAAGTCTCAACAAACTTCAAGAGAGTTAATTCCAATGCAATATGTTCTTTGACCACAATGCAGTTAAGGTGGAAATCAATTACAAAAAGATAATGTAATAATCCTCATATATTTGGAAGTTAAATAGATTTCTAAATAACCCATCTGTCAAAGAAGAAATCATAAAGATAATTTGAATTATTTCAAACTGAATAATGAAAATACTACATATTGAAACTTAGGGAGAAGAAAAATTGTGAGTTGCAACTGAAACTATGCTTATAAATTTATATCTTTAACTGCATATGTTTGAATAGAAGAAAGGCTGAAAATCAATTATCTGAGCAACCACCTAGAAATTAAATTAAAAAAAAAAAGCAAATGAAACCCATAAATAAAAGCCAAAATATAGAACACAAATATACGATAAAGGGAATCAAGAAAGTGAAAAGTTGGTTCTTTAAAAGGATTGACAACCCTGTAACAAGACTGATCAAGAAGGAAGGAGAACGGGTGGGAGAGTGGGAGAGGGACAGAGGAATAGCCGGTATCAGAAGTGAAAATGGGCGAACTCATTCAGATTAGGCAGACGTTAAAAATATTTAAGAGGATGTTATAGATACTAATAAATTCTAAATCTAGATGGAGTGATGTTTCAGGAGTGTATACATATGTCATAACTAATCAAATTGTGCACTTTACATATATGCAGTTTTTGTATGTCAATTATGCCTCAATAAAGCTTTGGATTAAATGAACAAATTTCTGTTTTTAAAAAAATAGCTTTCTAAAACTGACATCAGAAGGTCTTGAAAATTGGAATCATCCTATATCTATTGCCTAAATTGAATACATAATTTAAAATCTCCTCACAAGGAAATCGACAGGCCCAGATGGCTTCACTAGTGAATTCAACCAAACATCTAAGAAAGAAAGAATGCCAATCTTACACCAACCCCTCCAGAAAATAGAAAACCACCAAATTGATTTTATGAGACCAGCATAAACTTAGATGTCAAAAATCTGACAGGAACAGTATAAGAAACTAAAATTGCAGGCCAGTCTTTCTCATTATTGTAGATGCGAAAGGTCTAAACAAAACATAAGCAAATAGAAACTAGCAATATATAAAAGATTAAATTGGACTTATCATTCAAAAATCAATGAGTCATTCACATTACCAGAAGAAAGAAAGAAAAAAGTAAATGATAATAGGTGTGGACAAAATTTTTTGATAAAATTCAAAAATCATTGGATGATGTGTTTAAGCAAACTAGAAAAATAAGGAAATGTCCATTTGATAAAGATATCTACAAAAAACCTACAGCAAACACATCATACTTAAAATATCAAAAACTTTCCTCCTAAGATTGGGAGCAAGAAAATGATGTCCATTAACACCTCTATTCAAAATGGTACTAGGTAATGATACACATGCCAAAGTACTAGGGGAAAGTATACTGATGTCTGCAACTACTTTGAAATGCATCACAAAAAGGGGAAAAGAATGGATTGATGGATGAATAGAAGGATGGAGAGATGTGTGATAAAACTAGTTTGGTAAGCTTCGTAAAATCTAGAATGGTAGACTCTAGATGGTGGGTATACAGGTGTCCACTGTACAATGCTTTCAATTTCACTGTGTATTGGGGGGAAATAGTACCTGAGGTCTTAGCCTAGTGTTTTTTTTTTAAAAAGAAAAAAGGTAAGATTGGATTAGACGGAAAGAAAAACTGTCATCATGTGCAGATGACATGATTACTTTAGATAATCTAAAAGAATCTACCAATAAACTAGCAGAATGAGCAAGGTTTCTGGATGCCAGGTCATATACAAAAATCACTTGTATTTCTATAAGCCAGCAACAATTAGAAAATGAAATTTTTTAAGTTTACCATTTACAGTAGCATTTTAAAAATCCATTAAGTTCCCAGAGATCAATCTAAAAAAAAAAAAAAAAAGTGAAATTAAAGCCCTAAGTAAGTGGAAGCGTATTAGATTCATGGGCTGGAAGGCTCAACATTGCTCTTGCAGCTGCAAAGGGAGTAAAGGAGGGTTCCACCTGCTGGTCTCTACCTTCCCTTATCCAACATCCGCATACTGTCTCATTTCCCCACAAAGAGCACCACACACGCTCCTCAAAGAAGATAAGCCCAAAGTCACCCTGTCCCTGCCCCCAGCTCAGTGTCTGGCCGTAGCCCTCCTTCCTAAGCACGGGAGGAAGCAGCTTGGCCTAATACTTTCCCACTGCCTAACAGGGGACACTGGTTTTTCAGCCACAATGAGTGGATTCTTAACCATCTACCACCCAACCACCTCCTCAAGCTCAATGGCACATTTTAGGTGATGTTATTTGCAGCAATCATGTAGTCTATGCGAGCTAATTTAGGCAGAAAAGGATTTATTTCTGGGTATTAGGTAGCTACCAAATTCCGGGCTGGGCTGGGGAACTAAGCTTACACGCTACACAGCCAGGAGAAATGGCCAGTTGCTCCCCAGGATTGAGAGGCAGCTTGGCTGCGGCCTCACCCAGCACTCAGCACCCATCCACACAGCTAAGAGACCAGCCACTAAACTCTGCCCACAGCTGCCCAAGAGGAACCAAGCCCAAATGCCCATGCACCTGCCACCACCCGATGCTCACTCCCACTTTCCAAGTCTCAGCCGGAGCGCTTCGGGAAAGCTGGGTGCATGCAGAGCCCCAGCTGCAGGGGAGCCTAGAAAGTGAAGCATTTTTGCTCTGCAGCCTCTGTCAGGAAAGCCCAGTCCACAGGGGTGGGAGTGTGCTGCGTGAGCCACACCGTGGCATCTGTCACTTTACCTCACGCTGTCGTTTAGTCTTAAGTGAGATAATACTTAAAGCATGGAGAATGTAAATTCTCTAAGTCAGGGGTTTATGTCTGATTTCTGTGTGTCTGTACCCCACACATAACAGTACCTGACCTCAAGGAATATTTGTTGAATATGCCAGCATTTAGCACAGTTTCTAGAACATGATAAGCACTCAATAAGTAAGAGCTAGGGGACTTCCCTGGTGGCGCAGTGGTTAAGAATCCGCCTGCCAGTGCTAGGGGACATGGGTTCGATCCCTGGTCCGGGAAGATCCCACATGCCACGGAGCAACTAAGCCCGTGCGCCACAGCTACTGAGCCTGCGCTCTAGAGCCCGTGAGCCACAACTACTGAAGCCCACACGCCTAGAGCCCGTGCTCTGCAACAAGAGAAGCCACCACAATGAGAAGCCCGTGCACCGCAAGGAAGAGTAGCCCCCGCTGGCGGCAACTAGAGAAAGCCCACATGAAGCAACGAAGACCCAACTTGGCCAAAAATTAATTAATTTTTTTAAAAAGTCAAGGAAACAGAACAAATGCTAAAAACTATAGTTTAGGGGGAAAAAAATAATAGCCAGTATAATTTCACATAATAGGAAGTCCCAGAGAGGGCTAATGCAGCACCCAATGCCATCTTAAGGACCCAAACTCTGCCCATCTGTAGCTTTGACACCCTCTGACTGGCTCAGCTCATAGTCACAAGAGGGCTGCAGCAGTTCTTGATGTTGCATCAAGGCATGATCTCATCTAGGGCACAGCTTGGGAGTGGGGTTCCTCTCCCCGAGGTCCCCTCACATTTCCATGCTCAGGACTGCTTCCCACACCCATTCCTAAAGCATCATTGGCAAGGAGAGAGTTCCACCATCACGGCAAACGAATCAGGATCTGGAACCTGGATGGATCAGCTGTATGAAGGAGAGAGAATACCAGAATGTAAATCAGGCTCTTTTAGGAAGAAGGAAGAGGAAGGCAAGGGTGGACAGTTACCCAGCAGTGTAGGCTATGATCAGGGGCAGAGGGGAAAGGCAGAGAACCCCCCTCCAGAAGTCTCCTGTGTTCCAGCTCTCAGATCCTACAGTTGGATGAGGCTGCCCGAGAGCCAGGGGACAGTTCCCAGGGCAAGGGCTTGTGGAAGGCCAGGAGGTGTGCAGGGTGGATGAACACATAGCCACTTCCTAACCAGGGCTCCCACACACAGGCTAAGCGGACAAATGGCGGTTCCTCCATCCCCCAGAGTCGGCTTAATAGGAAACAGGGTTTGGTGGGGAACAAACAATTTATGACAACCGAGCCCTCAAACTGGAAACATCTGTCCTCACCACAGCACAACCCCTCCAGCCCAGCCCAGCCTGGCTCCTGAGGGGGCCCAACCCGGCCAGGCTGGGGAACTCAAGAACCTTCTGAGGATTCACGTAGAGGAGCCCCCAGCCTGGGAGGGGTCTCCAGGCTCCCGACTTGAACCCCAGAGCCTCACAGTCCCCCAACCTCATCATGCAGACCTCGGCACTGCCCACACCCCAAGCCATGGGGGGATTCAGAGCCAGTGGCCCCAAAGGAGCCCTGGCTTTACTTTATTAACCCCCTGGGGCCCAGGGCTGGGCAGGGAGATGTTCTAGCTTCAATCCCACTGCTTCCGCCCACACCCTCTCCCTGGACCCCCTTCCTCTCCTGGTCTCCCTGTCTCCCTTTAAGGCCAGGCTCACAGTTGTCTTTGCCAGGCAGCCCCGCCCAGTGGCTAGACGACACCCATCCCCCGTGCCCACGGAGTCCCTGTCGGGGCCCCTTACTATGAAGCTCTTCAGGGCTGCACTCTAGGAGCACCCCGTCGCCCTGCTGGCATCTGTAAGGCCCCCAGTGAGCATCTGGGGCAGGAGCGGTGACTAAACACACCTGGGACCAAGGGGGCATGGCAGGAGGCTGGGGCCCACGGGCTCCAAAAGGCGAAGTTGACTGCAACACACACGGCCCCACCTCAGGGCCACTCTATCTGGGCCAGAGACCAGTGCGGTCCCCCCTGCTCCACTTGAAAACACCTGGCTTCAGAGCAGCTGGCCTGGCTACCTGGTGGGCATCTGTGCAGCCTGTTTGCCCAGTCTGTAACGAGGATGACAAGCCTGCCGAGGGTGGGGCTGCAGGAACACTAGGGATGAGAGGCCTGGGCAGTGGGAGCTCAGCGGGTGGCCCCGGGCAGGCTGCCAGCCATGTTGGTTGGGAACTGAATTCACCTGGATGACAGCCCCATAGGAAGAGTTTCCCCAAGTTAGTGTTGAAGAGATGGGGTGGGGAGGAAGGAGCACCTAAGCCCCTGAATGTACTGCCCAGAGCCTGGCACAGTGGGCCTTGGGGGGACCGTGGTTAGGGGTGGAGGGAGCAGAAGTAGCTCTGAACGTGGCCAGGGCAGAGCATATGTCCTGGCTGCCTCTGCGGAGGCCTCACCCCACTGGCCCCGTTTGAATCCAGCCTCCTCCAGGAAGTCACCCTGGACTAGACCAACCTGTATCCCTCCCTTCCTGGGCTCCCATAGCTCCACCACAGCCCTGCCACCCCAGGAGGTGTTCCGGGGGGGCCGTGCCCCTGCCAGGTGGCAGCTTCCTCCGAGCCTCGGTGAGCCAGCCTCCCCTCTGGGCCACCATAGCCCCCGGTCCCTCCTCAGAGCAGACCTCCTGAGGTTGTCCCCATTATACAGAGGGGAGACTGAGGTACAGGGAATGAGCAGAACCCTTGTTCCTGACTCTGCCTCCCTGTCCGTTCCCCGCCCGTCTTCTGCCCAGTGGATTGTGGGGAGAACTGGCCTCAGAGGAGGGGCAGCCCGCTGGGGAGGGGGTTGATGGCAGGGGGCTGTGGAGTGAGGGACGCTGGGTGACTGGGGCTGGAGAAGGCTGAAGGGCCTGCTGTCTACTGGGAAAGTGTTTGTCTGCCAAGGCCGGCCAACCAGCAGGGCTCCGAGTGTGTGGGGCAGGGACACCCTTGGAAGGAGAGTCCTGTGCGGGGACGTTTCACCCAGCCCCTGGCTGCACTGGCCCCCGGCCCTCCCAGGACCGGGCCTCAGTACCCCCTGCACCCTGTCAGCCTGAGGCCCGCACAAGCGCCCACCCAGGGTGGTACTGGCAGAGCAGGGGGTGTCCAGGCGGTGAAAACACCCCCTAGACCAGCTCATCCTCACCGGAGAGCAGGGGGCCCAGACCCAGCCACGCCCCTCAGTCCAGAGACCAGGACACCAGATGCGGGCTGAGACGGCCGCTCCAAAACGCACACATCTTCAAAGCAGGGCTATTTTCCATGTCCTTTGGGTAATTTTAAAACAAGTTTGTAAAACTGGAATCTTAATAGATGACATATTGACATGCATGTAAGCATGTGGGCACATGTGTGTGTGTCTTGCACACGCGTGTCTGGGCACCTTTGGAAGCTACTACGGCCACAGCATCTTGGGAGATGGGTGGGCTGGGGGTGTTTTCTAAAGAACATCTAGGTTCACTTCCACGTTCACTGTGTGTTTCGAAGGAGCTGAGCCTTCAGGAACTGGGGAGAGAAGGGTGGCGCTTCAGAGCCAGCAGAGGGGGCTATGGGCAGCCCTGGAGGCCTCTCGTGCAGGGTCGGGGTGTGAAGCACAGCCTGATCTGAAATCACTGCCGTGCCCCCCAACACTCATTCGCCCCTTCTCCTGTCTCGATTTGGAGCCCAGATGTCTTAGTCTGCTCGGGCTGCTTAATAAGCCTCACAGACTGGGGGGCTTAAACCACAGACATTTATTTCTCCCAGTTCTGGAAGCTAGAAGAGCAGGATCAGGTGTCGGCCGGGTTGGTTTCTCCTGAGGCCTCTCTCCTTGGCTTGGAGATGGCAACCTTCTCGCTGTGTTCTCACACGGTCTTCCCTCTGTGTGTCTGTGTCCTAATCTCTTCCTTTAAGGACACCAGTCTTATTGGATGAGGGCCCACACTAATGACCTCATTTTACCTTAATCACATCTTTTTTTTTTTTTTTTAAACGAGACCAGTCTTTTTTTTTTTTAATTTTTATTTATTTATTTATTTATTGATGGCTGTGTTGGGTCTTTGTTGCTGTGCGAGGGCTTTCTCGGGTTGTGGCAAGTGGGGGCCACTCCTCATCGCGGTGCGCGGGCCTCTCACTATCGCGGCCTCTCTTGTTGCGGAGCACAAGCTCCAGACGCGCAGGCTCAGTAGTTGTGGCTCACGGGCCCAGTTGCTCCGCGGCATGTGGGATCTTCCCAGACCAGGGCTCGAACCCGTGTCCCCTGCATTGGCAGGCAGACTCTCAACCACTGCGCCACCAGGGAAGCCCTTAATCACCTCTTTTAAAGATCCTATCTCCAAATGCAGTCACATTCTAAGGTTAGGGCTTCAGCATATGAACTGGAGTGGAGGTGGGGAAGGGGACACAGTCCAGCCCATAACCCTGGATCCATGAGTTTGCTCCCAGTGTGGTCCCACAAGCAACCCCTTCATTTTCAACTCCATTTCCTTGCTTCCCTCTTCTGTTGGGCACAACAGACAGTTGCCCACACACACACACAGACACCCAGGGCAGGGCCCCGCTATCCTCTGGCTCTGGCTTGGAAAGCTGGACCCCTCTCTCCCTGGAACCACCCTCAGCCAGTTCCTCATCAGCCTTGCTTCTTCCATCCCTTCCCGCATCCTGTGCGTTGCTGGCTCATTGATTGTTGACCTTGAACTTTCTGCCCGTCCACTGGGGCACTCAGTGAGGGCAGCACCGGACCCCAGGCACGTGCTCAGGGACACTTCCAGCCTTCGCTGCCCAATGCCTCACCCCGCTGTCCACACGCTCAGGCAGCATCAGAGCTGACGAGGGCGAGGGGAGAGAGAATAACTGGAAACAGCAGGCTCTGTTTTTACACTTCGGGGGTGAACTGACTTGCAGATGATGAGCAAAAAAATCCATCTGGGCAGTGCACCCTTGAGTGGGCTGATGGGCAGCAAAGGAAAAACTGCAGTTACATTTGGATTCTCCGGAAAGCCATGAGTTGGTTACTGGGGGGCACTGCCACAACCCACACCTCTCGGTCAAGTCTGTGTATCCTTCCCAGCGCCTCCGCCCTCAGCCCGATTTGCACCATTTCCCACTGCACCCCTAGAGGCCAGCTCCACACCTGTAAACCATGATGCTCAGACAATGCCTGGATAATGACCAGTTGGATAGGACTGGGTGGGGGGCGTCCAGACCAGGCCACAGCGGAGAGGCAGTGGGTGCTCTGGGAAGTGGTCTACACGGGAGACATGGATTTGGAGTCCTGTGTGCCAGGAGATAAGCAGAAAACTAAGGTGGGTTCCTGGAGAACACCCACATTCAAGGGGTGACTGACAGAGGGAAGCCCATCAGGGAAACTGAGGCCCAGCAACGAGGGAGAAGGCTGAGACCGGGAGGGAGGGAGACGTCAGAAGCCAAGGGTCAGCGTATTTTCTAAAAAGCCTGAATGGTGGCCAAGAGGTGAAGAAAGGCCAGGCAGAAATAAGCCCATTAACTTTATCCACCCAGAGATCCTAGGGGACCTTGGTGATAGGGGTTTCTGTGCAAAGGTGGGAGCAGGAAGAAGATGGCAGCTCTTTCATTTATCTATTGCTGCGTAACAAATAACCCCCAAATTTAGCAGCTTAGAACAACCATTTTATTATGTTCACAGATTCTGTGGGTCAGCAGTTTGGACAGAGCACAGAGGAGAAGGCTTGTTTCTACTCTGTGTGGTCTGAAGCTCAGCGGGTAAGACTCTACAGCTGGGGGACACTCGACAGCTGGGGGCCAAAGTGACCTGGAGGTGTCTGCACTCTCATTGGTGGCAAGTGCCAACTGCTGGCTGGGACCTCAGCTGGAGCTGGCAACTAGAATATCTACACGTGGCCGCCCTGTGGCCTGGGCTTCTCACAGCATGGCAGCCTCAGGTAGCTGGGCTTGCACATGGCGGTCAGGGTGCCTCCACAGGCGTCCAGCAAACAAAGCAGAAGTGCATCACCTTTTCAGACCTGAAGTCACACAACTGGTCACATGACCACCTGGATTGAAGACTGTCAAGATCACAGGGTGGCATGAGGGCTTTCAGGGCTCGCGGGAGCCTCGAGGACAAGGTCACATTTCCTCTGGACCTCAAAGTCTGCATGGGGGACACCATGAGGAAGGGCCCGGCCAACACGAAAGCAAGAGGCAGGTCCTGAGAACGGAAAGTGGCTCCACTCCACCGAGGCCCGGGCTGAAAGGAGGGTGGAGGCCCCAGGCCTGGTCCCTCAGTTAGGGTTGTGATGGTAATTCTGACTTTGGGGAACATGGAGCAGGCTTAGAAAAGGGGTTTCAGAAGAAAGACAATTCGGCTCTTCCATTCCCCCAGTTACTGGAGCCCCAGGCCACAATCACCGTTATTTTGCTGCTGCCATCTTTAAACAGGGCAAAAAGAAATGTGCACACATCAGGACACTGATGTGAAATCACTCAACAAAGTGTGTGTGTGTGTGTGTGTGTGTGCGTGTGTGTGTGAGAGAGAGAGAGAGACTGGAGCCATCACACATTGGCCAGCCATCATATCAACGTCAACGTCTGTGTGTGGGGTGCTTCCTAGAGTTAAGCAGTGCACAACCCATGCAGCCGTACCTGGCTGCCCTGAGTGTAACCTCCTGTATGCTAAAGGAAGCCCTTGAGGCCCAGGCCTGGCCCCCAGCCCGCTAGCCCTGCCTGCAAGAGCTGCTCCCTAAGTTCCCCACCCTGCAGGCTGAGCCAGGTAGGAGCTTCCAGCTTCCAACTCCCCACCCCTGCAGATCACCCAAACTCCCCTCTGGGCCCCCCATCACATCCCCTCATTGCCTCCTGGTGAGGCTGGTCCCTTGGCTAAGCGGGGAAGGCAGTGCCCTCTGGTCCTGGCCGTGCACCTCTATAGACACAGCAGAGGTGGCCGCGTGGCAGGGCGGTGTTCCCTTGGCTCTGAGACTTTGGCAGGGCCCCGCCCCTCTTACCTGAGTCACGGAATTCTCCAGAGGTGGGCAGGGCTGCTGCCGGGAGCCCGGAGAGGTGAGGTCATGGGTCGTGTCCTGCAGGGCCCCGCCCCTCCCTGGGGCAGGGCAGCTGAGCGCTTGTTTCTGGGAGGTCATTCACCCGACCTGGAGACTCAGACAGGTGGGAGGCTCCCTGTTGGTGCTGCATCTCCTTCTGGGCTTCAAGCCCCCTTCAGCTCTCCAGACCTTCCCACATGACAGAGAAGCCAGGGGCCTGGGGACCCCCGTGAGAGGATGGGAGAGAATTGCGAGGGTGCTTCAGGCAAGAGGGAGTGCGTGCACCAAGACAGGGGGTGGGGAAAGACTAAGGCTGTCCCCCCGGGGGAGTGGGATGTTGTAGGGAAACGCTGGGGTCAGGGTGGAAGGATGGCTGGTGCGAGCGGCACTGGACACCGGGGTAGGTGACATCAGCCCTCGAGGGTTCTGAGCCGGGCGTGGCTTAGCAAAGTTCAGGGTTGCCCTACCCAAGGGTCATTTTGGAGGCAGTGCTGAAGGGCTGGAGGCATCCTTGTGAAGGCAGTTCGACCCACGCGCTGATGGCCACAGGGGCGCAGATGGGAAATGGAGGGTGGATGGCAGTGCAGGACACCCAGCTCCCCGGCACCGTGCGCCTCGTATCACATCATCCCTCCTCCCACCTGCCTGAAACAGGCCACAGCTCACGGGGGCAGCTGACGCTCCAAGATGTAGCCCTAGGTCCAGGGTCGTAGGGGACCCCAGGGGCTTGACCAGGCCCCCCCCTCCCCAGAGCAGTTCTCCCCTTGCCCACCATGCTCCGTCTTCTCTGAGAGGTGGTGAGATTCGGCCCCAGGTGACTGGACCGGGAAGATGGGCTGCTTATGGGGCGAGCAGAGACGAAGAGACTGCTTTCGGAGCCGTGAGCTTCCGGTGGGGATGACACATCCACCGACATGTGTAGAAACTACTGGAAACACAGGTCTGGAATGGAGAGAGGCCAGGACTGGGGCTTCTGATGCCACCTGCCCAGAAGCAGGAAGGATGACCCCAGACCAGCTGAGCCCTCAGAAATTCAGGGGGTTTGGAGAGCAGAGCTGCCCAGGGTGAGGTGCCATCCTGGGGGGCTGTGGGTCATCAGACGTCACGCCAAACCATAGCAAGTCACCCCAGAGCCCTGGATTTGGAGCTGGGATGATCTACGGCCGTGGACAAAGAGGAGGCATGGGGTTGGGGGGAGAGGGGCTTGCTTCCTCTTCCCCAGGGCACCCGAGCCCTAGGCCTGCACAGGACTCCTCCCTGCCCCAAGCTGCTCAGGGGGCTGGGGAGGGGCAGGGGGTGAGGATTTAGTGCCAGAGCCGCCCGGTGGGCTCCCTGGGCGGTGAAATCTGCTGGGCTCTGCCGCTGCCCCTGTCTGCCAGGCCCCCTCGTGGGTCGTGCTGGTCACTCTCGGGTGCAGCCTGGGCACCAGCTCTTTCCCCTCAGCACTTACAGCAAGTGGGGAGGTTGGCTAGGCCAAAGGGGCGGCTTGGTTTGGGGAGGATGCAGGGCAGCTGTCTTAACTCACTTCGGAGCGCACAGGCATATTCCACACACACACACAGACACACACACACACGCACACACGCACACACGCACGCACACACACGCGCACGCACACACACGCGCACACACTCTCACATTCACACCCAGGCACATCACACATGCTTACACACTCTCACACGTGCTCACACACACGTGCGCACCTGCAGCCAAGACACGGGCTTATGTCCTGGGACCAGGGGGCATCCCAGGAGGGCAGGTGGGGGTGACGCTGGCTGGTCACACTTCACAGCCGTGGGCTGCGGCCCTGAGAGGGCAGGCTCGGCCAAGGTCACCCAGCCTGTCAGGGTCGGCCAGGGCTAGGTGGCAGACACCCCCAGCGTCTGCCCAGGACTCCCAGCACACTTCCCCTGCTGGCCCCTGGGGCCCCTGCTCGCCTCCCGGCCAGGCTGGGCCCTCCGCAGATGCACGCCTGACGCCAGGGGCCCCTTCCCGAGGACCCCAACCCAGGGCTGGCTTCCCCATCTTTTGCCCTGAGCACCAGATCCTGGGCAGACAGGGTCTCCCTCCCACTTGCCCCCCTACACACATGGCCTGAGCTGTGCTCCACCCCTGTAACCTGGGCAGTGAGGAGGAGATACAGCAGACAGTGGGGCCACAACAGGAATGTCAGCTCCCTCTGCAGCAGACCCCAGACCGAAAGCTCACCCCCAGACCACAGCCCGTCAGCTACCGCTCCGCAGGGCCCGGAGAAGCGCAGGGAGGGCGCTGGCGGAGCCTAGGAACACAGCGAGCACGGCGGTGAGGGTGCAGTTCCTGCTCTGTCATTTGCCATGTCTGTGACCTTTGTGACCCTGGGTAACGAGGTCTCACTCTCTCATCGTGACACGGGTTTAATGAAAGTGCGCACCTCAGAAGGCTGCTGTGGAGGTTAGATGTGATGACGCGTAGAGAGGGCAGCGGAGGCTCGGCAGACAAAACCATTTTTCCAAGGCCCAGGAGATGGTGGCCAGCCCAGAAGCCCCCAGAGCCCTGTCTCCTGGCTGTGCAAGCTGAGCTCAGGTAGGAAGAGCCAAGTCAGGGCCACAGGGAGGGGGAAACCTCGCTGCCAGAGCCAGCCCAGCCAGCAGGTACCCGGGCCCCCAGCTGTGGATGTGTGCAGGGTTTGAGGGGCGGGGCCTGCCTGGGATGCCCAGAGGCCCAGAGAGAGGCCAACAGAGCACTGCCAAGGAGACACAGAGGATTCCCAGGGGCTACCATCCCCCAACTGCAAAGCCACCCAGAGCTGGGTGGACGGTGGCCCTAGAAACAAAGCGAGAATGTCTGTGTCTGTCACCCTCACCCTGAACGGGGCCATTGGCAGGGGGCGGACTCTTGCCCCATTGAGGTCTGCTGAGGGGGCACCAGGAGTCTAGGGGTGCAGAAGGCCCACCCCTCCTTCAAAGCCCCAGGCCCAGGCCCCTTCGGGGTCCTGTTCAGCGGCTGCCACGGGCCTTGTGCACAGCCGCTTGCCCCCGTCCCCTCTCTTGGCCTTGCTGGTTCACCCCACCTCTCAGACTCCCCACGGGTGAGGGCAAAGCCTCTACCTCGGTTTCCCCAATAGTGTCCGGCATGTAGCAGCGGCTTCACCCTGGGAGCGCTCCACAGAGGGTGGCCACCGGCACGTGCCTGACGATGGGGATGGGGGTGCAGGCAGGGGAGGGTGGAGACCAGGGTGGGCTCGCACCCAGATTCGCCCTAGGAACGGACAGGCCCTAACTAGGCTTTTTTGTTCAAATTGCCCTAATTCCCATGGGTCTGGCAAAAGGGGAGGAAGGAGGCTTCTATTTCCTGAAACCCTCTGGCCCTCAGGGAGGCATCTTCAGGTGAACCCTCTCCCTCCCGGGCCTTAGTTTTCCCTCCTGCGAGTTGGTACCTGCCTGGCACACCCGAGGCTGTTCCTGTGAGCAGTGAAGTCATTGCTGGGAAGCCACAAGGCTCCTCCAGGACGACGCGCCGTAAATTCCTCCTCCACCCCATCATCTTCATCAGGGCCTGGGAGCCCAGGCGGGACAGAGGTGCGAGGGCGGGGCACGTGAGTCGTCCCAGAAGAATGGGGCCTCTCCTGGGGACTGGGGAAGTGGGAGAACAGGGTCCCAGCTCCGGAGAGGCCTTCCCCTAGCCCCTCCACCCCCGCCCCTGGCCAGCTATCAGGCCTCTTGCCCCTCCACCCCTTTCACCCACCTTCCACCTCCCAAACATACACATGCCTCTGTCTGTACACCCAGAGAGAGGAACACTTATTGAGCACATAATGCTGCCCATGGGTGCTAAAGGGCCCAGGGTGGCCCTAAAGGACAGGAGGGGGTCGCCCTGTTGCAGGGGAGTCCTGAGGAAGAACTAGGAGAGAGGGAGGGAGGGAAAGAAGGTAAGAAGCAGTGGGCCCTCTAACTGGAGAGGAAAGGTAGAGGTGGGCTGAGGAAGAGGGTGGGCTGAGGAAGAGGGTCAGCTGAGATACCCCTGGGCCAGGGGTGGGCCTGGAGTCCAAGTCTCCTCTGAGGGCAGAGCTGGCGTGCATGTACACGCGCGTCCCGTGGCCCTGGGTGCAAGACCAGCAGGTGAGGCGCCATCTCTTGCTCCCCACTGCTCCCTGTCTGGGAGGGGCAAGTCCCATCAGCACTTTCTGAGCTGGTGACCCATAGTCCCCAAATACACCCCCAGATCTTCCCCTGCCAGCCCCTCTTCCATCCTCTGGTCAAAGTCACCCCAGAGCAGGCCAGGCATCCAAGGGCAGTGAGCTGACTGTATTATAACTAGTAAACAAGTTCAGCACGTTGGCAGGGTACAGCATCAATATGCAAAAATCAACTTATTGCTATACACTAGCAATGAGCAATTCGAAATGGAATTTAGGGGAAAAAATCCATTTACGATCGCAACCAAAAAAATAAAATACTTAGGAATAAATTTAACAGAAGAAATGCAGGTCTTATCCTCTGAAAACTATCAATACAAAACACTGAAAGAAATTTTAAAAGATTGAAATAAATGGAAAGCATCCCACATTCATGGATTGGAAAGCTTAATAGGCTTAATATTGTTAAGATGACAATATTCCCCGAAATGATCTAGAGAGTCAGTGGAATCCCCATCTCTTAAGGCTCTGAAATGTCTACTTCTGTAAAACGGGAATTTTTTATAATAAGGGGTATCACCTTAGTCATTCCCTCAGAACCACACCAGAAGGCTGCCCACCTTAGGGCAGTAAGTTAGTTGCAGAAGGAAAACCCAGACTCTGGAGCCAGATAGGCCTGAAATAAATCCCAGTGCTGTGTGACCTTGGGCATGTTCCTTAACCTCTCTGAGCCTCTTTTTCACAAGATGGGGGTTGATACCACCTATCTCACCGGGTGGTGAAAAACAAATGAAATCAATGTTTGCAAAGCACATCACATATGGACCAGCACACACCAGGATTAATTTCCTACACGTTCCTTCTTTCCTCTCTCTATGCTCCTGGGTCAAATGGGTGCACCTGCCTTGGGGTAGGTCCAGGCCTAGGGAAGGCTTGGGACCCAGGGGGATGTATACTCATGGATGTTGCCCAGTGGCACAATATCCTATGGAATAGCTAGGACCCACTGGGGCCTCCCAGAGCCCTCAGGATCCTTGGTCATTGGTTGAAGGGTAAGCACTCCACACACACAAACCCACACAGTGCTGAGCATGTCTAAACTCCTTTAATCCTTACCCTATGAGGTAGGTAGCATCTTTAATCACAATTCTATAGAGGTGGTAAGTACGATCTTTAATCACAATTTTACAGATAAGAAAACTGAAGCATAGAGAAGTAACTTGTTCAAGGTAGCACAGGCAGACCATGACTGAGCTGGGACTTGAATCCAGACTATCTGGCTCTGGAGCCCTTGGCCACTTCTTTACACAGTCCCTCAAGGTCAAGAGGGTAAATGCAGCTGCCTTTAAAATGGCCACAGCTACCACAAACTGAGTAATAAGATCCCCAGGGGGACTTCCCTGGTGGTCCAGTGGGTAAGACTCCACGCTCCCAATGCAGGGGGCCCAGGTTCCATCCCTGGTTGGGGAACTAGATCCCGCATGCCGCAACTAAGAGTCCACATGCCGCAACAAAGATCCCGCGTGCCTCAACTAAGACACGGCGCAGCCAAAATAAATTAATTAATTAATAAAAAAAAAAAGACGCCCCCCCCCCCCCAGGGTCTTGCCTATACTAAAGCTCAGAAGACACAAACGGTTCATAGAAGGTTCTGGGCCCTCCAGGGTAGATTCTGGGGCCTCTGAGCATGCATTGCACAGGGCCCTCCCCTTTTCCCCAGGCGCGGCCAGACCAGTTCTGAGGCATAGGGCACCTGCCATTCCTATGGATTCCTCCCGTCTGTGTCTTATCAAAGTATGCCAGGGGTCGGTGGGACCCATATTCCCCCCGTACCCCATCTCCATGACTTTTACCACTTTGGGGGCTGTGTGTGCCCCAAGGAAAAGCCGCCTTTGCTAAAATGCCCATAGGCACCACAAGGGCTGGAGGTGGCACTAGGTGACTTCTGCGCACCTTGATTTGATTCCCTCCTTGATTTGTTTCCCCACATCATCTCTTAGCAACGCTGTGACCTTGGGCGAAACCCCTTAACCTCTGTGAGCCTCAATGTGCTCATCTATAAAACAGAGCTATAATCGACTTTTCCTGGATGATGCAAGGATGACAGATAACATGCAGAAAGAGTTTGCATGAAGTAGTTGCCCAATAAATGACAGAGATTTATATTAGCCTTTTAGAATGTAGGAATGCAGGGTGAGAAAGAAATGCCGGAGGAGCAAGTCACTGGCCAGTGTGTGTCATAAAAGCTGAGGCATTTGAATTGGGCTGTGATGGAGAAGGAGGAGATTCCCATGCAAAGAGAAGGGAAAAGCAATACCAAGTGCTGGGAATAGGAGTAGCCATGGCAGTGAGGTGGGAAGGTTCGAGAGTAAAAGCCAACACTTGTGTCCTGCTTACTATCAATAAATGGCAGAAACTGGGCCAAACTCTTTCCGGGGACTAACACATCCAGAGCTCCCAATAGCTCGCTTTATAGAGAAGATACTGAAGCTTACAGCGTTTAATAACCTGCCCGAGTTTGTGCAGTGGTGAGGGGCAGAGAAGGAACCCCACCTGTGGATGGCGAGCCTGGAGGCCAGGGGAGCCCTCTCCGCAGGCGAAGTGTGGGCACTGGCAGAGCCTGGGGAGGAGGGAAGGCAGATGCGGGCAGGGGGTCTGGAGCTGGCCCGGTAGACCCTCCCTGAAAAAACACGGCCATTGACCTTGCCCAGCAGGCCTGACCGAGCAAATAAAGAGAGACGCAAAGAGGCAAAGCCAAACCACGGTGGGACGAATACAAAGGAAAGCAAGGAAGTGATGAGGTGAAGTCAGGATGGTGGGGCAGGAGGACATTGTGGCTGGGAGGGGCCCTGGGATGCCGGGTGGCTTCTGGGGTGTGGAACAGTCCCAGAATCTGTGTGGTGGTGGGCATTTCCTTTATAACCCTTTATTCAGCTGTACATTTGTCTTACATACACATTTATCTATGCCTGTTTCATGATAAGAAAGGTTTTTAAAAAGAGGCGTGGGGGAAAACCCACGAGAGTAAGACCAGGGGAAAGGAGCCCGGCCTCAGAATAGCATGAGACTTTCAGATCATTAGGGAGTATTGCGTGCAGCGTTCTGCCAAAACAGCTGAAGATCAACAGCACGTGGATGCTTTTTCGGAACTGCTGGGGAAAGAGACTCAAGAAGGAAGAGAAACTCTGATCAGCTCTGGACAGACTCCAGGCCTGGGGGGGTCCCCCAAGTGGCTGGCACGTTCCACATGGTTCACTTCCGGGATGGTTGTGATTTTTGTATGTAGTGTGTAGTACTTTTATAACAGGGAAACCCCCCAACGTTTAACAGCTAAAGGGCAGCTGTGGTCATTACCACCAAGCGTGGTGGCCTGGGTGGTGGGAGAGTGGGTGCGTGGAGCCCTGTGCGCCAGAGGCCACCTCCGCTGACCCATTTTCCTGAGGCGCCCTCCAGAGGCCCCAGCCGTAGGCTGGCGTCTCCACTGGATTCGTGCTAGGGTCAGTCGGTCTGGCCACTGGAGCCCGAGCCCCACTCTTTCCGGAAGAGCCCAGTATCATATCTCCCCTCTCTGGGCTTTGGAGCCAATGCTTCCCTGCCCTCCCCTCTCCCAGCAGGATGGCGTCTGGGGTTGGAGGTCGGGGGGCAGCTGTCTCCTGCTCGCCTTCCCTCCTGGGCCAGCGGCGGGCCGAGGAGTGAGTCTGCAGCCCTGGAGGAGGCTCCTGAGGACAGGAGGGACTGTTCCAGGGGCAGCCAGAGGCCTCCATCCCAGGCTTCTGCCAGATTATATACATCTCCCAGGGTAACGCCTCCAGGCTGAGCTCTTGTGCCAGCAAGGTCTCAGTCCCCATCATTTTACCCTGGAGTGTAGTGTTTAGGGGATGCGGGCACAACCAGAAAACAGAAAGGAATCCTTTGGCTACTTAGAAACTGAAAGAGGGGAAAAAGGACCTCATAAACAAAGTTCAAAGACAAATGACACACCAGGAGAAAATCTATATTTGCATCAGACATAAAATATAAAGGATTTGTGTCCTGAATCTATACACAAGCAAAAGGTAACCCAACGGGCAAAAGATGGGGAGAAGAAATTCCCCAAAGAAAATAAAATGGTCCATTTTTCTTCTATCAGCTTGGAAAAAAATTTTTTAAATTAATACTATGCAGTGCTGGGAGGGATATGAGAACAGTTAGCAGGCACTGTCAATTTGTAAGTAAATCAGGCCGTCTTTGAGGGGAGTTAATTTAGCAACAGTGATCCAATGCTTAAATACACCTCACTTTCAACCCAGCAATTCCACCTGTGGGAAAATATTGCACAAAAGCACTGGTACAAGCTCACAAGGATGGTTTTGGAAAGATGTTTATACAGCTTTGTCTGAATTAGCAAAAACTTAGAGACAACCTGAATGCCCATCAATAACAGGTTGTTCCAGGAAAGTATAGACCCTCACACTCTGCACCCCAGGCATTACATTCATTCCAAGGAATTTCCATGATATTGTGCTGTTGAGTGAAAAAGCAAATTATAGAGAAATATATAAAAGATCAGCCCAAATTTGTGGAAACAAAACAAATCAAAGCTGAACAATAATACAGAATAAAAACACTATGAGTGGGCTTCCCTGGTGGCGCAGTGGTTGAGAATCTGCCTGCCAATGCAGGGGACACGGGTTCGAGCCCTGGTCCGGGAAGATGCCACATGCCGCGGAGCAACTGGGCCCGTGAGCCACAACTACTGAGCCTGAGCGTCTGGAGCCTGTGCTCCGCAACAAGAGAGGCCACGATAGTGAGAGGCCCACGCACCGTGATGAAGAGTGGCCCCCGCTCGCCGCAACTAGAGAAAGCCCTCGCACAGAAACGAAGACCCAACACAACCAAAAATAAATAAATAAATTTAAAAAAAAAAACAAAAAAAAAAAACACTATGAGTGAGAGAGAGAGAGAGAGAGAGAAGGAAAGAGAAGGAACTGTTAGCTCCAGGGAGTGGGATTGAAAGAAGGCAGTGGCTGCGGATGGGGATGGGGTGGACATTCATTTCTTATTTCAATACTTTTGTGCTTTTTAATGATTTTTCAGCAATCACATATAATTTGATATTCTAAAAACTAATAAAGAAAAATTTTAAGTAAAAAGATATCTTGAGAGAGCCGGCAAAAGCAGTCAGCTGCAGGTGATTTCGTTGGTGGCGAAGGGTGGGAATTCAGGGTGAGGTGGCGGGTCACTGGCAGGAATGGGGCAACGCCTCAGTCTTTCCGTGCCTTGGAGCCCCTTCTGGCCCCTTCTGCAGGACAGTGGCACAGCTGCTTTTCTCAACACTCCCACAGGCCCCGGGGTGTAGTCCTCACTGGGAAAGCGGGCCGCTTGCCCTCCTCGGCAGGCCGCCTCCAGGTGGCATCTTTCTGAAACGCCCCAGCACCGTCTGGATGAAGCCCTTGAGCGGTTCCCAGCTCTCCAGCCAGGCTCCCTGAAGCCCGCCGTCCCCACCCTGCCTAAGCCTCTTGCCAAGACCCACTGCTTGAGCAGGACTTGTCCTCGGCCTCTGGGCTCCCCTTCCCAGAACGGTTCCGCCCTCTCTGCCAGGTGAACCCCACTCACCTGGAAGGTGCCCCGATGCATCTGCCCTTGGCCCTGCCTGCCTCTGATGGTGCCCCCAGCCCGCCATTTTGTCATGGCCTTGCAAGGCTGGAACCATGCCTTTTCCCCTAGAAGGAATGTACAGAGAAGCACTTTTTTATACACATACCCATTGTAACCAAAATGTGTCCCATTTCCCACCGCCTCCAAAGTCAACTCCTGGGCCTTTGGGATCCTGCGTGACGGGTCTTGCCTGGCACACCTCATCTTTCTCCTTTCTTCGTTCAATAAGTATCTACTGCTCTGGGCAGGCAGTGGGAGGACTGGGAACCAGACAGACAGACTCCAGTCTGCAAGGAGCCTGAATTCTGATGAGGGAGAAGCCAAGTAAGGGAAGGAGATACGCTTGCATGTTGCTAAGTGTTTATCTCTCCTTCAAGTCAGAACCGCCGCCCTGCCTCCCCGCCCGTCCCTCTGACTTTGCAAATCCTCTGCATCCTTCCAGCCCAGCTCTTCCTAATTATCTCAGCCCACCCAATCTCTCTCCTCTTCCAAAGTTCTTCACTGCTTACTAAGTGGTGCTTTGTATTTTATCTTTCACTATTAAGTCACATTTGTCCTAAAGAGTGTCAAGCATCTATGTGAAACCCTTATGATGTGCCACATTCCAGGACACAGAGTAAGGCCCATCGGTTAAATGTCTTTTAATTATCACAACCCTACCAAGTTGTTATGGCCGCTTTATGTATGAGGAAATTGAGGTACAGAGAGGTCAAATGCCTGCCTCAAGGTCACACAGGGATTGAAACCTGGGTCTGCCAGAGCCCTAAGCCCCCTGATGATTCCACAAACCCCACTGCAGGAGTCAGGATGGGGGCTGGCAGCTACAGTGACATCCATCCCGGGTTCCCAGGGTGGCCCTGATTCCAAACCTTCTGTAAGCATGACGTCCATCCTCTGAGCCTTGTGACAGCTAAATAGTGTGGTTTATGAAAGAGATGGGGTGTGGGTTTTGTGGGTGCCCCCCACTTTGCCAATCTCAAGAAGAAGAGAAAGAGGGTCTGTGAGCAGAAGACATGCCAGGTTGAGAAGAGCGAGTGGGAGGAAGGGGGCTGGACGGAAGGGGCTGGCCTCCGGGCTCTTCCTGCACTGACTATCCTCCAACGTGTTTTGACACGTTGCTCAGAGGAGGGTGTAATTATTTTCAGTAAGGGTTTCCTAACGTATCATTAATGGATCGTTTCCCGCCCACTGCAGAAGGCGGTTGCTTAGAGACTGGGTGAAGGGGTACATTCTCTAAAGGACTGCATGAGAATCTAGGGAAAGCTGGATGGCAGCCCTACCGCCACACCAGCCCACCCGCTCCCCAGCCCCCTCCTTGCCACCAGCAGACTTGGAGGAGCCAGGCGTTCCCTTCTTTGTGCTCTGATCCACAGATGGACGGGTCCCAGTCAGCCAGGTCCTGTGTTATCTTTTACTGTATGTTTCCCAGACAGAGTGGGTTTACCCATGCTACAGCATTGCAAGGCTGTGTCATCTCCTGCTGGGGGGCTGCAGCAGCCTTTGGGGGGCATGGGGGGAGGGTGTTTGGGAATAGCTGCCTGGTATCAGGGAAAGAGCAGAGGCTTCAAAATCAGAAAGACACCAAACACCAGCCCCTCTAGCTGGGCAACTTTTGGCAAACTGCTTAACCTTTCTGAGTCAAGTTCTTTTTTTCTTTTTTTTAAGTCAACCAGTTTTGTTTTGTTTTTTAAATAAATTTGTTTATTTATTTATTTTTGGCTGCAGTGGGGTTTCGTTGCTGCACACGGGCTTTCTCTAGTTGCGGTGAGCAGGGGCTACTCCTCGTTGGGGTGCACCGGCCTCTCTGGCTTCTCTTATTGCAGAGCATGGGCTCTAGGCACGCGGGCTTCAGTAGTTGTGGCACAGGGGCTCAGTAGGTGTGGGTTCTAGAGCGCAGGCTCAGTAATTGTGGTGCACGGGCTTAGTTGCTCCACAGCGTGTGGGATCTTCCCAGACCAGGGCTTGAACCCGTCTTCCCTGTATTGGCAGGCAGATTCTTAACCACTGTGCCACCAGAGAAGTCCTCTGAGTCAAGTTCTGGAGCCATAAAATGAAGACTGTGCTACATACCTTGCAGGGATTTTGAGAGAATTAAAGCTGATGTTTGAAAAAAGATCAGAACAAAATACGTGCTCAATAAATGGTAGTTTTTGCCCTTTGGGGTTATGTGGATTCTCTTTCATTCACTCATTCATTCAACAAACACACCCTGAGCTAGGCACTGTTATTGGTACTCAAGATGCCTCTGTGAACAAAGAGACAGATCCCCGCCCAAGCGGAGTCGATGTTCTAGTGGGAGAGGTTAGTCTCTAAGCAAGAAACATCATAAATAAGTAAATTATACAAAACATTAGAAGGTAATCAATACTATAATGAAAAATAGAGTTGAAGTTTTAAATATGGGGGGAAGGGAAGGCCCAGCTGAGAAAGTGACTTTGAACGGAGACTTGAAGGAAGTTGAGGAGAAGGGTAGGCAGCCAGGACAAAGGCCCTGGGGCACAGGTGTGTCTGCACTGTGTGGGGGTCAACAAGGAGGCCTGTTTGGCTGGAATGGAGTAACCGATCGGGGGAGGGAGGCGGTAGGACCAGATGAAGTAGGTCGTTATTTCTCAAACTTGAGTGTGCATCCAAATCACCTGGTGGGGCTTGTGAAACAGATTGCTGCTCCCACACCCCCGGAGGCTTGGATTCAATAGGTCGGGGGCAGACCTGAGAATTTCTAACAAGTGTGGATGCAGCTGGTCTAGGGACCCTGCTTTGAGAATCACTGTAACAGACGACTGTCAGGCCTTTGAGTTTTCCTCTGGTGAAGTGGGGAGCCATTGGAGGGTTTGGGGTTTTGAGCAGAGGCTTGCACTTTAAAAGGCTACTCTATCTGCTGTGTTGAGATTAGACTGCAGGGGGACAAGGCGGACACAGGGACACCAGTGCGTAATGGACACTTTCAGATGAGATTAGCACAGTAATGGAGGGGATGAGAAGTGGTTGGATTCTGACTATACTTTGAAAGCAGAGTCCGTGGGATTTCCTGACAGATTGGAGGTGAGATCTGAGAAAGGAGAGCTCACGATGACAGCAAGGGGTTAGTGAGCCACAGAAGCACAGGGTTGCCGTTGGCCAAGCTGGGGAACCCTCTCGGGGGGCGGTCTCGGGGGAGCTCAGGAGTTGAGGTTTATCCTGTTCTGTTGAGTTTGATAAGGTCGTTGGATGTTCACATGGGGAGGTCAAAGAAGCTGTTGGATATTTGAGTCTGGAGTTTAGGGAAGACGGCTGGGCTGGAGGATGAACAGAGAGCTTGTCAGCAGACAGCTGAGATGGGCTGAGGCCGCCAGTCTCCTTCCTGCAGCCGACAGAGAGCAGAGCCCAAGGATGGAGTTTTGAGCATCTGACTGTTTTGTTTTGTTTTGTTTATTTTGGGCTGTGTTGGGTCTTCGTTGCTGTGCGCGGGCCTCTCACTATCGCGGCCTCTCTTGTTGCGGAGCACAGGCTCTAGAGCGCAGGCTCAGTAGTCGTGGCGCACGGGCTCAGTCGCTCCGCGGCATGTGGGATCTTCCCAGACCAGGGATCGAACCCGTGTCCCCTGCATTGGCAGGCGGATTCTTATCCACTGCGCCACCAGGGAAGCCCAGATCCATATTTTTTAAAGCTCCCCAGGTGATTCCAGTGTGGGCCCAAGGTTGAGAACCACTACTCGAGAGAATGGACTGATGTGCGGTCCTTTGGGGTCACGATCTGGGCCTGTGCTCAGTGGGAGCTCTGGCCCGGGGCCTGGGACGTCCTCCCCAGCCCCACCAGCAGGCTCGAGAGCCCAGCTCTCAGCCACACCTGGCACTGGTCAAGAACTGGCAGGCTGGCACTAAGGGTCCCGTCTGGAATTCCAAGGCTGTCACACGTTCCCCATCACCCTGCCCGGGGGCCAGAGGTGTTACATCATGTTCAGGGCCCTGAGTCACTGTGAGGGTCCCTGGGGATGGCCACGGAGAGGAAAACACCCGGCGGGAGGGAGGAAGCTGGGAGCACAGACAGCCTTCCGCGTCGGCTCTCTCACAGTGGCCCCATAAACGGGACCAGGCTATTTTCGGGGAGTAAGACCAAATGCGGTATCAGTTCCCCCAGCTACTTTTGACTGAGTGCTTCAGGTTATTTCTGTGAGGCCGCAGACTGTTGACACCCCGCGTCACTGAGCACTCTGGGTCTGAAATTAAATGTGCGTCTGCCTGGAAGAGCGAGTGTGAATTCCTATAGGATAGACAGTTGCCCGGCAACTGCAGTGTCAAGGCCAAAACACAGGCCAGGACAGGATGGGCGAGGGAGACAGGTTTGCAAAGTGCAGACTCAAGCGCATGGTGATCTCAAGGGTCTCCGCTACTCTGGACCCTGATATTCGCCCAGGACAACAGTGGGCCTTGAACCACATGGAGTGGGGATCCCCTGGAACTAAGAAGCTTGAGCCTCAGGGCGCCTCACAGCCAGGCCCCTGCCTAATTTTGTTTAGTAAATCTGTATTATTTTTCTTAGGGAGATGCCCTCACAAATTACGGAAGCTTCAGGGTCCCCCAAAACCTGGAGCAACCTCTGACCCCTTACCATAACAAAAGAAAAAAATTTACTTATACGTATCCAGGTAGAATTCATTTACAACAAACACCACTGCAGTGAAAACTCCATTGAACAAAGCTTTGGTTAAACGCCTAGTTTATAAGTGGGAATGAGCAGGGACCTTAAAAGCCACCTAAGCTCGGCCCATTTTTAAGATGGGGAAACTGAGGGTCTGGGAGGTAAGGTGGTTGGCTCCCAGCCCCTCAGAGAGCTGTCAGCAGAACCAATGTCTGTCGGCGGGCACCCCTTCCCTGCTTCCACCCCAGCCCCTGGAGCTGCTCAGAAGGGGAATGGACCTGTGATTATTTTGAAGAACACGTCTCAAAGGTGAAAGACACAGAGTGCAAAGTGGCATTTTTTATTGCTCTTGTGATGTCATCACTTTGAGAAGCTTATCTGTGCACACATCACACCACTCCAACAACAAAGTCAGCTTCAAAACAGAAAGCCCTGAAGCAAACTGTTTGTTTCACGAGTTGCTTAGCAAGGAGAGACATCTGCTCTCCAGATTCTAAAACTGTAGGTGTCGTGGGCAGCGGCGGCTCCCAGGTCTCAATGGCCCCGGCCAGACCACGGCGGTGCTGGGTGCTGGGGGCGGGGGATGCCCAGGCGGAGGCCGCTGAAGCCGAGACAAGCTGGGGAGGCCGAGGAAGGCCCAGAGTCTCCTCTTCTCCAACACCGGCCCAACCCCAGTGGGTTCCAGAATCTTCTGCCCCACCTCCCCACCCTTGCTCACAAGCCCACTTCCCCCTCTCTTGCTGATGCACCCGTCCTCCAGAAAACGAGACCCAGAAAGGATCTTAGAGCTCATCGAGCCCAGTGGCTTTTCGGATGAAATCTCAAGGCTCTGACATGCTGAGAGCCTGCGGGCCACGTGCTGCTGGCTTCTCAGCCACCCTTTTGTTTTTCTGGACCACCAGTCTTTTCGCCTTAAAAAATCACTGCCCTGGGGAGTTCCCCTGGTGGCCTAGTGGTTAGGATTCAGTGCAGTCACTGCCGTCGCCCGGGTTCAATCCTTGGTCAGGGAACTGAGATCCCGCAAACCGCGTGACGCAGCCAAAATTAAAAAAAAAAAAAAAAAAAGACGGCAAAAATCAACAAATGAAAAATAACAAAATCACTGCCCTGGGTCCTGTTCCTCTGGGGATCTGCTAGACCAGTGGTTGTCAGAGTGTGGTTCTTGGACCATCAGCATCACCTGGGAACTTTCTAGATAAGCAAATTCTCAGAGTCCACCCCAGACACCTATTGAATCTGGAACTCCAGGGTTGGCGCCCAGCATTCTGTGTTTTAACAAGTCCCCCATGTGATGCTGATGCACCTGAAATCTGGGAACCCCTTTGCTGGGCTGTAAACTCCGTGAAAGCAGTGATCCACTTGCTGTGTTTACTGACGCGTAAGCAGAGCCCCTGGAAGATAGTGGATGCTCTATCAATGCTTGTTGAAATTATACTAATTCAAGCTGGAGTTTAACCACTGGAAACGGTTTGGTGGCTCTCTCTATTAACATTTGCATTTTAGCTGACCTTTAGGGAAAGCGGGTGATAAAGGGGCTGCGCACACCATGGAGGCGCAAGGCCCCGAGTTGGCTGGCGTGGTTGGTGGGCTGGGCAGGGTGTCCCAGGGGCGGCGGAGCCCACGTGCGGAGCCCCGTCAGCTGTGTCTGAGGACAGCTAGCTCTAGGAACGGGGGAGGTCCTGGCTTCTCACGCTGCCTTTATTTGTCTAATCTCTTTTATAGAAATGGTGCTCTTGGGAGTTCCTTGGTGGCCTAGTGGTTAGGATTCCGGGCTTTCACTGCCGTGGCCTGGGTTCAGTCTCTGGTCGGGGAACTGAGGTTCCACAAGCCGCGCAGCAGGGTCCAAAAAAAAAAAAAAAAAGAAGAAAGATATGGTCCTCTTGATTTTCTGGGAAGCAAGGCCATGGAAAGAGCAGGAAGTGAAAGCTGGATCATCACAAACTATAGACTAGCCTGGGGCTCGGGACACCTTGTCAACAATGTTTGGAACAAAGGAGCGATGGAGGATGTGTCACGTATTACTCGGCAGATGCTCAGCCCTCACTGGGCAGGCATCGCGTCTGGCCAGGCTCTTTCAGTTCTGCTTGCTGGCTTTTCAGGTGAAGCTGTGGTGGATGCAGAAAGAGAGGCCCACTGACCTCGGTCTGGGCCCAGCAGAAAGGGCGTTTCCAGGAAGGGCCCTTGGTCGACAGCAGACATCTCTCGGGCTCCTGAGCTGTGCCTTGCAAGGCCACAAGCACGTGCTGTCCCCACCGACACCACGCCAGTCCCCACTCTGTGTGCCAGGTGATATGGGGACACTGCAGGGGCTCGAGGCACAGGCCCCGTCCCCCTCAAAGGGGCAGTCTCACTGCAGAGGGAACGGCAGCCCCACAAAGCTCTCTGCAGAGCACTTAGGGAAAGGCGGGCAGAGGAGGCCTCTGAAGGCTGCCCCAATCCCGAGGGGTCAGCTCAAGGCTGCTGGAGGGGAGATACCGGGCAGGAGATAGGATGTCCCCCAAGAAGGCCGGTCTTGGAGGGCTTGTGGTGGGACGGTGCTGAGAAGGCTCATGGGAAGCGAGGGGGTGGTGCTGTGGTGGGTTAGGTTGGTCGGGTCACTTTTGGGAGGCATGACAATTGTCCCTGCTGCCTGCATGCTTTGAACTCACTGGGATTCACCGCAGAGGACACGGCACAGTGTTCCCCCCGAGATCCCCCCGTTGCCAACCATCTCTGAGCCCAGCTCCTGGCCAAAGTTTGACGAATGACATTCAGCCCAGTCTTCCCTCTGGGTTGCTGTAGCAGGAAGGTCATTGCGTGGCGGAGTGGGGTGGAAGGGGTGAGGGAGAGGAGAGGGGAGCGCCTTGGGAATCATTTCTACATAAACAACTTACTATTTTAGTTCCACTGCTGGGCTAAAAGCCAATATCAATTAAATTTTTTCTGAAGAAAAAATAGATGTATTAATCCCTGCTTCATCCCTTTGTTGGCATGTCTGCCCTTTGCTGTTTGTGAGGCTGTGTGTGGGTGTGAATGTCTGTGTATGTACATGAGAAGTGTTTATAGCGTGTGCGCTGAGCACACACTGCGTACCCATACATATTCATGTCCAGATGATACGGGGGCCTTTCAAAAATTATAAAACTCCTTCATTGATCCAACCTCAGAAATGACTGGGTTTAGCATTTTCATGGGATGAGGCGGTGAGGCATCTCACGTCCCCTCCACATGCCATCTCCCATGAGGACAGAAAAGAACATCATACTTTATTTTATGACCAGCGGGTCATTCGTCTATATCTGCTCTTTAAAGCCACTGAGGACATTTTGCCAATCACCAGGAGAAACTAAATAAACAGAGCCAAACAGTGTCAGCTCTCTGCGGCTGAGTAATTATGAGGAATTCCTCTTTAAATAGATGTTTAAGTAAATATAGAAAGATCACTTTACAGAAGGCAGCTCAGAAAGAGATGGGGGAGCGGGCTGATGTGAGACCCCTTTGAGGTCAAGGAGGAGATGGAGGTGAGGCTCTGGAGAAAGGGGAACCAGGAGCCTCGGCCCCTACCGTCCCCTCCTCTCTGTCTGGGCACCATCGCTCTGTCTTCATGTTGGCGCGTTTCAATCTCAGGTGCTTCATTCATAAAAATGGCTTCTGTTCTGGGCCTGGGACTGAAACCCAGCCCTGAAGATTCACTCTCTGGCAGCCAGCTCGCCGGGGTGTCTTCTGTCCCTCTCGGCCACGGTGCTAAGCCCTAGGGGAGGGATAGGGGTGTGGATACAGGTAGACCTTGGGAGATCAGTGGGACACCTGGAAAGAAGTCACTGGTCATGCTGCATAACTAATTAATAATGCTGTTTGATTGGTGCTAGGCCAGCAGAAAGGCCAGTGGGTGATGGACAAGTTAAAGGAAACAATCATTGCCCCGGCCTGTGGAGGCTGTTCCGACAGGAGGGAGAGGTGGAGAAGGCATTCCAGGCAGGGCGCACCGGGCGAGCGAAGGCGCGGAGGTAGAGGGCAGGACTAGAGCTGTGCCGCTGGGGCAGAAGGAGCTTGTTGGGAGCCGCAGGAATCATGCCAGAGAGGCGAGGGCAGGCTCTGAATCACTCAGTGCCAGACTGGATCGCTCCATCCTGACGTAGGACAGAGGGACTCTGAGCTCTAACACGCCCCTCCCTCCACCTAGGAAGCAATTTTAGGGTATCGCCGCTGGCAGCTACCGGGAGCTGGCATCACCTTCAGCTTCACGTACCGTCAGAGTACCCAGGCCGGCCGAATTCGGTGGGTGACGTGAAACAACTGAGAGCATTCCCTCATCCAGCAAACAGTTCCGAGCCCCACCACATGCCAGCACTGTGCCAAGCTCTGGGGATGCAAAGGAAAATCAGCCATGGCCCCTGCCCCCTGGAGCTCACCATGCAGTGACTCAAGGACTCAAGGTCACGGAGAATCCTGCTGGGTAACCGTCACCCTGGAGGAGAAAGAAGCCACATTAAAAGAGCCTCTGGGGACTTCCCTGGTGACGCAGTGGTTGGGAATCCGCCTGCCAATGCAGGGGACACGGGGTCGGTCTCTGGCCCGGGAAGATCCCACATGCTGTGGAACAACTAAACCCGGGCGCCACAACTACTGAGCCTGCGCTCTAGAGCCCGCGAGCCACAACTACTGAAGCCTGTGCGCCGCAACTACTGAGCCCACGTGCTGCAGCCATAAATAAATAAATAAACAGATAGATAGATAAAGAGCCTCTGCTGGGTGCTGGGCGTGGCGTGGGGCATCACTCCCCTGGCCTTGACTGCACTGGCAGGTAGAGTCCCCCCCAGTGCTTTACATGGGAGTTTGTGGGGACCACCAAGGGATCTGTTGAAAGTGGCAGGGCTCACACTCTGGGATAAAGCAGATTCATTTTAGGCCATTAGTGTAAATGCAAACTATAAACCCCAAGAGTCTCCAGGCCCCTCAGGGAGGAGCTGGGATGATTTCCACCCAGGAGCCTGGGCTGCCTCTTCTGGAAGAAGGCAAAGTGGCTCTTCCTGCCCTGCACCATCTCCAGCCCTGGACCTCTGCTTTCTTGAGCCAACATTTTATTAGAAACTGTTTTTTAAATGTCAAACATACTGCAAAGTGGCAAGAATTTTACAGGGAATACCTGTTTACCAGCCACCTGCACTCTACCGCTAACGCATTACTGTTCTCACTCTGTCACCCCTCTCTCCATCCCTTGTGATCTTCAGGACACGTTGTGAAGTAAATTGCAGGCATCGGTCACTTCCCCCTAAATACTTCAGCGTGCATATATTTCACTAGATTTCAGTATTTGTTTAAAGTGTGTTTTCTTTTGATATAAAATATAGAGAGAGAGCAACATGCACAAATCGTAAGTGTACACTCACTGAGTTTAGACAAATGAACACAACACGTAACCCAAACCTCAGCAAGATACAGAACATGTACGTCACCCGAGAAAGCTCCTTGGTGGGTGGGCCTCTGCTTTTTACTTGAGACGACCCCTTACCGACTTCTCTACTGAGACATGTGGGCAAAGCTCACTGCAGGCTCTGCCCGCTGTGTCCCACAAAAGTCTGACAAGTCCCCCGGATAAGCCCCACTCAGTGCAGGCTGCCCACCACAAGGGCTGTGTGATGATCTCTCTCCCCTCATCTGAACACTCTGTGGTTCCCTCTCAGGGCTCCGAATTTCCCGTGGGTTGTGGCAACAGGAAGAGTTGCCATCTTGAAAGCCAGAGCAGATGTGCTCCATCACAGTCCAAGTCACTCTTGCACGCAGACAGGAGGTCCTGGAAGGTTTTCCAGGGGAAGCGGCACTCGAGTGAGGTTTTGAGGACTGAATAGGAGATTGCCGGATAAAGTGGGGAAGGGCATTCCAGAGCAAGTGCGATGTTTCCAAAGTGTCAATCACTCCCCAACTCTAAGGAGACAGAATGACTGGAATGTGAATGGAAGGGTACGGAGGAAGGAGTTGGGAGGAGGAGATGAAGGCAGAGGAGGGCTGGGATGAAGGAAGGGTCAGCCTCCTTAAAGAGGACTTTGTCTAAGGGCACTGGGGAGCCCTGCGGAGGTGTTAGGCAGAGAAGTGCAGATCCAGGCTCCTGTGCTTCAGACTTCCCAATGGTTGCCATGTGGAGAAACGTTTGAAGGGGGACAAGAAGGGAAGCAGGAAATGCAATGAAGAGATTATTGCAGGGTCTGGGTGAGAAATGATGGTGGCCTGGACCAGGCTGGTGGAGGGAGGTGGAAAGAAGTAGATGGATGGAGACCTAGGGGGTGAAATGAGGTAGGGGCATGGTTGGGGTGTGGGGCAGGAAGGAGGCCAGGACAAGGAGGAGGCAATTTGCTGGATAAAGCCAGGCTTTCTGAGACAGGGAAACTAGAGGGGCAGCTTGGGTGTGGAAGGGTTGGATGTGTCTGTGGGACACCAGGGGAGAGGTCCAGTAAGCCGCTGGCTGCGGGGGTCTGGAACTCGGAAGAGAGGCCCAGGCTGGAGATGGAGTCGGGGTGCCCACAGCATTTGAAGCTATGCCACTCCTGGGAGAGTTGGAGCCAGGACAGGGCCGAGGACAGGCCCCAGGGGACCCTGCCTTGGGGGAAAGTGGCAGGAGAGACTGAGGAGCCCATCAAGAGAATTGTGGGAGGGAGCATTCTGGAAGCCAAGGCAGGAGCCAGAGGAGGGGATGGTGACGGAGAGGTCCTCAGTGGGAGGTCCTGAGAAGTAGCCACTGAATGATGTCATGGCGAGGCTGGAGGCCGTCCAGGAGAAACGTGGACCCCCCAGGCCGGCCTGGCTGCAGAACTGGCCCTGCCTAGCAGCCGCCGCCCATCACCACCCACACTTCTTCCTGCCAGGCAGGTGGTTGTCCGGAGAGTGGGGGACAGGGGTACTATCGAGGCAGTGCTAGATGGGGGAGCAGAGGGGGCACAGACCCATGACTCTGTTGACGTGTCTGACTTGAACTTGAGGCTGAGGGGCAGATGTGTGAGGAGCCTTTCCTCCCACCTGAGCAGAAAATGCCACTTCACTTACCTGGTTGAGGTGGCCAGGTCCTCACCTGCAGGAGAGACCAGCTGTGTCAACAGTTATCCCAGGTGAGCAAGGTGTCCTCCTGGCAGGAGCTGGGGGGAGGAAGAACCTTCAGGTACTGGGGGAGGGGAGGTGTGATGGAGAAGGTACCCTTCACTTGGAGACAAGTAAGGCTCTAAAGGCAGAGGTTCTCAATGGATGAAATCAGAGTCTCTGCCACGAGTCCTGGGCACCAGGTGATTCAACCCCTCCAGGGTTGAAAACCACCGGCTGGGGTGAGCAGAAGCTCTCATGTACATTTTTTTTTTTTTTTTTAATAAATGTATTTATTTATTTCTTTTTGGCTGCTCCGGGTCTTCGTTGCTGCGCACAGGCTCCCTCCAGCTGCGGTGAGCGGGGGCCACTCTTTCATTGGGGTGCGCAGGCTTCCCACCGCGGCGGCCTCCCCCGCTGTGGAGCACGGGCTGTAGGCACGCGGGCTTCAGCAATCGCGGCACATGGGCTCAGTAGTCGTGGCTCACGGGCTCCAGAGCGCAGGCTCAGCAGCCGTGGCGCACGGGACCAGCTGCTCCACGGCATGTGGGATCCCCCCGGACCAGGGCCCGAACCTGTGTCCCCTGCACTGGCAGGCGGATTCTCAACCACTGCACCACCAGGGAAGCCCTCTCATGTACATTTTAGTAACTGAAACAACGGAACCCCAAGAAGAGGCAGGACTTGGAGGGGCTGAGCTGGCTGTATCGCAAGGTCAGCCTTTCCTTCTCCCTCTAACCCTCAGAAGCCCAGGTGTTGTCTACTCCAGGAAGGGCACCCCGTTCCACCCCCAGCCCCAGGTCTTGACCCAGCAAAATCCACTCAGACCCTTCCCTCCCTTGCTACTCGGGAGGCCTCCAGGCAATCCCAGCACATCTAGTAAACCTCCCTGGATGGGCTTTTGTGTGGGTCAATGTCACCGCCATGGCTGGCCCACAAATCAACCCCAGTGCCCCTCTCCAGTGTCAGGAAAGTAGAAGATCATCTGAAGCCTCCTCAGCCTACATCTGTTCTTGGATTAAATCGGAGCACAGAGAGGGGGCTGGGAAGCCAGCAGGCTTGGCAGGTAGGGGCTCAAGAGAAAGAGGGGAAGGGTCCAAGTCGACGTGGTTGCCTTCCTTCCTGGAGGAGAGCTTCTGGGAGGTCAGAGGAGACTTGTCTGCTGGAATCTGGAGATCGCAGGCAGAACCAGGATCCCACCCCGCCCTGGGTGGGGCGGCCCTAGCACTCCTCCCCTCCCCGGAGAAATCTGGGAATGACCTGACTCTGCTGTAACCTATGACCTCCTCCTGGCCTCATTCTTAACAGGTTCTGCAGAGACAAATTAATCTAATCTCCTCCCGGGAGTAGGAAATGAGAACTCTACAGAGAGGTTAGATGACTTTCCCAAGGTCACACAGCACGAGGTAGC
Source organism: Balaenoptera physalus (assembly GCF_965194825.1). NCBI lineage: Eukaryota > Metazoa > Chordata > Mammalia > Artiodactyla > Balaenopteridae > Balaenoptera > Balaenoptera physalus. The sequence continues at coordinate 25,459,899 of NC_138897.1, forward strand.
CAAGTCAGTTCTAGAATCCAGGCTTGACGTGTGTTCTTAGGGAATTTAAAACCACCACATGAATCATCTCACAGTCAAGGAATACTGAGCCCCGCATCCCTCCTAGAAGCTCACTGAGGGGAGGGGCACGTCTGTCTGTGTGTGTGCAGCCCGGGAGCCAGCAGCTGGGCATTGGAGACCCCTCTTGCACACACACAAATCAACCTAAAGCCTCCAGGCAGGGCCTCGTGTGGCACGGAGGTGCTCTGCTGTACAGCCCTCCGTGAGCTCACAGAGGTGGGGATGGGGGTCGGGGGGACCCTTGCACAGACCAGGTGAGCAGCGAAGCGGGCAGAGGGTGGATGGGCGGTCACTGGGGGCACCAGCTACAGGCTCCACCACACTAGAGCAAGAGCAGCTGTCGGGGCACGGGGCAGAGGGAGAGGGAAAGGACCCAGCGTCCAGGACAGGCAGGACCTCTCAGGCTGTATGCAGGCCTAGCTTCCCTGCCCCTTTGTCCTTCCTGCCCATTGCTGGGCAGGCACCCAGGTTTGCGCCTTTAGAATTGTCTTTAGGATAGTGACTGTAGAGAGTAACAGGGGTCTGGAAGCGGGGAGGGGGGGTGAATGCTCTGCAGAGCAGCACCAAGGATTCGGGACTCAAGCCACCTCTGAACGGGGGCTTCTCCCCTGCCTGACCGGCCCCTCTCTGGGGCCCTTGAGCACCCAGCCCTCGCAGGCTGGCTCCCCTTCCACCTGAGCTAAGGGAGGCTGGAACTGGATAAGAATTCGAGGCCTGGGCCTTTGGGAAGTAGAAACCGCTGATCTAATCCACTGGGCCCTGAGGAATCTGGCAGGGCAAGAGGAAGGGGCTCCAGGGACCTGGCTGGCTGGCCCCGAGCTGTCTCCCCTACCCTGGAGCAGGGGTACTCTCATTATTAAAGCCCCACAATAAACGCCAGCCATAATCGGCCTCTCCTCGAGCAACACAGATAGCCCTTCCAGTTCGGAACAAGGAGCCAGATGAAGAAACTGCCAGACCCAACACAGCTGGGTTCTGTCCATGTAACAAATCTTTGGCTTGATGCCACAGCCTGTGTCCAAAGAGGTCTCATGTTCGCTGGTCCACCCAACACGCCAGGAAAGTCTCTCTGCTCTTCAGTTGCAGTGTCCGTCCAGCCTCCGTGCTTTCTCCAGTGATGCCGTCCTGTCTCTTGCTGCCGGCAGAGAGCCAACCTGGGCCTGGAGGCTCCCTGTGCCCCCCAGTCAGAGGCCTGCCTTCGGGTGGTGGTCTGCAGCTCTCCCCGGAGTGTCTCAGGGTGCAAGCGCCTGAAGGAGCAGAGGCCAGGCCACTCCCCTTTAGGGGTCCAAAGCACCGCCTTCCCAGAGCTATTTTGTTTACAGTTGTTTGTTGAGTGCATAAACAAATGAATGAATGAGTCACAGAAGTTAACCCACCTGGTTGCTAGATGGCGCCTTAAGAGTGATCATATTGGGCTTCTCTGGTGGCGCAGTGGTTAAGAATCCATCTGCCAATGCAGGGGACACAGGTTTAAGCCCTGGTCCGGGAAGATCCCACATGCCGCGGAGCAACTAAGCCCGTGCGTCACAACTACTGAGCCTGCGCTCTAGAGCCCGCGAGCCACAACTACTGAGCCCACGTGCTGCATTTACTGAAGCCCCCGCGCTCTAGAGTCCGTGCTCCTCAACAAGAGAAGCCACCGCAGTGAGAAGCCTGCGCACCGCAATGAAGAGTAGCCCCCGCTCGCCACAACTAGAGAAAGCCCGCGCACAACAATGAAGATCTGACGCAGCCAAAAATAATTAATTAATTTAAAAAAAAAAAAAAAAGAGTGATCATATCACATGCAGACAAGTTTGTGAAAGAAGAGCGAATGGGCGTGAAGCACAGCCAGGGGCTAGGGTGCCACCTGCCCTGGCACCTCAGTGCCTCCATCAGGGCAGAGGTTCCTAGATGGAATCCAACCCCTCTCACAGCCCTTGAGTGAGAGGCCTCCTCAGGACCCTGAGATCTGGGCCAGGCCAGAGAGCCTGTTTTGGGGTGTCAGATCATGAGCCCCCTGAAACACTCAGTAGCCTACTTTCTAGGTTCTAACAGAAATGCCCAGAACCCCTGCTGGGGAACTCAGCTCTGCCTGATTCTGATCTTGGCCTTGCCAGGCAAGGGCCCAGGACCTTGGGAAGGCCTGCCACCTGCGTGGGACCCTCAGCATCCTCCGTTAGCTGTCACCTCAAGGGAGGCTGCATTCGCTATGATGGAGGCTCCCCGGAGGCCTGGGGGCCGCTCCAAGCTCTGAGCTGTAAGGGAAGGCCTGGGAATGACCCTGCTGCCTGCCTTGCGGGGCCTCCAAACCAGGCAGGCCGCAGTGAGGCCAGGCCTTCCTGTGGACGCAGTGAGTGCAAGACAGGCCCTCCTCCTGGCGCTGGGCAGCAGGGAGCTCCTGAGACTGACGCCAACCACGGGTCCAGAGGAGCCGTGCTGGGCTTTCAGAAAAACATGACTCTCTTCCTCAGTACGAGCAAATTTTGGAAAACTTTTAAACAAAGAAACCACGTGGGGAGAGTGGAAAAGGAAAAGAAGGGGAGGGCAGGAGAGGGCAACTTTTTTTCTGAGAACACTTACTTCTCTCTGAGTAGCCAAGCAAGGCCTAATCCCAGCAGTTTTGGGGCCAGATTCAATAAAAAGTCTGTCTGCAGAGGCCTGAGCAAAGCCACAGAAAATAAATACTTCGTGGCTTGTCCGGTCTCCTGCCGCCTGGAGCCCGGTGGGCCGTTCTATTGACTCTCAGCCCAGTGGGATATGGACGAGTGTGGAATTCTCTCCCCAGCCAATCAACTTCCTCTCCCCAGTTAGGACCATTTAAAAATCATAAGTAGAGTTTCCGGTGTGGAAGGGGAAAAACAGAAGAGAGCATATTTTGGTTGAAGAAAGAAAAAAAGAATTGCAGAAAGACCAATATTTTCGAGCAGAGCCCAGAGATGTTGGACAGTCTTGTTTGTGTGAAATAATACTGGGGCGAGAGCCCTCCCTCAGCTCTCACACTCCCACCTCGTGTCTCCTTGAGCAAATTCTCGTCTCTGTGGGGTGGAGGCTGGGAGGAGCCCAGTGCCCTGGGGCCCCGGCCAGGGCTGTGGGCTTCGCAGGCTGAAGGGCCAACGACAGCTCTGTAGGCCCCTCTGGGTGACAGCTAGGAAAGTCAAGGGCAAAAAAGAGTGCTGGGAAACAGAGACAGAAAAATACTCAGGGCCACGGTGAAGAGTTGAACTGAGGCTCGCCGGTCAAAATGGAACAGATTTTTATAAACGGAGGAAGTACAGAGTCTGATGCTGTGGGTCTTTTCCAGGGAGGGTAAGGTGTGCCTGATGGGTGGGTGGATGGTCCGAACAAATGGGAAGATGGCAGGAGAGCAGAGTTAAACCCCACCCCGGGGCCTGGGGACAAAAATCCCCAACTTTTTACCAGGTTACAGGTCAAAGAGTGTGGACAGTCATCTTGGGGTGTGAAAAGTCCTAACTAACCCCAAAGTCAGGCCGCAAGAATGTGACCTCTTTCCACTTCCTGCATTTCCTAGACCTTCCCTCAAAAGTGGGGGCCTGATAGGCTCCAAGGAGGGCCTGTAGGGTGGAGAGTGAATTCGCACTCTTCTCCTGCACCCCAAATTCTAGGAAGAAACAATGATGGGTTCTTGTCTTCCAAAGGAAGGACAAAGTAGAGGGCTGGAGGGCTCTGGGTCTGGGTTCTGTCTGGGGCGGCCTGAGCTTGAAGTGCCAGGTCACTCTCCTTTAGTGCTGCCACCTCCGAAGGTCTGGCGGGGCTGCTGGAGGGCCGTGGACTCAGCCTACGAGTATATCTATCCCCTGACATGACATTCCACCCTCTGAGAGTGACTCTACTGAGAAACACCGTTCTCTCCAAGTTCTTATTTGAAAATGCAGGTAGTCTGGAGAAGGCTGATTCCGAGAATGTGCCTCTGACTGAGCTCCTTGGGGACAGGAGGATGGGACGGTCCTGGCCCAACTCCCAGGGGACTTTGGGTCGGCTGTTCCCCTTTCCGGTAGAGCCAACTCTTCCCCAAAACTCTCCCCGATGGAACTCAAAGTCAGCATTTGGTGGCTCGTTGTACGGAAGGAGACTCTCAAAGCCCGTGGTTTGGGGAAGGGAGAAAGGAAGAAAAGGATGAGTAGAAGGTGCTGAGGACAGTCTTAGGCCTGGTCCCACTTTCAGAGGGTAGTTGTGGGTAGTTTAAGATAAGCTTTGCGAGCAGGAGCTACTACATCTCTTCAGTATCTGTATTTATGATGAGTGGTAACATCAACTAGTCAAATCCAAGTGTCTAAAATACCCCATAGGAACAAGATTTAAATAGAAAAGACTTCTGAGCAGCCCAACAGATGTCAAAAACCCATGCTCCAAAACACTAGCTCTTTACTAGTTGGTGAGACCTTAGTCAAAACCTTTGAACCTTTACATACAATTGTTAACTGCCTGCGTGAGCTAGTGCCCAAACCAGTGGATGAGTAAAAGGTGAAAGGAGAGAAAAGTACTGTTAGAAGAAAAAAGTGATCCAAACTCAGCTGTCTGGATTGTTTGGAATAGGACGAGGGGCTCGCCTTCATAGTTGCTCTGAAGTCATGGCCCAAGGAAATAACAAGATTCACATAGGGGACCACAGTCACCAAGAAAAGAAAGCATTCCATTCTGCTCAGGGGAGGATGTGACAGATTTAAGAAAGATTTCTATTAAAAATTGAACACAGCTTTTTACAATGAACATAGCTCTAAATTTTAAAGGGATAAACACTCACTGAGCATCAGGTTTCTCCTCCAGCTGAGCTGGGGGTAGAAATTTTACTGCACAAAGCTCTGATTCCAGCAAGCTCCCCGGAAGCACCCCTGGAAGCAAGAACAGGAATGGGAAAAAAAAAAAAGAATAGGAATGGGGGTCCTGCCCCTCAAGCCTACATCAGTGACCCATCAGCACTCAGGCCCCAGGGCCTCTAGAGCTCTTGAGCTCTCCAAATGTGGCTGGCGCAACTGTGGAAGTTCATTTTTCATTTAAATTTAAATAGCCACGTGAGGCTAGCGGCTACCCTTTCCGGAAAGCACAGTGACCCTTAAGGGGCTCCACAGGGTCCCCTCAGGCTGCACAGACACGCTGCTCACTGCCTTGTCGGCCTGGACTACCACAGGCGTTCATTCATTACACGTGCCGCAGTTATTAAGCACCTATTTTGTACCCAGCAGAAAAAGATTATCTGGTGAAATATTTGGGTGAGCTATCAGACCCTCCCTTCTTCTCCATTTTTCCTTCTTTTCATAAGCAAAGCCTCCTGATTGCCTACTAAGTGTTCCGTGCTGCATAGCAATTGTTCTCCAATTACCGTGAGCACCAGAATCACAAGGAGACTTGTTAAAAATGCAGAACTCCCCTCGGGACCCATTAGATCGCCTGAATCTGAACCTCCGGGGGGCCGGGTCCTACATCTGAAGCTCCTTGCAGAGAATAAAGAACAATGGCGGGTGCTTTTCGACCAAGAGTTTAGAATTTAGAAGGTGCGATTAAAACAAAACAAACACCAGAAAAACCAGGCCTGTAAACAGTGAGCTGTTTTTGCAAACAGCTATTTCTCAAGGGCTGTCTGCAAATAACCCAGAGAGGACTAAAACCATAAGCGTTTTTATGGTGATCTCTTAAAGGAATTTGTTGGGCAGATGTTTTTCCTACCCAGAAGGTGAATAACTGCCGGGGAAGATCCGGCCTCCAGTCCTGCCTGTGTGACCTTGACAGAGGCCTTACCCTCTCCCTTTCTGTCCCCTGTCACCAAGCTTCATGGAAATGTTGCAGGAAAGGGGACACCTTCCAGGGCCCGAGAGTGGGCTCTTGCCTAACACTCGGAAATGAACTGTCCGAGGAGACACACGTGCTGGCAAAGCAAGAGATGTTATTGGGAAGGGGGGCGCCTGGGTGGAGAGCAGGAGGGTATGGGAACCCAGGAGAACTGCTCTGCCACGTGGCTCGCAGTCTCCGGTTTTATGGGAATGGGGTTAGTTTCCGGGTTGTCTCTGGCCAATCGTTCTGACTCAGGGTCCTTCCCGGTGGCGCGCGCATCACTCAGCCAAGATGGATTCCAGCGAGAAGGATTCTGGGAGGTTGGAAGGACATATGGATGGGCGCCTCCTCTCTCCTTTTGACCTTTCTCGAATTCTTCCGGTTGGTGGTAGCTTGTTAGCTCTGTGGTCCTTAAACAGGACCTCCTGTTTAAGAGAACTCATGCAAGTGGTTACCATGTTGCCTGGCCAGGGTGGGCGGTTTCAGTCAGTGTTTCCCCTAACAGAAACTTGAAGAACCTTGAGCTAGGAGGGGCTCTGACCTGCAGAGGGGGTGAGGAACCGGAGTCTCCCCACCCCGCCCCCCAAAAAGGACAGGTAGACCTTTCTGCACGTTGGGAAATTTTCAGCTTCAGCTTGGAAAACATTATGATCTTATTGTATTCTGGTTCAACGGGAACGAATTCAGAAAATGCATAGATGGGGTTCCAACTCAAACTGGTTCATTGGGTACTTTTTGAGTTAAAAAAAAAATGGATTTAAGTAATGAGTCAGTAAAAAAAAAAATCTGAGCTCGGGATTGAACATTTCAGGTGGAAGGCTTTGATTCATTGGTTCAGTTTAAGTCACTTGTTGTTCAGATCAACTCAACAGCATTTATTTAGCACTTAAATTTCTTCCACGAATGGGTGTGGGATAGTCTCATGGAAATTCTGCTCAGCTGGGGAAAGAGACAAGTAAACAGTCTCACTCCCCAGGAGCGAAACACCCAGGAACCCCAACAGGGAGTGACAAGTTCTGGGTTAGGCTGGCAGCGGAGGGGTGATGTGGTTTTGGGCACCGAACAGTGAGTGAGGAGGGGTTTCCCAGGCTGTGGTGATGAGAAAAGGAAACAGGAAGGTCACAGAAGCTGTGGGGTGCACGCAGCCGCAGCAGAGGGGAAGGGGGCACTTTGGTCTGCAGGGGGGCCATGGGCTTGGAGAGGTGCCCGGAGCACACCACGGGGACTCCGTGTTGGGCCTCGGCACGTGACACTGTCCCCATCTGTGGTGTGGGAGCTCTGTGAGTACCATAAATCCCCTGCGTGGAAAGAACAGTGTTGCATTTATCCAGTACTTATTTAACAGCTTTATTGAGATATAATTGACATACCATACAATTCACTCAAAGTGTACAATCGAATGGGTTTTAGACTATTCACAGATATGTGCAACCATCCCCACTGTCAGTTTTAGAACATTTTCATCACCTCAGGAAGACCCTCCATATCCTTTAGCTATCACCCTCCAATCCCTCAACCCCAGACCCCCATCCCACCCCGGCCCTAAGCAACCACAACTGAGTCCCCTTAAAACCAAGTTCCTCTGCCAAGGTTATGATTAACCTCTCTTCCCAGAACGTTATTCCTTTTTTTGTCCAACACCTGTTCCCCTCAAGATTGAGGAGTATCAAAGAAAAGGGGGGAATTGAAACCAAGTAGGACACTGGGGGGCCCTCCTGTGTACAAAAGCCTTTCCGTGTCCCCCATTTCTTGTTTGGAGGAAAAATGGTTCAGCCTCCAAGACCTTCCCTGAGTTCCAAAGGGCAGATTCAAACAGTTACTAATTAAGGGAGTGAGGGAATGCAGAAAGAAACAATAGTGCGCCATGGGGCCTGGTCTTGGTTCCTCCTGCGGGGATGTGCATAACAATGTGATACAGATCTCTGAGATATCCTGCAGGAACTAAGGCCCCCACCCAGGTGGAGGTTGGTAACTTCAGGCTGAGTACAAGGATGTGGATCCCTTCTGGCTGGAACCAGAAGGCTGATGACTGAGATTCCTGGAACACTGCCCTGTTACCTCACCACCAACCAGTCAGAGGAAGGTCACACACCCTGCAGCCCTCCCCCCAAATCTTGCCTATTAAAACTCTTCCCCCAAAACCATCAGGGAGTTTGGGCCCTTTGAGCATGAGCCACCACGTTCTCCTTGCTTGGCCTTTGCAATAAACCTTTCTCCACTCCAAACTCTGATGTTTCCGTTTGTTTGGCCTCACTGTGCATCAGGCACACGCACTTGGGTTCAACAACATAGCCACTAACCTACTTTGTTTGTATAGATTTCCTTACTCTGAACATTTCAAATAAATGAAATCATACAATATGTGACTTTTTGCATCTGGCTTCTTTCATTTAGCATAATGTTTTCAAGGCCCATCCACGCTCTAGCATGTATTAGTACTTTACTCCTTTTTATGGCCAAATAATATTCCGTTGTATGGATATACCATATATTACTTATCCACTGGTCCTTTGATGGACATTCGGGTTGTTTCCACCCTTTGGCTGTTGTGAATAATGCTGCTGTAAACATTCCTTGTAGGAGTTGTAAACAAACTTGTAGGAGTTTCCATACAAGTCCTTCCTGTTATGACTCCCATGTTCCAGATGAGGACATATGTTTTCATTTCTCATATACCTAGGAGTAGAATTGCTGGGTCGTAAGGTAGCTCTAATTGTTTGAGGAATGGCCAGAATGTTTGATATTTATACATTTATTTTGAGGAGAAGGAAACGAACGAGGAGATGGCAGTGATCATGGAAATCTGCTCAGAGCCAAGGTGAGCCCATGTTTGGGAAAAGGAGGCGTTAGGAAAGCAATCAGATCACTGTGAGTGCCATTGCCATCTTCCAAGTGACAGTGCCAACTGGGAGGAGACAGGCACAGGGCCAGCACCTGTGGCCATCCACCTAGTGACCGAGGGAACCTCCTTGTCACTGCCCCACCTTCCAAAAACCAAGGCCCAGGCTGAGTCTCCAAGAAAGAAGCACAGCAAACACATCTTCACCCAGCTGAGCATCTCTCCCTTCAGACACAGTTAAAGACAAAGATAAAGGTCTGGCAGGATGAAGAGACTTCTTTGAGGGCCTGTCCATGCTGGCACACTGGTTGAGCTCCTAACTATGTACCAGGGGCTGCTAAGCAAGTACATGTATTCTGTACACACAGGGCTCACCATGTGTCAATCACTGTTCTAAACCCTTGCCTGACTGAAATGCTTTAAATCCTTCCAACAACCCTGTTCTGGCTTCCTGTTCTGGCTCCCATGTTTCAGACAAGGACACTGAGTCAGGGGGGAGCTAGCTTTCCCAAGGTTGAACAGTGTAGTTCATGGTGATGAGGCTGGGATGTGAAGGCAGCCTGTGTGGCTCCAGTGCCCACCTCACCACATTGCCTCAACTGTTCTCTCACAAGGACAAGGTTGACACCCTCATTTCACAGACAAGGACACTGAGGCTGAGTTGGATACCCTTTCCCAAGGCTGAAGACTCTAGCCCAGTCTCCAGCCCACGCCAAGGCCTCCCTTTATGGTGACAGGGGACAGAGCTCAGCATGCTGTGAGTCACAGTGACTGGAATTACGGGCGTGCATCTCCTCTAAGAAGTTCTCCATGACAGCTCCCCTGGTCGGGGTTACAGGTGCCCCCTCTGGGTTCCCGCAGCTCCCAAGGAGGCTTCTACCATGGCCCAGCTCGCTGTGTGTGACCATTGGCCTGCAGGTGGCCGACGCCCACTGACTGTGAGCTTGACCTCGTCCGCTCTGCATCTGCAGCACCGAGCCCAGGGCCTGGCCCAAGCAGGCGCCGAACAAGCACGTGGGTGCTAAACAGGTGAACCATGACAGTGAGGTCCGGGTAATAAGTGACGGAGGGGCTGGGGGAGGGAAGAGCTGAGGTGCACCTTGAGCCAGGTCCTGGAGGGGGGGCACCCAGAGCAGCGGAGGGGTGGGGACCCCACATGGGACAGGGACTTCCAGTGGGGAGGCCTGGGGGGTCCTAGGGCCCTGCGGTCTAACAGTCCAGAGAGCCTGCAGGTGGGGGGACTGCTGTGCTGCGAGGCGGGGGTGGGGGGAGGCCAGAGGCACAGGGAGCACAGACCGGGCCTTTGTTCAGAAGAGAAGGTGCCCTTCCTCCCTCGGGGGTGCCCAGCCCCACCCAGGACCTTGGGAGCTGTCCGGACCCCTCATCTGGGCCCCTCGGGTAGGACACAAGCTGTGCACTGCATGTGAGATTCTCTGGGGCTGCGTGGGGTGTATGCACAGCGTGGGGTGTGTGTGTGTGTATGTGTGTGGTGTGTTTCTGATGTGTGTGAATTTGCACTGAAGTTTCTAAATCTCCTCGGCTGGTCGGCCTCTGAACAATGAGGGGTGTGAGGGTCCTGCTTCCCAGAACCAGAGACGCGGGGTGTTTTTCAGAGGACGTCACGGTGGCTTTCACCCTGCTCCCTGGGACCGGGGCTGACACGGATCCTGCAAGATGCCGAGAACAGGCTGTTGGCCCCCGGTGGGTAGGCCACAAGCCTGCCTTCCTTCCCTCGGCTTATTCCTTAGTTGGTGAGGGGAAAGGTGTGGACAGAGAGAAAGGAGGAAAATGTTCCCAAGGGGGTCACGGGGCCTGGTCACCAAAACTGTGGCTCAGAAGGAGACCCAGGAGGACAGACTGGGGGTCCACATAAGGAAGAAGAATGTTTTGGAAACCAGAGATGCCCAATAGTGGAGGAGGCGGCCTCATAAGGGACTGAGCCTTCCACCCCAGGACTGTTCCAGCAGAAGCTGGGGCCCACTGAGGACCCCGTGGTGTCAGAGGATTCTCTCCTTTCTGGGGCAGGGTGTGGATAAGGAAGAAACCCACAGATCCCTTCCATCCTGAGGTTCTGAAAAGGGACCAGGGCCTCTCGGGATGCCTCCCAGGAACTGCTCTTGCTCTCAATCCCTGGAAATTACTTAATACTTCCTCACTCCCATCCTCCTCCCTGCAAGTACTCCAGGCTATCAGGGTGTGGAGGGGAATTTAGAGCCCACCCTCCCATTTCACAGGTGAGGACACGGAGGCCCTTACAGAAAAGGGACTTGCCAAGGTCACGGTGGTGCCAACATTCATGGGCGCGTGTTGAACCAGGCACCCAGCTGAGCACTTCCCGGCTTCTCACTACAACTCCTGAGGGCCCTGTCTCCATTTCACCCAGACTGAGAGAGGGTCATGTGCCCCAGGTCCCACCACTAGAAAGAGGAGGGGCCGCATTCTAACAGGGTCCCCTCTGCTTCCAAAGCCCTTGCAGGTGACCCTGAACCTCAAACCTCGGTGTCCCACACACAGCGATAAAATCAGGTAAGTCCACTGAGAAGTGTAGATGGTCCCTCTCAGTGATGTCTGCCGGGATTATTCTAGTGAGGCTGGGCGAATCATTTTATCTCTTTGAGCTTGTTTCCTTCATTGTAAGGTGGGGGTAATAACAGTAACACTAATATTCAGGACTTGTACAATTTCAGTAAATAACATAAGCAAAGGCTGCTTTTTGGAGCCCTCAACAAATAACATTACTCCTTCCTCAATCCCTTTCCCTCGCCAAAGTTTTATGGGTATAGTGTTTTAAGTTATTTCTTTCAATGCATTCTCAAATGTTAAGAATGATGCCAAAGGCTGATTAGCCATATGACTTTGAAAAACTCCCAGACTCCTGAGACTAATGGCCTCAGTCAATTTATTGAGGTATAATCTACATACAATAATATGCATCCATTTGAGAGTTTGGTGAGTTTTGATAGCTATATACACCCATGTAACCGCTTTGATCAAGATATGGGACATTTCCGTCATCCCAGAGTTGCCCTGTCCCCATCCCAGTCACCTCCCTCTGCCCCAGCCCCAGACAACCAACGGCGGTCTATGGCTTAGATTTGTCTTTTCCAGCCTTTTTACAAGGGGCTCATGCAGTACGTACTCTTTTGTGTCTGGCTTAGATTCATCCACTGTTTCTTGCGTCAGTAATTCGATCCATTTTATTCCTACACAGGATCTAACAAGTAAGCCGGTTGCTTCAAGGTGGCTCCTCTGACAGGCTGCGCTCAAGAACTGGCCAGTCTCCTGCTCAACTGTATCTTCGGTGCTAACCACGCAGGGCCTGGCCCTTAGTAGGCGCTGAAGTTTGCAGCGAGGAGATTAATTAAACATTTAATATTTGTGAGAAGCCTAAACCGCCAGGCCCGAGGTGGTGAGTCACTTCATCGCTTTTCAAGCAGCCCCACCAGAGTGGAGAAGACGGGGTAAAACTCTAATATGATGAAGTGGAAAGGAAGGTTTAAAGTAAAGAGCTGAAGCCGACCTGGGAATAGTCCCTGCGTCCAATTACCCAGCCCAGCTCGGCCTTCCCCGCCCCCGACCCCACCAGGGATAATTAAAACCTCGTCGCCTCTGTCGCTTCCCCGGGGAGGCGGCGATGCTCCCGGAGTGAATGTGATCTGAGGAATGAATAACGACACAGTGGCCTCCTTGTTCGGCGGCCGGGGAAACTGAGGCCAGAGGGCGGGAGGGAGGCCGCCGGGTGACTGGAGTCTGGGTCACCGCGTGAGTCAGCGGCGCAGACAGGCAAGATTGCTGTCATTAAGGTTTACAGGTCCACCGCCGCCACCGCGGCTGTACGGCCCGCGCCCCGCCCGCCCGAGTCCCCGCCGCGGGCGCGCCTCCCCGCGCCCCGTTCAGGCCACCACGCCTCGGCGCCTGGCGAGGGCGCCCCAACTTACCCCAGCTGCACACAGAGCGCAGCCGCGGGAGCTCGGCCGCCCGCGGGGGTGGGAGGGGGGCGCGAGCCCGTCTCGGCCCCGCCCCGCGCCGGCCCCGCCCCGCCCCGCCCCGCGCCGCCGCGCCTCCGCCTCCGCCTCCGCCTCCGCCTCTTCTCCGGCTCCCCCTGGGCCCGCCCGCCCGCTGGCAGCGTGCTGCATCGGGCCGAGCCCGGCGGCTGGAACCTGAGCCCTGGGGTGGCCCCCGCCCCCGCCCCGGCTTCTACCTGCGCCACCCGCGCGGCGCCCCGGGAGGCGGCGCGGGCGCTCAGAGCGCGGCGCCGGGCTGACGGCGCACGGCCGGGCCCCGGTCTCCGCCCGGCGCCTTCGCTGCGGGCGCGTTCTCGCCGCCCCGCTCCCCCCTTCCCCTTTCCCAGCCACCTCCCCTTCCCCAGCCGCCTCCCCTCCCCCTTCCCCAGCCGCCTCCCCTCCCCCTTCCCCAGCCGCCTCCCCTCCCCCCTCCCCCGCCGCCCCATCCCCCTTCCCAGCCGCCGGCACCCCTCCTCAGCCGCCCCCCAACTCAGTCTCTCGGGCGCTCGCCGAGCTAGTCCTCCCGGATCCCCAGGCCTCGCGCCGCCGCCGCCGCCGCCTCCACCACCACCACCACCACCACCCGGCTGAGTCACCCGTGACTCGGGCCTTGGACCCTCGCAGCCCGGAAGGGGGATGGAAGTCCCTGGGATGTTCCCTGCAGCTATTTTAGAGGTTCAGCGAGCATCTCCCCCAGTCCTACAAGAGAATCCCCCTTTCACCCCAGCCTCGGTGGCTCCGCCTCCTCTGAACCCCGCTGTAAACGATGTTCCCCCCTCCTTATATTCTCCCCCCACCCTGGGCCCCGTCCTTTTTTTTTTTCTATTCTTTTTTTTGAGGCCTCGTCTTTTAACCCGGCTTCCTTGCCAGCCACGGCAACGGCGGGACCCCGGTGCCACTGACCCATTCCTTAACTCCTCCCCAGATGCCTGGCCTCTTGTGGGAGCTGGGGGAGGTGGGGAGAGGGGAGGATGCAGTTACTGAGGGGACCTGGCCATGGGCCTGTGTCCAGCGGGTGGGAACCGCGAGCATGGTGGGGCCGGGGTCAGGCGGAACCAGCACCCTGCTTAACCTGAGGGGTGTGGACCTGAATGCGTCCTTAAGTGTTTAAAAATTGTCTGGCCGTATAGAGAAGAACACTGGAACCTTTAAGTCCCCATCCTCTCGCCTGAGTCCAGAGTGAAACTCCAAACATACTTATTAAGAAACTGTTGCTGTATTTTGACTGGTTTACATAAATTTTCCGTTAAGGGGCGGGGTGGGGGGAGATGATGGTGGGCTTGTGGAATCCTGAAAATAACTTTTAATGGAGCGAAGCCTTCCATTATGGGAAGCGCCTGGACGCGAGAGGCGTCTGGAGGCCTAGGTTCCCGTCACAGCCCTGCCACCAACTGGCTGAGTGACTGGGTCACCTCGCTGCCCCTCCCGGCCAGTGTTAGGAAAGTGGACTCGGTGTGTAAGGCCAACGCCCCTCACCCGGATTGGAGCGATTGGAGGAACTGTCTATACCGTTAAGAGACAGAGCAGGTGGGTTTTCCTTTCTTAAAATGCTCCGATACCATAGAGAGGCAAAGTGGAGATGAGGTTAAGAATAAAAAAGGTGAAAGCAGTTTGCTTTCTGAATGGTGTGCTCTGTGCCTAACTCCAGTTATATTTATCACTCAGTCAAGGTCAAGGTAACTTTCAAGGGTCTGTGCAGTTCCATTAATTATATACTACCCTACCTCTATGGGGAAACCTCCCCTGAGAACTATTTCCTACATGGCTTCAGAACCTTCAGACATTTGTACAAAGTCCCCCAAAGGGACATTCTGGGAGGGGCACCAAGGTCCTGAAAGGAGGGACTTTTGCTAGATGGAGAGAAGAATGAAGGTGGACAGGTGATGTCACCTTGATGTGTCACATTTCGGGTGAAGCTTTAGTACCATGAAGCTTTACTACCTGGTCATGTGCTCTGGGAACCTGTCTGACTCCTTTTCCCCTTCCCTCTGCTCTGCGGGGGTGGGAGGTGGAGGTGAGAGTGGGAGAGAGCCCATGTTCATTCTGTGCTAAGCCAAGCAAGTGTCAGGGGCGCCTTCCACAGCCTCCCGCCAGCTGCAAACATGCGTAGTATCACTTCTGTGATGGGCCAGATGCGGCATTGGGAGAAAAGCAAAGGGTTTAATTTTAAATGATGGAATGGTGAGAAGAATGAAAGAGGAGGTGATTAGTGCTCAACCTTGAAAAAAGGCAGGGGAACACTTACTTTAAAAGGTTTTCATTGGTCCTGTTCTGAAGAACTCACTCACTCCTCCTGTGCTAAAATCCCAGGCCAGCTCAGACCTGCAGTTCTGGATTTCCTAAGCGCCTCCCTGTTTTTTCCCTTTGAACACCAGCTCTCTGAGCAAAGGCCTCTTTTGCCCTCCCTGTGGTGCCCTCTCCCTTTTCTTTTGTGTGTGTGTGTGTGTGTGTGTGTGTGTGTGTGTGTGTGTGTGTGGTGCATGTGTGTATGTCTAGCTGGCTCCTATCTTTACATAGCAGTTTTCCAGGCTGACAGTTCGGAGGCCTTGCAGGAGGAGAACCTCTCTAATTTATTCTCCTAGCTCTGCATCCTGACTTACTTGGGGCAGGTCTACATCACAGTCTCAGTCAAGCGAGTGAGGAAAGTGGCTTCAAGCAAACTGAAAACCATTTGGGAGAAGAGACGGTAGGCATACAGGTTGAGCACATACTCGAACCATAGCAACAAACCAAAATCAGGGGAAAACCCCACAAAACATCAAACTAGATTTAAAGTTGTTTGCAAATGGCTGGTTTGTGCCACATAATAAGGCTGGGCTATTTCCCACCATGAGGACTGCTTGCATCTTGAGGGGAAAAGACAGGTCAAAACTGGCCAATCTGCTCTTTGAACATATGACTGATTCTAAGGCTGGGGTAGGAAATACTCAAAATAAGTCTAGAGAATTCTGTAGTGCCAGAAAGCAGGAAAGTACTGAAAGATCAAAAGGATGGGGCATGCAAAAGGGACGCAGGAGCCCCAACCTGAAAGAGCTCCTGATGGCCAAGGCTGAAACAATTCAAACAAAAGAATAGATAACATCATATTGGATTTTAATCCCAAGGGTAAAATAAATACCCGTGAATGAATCCATACTGATACAAGAAATGATTGATTGATTGATTGAACGAATGAATAAATAAATAAATAAATAAATGAGAGAGAAGAGTCAAATCTCCCACACAGATAACTCCAAATAATTTATGTAGATATTCTTTCCTCAAAGAAGTGGAGCTTAATCCCCTTCCCCTTGAGTGTGAGCTGCACTTAGTGACTTAGTGCACTTAGTGACTCGCTGCGAAGGTTACAGTGTGGAAAGGTAGGAGAGAGTTACTTTGCAGTGCAGAAACCTGGCAAACACAACCTCAGCCGGGTGATCAGGGTCAACATCATCAGGGATAAGTTATGTCAATAGCGTGTACTCCTGATTTGGTGTGAGAACAGCACTTCACCTCTGTAGTCTTCCTCTCCAAAACCCATAACCATGAGAAAAACATCAGACAAACCCAACTGAGGGGCATTCTACAAAATACCTGACTGGTACTCCTCAAAACTGTCAAGGACATCAAAAACAAGGAAAATCTGAGAAATTGTCACGGTCCAGAAGAGCCTAGGGAGACGAGGATTAAATGTAATGTGGTATCCTGGATGGTTCCTAGGAGGGAAAAAGGACATTAGGGAAAAACTATGGAATCAGAATAAAGTATGAGGTTGAGTTGATAGTAATATACAAATGCAGTTTCTGAGTTGTGACAAAATGGTACCATAGTAATGTAAGATATTAACAATAGGGGAAATTGAGTGAAGGATATATGGGAACTGTCTGCACTGTCTTTGCAACTTCTCTATAATATAAAACTATTCTAAAAGGAAAAGGTTTTTTTTCTTTTCTCTAAAGCTAGTCTGGGGACTTCCCTGGTGGCGCAGTGGTTAAGAATCCACCTGCTAATGCAGGGGACACGGGTTCGAGCCCTGGTCCAGGAAGATCCCACATGCCGTGGAGCAGCTAAGCCCGTGCGCCACAACTACTGAGCCTGCGCTCTAGACCCACGAGCTACAACTACTGACGCCTTCGCGCCTAGAGCCCGTGCTCCGCAATAAGAGAAGCCACCGTACTGAGAAGCCCGCGCACCTCAACGAAGAGTAGCCCCCGCTCGCCACAACTAGAGAAAGCCCGTGCGCAGCAACGAAGACCCAATGCAGCCAAAATAAAAATTAAAAAAATAAAACTAGTCTGGCTTGGGTCTTAGGATCACAGGATCTAGGTGATTCTAAGAAAGGGAAAGGACTAGCAAAGGAGCCCCAGGGACCCTGAGAGAGACTGCTGAGACTCATTTGGTGAGTTGATCAGGCAGAGTAAAATACTTCGGTTTTTAAATCGCTTCATGGTCCATATAGAGTGAATTTAAAGCCGCTTGCAGGTTGCCCAATCAAAAACAATGCCATCCCCAAATTCCTCTACATGTGAACTTAAAGTTTCAGTTGCTTATAAAGAAAGTGCTTTTAAAAATGTGGTGATCCCTTTTATAGAAAGTTCAAAAGCAGGCAAAAATAATCCCAGGTGTGAGGAGTCAGGAAAATGGTTAGTTACCCTTGTTGGGGGCGGGGACTGGGAGGGAATGAGGAGGGGAGTTTCTAGGTACCCGTGATGTTCTTGTTTTTGACCCGGGAGCTGGTTATATGGGTGTATTCAGTTTGTGAAAATTCATCAAGCTGTATGTTTATGATCTGTGCACTTTTCCGTACGTAGGTTATATGTCAAGAAAAAGTTTATAAATCATAAAATAAGTTGATTTTAAGCATTAAACTTTAATGCTGGGAGACACCAACATCCCTCTCTCCTCCCTCCAGGAAGCACAATCTAGAAAGTCAAATAGTTTGCCTAAGGGCAGATGCAGCGGGCCCTCCCAGAGCCCTGATGTGTGGGTCCCTGCTAACCAGGGCTTTCATGCTGGACCGCTCTGTGGAGCAGCAAGAACTCTTTAACCAGAGCACAGGGCTGGGCACAAGCACATCTTCGGGGAGGGCACTGCAATGAGGGGCAGCACCAGCACAAACCTGGGTGACTTTGATCAAACTTTTATTCATCTGTGCCTCAGTTTACCTACTGTTAAAGAGGATCTTGACTACTGCATGTGTAGATCAGCCAAAAATGTTGCCCTGTCATTAAGTTAGACTAGTCGTGGTCTGTTAGCCTCCTCAGATCCCACTGTGTCCTTAGATCCCTGGAATTTTGTGCCTGGAAAATAGGGGCGTGGCAGAAATGCTGGTGACAGTAGCTCTGGCTCAGGGTGACAAAGGGGAGAGAAGCTGACCAGAGCTGAAAGGATGGACTCTTCCCAGGACTCTGTCTTGAACTAGAATGACCTCAAAGGGTCATTCAGAGAACGGACGGGTAGTCTAGCATAGAGGTCGCTGAGCCCCATAGGGGTAAAATGACTTGCCTGAGGTCACCTGGCTGATGGGCTCCCTGAAGGTTCCTAGCTCAGTAATGTCCATGAACTATCTGGACTAAACAGGCTGCTGCTGTGACCATGAATTTTGTTTCCTTAAATAAAGTTTTTGTCCACAATTTCTTTCATTAAATAAAATATAGAAAACATAGAAAAGTGAAAAGCATCACACAACCAGAATTTACTTGTTCCAACATTTAAAAATGCAACTGTCTGGAAGTTTATTTTTTTTGGATTCTGTGTTGTTTTTTTTTTTAACATCTTTATTGGAGTATAATTGCTTTACAATGATGTGTTAAGTTTCTGCTTTGTAACAAAGTGAATCAGCTATACATATACGTATATCGCCATATCTCCTCCCTCTTGTGTCTCCCTCCCTGGAACGTTTTACATTGCAAAAGAACACCTACTGTGACATAACATTTTTGTAGTTTATTGATTGATTGATTTTTGGCTGCGTTGGGTCTTCGTTGCTGCGCTCGGGCTTTCTCTAGCTGCGGTGAGCCGGGGCTACTCTTCGTTTCTGTGCATGGGCTCCTCATTGCATTGGCTTCTCTTGTTGCGGACCATGGGCTCTAGGCGCGCGGGCTTCAGTAGTTGTGGCACGTGGGCTCAGTGGTTGTGGCTGGCGGGCTCTAGAGCACAGGCTCAGTAGTTGTGGCGCTTGGGCTTACTTGCTCAGCTGCATGTGGGATCTTCCTGGACCAGGGCTCGAACCCGTGTCCCCTGCATTGGCAGGCGGATTCTTAACCACTGCGCCACCAGGGAAGTCCCTGTAGTTTTTTAATATTTAACTTTTGTGGCTAAGTTAAGCAGGAGAATGGGAGCTCTTGGTTTACATCGTTGGGAGTTAAATGCATCTTCTGAAGGAGGAGGAATGGAGGACATGGCCAAACTGCCTTATGCCCAGGAAATCCCATGGAGGCCTTTGGAGGGGTTTCTCCGGAAGAATTATACCAGCAAACATCAAACTCACTAGCGCTTTAAGAACTGGGTTCAGGCTATATTTAAAATAGATAACCAACAAGGACTTACTGTATAGCACAGGGAACTCTGCTCAATATTCTGAAATAACGTAAATGGGAAAAGAACTTGAAAAAGAATTGATACATGTATATGTATAACTGCATCACTTTGCCTTACACCTGAAATGAACACAACATTGTTAGATTGTTAATCAACTATACTCCAATATAAAATAAAAATTAATAAAAGAGAACTGGGTTCAGCTTTAAGGTTGCCTTTTTTTTTTTTTCACTTTTCTGGGCTTTTTTTTTTCTTTTTTGGCCACAGGGCATCACTTGCAAGATCTTAGTTCCCTGACCAGGGATGGAACCCGGGCCCCCAGCAGTGGAAGCACGGAGTTCTAATGAGTGGCCCGCCTGGGAATTCCCTGCGTTTTATTTTAGAACGTTGTGGATTCATCTGCAGTTGTAAGAAATACTACAGAGAGATCTTGTATGTATACCTCCTGTCCAATCTCCCCCAGTGTTGACATCTTGCACTAAGATTGTCTTTTGATGTGATCTGAAGGACTTTAGGAAGCTTAGTGGAAGATCATCTAGAGAAATCCTCCTCTTTTAGTGATAAGAAAACTGAGGTCTGGGGTGGCCAAGTGACTTACCCAGGCTCACACCTGGGAATGTCAGGGTCTGGACCTTCCTTCTCTGGGCCTCCATGGCTCCATCTACAAGGGGTTTCATTTTTTGTTTCCCAAGATACCTGGGATTAGGTTGGTTTGGCAGGTAGAGGTAGACTCCCTCTTGATCCCCCCTCCCAGCCCCCACCCCAACTGGTGAAGCAGCAAAGGCTTATTTCTCACTCGGGTTCCATGCCTATTGTGCGTTGTCTCAGGCTCTGCTTCCCGAGGTCCCCACTGGGGGCGGTTCCATGTCTGTGTGCGCACTATCACCAAAGGCAGGAAAAAGGAACACAGTGATTGCACCCGTCTCTTCCACTCACATTTCATTGTCAAGTCATGTGGCTACACCTAACTTTAGCAGGCCGGGAAGTGCGTTTCTGTCTTTTGCCTGTAAATGGAACCAGAAATTATTGTTGAGCAGCATTAAGGAACACCCCAGTCACTCTCACTCCAACAGGAGTGACAGGACCTTTTGAGTCGGTCACTGGCAAGCTTCTTTCTTTGCCTGATTAGAGTGCTGGTTTTCGGATTTCAACTTTCCCATGGTGTTGCCTTCTTCTTTAGCAGATTCCCAGAGCAGGTAGGCCCCCGACAGTGGGTCCTACGGCCTTATCTCTCCAGGGAGGGAAGAGATCTTGGGAGGCATGCCTGCACCCCCAAGTCAACGAGCTCTGGAAGCTCCTTTTGGAAAAGCTAATATAATCTGAGGTTGTGATAATAAAAGGGAGATGATAGTTCTGGTGTATTACGGTGCTAATTGGAGAACTTCATTCATTCATTCATTCACTCAACATTCATGAGTAGGACATTCCAGACCCAAAATGCTGTGATCAGGGTACCAACTTTCAACAGGAATGTTGACCAGTTGAGGGCCCCCAGAGCAGGGTGACCACGATAGTGAGGAAATCCTGTTCTGGGCCAGAACAGGGCATGTTTAGTTCCTAGGAGAGGAGGTAAAGGAAGACGTAGTAAAAATCTTCAAGAAGAGGCTGGTTGGTAGAAATAGGTTACATTTGTTACGTGGCTGCTGAAGGTAGGAGTTGGATCGACGGGGGGAAGTTATAAGCAGGCAAACCAGTTCAGTTTGGGGTCAACCTTTTAACTAGAAATTTCACTAACAGAAGAACAGGTTTCCTTGAAAGCAGGGAATTCACAGTCCCTGAAAGCCTTCAAACAGGCTGAATGATCTGATCTCCTATTGATCATTTCTAATGTTCTTCCTAATCCTGAGTCTATAATTCCTGAGAAATTATAGGGAAGAGACTTTCCAGCATCTCTTATTTCAGGATCTAAAATTTCATCTTTAACTACAAATGAAGTCATCTACCTCTTAGATAAGGGGTCTTTTTCATATACGAGTCAATTTAAATACTAGTAACATTGATGATTGTTATTTTACAGGTAACACAGAGCCATATGTCAGGAATTTTCTAACTGCTTTACATATACTAATAAAAGTATTAATTTATTTAATCCTCAGAACAATCCTACGACGAAGGTGCCATTATTATCCTCCCCATTTCACAGATGTGAATACTGAGGCACATTGCTAGTAAAGGGCAGAGCCAAGATTTGAATCTGGGTAGTTTGGCTCCAGAGTTTGTGCTTCTAACCACTACCTCTCATGCCACCCTTTTTGTCAGCTGAGGAAATGGTACCCGATGGAATTTAGTGATGTGTTCACAGTCACAGGGCTAGGCGAGTGGTGGCACGTAGATCTGGATGAAACCCCAATGTGCTCAGTGTGGAAGGCTTTTATCACCTATGACCCACACATCTGATTAGGGTCCTGGACAATGTATTGCACTGAATGAGATGACTCTTCCTTGAAGACTGAAGCTCATGCCCCAGATCTCCTAGCAAGTTGATAACAAAGCTGTGGTAATCCAAATGCTTTGCTAACATGGTGAGGTGCTTGTCTGTCCTCATTTCCCAGGATTTGAAATACTTCCCCCACTTCCTCCCTGTCTATATATATCCTACGGTCGAAGACCCAGTTATTGGCCACGAAACTTCCCGAGTCCCAAACTCTGCCAGTGCTTAACTTCTGCCCACATTCCTCTCAGGACATGCCCTCTCACCTAACCTGTAAGAGCAAGTTCATGGTAGTTTGGGCCAGCAAAGATTTGAGTATTTCTATGTTGGCTAAATTTATCCATCTTTTAAGGTTGGATTTAGAAAAACTTTCCCTACTGTGAAATTTTAAAAGAATTTCCTCTTGTGTTCTTCTGATATTATTATGGCTTTAGTTTTTATGTTGAAATTTTTGATCCATCTGGAATTTCCTTTACTGTATGAAATGAATAACCGGTATTTTTTTTTCCAAGTCCCCATTGAGTTGTCCCAATGTTATTTATTGGATATCCATTTTCTTTCAGCTGATTTGAAGAACCATTTTTATATTTAACTAAATTCCATATTTATATTTGAAATCATTCAGAATATGTTCTCTGAAATTAAGATGCAAAAAAGAGAGCTAGAAAATCCCCCAAATGTTTGGAAACTAGGCAACACACTTCTAAAATAACCTATGGGTCAAATGGAAAGTAGAAAATATTTTTAACTGAACGATAATTAAAATATATCAAAACTTATGGGCTATAGCTAAAATTATACTGAAAGAAATGTATAGTTTTATACATATGTTATAAAAGAAGGAAGGCTGAAAAAATCAATGATCTAAGTATCTATTTCAATTAGGGAAAAAAAGCACATGTTAAGCCCAAAGGAAAAAGGCTAACAGAACCCAGAGCCCAGAAATTAAGAAAATAGAAAATAGACATATAATATACAAAATTTTCAAAGCCATAAGTTGATTCTTTGAAGAAAAAAAATGTATTTAAACCGATGTCTGACCTCTCCGTTCTGTTGCATGAATCTGTTTATGCATGTGTCAGTAAAAAACTATTTTAATAACTAAAGCTTTAGAGTGTCTTTTTAATATTTGGTTGGGCTAGTCCCTATTGCTCTTCTTTTTCAAATTTTACCTGCATTTGCTTTTCATTTGAATTTCAATCTTAGTTTATCACCTTGGCCAGTTCCCCTGTGCAGCCCTTGCTTAAACCCTATTGACATTTCTATTGGAATCAAGTTAAATTAGACATTAATTTGAAGAGGATTGACATTTTTGTAACACTGAGTTTTCCTATCCAAGAACAGGATACGTCTTTTCATTGATTCAAGTCTTCCTTAGTGTTTTTTTTTTTTTTCCTTAGTGTTTGAAAAATGCCTTCATTTAGACCATGCATTATTTTTGGAATAATTTCCCTAAGTATTTTATTTTTTTGATTTGCATTGAAAATGGGAGCTTTTCTTTTTTTTTTTTAATATCTTTATTGGAGTATAATTGCTTTACAATTTTTTGTTAGTTTCTGCTGTATAACAAAGAATCAGCGATATGTATACATATATCCCCATATCCCCTCCCTCTTGCATCTCCCTCCCACCCTCCCTATCCCAGCCCTCTAGGTGGTCACACAGCACTGAGCTGATCATGGGAGCTTTTCTTCAATTATATTTTGTCCTTTCAGTTGGGCAACTTCTAATACCTCTATTTAACATATAACGTAGATTGTATTTTGGACATTTCAGCTAAACCCATGTGAATCATATCCTCTTCAAACATGACATACACATCCGACCTTATGTTTCTTTTGTACTTCTGACATATAATCTTTAGGCAACTGCTATGTATATCCCCAAAGTTTCAAGAAAACTGCTACAGACGCCCCAAAGCACTATAAAGTATTTTGGACCACAGTTACCTAATCACAAATATTTATCACAGGTGTCTCCATTGTGCCCTAGGTATTTAGCAGACAATGTACATTGCAGATCTGATTCATCCTCAGGAGAGCTTATTGGAAGCATACCCTATGGAACACTGCCTGTGCCACCCACTTCCTGAGGGTACCCAGATCCACAGGGGATCTGGAGACACATCTGCAAACCCTACAGTCCTTTTAATAATGATTTATCATTTTTCTGATATAAAATTAATACATACTCATCATAGAACACTAGGAAACATGAAGAAGAACATAAAAATCATAAAAATATAATATATCCTATATATAATCTATAATCCCCACCGCCCAGAGATAACCAAGGGTTTGTTTCCGTATGACCTTTCTTCCTTATGCATATACTGGTATACGTATTCCAAGATTGAGATCACTCTGGGCAGACGGTTTTGCATCCTGTTTCTCATGAATGTTTTGCCATGTCATTATATATTCTTCAAAAACAAGCTTTTTCTTGGTGGCATGGTGTTTCCTAACACAGATATTTTATAATCTATTTACTCATTCTACTATTATTTCACCTTTGGATTGCTTCCAGTTTTTCCAAAATAAGACTTAAGTCAACACCTTATACAAACATCTTTGCCCTCTTCTCTGATTATGTCCTTTGAATACATTCCTAGATGAATTACTGGGTCAGAAATGGAAACATTTTTAAAAACTTGTGGTAAAGCATACATAACATAAAATTTACAATCTAAACCATTTTTAAATGTACTGTTCAGTGAGTGACCTTAAGTACATTCACATTGTTGTGCAACAATCACCACAATCCATCTCCAGAACTTTTTTCATCTTGCAAAATTGAAACTCCATATGCATTAAACACTAGCTCCACATGCCCCCCTCCCCCAGCCCCTGGTAACCTCTATTTTACTTTCTGTCTCTATGAATCTGACTACTCTAGATACCTCATGTAAGTGAAGTCATACAGTATTTGTCCTTTTGTGACGATTTTATCTCACTTAGCATGCCTTCGAGATTCATCCATGTTGTAGTATGTATTAGAACTTCCTTTTCAAGGCTGAATAATATTCCATTGTATATACCACATTTTGTTTATCCAGAGGAACATTTTGTCTTCATCAAATTGTCTACTACTTTCCAGAAAGATCACACCAATTTATGCCAGGAATGCACGAAATTATAATTCTAAAGTTTATGCACTTAACACTGTATCGTAGTAACCATGGTCTAATTTACTCATATCATGCCTGCATAGGGTTTTCCCCATTTGCTGATATGCAGCCCCAAGTTATTGCAAAGGGACCCTCAGAGGACTCCCTTCCTTCCTAGTGTTTGTGTGTGTGTGCATGTGTGTGTGTGATACACATATACATACATATAGCTGGAGATGAATGTATTTAGCATTTATCAAAGGGTAAAGGAGCTCATCTACAGTTTGGATCAGAGCCTCGGAATCTAAACTCATGCCATATGGCATTTGTCAGATTTTGACCTCCCAGAGTTCCATTCTTTTAAATCTCATTCAATTTTTGTGCCTTCCAAGAAAGGCACCAAAGATTTTATTTGGGAGGAAACATCTGGCGTTCGTATGGCATATTAAACTTTTCAAAGGGCGTCACATGCGTGATCTCACCTGGTTTCTACAACATCCTCAGCCCCAGGAGGCAGGCAGGGTGATATTGTTAATCACATTTGTGTAGACACAGGTTCAGAAAAGTGATGCTATCTGCTGGAACTTACACAGCCGGTTTGGGACTCAAGTTCCCATCTCCAGATTCCTGTACTGCCTCTGTCCTCTCACTAATTCCCAACTCACTCTTGCTGTTGCTAGAGTGTGCTGTTCCTTTACTTGGCATGTCAACGTTCCTAGGTTGTCCAGGAATGTACTTTCTTGGAGAGGAAAGGGAATAGATATTTTAGCCACACACAACACAGTGTGCTTGCCAGGTACCTAATAGGGACACTCAATAAATATTAATTAAAGAATGCAGCCACATTGGCTTTCATGCCGGCCAGATCCTTTAAAGTGTCAAGAATATTCCATGAGGGATTGAGTGTTGGGCTGGAAGGCTGTGCGGAGGCAGAGTGGATAGTGATACCCTGGACAAAGGGAGCATATTCTCTTGAAAGAGGAAAATACCCCCTGGGGGCCCCTGTCCATCACCTGGAGAGAAGGAGGAAGGGAGCTCACATTTGTTCAGAGCCTTCTGGGACCTGTATTTTCCTAGCTGGGTGGGATTTACTCTGTTCCTCCTCTACCTCTATGTCTGTCTCAAGCCAGTGGGAGATGCTGGGAGACAGCTGGCTGGGGTTAAGGACGAGTGTAACTTGTGGGGTGTGGAGGAGGATGGATAGGTGAGAAATGGAATGGGTGTGCCTCCCTCCTCTGGCATCCTCAGGGATGTAGGTGCCTGTTAAGTGTCTCTGGCTTGACAGGGAACCAGCAGAAGTCTATTTAGATCAGCAGTTCTGGGCACAGAGGCAATTGTTGGAGCCTCTCCCCTGGTCTGAGCCCACGGTGGCTCCCAGAAGGCAGAGCTGGTGTTCCCTGAAGCCCAGGGTCTGGGAGAGGGGACAGCTGGGCTGGGAATGAGTGAGGCAGAGGCCTGGGTAGGGAACTCTTGGGGAGCCACTCGGAGGAAGGGCTGTTGCCCAGATGGCTGATGTGCCAGGAGAAGGCCTCCTTCCTCATCCCGGGGAGGACCATAAAGGGAGGTGGGGACCTCTAACCCCACCTGGTGCCTGTGACCACCCTCTCTTTGCTCAGGATCTGTTAGATGCAAAAGCACATGCAAGGAACATGGGGCTCTTCTGGAAAGGCCAGAACCCAGCTCATAGTTTAGGACCCTAAACATGGAGTGTTTACGAGTGAGCTTATATCTGCTTTCCTAGGCCTCTTTGGGCAGTTTTTCTTTTGTTTTCTTAAAAGTAAGATTTGTGAGTTTGTGCAATTTTAAGCAAATGGTCAATTTCAGATGGTTTTGGTGTCAGAGAGTTTCCTCAGCATCTTCATCAACAAATTGTACTTAATATACTCCTGTTAATCAAGAAGAAAAAGAGGAATGGACATGAGCTATATATTTGTGTGTGTGTGTGTATGTATATATATATATTGCTATGACATGATAACAAATTTACTATATACAAATGCCTTCAGCAGTGATTCCACAAACGGAACATTTACTGGTCAGTCAGCCTGTATAAGTGGACACTCTTAGGGCCTAGATACCACAAAATTATTCTGTGCTAGGTTCAGAAATGCCTAAATGGTGAAGCTACATGATTCTGTAGCTTCATCTCTTCATTCTTTGACATACATCGTCTTATTTTTTATTTTTATTTTACGTTGGAGTATAGTTGATTTACAATGTTGCCTTAGCTTCAGGTGTACAGAAAAGTGATTCAGTCATATATATATATATATATATTCTTTTTCAGATTCTTTTCCCTTATAGGTTATTACAGAGTATTGGGTAGAATTCTCTGTGCTATACAGTAGGTCCTTGTTGATTATCTATTTTATATATAGTAGTGTGCATATGTTAATCCCAACCACCTAATTTATTCCTCCCCCCCCCGCCGCAACCTTTCCCCTTTGGTAACCAAATGTCTGTTCTCTAAGTCTGCAAGGCTGTTTCTGTTTTGTAAATACGTTCATTTGTATCATTTTTTAGAGTCCACGTATAAGTGATATCATATGGTATTTGTCTTTGTCTGACTTACTTCACTTAGAATGATCATCTCTAGGTCCATCCATGTTGCTTCAAATGGCATTATTTCATTCTTTTTTATGGCTGAGTAATATTCCATTGTATGTTACATCATCTCAGTTAATCTCGAGACAGCTCTGCGTTGGTAAGTATTATTATCCCCATTTATCCATGGGGAAATCAAGGTCTTAGGTGACACAGCTAATGGTGACAGTTGATGTTTGAACACAGTATTTCTGGCTCCAGTGCTGGGGTGCTTTGTGCTTCCCCTGATACCATAATTGTCTCCGTTATCTTGGGTTTGTTGGCACATTCATTCAACAAGCATGAACACCTGGGGGCCTCTGCATGATCTAGCCCCCCTCCCCCAGTAGTTCTCTTTCCGCAATTCCGATCCCTCTCCCCATGCTGTCACCATGCCAGCCACGCTGGCCTCCCACCTATTCCTCTAACTTGCCAGCTCACCTGTCTCAGGGTCCAGGCCCTGGCTGTCTCTCTTTCCTGGAAGGGTCTTACCTGATCTTTGCTCCTCCCCAGCCAGGCCTTCCCTGATCACAGACCTGAAACAGCCATTCTCAGCCCACACCAACCCTCGTCCCTCACTCTACTTCATGTTTTCCAAAGGTCTTATAATTGTGTGAAATCATGTTTTTTAATGTATTTGTTTACTTAGTTCTTCTCTGTCTCTCCCTAGAAAGCAAACTCACCATGGGAGCAACAATGTTGAGCGATGCTGGGCCCATAGTTGGGATGCAGGAGAGCCGAGGAATGGTTCTTGCTCGCCCAGCCCATGGTACAGCTGGTGACAGAGCTCTGGGGACTGGGAAACATGATCCTGTGACTGTACGGTTCAGATCATGAGTCCCAGAAGAAGGTAGGGAAGAAGGTAGTCCCAGAAGAATGACCAATCATTCATTCATTCGTTCAGTCACTCACATAGGACCTACTTTATGCAAACAGCCAGGGTCAACCAGCCAGGGAGAACTGGACTGCTTTTTTTTCTGTTTCTTTTTTACCTGTGCATTTGCTATGCTGCCTTTTAGGCATCTGGGACCACTGCACACTGCTGGGTGCAGAGACATGTTGATGGAGTGATAGGCAAGTTCTGGACCTGAAAGTGCTGCTAACCAGGTGGGCGATTTTAGGGAATCTTCTCTCCATCTTCATGGAGCTCTGGCTGAGAGAATGCAGGCGATGATCCTCAGACAGGAGGGACGGGCGCAGAATCGGAAGTAACTGAGAGTGTTAACTATGCCCCCTTAACTTTGGAGCAACTTATTCCTCAGGAAGGTATTTAGACTCCTCCAGGGTCTCTCGATCTGAGATTCTATCTTTGGGCTTTAAGCAGTAATTTGTCAGTTTTGAGTTGAGGGACCCTGAGTTCAATTGCCAACATTTAATTTTCCTAAGTAAATCTTTAAGTAAACACTGTCTATCATCACCACCATTTTATAAAAGATAGGGCACACTGATTCCTCAAACTAGGGAGGACATCATCTCAAAAGAAATGATTTATTCTTTCGTTATTGGTCAAACAGTCACTTGTTCAGCCAGTATTGGTTGAGTGCTTGATGTGCTGTAATACGGGGTTCCTGCCCTCAAGGAGTTTACACTTGGCTAGGTGCGGGGGGAGACATTAATCAAGGAATCAGAATTAAAGGTAAAATTTCCAGTGTAGTAAATGCTACACAAGGAGATGCCTGAGGCTGTGAGGGTGCATAATGATAGGGACAGGGTGACATAACTCAAAGATTAGGAGCCTGGAGAGGAGAGAGGAGCATCTCAGGCTGAGAGACAGCACTTGCCCAGGTCCTGGGGTGGGAGGAAGATCCTGAGGTGACAGCAAGGGGAGGGAGGGGGTGCCAGGCCACTCAGGGCTTGTAGGTCAAGGAAGGGACTTTGTCTTTGTTCCAAGGGCTATAGGAAGACTGGTGGGTGGTGGTGCAGTCAAGCCAGCACCAAGACCAACCTCAGCAGAGGGGCGTTGGTGGGTCCGAGTGAGGCCAGAGCGGAAGTGAGGAAAGCGCTGTGTGCATCCGTCACCAGGGAGATGCTGGTGGCTTGTGTCCTGCTGGCTGCAGTGGGGGGACCTGGAGAAGAGTGGATGGGCTGAGAGGCATCTCAAAGGTAAAACTGACAGGATGTTAAGGCTGGTTTGGATGTGGGATGAAGAAGAAAGAGTTTGCTGTCTGGGCTGGTCCTCTGTTTCATTTCCCACCACTGGACAGAGGCGGGTGAGTTTTCTGAGGGCCGAGGTCTGGAGGAGAAGCAGATTCTGGGAGGAAGATGCCCTATTTGGGACATAATCAGCTCAAGGTGCCTTTGAGACATCCAAAGGGAGGAGTCAAAAAGGCAGGTGGCTACGTGGGACTGGAGTTCGAAGCAGAGATGAGCCTTTTCACGTGACTCACTTTCTGTCTGTTTGGCTGCGATGGGGCCGCCTCCTGAGAGAGAAGCGGGCGGCCAGGGGCCTGGGTGAAAGGAAGCCTTACTTTTCTCTTTATGCCCTTTTGTCCTCTTTGAGTTATGTACCACTGTGCATATATTACCTATTCAAAAATCAATAAAATAGAAAAAGCAAACTAAAAATACCCAATAATTTAGCATTTGAGAAAACATATATTATGCAAACTTGACCATGGATGACAGGTTCTGGGGTTTGGACTGGAGAGGAGGAATCTGAGCCATGTAACCTTTAAAATCCCTTCTGGCTCTCACCACATTTTACCGCAGTTTTCCTTGTCTTCTCTTATGGGTCTACCAGATGTGAGCAATGCTAGATAACATCATATTCCACAGACCTTGAAAGCCTTCAAAATTAACGTTTATGGAGAAAGGTGGGATCGAGACTGCATTGGGTATCTCCTTCCCCGAAAAAGTGGACCCCGTCCCACTCCCTCCTTGTTTGTCATAATTACCAGAAAGTTATTTCTAGGACATAGGAAAATATTCATGACTCACAGTAATGCTAGCAAAGAATGAGAAACACTTTTTATTGTGTTCTCACTTACCCCTCTCTCAATCTGAGAAAAAGATTTCCCAGGCTTATTAGTTTGTTTTTAAACTCTGATGCTGGACTTGCTTCTTTGACAGCATCCCAACTGGTCCTAGTAAAACCCACACAAAGTCCCAGACACTAGAAAGAGTGGCTTCCTTCTTCATTACCCTATAACTTGGACACTTATCTCTGTAAAAATTCATTTCCTAGGCTTGGAAGGTTAGGCAAAATTAGTTTATTGGGTGGCTCCTACCTCCAAATCCATGATAATCATGATGATTAGCATCTGTATACCAGTTAGTTTACAAAGCACTTGTGCTGGCGGTGTGTCCGGTGTGCCCGCGCCGCGTCCCAGCAACCCCGTGGTGAAGGCTTTGTTTCTTGAGCCTCACACCGGGTCTGGCACACACACGACGTTGTTAATTCAGTGTTTGTTGTATGAGGAAGGCAGACAGACTACGGAAACAGCTTTCCTAAAGCCTTGCAGCTAGTAATGGCAGAAAAGTATTTTCGGTCTGAAAGCTGGGCTGAGGGTCCTGTCTGCTCCCCGAGGTCCTCACAGTGGAAATGCCTCGACCATCACTCATGGGGCCGGGCTGCTTTGGCGGGTCCCAGGACGTGTCAGGAGCAGCGTGTGTGGTCACCTATGACTCTTTGCTCTACTACAGACAAAACATCACCCCTTCTGCAGGCTGCCCAGTTCTGATTCACCATTAACAGGATGTCTCGTCACTAGACGCTAACTGGCACTTAGTATGCAGAATTCAGTACCAAAGTCATCCTTTAAAGACTTTTGACAGGGGAATGGGAAAGATAAAAATAGGGGGGAAAAAATAGGGGGAAAAATCAGAGAACAGTGAAGGCTAATTTGGCAGCTTCAAGTCCATTTGATTGTGTCTTGAAGTTCAAAGGAAGACCCTGTCTGCAGCATGGATAGTGAGGAATAACAGCAGGGCTCGTCGGGGTGCCTCTGAATTAGGCTCAACATTTATTTTCTTGCTTTGCCGTCTTTAAAATCAGTGTTTTTAGTGCCCGTGGAAATCAGCCAAACTGTATGTCTCTCTGTCTATACTGCAATGGCGAATCCTAGTTTTTCACTGTTGGAATTTGAGGCCATTACCTAAGCACCCCCATTGCTGAGCCATCACAGGCCAGCTTCACGCTGGAGGCTCTTCCCTTCCCTTGTGTTAAAACTGGCATCGCCTCCTGACATGAAGCAGTTTGCCACAAGTGAGGCCTGACTGTTGATTTGAGGAGTGGAGATCATGAGATTTTCCCAGTTATTCGAGAAGAAAGTTTTCTGCGGTTATAGATGATGTCGTGTTGTGCCTGCGATTTCTTTCTACAAAGAAAACTTCACGCTGAGGGAGGTGATCTCCCTGAACATCCACTGCAGGGGCCTCACCTCCATCCCTAAACCCCTTGAGGCTTAAGAGTGTTTATAAAGTTATAGTCTCAAAGTGACAAGTGTGGCTTGAGTTTTGAAGACTTAGCTCGAAGTGGACAGAAAACTACCAATTGTTTCTTTCTGTCGTGCTTTCCTTTTTTTTTTTTTTTAATGTGTTTTCTTTTCCTTTTTTTTTTCTTTTTTGTCGTAGGGCATAGTTATTTATTTATTTATTTATGACTGTGTTGGGTCTTCGTTTCTGTGCGAGGGCTTTCTCTAGTTGAGGCAAGCGGGGGCCACTCTTCATCGCGGTGCGCGGGCCTCTCACTATCGCGGCCTCTCTTGTTGCGGAGCACAGGCTCCAGACGCGCAGGCTCAGTAGTTGTGGCGCACGGGCTTCGTTGCTCCGCGGCATGTGGGATCTTCCCAGACCAGGGCTCGAACCCGTGTCCCCTGCATTGGCAGGCAGATTCTCAACCACTGCGCCACCAGGGAAGCCCCGTGCTTTCCTTTTGAATAGGATCATTCACCTCATGAGCACCTCAGCCTGGTTGTCAACTCAGCCAGTCTAGTTCCAGATATTTCTTCCTTTGGGAAACTTTCTGAGACCCCCTTCCAGACAGAATAAATCCCTTGACTTTCTGTTCTCCTGAGCAGGGGCCTCCATTCTTGCCTGCCCTGTTCTTGCTCCGTTCTTTTTTTTTTTAAATTTTATTTATTTATTTTTGGCTGCGTTGGGTCTTCGTTCCTGCATGTGGGCTTTCTCTAGTTGCGGCGAGCGGGGGCCACCCTTCATTGCGGTGCACGGGCTTTCCACTGCGGTGGCCTCTCTTGTTGCGGAGCATGGGGGCTCTAGGTGTGCAGGCCTCAGCAGCTGTGGCTCTCGGGCTCTAGAGCACAGGCTCAGTAGTTGTGGCGCACGGGCCTAGCTGCTCCGCGGCATGTGGGATCCTCCCGGACCAGGCCTCGAACCCGTGTTTCCTGCATTGGCAGGCGGACTCCCAACCACTGCGCCACCAGGGAAGCCCCTCTTGCTCCGTTCTTGAGGGCTGGCTGTTTTTATATTTCTAGCCCTCTCCTAGATTGTGCATTTCTTGAGAACAGAGGCTGTTTAATACACCTTTATACGTCTCAGAGGTCGCGCCTGGTACCTGGCACCACCTCTTGAACCAATGCTGCCTAAATGGATTGAGAATCATGTGAACACATTTCTGTTCCAAAAACCGCAGCTTTCATTTTCTCAGATGGGGCAGGCTCCTTCCTGTGTCTCTGTGGTCGAGACGCCAGTGTGTATGAGGCTGTCCTCCCCGGGTTAGGACTTGCACCTGACTGATATCTAGAATGACTTTTGATTAGGACTGGCGTGTTTCCTCACTGACTCTTGCCAGGGTCATGAAAAGGCGGCCTCCACCCTTGCCGTCTGGGATGACACATTGGCTTCTGTTGTCATCAGCCTTCCTGTAGTAACTGCCCCACAGAGAGAGAAGCTGTCTGCAGCCTCACTTCCACATGGGACCTCGCCAACTGGTCCTTTTCTACAAGGACATCAGAACAGCCAATTTCAGGAAATGAGAAAAGCAGGCAGGGATTTAAAAAAACCCTTAAATCTGTATATTTTTGAATAAGTAACAAATTCACATGGTGCAAAGTTGAAAAGGTACAAGAAGTTATGTACAGTGAAGTTTCCCTCCCAGCCACTTTCTTCAGCCATCCAGTGTCCCTCCCTGGAGGAAACTGTATCTATATGACTATATATTTGAATGTCTCTGTTGTCCTAGATCTTTACTTTTTCTGGGCGTTTCTCTTGTCTCCTTCATAAGAACATTCATTTTATCCTGCCCCTCCCCCTCTAGCCCCCAGTACCCAGTTGAGTGTCCTGGAGAGCCACCTGGCAAATGTTACAGATCAGTTGACAGCATGTCTGTAATACAAGAATATTTGATGAGTCAGGGCTTATAGCATCTTTATTTGATTGTGAATTAGATGCATTTCATTCACTTACGTTCTCCTTCTTCTAAGATAAGCCAAGAAGTGCTGATTGTCACATCAGCCTCACTCATGCCGTCTTCCTTTCATGAACCATCACTTCCATTTGTACTGCTGCCAGTTTAGGATGGTTGAAGGCTCACTCACACATTTTTCAAGGGACGGTTGTGCAAGAAATGTCGATATTTTCCAACACTTTTTTTGCCTCTTCGATTGTTTCTTCTTTGGCTCTGCAAGGAAAAATCCTCACCCCTGCCTCGCTTCGGCCCTTGGCCCCCAGCATCAACACACCCACATGTCCTTTGGGGCCTCTTTCTGCCCTTCTCTTCTAAGAACCACTGGAAATGAGAAAAGTACTGAAAGGAAGAATCCTGTCTTCCCCAGACGGGAGGTATTTATTTATTTATTTATTTATTTATTTATTTATTTATTTATTTAAGCTTTTGCTTAGAGTTGCTTATAGTCGTAGAGAGGTTTTCAGGTTCTCTTTTTCTGCCCTCCTCTTTCTCTTTCATGTCAATTTCCCCCGGCAGTTGTGGACGGTTTACCTGCTTCTCCTCCATTTCCTGTGCACTCTGCTGCCCTCCTTCCTCATGCACCCTGGGGCCCTGACTGCTCAAGACCAGGGGCCTTGGAGCAATTTCCCTCCAGCTTCCTCTCTCCTCTAGCTGCTTAGCCAGCGGTCAGTCAAATGGCGGCCCCCGCAGTCCTTCGGGTGCCAGGGGCCAGTGATTAAGTAGCCAGGTCTTTAGCTGACTCCATCCTTGTTTGTCATAACTCTGCTGCAAGTTATTTTGGTCTCTGTGACTTGTGGCTGCACCATGATTAGGGTTTGATTACTATCACCAAAGTGACTAAAAGATGAAAATAGAAGCCACAACAGGAAATAAACAACTGCAAATGAGATATTTTATTCCATATTCCCTGCCAGCAAATGATTAGAATCAAACTCATTCACAATAGTTTGGTGAACTCCTAAACTTTTTTTTAAGGATCAGAATAGTTTGAAATGGGGTGCCTGTCGGTCTCATTTGTGCCTGTGGAAAGGAAAGGAACTCCTTTTCTAGGCACGCCAGCCAGCCAGGAGTTCCTCTACTGTCCAGCTTCTTTCTTGGAAAGGAAAGGAATAAGAATATGAATGGGGTGGGACTGGCTCTCAGGAAGGCTTGGGATGTTAACTGATTCAGGGGATGCCAGGGAGCTATAAAGCAGCACCAACCACTGTAGGTACTTGCCCAGCAACCCACCCATTGTCTACTTAGGGCAGTAAAATGGAGGAGGGAAGCCATGTAGAGAGGGCAAGACAGGGGTGACGCCTGAATTAAAAGCACCCACAATTACACTATATGGGAACATATCTTTGCAAGAATATGCATGTTCCACCCAGACAAGTTGTGATGTCAGATTCAACTCCTGAAACACCCGCTAAATCTACCTGCCCTGTGTGTGCTCCGGCCTCTCATCCCATAGTGTTAGCACCATTGGCCAGATTTCCCAGTCTTCAGATTCTCCATTTAGCCAAGAAGCTTAATTAGAATTATGCCTTTTGTTTTCATTGCTTATTTAAGTCCTTCCTGTCACTTTGCAGTCTGGCCTAGCCTCGACAGGAAAGTGAACATCTTCTAGCTAGGCCCAGAGCAGAGAGAGGGAATGGGACCCCGGAGAGGGCAGGAAACTTGTCCAGAAAGCTTTTTAAACCCTGCCAGTGCTCGTCCAATATCACCACTAGTGTGTTATTTAACCAGTGAGTGGCAGAGTCCCAGCCAGGAATCAGGTATTCTTTCTAAGTCTTTCTGAGGTGAGTGTATTCTACATTCCCCAGATACCTCAAAAATCCCATTTCTGCCTGTTTTGTCTTTCCCTGCCTATGATGATGGGATCACCCAAATCCATTTTCTCCTGGGCTTTCTCTCCTGCTGTCTTTGCAGCTTGCTTGTTCTGAAAGTTTCACACACACACACACAGAGGTTTCAATGCCCTTTTCAATAAGCAATATTTTTATTTGTAACAAAATTATGATCTTATACAATTGCAGCCTATGTGGCTTACAAGGTTTAGAATGCCAGCTGCTGCCCTGTCCTACACGTTTCTGCACTGCTTGGCATTTCTGGGTCTTCTAGGTCAGTGAGCTTCAGGGTCCCTTGCCTAGAGATGATCACGATTTTCTCTCACATTTATATGTCCAAAGGTGCTCTTGGTGGGTTTGGGGGAAATGGTCCAAATGAGTCTATTCAAGTCTGTTGATTCCTAAATATTTATTAAGCACCTATGGCATACAGACACCTTTTAAGTTGCTGGAAAGGAAGGGGCTGAGCTATAAAACTGAGATTCATCTGTGCTTTTTCCTTTTATTTTATTACTTTTATTGCCCTTTTTGTTTTTGTTTTCCTTTATTATTATTTTTGTGCCTTTTCCTTTTAAAGGAGCATAACGTAGCTGGGAAAATGAAAGTAGTTTTCTCTCAGCTTTTCTAAAGATTTCGTTAAAATCCCCAGTGAGTTTCATAGTTGTCCTGATCTCACAATTCTAAATGGCTTTTTAAAAAAATCTTATTTCACTGAATAAGATGCGAGGTTAGACCACCATGCCAACTAGTGGCCTCCTCAATAATGATGCGTATGTATTTAAATCATTACGTTTCTACTATTAACAGTTTCCACGAAGTAAACGTAATCTGGTCCTTTGCCCCACCAATGCTTTACCCATTTCCATGCAATAGTCTGCCTGCTGGGTATATGCTTCTCCAAAGCCTCGGGTAAGGGGATAAACTCTCTGACTCTAAGCGCCTTGAAAGCTACGGGGCCAAGGAGGGCGAAGAAACAAGCCCTGCATGCATATGCATGCCCTAGGCAGGTCTGCTCGGAAGGTAACCTTCCTGCGCCGGGAGGCGGGGTGGCGGAGGTCTTCCGGGCTCCGGAGGAAACCTGCACGCGGCGGGCGGGCGAGGCCCCCCCGCCTCCCGCCAGGATGCTGCCCCTCGCAACTCGTCAGCCAGCCAAATGCATTCCAGAGCTTTGCACAAGACACACTTCTCCAGGCAGTCCTAGAAACCCGAGCCCGGAGCGGGAGAGGGCGGGAGGGAGTGCGCGGCCGCCGCTGAGGTCACATTCGCGCCGCCTCCCCGCCCTCGGCGGCCCGGCTGTTCCCTCCAGCGCACACTTCCCAGGGCCTCGGTCCAGTCCGGTGTAAATGTCTTTTAAATGGAGACAGCGCTCTCCTCCCCCTTCCCTCCCGCGCGGCGGCCAGGGGATCCGTCGCCAGGGCCTTTAAAACAAAACGAATGAATGAAGCGTTAGGGCGAGCGCGCGCGGGACAGCCACTGAGAAGCTCCGCGGTCTGGGTCTAAATCCGCCACCGACCCGCTCGCTTCGCTCCATAACTCGCCGGCGAAGCCTGTTCGGTGCTCTTGGGTCTTCCCATTTCTCCTCTGATTCCGCCAGGTCTCAGTCGATTCTGGGAGCTTCTCTGCTCCCCACCTTTATTCGTCGCCCCCCTTTCGTCCCCCCCACCCCTGCAGACCCGGGAGGGGGTAGCGGTGGCGGGGGGCGGGGTGGAGAAATAGCTTTTAGAAACCCGATCTGTTGTTTGCGAAACACAATCGCTTTTTTTTTTTTTAAAGCGACAGGGTGTCTAGACGGCCACGTGACGAGGCCGGAGCCGGGCGCGCCACTGCGCAGTGGAACCAGCAGAGCAGAGGGCTGGGGGGGGGGCGGGGGGGGAGGCGGGGAGGAGGCGGCGGCGGCGGTGGCTGGGGGCGGGGGAGGGAAGGGGGAGGAAGGGGGAGGGAAGGGGGCGGGGGCGGGAGGCCTTGCGGGAGGCTGCGAGCCCTGAGCACACTCGCTCGCCTGCTCGGCGCACGGAGGAGCCTGTTCTCGAGCCGCGCCAGCCGAGCCAGCCGGGCGCCGTGCTCGGTCAGCTCGCCGCGCCGGAGAGAGCTGCCCGAGACAGAGCCAGCCCGCCGGCGCCGAGCTGCCGAGCGCACGGCCCAGGAGCCCCTGAGTGCGGCGCGGCGAGCCCCCGGCGGCGGCAGAAGGACCCGAGCGCCAGGAGAGGGCGGACGGGGGACAAGGAGGCTCCCGGCCGCGACGAGGAGAGTCTCGGAGGAGAAGGCGACGTGAGGGACACCGGGGCCTCCAGCCGCCGCAGCCGAGTCGGGGCGAGCAGCCCATACGGGGAGCCCCAGCGGCCGGCCGCGGCCAGGGGAGGGGGCGCCGGCGGTTCCCGCACTAGAGAGCAGAGAGCGAGAGCGCGCGACCCGCCAGCGGCCCGCCGCGGCCGCCGCGCCGCCCTCCCCCGCGCTGTCAGCCCCGCGGGGCGCAGCCGCCGCCGCAGCATCTTCTGCCCCTGCGCCCCCGCCAGCCCCAAGGAAGTCCCCGCTGAGGACCGGGGCCCCCGGGAGCGCAAGAGGAAAGACCAGAGACTACCCTAAATCACCCAGATGCGAAGGATTGAAGCAGCCTAGCCAAAGCTTTCTGTGGATTAAAAAAATACGATTTTTTTTTTGTTGTTGTTGGCAGAAGAAAAGGAGAGGAAGACCAGCGGGGCTCTGCAAGGAAAAAAGGGGGATGTAACTCGTGGATACGTTTTTTCCACCCCTCAAACGTCTAGTTCTACTTTGTAAACATTTTCTTTTTTTAAACCCCAGGTCCAGCCGGACGCCCCCAGACCTCCGGGGTGCGAGGAGGTGGTGTTTTTCATTTTGGGCTTTGCATGTTTGGTTCTTAGATTTTGAGAGAGCTTCCTTATTTCGCCAGACATCTCATGCGGGGTGAAGTCCACTCAGCCCCCTCCCCCGAGTCTTCGTGTGCACGGAATTCAAGGCGATCCGGTTACTAAGGATATAGAGGAAAAAAATAAATCGCGTGCCTGCTTTTTTTTTTTTTTTAATTGCCAGCTTCTCCCCACCCCCAAATTAAGTTGCTTAGCAAGGGGGAAAGAGGCTTTTTCCTCCCTCCAGCAGCCCAGCCGAACGCCTTTCGTTTTTTGCCCTCGCGGATCTTCCATGTAGGCAGCCGAGGCTGGCGAGCCCGACACTCGGGAGCCGCTGCGGGGGGGCCTCTTTTTGGGGAGGCGCCGACCGGGGTAGGCTTCGCCGCCCCCAGGGAAGCGGCGGCCGCGTTCCTCCGGGGTGCGCCGGGGCCCGAGAGCGGCGCACGGCGCGGGCCGCGAGGGGTGGGGCAGCCGGAGCGCAGGCCCCCGAGCCCCGGCGGGCGCCCCCGGGCCCCCGCGCGCGCCCCGGCCTCCGGGAGACTGGCGCATGCCACGGAGCGCCCCTCGGGCCGCCGCCGCTCCTGCCAGGGCCCCTGCTGCTGCTGCTGTCGCCTGCGCCTGCTGCCCCAACTCGGCACCCGACTTCTTCATGGTGTGCGGAGGTCATGTTCGCTCCTTAGCCGGCAAACGACTTTTCTCCTCGCCTCCTCGCCCCGCATGTTCAGGACCAAACGATCTGCGCTCGTCCGGCGTCTCTGGAGGAGCCGTGCGCCCGGCGGCGAGGACGAGGAGGAGGGCGCGGGGGGAGGCGGAGGAGGAGGCGAGCTGCGGGGAGAAGGGGCGACGGACGGCCGGGCGCATGGGGCCGGTGGCGGCGGCGCAGGCAGGGCTGGCTGCTGCCTGGGCAAGGCGGTGCGAGGTGCCAAAGGTCACCACCATCCCCACCCCCCAGCCGCGGGCTCCGGCGCGGCCGGGGCCGCCGAGGCGGATCTGAAGGCGCTCACGCACTCGGTGCTCAAGAAACTGAAGGAACGGCAGCTGGAGCTGCTGCTCCAGGCCGTGGAGTCCCGCGGCGGTACGCGCACCGCGTGCCTCTTGCTGCCTGGCCGCCTGGACTGCAGGCTGGGCCTGGGGGCGCCCTCCGGCTCGCAGCCCGCGCAGCCGCCCTCATCCTATTCGCTCCCCCTCCTGCTGTGCAAAGTGTTCAGGTGGCCGGATCTCAGGCATTCCTCGGAAGTCAAGAGGCTGTGTTGCTGTGAATCTTACGGGAAGATCAACCCCGAGCTGGTGTGCTGCAACCCCCATCACCTTAGCCGACTCTGCGAACTAGGTAGGAAGTTGTTCTGCGCCCACCCTCCCCTCCTCCTGGCGCTCAGGTGGTGCAAGAAAAGCCCCATTGGGCTGTGTGTTTCTGCAGCTACCTCGCCGGAGGGGAGTGTACATCTCCTCCTGGGAAGAGATCTGGGGGACAAGGGTCGAGAAGGGACTAGGGGAAACTGGAAAGGTATTCCCTGGGGGTTCCCTTCCAGTTTTTTTCTTCTCTCCTGCCCCGGGGCGGCGGGGGGAGGCTTTGGGCATTGCTGACGCACACACTCTACACACAGGGGGTTAAAGATTAGATGCTCTCATTTCTGGATTAGCCAAGGGGTGCAGAGAGAAGTGGGGGTCACGCCTCCCCCGCTCTGGGAAAGGCGTTGAGGTGTGTGGCCGAGTTGGATTCGGTCCAAGGCCGCCAAGGAAGGCTGGGAGAAGCAGTTATAAAGGCTAGAGAGTAAGGCTCTCCTTTAGTAAATAGAGTCACGTCGGGCACACGGGGCCGGGAGACTGCCCTGGCCGGCGCAGCTTTGGGTTTTGAGGCAAAGAGAGTTAGGATGGAAGGTCGAGCTGGATATCTGCTCTAAACTGTGCCACCCCAGGGTGAAAGAGAACAAGCAGTCAGGAGAAGTTGGGTGCCCCCTGCTTTTTCCTTTCTTCCAGCACAGGAAAGCACAGTTACTGACTGTAGGATGGTCTGCCCCCAGCGCCTCCGTGAGGATGCTGCCCCTGGGGCCTGGGCTTCTTTTCAGTCGAGACCCCAGCCTCCTCCTCTTTATCCTCCCGGCCTCCTCCATTGATTCCCTTTTCTCTACGTCTTTGTGCGGGGGCGGGGTGCACCTCGGGCGCCCACAAATCCAAGTTCACCAGCGCTCTTGGGGTGCACCTCCCGGGTGGGCTGGCAAAGGGGAAGCCCGTGTTCCCCGCGCGGGTGCGGAGCGGAGCAGTGGTGGCGGAGGTGAATTGCACCCCTGGGGGACGGGTCGGGGCGGGGGTGGGGTGGGGCGGTGGGAGTGGGGTCTGAAGTTCTGGGACGGGGAGGGGGCTTTGTGGCCCTGCAGCCCTGTGAAGTGAGCGGCCTCGGCCGAGCTGCGGCCGAGCCGGTGGTTTCCAGCCCGGCCGGCCGAGCGCGGCGGCGGCGGCGGCGGCGGCCGCAGACGTGGAGGAGCGGAGCGCCGAGGCTGGCGCCAGGCGGCCTCTTTTGTTTATCTGACAGCTAAATATCAAGGCAATCACCGCCTCGCGGCCCTGCCTCCAACCCCCACAGCTAAGACAAACAGTTGGGCTAAAAGAATGCCTGTGTTATCATAAGTTTCTATCTCTTTCTCATGGCTCGGCCTTTATTTTCTCTTTCTTTTTTAATTCCAGAGTCTCCCCCTCCTCCTTACTCCAGATACCCGATGGATTTTCTCAAACCAACTGGTGAGTAGATGATTTTAAAAATATCCCTCCTATCTTAAGTTAGAAATGGAGTCTCTAGAACGCGGATTTGTATGCCTAGGCAGCGGCGTGGGGAGACGCTGGACTTGCCCCGAGGTTGTTATAGGTTGCCGATGTTGGAAGTTTGGTGGATTTTTTTCTGTTTTTGTTGTGACTGGAGCTGGCGATAATTTTGTGTGTGTGTGTGTGTGTATGTATGTATACATATATTTCTTTTTGCAAAGATGTTTCCTAGATATTTCCATTTGTTCCTTTTTTCATGTATTTGCACTCCATAACCCAAGTTGGCTCAGCTTTTAACACGTGGAATTTGATCCACGCCGAAGCATCTCGGGAGCCAAATAGGACAGGTTGATGGGAAACGTCGGAGACTTTGTGAGTGCCAGAAGTATCTCAGTGGGAAGAATAGATAACCCGATGGGGGAGGGAAGACAGTTTTAAAAAGTGCAGAGACGGACCTTGGTTTGGAGCAAGAGATTAGAAAATTTAAGAAGTAAAGTCAACAGCCCCCTCCTGGTTTTCTCAGAGTTCCTGGTGAGGGCTATAAAAGTTTCTAGCATAGCTCTGCCTGCCTGGTGCTTTGTCACAGGCTGGCACGGGGCCAGGGCAGAAGCCCCACTTGAGACTGGCACCACCTCAGTTGCGCTTGTCTGCATTCAACTTCTGGCTGGCAGTGCAGAGGTTGACAGTGCCAGGGGAGGAGGCTCTGAAAAACGGGGACTCGAGGGTGACAACTTCGATGGGCTCTTGTTTCCTGGAGCCCCTTCTTACAGCGGGAGGTTCGTTTGCTTGAAAGTATGGATTGTGACTTTGGTCTACACTGGTGCCTGACAAATGCAACGCTTTTGACATTTTTATTTTGCCAAGGTTCTGGGAGAAGGAAAAGTGAAGGGTTGGGCCCCATTTCCCTCTTGGAATTCTACAAGTCCTTCCGCCTCATGAGTTTTGGCTGTTGGGCCTTTCCCCCACTAATTAAAAGTCTTGCTGGGGCGTTGTCGAGAATTAAATACTTTAATGAACGGTGTAAGAGAAGCCCATGCTCTCCAGCCAGCCCTCCCCAACTCCACGCTCCCTCCAGTGGGAAGGCGTTGCTGCTTGCCTGGTGCCTGTCTAGTAAGTGGCCTGCAAAGCATGTGATATTTTGCTTTCGATTTACAAAACACCAGATAAACAGTCATTAATGAGAAGATAAGCAGCTCTGTACTTGTAACAAATGTTAACTGGAATTACCAAGCTCTGTTTTCTCCAAGAATGTAAGTTGACTGGGTTTTTGGCATCAATACCCAAGAATTCTTTTATGAGCTTAGTTCTCCAAGGGGCTATCTCTGTCCTGTTTTTGTTTTGCCTTCCATAGTCTTCAAATTTGGAGGTTTTCCTTAAAAGTGAGAAAGGGAGAGGCCAGTTACCTTGGCCCCACGGGTAAAGAAGACTAGGGGGAAATGTTCTGAGAAATTTCCTAAAATCATAGGAAAGAAGGACCACATTCTCTTGGGTTTCCTGCAGAGGATACCTGGACAGATCTGTTCACCAGATTCAAGCAGTCACCCTCTCAGTCCAGGACCTCATTTTCAGTGAGTGGAGTGATATATTTATTCATTAGCAAGTGTTGACATTAGGTAGCAAAATGTGTGCAAACAGAGAAGCCACAAAGACAGGAATGTGCCATTTCCAAGGGGGAGAAAAGTTCTCCAGATCAGCCAATAGGAAGTGATTAACCTGCCAATCGGAAACTCAAACAGCTGGTTACTCACCCAAAACGTTTCTGTAAAACAAAACCAAAAAAAAAAAAAAAAAAACCCAAAAAACACTCCAAAGCAAAAAACTAATCCCCCTCTCCACCCGCCAAACCAGAAAACCCCAAAACAAAAAAGGAGTGAAAAACATCACCTTTGTGTAAGGATGTGAGGGTGCTAACCGGCGAAGCCCCTGTGGTGGGGATCTCCTGAGCATTGGAGGGCAGCCAGGGCTGGGCCTGGTTTTGCTGGCTGCTGTAGCCAGAGATGTTGAGGTCAGACACACAGATGGGATGCTGCCCCAGGTTTTTCTCTTTGCCTTGCACATGCGGGAGAGTATTTGGCTGGGGAACTTAGATCAGCTGCTTACATTCTTAAGTTTCTAAGTCGTAGGTTGCATTTTTAGTCTTGGGTTACTAGGTGAGAACCAGACATAAGGTTTACAATGGACAGCTATTAAAATCCTAACCAGTTGCACAACTAAGGGAATCTCTTCTGTGAAGTCTCCAGCTTGGGCAGAGGCGGTGGGAAGAGGCTGGGGCCTGGTCCCCCTGCAGCCTTGGAGGAATGCTAGGGCTGAAAGTTGGGAGCTCCATTTTGCTATGGTTCAAGCCGTTTCACTGCAGCCTCTGGCATGGCCTGACTAGGTAGGCCTGGGTACTCTGTGGTTCGAAGTCAGCAGGATCTTCTGGGAAGGAGTGTTAGACATGGCTGGATGTAGGAGTAGGGTGGCTGTGACTTGAGGCTCTCAGAAGTCAGGACACCCCCCCTATCCCCAGCGCCATCACACCAGGAGTAAGAGCAGGCTGTTAGAATGAGATCTCAGTTTATGGAGTGGGGATGCTGGGAGGGATTGCTCTGTAGGCTCTGCTTCCTGTGTCCTCTGTATCTGAAGGTCTGAAAGATTTGAAGAATGGCTTGGCGGGGAGGGCATGTTGCTGGGTGCACCTGCTTGCTTGGGCTGGGGATCCAGGTGACCACTGGCAGATCGAGCCTCCAAAGCCTAGTTGAGAAGTCTGGGACCTAGCCCTGCATTTACCTCCTTTTTTTTTTTTTTTTTTTTTTTAGAGAGGGGTTGTTTGTTTATTTATTTA
This sequence comes from Balaenoptera physalus, assembly GCF_965194825.1. Lineage (NCBI taxonomy): Eukaryota > Metazoa > Chordata > Mammalia > Artiodactyla > Balaenopteridae > Balaenoptera > Balaenoptera physalus. The sequence continues at coordinate 25,503,848 of NC_138897.1, forward strand.
TTTATGACTGTGTTGGGTCTTCGTTTCTGTGCGAGGGCTTTCTCTAGTTGCGGCAAGCGGGGGCCACTCTTCATCGCGGTGCGCGGGCCTCTCACTATCGCGGCCTCTCTTGTTGCGGAGCATAGACTCCAGACGCGCAGGCTCAGTAATTGTGGCTCACCGGCCCAGCTGCTCCGCGGCATGTGGGATCTTCCCAGACCAGGGCTCGAACCCGTGTCCCCTGCATTGGCAGGCAGATTCTCAACCACTGCGCCACCAGGGAAGCCCCTGCATTTACCTCTTAACTCAGGCCACTCTTAACTTTTCCAGGCCTGGTTTTAAACCCACATGATCAAGGAGTTAGGTTAGATGATTCATTCATTCACTCATTGATTGGCTCACTCATTCAGTCATTCTACATACCTGATGTGCCTGCCTAAAATGCATTGAAGATGCCAATGCATTGGATAGTGCTTCTGTAACCTGGGTTGTGGATTGGGGCAGAGCTGGGGTATAATGGTGGTGGTGGAGGCTCCTCTGTCCCAGACGGTAGGTACTTAGGTAGCTCAGAACTAAGTTGACAAGAATATCCTGGCTGTGTGGAAACCATTCTCTAAATGAGAGAAGTGGGGTCCCCAGCTCTGTCACCTTGTACCCCTTGCAGCAGCTCATTCCTCGGCTGCTCCCAGGCATGCATATTTGAAAGCTTTCTTAACTGCTGGGAGAGGGGAATGAGGCTCCCACAAAACCCAGCACTCACTGGGTGCTTGGTAGTGTTTAGCGGTGGAGGAGAGCCAGGAGTAGCCTAGAGTTTCTAAGTGTATCAGCCTGGGCTCTGGGGAGCAGGCGACAAGGCAATAGCTGAGAACCCTGACTTTGGAGAGCTATCTCAGCAGAGCTTTTTTGTGGGTGAGAGACGGAGGTGTGGCCTCTTTGACCTATACTCACTTGTCAGGAGCTTGAGGCCAGTCTGGATGCTGAAGACTGTCTCAGCCCAACTACCTGCAGGGAAGAGAGTGAGGACGTGGCCTACCTTGGGAGGGAGAGGGCTGAACCCTTGGGTATGGTCCAGCTCACTGGGTGGCCCCTTGGGCTACTCAGTGACTCCTCAGTTTACCTGGGTACCTGTCAAACAGGTATACCTTGCTACTTAACAGGGGTGGTAGGGAGACCTAATTAATGTTTGTAAATCCCTTCTGAGATCAAAGGCGCTGCACAAAGGGCAGAGCACCATTTCATAGAAATGCTTGTGGTTGCCAGTGTGGAGCTGGCTTAACCTTTGATCTGAGACAGGCTGACAACCCTGAATGTGGTCTCAGCTCTGCCCCGAGATATGGGCTCTTCCTTTGAAACACACCTTGTCCCTGGGATTCAGCCAGCCAAAGCTGGTGGGGGAGGGAGGGAGTGGCCGTGGATAAGTCATCATGGGGGTGTCTTCCCTTTGGGGGGTAGGTAGAAGCCAATCTCCAACATAGTGAAGGCCATCGAAGTAGTTCAGAAAGTGCAGGCTATACACTCTTTAACCAGCAACTCCATTTCCTGCCTGCCCCTATTGTTTTCCATTTGATTAAGTGTATCCTGTAAAACTGTATATTCCTGTTAGGAATTAAACTTTACCCTGATACAGTGAAATTACCCACACAGTCTTTTCTCTCTCCCCTGCCTGCCGCTGCCACTCCTCTGCCTTCTCCTTCCCTGTTCAGAAGAATTCTTGAAAAGTTGTTGTTCTAGCCTGAGAGAGAATGCGAGAGAGGGATTAGAGAGAGGACCTCAGAGTTGAGTGGCCTAGCCCCTCCACCCTTTTACCAGGCACTGGAGACAGCTGCTGGGCCCCTAGAGAGCTCTGTGGCTACCTGCCCCTGGGCTACTCTTTCACTTGGCTTCCTATTCGCCCTCTCGGCCAAGTGTTTCCAGGGGGAAACTGGTAACGCACCCCCCAGGGACATCCTGCTAGTGGCCTGGGGTGGAGGGACTGGAATTTGCACCATCTGACCCGGTGTTTTTTGCTTTGGAGCTGCAACGCTCCTTTCCTGAGCCGGCCTTTCTCTATGGATTTCAGTAAGTTTGGCATTGGCAGTGGTGCATGGTATTGTTATGGGGTCTTGTGTATTTTTGTTTCATGGGACTAATTCGTTGTGCTTCGTGGCCATTATTTTTTGTTTTAATTGCTTGGAGGGAGGTTGTCAAGTCTGTCTATTTCTCATCTGGAATTGTCATTATCCTCATGAACATTTAGGTCACTGTGCTGAGCACCTGAGGGTGACAAAGATGTTGAAGAGAAGGTTATGGTCTAGTTCAGGCAGACAGGATCTGAAGGTAAAAGATCAATAAAGACAGCAGAAGGAAATTCCAAGTACTGGGTGCCAGAAAGATTTTATAGGAACTGAGGCAGGGAGCCTTGCAGGCCTGGGGTTGCCTGGGAAGGTTTCCAGAGATGGGGAGTTTGGATTAGGGAGCCTTGCTGAAAATGTTCTCTGTTGTCCTGATGTGGGGTGAGGGGTTGTTCACACAGGTGTGTACATGAGTAAAATTCATTTCATTGAGTTGTACTTGAGATTTGTATTTTTTTTTATACTTATTATACCTCAGTTGAAAAGGAAAAAGTCCCTTCAGCCCAACACCAGTTCTTCCTAAAGAACTGGGAAGTCTGTCTTTAAAAAGATGAGAGTGGCAGCGAGGCCACTGGGTCCAAGCAAAGAGGCCATGCTTTGGGAAAAGATGGGAAAGATGGTGGGGAGACAGCAGCCTCGGTTGAGAGAGAAGAACCGGGCGTCCTTTGACCTTGGGAACTACCTGGTTTCCTCAATGGGGGACTTGCAATAAAAGAGAAATTCCAGCCAGTCTGTCTTGACTAATGATTAACTGGCCGCCCGGAGCCCAGACTGGTGACAAGGTGCTGTGGTCTGTCTTATGATGGGTAGCGAAGCCTGAGCAGCCCATTAATAATCAGCATCGCGGCTGGGAGTCACCCGTTTGGAATGTGTGGTTTCTCTTTAATGCTGTTTAGAATGTGCTTAAAAATTAATCTTGGTGTATTTATTTATTTATTTCTATCTTCCTTTCATATCCACAGCAGACTGTCCAGATGCTGTGCCTTCCTCCGCTGAAACAGGGGGAACGAATTATCTGGCCCCTGGGGGGCTTTCAGGTGAGCTGCTTTCTCTTACTTTCTTGGCAATTCGAAGACCTCCTGAAATGACTGGAGACTGGAGGAATGGAGGTGGCCTTCTGCCACCTCAGCTGGTCTGGAATTAATTCTCACTTTTATGTGCATGAAACTGGATGTATCCATGATGACTGTTGCCCTTCAGCTCATCCTTCTGGGCCATAGATCTGGAAGTGGGGGCCAGCCGGCGGGCTGGTGTTGGGCCATGTTTCGTGGTTATTGTTAAGCAGCTCCCGACTTGAGGGGCTTCCACTTGGTGGCTTTGGTGTCATTAGTTGACGGGTTTAAGCCCTTTTTTGCTCTCACTCTCAGTGCATCGGTTGCCTTGAAGGGAATGGATCCACCTTTTGGGAACTTGTAGAAGACAGATCCCAAGTGTAGGATGGGAGTTTAGAGTAGATGGCCTCGATGCTTCTTTGCAAGTCCTCCTTCCCATTCCAGCTTCGTGCAGGAGTCTGCAGTGCATGGTGGGGATGGGAGGGCCAGGGTGGGGACACTGCAAACAGTAGGTGCTAATACTGTTACCCAGCAGGGAAGGTGTCCCTTAGGGCCCACAGGTGTGAGCAGGGGCCTGGACTCCCCAGGCTGGAGAGTTATGGAATTGGGTGAGGGGCACTGGGGAGCCTAAACATCATTGTCCCTGAGAGGCAGGAGAAGAGAGTGATAAACTTGGAGAAACTCATTAGCAATGTAAGTGGGAGACATTTCCATTTTGTTCTAAATATGTCCTGTTTTCCACCTGTTTTTCCCACCCCAGTATGCTATCACTGGATTTTCTAAGAACTAGCTAAAACCAAGAGGGAAAGTAATCCGGGGAAAAAAAAGAAAAGAAAGAAAGAAAATCCAGCAGCGTTCTGGGCATTTGCCCTTGGGACATTGGTGTAGGATCATGGCAGCTCAGATGGAAGCTATAAAACTGCCTTTGGGGGGACCATGGTGCACCCTCTTTTGTGACTTTTAACCGGTCAGGTGTCGCTCAGGCTCGGCTCAGTTCATCCTAGCCAGTTCCCTCTGCAGGAATTGAGCTTGCTGAGAATGTCTTCAGGGAGACCCTTGTTTGTTTTGATTTCAGTGCAGTATATACTCTGGCTGTTATCTGAGACAGAGGATATTGTTTACTCAAAGCTCCTAATGAGAGCTGAGTAGGAAAAAAGAGGGACCCAGAAAGGGCAGGGGCTTGGGGTGAGGATGGGAGTGGACCATGGCGGTGGAGGAGGGAAGAACATACCGGGACATGGGAGCTGTGTCTTTTCTGCTTTCTAAGGCTGCGAGAGTTCCGGAAAGAAAGAAAGCCAAGGAGAGGAAAGGGTCTGGGCAAAATAGCACACTCAGGATGTTGTTAGAGGGTTTTATTTTTTAAATTCTGAATGTGCAGGGAGGGGTCCCAGCCCCTCTGAACCACATGAAATAAGCAAGGGAAGTGGTAGCTTTTGAAAGGGGGCTTTTCAGAAGGTTTGTCTTATTGATAACATCTTGTCTGTCTCCTCTGCTGGAGGAAGTAACGATACCCGCCTGAGCCACCAGCCTCCTTACCCGGCCCCCAGAGCCAAACAGTGTGACAGTGCAGCCCCTTCTGAGACGGGTGGGCTTCCAAGAGTTTTTCTAGTCCTAGAAAGAAACTGGGAGTAAAGCAATGATGAACTCCTCCCGTACCCGCAAAGTAACTGCAGCCATTTCGATGAATGAAGAGCTGCTAGGAAGGAGTGCTTGTCTCTGAAGGGATAGCGTCGTCGTTCAACAAAACTGCAAGAAGAAAAAAAGGGGACGGGGGGGGGGTTCCACATGAAAGAGCATTTGTTTTGAATTTTAGCTCTTGATTTACTAATTCCCAAGGCTTCAAAGTTTCAACTCTTTCTTCTTTCCATTCAGAGTTGGAGTAGTTTATTAATAATGTGCCGTGGGGGGAAGTTGAAGAAACTGTTTCTTGGGTTGGTGCCAGTGGTTTGGGGGTGTCTGGAGGGGAGGCGATGGGCACTGCGAAAACCGAGGGCTCCACCCTCTGCCGCGAGAGTGCCCCCCCCCCCAAAAGATGATGGTAGTGGCCCCGAGTCCAAGGCGGAGGGTTTTGCAAATGGAGAAAGCCCAAACCTCCTTTCCAAGAAGTTGATCTTTCCATGGGGGGTGGTGGTGGAGGTGGCCAGGGTGTGTCTGCTGAGGCCGGTGGGGGGCTGTGGTGGCTCAAGGGGGCTGGGCCAGGGAGGGGAAGGAGGCAGGAGCGGGGAACCTGCTGTGGGGAGCGCCAGGCCAAGTGGGCATCACGGCGGGGAGCGGGGAAGGTGCCCACAGGGCTCTGCCCCCCGCCTCCCCCCTGGAAATCACCTCTCTGAGTGTCTCTTTCACGGGCCCCGTGTGCTGTTTTCCTTCCTGTCCTGGCCGAGATCGGGCTTAATGAATGGGGCTCAGTTTAGGGTGGGAGGAAGGTCGGCAGCGGGAGCCAGGGCTTGATTCTCTTGGCAAGGGAAGAAGGGAAAGAAAAAACAGCCGAATGTGAAAATGTGGTGCCTCGGGGGTGGGGGTGAGGGTGTGCTCGAAGGCACGCCCCTCGCCCCTCCCGAGATGCCGGGGTGACTCCAAGGCTGGCCCTTCCCTTTCCTGCGAGGAAGGGGAGTGGGCGGGTAGGAGCGCTGGGAGCCGGCCCGCTGGCTGCAGGTTGGAATTCCAGCCTTGCAGCGCGGGGCTGGCCGGGGAGACGACAGGCCGGGCCTCTGGGACTCGCAGTGAAACAGACCCCACCCCTGCAAGTTTCCTCAGTCTGGGAAAACCGGCACATTTTTAGAAGGCTGTGACTCGGTTCCAGGAGATTGTACTTTCATTTCTGACAGCCGGCTCTCGGAGACAGATGGATTGCTTGGTGCCTGGTTGTGTGTGTGTGTGTGTGTGTGTGTGCGCGCGCGCGCGCGCGTGTATGCGTGCTGCAGACGTACAGATAAGACACGTGCACAGACACATGAGCGGGCAGGCTCTGGGATAGGCCTGGGTTCCTCTCACACGGGGTAGGTGGACCTCAGAGATGGTTTCTCCATGAGGATATGTGCTCTGGGGCCGGGGAGTGTTTGTGGATTGGTTCTGAGTCGTGATCTGGGTATGGTGCTTTTGGAAAGGTGTGTAGGACAAACCCTTGTTGCTGGCATGTATCCTGGCTCAAGAATACCCACCGTGGAGAGGTCTTACGTAGATGGGAAGCTTCTAGGTTCAGCTCGGTGGTGGAAATGGAAAGGATTTGCTCCCAGAGCTTTCACTGTGTCATTGGTAATTAAAAGCATGTGTTCGAAGCTGTCATCTTTGCAGCCTCCATCTGGAGTTTCTAGGGGGGAGCTTTCATTTAGCTTGTCTGCTGTCCTGATTTGGGGGGGGTGGGGTGGGGTGGGAGGGGTTTGAGGAAATACCCCCTCACTTGTGAGTTCCAGGTTACTCAGCTACAGACCCAGTCTCCTCCTTTATATATTGATATCTAAAGCTGGTTGGGCCTCAGACATACGGACCTCACTGGTTAGGGCAGGGATTAGAGGACAGCATCATTTGTAGTCATTTAAACTTCAAAAGAGGTGCCACCCTGGATTTCAGGGAGGGGAGGTGGGAGGCAGTGGAGGTGTAGTACCGATGTGTCTGGGGGAGGGGGTTGAGGAACCCATCTCTTGGCTGTACAAAATCATACTTATTGGAGAGACACTGTCCCACCAACCCAAGGGAGGCCAGCTCCTTTGAAGGTCTTCAGATTCGTGTCTCGCTTCTAGTTCCTGGGTGATGGGAACGTCCTTAGGTCAGCATCCATTCCAGGAAAGGTTCTTTCCTCTTCTTTGGTCCCTGCTGGCGTCTATGAGAGCCTCGGAGGAGAGTCTCCAAAAACACCTACATAATCTGAAAATGTGGTCCTGGCTCAGTCCACAGTCAACTTGGGCTCAAACCAAGTAGTTTAGGAAAGAGTGCTCCATCCTGTTTTGAAGGAAAGTTGTTCAGCTGCATTTGTTGTCTGGTTGGGAATGGTGACGGCAAACTGGGAATCTCTCCTCAGGTGCCTATTGCTGTGTTTTTATATCTCCTTCCTGTGCCTGGGAACAAGCAGATTGTGGTTTCTCTGGAGTCTCTAATGCCATGGGGGGTGGGGTGGGGGTGGATTGAGTTCATCCAAGTGGCCTTGAGCATGGGCTTCGGGGGAGTCAGGAGGACCAGCACATGTAACCATGAGCGAGCTCCTTACCTATCCTCTCCCCTTCCTTCAGGCCACTGTGAGGAGTGACAGTCTGAATCTCTAGGGACCCATATGTCCCTAAATGCCAGGCTGATGACTCAATCCCAGGCTGGCTCACCTGGTGCACACCCACTCCCCAGTGAAGACCAGTCAAGGACAGCAGCTCAGGCTGTTTGCCTCTTCTGCAAGGCTTGAGGTCATGCACTCAACCCTGGAGAAGGGCTCACTGTTTAAACCCCTTTTGTCCTGGAAAGAATGGGGCAGTCAGGCAGGGGTTAAATGCAGGGTGACAACATTTAAAGTCTCTGGAGCAAATTGGGGCTGCTCTGCCCGCCAGACTAGATGGGCCACTGCCTCATGCACCCCGTCCCTGAAGCAGAGCAGGGCTGGCCCGCGAAGGGGGAGGGGCCAGGTGAGGGCCAGGTTTCCGTGTAGCTCTTGGCCACTGTCTTGGGGCACTAACACCCTCTCCCCAGGGAGGCTTTTTCTTAGCAGAGCCCAGCAGTAGCTGTGTGGACTTCTGGACCTGTGGCCCAGAGCTAGGGGGGCAGTGAAAAGGGAGGAAATGCCAAAGGATTCATGATCAAGTTCGGCTCCCTTTGCTTTATTGCTGCTGTTACTGTCCCGTGACACTGCTCCTACAGTGCTGTGATGGCCAGGCCACTTCACAGCAGGTGTCTTAACCTGGTGGGAGAAAAAAGGTGCAGGGTGGTGGTCCCCAGACTTGTCTGCACATCGGGACCCCTGGGGGCTTCCAAATCACAGTCTGTTGGCAGGATCCCAGCATCAGTATTTTTTGAGGCTTCCCAGGTGATTTCAAGGTGCAGACAAGTTGGGGAGCCCCTGGTGTAGGGGGTAAAAGGGTCTGTGTTCCTGTGGGGAACTATCTTTTTTTTTTTTTTTTTTGTGGGGAGTATCTTTGGTGGCTTCTCTTGGTGGCTTTGCAGGTTTTCTGTGATTTTGCCTGTGCTCCTATAGGGAAAAATTCGAGTACCTTGCTTGTTGAGCCTCTTCTCAACTAAGACTTTCACTGGATTGTAGAAACTTGACAAGGTGTGTTAACTCTGCCCCTTCCTCCCATTGGCTTTGTTGTAGTGGATGACATGGTAAAAGTGACCCATGGGACAGGGTCTCCTTTCAGGGTGATGAAGATGTTCTGGAACTAGGTAGTGGTGATGGTTGCTCATCTGCGAATGCTCTCAATGTCACTAATGGTAAATGTTGTGTTATGCATATATTGCCACGCTTTTAAAAAGTAGTGACCTGTGGTAGCTTTTAAATGCATGCAGGTATTTAGATATTCAGTAAAAAACACTGACTCTGGAGAATGAATATGGAGACTTCAGTTAGGTGCCTGAGATCTGTAGAGAGACGCTTGTTTCCAGAGCACCTCTGAGGTCTCCAGGGGTGGACCCACAGTCACGGGCCTGTCTCCGTGATTTTTCAACCTTTCCTTTTCCATCCTGGTTGCAGAAAGGAGAGACAGGAAAGTTCCCTGTGGCTCATTTTCCAAGGCTGACCTTTCTGCAGGGGAAGTGAGCGCCCTTGCTCCTTCTCTGCCCCAGATGCTATTTTCCTCTGGGCAGCCCGGGGACTGGTAACCAGCCATGTAGGGGCGGTCTCCCAAAGCCTGGGGTCCTCCTGATCCCCTGCTGAGTGATCGACCCCCTCTTCTGGGCCTGCTGCCCAAGACCCTGGTTCATGTGACAGCTTCACCGAGGTTATAGGGCTGCAGAGCAGAGGAGGCTGGTGACTCGCCCGGGAGCCCTCCCTTTGCAGGAGCCTTGTGAAAGGATACTGTACAGCGTGGCCACTGGGAGGTCACCACTGGCCCTACCATCTCTCTCGCTCAGTACTGAATGGCTAGCCCAGTCTGGCTGTGTGCCTACTGTCACAGACAGGCTTCCTCTCCGGGCTATTTTCAGCGGGAAGATATTATTAACTGCTGAGGCACAGTTCTCAATTTAGTGGCTAACACACCAAGAAAGGAACATTCCCTTGGTGGCGGCAACTCTACCTAAACGCGGTGGCTCATTGGGGATGATGCCCGCAGCCCCCTTCGCTTCCCCCCATGGGGGTCTGTGCCCCTAGCCCACTTTTCTGGGGCAGCTGTGACTGAAGATTCAGTATCTACCATAGAGAGAACGTGGCTTTTTTCTTAAAGCCAACTCGTTAAAGGTGTAGACGATGATAGTGTTTATATTCTAAAATGGGGAGATTTTGTGACAGGGATGGGGTACTGGATGGAAAAAGGAACTTTCTGTGGAATTTAGGACAGCTGTTTAAAACAGGGTGATAACTTTCACCTTGTAAGTGAACAGGAAGTATTGGGACAAGACAGGAAATTGCATCATTCCTTTTATGAGAAGAACTCCGAAAAAAAGTTGTTCGTGAAAGGTAGTGGCTGAGAGGAGGCCGGCCCGTTTTTGTTTTGTTTTTTTCCCCCCTTCTTTCCTTCCACTCCCATGAGAACTTTTGGGCCATTTTCTTTAAGAAAGAGGCTGTTTGAGAACTTTATGTTATTTTTATTATTTAAAAAAATATTTTACCAGAAGGGTCACATTCAGTTGAAATGTTAACTGCAGCCTTATTTCCCAGTATACTAAAGAATCTTTCATGAGTGTTTCAGCTTCCTTCCCCAAATGGTGAGGCCAAGCAGCTCTTGGCTGGAAGTGAATTTTGGTTTGGCTGCACAGTCTTCGACACTGAGCCCCACCCAGTGTCATTAGCTCAGTTTTAACTTGCAAAAAAAAAACCATATTTTTTGGGGGAGGGGGTGGGTAGGAATTTACTGATACCCTTAGCCTGTTCACCCCCGCATGACCTTCCCCTAACCAAGGTGCCTGGCATTTGGCAGGCTGGGGCTGCCTTTATGTACGGGCACTGGGCCTCGTTTTGCCCAAGGAGTCCCTCCTTTAGCTTCCTGACTGCTGCCTATCGCTAGGACTCTGGTGAGCAGTAAAGAGGTGACAGAAGACAGCTCCCCTGGTACAGCTGTGCTTTGCCCCGGGGGATGGGGGTAACTCAGCCCTCAGTCACCCAGAAGCTTCCCCCTTTAGCAAGAGGGCTTGTGCAGCCCCACAGTGATGTGCAGAAGGTGGTATTGTGCTGGGTGTGAAAACAGTTTTCATTTATTCATCTCTGGGTTTCTAAGTCCCCTCTTGGATGATGTCATTGATCTCATAACATGGGACAATGCCCCGACCCGGGCTGCCAATGAGCCATCTTTAGGATGGAGACCAGAAAGAAAGAGATCTGTGTGTGTCTGGCTTGCTCCCCATTTCCCCCCAACCCCCAGCTTTTTTCTTTAGTGGGCTTTGTTTTGTTTTCATAACACAATAAGAGCCCTGGGGTGTGTAAAAGCATTGTTGAACATTCGGTGAGGGTAACTTGTCCAAACAGAGCAGGACGCCAAGGCAGAATGCTGTGGGCAGGTGGTGAGCCCACAGAGGTTGCCTGGCCGGCGCCTGGCTTGGAAACACCTCCCGGGATCAGCCGCAGCTGGCTGGGAAGTAGCTGAGGACAGGGGCTCTTTTCCCGCCTCCACGGGGAGCCTGGGGCCAGGCCTAGGCCTTTCTGGCTGACCCCGGCCTGGAAGGCACGCTCCGCTCCTAGGTGGGTTCACACGGGCCTCGCTCTGCCAGGTGTAAAGCTGGGGGCCGGGGGGGCGGTGGTGGTGCAGCTGCTTTGGGAGAAGCCAGCATGTCCCTGTGGTCCAATCATTTAGCGATTATTTATCGAGCACCTACTATGTGCCACGCTTTGCCAGGCACGGAGGATGTAGTTCTTGGACTCTGTGCAGATGTAATGGTCTGTCTGAAGGTGCTATGGGGTTAGTGAGATGGAGGGTCCTTGAACAGGATTTGGCTCTGTCTGGAGTCAGGCAGGGGGCAGCTTCTCAGCCATGGGGTGAGGTGTTGTAAGACACGGTGGAGGTGCAGGGATGGGCCCCTGGGGAGATTGTTTGAGCACGCAGGGCGGGCACAGCTTCAGGGTGGGCACAGCTTCTCTGCTTTGGTTGTGTGGTCTGTTGAGAGTTGAGATGAAGCAAAGCTTGTGGATAAACAGAGGTCTGCCTCCTCCGGTTCTGTTTCTATTCCCGCCCCCCCCACCCCCGGCCCCGGCACCCCCACTTGTTGATTGTGAGATAAGAGCTGCAACAGCAGGAGGTAGGGTTATAATCCAGACCCTGGTGGTACCTGGGAGCCCAGTGGAGCGGAGGTGACCAACCAGGGGCAGGGCGGGGGTGGGGTGGGCATCTGGAATGTTAGCGTTTATGTCTTTACAGCCACAGGGGAGGTGGGACATTTTTCGAAGCCCAGGACTTGGACTTTTCTTTTATAATTCTGGTGGGCTTGATTCCCATGAGGACCATCTGGGGATGCAACACTTGCTTTTTAATTTAAAATCTGATGGTCAAGTTCATTTCTGAGGTCCCAGCCAGTGTGTGAAGCTCTGGCCTGCCTGTGGGTAGGTTTACGTGAGGTAATCTAATGCCCAGTTACCAAGGGGTTTCATTTTCACTGCGCATCCTGCCCCTGGCTGTTCCCCCAAGGCCTACTGGTGGCTCTGTTCATTCGGAGCTCACTAATTTAATTAATCGTCCTTGCTCCTCTGTGGAGTCGGGAGAGCTCTTTTGGCCTTTGGTTTGATCCAGGGCAGTAAGGGAAGAACTGAGTTCAACTCCAGTTTTCCTCTTGCAAAATGGGGAGTTTCTGTCATTCAGATGCAAGCACTCAGATCACCAGGCCAGGGACTGTTGGTGTCTCTCGTGTTTGCTCATTTCTGTGTTGCCTTTTTACTTTTTAACTTGGGGTGGACGTTCAACAGGAACAAAAAAAGACAACGCCAAGAAAAGACTGTACTGTCAGTAAACTCACCTTTCTGCATTTGCCACCTGGAGGGTTAAATTACCATCTCCAGTCACCCTTTCCCACCTTGCGGTCACCTGCTGAAGTTGGCAGGTCTCCTTCCCCAGTGAGCTTCTGAGGCTAGAGAGGGTCAGGAAGAGCCGCTGCGCCCAGAAAGCGCCTGGGGACCTTGCCAGCCCCAGGGCAGCCTCGTAGCCAGCGCAGCCCCTCCCCCTCATTAATCAGTAACCAAGGGGAGAAGCAGGAGTTGAGTCCTTCCTGTGGTCTGGGTGCACAGTATACAGTTCTTAAAAACAGATGGGCCTCATCTCCAGCTCAGTGGGATCACAGTTAAAGGCCCACTATGGATGGGGGGGCGGTGTTTCCTGGGAAAAGGCCTGGATTTGGGGCGCTTGCAAAGATTCAGAAGCCGACCCCCATTTCAAGTGTATGTCGGATGCCCCAGGGTGGGGCTTGGAGAGAATTACAGTGGGAGGGAAAGCGCCCACCCTCCAAGTTTCAGTCCCCTGGGGCTGGCCTGATTTCCTGGGCTGAGGATGGGGGCACAGTCATCAGCTGGCTGCATGGCCTTCACTGAGCCATTTTTGTGTCCTGGACCTCAGTTTTTTCATCTACAAAATAAGCAGTTGGACCTGGTCTCCAAGTCCCTTGCAGTACTGAATGAAATCCTGTGATCTGTGATCTTCGGCTCTTGGATTTGAAGGTGTGTGAGAATAAGATCCCTTTTGCGGAGGTGGTGGGTAGCTAATGGCCTCTTCCACTGGCGAAGAAAAAGACTGTAGTTCTTCAAGTTTTTGGGTTTGCAGACTCTTCCAAGAATGAGTGAAAGCTGAAAGATCTTTCCCCCCAAAAAATGCATGTGCATACCAATATTTGCATACATTTCCAGGGGTCCTTTAGCCCCATCCCATGGAATCCCTTGTACTCAAGAAGGCAGGGTGTACACGAGAGCATTAGGAGAGGCAGAGCCTTTTTCTTTTTGTGGTAAAATACCCATACCATTTACCATTCTAGCCCTTCTTAAGTGTACGGTTCAACGGCATTAAGTCCATCCCGTGGTTGTGCAAACATCTCCAGTATCCACCCCCACAACTTTTTCACCTTTCGAAACTGAAACTCTGTGCCCATTAGACACTAATTTCGCAGTCCCCCCTCCTCCCAGCTCCTGGCATGAATTTGACCGTTCCAGGTACCTCACATGAGTGGATTCGTACAGCATTTGTCTTTTTGTATTTGGTTTATTTCACTCAGTGTAAGGACTTCAAGATTCACCCATGTTGTAGTAGGTGTCAGGCTTGCCTTTCTTTTTAAATGTGTATAGATATCCGTTCATCCTTCAGTGGACACTTGGGTTGCTTCCACCTTTTGGCGATCGTGAATAATGCTGCTATGAACATGGGTGAACAGGTATCTCTTCAAGACCCTGCTTCAGTTCTCCTGGGTATATACCGAGAAGTGGAATTGCTGGGTCATGTGGTAATTCTGTGTTGAGTTTTTTGAGGCAGGGCCATCCTGACTTGAGTGTCTGCGTAGACGGATCTGCATGGGGCAACTGGGTGGACTTGAGGGTGAGCCCTGGGGCAGGGGGAGTGAGAGGAGAGTGGCATGGGGTGGGGGGGGGGAGGAGGACAGCGGAGGAGGGGTGGCCTGGCTCTCTGCAGGAATACAGGCCAGATGGGAGCCCGCATTTATGTGAGGCCCAGAGTCCTCTGAAATGTGGAGCCCACAGCACTGAGCAGCGGTGGCCTTGTGACCGTGGTCCAGGGTAGGGGGACTTTCATTCCCCTGGCCTCCTCACTGGGGGCTTAGGGGTGGGAGGGTCCGTGAGAGGGGGGGGGCCTCACGCCTAGGAGGTCCTGGGTGCTTTGGGGGTGAAAGGGCTGGGATGGCTGAGCAGTGAGTGTGTCAAAGCCAGGGAGATTAGATTACGGAGGCAGACAGAAGTAATGATTAACTTTTCCAGTCTGCACACTGTCTCCACTCTGTCGTACTGTTGTTTTTCCCTGTAAGTACAGTGCGGCCCTGGCCAGGCCCTGGTGTTGGGTTGTAAAGAAAGAAGGAATGAGGGCTGGGAGTGAGCAGGGGGCGGGGAACCAGGGAGCTGGCCGGAGAGGGAAGGCTTTTCCATCAGATCCAGCTTTGGAATTTATTGGCCGGAATGCAGTAAATGTTCAAAATGCCATCCCATCCAACAGTTTTCATAATTGTTATGGAACAAGGGGAGCTGGGGGAGGGGAGGGATGAAAAGGACTTTTGTTTCTCACTGGATTTTTCCTCTTCTTCGGACGGTTTCTCTACCCTCCAGAAAAACGAGAGTTGAGCTGGAGCTGTGTGAAGGACGGGGTGGGGCAGGGCCCGCGTCTGGGGCTGGAATACCTTGCAGGGAGCTTGGGGGGTCCGCGCAGCTCGGGGGCTTTATTAAATTGAGACCCACAGCAAAAGCTGCTCCCGCAGAGCCCCCAGACCTGCAGAACCAGGTAAAACCCGTCCTGCACCTCTGGGGGTTGTGTCCTTTCGGGAAACTGGCTTATTGTGCATCTGTGTTTATTAAGATTCTTTAACGCGTAGCCAGCGTACTTACAAGTGGTCAGGAAAAAGAAGAAAATCCTGGTGGTTTAAGAGTAGGTTCCTGTGTTGGATTTGTGTTTGCGAGTGGACGCGCACCACCAGTTGGGAATCCACGCGTGGAATTTGGGGGGATTTCTGGACTCTCTCCGGGTTGGGGGTGGGTGGGTTAGAGATGTGACTCTCACGCCCTTCTGTTGTGGGATGTTCCCCTCCTTGCTATGTCTTCCCGGGAGTGGCCAGGATCCTACCCAGGGGGCAGGCAGGTGAGCAGATAATGCCCGCGCAGGCAGGTCTGGGGGGCTCTGTGTGCAAGTGTGTGACCCCTCTTTCTGAAGGCAGCTGCTGAGTTAAGTTGCGGGGGGGAACACGACGGTGGGAACTTGGTGATGCACCCTGGGGTGGAAGAGACTTGAAATTCAGACTTGAAAAGGATGAGGCTGGATGCACACTAACCAACAGCCAGGGAGGCCCATTTACTGTAAATATTATGAATGGAGTTGGCCGGGCTGGGAGTCCCCACCCTTCCTCTGAGGCCTCTCGGAGCTGGGCAGAGCTGGCCTCCTCAGAAGGCAGGCAGCCGGGTACACGCTATAATTTGCATGGCTGAAGGCTGGGGCACAGGAAGCCGCGTCAGCCCGGCTGGCGAGACAGATGGGAGCTTTTGATTTGTGTGGCTTCCCCCCCCTTCCCCGGCGCTACCCTCAATTATATTCTCTGATGGCAAAACACTGCTCTTAGGAGGGACCGCTGGGCTGGGGGCCTCCGACTTGGGCCATTTGAGGGGCTTTAGGAGGTGGGGCTGGGGCCCGTTGGGGGAGTAGGGAAGTACATTTTAGCTCTAGTAACTGATTACTCATCACAGTTTGTAAGGCACAGTCACGAATCAGTCTTCTAGACTAGCAGGACCTGCCAAATATGTCAGCCCGGGGGAGTTTGCAAGAGGAAGGAGGGTGATGATGGGTGAGAAGCTTCAGGGTGCCGAGCGTGGGTGGGCATTGGAAATAAGATGGTGATACAGGAGACCCTTCCCTGGGGACTCACCTTTTCCTGGGGGCCATGAATGACAACACAGAAAGAACATGAGTTTGTAACTCTTTGCAATGAAAAAAAAAAGTTGGTTTAGAGATGGACACGGCCAAATCTGACTCAAATCTCCTTTCCCTTTTGATTTGGTTTTGTTTTATTGTTGCGAATGAAATGCAAAAGTGGGCCCTGCTCCCCAAAGTGATTTTCTTACTCTCCAGAAGGTAGTAAAAATAAATGGAACCTGTGTTGTTGAATACTGAAACCCAGAGTGTAGCCAGAGACCATCAGAGCCAGAAGGGGGCCCATGGGGCTGTTTTGCCCCAGCCGCCTTTGCCCCAGTTGTGGGCTGGTCAGACTGAGACTCTGAGGGGGCAAAGCCGCTTGGCCAAGGTCACGGAGCAGCAGCTTGCTGGCAAAGAAGCCGTTTCACTCCTGGCTTGCTTGGTGCGAGGGAGCTGGACCCCGTACTCGGGGGCCACGGTGGGCATAGCATTTCCACAGTGGGCTGTGAAGGACACTTGTTTTTGCTAGTGTTTGGAGAGGACTGGTGGCTTCCGAGGCCTGAGGTAGCTGCCCACACACAGCTCACACCAGCCAGTATTCTGGCCTTGAACCCAGCTCTGCTTTCCAGCAGGTGATGTGTGTCTCATTGCCCCTCCTTCAACATACGGATGGTAATACTGTGCAGCCTCACAGGGTCCCCTTTCTGTGAGCCCCTTTCAATAGAACTATACATAGTAAATGCTCGTTAGGTGAAGGTGTCAGCCCAGAACTGTTCTCCCACCTGGGGGGTGGGGAGGGGGGGACGAAGAGTTGTCAGCATTTTCCGAGCATTTGGAGAACCTAAGAGATAATATGCCCCTAAGAGCTGAGACCCTCCGCTGTGGCTGCTGGCCAGGCCCTGACCTCTGGCTGCTTTTTATCAAATTGTCACAATGCCAATGTGGCCAGTACTGGGAGCTCCATTTTAGAGATGAGCTCAAGTCACCACCAAGGTGACATGGGAGGCAGATTGAAGGGGGAGTGTCTGATTCCATAGCTGGTCAGCTCGTGGCGGGTAGAACTCGCTGAGGAGTGAGGTTGGGCCCAGGGACCTGAAGAAGCACCCTGGCCTTTGAAGGAGAGCTTGGGGCACCCCCTGTCCACCCCCCAGTCCAGCCGCCTCAGTGGAGAACCTCGTTGCAGAGCTCTGAAAAAAAAAATCCAACTTTTCCGTCCTGCCTTCTACCAGCCAGAGTTCAGTCTCTGATCCATTTGGTACAGGAGCTTGGGGGTAGTGGTGATGGGTTGGGTCTGAGCATTTTCTGGGTAACTGAGAGTTAACCTGAAGCGTTTTGAGTTAGTTTCAGCCCCCGTGGTAGCTTGCTCTAAACCCCAGAGATGTCTTTGCTGCCCCAAGAATCCGAGGGAGCAGCTCTGACGTCATCTTTTGTGTCCCGGGTGAGGTTGTAAGCGTGGATGATTCGAGCTGACCCCAGAACCCAGATTGAGCCCAGACACCGCAGCAAGTTTTTATGTGTTTGCTTCCTGAAAACTAGAGACCAGCGAGAGACTTGGTTAATTGTGCTTGGGATGAGAGTGGATGCGATGGGTTGGCACCAAGTCGCCTTTTATCTCATCCCTTGTCCCTGAAATGGGCTGGTTGCTCTCTGAACAGTTTCCTGACCAGGGTGGGGAGCCGGGCCGATGAAGCTGTTAACCTTTGGGATGACTGATGTAGGGGGAAGGACAGGATGAGGCAACCCTTGGTGGCGCCGGAGTCCCGAGGAGGGAGGACCCTGGACCTGAGAGGGCGAGGCGTGGCCATGTTTGCGTTCCAGGGTTGCCAGGTTTACTTCTGGGTCTGCATGTTGTGCCCTTCGTTTGCCCTCGTCAGCCCGGGTGAGGCAGCCATTTCTGCCCAGGTTCCATCCCCAGCTGCGTGCTCTGCTGGACCACTGGGGAGGGGGCTCGCAGACCCATCCCACCGTGGGATAACTAGAATGTTGAATAAGAGAAATAATCCCTTTATAATTCAAGTGCCTCGTGGAGATGAGAGTGGGTTGAGACACCCCCCGCCCCCCGCCCGCCCGCCTTTTATTCCAGCCCACTGGCGCCCTGGCAGTGGGCACATTGGACTCAGCGGGTGCCTGCTTCTGTGGCTTTCTCTGTGTTGCTTCGTTTCCCAAGTATGTCCCTGTCCTGAAAAGTCAGAATCTTGGGGACCCCCACCCCACCCCCACCCCCGTCCCATCAGCACCGCCTCTGTGTGTGGACACAGCTAGGGTGAGATGGCCTCACTTCAAGCGTTCTCAGAATCCCGCTGGGTGTTTTGGAACAGTTCTGCCTCTCTGGCCTCATGGTCAGCTTCCTAAATTGGAGACCGGACATGGTACCGTCGAGGCACTGAACTTGGCCTTTCCTCCCTCCCTCCAGTTTTTTTCTTCTTCATCTCCTCACATCTTCAGATCAAAAATTTTAAAAGGGGGAAGTTCCTCTCTTACCTAGGATGTGGCCTTGAGGGTCTGGTCACCCTGTGCCATTGCGATCCCAGGCATGAGATTCATTCATGAGCCTCTGATCTTCTAGAAGGGTCTGGTCTGTTCATTCATGACCAGGGTAATTAAATAACTCTTTGTACGAGGCAGGGAGCTCCTTGTTAAGTGGTCTTCCCTAATGCAATTGCAAACACGAGGCAGAATCCTTCTCCTTCTCCACACGGCCTCCCGCTTTGCTTTTAAAGGGTAGATTTTATGCTTTAAGGGAAATTGGGAAGGGGAGGGGGAAAAACAACCTTAAAGGAATTTTAGGCCGATTCAGCACTTTTCTGGGGTTGCTCCACAAATTCCCTAAACTGTAATAAGAAGAAAAAATTGTGAGCAGGCATCTGATTAGGTAGTTTTTGACAACACAGCTTTTCTTTTGGATGCTTTAAAATGCACAAATATAGTTTTAAAACAGGCCCCCGTACAATTTTCTTTTTTTTTTCTTTCCCCGTACAATTTTCTGAGGAGGGAGAAGTTGTTGAAAATACCGGAAAAGGTTATAAAAGCTGAGGGAAATTAACAAGGGACGGCGAGTTTTGCCTTCAGAGGTTAAGTATCGGCAACCAGGATACTAAGACCCTTCCTCAGTCCTTGTAACGAGGGGGCCTTTTTTTTTCTGTGCAGGGTCCTCCCAGCTCCTCACTTGGAGGCCTGGGAAGCCCCCAGGAGCTAAGCGTCTGCCCCGACCTTTGTGGGGAGATGCTTGTGGGCTGTGGGCCCAATTCCAGGAACTGTGCTTCTCTGAAGATGATGCTGAGCGCTTCCTAGAAATGAGCCCAGACGGCCGGGTACTTCAGGGCTAAGGAGCGGAGTCTGAACTGGCAATTTGGGGCATTGTACTGGGCCCCCAGAAGCGTTCTGTGTAAAAGGGGCCTTCGCTGTAGTGATGGGTTTGCCTGACAGCCTGTTTCTGTGCTCAGAGCTGTGTAGTTCAGGAGCAGCAAGGAGAAGAGATATCAGGGCACTAGGGGACTGCAGGGTGACATGTGGGGGGGGGCACGTGGGGGTCCTGCTGCCCCAGATTAGGGCACCTAGTGGGCTTTCAGGGACCTTGTTCACATCCAGGGACACCCACACGCTGCTGTTTATCTGGGCCGGGCCATTAACCTCAACAGAAAAAGGCTTTTTCTTTTTCCAGGGGATGTCTGGCAGCAAATTGCTGGGTGCATTGTCAGGCCGCACAGATGAAAGAGAAACCAGCCAGAACGCACCCCCCCACCCCCCATTCCCCCTCCTCTCTACTGGCCAACCTCAGGCCCCAGCCCCCGCCCAGCTTCCTCTGCCCCTTGAAGCCCACCAGGCAGACAAGGCCCCCTACCCCTTGCCGGTGGGCCTGGCACAGGGGCAACTCAATCTTCAGGCTCCCACCCTCCTCCCCCTCCCCCTCTCCCCTCCCCCTCGCCCCTCCCCCTTCCCTCCCCGTCCTCCTTCTCCCCCCACTCCCCCAACCCCCATGCTCTGGCCGGTGCCAGGTTTCAGGGGAGCCGGGCTTCATGAAACAAAGTATTGTGAGGCTCCGCTGAGGGTCTCCTGAACCTCCCTCCCAGCGACTCCTGAGCCTTCCTTTCCAGGCCAGTTTGTTGTCCTGAGTTGGGATAATAAGTGAGAACTTCTTACATTTTGAAACGCTCTCCCCCCTCAAACAAGCAGGCAGGTGGGCGCCCTGTGCCTTCCAGAAGAGGGCTTTCTCCAACCCGGCAAACTTGGACGTCAGAGCATTTTTACTTACGTGGATGTTATGGGTCTTTGGTATAGCCTTCAGAGCTGAGCTCCCTCGGCAAGAGGGTTCAAAAGATCGCCAGCGCTCACGAGTTTATTAGCAGTTGATGGATACTTTGCAGAAACAAGTTAATGCCTCATGACTCACCTTCTACTTGGAGCTCTTGTCCCTCTCTTGTTTTTCCATATGTTCCTGTGTATGTGCACGCAAACACACGTTCACATAACACACACTCGAAGTGTGTTCATATCCATGCACACAGCCTCTTTCACACTTGTGCTTCAGAGATGAATGTCGGGGTCAGGGGTGATGGGCCAGGTTTCTGGTGTTGATTTTCGGTGGGGTGGTGGTGGTTGAGGGGAGGAAGGAGCCCTCAGCTTCCCCGTCTTGTGTAGCTGGCGGGGCAGGCATTTGGGAAGGCCAGGTGGGGCGTCCAGGCGACCGCTGCTCAGGGTGGGTGTTTCTGGCTGCCTCAGTGGCTCACAGCGCCTTTGTACAGACTTATTCACGGGACACCTCCATGTAAAGTTAATGCAGCTGACTGGTTCCCAGGTCCTTACATGCCTGTTAACGTTGGAAGGAGTTGGTGCGCTGCGCTGCACTGGTTACCCAGCCTGCCGGGGCAGCAGGACAGTCGGGACCCGAGCCCTCCTTTACCCCCAGCTGCTGTGCTGTATAACCCATCATCATCCAGGCTCTAAAACCCAGTGGTTCCAAAATCAAAAAGGCCAATCAAACCCAAAGACATCACGCACCACCCCCAACTTCATGCCCCAAGCCCCCCAGCCCAGTAAGTGAGAAGCAGGGACTACGGGGAGGGCAGGAGGCCGCCTCTGCCGCCTGCCAGGCCTTCCCCCGTCTCTCCCCATTTTCGTTAACAAATACAAGACTTCCGGTCTCCGCCCTGCCACCACAAACCACAGTGTTCCTGCAGCCCGGCTGGGCTGGGGAGACTTACGGTTCCCAGTCTGAGTGAGTCCTGCCCCGCCGGCTCCAGCTTAAAGGAGGAGTTGGAGGAGTCGGAATGCCAGCCTCCAGGGCCCCCTTTCCTTTCATACACGCCCCGCTTTTAAAGATCTCTGAGCGCCTGTTCGGGAGTCATCTTACAGAATCACCCCAGTCTCCCCTGCTGCCCGTGGGAAGAAGCATGTCTAGGAAAGCCGGGGTGGGCCCTCCAGGGGAGGAGGGGGCAGGGCAGCGACTTTAGATGCTTCTAAGGAGGGAAGGGGAAGAGGAAGATGCCGCAAGCAGGGGCCCTGCAAGCATGGCGGTACCCACTTTAAACACATCATCTTCTGTCTGGGCTGGAGGAAGTTAAGGTAGTCTGGGCTGACACCAGCTTGCAGGTTGTGATTTGGCATTTTTACCTGAACTCACGTGTACAGAGCTGCCGCTGACAGACACACTGAGAGTTATTTTTCTATTAGGAAGATAGATATTTTTACCCCAAACCACGTCCATTAAAATTTTTCCTGGATATGGGACTTCCCTGGTGGTCCAGTAGCTAAGACTCCACACTCCCAATGCAGGGGGCCAGGGTTCGATTCCTGGTCAGGGAACTAGATCCCACGTGTTACAATTAAGAGTTCACATACGGCAACAAAGATCCTGCACGTGGCAACGAAGATCCCACATGCTGCAACTAAGACCCAGCACAGCCAAATAAATAAATAAGTAAATAAATATTTGTGGCGGGGAATAAGCTCTGCAGTGGCTCCTCTTTTTAAAAAAAAAAAAAAAATTTTTTTTCCCCCCCGGATAGCGCCTCCTTATGACCAAGGCACTGATCTGAGAACTGAGAGACAACAAGCACAAAGACTGTTTAGCAGGTGGTCCTGGGGTCGAGGTCTGGTTCCATCATCCCTGGGGCCTGAGCAACAAGCTTTCTGAGCCCAGGTTTTCTCATGAGGATGACAAGGGGCTGGATCTGCTGGCCTTCAAGGTTCCATCCAGTTTAAAGAACTGTAATTCTAGACCATCCAACTGTAAGGCCTTTTCTAGCCCTAAAACCAGGACCAGCCAAGTTACTAAGTGGTCTTGGCTTCTGAGCTCTGCAGCGATGGTGCTTCCTTTGGCCAGGTGGGCACACGTGCCGGTATCCCGGGTCTCTGACAGGGTGTGGGGAGTGGAGGGAAGAGGCTCCCCAGCAAGCCCCATGCTTAGAGGCAAGGCTCTTCCATCACTGGGTCAAGATTTCCAGGCCCCAGTAGGAGGACTCTTCGGCCTGCAACACATCCAGCACCCCATCCCCTCCTTCTGTCTTGCACTGAGAGACAAGCTGATCATGAGGGTGTGTGTGATCTTGATTTCGGGAGGAAGAGGAAAAGGCCGGTCTCCATCACCACCAACCATGTCCGCCATTTTGTTTTCTAGATTCCCAACTTCTTCTGGAGCCTGGGGATCGGTCACACTGGTGCGTGGTGGCATACTGGGAGGAGAAGACGAGAGTGGGGAGGCTCTACTGTGTCCAGGAGCCCTCCCTGGATATCTTTTATGATCTACCTCAGGGGAATGGCTTTTGCCTCGGACAGCTCAATTCGGACAACAAGAGTCAGCTGGTGCAGAAAGTACGGAGCAAAATCGGCTGTGGCATCCAGCTCACGCGGGAAGTGGATGGCGTGTGGGTGTATAACCGCAGCAGTTACCCCATCTTCATCAAGTCAGCCACACTGGACAACCCGGACTCCAGGACGCTGTTGGTACACAAAGTGTTCCCCGGTTTCTCCATCAAGGCTTTTGACTACGAGAAAGCGTACAGCCTGCAGCGGCCCAACGACCACGAGTTCATGCAGCAGCCGTGGACTGGCTTCACCGTGCAGATCAGCTTCGTGAAGGGCTGGGGCCAGTGCTACACCCGTCAGTTCATCAGCAGCTGCCCGTGCTGGCTGGAGGTCATCTTCAACAGCCGGTAGCCACGTGGGGAGAGGACAGAGCGGGAGCCGAGCGGGCCCAGTCCAAACTACTTTGCTGCTAATATTTTCCTCCTGAGTGCTTGCTTTTCATGCAAACTCTTTGGTCGTTTGTTTTTTGTTTTTTTTTTCTCCCCTCCTTCCCCTCGTTCTTGTTTATGTTCTGTTTTGTTCTTTGAGAAATAGCTTATGAAAAGAATTGTTGGGGTTTTGGTGGGGGTGGGTGGTATGGTTGGCAGAACACCGAGGCATGAAAAGGGGAAGCAAAAATCAGTACCACCGAACACAATGTAAATGGGGAGCAGGCCTCGACTTCGGGGTCCTCGTTGCCCTCGTCAGGGTGTACGAGAGAGAGAGAGAGAGAGAGAGAGAGAGAGAGAGAGAGTGTGTGTGTACGCAGATGGGGGAAGCGGTGTGCTCTGTGCGTTTCCTACGGATGTTGACCGCTGAGAGGTTTGCGCTCCCAAGCTGTGTCCCTCTTGCTCCTTGGACTTGCACAGTGGGGCAGCGGGTGTCCCAGCAGCGGCCAGCAGCAAGGCTCTGTCCCCCAGCCTGGGGAAGCCCCCATCCCGCCTCTCCCCTTCTAGGACATTGGCCTGTCCGCAGGCTTCTTAGAAGCCACCCTGCCAGAGGCTGAACCAGAACCTGTCCTTCCATGCTGTCTCACTCCCCGCCGGCCACCCTGCTGCCGTTGTCGTGTCTTTCTTTTTTGGCCATCTGCTCCTGGATACCTCTGAGATGGGCTTCCCGAGGGCTGCCGGGGCAGCCCCCGTCACAGTATTGCTCACCCAGTGCCCTCTCAGGCCCCTCCGCCTCTCCCCTGCCCTGGTTACATCAGGTTTTTCCTGGACTCAGAAAACCAGCTCAGCACTTTCCTCCCCTCTGCAGCCTGTGTGTTGAGCTCTGCTGTTAGACCAGCGAGGGGAGCCGCCCCCCCTTCCCACCAAGAAGGATTCGGTCCATCTTAACCCAAGGTACCATCCTGAGCTGACACCTAACTCTTCCGTTTCTTCTACAACTCATACACTCGTATGATACGTTGACACTGCTCTTAGCTCAATGAGCATGTTTAGACTTTAACATAAGCTATTTTTCTAACTACAAAGGTTTAAATGAACAAGAGAAGCATTCTCATTGGAAATTTAGCATTGTAGTGCTTTGAGAGAAAAAGGACTCCTGAAAAAAAACCCTGAGATTTATTAAAGAAAAAATGTATTTTATGTTATATATAAATATATTATTACTTGTAAATATAAAGACGTTTTATAAGCATCATTATTTATGTATTGTGCAATGTGTATAAACAAAAATAAAGAAAAGATGCACTTTGCTTTAATATAAATGCAAATAACAAATGCCAAATTAAAAAAGATAAACACAAGATTGGTGTTTTTTTCTATGGGTGTTATCACCTAGCTGAATGTTTTTCTAAAGGAGTTTATGTTCCATTAAACAATTTTTAAAATGTATACTTGATTCCATGTTGTCCTCCAGCTCCTTTTTCTTCTGGTGGGTGGGCAGCGGGATGTAGCCATCAGAATCCGGGACAGTTGGGGTCTCCCAGAGCTTGGTTGGGGAGGAAGCTTGCTTGGTTGGTGGGACCACATCCAGAACAGCTTGCTCTTCCTTGCATCCTAGAAAGACCCGTACCTACACGGATACCACCTTTCTTGTTAGGCAGGAACCCTAGGGTGCAGCTGGTGGGTGTCCTGAATTTGTAATGGGTCAACCTCGGGGAGCCCTGAGTTACAAAGGCAGCTGATTTTTCAAAGCCTGAAAAGTTGAAAAAAGGGAATATCATTTTGAATGATGGGGAAGGAGGTTGCACTGGGAGACAGGATGGGAAGGTAAAGTCCCAAGAACTTGGGGTCCATCCAGTTCCTGCTTGCTGACTCCTTGCTTTACATTTAAGTCCTGAGACGACTGCACCTTTCCCAGAGGAAGGTCACTGCCACACTGGGTTGCAGGACAGATTCCCTGAGGGCTGAAGCCCTGGAGTAGAGACGAGGCTGGGGCTGAGTGTTGATGGTGGGAGGGAGGGATCTGGGTCCGCTAAGTTCTGTACTGGGCACTCCGGGAGGTGGAGAGGGCGGAAAGGAGTCTGGGCAGACCCTACTCTGCATCTGCTTAACACATTTCCAGGTCTCTATTCCCTTGGCCCAGCCCAGCTTAGCCCCAGTGGCACTTGCTGGTATTGCCCCTGGGATTTTCACTGATCTGAGCCATGTATTATTTTATTATTATTTTTAATTAATTAATTTTGGGCTGTGTTGGGTCTTCGTTGCTGCACACGGGCTTTGCCTAGTTGCAGGGAGCGGGGGCTTCTCTTGTTGCGGAGCACGAGCTCTAGGGCGCACAGGCTTCAGTAGTTGCAGCACGTGGGCTCTAGGCTCAGTAGTTGTGGTGCACAGGCTTAGTTGCTCCGCAGCATGTGGGATCTTCCTGGACCAGGGATTGAACCCCTGTCCTCTGCATTGGTGGGCAGATTCTTAACCACTGTGCCACCAGGGAAGTCCCTGAGCCAGGTTTTAGATTCAAGAAATAGGTTCAAATCGGGCACCAAATGGGGCTGTTTAGGTGTCTATGTCAGGGGGTCTTAAATCTTAGACCCAGGAAGGGGGGTCTCTTTGAAGTGGGAGTTAAGATTTTAGATATCACAAACTGGTACAATTTCAGAAAAAATTTTTTGGAGGGCCAAAGTAGGATTGCCAGTTTTTCATTTTGCCAAATGACACAAAGCATTACAGCTTACTGGCACCACTGTTTAATGCGAGGGAATTATAATAAAATTGTATAGCGAGGAATGTTAACTTAGAGCTTTAGTGCCAAATGGTCATCTGGGCCAGCTTGTTCACATGAGGTGACGGGGAGCTCACTACCACTTGAAGCTGCTTTTTGTCAGTTGAACTGAAACCTGCCTCCATTTATTCGAGTTCTGCAACCTAGAATCAGTGTAAAATCCACGTCTGGAAAACACCCAAGGAGGGCTATAATTAATTCCCAGGTGGTAGTGGTGGAGGAGGGGTGGGGTGGAAGGTGTTACATTAGGGAGCTGTCAGAGGCATTTTCGTTTGCTCTAACTTGCATCAGCATGCCAGGAAGCTCTTTAATAATAATAATAGCTACCATTTATTGAATGCTTAGCTAGTTGCCAGGCATGATGTTAAGCATTTAAGGGAATTATTTAATCCTCCCTAGGACCCCCTGCAAAACTGGAGGCTTTGAGAGGTTAAAAGACTTGCCCAAGGTCACTTGGCGAGGAAGTGCTGGGGGTGGTGGTGTTCAGGGGTTGACCTTGGCCTTACTCCTTGGTCCAAACCCTGTAGGGTTGTTATTTGGTGGAGTCTGTTGGGGCTCCAGTCCCACCACTTCAAATCAGCGCGAAGGTGGGCCCTGAGCTGCTTGCCCGGCGAGCTACGTGGGCAGGGCCTCCGGGTCCAGGAGGCAGGGGCTGTGGCAGCAGCACCTTCACACCCTCCTCTGCCACCCAGACTTGACTCTCAGCCCCACAAGGTTGGAACTGGGCTGTGGGCGTGTGGACCCGCGTGGGGTGGCTGACTCTGGGTCAGGGAAAGAAGGACATTTAGGAGAAACCCCATGTTTGCAGTACACGGCACTAAGCTGCCGTCACCACGGACATCCCCTGGGCGCCTCTGATGCGCTAGGACTGCTTCAGGGGACACGTTTCCTCCATGGTGCTGGAGGACAAGACGCCCATGCCTGAGGGTGGCCAGCAGCCCAGGCAGAATGTGTTGAGTGAGGAGCGAGGACCTCCAGCCAAGGAGTTTGGATTCGTGGAGGGGAGGAGAAGATGCCCCCTTGGAGGGAAGTTTTCCTGTCACCTGGTTCTCCTTCCTCTCTCAGCTCACCAGTCAGATTTTGGGGTGTGTCACAGGGTTCTGTCCTCCCCTCTCTTCTTGGGCCACACCTTGTCCCCGGGTGGCCACGTCACTCCGGTGCCTTCATCTCCCCTCACCTGCAATGCCTCAGCTGCCCCAGCCAGAAACCTGGGTTCTCCCATCTCCCCTGCCCTGTCCCCCGACATGGAATAAACAGCCAGATCCTGTCCTCCCTGCCTCATTCCATCCACAGGTAAAAAATGCAAACAGTTCCCACGTATGTTCCCTTGCTCTATCCCCACTAGTACGATTTAGTTTGGGACCTTTTAGAGCCTCCTTCCTCTACTCCAGGTGGCCTTTCAGCATCTGCCTCCGCCAACCTCATGCCTTAACCCGCCACCCCCTCAACACATACACACCCACACCCACACCCACCCCACCACACACACACCCATCTTGGTCCCCAGCATGCAGGGTAACTTGCAATTCGTCAAACACACCTTGCTTATGTGTTTCCAAGCAAGCGCTTTCCAGGTCCTTCTTCAATTGGCTGTCTTCTTCTCATCCTTCAGGATGCAACTCAGACCACACCTCCTCCAGGAAGCCTCTCAAAAATGTCTGCTCTAAAGAAGACAACAGTGGTATAAGATTCTCTCTTCCCTACTGAACAGTAAGCTTTCGGCACTCTGGGATCTCTCTTAGGATCCACTACCTTAAAAATTTCTGCTACAGTGTTCAGACAGTGCTTGTCCTGATGAGGGACGGAGAGGCAGAATTGTGCTTGGGATGGAAATAGTAATAATAATAACGGCCAGCACTGATTGTATTCTGACTATGTGGTAGCAGTGTTCCAAGCGTTTTACCTTGGGATTGTGCCATATGATCCTTAAAACTATCCTAAAAGTAGATGCATTATCATGAGCCCCATTCTACAGATGAAGAAACTGAGGTTAGAGAGTTGCCCAAGGTCCCCCAGCTGGTAAGTGATAGCGTCAGATTTCATCACCTCTGTGCTATCTCATCTCTATGGGCAGGCCTGGGTCAAGGGTGACTGAGTCGGGCATATGTTCTTTCTAAAACAAGTTCCGGTTTGAAAGAACCAGGCTGATCTGACTGCTGAACAGTAGAAACAGTGCCTGAGGGTTGTACAGATTTGTGTGCACCAAGGGTCTTCCCAGCGCGTGCCCTCCACAGGCCCACACTGCGGCACCACACAGGCAGGCCTTGGCCAGTTCCGGAAGAGGAGACCCTCCCCCAGGTGAGTGATTTGCCCAGGACACCCACATACAGCCTGCGGGAGGGAAGGATGGAATTGCACCCAAGCCCACAGCAAACAGACTTCCTGACGGTGAGGCCTGCACACTCACCCTCCCCGGGAGCTTTCTGTCCGTCTGCGTGTTGTCAACGCAACCACGTGGGAGCACAGCTCTAGACACTCGAGAGCCGAGTGCCGGGGCAGGTGGGTGACTCAGGGGATGTGACTCAGCGTGCTGGGTTTAGGAGTCAGAGAGACCAAGGCTGGAGTGCTCACTTGCGTAAGTCACTTAACCTCTCTGAACCTCAATTTCTGAAACATCAAATGCGCATTATACCTGCCTCACGGGGCCAAAAGGGGGATTAGTGAGGAAATGCATTGAAGAGCCAGGCATAGCATGGTTAGGCTGAACCACGTGGGGTTGCTACTATCTGACTGTTTAGACCTACAAAAATGGCAATTTCATGCCATTTAATCTACTAGATGCTCAATTCAAGGCGGTGGTGATTGGGGGTCCCCAACCTTCTTTCTCCCCTGGGGCCACAGACAGGGGCTGTGTGGCAAGGGGGCTGAGAGAAGGCAGTGGGCGGGTGGTCAATATCGGGGTGGTTCCCTGCTGCTCGGAAGGCCAGCAAACTGCCGAGTCCAGGCCAGAGCAGGAAGCGAAGGCCGGTGGGAGCCAGGGCAGGAGGGCTGGGATGCCTGGCCTCGGGAGGAGGGGGCATGGGCCCCGGACGGTGCCCACCAAGCGGAGCAGCCTGCACAGCCTCAGGTTGCCTGGCGCTGAAGCAGCAGGCCCGAGTTGCCAGCTCAGCGGTTTTCCCCAACCAGAAGCGCCCCCCTCTCTTTCTGAAAGTAATGATTTTCTAAAAATGGATTCCCTCCCCTCCCCCAGCTGCAATTAATCTAGCGAACACAAAGTGGCCGCTGCAGGAGGCCCTTGGTGAGTTCGGACCAATGCAAGTGCTCTGACTAATCAGCAACGATTCATGGCTGGGGGTGAGGGGTGGGCGAGGGTGCCTGGCCTGGGTGCCAGGCTGGGCTCACTCTGGGCTCTATTTAGTGCCCACTAGAGCCACAGAGACGAGGAGAGCTGGGGCCGTCTTTCTAGGGAGCCTGTATGATGGGACTTCCTTGGGATTTGAGTGCCTCAGGATCTCAGACCCCAGCTCCGAGGTCATCCCATAGACACACGTACCCCAGGCCGGGCGAAGCTGATAAATAAACCTGAGGAGCTTTCCTGGAGCTGCCTTTTTAAGGAGATTCGGGGGAGAAAGAATATGAATGTCTTATCTTAAGACAAGCCCATGTGTGTTATGCAGTAGAATGCAAACTTGACGTGAATTACTGAGTGAGACAACAAGAAACTTGGAGGATGTGTCCTTGCTCCCAGTATTGCTTTCAGCGTGGTCCCAGGCCCAGGCGGGCGCTTTGGTGGAAAAGTATGAGATGGAATCTATGCCCTGGATTTACAGGCAGGACACAGAGGCCTGGAGGTAGAAACAGAATGTGTCTCTTAGGGCTGCATTGAACCCGAAAGAAAATATGGCTAATTTGTGGATAACGATATTCCATTTGTTCTCAACAGTGCAGAGAGCCCTTCACACACATTCTCTTAAAGATTCCAGATGGGACCTTTTAGAAGAAGGAACTGAGGATGGAAGAGATCGGTGAGTTCGTCGAGACCCAGCCAAGAGGTGGCAAGGTCACGCCTGGCAGTTCTCCTGAAGTCTCTCCCAGGCCTTTTTTTTTTTTTTTTTTTTCTGGAGCATGGCACTCCCCTGCTCTGTGCAATGCCCCTTTCAAATTCCTTTTCCTCCATCAGCTTGCTGGGTCCTGGTAGCAATAAACAGCTGTGGCAGAGACATTTCATTCTCAGACATTTCATCCATAGCTATGTGGCCCCCATTTCCCAGCCTTCCTTGCAGTTTGTTTGGGGCCACGTGACTAGTTCCGGCCGATGGGCTGCAAGTGGAGGGGCCTCGTAAAGAACTGCTGAGAGGTGATCCAGCTCTCCCTCTCTCCCTCTGCCGCAGGGAACTGGAAGATGGAGGCATGAGATGAGAACAGCCTGGATCCCTGAATCACTGCCCTGGAAAGCCACTGGGCCTGCAGCAGGCTGTGTGAATGTACAACTTTTTTGTGCCATGGACTGAGATTGGGTGATTTGCCATACCGATGAACCCATGGCCTGTTCCACCCACCCAGACACTTGACCCAGTCTGTCTTGCTTTCTTCTTTTTGTGGAGATTGGTCTTGTATCTCCAGCAGGACTGGAGCTCCTTGAGGTCAGGCACCAGCTCGCGTACTTACTTTTTTTTTTTTTAATAAATTTATTTATTTATTTATTTATTTTTGGCTGTGTTTGGTCTTCGTTTCTGTGTGAGGGCTTTCTCTATTTGCGGCAAGTGGGGGCCACTCTTCATCGCGGTGCGCGGGCCTCTCACTGTCGCAACCTCTCTTGTTGCGGAGCACAGGCTCCAGATGCTCAGGCTCAGTAGTTGTGGCTCATGGGCTTAGTTGCTCCGTGGCATGTGGGATCTTCCCAGACCAGGGCTCGAACCCGTGTCCCCTGCATTGGCAGGCAGATTCTCAACCACTGCGCCACCAGGAAAGCCCCCATACTTACTTTTTTCGTTTGTTTTGTTTTGTTTTTTTCACATACTTACTTGAATCACATCTTTCATCACACCAAGCCCAGCTCTGGGCTCATGGTAGGTGCTTAGTAATTACCTGCTGTGATTGACACGAACTGAGGGGCTTCCCCCACTGGTGTCCCTGGAGGGACTGCTGGTTGCCCTCTAAGGGCACAGTCTCCCCATGTGGTCCAGTGCTACATGGAAATACCCCCTTGCTGGAGCTTCACCACCTAAAAGCCACTGGCAGCCCCTCTCACCCTCCTCCTCAAACCCCACCCAACTCCCCAGGCACAGGAGACAGTTTCAGCCCAGGCCAGTGTCAGTGGAGACCCGGCCAAGGCCAGGGCCTCCTGGGCTTCCTCACTCAGCCAAGGAGAGAGAAATTTCCAGAGCAGAGCCCTGGCTCAGCTGAACACATCAGATAGCATTCCCAGCACATAGCTCCTCTTATCCTGCTTTACTTTTCTTCATAGCACTGGTCGGCATTATTTGTACTGTATTGAATACATGTTTAGCATTTTATTATAATCTGTTTATTGATTTGGTTATTGTCTGACTGCCCTAGTAGATGGGAAGCGCTGGTCACTGCCATATCTCCAGTATCTAGGACAGTGCCTGGGACATAGTAGGCGCTTGACAAATATTCCTTGGATGAATCAGTGTTGAATGACTACTCAACCTTCCAACTGAAATAAATGCATTCAAGTTTCAGATGAATTTAGTTTTCCCCCAAGAAAAGTAGGTTTGTACTTGTTTTATAATATTTGTGAGAAGAAAGAGTGCATTCTTATATTTTTCCCCAAAAAGGTATGTGCAGAACTTTGCCTCTTGGGATGATGGTAACAGCTGCCACCGCAATCATAATAATAACAGCAGCCTATGTTTACTGACGGCAAAGATTGTGCCAGGCGCTCTCAGCAAGGCACTTGGTGTTGTCTCTAAGGTAAGGGTTGTCATTAGTCCATTTTACAGGTAAGGAAATGGAGGCCCAGGGAGGAGTAGAGCAGGAGCCCAGGTCTGCCTAATTCCACAGCTCTTGTTCTGAGTCCTGAGCCCCCATGGGAGGCTGCAGCTTCGAAAGAGCAGTTTTTCTGGTTTCTTTCCTCGAGGTTAAGATACATCCTGAGGCCCAGGTTCTGTTGAGGCAGCTCAAGACTCCAGGGGTATCTCTGCCAGGAGACTTGCTCTGTGGTTGGGCTGTCCTGTCCCATCAGGGTCTGGAATCTTTGCTGCGTCCAGGCCTCATGTCACCAACACCAGATCTTCTAATGACACACTGCAGCCTGAGAAATTACAGTGCCCAGGAGACTTGTCCCAGAGGCCCTGCCCAGGGTAATTCCAGAGCAGGAGAGAATGATGGGAATAACAAGAAAGACAGGGTCAGGCTGCCAGTCTTAGGTAATGGAATGGTGTGTCATGGGCATGGGGCATGGGGGATGGAGAATTTTATTTTATTTATGCAGCTTTTTTTCCAAACTTCAAAAATACTGAAAATCACAAAAGTAAAAATTATCCTCAGGGGCTTCCCTGGTGGCGCAGTGGTTGAGAATCTGCCTGCCAATGCAGGGAACACGGGTTCAAGCCCTGGTCTGGGAAGATCCCACATGCCGCAGAGCGACTGGGCCCGTGAGCCACAATTACTGAGCCTGCGCGTCTGGAGCCTGTGCTCCGCAACAAGAGAGGCCGCGATAGTGAGAGGCCCGCGCACTGCGATGAAGAGTGGCCCCCACTTGCCGCAACTAGAGAAAGCCCTCGCACAGAAACGGAGACCCAACACAGCCATAAATAAATAAATAAATAAATAAAAATTAAAAAAAAAAAAAAAAATTATCCTCAATCTCAACATTTAAAATTATGCCTTCCAATGCCACTCCCCAGAAATAATCATGATCACAGGAGGCTTTGATTCATCCCCTTCTGAACTTGGCCCCTGCTTCTGCCTATGCACATACACAATTTTCATGAATGGAATCTAGTTATGCATATTGGCCTGCAACCTGCTTCTGTCACTTAATGATACATCACAGACATTTCTGTAGATCATTCATTTTCATGCTGGTCTAGTATTGGAGCTGAACTTAAAGGATGCTAGTATTCGTTTAAAAGATGTACCACTTGATACTGAGCAGGAGCGAAGGTGTGGAGCAACTGGAACTCTCTCGTGACGATGTTGGGGGTATCAATTGGTTTAACCATTTTTGGAAAACTGCTTGTCAGTATCTACTGAAGCTAATCATACTCACATCAGAAATGCATATGTACATTCACCAAAATGCCTGAGCCTTTTGAATATTAGAATATTCATAGAAGCACTGTTCAGACAGCCACAAACTGGAAACAACTCCAATGTCCATCAAAAGTAGAATGGTTTTTTTAAGAATGTGGTTTAGGGCTTCCCTGGTGGCGCAGTGGTTGAGAATCTGCCTGCCAATGCAGGGAACACGGGTTCGAGCCCTGGTCTGGGAAGATCCCACATGCCGCGGAGCAACTAGGCCCGTGAGCCACAACTACTGAGCCTGCGCGTCTGGTGCCTGTGCTCTGCAACAAGAGAGGCCGCGACAGTGAGAGGCCCGCGCACCGCGATGAAGAGTGGCCCCCGCTCGCCGCAACTAGAGAAAGCCCTTGCACAGAAACGAAGACCCAACACAGCCATAAATAAATAATAAATAAAAATTAAAAAAAAAAAAAAAAAAAAAAAGAATGTGGTTTATTTATACAGTGGATGCCATGCAGCATGGGAAGGAAAGAACTACAACTGCACACAACGAGAGAGCGAAAGTCACAGGCGTAGTGCTGAACTGAAGGAGCCCCACACACAAAACCCACACAAGTATGATTCCATTTGTATAAAGTTCCATGTCAGGCAAAATGGGTCTACGGTGTTAGATGTCAGGAAAGGGCATGAGAGGAACTTCTGGGGGCTGATGATGCTGTTTGTTTCTTAATCAACTGGCTCTTTACATGGGACGTTCCGTTTGCGGAAAATCATTGAGCTGTACACTTACGATTTGTGCACTTTTCTGTATGTATTATACTTCAGTGAGAGTCTATTTTCTAAAAAGAGGACCAATGGCATGCAATCCCTTCCCCCCCAATCAGTCCTGTTTGCCCTAGGTTTGTCCCTTTCCCTCTCTCTTCCAGGACCTAAGGAGCGCACACAGCCCGTGTGGCGTGTCTTCATTGGTCCTGTGGGGCAGGGAGAGAATGAGCCGGACATTCTGGCTGTGGGATCCCTGGGACCTGGTGGCCAGCCTCGGGGGAGCACTCAGGCTGCACTGCCCCCCAGGCTTGCTCCGGTGGGCGGTGGGCAGCAAGGGGAGGAGAAGGAGGAGGAGGGAGAGTGGTGGGAGGAGGTAAAGGGGTTCCTGTCCTCATGACTGTTTAGGGCTCCGACAAAGAGCCTTGTGGCTGGGCAGCTGCATGAGTGGTGGAATTTCTGGAGTCCTACGTACTATCAGAACAATGATAACTACTCTTACAACTATTATTACAAATAGTAGCTAATATTTCTTGAGCACTTACAAAGCGCCAGGCGCTATGCTAAGTGTTTTATATACATCCCTCCTCTTAACCCTTTTAGCATGTAGTTATTTGTGTTCCACATACATATTGGAGGCTCACATATGTACAGTAAGCCCCCTGCCTACAATATCCCACCAGCCCCTGCTTAATTTTGATTGTCTAGCTGTTCGTTTGAGGACCTGCTACGTGCCAGACTCTATTGAGCCCTGAGGTGTACAAATTGGCCTGATACACTCTCTGCAGTGTCTGAGCGGGTTAGTAATTGGGTGCTTATCCAAACCAATGTTCATTGTTTTATTTCGTATTTTAGGGTGCTCCAAATAGGTAAATGGAAAAATAAAATTTCATTTGTTTCGTTGTTCAGCAAAACTTAGCAAGCTAGGTTCACTAAAAATTAGACTAAATTAAGAAAAAGGGGAAATAACTTTAAAAATTACCTTTAGTTCCACAATCACATTGAACCTGCTGACATCTGAGCACATCCCTTTTAGACTTTTTAAAAAATACATTCTAAAAAAAAAAAAAAAAAAAAAAAAAAAAAAAAAAAAATACATTCTTATGTGCCTACCATAGTAGTAGGTGCTCGAAGAAAAGTTGTTAAATTGTTATAAAATGACACTATAATATTGTTTTGTAAACTGTACCGTCCTCCAGACTCTTAATAATCTAATGAGATCATGTTCCAGGTCCATGAATGCACAGCTACTTCTGATGTTTTTTTTCGTCATTAGGGGGTGGAACAGTGTGTGTGGATGTAATTTTTTTCCATGTATTTGGGGGACATTTGCATTTCTTTCATGAATTTCTTTATATCTTTTGCCTATTTTTTCCTCTTGATTTGTTATTCTTTGTGGCCATTCATTTTTAAGGAATTAAAAACTTTTTTCAAGTTCATGCACAAAATTTTAAAAGTCAAAGGTAATTGAAAGCCTTACAATGAAATACAGCAGTCCCCTGTCCTTTCTTTCTTCCCCTGAGTTTCCCAGAAATAACCTTTTCAACTCTTCCAGCTGTTTCTTTTGGTATTTATTACCATATCTCTTTTTTTCTTTAGTATTTAAAAATATTTTATTGGTTTAAAATGTTGTAAAAGTAATATATATTCATTATTAAATATTCAACAGCTACAAAAGTGTGTTAAGAAAAAATGTTAAACCCTTCTCAATTTCTTCAGTGCTACTTTTCAGGGGTAATTTACATTACAGCTGTGATTATATCACCATATTTCTAAATAATATTCAGATATTTCTTAATGCATTAATTTTAAATATTATCGGTTAACTTTCTATTAACTTTCTAGTTAGGGATCACTGTCTTGAATCTTCATACTACTTCCCTTCTCATCAATAGTCAATGCCTACACTATTGGAACTATGCCAGTCTTGTTCACTGCTGAGCCATGGAGTGTACTATGATTGCATTTCTTTCCTTACACAACTCTGGTATTCCTGGAGTTAAGACTTGCCTAGGTTCTTTTCATTGCCTTAGCGTTCATTGTAGTTTGCTTTCCATACACTTCAGGCACTTCTCAATATACTTCAAGCGCTTCTTGACTTTTCCTTAAGGTCAAACCTATCAGACGATTTGTCAGTTCAGTGTTTTTCCTCCTCAAGTATCCATCCTTCTACCCCTTCTGGACGGGTTGCCTCATGGACCTTATTGATGCACAGCAGTGACCCCGAAGCATCCCTCCACCCCTTTGTTGGCTTGAGTCTCTCGTTCCCTGGATCCCATGAGTTCATCATCCTTGGTTTAGTCCCTCATTTTGGTGCCAGCTATCTTTGAAAACTGTTTGTACCATGTTTTCCTTCTTTCTTTCCTCCCTCCCTCCCTTCGTTCCTTCCTTCCTTCCTTTCCTCTTTCCCTCATCCTCCTTCTAAGCACGCCTGAGGACTATATGGCAGAAGGAAAGGGAAGGGCTCCCTGGCAACTTTAGCCTTTGCTGTGTTGTCTCGAGCCCATCATATAAAGGGGCCCTGAATGCAGAATTCAGCCCTCAGATCTACCTGCCAGAAAGCAGCGTCACCTCATTCCCCTTTCCCTCTGCTCCTCCCCATCTGTTTTTCTCTTGCCCTGGATTGGAAGTTTCTGCTTTTTCTGTTGTTGTTTTTTTTTGTTTGTTGGGTTTTTTGTTTGTTTGTTTTTGGCCATACTGCACGGCTTGCGGGATCTTAGTTCCCTGACCAGGGATCGAACACACGCCCTCGGCAGTGAAAGCGCGGTTTCCTAAACACTGGACCGCCAGGGAATTCCCTGGAAGTTTCTGGATATCAAATCGTTTTCTTTTCCCTGCCACTACCTCAACTTAGGCACTCCTGGCCTCTGGCCTGATTAATTCAGAGGCCTCCTAGCCATTCTCCCTGTACCCATGCTTGTCGCCCTGCTGATTGATACTCCTGGTTATGGCAGAAGGCATTCTGTAAACCCAGATCTGAGTTTTGTTTGTAAAAGCCACGCACTTTCACGTTTCCACACTTTCGCACAGACTCTTGGCCTGGAATGTCTTTCCCCCCTTCTCTAGCTGATGAGCTCTCTCTCTTCTTTCAATGTCCAGCTCAAATATCTCCTCCTCCAAGAAGCCTTCCAGTCTCTTCTGTTGGCACGAATCAGATTCTGCAGCACTTTATATGACACTTCCTTATAACCCCCATCCTTGTCTGCCTTGGGCCAGATCCTAACACCAGCTAGCTGAACCACAGGTCACTTTCCCTCAGCTCCTACATCTGCACACTCCCTGGGGAGAAGAACCCTACTGTATTCAACAGGGACTGTGCACCACGCCCTCTGCTGAGAATTTTCCGTACATGATACAATTACAAACTGAACTCAAAGCCCTTCAGCAACACCCTTCTGTGCCTGTGTGCACTTTTGACAGTCTGGACGGGAGTGGGATGAGCAAAGACTGGGAGGTGGGGGAATGCGAGCAAGAGGGCATCTGTTATTGATCTGCCTGTATGCCACCTGGGCTCTCTACCTGGCTTGGGAAATTCTCTGAGAGACTACAGAGCAAGATACTTGCTTTCCCAGCTTCCCTAGTGGCCAAGTATAGGCACGTGACCTGGGATTGGCCAATCAGATGCCCCTGCGCTGGTGTTGGAGTCAGAATGAGGGAACAGAGGAGCAGGAGGCAGGAGAATGCTTCTAGGGGTGGGCAGGGGCCACATCCCATTTCTGGGGAAGAGCAGCGTCCGTGGGGCGAACAGCACAGTCCGGTGTTTGGTGTCCAGTGCAGATGTCAGCGGGGAGAGGAGAGTCATCTGGAGCTCCGGGGGTGGGGTGAGGGTGGCCAGTGGGATCTCAAGAGGCAGCTCTGTGGTGGGGTTTTGCCAGCCCTCCCTGCTATGGAGAAGTTCTCTGGCCCACTGTTGATTCTGTGACCTACCAGGATCCGGTCAGGACTTTTCCTTTGTGCTTAACTCAGCTAAAATGATCTTCTGTAGTTTGCAGCTCTGAAGACTGACCATAGATAGAGGCCAGGAGGGGCATAGGACATGCTTGGCTGCAAAGCCTTCCCAGTGGGACAGGAGAGCTGGGAATCTCTGCCCCTCCTGACACTGATGATGGCCATGGCACGCTCCCCACCTGGGTGGTCACTTGGATCCTAAGCAAGCAGAGGCCACTCAGCAGGGGCAGAGTTGTAAGGTTACGGAAGCCCTTAGGAAAGCCCCAGGAGGACCCAGCCTGGAAATAGAAATATCCTAGGCAGTGTCCCTCCAGTTTTAAAGCCAGGGCCCCCCGTCAGAGCAGCCAGGGGCTGGGCACTCATGGTCAGGAGGCCTGGGTTCTTATCTTGCTGTAGTTAGCTCCCCGTGTGGCTTGGGTAAGTCACTCCTGTTCTCTGGGCCTCGGTGTTAGTGCCCTCCCCCAGAAGCCTGGGATATGGGCAGGTAACTGAGAGGTCTCCCCTAGTACCCGTGCTTCCAGTATAAGCACCCACAGCCTCTGGGGCCTCCTCTCCCCTCCTGCCCCCTGCCCCACCCGCTGAACTCCCATGAACTCCCTGACAGCAGGTCCCTGCCATACACACAGTAGGTGCTCTAAAAGTGTGGGTTGACAGCAAGCACCAGGGAAGGGCCAGCTCCGTTGGGCTGTGGGTGGCTTGCTGGGGTCCTTGGCGACGCTCAAGGATCTTCTCCTGGGAACTCAAGCTCTGCCTCTCCGTGGTCTTTACGGAGGAGGAGGGGAAGGAGGGGGAGGGAGAAGGGGGTGTGTCAGGCCCAACAGTGGCCCTGAGGCAGCCTCAGCAGACACTTTCTGGGAAGCCGCCCCCAGAATCTAGCCGTGCGCAGGCCGAGGAGGCCCTGTCTCCAGCCCGTTTCCCTTGAACTGGAGCCAGCCAGTCCTCACGCATTACTCACTGGCGGGGCGGCCCTGGCCCAGGGCCAAGGCAAACAGGCCTCCAGCCTGCCTGGGGGCTGGTCAGCTCAGGCTTGGGTGGGGAGGCAGGCGCCCACGCCTGGCCCCTGCTGTGGCCAGCTCGCCTATGTCCCCCTGCCAGCCCAGCCCCGGCTCGGCCCAGGGGTCAGGCTCGGGACCAGCCTCCACCTGGGTTGGGCCTGGCTGTCCCTGTGGAGCTGGTGCTGCTGACGGCCTTCCTCCCTGCGGCGCCTGGGCCTTCCTCCCTCCCTCCAGAGGGAGTCCTTGGCAAGTAACTCCCTCTCTACCAAGGGAGAAGCCATGACTCCTACCCGTGCGGTGGCCAATGCAGAGGCTTTACCCAGTGCCTGCCACTGACCGGCCCCTGGGACAACAGAGGAGGAGGGAGCCAAGGCCTCTACCCTCCCCGAGTTCCAGGTCTGCATCTCAGGATAGGGACATCGACAGGGAATGACCAGGGATGAGAGGGGATGTCCATCAAATATTATGCATTAGAAGGAGTGTAGGAAAGGGGCAGGCTAGGAAGACTTCCTGGAGGATGTAGGGCCTGACAAGGCCTTGAAAAATGGGGAAGGTTTGGATAACCTTGATGGAGGAAGAGAGGAGAGGTTGTGCACTTGGTGTGGGTCTCTGGATGTGATGAGCCTGAAGATTGGGGCAGAGGTAGAGGGTCGGGGTAGGAGGAAAAGGGTAGCTATGTGAGAAGCATAAGGCCAGGAACTAGTGGTCCTGGGCAGGCCCAGTCAGCCTTTGTCCAGAACCCACCTCTCCACCCATCTAGACACCCATCCATCCCCATCCATCCATCCATCCATTCATTTACCCATTTACCCATCCACACACCCATCTACCCTTCCAACCACCCATCGATCCACCCACCCATGTATCCATCCATCTATTCATCCATTCATCCTTCCATCCATCCAAACTACAAATATCTATTAAACACCCACAATGAGCCAAGACCTGTACTAAATATTTTCACTGACTCTTACACATACAGGCTTCACTTACAGTAAATAGGCTCCATAAATGTTTGTTTAAACCTATGGAGGGAATTCCCTGGCGGTCCAGTGGTTAGGACTCTGTGCTTCCACTGCCAGGGGCCTGGGTTCAATCCCTAGTCGGGGAACTAAGATCCCACAAGCCACACGGCACGGCCACAAAAAAAAAAAAAAAAAAAAAGTGGAGAAGTGATGAACAGAAGAGACCTGTCTCTGCCCTCGGGGAGCTTATTGTCTGGTAGAACAAAAAATATAAAATTACAAATTGTGACAAGTGCTATAAAGGAAAACATCAGGGTGCCAGGAGAAACAAGCAGACGGTAAAGACTATGGGTTCTTAAACTGCTGTGTGATCCTTGGCAAGTAACTTGATGCCTCCATGCCTCAGCTGCTGCATCTGTAAAATGGGAATAATGATAGTGCCTACTTTACAGAGTTGTCCATCAATTTTTTTTCAGTTATCCAAGTCAGAAAACTTTAATATTGACCAATTTTCTAATCCACGGTCTATATTTAGTTTCAGTTGTCTAAAAAATGTCTTTTTCTTTACAGCTTTTTAAAATAACAACTATATTTTGAAATATAGCTCATATACCACACAATTCACCCATTTAAAGTGTACAGTTCAATGGTTTTTAGAATATTCAAAGATATGTTCAACCACTGCCGTCAATTTTAGAACATTTTCATCATCCTAAAGAGAAATCCAGTATACTTTAGCTATCACCCACTTTCTTCCCCCAACTCCCTCCCTCCAACGAGCCCTAGGGAATCACTAATCTATTTTCTGTCTTTATAGATTTCCTTTGTTCTGGATATTTCATATAAATGGAATTATGTACTATGGTCTTTCGTGACTGGCTTCTTTCACTTAAAATCATGTTTTTCAGTTTCATCCATGTTGTAGCATGTAGCAACACTTTTTTTTAACTTTCAGAATAATAGACTATTTTTAGAGCAATTTTAGGTTCACAGCAAAATTGAAAGTACAGATTTCCCACATACCCCTACCCTCAAACCCAGCCTCCCCTACCATCCCACACGTCCCATGTGATACAGTGTGACACCGAATCATTACAATCAATGAACCAACGTTGACACATCACCATCAGCCAAAGTCCATAATTTCCATTAATGTTCACTAATTTTGGCTGAAAAATATTCCACTGTCTGGATATACCACATTTTGTTTATCCATTTACTTGTTTTTTTTTTTTTTTTTTTTTTAGTAGTCTTTTTTTTTTAAACTTTGGGTTTATTTATTTATTTATTTATTTATTTATTTATTTTTGGCTGTGTTGGGTCTTCGTTTCTGTGCGAGGGCTCTCTCTAGTTGCGGCAAGTGGGGGCCACTCCTCATCGCGGTGCGCGGGCCTCTCACTATCGCGGCCTCTCTTGTTGCGGAGCACAGGCTCCAGACGCGCAGGCTCCAGAAGCACAGGCTCAGTAATTGTGGCTCACGGGCCCAATTGCTCCGCGGCATGTGGGATCCTCCCAGGCCAGGGCTCGAACCCGTGTCCCCCACACTGGCAGGCAGACTCTCAACCACTGCGCCACCAGGGAAGCCCCATTTACTTGTTGATGGGCACTTGGGTTGTTTCTACCTTTTCCCTCTTATGAATAATGCTGCTATAAACATGCATGTACAAGTTTCTGTGTGACCGTATGTTTTCATTTCTCTTGGGTATAGGCTTATCTTGGAGATATGGAGGGTTCGGTTCCAGTGCAT
Source organism: Balaenoptera physalus (assembly GCF_965194825.1). Classification (NCBI taxonomy): domain Eukaryota; kingdom Metazoa; phylum Chordata; class Mammalia; order Artiodactyla; family Balaenopteridae; genus Balaenoptera; species Balaenoptera physalus. Next base: position 25,545,166 of record NC_138897.1, read on the forward strand.
TGCACTAAAGTGAATATCGAAATAAAACGAATCACACAATTTTTTGTTTCCCAGGGCATACAAAAGTTATGTTTATGCTATGCTGTAGTCTACTACTTGTTTAATAGCATCATGTCTAAAAACAATGTGCATACCTTAAATAAAAAACACTTTATTGCTAAAAAATGCTAACCATCATCTGAGCCTTCAGCGAGTTGTAATTTTTTGCAGTAGTAAACATCAAAGATCACTGATCACAGATCACCATAACAAATATAATAGTAATGAAAAAGTTTGAAATATTTTGAGAGTTACCAAAATGTGACACAGAGACACAAAATGAGCAAATGCAGTTGGAAAAACGGCGCTGATAGACTTGCTCGATGTAGGGTTGCCACAAAACTTTGACTTGTAAAAAACACAATATCTGTGAAGCCCAGTGAGGCAAAGTGTGATAAAACAAGGTATGCCTGTATATACTTACTAGTGGAATTGCTGGGTCATATGGTAACTCTATCTTTAATATTCTGAAGAGTTCCCAGATTAATTTCCAAGGTGGCTGCACCATTTTACATTCCCACCAGCAATGTATGAGGGTTCTGATTTCTCCACATTCTTGCCAATAATTGCTATTATCGGACTTTTTGAGTCTAGATATCCTAGTGGGTATGAAGTGGTTTTGATCTACATTCCTCTGATGACTAATGACGTCAAATATCTTATGTGCTTATTGGCCATTTGCGTGTCTTGGAGAAATGTCTGTTCATCTCCTTTGCCCATTTTTAAATTGGATTATTTGTCCTTTTATTGTTGAGTTGTAAGAGTTTTTATATATTCTGGATGCAAGTCTCTTATCAGATATATGGTTTGCAAATATTTTCTCTGATCCTGTGGGTTGTCTTTTCACTTTCTTGGTGGTGTCCTTTGATGCACAAAAGTTTCTTATTCTGTTGAGGTCCAATATATCTATTTTTTCTTTTGTTGCTCATGCTTTTGGTGTCATATGTAAGAATTCCTTGCCAGATCCAAGGTCATGAAGGCTTATCCCTATGTTTCTCCCAAGAGTTTCATAGTTTTAACTCCTGCATTAGGTCTTTGATCCATTTCGACTTAGTTTTTATATATGGTATGAGGTAAGGGTCCAACTTTATTCTTTTTTTTTTTTTTTTTTTCAACTTTATTCTTTTGTGTGTGGAAATCCAGTTGTCCCAGCACCATCTGTTGAAAAAACGATTTCCCCCGCTTGGATGGTCTTGGCACCCTTGTCGAAAATCAGTTGACTATAGATGTATGGGTTTATTTCTGGACTCTCAATTCTATTCCACTGATTTCTATGTTTATCTTTGTGCCAGTACCACACTGTCTTGATTACAGTTGTTTTGTAGTAAGTTTATAAGTCAGGAAGAGTGAGTCCTTCTACTTTGTTCTACTTTTTCAGGATTATCTTGGCTATTCTGGGTCTCTTGCAATTCTATCTGAATTTTAGAATCAGCTTTCCAGTTTCTACAAAGACGTCAGCTGGGATTGCTCTGCATCTGTAGATCAATTTGGGGAGTAGCGCCATCTTAACATTGTTAAGTCTCCTGATCCACAAACGTGGGATGTTTTTCCAATTATCTAGCTCCTCTTTCATTTCTTTTAAAGTTTTGTAATTTTCAGGGTATAAGTTGTTGTACTTCTTTTGTTAAATTTATTTCTAAGTATTTCATTCTTTTTGATGCTATTGTAAATGGCACTGTTTTCTTAATTTCACTTTTGGGTGGCCCACTCATTTTCAAACAAACGCTTATTGTGCTCAGCACTGTGAGAGGTGCTGGGGACATAGCAATGAGCATGTTATGAGGATGAATGAGATAATATATTAAAGTACAATATGGTACTTTTTATTATTGCTTTTCCTGTCTCTCCCCTTTTCTTTAAGTATGTCTTCAGAAGGTCTCCTGCAGAGGCAGGAGGGAGCTGTTGAACTGCAGGAAGAGAAGAGCTGATGTATCTGGGAGCATCTGGAGGACCTGACCACTGACAAGGGGAGCAGACCTGCTCACTCTGGGTGGCTGTGAGGCCAGAGCAAGACTCCAGGGAGGCCAAGGGTGCTGTTCCCAGGAAATGGGCATCCTTGGCAGGTCTGGGAGCAGCCAGGGTGAGGGGCCCAGTGGAGGCCCTTGCTGCCTGTAAGGGGTTCCTGAAGGAAGCAACTTACTCCCACCCCTGAGCTGGGCTTCCTCCTCTAGGGGTTTTCATCTTTCATCTTGTGGGCTTCCCCTCATTCTCACATCCCCTCGAGGATCTTTTCTTGGTTTTGGCCTATGTCTCCTCCGATGTTTCTCTAGCAGGCAGGGGATGGGCCGCAGGATCTGCTGGGAGCACTTGGATTGTGTAATGTCCTGCCCATCAGGTTGGGTGGGGAGAAGGAAGGGTCCCTCCCTCCCTGCCATCCCCCCCAGAAGCAATGGGCTGGCAAGTGGGGAGATCTCCCACCGCACCAGTTGGCTCCTTCCTGGGTGCAGCTCCAGCCTGCACCCCTCACCCTGGCCAACTGTCTCACAAGTGGGAGAGTAGCTGGAGGCCTGGCCAAACAGGGGCCTGCATCCTGAGACAGATGGTGTCAGTCCTGGCCTCTCCTTCCCTCTGCACAGGGCCTCTTCCTCCTGCCTGCTGTCTGGAAAGCCAGACAGGTTCCTCATTTCAACCGCCGCTTCCTCTCCAGCCCAGGCCCCATGGCGCCTGGAGGTGGTCTGATGGCTGGCCTCACGTCTGTTCACCAGTCATCCCTATCCTCGCCTGTGCTGGAACCTCCATACCCACACCCTCATGTCATATGTCAAACCACAGAGGGCTGAGTAAGACCCAAGTGTGGGCGCAGGGCCTTGCACCTAGAGGGGTGGGGATGCAGGAGGAGGTGTGGCCTCTGCCCCCAGCATCTTTCTGCCCTCCGTAAGATCCCTGCACATAGACAGCCAGGCATCATGCATGGGGCTGTGACCCAGTTCAGAGAAGGGAGGTCAGCGTGGGCTGCGGGGCTGAGGCAGGCTTGACACAGGACGTCCCAGGTTCTCAGGGGTCGTGGAATATGGCTAAACACTCTGGGTCCCTCAGCCGGGCCCTGATGGGACCGTTCCTCCCTCTGACTGAGAGGTGATGTCGGTGGGTAAGCAGATAGGGCCGCCCACAAGGAAGGGGATCCTGGCCACGGGGCAGATGTGAGATGCCACAAAGTGAGGCGAAGACGGTGGCCCCAGACTGCTTGGGTTAAAACAACCTGCTGACTAGCTGAGTGACCTTGGGAAAGTTACTTAACTTCTCTGGGTCTCAGTTTTCTCAGTGGGAAAATTAGATGATAATCATAGACAATATCTTAGACTCCAAGGATTAGAGCAAGGTTTCTCAGCCTCGACAGTGTTGATATTTGGGGCGGGATGATTCTTTGCTGTGAGGGGCTGTCCTGTGTGCACTGTTATCCCCCTAAGCACTGGATCCCAGTAGCACCTGCTGCCCCCAGTCATGACAACCGAAAATGTCTCCAGACATTGCCACATGTCCCCTGGGGGCAAAATCGACCCCGATTGAGAACTACTGGCTTATACAGGACTTAAGTGACTTAATATACACGATGCTCTTAGAACAGTGCCTGGCCCAGAGGAATCACTCAGTAATTCTTATCTAATGTTATTATTACAGGCAGGGAACAGAAGCAAAAACAAAATGGTAAACAGAAAACAGAAGTCCAGCACAGAAGAACATATCTAATACCCTTAGTGACTGGAGAGTAGTGCCTGTGACGAAGAGGGGAAGAGACTGTGTATTTTTAAAAAATTCCACCATTGGCTTGCCCAGCTCCTCCCATTATTGGGTCCATTCACCAGAATGTGGATCTGGAGCGCCCCGTGGGTGTGCAGGGGTGTGCTGGGGCCCCCAGTGACGCAGGGAGAGGGAGACTCAGCCCCGCCTGGCTTCTGGGGCTTAACTCCACTCAGAGAAAAGCCCAGATACTTTACATTTCTCTTCAAGGGTTCAGAGGTCAGAGCAACCAGGTAACACCAGGGCCGACCGGCCAGGCTCTTGGTCTCTGGCTACTCACTCATTGGTTCATTTGGGAAATGCTCATTGAGGCCCCTCCGAGCCAGACACTGTGCTGGCACATCGGAAGGAAGTGGGAATTTGAGCAGTGGTCTGAAAGTTGGCCAAGCTTCACACAGAAGGAGAGGAGGAGGAAGAATGCTACTGACCATGGACGGGGCGACGGTGGTGGTAGGAGCTGATCAGGCAAAGGCCCTGAGAAGGTGAATTTCTGGAAGCGTCGTGTGGTCAGAGGGGTGGATGGGGGTCAGTCTGTGAGGAGCCCTGAGTACCAGGGTAGCGACACACTAGCTCTTTATTCCGGAGTCCTTGAAGCAGAGGTCTGGGGAACCCCAGGTCTGCTCCTGGGAGAGAAGGGACTTGGTTATGTCCCAGCCCCACGGGCCTCCCCAGGCAGGGGATCTGGGGTGGGCCCTTTAGGCAGGGCTCGGGCTTGGGTTCCCACTCCTGCCCCAGCCCCAGGGTAGGGCCCTGGACAGAGCCCCGTCAGGCTGCCCAGGCTGGGCCCCGGCCTGACTCATTCGCTGCCTCTGAGTGATGTCTCTCCAGCTGGGAAATGGAAGCGTCCACCTGCCTCCCTGGGCCCTCCCTCCACTTGAGCATAACTGAATGTCGCCTGCAAGTGCTTTGAACTCCACGGCAGTCCGACATTTGCTAGTGGAGCAGACACCAGGCCTGACCTTCAGGGGTACACGGGAACTAGGGGCACCAGGAAGAGCCAGGGGCCCCTTGGGGAGTGGGCAGGGCTGGACAGCAGGGAGCCAAGCCCGTGTGAGTGCCTCCGTCTCGGCCCCGCCTCCTCTGGGGCGCCTCGCTCTCGCTCTCGCCTAAGGCACCAGGCGGGCAGCCACCTGGGCCGGGCCGCACCCACAGGGTTGCTAAAAACCACCTGGGCCCGGCCTGACCGCGGGGAATGAGCTCACCATGTCGCTGTCCTGTGAGGGGCCAGGTTCATGTGGCACAGCTGGGCTGGTCTGAGACTGAGCCAGGTGCAGAGCCAGGCTCGCAGAGGCTGGCCCGAGGCCGGCCCGGGATTGCTCAGCTCTCGGGGCCCCAGTCTACAGAGTCATCCCCAGGGGCACAGCATCCCTTTGCCTCCAAAGAGAACTTGGCAAATGTGAATCGGGCTTCTGAACGTTGCCTGCTCCTTGGCCCGGGGCACAAGCTGCCCCGGAGAGGGTGCAGGGCCTGGTGGAGGCCTGTGGGAGGCCCACGCAGAGGGCCACGATCCCAGCCCAGCACACAGAACCGTGTGCAGCTCTGTCGCCCGCCACTGTGTCACCCGGGCAGGCCTTCCTTCCTCTTGAGCCCATTTCCACGGGGGCCAGTGGGAGTCATGAGGTCTGTCTTCCTTCCCTTCAGGGTGTTCATGAGGATCAAGTGAGATCACAAAGATAACAGAAGAGAAAAGAAGAAAGCTCGGAACACACGTAAGTGGTTGTTATTGTCACTGTTGTTATTATTAGCGCCTCGCCAACCCCTCTCGGAACAGAGCCATCCAGCAGCTTCTCAGCCCTACCTGGGAGCCCCACGGGGTGTCAGGCCGGCCTGGGCCCTGCCACACTCAAAGCTCTCTCCGGGGGGCACCTTGGGGGTCCAGAGCCTCCCCTGTCCCTCCCAGTCCTCTAGCACAGCCCTGCCGTGGGTGGACGAGGGAGGCGAGAGGGGCCTCAGCCTGCCTGTGTGGGGACTGGTCCCTCTGGGCACTGCTAATGTCACATGGACACACACACTCCCAAATATACACACATGCTCACACGGACACATCAACACACACAAACCAGCACCCACGAGCATTCACCCCCAGATCTTCACACACACACACACACACACACAGGCAGATGCCTCTTCCAAAGCAAATTCCATTATCATCTCCTTCCATCCAGAGGCCAATGGGCAGCCAGGGATATTATTACCTGGGTGGTTGTTGTTATTATGATCGTCCTTAGAAAAGTCTCAGCTCGGCAGAAAACATCAAACAGCGGCCAGCAGCCTCAGATAGCAGCGGCGACAGGCCCTATGGGGCCCTTTCCAGTGCAGACCTGCCTCCTCGTTTGCAAAAATGACTTATTATTAATCTGTGATTGAAACTGTAATTATGCCATCACTGTGTCAACAAGCTGGAACATGGCGAGGACCGGCAGCGCCGTCTGGAAATGTGCTCTTACCCTCCACCATGACCATCCTGGCATCTGCCCCATCCCATGGATGAGGCCGCGCACACACCTGCCAAGATGAGGGCCCACCTCTCCGCAGGGCGCAGGCCCTGGTTGTGTGCTTCTGCCTCTCCTCTAAGAGTCTGACGAGGTGAGGTCCAGGCGTGCCCCTGAGGGGAAAGCAGCCCCGAGAGAGCCCCAGGGAGCTCTGGGGCCCGAGCTTGTGGGTCCAGCTGGGGGACCTGAACTCAGCATGTGCTTCAGGGAGTGTGGGCTGACAGGCCGGATCCCCAGGCCGTGTCTTTCCCTGCATACCCCACAGGGTGGGCCTGACTCAGCGCACACCACAGTTGCCAGGGTCCTTGCAGCCCTGTCCCTGCCTCTGGTGGCCCTGAGGCATGGCCGGGCAAAGGCCCGCTCATCAGCTGTGATCACCTACTAATGACTGACTTTTATTGACCCCTTACTATGCACCAAGTCTGGTGCAAAATACTTTATGTTCATTATTTCATTTCATCTTTTGAAACCATTTAAATCTAAAATGAAGTAAATATTATATTAGTATTAGTGCCACAGATGAGGAAACTGTAGCCCAGTGGAGTTAGGTGATCTGCCCAGGTCCTGCAAAGCTGGGCTTTAAAGCCTTTTTAAAGAGGTGATCTGGCTACCCACGCCCCCCCGCCCCAACTCCTCTGATGTGGCTCACACCCTCCCCGTGAGCTCTGGGAGACAGAGCCCTGACTGTGCTCCTCTGCCTGCCTTCCTGCAGCCTTGGGTGTAGTAGATGCTCAGGAAATTGTCCACGAAGGAAGGAAGTAGGTGAAGGTCGCTGGTTCAGGATTGGCTGTTCAGGACTGGTTTGAGAGACATGAACTTTCCAGAACCTGTGGCAATCTCCGGCCCAGGCCTTGGCCTTCCCTGGGGGCACTCCACCTGCAGGCACACAGGGCTGAGACTTCTGGGTCTGGGAGGGGTCCTTTGGTGCCAAAGACCACTTCTTTGCCACGTAGTGGATCCCAGTGTGTGCAGCTAAAGAAATGACAACCCCAACTTGCCCAGAGGAAAAGTCCTGCATGTGTGTGTATATGTGTGTGTGTATGTGTGTGTTTGTGTGACTGCACCCACAAACCTGTGGGCATTATTTCAAGAGACAGTAGAGATGGAAGGTCACAGAGCTAGCTGGCAGCAAAGATGAGATGAGAATGTAGGGCTCCTAACTTCCACCCAGGGATCTTCTATGCATCAGACTGGGAGGATCCCAGGCCCTGTGGCCGGCCATGGTGGAGACAACTTCCACTGTCTAGTCAGAGAACATGGCCCTTTCAGAGCTCATCTGGAGCGTGACCACAGACCCTGAGGCCACACACGGCCACCTCACAGTGCCCTCCAGGATCACAGGGAGGAACCACGGGTAGAAGGACTATACTTGAGGCAAAGGGCAGGGAGGTACAGCGGAAAGAGGAAGGGCAGTGGAGTAAGATGGGACCTGGGTTCAAATCCCGACTCAACCACATTCTAACTGAGTGCTCTTGGGTAGAGTAAATTTTCTGAGCCTCAGTTTCTTCATCTGTAAATGGGGATAATAAGGCCTGCCTTACAGAGTTCTGGTGGGATAAAAGAAAATAACATAATATGAAATAGTGAAATGGCTCCTGTGCTCACAGTGTCCCCTGTGAGACTAGCTGTACTGCCCTGGATTGTTCCATAGGCTATATTTCAGGCAGAGTCAGAACTTCTGCAGCACAAGCCAGATACTCAACTACAAGGTGGTTTTGGGTCTTGAAACAAGTACATCTACACTGTGATACCTCCACCTCCAGAAGGCCATTGTTCCCCACTCCCTGCCCCGCAATATCTCTGTCACCTGCTAGTCCTGGCCCACCCACTTCCCTGGTGTTTGATTACTTTGACTTAAGGCTTAATGCAGTACCTTTGTATGAGGGCCTAGGCAGTGTGCCAAAACTGTTCATCTGTAAATGTCCTCATTCATTCATTCATTCATACATTCATTCAACGGGCAATGACTGGGCAGACACTAGGGAAACAGAGGAGCCCGGTTATCTGGGAGCCGGAGTTGACAGCAGGGTAGAGAGTGGGACACCAGGGAGCGGAAGAGGAGAGTGGGAGGGGCTGCGCTGAAACCAGCCCTAATTGGGCTTAATTAATCCTCTGTTGATGCTGCTGGAGCAATTCAGAACCGGGCAGAAGGAACCAGCCAGGCTGGGGAGATGCTTAGGAGCTAACAAAGCCGTCTTTGGGTTTTTTAAAAATTTTTTTATGAGAACCACTGGGGTCCAGGAGTGAAACCACTGTGGCTGTTCGAGGCTCACCTTTCCCGGCCTGGGTTGGGGTCGGGTGGGCAGGACCCCCGTAGTCTGGGAAAGCGGCAGCGGCGGCCAGCGTCCCGAGGGCGGGCGGGGTGTGGGCAAAGCTCCGGGCTGCGGCGGCGCGTCTGGGACCCGGGGCGGAAGGGCGCCGAGGCGGGGAGGGTGCGGGGTGCGGGTGCGCCCGCCCCGCCGACGGGTGGACGGAGCGCGGGAGCGGAGGCCGAGGTGATGGATGGCCCGCCGGCTCGCCTGGGAACCGACGCGGCGACGCGTCCGCGCCAGCCCGAGGGAGCCAGTGGGTCAGATGGCGGAGCCCCTCCCTCGGGAGGCCCAGCCCCAGGCAGGGGAGGGAGCGGGCGAGCCAGGCCGTTCTCAGGCCGGGGAGGATCCTGGCTTTCCTCCCATTCCCCCTCGCGTCTTCCCAGCAGCAGCGACTCTGCCTCTGGGGCCCGTCGGACCTTAGGGCTTGGATGGCGGCTCGGGATGCCTGGCCCCTCAGGGCCATAGAGAGCGACTCGCACCCCACCTCCTTTTACAGGAGGAGGAAACTCCTCCCAACCCCCACCAGGCTTTGCAAACCAAGCCCCAGCTTCTTTTTACAGGAGCAGGAACTTGGCCTGTGGTACCCAGAGAGGGGGAGTGACTTGCCCAAGGTCACACAGCCAGGGAGAGGCCGAGAGATGACTCCATTAACTTTCCTCCAGGTCCAGCCCACCCTCAGAAACGGAGTTCTGTTTCCATAGGGATGTATGTGACTGTGGCAGGGACTTGGGGGGGGGGGCTAGCCTCCCTGATTTGGGGACCCAGGGTGGGGGAAGAGTGAGCCCTCCCCTCTGGCCTATGATCAGGCATTCCCAGTGTTCGAGAGAGTGGAGCAGAGGCCCTTCTTGAGTGGGCAGCAGGCCAGGGGGTGATGTGTGAACCTGATTTTCCTCAGAACATGGCAAATCTTGTGCCACGTCTGCTCAGCGTCCCTGAACAAAGCTCTGTGAGCTGAAATGAGTCCTCTGTGCTCAACCGTGTTCCCCAGCCCCGGATTCGGTGTCGGCCTTGCCAGAATGACAGCTCGCCTCCCACCCTGCAGCCTGAGGTCAGGCATCCAGCTGGGGCTGGATGGCCTTGGGGAGGACAAAGCACCTCTGACTAATGCCCGTCTCCAGAGGTGCCTCCTCTATGCCAGCCTCACCACGCTCCCGGGTGCCGCCAACAGCGCTTTACGGGTGAGGACACAGGCCACGGGCAGACAAGTCACAAATAAGAGATAGTAGGGATGGAGCGGGAGCCTGTGTCTTGTGATGGGCACCTGCCAGCAGTCAGTAGGGCAGCAGAAGGACACTTGGATTTAGAATTTTTGGTGCAGATCTGTTTGCGACTTCGTGACTTTGGGTAAAACATTTCCCCTCTCTGAGCCTCAGTTTTCTCATCTGTAGTCTGGGGACAGCTGTACTGTCCCTGTCTTCCTCCCCAGAGTGTCCTGGGGCCTATGTGTTGAGGGCTGGCCCGGCAGCCCATGCCTGCTGCTCCTCACAGGAGGAGGGAAGGCACCCATGGGTCCCTCCTGCTCCAGGAGCCCCTTGCAAGGGCTCTGGCCCTATTCCCACAGGCCGGGGAAGGCAGGGGTGAGGGTTCTCAGCTCCTCTGGTCCCAGGCTCTCCCTCCCATTCAGGTAGGAGCAGACAATCTAGAGAGGTGGGGCCCATCGCCCTCGGATCTCTTGCCCATGGGGTGGGTAGGTTGAGCCCCTGAGGCTATGCCCCCTGCCTGATGATGCTGCCGGTTGGGCAAAGTGCCCAGGCCTCGGAGAGCTGCCTAGTCCTGCTCACCTGCTCTGTGTTAATGTGCGTAAACGGAGCAGACTGGAACACTGACGCAGGCTCAGGAGGCAGAGCAGACAGGCGATGAGCTTAATTAATAGAATCAGGATGTATAAATAGTCTCTCCCTGCCTCCACTGCAGCGGCCATGCCAAGGGCTGGCTTGGCATTCTGGGGAATTGCCCATGAGTCCAGGGACTTCCGTGTGCTCCGCCTGTGCTGAGGTGGGCAGAAGGCCAGACAGGCCTCTCGGGAGCTCAGTGCTGAGCAGGGATGAGACACTCAAAGCATTTAGGTGTCTTCCTGGGCGGTGGGGTTCTAAGAGGCAATGAGATTCCAAGGAGGACGGAGAGGGCTGTGTGGCTGAAAGCCAGGAGGGCTTCCCAAAGGCGGTGGCTGCCGGTCTCAGGGATGCTCTGACGGGAAATGGCGAGGTGGGTAGTAAGGGAGGAGGAGAAGAAATGGGAGAGACTGAGAGAGAGGTCTGTGTGTCCCCTGTTAGCAGGGGTGGCCCCCGGGGTACTGGTCTCTTTCCCTAGCTGAGGAACCCCTGTGTCAGTCTCAGGGGGTGAGGGGGTGAGGGGGTACCCAAGTGCTACCGTGCTGGCCCTGACTAGCTGCTTCATTAGTCGTAATGGAATCCTCACTAATTCCCCCTGGGGTGGGGTTTTTATTGCCGAGCAAACGGAGGCATGGAGAGGCTGATCCGTTTGCTGGTGGTCCCACAGGGGTTAGGAGGGTGGTCGGGGTTGATCTGGGCCTCTGACTCTAGTTCTCCAACTACAGGAGCAGAACTGACCCAGGCCTTAGGGGCTGCACACTGGGAACCTCGCCGCCGTATGGCCCACGGGCCGCCCCTAGCCTGGTGGGTCTGGGATGGGCACTGAGGCAGGCCCATCACTGGGAGGCCTGCGACTTGCAGCGGCTGACTTTGCCTCCAGGACTCCTGACGGCATGACTGAGCCTTCCTTAGACATCACAATGGTCCAGGATGCTTCCGCCCAAATTTTCCTGCCTGACTCTCATGCGGGCATGACGTGCACCCTGATCCAAGGGCTCTCCCACGCTTTCCCAACATCTTTCCCATTTTCTTTCATCCATAATCCCATCTTGGCAGGGGGTGTTGCCCCCTCAGCTGACTCACACAGCTGAGAAGCCAGGGGGCTTGGCCCTTGGGGCTTCTTTCCATTTCTGCCTCGAGACCCTGCGTTAGGTGGCAGCACATTCTACCCATTTTACAGATGAGGCCCGGGGAGGAGCCGTGGGTTGTCCTCATGCAGTTGCACAGCTGTTGGGACCTCGTGGAAGGGCCCTCTGCATCCGTCCCCGCTCCCTCACCTCACTCTGCCCTCAGCTCTCAGTGGGAGGATGAGAAGGGAAGGAGGTGGCAGGTGAGGAAGGGGCTGGGAGGCATCTTCCCAGGCTCATCCTCAGAGGCTGAGGGTTGCTGTGGAACCCCTGGCCCCCTGACCAAGCCTGGCTGCTTCTCCCCATAAAAGCTAAATTTACTCTGTTAACAAGTCTGGCACCGCATTAAAACACAATGGAATGCTTTGGAAGGGGGGACATCGTCTAGGGCCAATGAGTCAGGACTGCCAGGCGCAGCCTCCTCAGGGCCAGCAGTGCCTCCTGCAGAGAGAGGGGGAAGGCCCCACATGCCCTGTCTCCTCCTCCTGGGAGGTGGGGGGCCCAGAGTCCTGGGTTCCCTGTTCTGGAGTGAACCTCCCCGAGTCTCCGCAGACTCCAGTTCTTCACCGCTCTGGGTGAACCTAAGGGCCGTGGCTCCCCTTGCTGCTGGGTGTTCATCCAAACACCTGGCACGTGTTTGCAGGTTGAGCCTCGAAAGAGCCAACAGTGATGACTCAGGTTCCTCACCCCCACTGGCAGCCAACCCTTATGAGCCCCCTCCCTGCTCTGGACCTTGAACTCGAATTGGACTTTTGAGACACTAATTGGGGTTATTCCATCCGATTCCCTCACATCCCTCTTTTTCTCCATCCTGAAAGGGGTCCAGCTTTCTATGACTGTCCGTTATCACCTGGACTCTCACCCCTTCCCGACATCCCTGACCTGACACAGCTTCCTGCCCCTCCTTGGACTCTGCAACTCAAGATCTGTGATCACAGACGTGCCTGTAGCCTCAACCTTTTCCGTGAATGTCCCTTACTCCCTGAGGACTCTGCTTTTCCTGAAGTCCTCCCACTGGAGGCTGCTTTTCTCTCTTGCACATCCATCTCAGAACCAGCAGGTGGGCGGACACCATTTTTACTCACACTGTCGCTTCCGACCCTCTCTCCTCCCTCCAGCTGTTTCTGAAGATCATCCCCTGTGTCACACACTCTGTCTGCCTCCTTTTGGCTGTTACCTGCTGACTTCTTGGTCACGGTCACTCCCCTTCATTTCTTGGGATGCTGGCTCTGTCACCAACCTTCTTGGGACTTTCCGTGGGTGTGATCATCGTCCAAGTCTCAGTTCCTCGACTGCCTCACCTCCAGCACACACGTCCTCCCCAGATAGTGCCGGGGCACAGCCTGACCCATGTCATCGCCAGGAACTGCACCGCCTCGCCTCGGGAACGTGCTCTCAGGACTCTTTTTCTCTGACCACCCCTCCCCCTGCCCTCCAGGTCTCTAACTCTGTCCATTGACCCTGAACGGCAGTCATTCTTCAACCTCACCATTTTTGCTCTAACCCTGCCAGTTTTAGCTTCTCTCTCCCTCTCTTGTGTCTCTTTGGAGAATCCCACCCTTAGTTGAATCCAGCTATTTCCCCAAGAGTTGAACTTTGCCAGAGAAAATCCTGTAGCTGGGCTGATGGGACACATCACAAACCTCCAAGTCAGGGACTCACCACTGCCTGGAAAGTCTTGTGCTTTTGGGGAAATTTGCTGTCCCTCCAGACTTCACATTTCCCTCCGACCTCCCACCCCCTGCCCACTCTCAATTGATGACTTTGCCTCATACTTTACTGAGGAAAGAGAAGCAGAACTTCCTTCTGGCCTCCACAACATCCTCAAAACCTCCTGCAGTTTCTGTCTCTCCACCCTCTGAGAGGAAGCCTTCGGGTACCTTTCAACCCCTCTACCTGGGTCTTCCTGGCACTTTTCACAATATGTGAATGGCGTAGTTGATTTGTTATCTATGTGTTCGTTACCACTAGGAAGGTTCCCTCATAGTGCCTGGCACAGAGTGGGCACTCAATACACATCCATTCAGTGTATAAATGAGTATGTATGAGGGACAGTTAGGTTGATGTAATAACATTTTCAAATTGCTAAATTAATATGGAAAGCACTCAATGCAGAAAGCTCAAGGCAATAGAAAAGTAAAAAGAAGAAAAGGTAGAAGTTAACCATATTCTTTATCACTCATTAATAACTACTCTCAACATTTTGGTATTTATGCCTTCAAAGGTTTCTACATATATATTTTTTTCTTCACAAAGTGGTAGTAGATAGAGATTATGACTTAACAAGTGGTTATGAACATTTCTCTACATTTTAAAGTATTCTTCTAAATATTTTAGTAGCTACACAGTATTCCATTGTATGGATGACCTTGATTTACTTAACTACTTCCCTAACATTGAACATTTATATTATTTCCATACTTTAAAAATTCCCTAGTCAGTATCCTTATACATAAATATATGCATACATTATTTTTCCTGTGGCCAAATTCCTAAGTGGACTTATGGTTCAAAGGGTATGCATATTTTAAGGCTTTTGATTTATATTATTAAATCACAAGAGACAATTCGCTTTGGAAACCAAATAAACACCAACACAATCTCCTACTTTGCCAAGCATAACAACCCCTTTCTGAAGCTCTGGAAGCCTCATCCCCCATATCCTCATGGCCAACACCATCCTTTCTTTCCAGATTTTGCTTAAATGTCACTTTATCAGAGAGGTCTTGGGGTCTCCCGCATACAAAATTGCATCTCCCCTTCCCTTTCTACATCCTTTTTGCAGTTGTACTTTCCTCAACTGCTCCCAGCACCTCTGACAGGTCTTATGTTTGTTTGTGTCTGTCTCTTCCCAGATCCATGAGGGTACGGACTTTGTCTATTTTGTTCCTCCTGTATTCCCAGTGCCTTCCTCGTGCCAGGCACAGAGTAAATGCTTAATAAGCATTTTATGAATGAATGAATGAGGGTTGACACTTCTAGTTTCAAACTAATAGTGATGATAATACTCAGGGCTCCATAGGGGCTGTTTCAAGTAGTAGAGGCCATTTATAGACAAGAGATAAGAAAATAGAAAAATAAAGTGACTTGTTAGTGTAGTAAGTATCATGAAGGGGGACATGATTAAGACAGGACCATCAGAGAAGGCTCCTTTGAGATGTGATATTTGAGCTGAGACGTGAAGGATGAGCAGGAGTAGGATGTGAGAAGAGCATGGATAAGCACATCCCAGGCACACGGAACAGCATGTAAAAAGGCCTGAAAGTGGAAAAAGAGATTGGCAGGTTACAGAGTTGAAAGAAGACTGGTGACTGCTCAGAGTGGCCAGTGGGGTGAGAGCCACAAGTGGGAGTTGGGGAGGTCACTGTGTGCTGTGAGTCAGGAACACGAGGAAGAATCCCTTACTCAAAGCTCCTCTCCTTTGGGCCTGCCTGTGCCCAAAGGTCCCACCATCTGAGAGTCATTCCTGTTAGAGTTAGGTGTTGCCCCCTCCCTGCATTTTTCCTTCCGAAACATTTCAGTAATGACTTACTAGGTGTAAATGAATATATCAGATGCTTCTCTAGGGTGGGGTGGGGAGCTGAAAGTTTTTTTTTTTTTTGCAGTGGGCTGGGGGACCTAAAATCAAGACACTTCCATGGAGGAACAGCTCCTGTGCTGGAGAGAGATCCAGGGGAAGTCAGCATCTGATGACCTAAACAAAGCCATCTGTCCTATCACTAGGTACTCACTGGGTACCATGCACATACACTATCTCCTTTAATCCTCACAACAAGCCATACCATTTCTATAGATGATAAAACAACTTCAGACAGGTTATGTGATTTGGGCCAAGGTCTACACATAGTAGGAGACAGAGGCAGGATTCGGGTAGCAGGCTCCAAAGCCCATTCTGTCCTCCAGTCTGATATACCATGGAGTCCATCAAATTCATATTTAACGCGTGAGACTTCCAGCTTCGTATCTTTTATGCAATTAAATGATGTAAGTAAATTTTACATATGTTCTCTTTATAACATACTGTCCATTATCACATACATGCACAAACACTTTACGATAGTATGTTGTACATGCAAACAATGTATACTGTGCTTTAAGGGGGAAAAATTCAGAGATTTTTCAAAAAAGTGACTTTCTTCTTATGCCCTGATTTTATTTCTATCAAGTTTTCTCACTGTGCTTCAATGCTCAATATTTTTTTTGGTAATTCTTTTTTTTTCTTTTTAAACTTTGGGTTTATTTATTTATTTATGGCTGTGTTGGGTCTTCGTTTCTGTGCGAGGGCTTTCTCTAGTTGCGGCAAGTGGGGGCCACTCTTCATCGTGGTGCACGGGCCTCTCATTATTGTGGCCTCTCTTGTTGTGGAGCACAGGCTCCAGACGCGCAGGCTCAGTAATTGTGGCTCACGGGCCTAGTTGCTCCGCGGCATGTGGAATCTTCCCAGACCAGGGCTTGAACCCATGTCCCCTGCATTGGCAGGCAGATTCTCAACCACTGCGCCACCAGGGAAGCCCCAATGCTCAATATTTTATACTGCCTGTTTTCCAGTTCACTAACTCCCTATTAGCTACATTTAATCTGCTATTAAGCTCATTCATTGCATTGTTAATTATGATAATTGTATTTTTCATTTCTAGAATTCCATTTCCATTTAATAACTTTAAAAGTTTCCAGTTCTCTGCTTAAATTCTTTATCTTGTCTACTTTTTGAATTTATTAATCACAATTATTTTAAAGTCTGTTATTTTAAATGCTAATATCTGGATCTCCTATGTATCTGTTGCTATTGTCTTTTTTTGTTTTTTTGATCTTGGTTTCAGTCATGTGGTCTTTTCTCGTGGTATGCCTGGTAAACTTTATTGATTGTGTGTATATAAGACACTGTGTATGGAAAAATTGTAGAGATAATCTGAGGCTCTGACAGATCAAGAGAGCATATACTGGTGCTTCAGGAAGGGAGTTAGAGGCAACTCACCTTAATCCAATCTGGAATTAAGTTTATCTGAAGTTGGGTTTTAATCCTTGTGAAGGCTGATCTATTTCTAATGTGCTCTTCAAAGGTCTCAAATGAAAACCTTTTTAAAAAAATAAGGCCCTCCGCTTCTTTGGAGATGCTTGAACTCCCCCAGCCCCCTTTTTCCCTAATCCCATGAGACTGCAAAAACTCAGTCTCCACTTTCTGTTCATATTCTCAATTTCACAGCTACTGCTTAGGGGAAAAATAAGGCCAAATGTTGAGATCATCTCTCTGGATTTTTCTTCTCTCCAACATCATGGCCTCTAGACCCCTTCAATGCCTTCAAACAAGTTTTTAAAATATATTTTATCCATTTTTTTTTTCCAGTTGTTTTGGTGGGAAAGTTGGTGTGAGATAAACTAGTTCCCAGTAGCTGGAAGTAGAAATCTGCACGGGCCATAGAATCCACCCCTGCAAAGATACAATTCTAGTCCACTGCTTCAACTTGACCTTTCAAGGGGCTGGCCTGACTCTGCATGGAATCTTCCCACTGCCCTATGCACCTGCTTGCCCTTCACGTGGGGCTTGACTGCTGCCTAATGTCATTCATGGCCCGGAGGCTGCCTTGAGGCTGGCTGGTTAGGATGGTGGTGGTCTGGCTTCTGCAGAGCCTCTGCCACCGTGGGAAGCGGGCCTGCTTCTCTCTGCTGACCAGCTCCACCCGCAAGCTGCACCTTCTACAGGCTGAGCCCTGTGGTGCCAGGCTCAGGTTTCAGTGCTTAGCATAGGTTGTCTCACTTCTTCCTTTAGAAACACCAGCAAATAACTGGCGGTGTCTCCATCTTACAGACGAGGAAGCTGAGGGTTAGTCTCATAAAAGTATATACTTATTTCTGTGTTTACTTGTTAATTTTCTTGTGCTCCACAGACTCTAAGCAATGCAAGGTTGGGGACATGTTTACATGTCTGTCTTATTCCTTACCATGTGCCCATGCTTGGCACAGAGTGGGGAGGAGATGACAAACCTGGAATGAATAAACCAAGCCTCAGGTCCCGAAGTTGTTTATGATGGAGGCCAGATCCAGGTCCTTGGCTCCTAGTCTACCATCCTTGTCACTACATCACAGCTGGGGAGGGAATGCATTCCTCCATCTCAGAGTTATCCAGCACCTTTTATGTGCTGAGATCTACCTGAGTCCCCTGCCATCTAAAACCACTTCCTCCTTGATGTCAGGGGGCTGTGGTGCCCTTCACCAGGGTCTGAGGACCCACATGGAGCTGAGGGATGGACTTGAAAGGCTTCTAAATTAGAGTAGAAATCTGCAAGTGTGTGATTGTTTTGCTAGCAAAAAGATCCATGGTATTCCTCAGATTCTCAGAGAGGTCTGGGACCCCCAGAAGGTTAAAAGAGCCTGGACATGGGGATTGGTTCCTTGTCTGTCCCCCAACATTGTCTGCTCTTGCCAGGGAGGGGCTTTCTGAAGCCCCCAGATGGCTGGGGGTTGTCTGGAGAGGTGGCCAGGGTATGAAGGGGACCCTTTGCCCCAGCCAAAGCTGGGTGGATGGGGCAGTGCCCAGAGCGCTCCAGCTTGCTTCCTCAAAACCCCCAAGGAGGGGGGTATCACTTGCCAAAAGACTGTGAATAATGGAGGTCTCTCCTGACAGGAAAGCCGTCCTGCCGGCTGAGCAGCATATTTGTGTAGCTCCTGTTTCTGAGGCATCAGCCCTGTGAGGCTGGGGCGGGGATGCCCGGGCCCCAGCTCACCACTCTGAAGCCCATAGGAGGAGGAGGAGGAGGAGACGGAGGAGGGATCCCGAGTGTCTGATGGAGACGGGACCGGAAGCAGTGACAGGCTGCATTCTGGGGCCTGGTTCTCCCCCAGCCTGGGGTCTGGAGGGCCTTCTTGCTTGGTCCTCAGCATGTGCACCTACGGCAACATTATCTCTTAGAGTAGCGATTTCTACAGGGTTTAAAAACTGTCCCGGGCCAGTGGTTTTCACGCATTTCGAAAGCAGCAGGAATGTTTCATGGTTCCCATCACGCCATGTGTAAAATAGTAAAACCAAATGTGCTGGGATGAAGCAGGCCGGGCCCAGCTCCCCTTCTGCCCTGCCTGCGCCATGTCCCAGACCCCACGGTGAAACCTCGGCTCCGGCCAGCCTCCTGGTTTTCATGGAAAACTTGTGGCGAGGGGGTGAGGCTGGCTCAAGGTGCCCTGGGCAGGCAGCTCAGGAGGACCTGTCAGACCCGTCTGCCCACCGCGCTTTGTCAGCCAGCTGCGCCTGAGAGGCTGGGAAGGCGAAGGAGGGGGACCTGGGTCAGAGGGGCCAGCAAGGCTCAGGCGAGGGGGGCTGCAGAACTGCAGCTGTGAGGGCTGCCGTGGTCCTTCCTCCTCAGACCTTGCTGGCCCCGTGGACCATGTGGGTTCTTGGCTGTGTGTTTATCCGGGGGTCCTGAGGAGGGGGCGAGCCTCTGCCCTCCCCACGGTGCTGAGGAAGGGTCAAGATGACCAAACATGAGAGCTGATTTAGGGGTGTGAGAGCCACAGAGGGGGATGGGGGGTAGGGGAAGGCCGCACACAGGTGGCCCTGCCTGGAGCGGGGAGCAAGGGTGGGCAGGTGGCCTTGTGAGGGAGGGGAGGGCAGGCTGCGAGGGGCAGCAGCCTCTTCCACGTGCGAGAAGACTCCACGCTCTGTAGGCCCTGGGCCCCCTGCTGCGCCACACCCACCGGGAACCTCTCCCTGGGCCTGCGAAGGCCTGTGTTCTACCTCCCTTCCTTTCTTCCGTTCTTCAAAACCGACTTGCTCCGTGCCATGCTCGCTCAGCCCCTTGAAGACAGCAGCGGCTATTTCCTTGACAACGGGGCAGCATCCTACCCAAGCTGGACAGGTGCCCGTGGGAAGAGCATGGACCAGGAGGCCCCCAGGCCCCCAGCCCTGGCCTCCCTTCCCCAACTCCAGCCCAGCCCAGCCCTGGCCCAGCCTCTGAAATGGAGTCAAGGTCTAGACCTTCCTTGCCCCCTAGTTCAGTAAAAGTCTCTTGCTCAGAGCTTAGAGCAGTTAACGAAGAGGAAATGTTTAAGAAAAGCCAAGAAAACCAAATTATCACCTTTGTCCGGATGTGACATGCCTCAGTGCGTGTCCTCCAACCCTCAAACCAGCGCCCCACCCCCTCACGGTGTCTCCCCACCTGGCAGGCGTGGAGTGGGGGAAGGTGGCAGGAGAGAGGACGATTCACGGTCCCTGGAAGGTCTGGTTGGGGGAGTCTCTGATGCTCTCTGTGCTCTGAGTGTCCCCTCTGTGGCTGGCCTGGGGGACAGTGGCATTGCTGGACACCTGGGCTCTGGGAGGGTCCCGACATGCCAACGTTACCCCAACAGCATGGCTGGGCCATGGGGTCAAAAAATATTTGGGGCTTCCCCGGTGACTCAGTGGTTAAGAATCCGCCTGCCAATGCAGGGGACACAGGTTCAAGCCCTGGTCCAGGAAGATCCCACATACCACGGAGCAACTAAGCCCATGCGCCACAACTACTGAGACTGCGCTCTACAGCCCGCGAGCCACAACTACTGAGCCTGCGTGCCACAACTACTGCAGCCCGCGCACCTAGAGCCCGTGCAAGCCACCGCGATGAGAAGCTCACACACCGCAAAGAAGAGTAACCCCTGCACTCTGCAACTAGAGAAAGCCTGCACGCAGCAACGAAAACCCAAAGCAGCCAAAAATTAAAATAAAGAAAGAAAGAAATTAATTAAAAAACAAAAAATTTGACACCCGGTGGCACTGACTGATGAGAAGTGAGCTGGAGCAGGGCTTCTGCGTTACTAGACGTGGGCAGCTGTGGTGACGGTGGGGACTGAAGGGTGGGGTGGGATAGGGTGGGACAGTGGCTACTTAGCAATTGCTCTGGAAGAATTTCAAGTTTAATAACATGTACACACATGGTTAGCCAGACACAGGGTTGGCTGCCTAGAGCCTGTGTGGGCTTTTGGGAACCTGGAAATGTTAATGATGAAGAGAAAGGGGGGCCCTGGTGGGGGGAGGTTGGTGGCAGGGCTGTGAGAGACCAACACCAGCACTTGCTGTTCACGTGTTCTCACCATGCCTGGTACTGTGCTGAGTGACTGACACACATTAGCTCATGTGATATTTCTAGAAGTACCTTTATTGAGGTGTAGTTGACATACAAAACACTGCACATATTTAAAGTGTACAATCTGATCAATTTTGACACAGGTATATACACTTGGCCCTCAGTATCCATGGGAAATTGGTTCCAGGACCCTCGCAGATACCAAAATCCGAAGATGCTCAAGTCCCTTATACAAAATGGTATAGTATTTGTATATAACCTACACTCAGCCTCCCATATACTTCAAATCATCTCTGGATTACTTATAATACCTAATATATTATAAATGTTATGTAAATAGTGGTAAATACAATGTAAATGCTATGTAAATATTTGCCGGTGTGTGGCAAATTCAAGTTTTGCTTTTTGGAACTTCCTGGAATTTTTTTTCTGAATATTTTTGATCCAAGTTTGATCGAATCCTCAGATGTGGAACCTGCGGATGCAGAGGGCCAACTTGAAACCATCACTACAATTAAGATAATAAATGAATCCACTACTCCAAAACTTTCCTCAGAACCCTTTGTAATCTTCCCTCCTGACCTTTCCTGGCATCCCCAGGAAACCACCGATCAGCTTTCTGTCAGTTATAGATTGGTTTTCATTGTCTAGAATTGTACATAATGGTAGTTCATTTAATGTTTACAACACTCTCTGAAGTAGCTACTACTAATATTGTCATCATCCCCCTTTTACAGATGAGAAAACAAAGGCACAGAGAAATGACTTGCACGAAGTCACACCACATGGCTGGGGAGGGGTGGAGCCAGGATTTGGACCCAGGGAGTGTGGCTTCAGAGTCTGGCCTCCTAACCACTACACCACACTGCCCCTCACGCAGCCGACTCCTCACTGCTGGCAATCAGGCTCACATCCAGAGTCTAGCCCTGCCCTAGGTAGGGGGCAAGCACAGGAGGGGCCCCTTCTTGTGAGCAGCAAATAGGAGGATGAAGGGAACCCTCACTACTTACCTTCTCTGGGTCTCAGTTTTCTCATCTGCAAAATGGGACTGATCATCACCTGTTGAATGGATAACAAATTGTGGTAGATGCATACAACGGAATATTCAGCCATAAAAAGTCATGACATTCTAATACACGTTTCCATGTGGATGAACCTCAAAAACTTAACACTAAGAAGCCAGACACAAAAGCCCACATATTGTATGATTCCATTTATAGGAAATATCCAGAATAGAAAGCAGATTAATGGTTGCCATGGGGCTGAGGGAGGGAAGGGAAGTAGCTGGTTAAAGCGTACAGGTGGGTGTGAGGGTCACATTCACGAAATTGAGTGAAAGGCAGACATGAAGGGGCCCACCGTGGTGCCCAGTGCATGGAAGTGCCCAGGAGAGGTCGGTGGGATGTGCAGATGTTTCTGACACCAAGGACGAGGGGACTGTTGAGCCCAGACAGCAGGTGCTCCCCCAGGTGGGTGAAAACCCCATTCCAGGTACAGATCTGAGCCCAGGAAGGTCTCAGAGTCCTCTTTCTCAGAGCTGGAGGGAAGCAAAGAGGGTTTGGGAGAGGGGCCAGGGACCCCAGGACGGTGAATCTGGTGAGGGGAACGTGGGCCTTGGCTGGAGCCAGCTGGGGGCCAAGGGCATGGCCCGCACCTGGGCCCAAATCAGGGTCTGAGCAAGATCTTATCAAAGGCCGTGGAACCCCTTCCTGCCACAAGAAGGGGGTCAGGGAAGGTTTCTGTCTCTGGCAGGCTTTTCTATGTATCCTCGGAAGCCCCTTTTGTCTGAAGAGGTTTTCTGTCCCTCGTGGAGAAAAGCCCTGGGCTGACTCCCGCACTGCAGCCTGGCCTGGTGGGGCCGAGGCCAAGCTGGCGAGGAGGTTGGCAACCTCAAGGGCCCCTCTGGGTTCCCTCTGCCTGGGATGCGGGAATTTGACCCGTGGACCAAGAGGCCATGGTCATCTGGAGCCTCCAGAGCAGTTGGCTCAGGGCTGGGCACGCAGTGTGGTGTCTTAACGGACACCAAGACCCAAGCTAAAGACCCGAAAATACTTCCCAGGCACCCTTTTCAGAGCAGAGCTTGGATGAAGCAAAAGAGGAGGTAGATGCATTTGGATGTCTTTGGGGGACTCGGGAGGGCTGGGGAGGAGCCGGATTTGGAGCGCGGCCGTGAGAAGGCGCATCGGGCGCATGACCCTACAGCAGCTGAGGGCTTTGGCCACGAACGACAAGGAGCTGCCGGCTCGCCAGCCCCTTGCGATGGTCACCAGGGGTCAACAGCAAAACCCGAAACAGTAAATACTGACAAGAGGGCAGTAATCATTATGGTTTTAGTTCAGCTAGCGCGCTGCAGGAGGGGTGAGGACGCGCTGGACGGTAAATAACAAGCAGAGACTGTAACAACTCACGCTCGGAGACCTAATCGATCCAGCGAGAAGCTTGACCCATCTCCCTGCCCCGGGAGGTGTAGGGGGTCATCCCAAGGGAGAGGGCTGGAAAAGGGGAAACCCTCAGCTGGGAGACCGGAGCCTGGGCTCCAGCCCCAGCTCTGCCAACGGCTTGCTGTGCTGCCCGGGGCTGGCCTCTGTCCCTCTCTAGGCTCTGTTTCCTTCAGCTGTGAAACGGTAAGCTCTAGTATTCTATGATTCCAAGTCCCCTCCACCCCACCCAGTTTCCCAAGATTCCTGAGCTCCCTGGACCCTTTTAGGAAGGGGTTAGCCCCCTTCAGCACTCTAGGATGGGGAGGGAGTGGGGTGAATGAGGGGTGAATGAGGGTCCCGCAAGGGCCCTGCCCAGCCAGTGACAGGAAGGCAGCAGATCATGGCACAGGGAGCGATTTTACTGGAAAGATGAAAGGAAATTGCATCTTTAATAATTCACTGGGCCGGTTTGGAAGGAGGCAGGTTGGTGGGGCTGCAGAGATCCCAGCGTCTGTTCCTGGAAATCCGCTGGATCCAGAGCCTGCCCGAGAGACCCCGGGGCCCTCCATCTCCTCCTGGCCAAGGGACAGCGGGAGCCGACGGAGTCTAGACCGGGGTGAGAGGTTAAAACACAGCCATCCCGGGAACCCACTAAATTAACATCCCCAGCAAAAAGGGAGCCGAAATAATCGATAAGGCAGCAGCCCAGGAAAGCCGCCAAGCTCAGGCCCCAGACCCGTGGAGTCACTGCAGGAAAAAAGGGCCAGGGCTCTGCAAACTGCATGGGGCTCCAGTGAGCAGAGCAGACCGGGGGCTTCTGCCAGCACCGGTCCGGGCTGGAAAGGGGCCGCAGGCAGCGGCCCTGACGCTGGGCAACCTGTCCAGCTGGTGGGTGGGGTCAGGGGACACACCGCCTCATGCCTTCAGCCAGTCACTGCTTTGCCTTTCCTCCTGGTCCCGCTCAAGTGGGAGTGCCCTCGACTGAGTTGCAAGTGGCAGGACCCACTTTCTGCTTCCCTTCAGAGTGACCTTCCTGGGCAGCCTGGGGGCTTTGAGTGCCAGACAAAGAAAGCAGAGGATTGAAGCCAGAGGAACTGGCTCAGGACACAGGCAGAAAGAAGGTGCCAAAGACAAAAGTAGCTAGAGAATTGTTGATTTTACAGTCCAAAAGTGTTGATTTTACTCTTAGCCGAACCCCTCCCTGGGTTGCAGCCCCTCCTGTGAATGGGATGGTAACCCTGGGTGGCCAGACCCTTTGCTCCTGGAAGGAGCTTTGCATCTGTAGGTTGTCATTATCATCAGGCCTTTCACCCAAGGCCTGTCGACTCTTAGTTGACTAATCTGAAATTTAATAGCTTTACTGGATGCGTCATAGGTATAAACTTGATCGGGGAAGGGGTACATCATAATGGAGCCAAATCAGGAGACTGAGGGGACCTGGGGGGCCCAGGTGGGGATCAGGCAGAGCAACTGTTAATATCTCCCCTCTCTCTCTCTCTCCTTCCTGTCCTCCTTCCCTCCCTCCCTCCTTCTCCTGCTAATGAGCAAAGACAACTCAAGAATTACAGAGAGGATTCTTTACAAACGAATATACTCATCCTTCTTTTTCAGATGGAGAAACTGATGCCCAAAGAAGCAATGGCTCCACGGGCACCCAGGTGGTGAGTCTGGAACCAGGACTAGAATTTGGATCTGCTGACTCCCAGTGTGGTGTTCTTCCCACCAGTCCAGGGACATCTGCTTCACTTTCCCCACGGCTCTTATGGAGGGAGGTCTGGTGGCCTTGAGGCAAGGTGACCAGGCCGGTCATGAGATTCATCTTGACTCGCTGTCTGACCTTGGCCCACCCCAGCCCTTAGGCTCAGCTTTCCTCCCTGGAGAATGAGGGTGAGACCCACCCCATCAGCTTCGAGGCCGCCAAGAGGATCACATGGGCTGATACAACTTTAAGGTTATGTTGGCAAAACCTTACGCATCTGGTGGATCCACTACGTTTGGAAGTCACTGGGGGACAGAAAGTACGCAAAAATGGTTTCTTAGTGGGTGAAATGGTTGTTTGAAACATCCATTCACTCAGTAAAGCTCCTGCCCTTTGCTCATAAAAATGTCCCTCAGGCCCTCACTCAGAGCCTATTTGCTCTTATTCACAAACAATTCTGACAAGTTTGGTGGTCTAGTTTCTCAGGCCACAACAGGTATACTGATAGGAGTGAGAAGGGCTGTGTGATGAGAGAGAAGGCAGAGAAACTGTAAAAGGCAGATGCAGTAATTACAAAAGCAAAGCAGACTGGATACACCTTGATAATCCCTGAGGGTAACCCAGTATTTCAGTCCAGTCTACTAATGAGTGGTGTCAGAATGAGCCTGAGTCATCAGGAAAGGGTGAGACACATGGGGCCTTCTGTGAGAGGACTCAGGGATGGGTATGATCCCCTGTACAAAGATTTTGACCAAAAAAAATTTTATGAAATTTTTTCTGTTTAAAGAGGCAAGTTATGGCAACAGGCAATAAATGCATGTGTAACAGCAGCTCTGCTCTGGACAATGCCAGGCGCCTGGGATGGAGAGAGCTGGCCTTGTGTGACAATCAGAACCGGAGAATTCTGGTTTAGCCCCTCTTCCCCATTGAGGTGCCTCCTGCCTGCATAATTAACTGTTTTTTCTTGCTGTTTTCACTGTTTCTCTCCCCCTTTAATCCATTCTGCGTACAGAAGGAAGATTAATCTCCACTAATTTCATTTCTTCTCTGATAAGGAGCCTCCAATGACTCCCATTTTCTCTGCAGGGCCCCGCCCCCTTCCTACATTCACTCCTCCAGATCTAGCTTCTAATTCTCTGGCACATCAGGGGCTTTGCAAGGGGCTTCTCCTAACCAACCCACCCAACGCCCTCCCACAGGGTCTGGCTGGTCCATCCTTCCCACAGCATGGCTGCCCCTGACTGTGCCCAGCTTCAACCGTCATCCACCTGACCCACACGGCACTTGCTTATGCACCGTGAACCCACCCTGAGGCCGACCTCGTGTGCTGGGTTGGCCCCCCATCAGATCACACCAGGAGACTGGTCCCCAGGCCGCCACCTTGCTGGGCTCCCCCTCCCCAGGGATGGACGACTGCATCACCAGAGCGTGCAGCTCTGTGTGGTCACCCACTGTACCTCACTGTCCCTTCCTTACATGCCCGCCTCCTCTGCCAGCAGCCTCCCCTGACTGCTTGATTCCCCGCCATGTCCTCATGCCGGCATGGACCTGGCACACAGTGGGTTGTCGCATCGGCCTGAACACCTGCTGGTCCTGAGTGTGGGCGGGGGTGTAGGAGTGTGGTCTCTCTCGTGTGTCTCCCAGGGCCCTCAAGGTCAGCTGATGGATGCTTGGGGGAGAATCATGTGTGGGTGACAGGTCAGCTCACCCATCAGTGCCTCAATGGAGGTGGCCAGGCCAACACCTGAAGTCCCAACTTCAGCAGCCATGTCCCACTCAGAGTGGACATGCTTGTGTGCACACCCTTTACCCAGAAGAAGAGCCACACGCCAGTGAGGCAGGAGAGCCTGGGGGTCAAGAGGAAAGAGTTGTCATTTGCAAAGGACTCAGAAGACAGGCACTTTTATCCAAATCTTCCAGCAAGACAGAAGGTAGATCTCAGTATCCCCACTTTCAGTAGAGGAAGCTAAGGCTCAGAGACACTGAATGACTTGCCAGCCTCACTAGAATAATCCCGGCAGACATCACTGAGAGGGACCATCTACGTTTCTCAGTGGACTTACCTGATTTTATCGCTGTGTGTGGGACACCGAGGTTTGAGGTTCAGGGTCACCTGCGAGGGCTTTGGAAGCAGAGGGGACCCTGTTAGAATGCGGCCCCTCCTCTTTCTAGTGGTGGGACCTGGGGCACATGACCCTCTCTCAGTCTGGGTGAAATGGAGACAGGGCCCTCAGGAGTTGTAGTGAGAAGCCGGGAAGTGCTCAGCTGGGTGCCTGGTTCAACACGCGCCCATGAATGTTGGCACCACCGTGACCTTGGCAAGTCCCTTTTCTGTAAGGGCCTCAGTGTCCTCACCTGTAAAATGGGAGGGTGGGCTCTAAATTCCCCTCCACACCCTGATAGCCTGGAGTACTTGCAGGGAGGAGGGTGGGAGTGAGGAAGTATTAAGTAATTTCCAGGGATTGAGAGCAAGAGCAGTTCCTGGGAGGCATCCCGAGAGGCCCTGGTCCCTTTTCAGAACCTCAGGATGGAAGGGATCTGTGGGTTTTTCCCTTATCCACACCCTGCCCCGGAAAGGAGAGAATCCTCTGACACCACGGGGTCCTCAGTGGGCCCCAGCTTCTGCTGGAACATGTCCAGTGGGGGGCTGGTGCTCAGGCCCCTGTGTTCCCCTCAGCTACCCCCTGCCACACCGTCTGCTGGTCCCCACAGTGTCCTTGGATCTGGGTGTCCACAGTCCACTCTCAACGTCCAGTCCGCCCCACCCTGTTTATTTTTTCTTTCCCACGATGGCATGTCTGGCTTTTGAGGTCACATGTGTACACCCAGAGCGTTCTCGGGCACAATGTTCTCGGCTCCAGCAGCTTCCCCTTGGTCGTCGAGCGCCAGCCCCCTCTTGGCCTGCCCCCCATCCTTGGCCGTGTGCCTAATAAAACTAAAGTCCCAAAGGAGAATCCAATATTCCTGGTGCAGCTGGACCCGGGAGAGTAGAGTAAGCCATCACCTCTAGATCCTACGCGGCTTTTAGCGTAGTTTTTTCGAGGGGCATTTTCTCCCCAGCAAACGTCAGTTCACGACACCTGCTCAAACAAGCCCCTAGAGCCACAGGGGCCTTCCAGGACTGCGTGAGCCTGGCTCCAGCACAAGGTGAGGGTCAGAAATCTGAAAGCGGAAGCCGCCTGTCCCCCTGCAGCCCTGTCCTCAGCTTCACTGGGACAGATGAAGACACAAGTCCTACATCCTCTCCGAGATCCCGTTTCCAGAGATGTTTCCCTACCAGGGTCTGACAGGATTGCCGCTCCTGGAAGGAAGCCCACTGTCTGGGTGGTTGAGGCCGATTTACAGGGACCGCAGAGCGTTCTGGGGAGGAAGCTGGAGTTTTCCTTGGTGGTCCCATCGGAGCCCTCGTCATCCTGCTGCGTGGGACGCCCCTTCCTCAGACGAATCAGGCCTCCTCCACGGGCAGCCCCTCCTGTGACCACAGTCAGGGGTCCTCCTGGGTCTCTCCCTCTGACCTCAGTCTTGGTGACCAGGCCCCGTGGCCCCCTTGGGAACATTTTCCTCCTTTCTCTCTGTCCACACCTTTCCCCTCACCAACTAAGGAATAAGCCGAGGGAAGGAAGGCAGGCTTGTGGCCTGCCCACTGGGGAACAACAGCCTGTTCTCGGCATCTTGCAGGATCCGTGTCAGCCCCGGTCCCAGGGAGCAGGGTGAAAGCCACCGTGACCTCCTCTGAAAGACACCCCGCGTCTCTGGTTCTGGGAAGCAGGACCCTCACACCCCTCATTGTTCAGAGGCCGACCAGCCGAGAAGATTTAGAAACTGCAGTGCAAATTCACACACATCAGAAACACACCACACACATACACACACACACACCCCACGCTGTGCATACACCCCACGCAGCCCCAGAGAATCTCACATGCAGTGCACAGCTTGTGTCCTACCCGAGGGGCCCAGATGAGGGGTCCGGACAGCTCCCAAGGTCCTGGGTGGGGCTGGGCACCCCCGAGGGAGGAAGGGCACCTTCTCTTCTGCACAAAGGCCCGGTCTGTGCTCCCTGTGCCTCTGGCCTCCCCCCACCGCCTCGCAGCACAGCAGTCCCCCCACCTGCAGGCTCTCTGGACTGTTAGACGGCAGGGCCCTAGGACCCCCCAGGCCTCCCCACTGGAAGTCCCTGTCCCATGTGGGGTCCCCACCCCTCCGCTGCTCTGGGTGCCCCCCCTCCAGGACCTGGCTCAAGGTGCACCTCAGCTCTTCCCTCCCCCAGCCCCTCCGTCACTTATTACCCGGACCTCGCTGTCATGGTTCTCCTGTTTAGCACCCACATGCTTGTTCGGCGCCTGCTTGGGCCAGGCCCTGGGCTCAGTGCTGCAGATGCAGAGCGGACGAGGTCAAGCTCACAGTCAGTGGGCGTCAGCCACCTGCAGGCCAATTGTCACACACAGCGAGCTGGGCCATGGTAGAAGCCTCCTTGGGAGCTGCGGGAACCCAGAGGGGGCACCTGTAACCCCGACCAGGGGAGCTGTCATGGAGAACTTCTTAGAGGAGATGCACGTCCGTAACTCCAACCATTGTCCATGGGCTGGAGACTGGACTTGGGTCCCCTGCCATCCAGCCAATGTGATCCAAACCCCAGCCCATCTGCAGACCCTTAAACAAGAGCAGTGAACGTTCATGTTGTAAGTCTTGAGATTTCAAGCTTGTTAGTTACACAATTAGCTGCACAGAGTTGCATGGCATAGTTAATGCACGCAGACTCCAAGCACCCTTTCCTTCCCCGGCGTGTGCCTCAGGAGTTCCTGTCCCCGCCTCAGCCCCGGCGCTTCTCCTTCTCCTCTGAGCTGAGCCCACAGCAGAGTCTGCTCCTGGCCCTGGTTAAACAGGAAAAGCACTGATTACACGCCAGGCCGTGAGCCTCTCTCCTGTCCATCTGCGTACCTTTGAGGGCCATGTCACTGAATGTTCTGCTGGTCACCAGGGCGTCCAAGAACCCTGACCTGAGCCCCTGCTTGCCCCTGGGAGCCCGTGGGCCAATTAGAGTTGGGGGACACAGCAGGGTGAGGGTACTCAGGTCCCAAGGTGGCCATGGGTGCTGGAGGCCAGGAACCTGGGTCCTCAGCCTAGTCCCCATACATGCCCACCAGCCCCCTCTCAAGGCCTGGCCCTTGTGCCTGGGGGTCACATGACATGGGTTTGCCCCTGCTTCCCTGAGCCTGTTTCTTCTATCTTTAGAATGGAGTAAAAAATATCTGTCACCTGCCAGGGCTATTTGTGAGATCAAACAAGATCATATATTTGAAAACTACAGAGCACCGTTCAAGCAAAGGGTCTGGTGTTCTAAACATGTTTTCCCAGACGTAAAATGGGTGTAAGAATTGTATATACTTCCTTCACAGGGCTCTGGTGAGACCAGATAATGTGTGTGAAAGGGCTGCGGAAAGGAGCCAGGGCTGTGTGGTGGGTCAGGCTCTCTGGGCCAGAGTCTTCTTGGCCAGTCAAACACAGCTGCTTGCCTCACACTCCGGGCTGGCTGGCTGGCGGCCAGTCTGGGGCAGAAGCAGCTACCGCATCTGCTTCTAGAGCAGGCCAATTCCTTCCTTGGAAGGCGGCAGCATGAGCCGCCTTCTGGCCACCCCCCCGCCCACCCTCCTCCGTCCGGGCTCATGCTGAGACCAGGTGAGCAGCAGGGGAAGGTGAGATTTCTGGCTCAGATAAGATGTCCACACAGGGTTGATGTATGCATCAGGCACAGTACCTAGGACATAAGATAACTTTAGGGACCTGGAAGATGTTCTCAGCTCTTTCAAAATCAGAATTAAGAAATGGATTTTTAAGTTGAAAGGAAATGTTTTAATAAGGAATATTAATATATTTGTCTTTATACCAATATAGTCATAAAATACAATTTTTATATTATTTTAAGGAGGCAGGGCCTATGGAGGCATATAAGGGCCCAGGGCCCGTGAGAGTCATAACATGGCCCTGAGTCCATGCTATATACTCTGTCCACACTCCGGGACCATCCTGGAGCCCTTTCCCCCATTGCCAATGTGCTGGCCAGCCTGGTCTCAGCTTGGATGAGCGGTCCCAATACTGCAAATTGGGGTGAGGAAGGCAGCAACGTTGCCCACTGTTTCTATGTGTTAATTCTGCATTCCTGGGCCTGATCTCTGTGCTCATCACGTGCTGTGTTCCTGGAGTGGCGGTTGGCGGCCTCAACCGTGTGTGCCCACCAGTAAGAAGAGCGGCTCCCTAACGCCAGAATTCTGAAAACGTTGGTTTATGTGTGTGTCCTTTCTTAGCATGTAGTTTGAAAAATTTCCCAGGCAATTTGGATGTTGACCCCACCCCTGGATATGCCCCCCAGGAGGGTCTCCCTCACCTCCCACCCACCTTGAGGACCCCTGGCCTGGAGGGAATCCAACCAGACAGCTTGTAAGATGTCACAATGCATCCTTTTATAGAATAGCACCAAACTTTGCAATGTGACTCCTCTTCCTCCCCACCCCTCTTCAATCCTTTGATTTGGGGTATTTCACCATGCTCCTCCTTTCCACGGATATGGAAGGAAGACCCTGTAGCCTGCCCATGGCGGTCTCAGTGGGCAGCTGGCTGCTCCTTCTGTGTGGCTGGTGGGACTGGCTGGCTCCCTGGGGTGGTGCTCACAGCAGTCAGAGCAGAGGCTGCTGAGGACACAGCCGCTTTCTGGGAGGGGGAAGGGGCACCTGGCTCTCACTCTGGCCCCTGACTCTTCCACTGATCGGCCTTGGGCTCTGGGTCAGTCGCGTCACCTCTCTGGGCCTTTGTTTTCTCATCTGTAAAATGGGAATCAAAAATGCTCATCTGCCTGTATCACTGAACCACCTGAGACAGTGTATGGAGGGCCCTGAAAAGAACCCTTGGGGTTGAGAGACCTTTAATATTAAAGTATAACCACTTCTTCCCCTTCTACCATCTCAATCCTTGCTTCTTCTGCTATCTGTGCCTTGGTACTACCTTACAAGTCGTGTGTGTGCGTGTTCTAGTTTATTCATCCAAAATAGTCTTCCCGTCCCTCCTTCCTACAGACCCCAGTACAAAAGTAACCCACCCTCAGCACGACAGATAACACATATCAGCAGAGATGGCGGTGAAATGCAGAATTGAAACATTTATTATTTGGAGTATTTGTTTCATAATTTTCAGTAATTTAGAACTTTCTGAAACCAGAACTAAATCACCCAGAAAAATCTCTTCTCCTTTTTGGTGAACAGTGTACAGTAAGATTTCTCCTTCCCTACCCTCTCCCCCACCTTCTAACACCTTTCATTTTGACCTCACTTTCTGTTCCTACCCCTTTGTATTTTTGTAAAAAAACTTCGGGCTGACAAAGGTCAATTGTTTAATTAAAAAGTTATCTCCCTCGGGACTTCCCCGGTGGTCCAGTGGTTAAGACTCCACGCTTCCACTGCAGGGGACACGGGTTCGATTCCTGGTCAGGGAACTAAGATTCTGCATGCCTCATGGCACGAGACCAAAAATTAAAAAAAAAAAAAAGTTATCTCCCTCTACCAACTTGTGCACTTCTGGCTAGCACTGCACATTGTCATGTGACTCAGTAATGGGCAGGGACCAGTCTCTGCAGACCCTCCCCAGGCTCCTGGGCTGGCCTGGCTACCATCTTGGCCAGACCAGGGAAGTACGAAGGGTGTGGACGTTCTGGTTGCCACTCTGAGGAATTGAAAGCCTGGCAAGTTCCAGCCAGCAAGAATCCCCAAGGCGGACCTGTTACCAGGAGGCAGTGTCCCCAGTGTCTTGCCATGGAAGGGATTTGGGACCCTTTGATGAAAGACTGATTTGACTCATGGGGACAGGACAGCCACTTGCTGCTGACTTTTAGAGGCTGTTAGGCTAGGCTCAAGTCTCAGTCTTTTTAAAATGGGTCATTGCCAGATGTCACAGTGACTTTTTCATGGGAGGGGTAGGTTTGGGGAGTGGAGTGGTTAAGCACGCAGCAAACCAAGTCTTTAGCGGAAAAGTGATTTTGTGCAGGACTGGCTTAATCCTCCCACCTTGGATAGGCCACAGTTCCCAAGCTTGGGAGGAAGGGGGTATACGTCTCCTTCACCCATGGTATCCTGGACCACTCCTCCCCCACCCTCCCCAGCCCCCAGGCGCCCCCTCCCCACAGTGGCCCAACCGTGGGGAATCATCACCTGGGTAGGGGCTCCTCTGAGGCCTCTGCCAGCACCTGTTGAGGCACAAAAGCCTTTGGGAGAGATTTCCTTTGCCAAACACACAAAGAACACAGATTCAGGGCAGTTTTGTTTTTGGTGTGGTTTATTTTTTAAACCCACTTGTAGTTTGGGTTCAGCTGGAAAGCAGGACATACCGAGGGAGGGAAGGTGGTCGCATGAGCAGGATTCTGCTGCAGCTTTGGCGGGAAGCCCCAGGTCCCTGCTCCGGGGAGGTAGGACCCGTCACCAGGCTCCCAGCTGGCTCGGGCGAAGCGGGCAGCCCTTCTGTGCAAGTGTCCCGAGCAGAGGAAAGTTGCCATTTCTCTGATCTGCATCCTCAAAGGCCCAGCCTGAGGTTTCCCAACAGAGTGCCGGCAGCTGAGGGACAGGACTCCATGGGCAGGCCGGACAGTCTGTTGGACGAGGAACACTGGCCGGCTTCTGATGCCAGATAAGAGACTGGGGCTTGGCGTCTGGGCAGCCCCTTGGGGCTGCTCTTGCGGCGGCCTGGCTGTCTGGGCCCCCGCCCCTGCAGCTGCCCAGGGCGTGATCAGTGGTACGTTTCCCACACCCCCCTCCCCATCCCTCAGGGAAAATAAAATAAAATAAAAATTAGAATAAATACCGACTCGGCCAACATTTACATTTACATGGATGGACAGGACGATCCCCAAACTTTAAAGGTGTACAGACTGGTTAAGGAAGGACGAGCAGACGAAGGTGGGTTTGGGGGTGCACACTCTCGTGGAGGATGGTGGGGTCCCGCCTTGTCCAGGGGAGGCTGGGGGCCTTCTTGGGGCTGTGGTCCCAGAGCTTAGGCAAAGCCACAAGCCCATGGGAGCAGGAGCAGGCCGGCTGCCTGAGAGGAAAACAATGACTACCTCGTCTTGACTGTCGGGGGGAGACCGAGACAGGACCCGCATCAGATGGCTGGACTTTGCCTCCTCTGTGCCAAGGAAGCCACAGGCGAGGAGGGAAAGCCACGCAAGCGTTAGAAACGCAATATCCAGTTTAGCCTCCCATCAAATACATTCAGAGGTCAACTTGGATATGGCCTCCCTCACTCAGCAGGGGGGATCTGGCTTGGGGAGGGGGCAGAGGTCTGGGGGCGCCCGCCTCTGCCCCCCACTTCCTGTCTGAGTAGTCTCCCGTGGGAAGCTGCCTCAGTGTCTCAGATTTTAGGCTTTACTGTTATTTCCTTAAAAAAAAAAATTTTTTTTTTAACGTTTTCCTTCCATGTCTGAAAAAGTAGCAGCAACCCACATTTAGAAAAACAGCTTAAATTGTTATTCGGATCGGCCAGGAAGCGCTTTCAAGCAATGGAATATACTAGGCAAACCATATGTCTGGAGCCACGGTGACACGACACGTAATTAAAAATATATTTATATATGTTTACATATTTATACCTCGCTTCTTCCCACCCTGGTCCTAACAGTCAAGGAGGGGTTGGCCGTGAGGCAAGACCACCAAGGAAGGCTGTTAGGAGGAAGGGCATTAGGCTCACAGTGCCCAAGATGCTACTTGCTTGGCTTTCGAGGGGACATCAGCCCCCTGAGTCCGTGGTATCTGGGGCCCCTTCATAAAGCTCACTCTCTGAGCCCAAGGTAGGGGTGGGAGACCCCCTCCCCTGCCTCCTCGACTTTCGACCTCACTCGCAGGCCTCTCTCTTCTTCCAGGGTCCTGCTTCATTCTCAGTAGATGTGCTCGTGCATGCCCGTGCACGCGTGCACGCACACACATGCACACACACACACACACACACCACTCGAGGGAAGCAGGGCCCATTTCAGCCCAGGTGCGGCTCTCTGAGGGCTGCCAGGGTGTGGCTGCTTGCCTGGCTTGGGCTGCCGACTCCTCGGGACCATGATTTCCCTGGTGCCCTCTCTGAGCATCCTAACATCAGCCCGGCTCTTCTCTCAAGGCCTCCTGTGGGGCCTCTGGGGTCCCCGGGCCCCAGGCTGAGCCAGAGGTGTAGGCTGAGGAGGAAAGGCAGTGAGGAGAAGCTTGAGAGGAAGGGGCCGGGAGGGAGAAGGCAGAGGCCAGGGGCAGCGTGGGCTCCTTGGCAGAGGTGACCGACCCACTCCAGGTAAACCGTGCCCCCACGCCTTGTCCCCAACAGGCTCTTTTTGGGGACTGCAGGCAGGTGGCAGCTGGTGGGGAAAGCCAGGAAGTACGGAGGAAGCTGCTCCCCACCCCACCTGCCTGCTCTCCTAGACTCAACAAAGGGAATTTCCTCCAGCCTTACCGGACCAGGCAACCAGCGGGCCTCCAAGGTGACCCAGAGAAGGACTGGCCTCAACCAAGGGGCAAGTGAGGAAGATGCTGGGCTCTGAGGTTGCTTTCCAGGGGCTCATCAATGCGTGGGCTCCAGACCAGGAGATGGGCTGTGCGGACACCAGTGACAACCTGAAGCCAGCCTCCCAGGGCCCAACACGCATCCTCCTTTCTAGCCATCAGAGAAGGAGCTGCTCCCAGGACTCGGCCCCTCCAAGAACCCCCAACCTTGTTCCCAGCCTGGAAAGCTGGTGGCTTGCTGGGTCCCCTGATGGTCCCCACGACTCAATGAATTCACCCTTTCCCGACAGCCCTGGGGCTGCAGTGCCACAGCCCTCCCGGGGCACAGACCGTGGCTATCGGCTAGGGCACGGACACAGCCCATTTAGCTAGCCCTGGGGAGCCCTGCGGGGCCCACCAGTTCTCCCTCCAGTGAGAGCTTGGGACAAGACCTGTGTGTGGAGCGGGCAAGCATCACCGGGCGTTTTGGTTTTAATTCGCCAGCCTGGTTCTGAGCCCAGTTCACTATAAGGCCCCGGGGCAGGACGGGTTTAATGCTTTCCCAGCAGCGACAGTATCAGCCCTTTGAGGGAGGAAGCTAGAAAAAGAGACAACAGAGGTACTGGAAGCCGGGGGCTGAGGGGCACGGGGTTCCAGCGGGTTCCCCTGTCGGGGCAGAAGTTTCCAATTACCCTAATTGGCTACTGGCAAGCTGTCTGTGGCTAGAATCCTTCCAGAGGGGGCCGGGTTTGATCTCCCTCTAATCAGGGGGTCCTCGTGGTGCTGACTGTGTGATCACATTGCGGGCCCTTCGCGTTGAGAGAGGAGACTTCAAAGCAGCTGACTTTTGAAAAAATAAAACACAATGAAACAAAAGAGTGCAAGTAGAACGAAAAACTCCATCTCCCCTCCAGGCCCCGGGCCCGCCCCCGGCCCCCTGGGCCTGCAGCTTGGGGGCTGAAGGGGGGAGGCTGGAAGTGGGGAGGGTGGAGCATGAAGGTTAGAGGAGACCGCCTCTGTCCCCCAGCTCGGCCGTAAGGACAAAGGCCGTCAATTACGGGCGGCTGGTGGGGACCGTGCCTGCCTTTGTCCTCCCGGACATCTGCTACACGTCGCCTGCTGCCAGTTGGCGACTGCGGCTGACAGCATGCGGGAACAATGCGAGCCCGTCCCCGACCCACTTTTTCAGCCTTCTGAGGTCCTTTCTGACCCAAGCTGTACCCTGCGTGCGGGCTGCCAAGGCCTCTAAGGAGTCGCAGAGATGAACCCCTTGCACACAGCCCTGCCGGGGACATGTTGCATGGGAGGGGGTGGGGAGGAGTGGGAGTGAGGAGGGGGAGGGCCGGGCCACCGTGAGGAAGAAACATGCTTCCCTTACTGGTGTGAGCTGCCGCATGCTCGGGCTGGGGGGCTCGGGTAGGGGGGCGCTCCTCCTAGGGCTTTGGTCCCTTCCCCGTCTGGCTCCATACTGGCCGCCGCCTCTGCTTGCCTTCCTCCCCATTTCTTTCTGCCGGCAGGGCCACCCCTGTCCTCCCGCCTGTCCATCTGGCTCTGTGCACCAGGGCCCCAGCTGCCCTCGGGCCACCCGCCAGGCCCCCTGGCTGTCAGGCTGTCAGTTTCTGGATGGTTCTGTTGTAGTACTGCGTGATGGGGGGCGTCAGAGGGTTCCAGCTGTTGGCGTGGAGCTCAATGACCTCCAGCAGCAGGGACCGGGTCAGCATCGACTCCGAGGGGCACAGCATCTTGTCGCGGGCGCTGGCCAGGAGTTCCGCCATCATCTCGGGCAGCTGCTCCTCCAGCAGTCGGCCTGTGCTCTGCAGCTGCGGGCAGAGAAGTGGGGTTAGGACGTGAGCTGGGCCCTGAAAGGGCTCCTGACCCACCTTGGTTAGGGGTGCTGGGGGGCAGGAACGGGAAATAGCTGGATTATCCCAGGAAGGTGCAGGCCCAGGCCTCTATGCCAGAGGGCAGGAGGATGGAGAGTGTGGAGGGTGGACACAGCCAATGTGAGAGCCCACATTTAATACCCAATCTTCCGGAGCAATAAGAGGGGTCAGAATATCGCCTGCCGCCCAGGGCTGCAGAGTCCTCACCAGGAACACGCTGCTTCTCCCTTCCTCCACTTGCCTCCCCTCCTACAGGAAGCCTTCTTTGACTATCGCCCACAACCTCAATGGCTGTGTGACCTGCTTCCTTCAAGAGTGATCAGGTGGCACCGTGTCAATTTTCACTTGCTGGGATGTCTCTCTGGAAACGAACTTGGTCATTATTACCTGCGTGTGTCCGTGTGGAACCTGAGAGCAGGGATGAGGCCTCCTGTTTCTCTCTTTCCTTCTCTCCTGCCCCCAATCGCACCTACATACCCCCAGAACTGACCCCTGCCCACACTTGTGACATGACAGGGAGGAGAGAAATATGAACTGGGCCAGAAGGCCAGCCAGAGGGCCTGCCCCCAAGAGAGGCCCCTGGTCATCTCGAAAAGCCCCCTTAGGAAGAAGGAGCCCCGATCCTCTGGATCAGCGCACCGTCGGCCGGCAGCCCCTGCAGCTCCTCTCCCTATAATCTAAGTCCCTGTCTCTGCTCCACCTCCAGCCTCAGCCCACCCATTTTTTCAAGGCTCTGCCTTCTTCACGAAACCTTCCCTGACCTTTCTGGCCCACTCTGACCTCTCCCCTAACTCCTCAGGGATGCATGCTCTGTACACATATTTATTCTCTACACC
Source organism: Balaenoptera physalus (assembly GCF_965194825.1). Classification (NCBI taxonomy): domain Eukaryota; kingdom Metazoa; phylum Chordata; class Mammalia; order Artiodactyla; family Balaenopteridae; genus Balaenoptera; species Balaenoptera physalus. The sequence goes on from NC_138897.1 coordinate 25,583,090, forward strand.
GCCCCATCCACTCTGTGCATGTGACAGAGGTCTCTATCTCTAGCCAGACCACAAGCTGTCTGGAGGCAGGGACCATGCTTTCTCCTCCTCTCCTATCTCCCCTTCCTGGAGCCCCGTGCAGGGTACCCAGCTGGAGCCCCGGCGTGCCCTGGGTGTGGGCCCTGGAAGCCCCTCTCCTCACCACACTCCACTCTGAATGTCCCTGGGCTGTTTTCTTTCTTTTTTTTTTTTTGGCCACACCGTGCGGCTTGCAGGATCTTAGATCCTCGACCAGGGATCGAACCTGTGCCCTCAGCAGAGGGAGCGCAGAGTCCTAACCACTGGACTGCCAGGGAAGTCCCCTTGGACTGTTTTCTGAAGGCACAGCTTTGTCCCTGTAACTGGGCCAAAGCCAAGTGTCTGAAGGAAGATCCCGGAGAGCAGCGGCCACACCTTGGGAACAGGAGTGGGACCTCCCATGGGGGCTGCTTGGAAGCGGATGGTGCCAACCTGGGGGTTCAAGCCTCAGCACCTCCTCCCAAACCCCACACCAAAGGAGACATGTGGGGGCAGGGCATCACCTAGGATCTCCTAAGTCATTTGTGTGGCGCACCTGGCCGAGGAGGAGGTGGTCTTGGGGGCAGAGGGAGAGTGGACGATGCTAGCACTCCATCCTTCCCGCCAGAGAACCGGCAGTTCCCTCTCCTCCAGCAGAAGTCCACATCCACTCAGGAAGCCGTCCGCCACCAGCCCCGCTCGACACGCCCTTGCCCTGGACCCGTGGATGCCTCCAGTGGTCCTTGAGCCCCCATAACTGTTAAGGCGAGAGGGACGCACAGGGTCTGAGGTGGGAGGTGTCTAAGCCACGCTGCTTACCTCCATTGAGCAGCACAGGACAGCATCTTCCTTCACATCCTGAGATTGCAAGAGCTGGAAGAGAGCGGCAGAGAATTCCGCTTAGGGTGGTGCGCTGCTCTCAGCCCCCTGCAGCCCAGAACAAGCATCTCCAAGAGGCAGACCAGAGAGGCAGCCCACCAAGGCCGGAGGGCAGCAGGAGCACTGCCCCAGGAAGCAGTGATTTCTCTGACGGGATCTAAGCAGCTAGAGGACCGCCGTGGTCACGGAGCGTGGGCGTCCCGGCCAGGTCAGAGGGCTTGACTAGAGGCCACGGCAGAGCAAGGCCGCAGGTGGGTTGGAAGGCAGCGGCAAGCATGCTGGGATCATCCGCTATGAGCAGCTGGTCAGCAAAAATGAAACTCGCGTAGATTTCCTGATTAGCGAGAGGGGCTCAGCCATGGTCTCAGGTGCTCCTGGGCCCTGGCTATAGGAGGACTTGCAGAAATCACAGCAGTCTTCTCCACGGGCCCAGCACTGTGAGCCTGCAAAGCCATGCAGACCGTTCCAGAGGCCGGGATTGCTTCCTGACCAAGGCCACGGCCACGAGGCTCAGCACCGTGGCTGGCCACCCCCCGTCCAGGCTCTCATCTATGCGCTGCATTTCATTCTTTCAATCTCTCTCCCTCTCTCTCTAAGTTGAGACATAACTCACGTAACATCAAGTTCACCATTTTTAAGCATACAATTCAGTGACTTTTAGATTCACAAGGTTGTGCGACCATCCCTACTAACTCTAGAATATTTTCATGGCTCCCAAAAGAAACCTGTACCCATTAGCGGTCAGTCCTCTTTCTCCCCCAACCCCCTGGCAACCCCTAATGTCCTTAATCTCTATAGATTTACCTATTCTGGACATTTTATACAATGGAATCATATAATACGTGATTTTTTTTTGTGAATGGCTTCTTCCACTTATAATGTTTTTAAAGTTCATCCATGTTGTAGCCTGTGTCAGTTCTTCATTCCTCTTTGGGGGTGGAAGATATTCCCCGGTACGGATGAACCACGTTTTGTTTATCCACTCATCAGTTGATAGACATTTGGGCTGTCTCCACTTTTTGGCTCTCGTGAACAAGGCAGCTATGAACGCTTGTGTACGAGTTTTTGTGTGGACATGGGTTTTCTTCTCTCTTGGGTACGCACCGAGGAGTGGAATTGCTGGGTCATGTGGTAACTCCACGTTTAGCTGTTTGAGGACCCGATAAACTGTTTTCTACAGTGGCTGTGCCATTTTTCATTCCCTCCAGCAGTGTCTAGGGTTCTGATTTTTCCACAGCACCACCAATATTTGTTATTTTCTGCCTTTTTTCCTAGGTCACTTTCCGGCTTTCCTTGGAGACTTCTGGGTCACTCCAGCCCATGGCGCCCGCTCCTGCTTCTCACTCCCGAGCGCCACCTGGCTTTCCCACCACTCAGCATTCCACACAAGTGGCAAGACATCTTCCAGTGTGAACTGTGGCTTCCTGAAGGCAGGGCAGTGTGACGTTCATCTCTGCTGCCCTTTAACACCTAGCACAGCTCCTGGCAACAGCAGGGATTCGATAAATGTGGGTCGATATGATTTATGCATTGTTTCTGTTTTTTGTTTTAAAGGAAGGGCGGAGGGTAAGGAGAGAGCACAAGAGGAAGGCATTTTTAGGGTCAGCTTGCTTGTCCACTAACCGAGAACTAGAGTCAAGGTTTCTGATCTGGGCATGACGCGTTCAAGGAGGGTGAAATCACACACAACCCGGGGACTGTTCTCACTGCAGACTCGAAATCCAAATTCCACACACCGTCCTTAACTTTCCCCTTCTCCTGTCTTATTGCAGCCATCCACCCAGCCCAGGGTCTCCCCCAGCAGAAGCCACAAGCGGTCACATCAGGGGGGCTGAAGATGCATGTATTAAATGTCAAATGAGTCCAGGGGCCAGATCAGTGTGGGCTGCTCTGACCAGAGATGCTCTCGGGGACCAGATCTCCTTCCTCTTTGTATCTCTGCAGGGCTGGGCATTAACTGGTCCCATGGTAGACACACCGAAACAGAGGTAGGTCTCAGGCTGCTCAAAAGATGAGTTGGTGGAGAGCAAGGGACAACCCGGGGAAGGTAACAGTGTCGGCCATGCAGTGACAGGCGTTGACGGCCATTGGTGGGCACGCTCTGCCCACTGACACACTTGTGACTCTGGGCCTTTGTGCTCTTGTCACCCAGGAATTCTCAGCCACCACCTGTCTGCAGACCTTCCTTCCTCAGTTTACTCAGGTCTCTGCCCCGACATCACCTCATCCACCAGGGATTCCCTGACCGGCCTGCGTGTAAGTGATCCCGCCGTTCACCTCCTGGCTTACTTCTCTCCACAGCGTCTCTCACCCCTGACATACGATCTATTTGTTTGTCTGCTGTCTCCCCCAGGGGAAGGCAAGCTCCAGGAGGGCAAGGCCTGTTTGGTCCATTCTCTCCCCGGCACCTGGCACAGTGCCTGGCACATAGTAAGCACTTGGAAGTATTTGTTAACAAATATGCCTTGAGTAGCAGGGAGAAAACCCACCCAGCTGGGAGGGTCTGCAAGTGAGGAGGGACTAACCTTGAGCCGCTGCCCCAGGGCAACTCACCCCAGTGCACGCGCTTGAAAAGGCAACAGTGAGCGGGACTTGGATAGCTCCACCCCACAGACTTCTCCTGTCAGAGCAGACACGGCACAAAATTATAGTCAATGTGTCTGCAAACGTACAGTGTTTGTGGAAACAGAAGTTGGTATATGACTCTCTAAATGGCAATTTGGTGATAACTATCAACACTACAAGTGTACAAACCCTCTGAGCAGCGATACTACTTCCAGGAGTTTATTCCACACGTGTCCCCCGCTGCCCACATATGCACCATGACATGGATATAAGGTTTTTGCTGCACTTTTGCAAATAGCTTGAATGGCTACCAACAAGGGGACTGGTTAAATTATGAGGATACATTTGCACAGAGGAATACTCTGCAGCACACAGCTGTCTACCCTCCTCCCCATGCCGGTGTGTGCTTCTGGAGTTTTCTTGCCCCGCAGGGCTTCAGACCCTCAAGGGGAGCCAAGGGAAGCTTTCACTGAGTCAGTGTCTGGGGGAATTTTGGGGGTCACACTAGGAAGGACCTCTCTCATCTAGAAAACCCTGGAAGCAGGTTCTGGAAAAAGCTGGGGGGAGGTGACTCACCTTGTAGCAGGCGTACCGAGTCATGGGTACTGGACCACGGGTTGGTCCAGCATCCAACCCAGCCTGCTCTGGGAGGGGCTGGTTCCAGGACTTGGAGGGCCCTGACTGTCTTGGGGGGAAGGTGGGCGTAGCCCCACTGACTCTGCACGGAACATGAGGACAAATATTAAGGGAACTCTGTGAGGTTTGCTGGGACTTCTTTCTGATGGTAACTTTGTTCCTGCATAGGTTTCCCATAGTGCTTAGCAGGAAGAGAAACCTTAAAATAAAAATTGCTGGTAGAAATCACAAGAAAGGGGGAAAGTGGGGTATCTGGTGGGAAGGGAACTCCCAGAGACAGAGTGGGTGGTGGCAGCCATTTGGGGACGAGGGGAGCAGGCAGAACTGGGAGCTTATGGGAAGGAAGAAAGGGGTCCTGCTCTGGATGCACCTAGCATGTTGGCTGACACATAGTAGGTGCTAGTAATGCCTGTCATGGGAAATTGAGATGAACCTGGGATCATGTTCCGTTCTGAGACCAGCTTCTTAGGGGTCCTGGGGCTTCGGGACATGGGCGGTAACATGATGGGAAATACTATGAACAGCCGGGGCCAGACAAGTACTAGATGCTCTGAAATGTGACTGTTTCTCCCTCCAAGTGGCCCTCTGACTTCTGCCCGCACAGCGTGGACAGCCTCGCGGGGCCTCGTGCTCCTGCCAGCACTGTGCCCGCACGAGCAGGTGTCTCCTCTTTCCTTCTACGGCCCAAGGCCCGCCTGCCCTCCGTCTGCTCCCCGGTGACGGTTCAGAACTGCAGAGCTGGTCCAGGGCTTCCTGTTCTTCTTTCCTTCCCCGCATCTTAGTGACTGGACTACCTCCTCCCTTCTGCACACCCAACCCCCCGCAGGCCTGCTCCCTCCCTGGGGGGCTCTGGGCTCTGGGGGGACAGACTCAGGGTGGGGACCCTCAAGCAGGGCTGCGGGCAGGCTCTCACCCCAGAGCCTCTCCTCCAACCTTATCTTTCACTGGTTGTTTGGGAAAGTCTGTGTTAAGCCAAGAATCACATCGAGTGATAGGCCCTCTCGCAAACGGCCTGCTGGGTTTTCTCAAGGAAGTGGGGGAGGACTGGGAGACTTTCACTGTACTTTTCCTTTGCAGTTGCTGGGATGCAGCGTTCGGGAGGGGAGTGGGTGCTGCAGACCACGTCCTAATCTCCCCCAAACGCTATCTCGGCCTGTCCGTTGCCAGCTTTAGAGGGTGGACCCTTGGAGCCTTAGAGCTGAAGGGCTGCAGAGAGGACGTCCCCTCAGCCCCCCATCATCACAGCTGGGAAGTCCCACCTTGCTGCTCTGTGTGGTGGAACGAGAGGCCGGCTGGCCTTACCCCGGGGGAGCACTTGACACACGCTAGGGGGCTCCCTCCCCAGGACCCCTGTCAGTGTCACTCTGAGAGGCTCCGGTGCCTCTGGGTGATCAACGGCTTCTCAGGAATCCGTCCTTGACTTGCTCTTTGTGGGCAGTGTCCAAGGGCAAGACCTTTCCACTCTTCTCTGTCTTGGCCAAAACTTACCTGTTTTGTGTTCCATTTCTTCATGGCTTGCTTTCCTAAAAGACAGCCAGTTTCTAGATAAGTGAATCCCTGCTGGTACACTGAGGGGGCCCACTCTGTTGTTTATGCGTGTTCTATTTGGGGTATTCTGGAGACAACACTTCATTTAACTCCAAGCAACTCTCAGAAAGTAGTGGCAACTTGAACAGGTTCTTGCCCACCCGTGTTCACAACAGCATGATTCACAACAGGCAAGGGGTGGGAGTAACCCAAGTGTCCACTGATGGATGAATGGATAAACTAAATGTGGTCCATCCATATAACAGAATGTTATTCAGCCTTAAAAAGGAAGGAAATCCTATCCCATGCTGCAACATGAACGGACCTTGAAGACCTTATGCTGAGTGAAATAAGCCAGTCACAAAAGGACAAGTATTGTAGGATTCCACTTATATGAGGGACCTGGAACAAATTCATAGAGACAGAAGGTAGAATGGTGGTTGTCAGGGGCTGAGGAAGAGGGACTAGGGAGTTAGTGTTTAATGGGGACAGAGTTTTAGTTTTGCAAGATGAAAAAGTTCTGGAGACGGATGGTGGTGATGGTTGCACAGCAATGTGAATGTGCTTAATGCCACTGAACCGTGCACTTTAAAATGGCTAAAATGGTCAATCTTATGCTTGCTTTTTTTTAAACCACGATTTAAAAATGGTTTAAAAGCAGTGGCAGGGAGCAGGTACTCTTTGGTGGGCAGGCCATTCTCTGCCTGGCCAGGACTGTCCCTCTTCTCTGCTATCGCTCTTTGGAAGAAAAGCTGTGCGGATGGAGGAGACAGGGCTGCCGACCTCGGGGCTGAAGGCCCCCAGGGTGGGGGGGAGGAGCAGCCCACTCATCAAAGTCTCTGGCACAGAAAGGAGTGTGGGCGGGCCGGGGCAGGCACCCTGGAACAGCGAAATGTGTTTCTTGGACGAGAATCCAAGGCAATTGTGCGAGCCCACACAGTGTTTGTTCGGAAGCTAATGCATTCCTGTCCTATTGTCTCTGCCGGAGACTTGTTGTGGGCACACCCTTCATATCCTCCCTCGGGGAGAGGCCAAGGTGCTTGGAGTCAGGCTGTGGGCGGCTGGACAGCAAAGGGAGAAAGACAGCCTGGTGGGAGCACCTAGGAGTCCCCGGGGGGAAGGAAGCTAGGGCAGGGCCATGCCGCCCAAGGTGTGCCCACAGTGCAGCCAGGCTGGTTGCTTGGGATGCCACCCCGTGGGGAGGGAAAGAGGGTGCTGATGGAGGGACCCTGGGGCTGTCTTCCTGTGCGGGAGGGGAGCGAGCGCTGGAGATCACAGTTTCTTCTAGCCCGCCCCCCCAGCTCCCCCAACCACCTCAGCTCACCAAGAGCTTGGTTCCAACCCTGGTAGAACAAACCCAAACAGCCTAATGCAGCCACAGTAAAAGCTCAGCAAGTCCCCACCTGCAGGAGCCCCTCTTTTGCAGGTAGTCAAGGGTAGGCTGGGTGCAGCAACAAAGGAGCAAAAGTGAGGAGATTTCAGAGTGCATGTGATTGGCTGGTTTGCTGGGGAACAAACCCAGAGCTCTGATTGGCTGGCTGGGCCTACAGAAGGGCAGTGGCAGGATACCCTGCAAGCATGGAAGAAGTCATGGGAAGAGGAGAGAGAAAAAGAAGAAGCAAGAGTGGGAGGTGCAGGTCTCCAGGGGCTGAGGAAGCCACAGTGACGGGCACAAGCCTTGACGGTGGAGAGATGGGGAGAGGGAGAAGAATGAGGCAGAGCCAGAGGAGATGGCCCCGATGCGTGGCACATGGTCTAGCATGGTGGCCGGGGCGAGGAGCTGCACAGGGCCACCTGCATCTCGGGAGGGCCCTCAGGTTCGAGTCAGGGCATCTCCACCCTGTGCCTCTGGTGGACCTGGACCGGCACCTACAGCTGAGTCTAGAGGACAGCTCCTGATAACGACCTTGAATCTTCAAGAAGAGGGTCAATTACATCTGGGTCTCTTCAGGGAGGCAGGGAAGTAGATAATCTAGCCACAAGAGGCTGTCATCAAAAACATGCAGAAGGTTTGGCTTCTATTCACTAAGAGTAACTCCGGGCATGCCACTTAGTCACTCTGCACTTCAGTTTCCTCACTTGAGAATGGGGATAATACTTGCCTAGAATTGTTTTGAGAGTCAGTGGAGATAATGCATGTGAAAGAGTTCTGAAAAGTGCAAAGCTTGATTCAAATGCAAGGTGTTATTATTGTTATTAAATGTATATCTTCATAAACATGTATCTTTCCTGAAGATCTCGACCCACTTTGTAATGTACCATCACATTTATCCCCGTGACACTCTTGTGGAGACAGGGAAAGGACACAGGCATTATTATCTCTGCTTAATAGACAGAGAAACCGAGGCTCAGTAGTTCCGTGACTTACACCAGCCAGACAGACAGTAAGTCTGGGAAGAACTAGAAAGTGCTTAGAAGCCCTGGGTCAGCATCCTCTTTCTTGGGGAATTATTTTAATTTCTCCCACATTAGCTAATTCTTACTTCGCTGGTTGGAGCTCATAATTCTTAATTTTGTTGATTGGCGATGATAATCAATCCGGGCCTTCACAAAACTGAATTGATTTTACCTATTCTTTTTCTGCATTGGCCACCATCTATCCATCTATTCAGGCATGCATGCATCCATCCATCCATCCATTTAGCCATCTATTCTTTTATCCACCCACACATCCTTTCATCCATCTTCCTATCTACCCATCTACCCTCTCACCCACTCACCATCCAGCCATCCATTCAGCCAGCCAGCTGTCCTTCGACAACATTTATGGAACACCTACTATGTACTAAACACTGTGTAAGTACCTGGATAACAAGGAGAATAAAACTTGTAATTTAGAGTCTAGTAGGAAGAAACAGAGAGATTGCGCTAGGTATATGGGGTTGGAGCAGGGGACGGAATGGTGGTGGTGAAGAACACGCCAGGCACGTGCCATAAGTGGCAGCACATGGCATATGCACAAAAGCAAAAAAAAAAAAAAAAAAAAAAGGTGAACTAATGGAGTGCATTGGGGAATAACAAGTATTTCAAGAGGCTAAAATATACGGTGCTGGGGGAGAGAGAGCATATGATGATAAAGAAGGCCAGGGCCACATCCGAAAGGGCTCTAGATGCCATGCTACTGGGTTTGGATTTTATCCTAAAGGACTGCAGAGCCACTGAAAAGAATTTCAACTGGTGAGTAGGATGATACTATTTGCAGTGTGGAGAGTAGACTGGAGCTGGTGGGGTGGTGGGAGAATTGGAGGCAAGGAGACCAGTGAAAAATTATGGCGGCTCGAGTGAGGGCAGGGACAATGGGAGGAGATAGCTTAGGAGGCAGAAGTAAAAGTGAGGAAAAGGACGATGCAGAAGACGGATAAGCCCCGGGTTTGGGGCTTGTCAGCGGAATAAACTGTGGTGCCACCAACGATATTAGGAAGGCAGGAAGAGTTGGTTCTGGAAAAAAGGAATGAGTTCAGTGTTAGAAATACCGAGTCCACCGTCCTTGCGGGTCACCAGGGAAGATGGGAGACTGGCCATCTGTGATTATCAGTGCCCAGGTGTGAGTCAAGGCCACAGGTGTGACACGACCTGGGGAATGACGTGGAATAAGAGAAGATGGTAAGAGCTCCAAACCCGGAAACAGCAACATCGTAAGGGCGGCAGAGGAGGAGGAACCCCAAAAGGAGGAAGAGGGTGGTCAGGCAAGTAGGCAGAGCAGGAAAACGTGACGTCATGCAAGCCAAGGGAGTGCTAAGAAGTCAAGGTCACTTCTTGTCGACAAGGTCAACAGTGTCAAAAGCTCAGAGAGGTCAAGTGAGATGAACAATGACCAGGGCCCCTGGATTTGGTGATTAGGAGAGCACAGGCGACCTTTGCCATGATGACTTCATGCAGGGAGGGGTGGGTGGAAGCCTGGGTAATGTGGAGCTGGAGAGACAGAACGAGGTCAGGAAGTGGAGAGAGAAAGAGCGGACCATTGCTTTTTCTTTGGGGGTTTCTGTTCTTTCTTCTCTCTCACTCTCCTTTCCTCCTCCGTCTCTCTTTTTTTGGGGGCGGGGCGGGGGACTTGCCTATGGAAGAGAAGAAGGGTAGGATGCTAGGAAAAAGAGACTGGCCCAGGGTCCAGGGGAATGGTCGGTACAGTGGGAGAGACTTGAGCAGGGGCAGAGATGAGCGTGTAGCGTGCGGGAGAGAGGACAGGACTGATGCCTGGATTAGCCTTAAATAAGACAAAGGCTGTCATTCCCTGAAACGGACAAGAAGCATTAGTGTGGCTGTGGATAGGTACCCGTGGAATGCTCGCGCTGCCTGGCCTGTCTGGGCAACTAGGATATTAGTGCTGTTTTACATTCATTACTTATTACCATCATTCTGTGACTGCCTGCATTTCAGACATCCCCAGCATAGGGGAATTTGCCTCAACTGTCACTTTTCCACTAGCCTAATAAGAAGCCCCGGTGTGGCAGCTATGGTCAGATGTCAAGGAAATTCATGGTTCTGAACTGGACTTCAGTCCAAGCTTGTGCCCTGTGGTCTGGCTGTCTGCCCTCCTAACTAAGACGGGCAGGCGGGCAGGCACCCTAACTGTGGACCAGGCGCCCTGGAGGGAATAATTAGCCTCCTTCCTGCAGAGCTTGCAAACCGCCCGTACAAAGTGGCCACAGTAAATGTCACATGGGGGAATGCTTCATCCCACAGCTGGCCCCAGGGGGTGGAAACGTAATCTGGGGCTCAGAGCAGACACTGAATCCTTCTGCAGACACCAGAGCCAGAGGACGGGGCCATGGCTCCAATGCCTCCTCTTGGGGGCCAAGCCCTGGCCGGTAGCCTGGACAGGAGGCGAGTTCTGTTCACGTAGTCCCTGCAGACATGAGTTCCCGGGACCCTGCGTCGGGGTTTGAAACATCAAGGACGTTGGTCGTGACTGCTATCAACACCTTCCAGCTTCTCCTTTAATACCCTTGCCTTTCCTTCTAGAAGCCTTGTCTGTCCGCTTCTGTATTCACTGCCCTGATGTCCATGGATCTCTCTTAAAGGGTGAACACAAAATGCCCGAGGTAGCCCTGAGGTTTTACCTTTCAGGAGGGGTCTCCTGAGGGCTGAGTCACACCTTCCGGGTCCTGAGTCAGTACCTGGTTTACATTTTTTGGAGTGCTGACTCCAGATGCCAAGCTCTGAACTTTGTGCATGTTTTAAAATCCATTTTATCCTTATACCAGTTTATCTGAGTTAAATACCATTGTAGTTATTCTCATTGTATAACTGTAGAAACTGAGGCATGAGAGTGAAATGAACTCCCCATGAGTGCACGGGTAATGGAAAATTGGCTTTGGAACCCTGGTCTAGTCTGCCTCCAAAGTCAAGGGACATAACCGCTGCCCCATGAGTAAGTCCCACGTAAATAAGACTAATGGCGAGAGGTCAGCAAAAGGTGGGGTGACCACACACCCCAGTTTGCCTGGGATGGTTCTTGTGTTCATCCCAAATAATTAGTAATATTCCTTTCGCTTTCAAAAGTGCCCTGATTAGGAGGGTACCTTATAATAGTCGCCTAGACAAGGGAAGGGGCACTGAGGGGCTGGGAGCCCCCCGTACCCCATCACCACCCGACCAGTCAGTACACCTCTGGCCTGTTCCTCCTCCCCTCCTGGTGCCTAAGTGCTCCTGCCCATCTCTGAGGGATTCAGCAGGTGGAGTGAGGAGAAGGGCTCCGAAGGCGGCAAAGCGGCCCTGCTCCCAGCGAGAGGCGGTTATCACTGCAGATCAGGATACCTGCCGCAGGGCCTCGCCTGGCCTCACCTGGGCTTGCCAGCGAGAACCGCTCTCCAAGGATGGGAGCCGGAACAGGACGGAATTATGTTAACAGGTTGCTGGCGGGGCCCTGGGGAGAGCGGTTGAAGGAGAGGCAGATGGGAAAGCAGTTGTTCTCCAAGCTTCCTCTGGGGGAGCCTGGCCAGGAGTGCCGGGCCTGGAGGCATGGGGTGGCACCTGGGACCGTCACCCCCTTGACAGCACCCTCTGGACGCTCCTCGGAAGGAATGACTGCATTTTGCGTCTGACTCAGCATCAAATGGCTCTCTGAGACAAGGGGAGGGGTTTGGGTTGGCTGGGACCCAGGCCTGAGGCCTGGGACAGTGGGCAGACACCCCTCACGGGGCCAGTCCCTGAACTCACAAGTCTCTCCTGGCGCCCACCAGGCTGGGACCCCTGGGCGGCACAAGGAGAGGGCAGGGAAGGGGAGGGCGGCCCGGGCTGCCATCTGCTCTTAGTGGGGCCTCCCCTGGCCCCTGGCCCCTTCCCTTGGCTCTCTGCCGCCCCCCAACCTCCGCCCACCTGAGGCCTGGACTTGACCTTGCTGGCTTTGCGGGGAGGGTGTGATAAGCCTCTTGGTGAAGGGAACTAGCTGCCTGCAAAGGCATTTTCCGCTCTCTAAAGTAAACAATCAAACAGGAAATTAATCGAGAAACCCACATCAACGGAAGGTTCAGGTTGTGATTTTCACAGCCCCAGAGCCAGGAAATTCAAAGTTATAGTTCCCATAGCAACTTGCCTGTAGAAGCTGCCGCAGCCGCTAGCTTGGAATGAGGACTTGAGGGGTCAACTAGGCCAGCCCCCTGCCTCCAGGAAGCGCAGCCCCACAGTAAATCTGAATGTGCTGGGGGTAGACTGCCCTTCTGAGGCTCAACAGCAAGCCTGGGACAGAGTTAGGAGCTGCATGGCCTGGGCTGTACTTTCAGTTCTCACAGCGACAAGCCTTGTAAATTGCAGAATCAGCTGACATCCTGGGGCTTCAGCTTTCTATATTCCCATATTCCAGTTATTATTCCTGTATCCCCATATTCTGTGAATGGGGAGTAACACTCATGCCTGCAAGACGCTAGAGCGAGGGGCTGTGCAGTGCATGCTTATTCTTACTCACGTCTCCCACCCCTTGTTCTACTTAGTCCCATAACGACCCCCCATCTCTATCCCAATTGCCCCTGAACTGTGTAATTGTCCTTTGCCTGCCCCCCTTCCCCTGGGTTGTTTTTCCTGCAAGAAACATCTCAATTGATTGACAGGGCCAAGAGCTTTCAGACAGCCTCCAAGGTGGCTCCATTTTTTGGATGGCCTCGTCTCTTCAACCTGCCCCTCCACCCCTTCTGGACCAAATATATGATATGAGCTCAACGTACACTTACTGCTCCCTTGACTGATAAACGGGTAGCCTGAACGGAACCAGACGCAAGCCCTCCTCCTTCAAGCCTGTGCGGGGTTGTGTGTCTTGGGTGGGGTTTTCTTTTGTGTGACTAGTGAGGAGTCCCGCCTGGCAGGAAAGGAGATAAGGGCGTTGGAGCTCAACAGAGAAGGAAACAGTCTGGAATCCTTCCCCGAGAGTCACCCTGCCCTCCCACCCGAGATGGCCACGATAGCCGGCTGGCCTGATCAGCGCAGTTCTGCAGCCCAGGCCCGGGGACCCTTAACACGGGCCGAGGCAGGAGTGGGCACTTCCGGACACCAGGCCTGCGGCAGAGGGTGCCCAGCCTGCCCGCCCACCCGCCAGCCTGGCCCTGGAGCCGGGCCGTGAATTGAGCAAAGCAGTGGAAAGAGAAGTGGCGCCTGCTGGAAAGCAGACAGAGCGGCTCCTGGATTTCCTAACAGGCCCAGCCGCGTGCCAGGGCCGATGGGCCAGCTCAGAGCGCCTGCCCAGCCTCGCTTGCGAAACAGTCCTTCCTCCCCTGGGTGAGCTTTCCCGGGTGGCTGAGCTGCTGTCTAGCCACCCGAGTCCCTGAGCGAGGCCTCCCCTTCACACCCATCGCCTTTCCGTCCGCCCTCTCCCGGGTTTAAACACATCAGAGCACGGTGGGCTCCTCGGGAAGACAGGATGCATCCTGGGGGTGCAAGATGTTTCCTTTCATGAAGGCAAAGAAATTTAATCAGAAAGAAGAAGTGATGGGAAAGTAGGTATGGAAAGAGGGCTGACTTCTCTGCAGTCTCAGAGGGGACCAGGAGAGGGGCACTGCCACAGAGGGTGACCCACTGGCTTCCGAGGAAAGGCCTCCCTGTGCACAGAGCCTTAGGCCGCTGCAGCCCCGGAGCCCGGCCTTGCTCGCTGATGGGCACACGGTCATCTGAAGGGCTGTGCCAATCCACCTTGTCTTGAGCCTGGGAAGAAGCTTCTCAGAAAGTTCTTCTTGGTATGCCAAGCTAACCAGGGGTCCCTCCTACCAATTCCAGACTCTGCAGGGGGTGGGAGTGGGGAGGGCGCAAGTAACCAGCAAGGGGCCTTGAGGAGCTGGGGGAGGGGCACACCGGCCTCTTACTCTGCCCCCAAGCACGGGATGCTGAAGAAGCCTTTGCTTAGATCATGTCCTCTTTAGCCGTATGAAGAATAAACGCCTGCAGCAGCCTGGTCCCCAGGCAGAGGTGCCAGTCTTCCCGGGGTGGGGGAGGTGGGTGGAGTTTGAAGCCACATGGCAGAAGCTGGCCGGGAGGTCTGCCCCTTGGGTGAAGGAGCTTAGCTGATTCTGTGGTGGGTTTGGTACAAGGAGGTTACCAAGGACCAACTGGGCAGGGACAGCTGGGCCTGGGACGATTAAGCAGAGAAAAAATAGGGCTGTGCTCAAGGCATAATGAGCATCTGTACTCAGAGCAGCAGCCATCCAAACGGAGGGGCAAACAGGCCTGGGCTGAGAGAAGGGCCTGGGCTGCTTGGGGACGGCAGAGGTACTCGCTGTCAAGTCTAAGGTTGGAGATAAGAGTGTTTAATGGGCACCTGGAAGTTTGTTTGGCTTTAGAGCCTTACCCTTAGCAGAGTATACATTTTCATAATGGGGTGACTCTTTCTAAATTGAGACAATCTCTTTGGGTGAATTAGCATGTGCGTCAATATTCTGTATCACCAGTGCATCCTTACCAGGTCCAACTGACTGGGCCGCAGGGGATAAAGTGCTTAGCCTGGCACTCAGGCGCTCGCTGGCCCACTTCCGCCCCAGGGGCCCTCCATCCCCCTCTCTCCCTTTCACTGGCCTCCCGTCCAGCCAGATCCATCTATGAACATGTCTTGTCCTTATCTGCCTCCGGCTTTTGCTCCTCATTGACTCAGCCAGGCCTGCCTTCTCTCACCTTGGCTCCATTAACTGGATCCTGCAAGATGGACCGCAAGACCCCGCCCCCCTCCAAGAAGCCTTCCCTGACCTCCTCTCCTGATCCCCTGTAGGGAGAAGCCTCATTACTCACAGCCCAGGAGCAGTTATTTGGCTCTACCCAGTTCTAGGTCGATAGCCTAAAGTTTACCTAGACTAGTTTTTCCTCATGCAGGACCTTGTGCCCAGCTGGCCCTCTCAGAAAACCTGTGGGTTGGATTTGAAGGAAAGTATGTGCTGGCTGGGGCAAAGCCACTCAGAAGAGCCTCTGTGTTCCCTGGATGCAGCCCCACCAGTGACATGCAGGCCTGGAGCGTGGCTGGTCCTGCACCCTCCTCCAAAGAGTCTGAAAGAATAGAAGAATTTTTCATTCATTCATTCATTCATTCAATAAGGAGGCATGAATCCTGTCCTCACAGACCTATTAGTTTAGTAGAAAAGACAGAATTTACACAAGCAGATCAGTGATGGGAGCCGGGGCTGTAAAGTGAGACTGCCTGGGTTCTAATCCCGACTCGATCACCTGCTAATTATGTTGCACAGGTAACTTCTCTGTGTCTCAGTTTCCTCATCTGGAAAGTGGGGGGAGCATTACATGAGATAATCTATGAGACATATTTAGAGCAGTACCTGGCACACAGTAAGCGAGGCTCTATCAGGGGCAGCTCTCAGTAGTAAGTGGGCTCGTTTTGCACAGAACTAAGGGTGCTGCGGTGGTGGGTGGCAGGAAGGACCATTTTCATCTGTGCGGGGAGAGGAGGCTCGGAAAAGGCTTCCTGAGGGAGAGAGCTTTAAACTGACACTTTAAGGTGGAGCTAGGGAAAGCGTGGGATCAGGAGCGGGAAGGAGGGAAGAACGTTCCAGGCAGTGACCCCTGAGAGTCCTGTGAGCCTGCAGTCCACAGAGAGAGAGGGGGCCAAGCCCGGTTAGAAGGCTGGTGGGGTAATTCAAGTGAAAGGTGACCTTGCCCTAGACAATGGAGAGGGAGAAAAGTGGTAGCCAGAGCCAAGAACTCTACGCGAGCTGCTACCCACAGACCCTGGGGACTGACGGGGTGAGGGCTGGTCAGAGATGGCCTGGAGTCTTCAGCCACTACAGCCAGGAAGATGGTGGTACTATCCCTGGGGGGAGGGGCAAGTTTGGGGGGCAGGAGATGGGTCATATTAGGACACTCAGAGTTTGAGGGATCTGTGGGTGGGCCAGGGGGAGGTGTCAGGTGGATGCACTCAGGCCTGGAGATATGGCTCTAGAGTGTGTGCAGTTCAAGTCTGAGGGCTGCTGCTGCCCTGGGAATTTGCCTGTGACCAACACAACACAAGCTTTGAGGCCTCTGCCAGGGGTCTTGCTCATGGCCCACCACAAGCTACAGTTGCCTGTCCTTTGGTAAATCCCAAAGGACATCAACTTCTCCATGTTTCTGGTTATGGGGCCGTCAAATGAAGTTTTGGAGAAGGCTTAAAGGTGAACATAGGCCCTTGGTGAAGGCTCCTACACTAAACTCGGGGTGATACATGTACTTGGAGCCAGCCTCCAAGTATGTGTGTATCTACACACTCATGCACAAACATATTATCTATGTACGTTGTATGAAGTATGACGAGAAAGGAAACTAGTTTCAGGGGGACATAAAAAAAAATCAATCTTATTTCTTTGTATTTTCTTCTAGCATCTGTGAGAGTACCTGCCGCCTGTGCAAGGACCCAGGTGAGACATTCTCCAGGTGGAGCTGAGCCCAGAGTCTTGCCCAAGGCCTGGGCAGCCCAGCACACCCAACTCGAGAGGGGTATTGGCTTGGAAACACCTCTGTGAGTCCCTGGTGACGGCACATCTGCCTTGCAATAGGCGTTTCATCTGGGATGAAGAAAAGTGGGGCAAAGAGGTAGAGGGAAGACCAGCTTGGAGCTATTTTAAGCCCACGTCCAAGGTGATGGTGGCATGACAGAAGAGAGGTAGTGGAGAAAAGGGAGGAATCAAGAGTAACTCCCAAGTTTTTGGCCTGAGCTAAAGGCGTGGCCAGTGGTTTCATCAACCAAGATTGAAGCTAGCTGGAGGGAGGAACGGACTTGGCCATTGGGTCTAGAGGTCAGAGGAGTGGTCCTGGCTGGAGACACATTTGAGAGCACTGGGTGCAGATGGTATTTAAAGTCCTGGGGACAGATGAGATCATTTAGACCAGGATTTCTCAGCCACAGCACGACTGACATTTGAGCCAGACAGTTCTTTGCTGTGGGGCCTCCTGGGCATGGCAGGATGCTGAGCGGAACCTGGGCTTCCTCCCACCAGAGGCCAGTAGCACCTTCCCAGTTGTGACCACCAAAAACGTCTCCAGACACTACCAAATGCCGCTTGGCACCGGGGGGCAAACTGCCCCTAGTTCAGAATCATAGATCTAGATTAGGGGTGGATAACCTCTAGTCCACCAGCCAAATCCCACCCTCAGCCTGCTTTGGTACAGCCCAGCGAGCTAAGAATGCTCTTTACATTTTTATTTTTCCTTTTTTTTTTTTTTGGCTGCACGCGCAGCTTGCGGGATCTTAGTTCCCTGACCAGGGATCGAACCCATGCCCTCTGCAGTGGAAGCGCGGAGTCTTAACCTCTGGACCACCAGGGAAGTCCCTATATTTTTAAATGGTTGACAAAAAAAATCAAAAGAACAATGTTTTGTGACACATTACATGAAATTCAGATTTCAGTGTCCATAAATAAAATTTTGTTGGAGCACAGTCACCGTTATTGGTTTACGTATCATCTATGCTGCTTCCTCGCTATAATGGTGGTGTGGAGGCCTGAGTAGGCTTCTGGATTTGGTGATACGGCAGTCTCGAACGGGGACCACGCTGTTGGCTGGATGGGGCAGAAGCAACCCAGAGACACCACGTAGAGAGACAATTCTTTTGAAAATTCTGGCTCTAAGGGAAGAGAGAAATGGGGTGGCTTCTGGAGGGGAATATGGGGGCAATGGAAGGTCTTCCCCCCTCAGATGGATTTAGTGGGTTGATAAGAAGAAAACACTAGGCAGAGGGGAGCCTGTGAGGTGGGAGAGAGAAGAGAAATCCATTGCAGGCAAGAAGGAAAGAAGGAATAGGACAGGCGCACTCTGGAATCAAGGAGTGTGCTGAGCAAAGCCACCGCCCTGGAAGACGGGCCACCCAAAATAGGCCAGGTCCACCACCATGGTGAAGAGGTGAAGAGGTGAAGAAGAGGTCTGAGACAGCCTGTTGGCCCCGTGAGATAATTAAAGAAAGCAGAAGTTATGTAAGCAGACTTGGATAGCAGTTTGGGTGAAGAAGAAAGATGCTTAAACCTAGCTTTTGGATTATTTTAAAAATCTTACTCTATTATTTGTGTTTATATATAAATTACTCTTTCTTCAAGCTATGTGCTAACTTAACTGCAAAATTATATAGAAAAAGCCCCCAGCGGGTGATTTTATTTTGTATTTCTAGTTTTCTCAGTTGAACGTTTTTCGAGAAGACTTTTTGTTTAAGTATCACACATACAAAAATGTGCAGTGAGATGGATTTGCACAAATAACGAAGGGCAAACATGTTCTGATGCCCTGACCAAGAGCTACAAACCTGGATCACACCCCACAGTCCTCTTGCACCCGCCCCGTCATTTCACTGACCCTTCCTGAGGGTCACCATGATCCTCCTTAACACCAGAGTTTAATTTTGCCCACTTGAAAACCCCCAGTATTTAAATTCGAAGCAAACACACTGGCCCTGCAGGATGGCCCCCTGTGACTCACCCCGCTCACCTGGGCCCCTGTGAGAGCCCTACCCATTCTTGACTGCCCACTCTGGGTTTTCCTTCATAGGGTATCATCTGACTCTGGACTTGGCTGGGCAGGTATGCTAGTCCCAGTTTTTAGGGCTGAGGAAATGGAAGTTCAGATCTGAATTAGATGACCTCCGATGCATAGGTCAGGGTCAGGGAGCTGATTTCCAAATCCAGGAATCTGTCTCAAAAGTCTGGTGCTCTCTTCTGCACTGTGTTTAGAGCTATGCGTCCTGTAATTTTCGGGGGGAACATGGAGCCCTTTGAGGATCTGATGAAAACTCTGGCACCTCTCCCAGAAAAATGCACATCTCCACAGGTTCACAGATGTCAGCGTACAATTTCAGTGGGTTCCCAGACCCTGAAGGCCACCCGAAGGCCACCCTGAAGGGCCCGAGGTACAAACCCTGGACATGAGCCATACCCCTAAATCACCAATGGAAATGTCACAGAAGCGCAAGCCAGTGACATCAACACAGCCATGGTCTCAGGTGTCGCCTTCTTCCGTGGCTGTCTAGGCTGTGGCTGGGTAGCTCTGTGGTTAAGGCACAATGCCAGGGTGGCCGATAAAGAGACCCTAGGACTTCCCTGGACGTCCAGTGGTTAAGACTCTGCGCTCCCACTGCAGGAGGTGCGGGTTTGATTCCTGGTCGGGGAACTAAGATCCCACATGCCACGCAGCATGGCAAAAAAAAAAAAAAGAAAAAGAAAAAGAAAAAATAAACCATAAAAGTTCTGTACTGTGTGCCAGACACTTGACAGACATGATGATCAATCCTTAAGACAACCTTGCAGAGGTAGAGGCTGTTTCCCCATTTTACTGATGGAAAAATTGAGGTTCAAAGAGATTAAGTAACTTGCCTCAGGTTCCAGCTAGTACAAAAAGCGTGGGATTTGACATCATGTAAATCTGACGTCCAGGCCCTTGTTCTTTCCATTTCCTTTCTCACAGAGGGGGCTTTTAGCTTCCCTCTTGTGCCGCTCTGTCGCTCCCCGAAGCTGGCAGGGAGTTTCTCTAAAGCGCAGGGCAGGGAGGGAGCTGACTGACAGCATGAGGATGCCTCAGTGCGTACTATCGCCATTCATGGGAAGTGACTCACTGGAGCCCTGCCACTTTGGGACTCCAGGGGACACACACACATTTCCTGTGTCTCAGCTAGAGCCTCGGGCATCGTGAGTTGCTGGAAGGGTAGATCTCTGAAGGCGGCCAGAGATAGAAAACCACCCAGCTCCGCATCCTGGGACAGAGAAGCCTCTCCCTGGGTTCATATGATAGAGCTATGTCACCTCTGGGCCTGTTTTGTCATCTGTAAAGTGGGGGTGAAGTTCAGACTAGCTCAGTGTTTGCTCCTCAGTGTGTGGTCCTCCTAACCTCAGCATCAGCATTGCCTGAGAAATGGCAAATTCTCCTTTCTGACGGTGATTCTTAAATTTTAATGCGCATCAACATTACCTGGAAGGCAATTTCCCAGCTGAGAGCCACAGATCTAGATCAGGGGTCGGTTAAACTACAGCCCACTGGCCAAATCTGGTCCACAGCCTGCCTTTTACAGGCTCATGAGCTGAGAATAGTTTTGACATTTTTAAATAGCTAGGAAAAAAAAATCAAAAGAAGAATAATATTCGGTGACACCTAAAAATGATATAAGATTCAAATTTCAGTGTCCGTAAATAGGGTTTTGTTGGAACACGGTCACTCTCAGTCATTTACATATCACCTACGGCTGCTTTCCCATTACGAAGGCAGAGCTGAGTAGTTTCTACAGAAACCGTTCTCACTGATTCGCACTGCTGCTCAGCGCAGTACACACCGCAGGGATGTGGTTAAACTCGATTTTGCCTCTTGGGCTGCAAAGCTAAAATATTTACTATCTGGCCCTTTAGAGAAGTCTTTTGACCTCTGATCTGGGGAGAAGAGAGGAGAGCTCAGGGATGAGCTAGGGTCTCTTCTGGGGGGAAAAAAGTAAGCTGTCAGGGGCTTTTGGAATCCGTGGAAGTCCTTATCTGTGCTGGGTCAGCCCTGAGAATCCTTTACACTGTTGCTTTGAGGGTGGTCTGGAAGGCCCCTCTGACCATTTGCCTGGATGAAAAATCCCAATTCCACTTCTGGAGCAGGGGCTCTTAACTGGAAGCCCCCCGGAGGACAGGCTCCAGGGATTCTCTGCAAGCTTTAATGCCTCTGGGTATTTTCTGGGGAGACCCCTGGAGGGGTTAGTCATCTCCCTGACTCCCCCCAAAGCCCTGAGCATCTTTTTTTCCTTTGGGGCACACATTTTTTTTCTTCCAACCTCTCCTTTCAAAACGTTAAAAGTCCCTGGAAGGGTAACACCCTACATACACATCCCTCTTACCTAGAAAAGGGGGAGGCAGTCTGATTGCATGAGGCCCGCCTTAGGAAAGTCCTGGGAGTCTGCGGAGGGGTGGAGGGAGGGGTCGGGCAAACCAAGGCGGAGGAGACATTCGGAGAGAGGAAATGTAATCAGAAAAGGGCCCCTTTTCTGGACTCCCCTCACTCTAGAATCCACTTCTCCTCACGGGCAAGAGGCAAGAAGGGCTCGGGCCGGTGGACCAGGGGCAGTCACCCTCACCGGGGAGCACCTCCGCTCCCCAGAGCCCACGAGGCTCCCGCCTTGGGCAGTGCCCCAGCAAGTCTCAACCCTGGCCCTGGGATTCCAGGTATTTTCCCAGCCAGCCCCACCTCATCTAATTGCTTTCCAGTCAGCTAATCCTTGGCCCACGCCCTCAGCTCCAGCCAGGCAAGGCACCTCCGTGTGGCCAGCAGCAGCTCCTGAGACTTCCCACGGCCCGCGTCCAAGCCTGGGGCGGCCTCTCGACTCCCCCTGCCCAAACCACATCCTCCTCGCTCTTCCCCACACCTCCAGCTCTCCTCTGACGAACGTGTCCAAAGCAAGCCGAGCTAGGTCCAGTCCAGACCAAAAGCAGCAGACGGAATTCATTCCCTCCTGCCCACCCCCTCCCTCGAAACTCGCCATATCCTGGCGATCCGGGGAGAGCAATTAGCAGAAAGTGGAGTCGTACCTACTGTTCAATTCCCGGAGCTAATTGTTTTAAGCAGGGCTTCAGCCTTAATTAAAGGATAATTAGTTAGTGAACGTGTGTTTGCATTTCCTAAGTCTGGCTTTTAACCCTGGGAAACCAGATTCAGCAAATACTTTTATGTTGCAGTACCTCTGAGTAAGGGACAAGGTCTTAATTACAGAAATGGCTGTCCCGAGAACAACAGTGTAACCAAAAGGGCAATGGAAGAATGAGCTAATTGTTATCTTGCATGGCCTGGGCCGTGCTTTCTGTTTAGCCATTGTGCGCAGGAGCCGGCAGCTGCCTGCCCCGCCGGGGCTGCCCCTCCCCGGTCTGTGGGCTCTGTTCTTAGCTCCGTCACGCAGCCTGCCATCCTGGCCACCCACGACCTCTTTTTCCCCTTTCTGTGTTTTTCTTCTCTCTTACCTTTTCCGCCTCCCCCTTTCACTCTCTCCATCTTTTTTTTCATTCTGGGGTCACAAGGATTGCCTTCTGCAGACCCCAGCATGGACCTCTGGCCAACCGAGCAGTGTTAGCATGTTGACTATGCGTTTAAAGTCTCAGTTCACACCGCCTTCCTTTGCTTCTGGGTGCTCAGAGAGAGAAGCTATAAAAATACTTTTGAGACTTTGGGGATCCAGATACTTTTGGGATCCAGACTGTTCCAAAAGCCCGAGGATTCCAGAAGCCGCCAGCCACCCGTGGCCTTGAGCTTGAAATGCACCGAGTCCGAACTGAGAGATGCTTTAAGTGTAAAATACACGTTGGATTTCAGACTTAGTACAAAAAAGAATAATAGAAAAAAAATCTCACTGATGCTTTTTAATATTGATTATACGTTGAAATAACACTTTGGATATATTAGATAACATAAAAGATACTGAAATTAATTTCACTGGTGCCTTTTAAAAAACGCAGCTACTAGATAAGGTACGGTGACATAGTGGCTGCCATTATATTGTACTGGATGTGTTGCTCCATCGCTGGGATTGTGCTGTGATTGTCAAGGGCTAAGAGGTTTCCTTCTCCTCAGCGTTTGTGACTGTGGGTGTCCTCTCTCACCCGCTCCACTCTCCCACCTCTGGTGTCCAGCCCTCACCTTCTTCCGACCCTCACAGCACCCTCCTGTGCCCTGTGCATCCTCCTTACTCCTCCTCCTCAGGCGAGAGGCAGGAGAGGAAGGCTCTGCTCCTTGATTGCATCTCCAGGCCCAGCTGAAGCCGGCATGGAACCCAGTAGGTGCTCACTCAGTGGCCCCTCCACAATCCCTTCCCCAAGGCTCTCAATCTATGAAGCAGGGCCAGAAGCCCACCCTGACTTCTCACGATGGTGGCTCATAGGATTCTGACTTTGGAGAGGCTAATTAAATCTCACATGAAGCCTCGCAGACAGAAGTCGAGAAAAGACCACTTAACTAGAGCGAAATGTGGGGACAGAATACGGGCAGCTTCATTGACCGGCAGCAGTTTCTGCTCACGTTCTGCGCACGCGCCTTTGAGTTGGATTTCGGGGGGAGTGTTCCTCTTCCCTCCCTCATTCTGAGCTCATCTCTAGGGACCACGACCAGCCAGCCCCACTCTGCTTGCTCACCTTGCCTCTTCAAGGATTCTGGATTTATCTCCCCTGAGCAATCTTCCTCGATTCACTCTAGAAGGGTGACTGTTGTCTCCTTTGTTCAGTCTAGACATTCTATTTCATTAATTTATTCAACAGGATTTATTGAGCACCTACTATATGGCAGGCACTGTTCCAGGCACTGGAGATATAGCTATGAACAGAGTAGACCAGCCCCTGCCTTTAGAGAGTTTCCATGCTAGTTGGGGAGACAGAAAACAAGCACATTAACAAAGAAAACTCTTAAGGTGGAGTCAGATACTAGTCAGGGCTATGGAGAAAAAGAAAGCAGGCTGTGAGGAGTATGGTCTGGGAGGGTCCCTCTGAGGAACTGACATCCAGAAGAGGTCTGGAAGGATACCTGGAAGGGCATTCTCCCAGAAGGAACGGCAAGGACAAAGGCCCTGAAACTTCATCTCCTGTGTTCCTTCACATTTTTTCTCATTAAGAAGCACTTCATTTTATACGATATGAATATGCTGCTGGCTGATCCCTTTACTCTATGTCTTTTGTTTTTCATGTCTTTGTTTTGTGTGTCCTGCTACAACGAAGGGAGGAAGTCAACTTGTAATTAGCAAATCTACTAAATTACGTTTAATCCTCATCCCGACAAGGAACTGAGGGCCAGAGTGGGTAAGCTGCCTGGGTCTGTCTAGCTCTGAAGTCCACGTCTCCCCCACACACCCTTCTCTTCTGGCTACAAGAAAGGCTGATCCTGGCCGGCACAGGCCTCCGGTTACCGGTTACCTACGGATCGTTGCTGGCAGCACTGACAGTGGAGCCATCGATAAGGAATTGGGCTCTAGCTAGGACTTGAGGTGGACAGAAAAGAGGAGAAAAGGTGGTTCCTAACTTGCTGGTTTCCACACCAACAAGTGCTGCCTAAACGTCATCTACTCTGAAGGTGGGGCAGCAGTGAGTGGGGTATCATCAGCTGCTGGATTTAAATTCTTTGACCCTGGGCGCTGCAGCAGGTTAAAGAAAGATCAGTGTGGGTCCTGGAGAGACTTGGCGTGTGATTTATGCACCGGCTCCCAGCACAGGGCACTTTGTGTTTCCACTTCTTCTCCCCAGTAGACAGCAGCTCTGTGAGGGCAGGGGCCACGCACAGCATGCTCGTGCCTAGGCCCCAGCAGCCCGCTCATCCCTTGGCACCCAAACTGCTGGGTGGAGGGGACCCGAGCTGGGGCAGGTAGGGCTGGCAGGGCTGGGACGGGGGATGGGCAAACCACGAAGAGGCGTTTGTTGGGGGACGCTGAGCCAGGATTCACTGGGGCTGCTTACAACCTCCTGGTGGGTGGGAACTAGGCAAACTTTTTTTTTGACTTCTGTGTTATCTGAAGTTACTGATGGCCATTTTTTTACCCCACAGCTCCTGATTGCTTATCCTCTAAATATATAGGTCACTCCCTCTCCCTCCTAGCCAATCCCCACTCCCCTGCCCGGACCTAAACACTCACAAAGTGTCCCAGCTTGTCTCCCCACATGCTCCCCAGCTGGCTGAGCAGCCTCTGACATCAGCCCACCGGGAAAACGCCACTGGGACGGAGCAAGGGGAAGGATGCTTTTTTTCCAAACCCAAAGGATTTAAAAGAAATCTATGGACAGACGCATGCGTATGTGTACATGTATATATGTGTGTATCTTGTACACAAACTCCACCAGGAAACAATGCATCCTCCACCTTCCACTCGCCAGCTTAGAAAAAGAATCCACACCCCGGCCCCTCCCCGTCCCTGCCCGCCTTCTGCGCGACTCTGCAGAAAGCAGGGGCCTCTTGAAGTTCAGACATTAATTACTGAGTTAGAATATTTTTGAAAATTACAAGGCATGGCCCCAGGAGATAAGAGGAAGCAGAGGAGAGCGCGGAGCGGGGTGGGGAGGCGGGGAGAGCCGGTCCGCCCAGGGCGGCGGAGGCGGGGCTGGGGGCTGGGCCGGGGGAGGCCCCGTGCCTCCAGGAAGAGCACCCCACCCCCAACCCGCAAGGCCAGGCGCCCCCTGCAGGCAGCGCCGGGAGAAGGCGAGAGGCCGTGCCGCAGGGGGCCTCCGTGGGGGAGGGGAGGCACTGGAGGACAGCGATGCAGGACGTTTCTTTCTGGCCCTGAGCAGAGAAGTTTAGACAGCTCTACCTCTTAGCTCTCCACTCGAGGGCTTAAACGTAAATTCCTGCTAGAGAATGGTTATGTTAATTAAAGCTGTCTTCAACGAAGGGGAGATAGATCAAATCAGTCCCCCTCTATAATTAGGAGGATTGATGGCGCTGAGGACTCGCTGGGAGGGAACTTGGAAGGAGTGGCAGCAATTCAATCTAACTTAAAAAAAAAATGTCGAATATCTGCTGTTTAAGAACAGCCGCTCCCACCTATATATCCTTGACACGGCTACCGAATTCTCAGAGAGCCACATCTTTTCTGCGTCTCTAAATTTTAGAGAAAATACCGAAAGCTTGCAACTGCACCACCTTCCAAAACGGAATTGAAGAGATGTCCTCCTGAGCCATGTTGAGATGGGTTTGGAAATCTCTTGAGTTTTAAGACTGTTTAAAAACGGTTCTGGCGTGGAGACTGGTTTCCCTTTGGAAACCAGTGTCTGGTGGAAGCTGGTATTTTTATAACTCCAGGCTCTCTATCAGATCCTGTGTTACCATGGTTGCTAAGGAGAACACTGGCTTCAAATTTCACATTTCAGTTTGCAGAGTCTGGCTAAGGAAGTAGGACAGTTAAAGGGGGGGCTGGGGGAGGGTCGGGGAGTGGGGGTGGGGTGAGACCTGAATTTTATCTTGAGGAGGTCAAGGATCCGGGAAGCCTCGCCTCAGGTGGGGACACATCAGGGTGCTCGTGTGTGTGTATGTGTGTGTGTATGTGTGTGTGTGTGTGTGTGTGTGTGTGTGTGTGTGGTTGGGGGGGTGCCTGAGTAGGTCAGCGGCATCACACCACAGAGTGACTTGGCTGCCGAGTGGAAGAGGGGGACGGCAGCTCTGGAGGGGACAAAAAACTGTGGGGAGTTATTTCTGCAGAGGTTACAGGAATGGTTGCTTAAGCTGGGTATTCATAGCAGCAGCTGCTGGACCTGCAGGAACTCTGCCGCTAAACCAGCGCCCAGGGGCTGTGTACCTGCCCTGGGAAGGCTGCAATCTCAGAGGAACATTCCAAGCGGGGTCTGTGCCTAAGACTAGGGCTGGAATAAACTGTTCATGGAGGAAGGTTCTCCTGAATTTTCAAGCTTCCTTCCAGCCCTTCCCTTCCTGCTTCTTAGCCTGCTTGATTGAAGGTTCTAGTCAGAGTGTTCTCGGCTAAGATGCCCTTGCCAGGCAGATCTTGTCTCATCTGCCTTCTGGGCACCCACATTCCTGCTTCCCACTCTCACCTTATTTTGAGCATTGTACTTTCCACCATGCACTGAGTTATCCGTGGGTCTCTCTGTCCAGGGAGTGCCCCAGATTTATTAGACTTTATCTCAGCACATTTCTAGCAGGAAAAGTGTCTGGGAGACTTTTCAATTCAGTAAAGAAATAGCATTTTTCTCAGTGTTTGTTGAATGAATAAACAAACTCTCCTTTATGCTTTCCATGGTGTTGCTCTCCGGCTTAAAACACTCTCAGAGAGAGGTTCTCAGTATCATCTTGTGTCCACCCGAATGCCTCTGCTGGGAGCCAGTGCCGGCCCATGACCCACCCATCAGGCCGTCTCTTTACCACACCACACAGACGGGCCGTGCTTCATTCTGGCTCCCAGTCCTCCGCTCAAAGTTTTCTTCTTGGGGGCCTTTCTCCATCCCTGCCAATACCTGTCTGAAGCCCACTTCCCCTTAAGCTGTAGTCCCCCTTCCCCTTTGCCCCCAGCAGCTGCCCACACTCCTAAACTCCCTCCACCTCTATATTCATACAACCCATCATAAATGTTCACAGCTGCTTGATCTCTGGGGATGTGGTAGCCAAGTGGATTGTAAGCCTTTTCGGGGAGGATCACAACTTGTACTCCTTCCTTTTAGTACAACTAGGAAACTTTGCAGTTCAGTAAGAAACTAGCTTTGTCTCAAACCAAATCACCGCTTACTGAATGGACACAGAGTCCTGAACAAAATGCAGTCAGGGTTACATGATAGATGAGACGCAGCCTATCCTCAGGTACCAATGGAAGGTGGAAATGATTTTAAAGCAATCAAGAAGTCACCAGGCATTCATCCAACCACTGGTAAAGGCCATGTCCAGAGAGCGGGTGTTGGCAGGCCGGTGTGGATGCGAGTTCTGCAGAATGCTGCAGCAAGAGTAAATTGGGGCGGGGTGGGGACGCGGTGGGAAGTGAACCTGGTCTTGAAGGTGGGCTAGAGTCAGGCAGGAGGAGGAGATCACGCTCAAGGCAGGAGGAATGTAAGAGACCTTCTGTGGAAACACAACAGGAACAGGGTGGCTGCAGCTGTAGGACTCATGAGAGATTCTCCAGGAAAAGGGGTTGCGATCGTGGGGGGCCTTGGTGCCCAGTTAGGAGAATGGATCTTACTTTCTGGGGCTCCTGTGATGCGATAATTCTCTTGAGTAATGCCTGGAATACGGTTTGCTTTCAACAGCAATTCACATGTCAGCTCACCGACAGGCTACACTACTTGCTTCATGTGAACATCTCACTTATTTTAAGCCTTAAAACAAACCCGCAGAATGAATTATTCCCATTTTTCCCATGCAAAGAGAAAATATTGAGGTTCAGAAAGATGAAGAATTAGGTTAAAGCCCCACAGCTAGTAAGTGGCAGAGCTGGGATTCAAACTCTGGTCTCTCTGGCTCTTCCGGTGGTACCTTTCCACGTGCCCTTTGCTCATCAGCGGCCTCACGAAGTGCACCTAGGATGCGGCTACTCGTGTTTCTTAACCTTGGCTGCACATTGGAGTTACATGGGAAGCTTAAATCTCCCCCCACTCCCGTGCCTCCTCAAAACCCATCCCCAGAAAGTCTGATTTAATTGGTCTGAGAATTTGTAATTTTGTAAAAGCTTCCCAAAGATTAGAGGGGGCAGGGAGGGGGCAGGCACTCCCCACCCCTGCCAGGGATGCAACTGAGAGTCCTGGGCTGCATGGAGGATAATTTTGAGTCTCTGCTTCCCGTTAGGGTCCATCACCACCCTGGGCACAGCCGACCTTGGTCTCTTCCAGCCCCAGGGGGCCCTGCCTTGGCCCCAGCTGGGTGGCTAGACACAGCCCCATCTCCTGCTCTCGGGAAGGGAGGAATGGTCCCACTGGAAATTACCTCTGAGGAATGTTCTGCTTGACTCTCTCAGCCCTGTGAAAGAGTGGAGGATCTCCACCCACACCCACTTCATCTCAGCCTTTTCCGAGGTCAGATTTCCCCCTGGAGCCAAAACAATGTGAGCAATTGAATGCACGCTCACGCAAAAAGTTAAAAAAGTGGCTCTCTCATTGTTGCACGGAGCAATTTCATTTCCGGAGAAGCCTGACTCGTTGCCCTCTGTGTTCTCCTCCACAGCCTGCGAGCCTGCCAGCCTCCTCCAGGAGCCCCGCCAGTTGCATCCCTGGGGGGATTGTGGCTCAGAGACACCCCTCAGAGGAAGGGCAGGGAGGGGCAGATGGGGTTTCTGGTGCCTGGGGGAAGGAGAGCAAGGGAGCCAACCAGAGGGAGAGGTTGGTGGGGGTCACAGAGGGGTGCAGAAGGAGGAGAGATTCCTGACAGAGGCACCCCCTCCCTTCCTCCCTTCCTCCACTCTGACCTCTGGCTATGGCTGCCGGACTCAGAAGAGGGCAGGAGGATGGGAATGCAGAGAGGAAAGGTGGGATGTTTGGGGGAGGGAGGAAGGATGAGAGGGAGTGGATAAAAACACCCATGGTGCATGGGGAAAGTCGGCTCAGAGGAAACAAGTGTGAGGGGTTAAAATCCACCCCAGTATCCCCTGCAGAGGAATTTTCAACAAAGCTCTCGAAGTAAGGGGCCCAGAGAGAACCATTCACTGATAACTTGGAGGAGTCTAGCAACATCACCACTGGGTTACAGAGGCGGCAGAGAGCCTTGTAGGGTCAGGAAAAAGGGGATGAGGGATGGCACTGGGTGAGCCAGACCCCAAACCTGCCAGGTCAGTTCCAGGTGAGACGGGAGATGATAAAACCCTTAGCTCAGGCCACAGACACTGATTACAGCCCTCCTGTGTGTGGAACCCTTGCAGTCACAGTTTGGCTGAGGACCTTAGCAGGATGAAGGGGTCCTTAGAATGCTATTAAAAACAGCTTGAGGGACGTCTTAGCATTTGTTTGTGTCTTTAATTTCTTGCATCAGTATTTTGTAGTTTTCAACGTACAAGTATTTCACTTGCTTAGTTAAGTTTATGCCTAAGTATTTCATTCTTTCTGATGCTATTGTAAATGAGATCATTTTCCTAATTTCCTTTTTTGGATAGTTTGTTATTAGCATATAGAAATGCAATTGATTCTTTTGTATGTTGATTTTTATCCTGCAAATTTACTGAATTCATTTTTTAGTCCTAACAGTTTTTTGTGTGTGGAGTCTTTAGGGTTTTCTATATACAAGATCGTGTCATCTGCAAACAGACAATTTCACTTCTTCCTTTCTGATTTGGATATCCTTTTATTTCTTTTTCTTGCCTAATTGCTCTGGCTGCGACTTCCAGTACTATGTTGAATAAGAGTGATGAGACTGGGCATTCTTTGTCTTGTTCCCGATCTTGGATTAGAAGACTAATATATTTAAAATGTCAATACTACTCAAAGTGACCCACAGATTCAATGCAATCTCTAATCAAAATTCCAGTGTTATTTTTCACAGAAATAGAAAAAATAAATCTAAAACTCATATGGAACCACAAAAGACTCCAAATAGCCAAAGCAATCTTGAAACAATTTGAAAAAGAACAAATCAGGAGGCATCATACGGCCTGATTTGAAAATATATTACAGGGACTTCCCTAGTGGTGCAGTGGTTAAGAATCTGCCTGCCAATGCAGGGGACACGGGTTCAATCCCTGGTCGGGGAAGATCCCACATGCCACGGAGCAACTAAGCCCATGCACCACAACCACTGAGCCTGCACTCTAGAGCCTGCGAGCCACAACTACTGAAGCCCACATGCCTAGAGCCTGTGCTCCGCAACAAGAGAAGCCACCACACCACAACGAAGAGTAGTCCCCACTCATCGCAACTAGAGAAAGCCTGCATGCAGCAATGAAGACCCAATGCAGCCAAAAATAAATAAATAAAATAAATAAATTTATATAAAAAAAAGAAAATATATTACAAAGCTACAGTAATTAAAACAAACATATAGACTAATGGTACAGAATTGAGAGCCCAGAAATAAATCCATGCATGTATGGTCAACTGAGAGGGAGTGGACAGAAACAAAGGTGCCAGGAAAGCACAATGGGGAAAGCATGGTCTCTTCAACAAATGGTGTTGGGAAAACTGGATATTCACATGCCAAAGAATGAAACTGGACTCTTAGCTTATACCTTACACAAAAATAAACTAAAAAATGGATTAAAGACTTATAAACATAACTCCTGAAACTATAACTCCTTGAAGAAAACATAAGGGAAAAGTCTCATGACATTGGTCTTGGCAGTGATTTCGTGGATATGACACCAAAAGCACAAAAGCAAAAACGGACAAGTGGGACTATATCAAACTACAAGGCTTCTGTACAGCAAAGTTAACAACAGAGTGAAAAGGCATCCTACAGAATGGGAGAAAATATTTGTAAACCATATATCTGATAAGGGGTTAATTTTCAAAAAAATTTAAGGAACTCTTACAACCCCAAAGCAAAAGAAACTAATAACCAGATTTTTAAAAATGGGCTAAGGATTTGAATAGACATTTTTCCAAAGAAGACATACAAATGGCCAACAGGCATATGAAAAGATGCTCAAGGTCACTAATCATCAAGGAAATGCAAATCAAAACCACCCCACACCTGTTAAGAAGGCTATTTTATATATATATATATATATATATATATATATATATATATATATATATATATATATATATAACTACAAAAGATTAAAAAGTGTTGAGAAATTAGAACTCGTACATTGTTGATGGGAATACAAAATGGTATAGCTTCAATGGAAAACAGTAGGAAGGTTCCTCAAAAAATTAAAAATAGAACTTCTACAGTATATCATCCAGCAATCCCACTCCTGGGTATTTCTCTAAAAGTACTGAAATCAAGATCTGGAAGAGATAGTAGCACTTCCATGTTCATTGCAACACTATTCACAGCAGCCAAGATGTGGAAATAATCTAAATGTCCATCGAGAGATGAATAGATTTTTAAATGTGGTCTATACACAGTGGAATACTATTCAGCCTTAAAAAAGGAAATTTGCAATATGGGACAACATGGTTGAATCTGGAAGACATTATGCCAAGTGAAATAAGCAGTCACAGAAGGACAAATACTGCATGTTTCCATTTTTATGAGGGATCTAGAATAGTCAAATTCATAGAAACAAAGAATAGGATAGGAGTTGCCGGAGGCTGGGGGGAGGAGGAAGTGGGGGGTTGCTAATCACCGGGTATAAAATTTCAGTTATGCCAGATGAATAAATTCTAGAGATCTGCTGTACTACATTGTGCCTACAGATAACAATACTGTACTGTATACTTAAAATGCTGTTATGAGAGTAGATCTCATGTTAAGTGTTCTTACCACAATAAACATTTGAAAACATTAAAAAAAATTAAAAAGAGCTCATGAGGCAAATATGAGCTGTAAACAGTAGGGCAAGGAGACTTGCGCAGCTTCTGGTCACCAGTAATACTCCTCACTCACTTGGAAAACCATCTTGGCAGAAACTGTTAGCTCTTAAACAATTAAAGAGCTTGTTGAAAATTATTCTTCTCCATCCCTCGAAGAGGGATCTCTGATTGGCACATGCTATTTATGGCAAAAACAGGATCAATCCCACAAAGATCTATTTGGCTTCCACCACAGAGTAGGCGCTGGGTACAGACGAGAATAGAATAAGAGCAGCTCCTGCTCTGCTTGTAAGGCAGTGAAGCAGGGTGTTCAGGAGCAGGGACTCGGGCAGTCACGTCTGGATTCCGATATTGACTCTGCTGCCCGCTAACTGTGGGGCTGTGAGCAAGCTGTCTGATCTCTCTGTTCTCTGGAAAACGGGGATGATAATCTTCAGGGTGTTGCCCGAGTTAAAAGACAAGAGAATGCATTAAGTGCTTTGGACAATGCCTTCCACTGTACTGTTATCAATACTAAAACATCCTCTAAGGTGATGTAAAAAGGATGGAGCTATAAGGATGGAGTGCACTGCCTCGCTTAGAAGGGAGCTCCTGGTACACTCGGCTGGGGGTGGGGACAGGGGAGGTTCCAGAAGAGGTGGCTTGAGCTGGGCCTGGAAGGAGGTGTTTTAGGGCCAGGAGGAGAGAGACTCCAAGGATGGAGTCCAGGATTTCAAGCTTGAGTGACTGAGAGGGGGTTAATTCAACTAGGTCAGAGTGTGGAAGGAAATGCCCAGGGGCCTCGCTCTAGGGCAGGGCATCTCTCAGAGAGCTGGCTGTCCTCCAGCCTGAAGGGGCTCAGGGGCTAAGCACACGCTCAATCTGGGTAAGCCCCTCATCCAGTGAAGGTGGGCTCCCTGAGCATGAAGACCCCGAGACTGAGGATTTTGTATCTTTCCCTTAGGTTTGTTCCAAACGAGACTCTTCGCACCAAGATGGCCCGTGGGTTTGTGCTTGACTCGGGGGCATCAAGGAAAGGGGAGCAGGGGAAGCCTTAGGGGGTGGTGCCGAAGCAGAGGATGGAGTGGGTGTCCCATGATACTGAGAAAGGGCAGTTGGGGAGTCCTGGGGCTGCTGTCTGGCCACAGTGGGGCAGGAAGGCTGGGTCTGGGCCACGTGAGGACAGGGAGTGAGCAGGAGGGTTTGGGGCACTGCTGGCACATCCTGTTGGAAGGCTCGAGGCTTGACTTGGGATGTGTCTAGTGGACAGCCAGAGATGCTGGCCTGGGGATGGTTCAGGGGGCTGGGATGACCTCAGGGCAGGGTGGGCCCTGTACATTTGGGGTCAGCCATCTACATGGCCCCGGGGGAAGAGCCTCAACTTGTACAGCATAGAGAAAGGCAGCGGCAGTGATTTTGGCTTCTAGAAACATCCCAGAGCTGGCTCAACCTGCTTTGGGACGTGGGTCAGGCCTGGGTATGCGTGTATGTGTCATAAGGTACAGGAGGCAGCAGCTGACTCTAAGAATTCAGGGGTCTCCCCACGTGGCCTCAAGCAGCTAGTTTGGAACGCGGGGCGGTGGTTTCCTCTTTTACAAAATGGTGAAAACCATTGATCATTTATTTACCCTTCAAGTTTACCATGAGCCTGGCGGGGTCTGTGTGAGTTTAATGCAACAAGCAAGTGTGCGGCA
This sequence comes from Balaenoptera physalus, assembly GCF_965194825.1. Lineage (NCBI taxonomy): Eukaryota > Metazoa > Chordata > Mammalia > Artiodactyla > Balaenopteridae > Balaenoptera > Balaenoptera physalus. The sequence continues at coordinate 25,616,670 of NC_138897.1, forward strand.
GGGGAGGCTCCTTATTTCTGGTCTGTGCAGACCTGGCACTTGCCGGATCTCACACCGGAAGGTTCGCACTACCTCAGGTGGTGTCAGAAGTGTCCCAGCAGCCAGGGCCAGGGCTCGGCTGTAGCCCTGCTTCCTGCTCGGGGGAGCAGGTGACAGCAACACCAGGAGGTGCCCAGATCACGCAGAGGGAACATGTTGGGGCAATCCAGGTCAATGCCCTAGAACAGTGCTTCTCCCTGCCTTGAGGTGGGTGGTCAGGGCGCAGGGCAGCTCAGGCAAGGATGAGAGGACTCCAAGAGGCCACCAGGGCCAGCCCCCTGCCTCCAAGAGGGCTACCTGCAAAGCATCCCAAAGGGATGCAAAAAGCATAGCCATGGCCTATCTTGGTACTTCAGTCTGAGCTGAGGACACTTTGAGAGTGAACTCAAGTTGGAAGAGGTCATTGTCTGAATCTGAGAAACAAGTCTGAATTCAAGTACATTTGTCAAGAAACATCGTTGGCTACGTGAAGTGGTAGAGGCTTACAGGGCCGCAAAGCACCCAGGAGAGGCCTGCGTGCTCTGCTTTCGTGCAGATCCACGCCGTCTGGAATGAATGTGCTATTTTCCTATAAATGGATGCTTCAAAAACATTTACAGATACCCCCTCCTTTCTCTTAAACTGCTCTATTATCTTTCTTTCAGAAACACAAAAGTGTCTCTTGACCGCATACCTCCCCTTTAGCTGACAAGTTCTCTTTCCCTGCGGCCTTTCACAGAAACACTTCTCCAAAAATGTGTCCACACTCATGCCCTCACCTCCACCGACTCCCCAACGAGGCAAATGTAGCTTCTGTTCTCACTCCACTGATACCGTGGACCCCTCCTTGTTGCCAAACCCAGGCCTCTTCTCTGTCCTGGTCCCACTGATTCCCCAGAGGCTGTTCCTCTTGGGACCAGCATCTTGGGACCAGCTGCTGAGGGTGGGAGGGGACCAGCACCTGTGAGGTGTGGGCTGGCCCTGCTGGACAAGGGCTGTGATGATTGCACCCTCCTGGCTTGTTTCCAGCCTCCTGGCCACTCCTTGTCCACCTCCCCTCTTCCATCTCACCACCGCCCCCCCTGGGTGACCCCATCCAGTCCCCAGCACCAGGTACAGGTCAACACTTCACACAACGCTGAAGCCTGTGTCCCCAGGGATGGCTAACAGGCCACCCAAACTCTCGGTTTTCATCCACACTCTACTTGTTTCTCTTCCAGCTTCCCCATCCCAGGAATTGGTGCCAGCAGGGTGGTAGATGAGGACCCTACGTCACTTCCTTCCTTCTCTGTATCTCATGTCAGCAAGTCCTGTTGGTTCTAACTCAAAGATATAACTGGAATGCAACTGGCCCTCCCCCTCCTCACTCTCATGACTGTGCTTTGAGCCACCAGCCTTTCACTGGACACACCAATAGCTTCCACATTTGCCCTTCAATTCTACCCCTTGCGAGCTGCCAAGGGTGACCCTCCAAAGTGGATTATGATACCTGGTAGGGCAATCACCCCACTGACTTCTTGCTTCTTAAAAGTTTCTTTATTATCCTTATTTATTTCTTTATCAGAGGAAATTTAGAAGCAAATATATTTTAAAATAAATAATTCAATGGTAAACCAATCCAGTCCAAAGATCTATTCACTCAGTATTTTCTGTAGATCTCCCTTCTGTAGGCAGTGTTCTAGAGTACGAATGACTGCAGCCTGAGTTCATAATACTTTCCTTTGGGGGATTATTTCCTTTTACGTAAACTCAATAAATAAAAACCTGGCTAGAGTAAACAAAAGCACTGGGAAGTTCCGTTTCTCTTAACCAAATGATTGATCACTTTAAGTGGTACAAGCCTTGTAGCTTTCCTGGCGCATCAGAGATGGAGACGCGCGTCGTTAGCAGACAGGGCAGCGCCCACGCTCTCGGGCAGGGCCGGCAGAGACTTACCTCCCTGAGACAGGTGTAGATGGGGCAGACGAGCACGCGGAAGGGCTCGCCCGTGCTGCTGCGCATGGTGCCGAAGACCTCGCACAGGAAGGTGATGAAGCCCAGCCAGCGCTCCACGTCCTGCTGCTGCAGCTCCTCCCGCACTGTGAAGTCCTTCTGCGGAGGCACAAGAGACCGCGTCAGCTGCACAGGAGCTGGGAGGGGCCCCGGGCACCACCCCGGTCTGCTGCAGTGCCTACTGGCTAAGGGCTAGGCCCGGGCAACTGGTAAACCCCATGATTTCCATGAGAAAGGCGATGGGTGACCCATGGCTGGAGCATGAACGCTGAAGACTCACTTGTGGGCAGAAAGACCACCTTGACCTTTAGCCACAGCACCTCTTCTTCAGTGTCCCCAGATTGGGGGGCCCTACAGCCTTGCCTCACTGACCCAGATACTGAGGTGGAGGGAATGAGATAAAGGGGGAGATGACACATTTCCCAGTCATCACCTCCTCCATTCAACTCCCTGGCGCTAAACTATCTCCTTTGCTAACCTCCAAATCATGCCCCCACAGCAGTGAGGGTAACCACACACCCAGCAGTGGGCATCTGAGGCCCATCTTGGCCCCAGCACTGGCCTAGAGACACAGCTACAACCCCCGCCAGCAAGTGGCCCAGAGCATAGAAGGAAAACTAGAGGCATTCATTCACTCATTCATTCATCCTCCTTAAAAATACCATTGCCCGACTGTGTGCCAGGCACTGCTCTAGGGGGTAAGATAAGACATGTTCATTCATTTTAGTTCATTCAGTTATGAATGAACTAAAAGCCATTGGAGGGTTCCAGGTAAAGGCACTTTGGGGAACTCAGAGGTAGGAGTTATTCCTTTCAACTGGAAATTGGCACCTTGGAAGAGCTAGGATTCTGACCTGAGAACCTGGGGGAATTTCAGGTGGAGCAATGACCACAGGTGAGGCACCGGGAAGGTAACATGGAAGTCTGGGAAACAGGGAGGTCTTAGCCAACCCGTCCCCATTGCAGGTGGGTAGAGAGGAAAATGGGGGCAGGGCTGGGAAAGGAGGTTGGGGCTAGAGTGTGGATAATTGAAACCAGCCCAGGAGTCAGGTTCCATGTGACGGTTGGTAGGGAAGGTTTTGGGGGGTCATTGAAATGCCTTGGTCATACCTGTGCTCTTTTGAAGGTTAATATGGCATAGGTGTGGAGACCAGAAAGGAGGCCACTGCGAAGGTCCAGACAGAATGAAATAAAAACCTGAACTCTCTGGCGATTGAAAGATAAGACTCTGTGGTAGATTAGGTTATGTTCAGAAATTCTTCCGCCTTTCCCCTGGTCTTCGGGTTTGACCTTGTGACTTGCTTCGGCCAGTAGAATGAGGCAGAACTGACACGGTGCCAGTCCTGATCCTGGTCCTTAAGAGGCCTTAAGTATTTACGCTTACTCTCCTGTGCTGCTTCCGTCATTGTGAGAAGACCATCCGTGGGGTGGCCCAATGGTCCCAGGAGGAGGATGAATTACTTTTCCTGCTGCCCCAGACCCTGCAGAGGGTGCTGTACTGCGGGCCTTGAAGTCATGAAACTTTGGGTAGTTCTATCCTCATTAACTTCTGTTTATCCCACTATATCTTTATGTGGTTAGAGCAGGGGCAGGCATTACCATTCCCATTTTAGAATGGGGGAACTGAGGTACAAGAGCTGAAAAGACTTGACCAAGGTCACCAGTACAAGAACTTGAATGAGAACCTAAGCCCTTCCATTGCTCTCTGCTCTGAGCTGAACGTTCTCAGCCCTGGTTGCTCAGTGGAGTCCCCTGGAGGAACTCCGAAGCTACTGATGCCTGGACTCCACCCAGAGAGGCTTGTGTCATTGGCCAGGCTGAGGCCAAGACCCTGGTATATTTTGAAAGCTCCCCAGGTGATTCCAATGTACAGCCATGGTTGAGAACAACTCTGGACCTTTATAAAGTGTCAGCACGGGCGTTAAAATGGTGCCCCTGTATCAGTGCCTGAGACGCCCTTTCTCTCTCTCCCATAAAAATGCCCGTGAGAGGGGACATAAGCCCCACAGCAACACCGAGAAGGAAGATTACAGTTCACTGCAGACGCCTTACCATTGACTAAAATGCTGTCGTTGAGAAGTTCTGGTTGTCCAAAGCCGCTTGGCCCCCTACCCATAAGACAGGGGTGAGATGGGGAGGGAGCTCAAGCTTAAGCCCTCCCTCTGTCTGCCGCTGGCTCGTAGGCAAAGAGCCTGTAACTGTTAACAAGCCCCCGTGCCTGTGCCCTACGGCAGCTCCCATCAATACTGCTCTTATTCTAGTCATTGCAGATTCGGGGCAGAAGGAGGTTAGGTGGTTCCCTGAGTCCTCAGAGGCACAGTGTTCTCAGGCAAAGCCCTCTGGGCAGGAAAAGTCTCAGGGCAATGCAAACCAGGGACTGGAGTTTTTTAAAAAAATGATTACATCTGACCAAAGAACTACAGCTTGACTCAGTTTCCTCCTGATAATCCGTGGCATTGAGAGAGGATTCTGTTTTGGGCTAGTAGAACTCACTAGAAGACTGAAGGCCTGCTAAATATGGGGTATTGAATTTGGGATGTGCACATGAAACCACCAGCTTCAGGTCTGAGGAGAGACTCTACTATTACCTCAGCAGACACTGAGCAACTCTAAGGATGATCTGCACAGCTAACACCAAAACCAAACCCAGCCTTTCTCATTCAAGGGTAAGGGAGGAGAAAAGAACTATGGCATCTGTGGAAAAATCCTGCACCGCAGAATAGGGGAGCATTATCTTGAAGATCTAATGGAAATGCATAACTCTGAAAATGTCAACTACAATAAAGCAAAGACAAATAAAATAAAAAACCCAACTACAAACATGTGGGATTGTATATCTGTTAAGAACAACAACATAGATTCTGTGACATGTGATTAGTTAAAAAAAACCTTAGGTTGAGATGAAGTGTGAGACTGGAAATGGGGATAGGAGAGAACCAAAGGAAGTCAGAAATCCACAGCAAAATGAAATGTGAATTGGAGGCAATAAAGAATAGAATGGATGCTGCAGGAAATGTGATAATATGAGACAGACTTGGAAAATGACTAGAGAGCTGAAGACAAAGCCATAGATTAAAAAAAGAAAGAAGAAAAAGGATAGAGAAGACAGAGAGTGGACATGAATTATAGAGGTTTTCAAAAGGACATCAGAATACAACAAAGGGACCCAAGAGAGAAACTTAAAGTTGAAAACAAACAAAACAAAACAACAAAAAAAAGAGCTGACTCTTCAGGCAAAAAGTGTTCACAGTGTTCCAGAGCCCCACTATTTATACTTAGCAGGAGAATTTTCTTTTTTTTTAATTTCAAGGAAAAGGAAAAATTCTAAAAACAGCTTTGAAGGAAAAAAAACCCCTAGGTTTCTTACAAAGGAACAAAAATATGGTTGGCCTTATACTTTTATAATTGATGCTAAAATTCAGAGACACTGAGGCAACATCTTCATATATTTGAGGTGAAAAGAACACACCTAGCTATGAGTGAAAGCAAGACAAAGACATTTTACACAAGCAGATTTTTAAAAAATCCCACCCACATGCTTATCTTTAAAAGAATTAAATGGTGCAGCTGCTATGGAAAATACTGTAGTGATCCCTCCAAAAATTAAAAATAAAATTATCAATATGATCCAATAGTTCCACTTCTGGGGATATATACAAAAGAACTGAAAGCAGGATCTTGAAGAGATACTTGCACACCCATGTTCAAAGGAGCACTATTCATAATAGCCAAGAGGTGAAATCTACTCAAGTGTCCACTGACAGAGGAATGGATGAACAAAATGTAGTATATGCATACAATGGAATATTATTAAATCTTAGAATATTCTGATACATGCTGCAACATGGGTGAACCCTAAGGACATTATGCTAGGTGAAATAAACCAGCTGCAAAAAGGACATCAGAATACACAGAACAAAGGGACCAAGAGAATCATCATCATACTGTATGATTCCACTTATATAGGTATCCAGAGTAGTCAGATTCATAGAAACAGAAAGTAGAATGATGGTCGTCAGAGGCTGGGGAGACAGGGCAATGAGTAGTTGTTTAATGGATTAGAATTTGGGTTTTATAAGATGAAAAAGTTTTGGAGATTGATTACATAACAATGTGACTATACTTAACATGACTAAACTGTATACTTAGAAAATGGTTGAGATGATAAATTTATGCTTTTTTTAAAACACAATTAAAAATAACTTAAAAACTTTCTTGAATGCATGCTCCAGCCAAAAAAAATTTACTACTCAACTCTGAGAAAATCATGGTATAGAAGCACCAGAAATGAAAACTTGAAACCAGGTAGATTTATGAAGTTAAATCAAAATAAGTAATTATAATTTTGGTTATAAGATTGAGTCAAAATCCAGAAATAATCCTCTAGAGAGAAGATACTTAATAAATAAATGTAATCTGAATAAGAATTTCATAGTAGTAGTAACCTAATAATCCAAGATTAAATTACTTAAGATTGATGAATACTGGTGGGAGAAGGAGAGAAGACTTGTAAAACACACAAAATTTCATAATTTAGACCATAAAGATTCGCAGGTTATTGCTTCTTTCTTAAGTTTGATAAATAGAGAAATAGACATTAAAGTGTGCTTTTAAAAATATCAAAACATGGGACTTCCCTGGTGGCACAGTGGTTAAGAATCTGCCTGCCCAATGCATGGGACACGGGTTTGAGCCCTGGTCTGAGAAGATCCCACATGCCACGGAACAACTAAGCCCGTGCGCCACAACTACTGAAGCCCGCGTGCCTAGAGCCTGTGCTCCACAACAGGAGAAGCCACTGCAATGAGAAGCCTGTGCACTGCAACGAATAGTAGCCTCCGCTCGCTGCAACTAGAGAAAGCCCGCGCACAGCAATGAAGACCCAATGCAGCCAAAAAATAAATAAAATTAAAAAAAAAAAATTAAAACACTAGTAGCCATTAATAGATATAAAATAAAAGTAAAACACAAGTAAAATCAAAGTACTTTTCAAGATAACATTCATTAAGTAAAATAAAAATTATTTATATAGATAAAAATACAATCCATAATAGATAACATATATACTGTATAGCGCAGACTCAAACTACATAACACAAAAGCTATTAAAACATAAGAAAAAGATAGAAAAATAGTATTGGAAAATGAAATCACTAGTATTCTTTTGCTGATTAAATGAACAAAAAATGTATTACTTAGATGACTTAAATAGTGTAATGAATAAGACAAAATTGAAACAAACCTCATTATAAGCTGTGATTCTACTACATATGTCAGAATACAGAAACTGTACAGGTTACATACTTGGACTAAGAATTAAGAACAATTTTAAAAATAGCCAGTTACTTGTTTAAAAGGCATTCTCCTAAAGAAAGATGGAATGAAGACGTAATCAAATATACAGTAATAGATTATTTAGGAAATAAAGAGCTGTAAAAACTTGTGTGATGTGGTCAAAGCTATAATGAAAGGTAAATTTATAGTCTTAACTATTTTGGCTATTTAAAAAGGAAGCAAAGGGACTTCCCTGGTGGAACAGTGGTTTAGAATCCACCTGCCAATGCAGGGTACAGGGGTTCGAGTCCTGGTCCGGGAAGATCCCACATGCCGTGGAGCAACTAAGCCCATGCACAACAACTACTGAGACTGTGCTCTAGAGCCCGCGAACCACAACTACTGAGCCCACGCACCACAACTACTGAAGCCTGTGCACCTAGAGCCCATGCTCCCCAACAAGAGAAGCCACCACAAGGAGAAGCCTGCGCACCGCAACGAACAGTAGCCCCCACTTGCCGCAACTAGAGAAAGCCCGCACAGCAACGAAGACCCAGCGCAGCCAAAAATAAATAAGAGAACTCTCTAATAAAGATCAGAATTAACAAGAGAGTTTAGTAACTAATTAATAGTATTTAGATGTAAACTTAGTATACAAAAATCAACAGCTTTTTTATGACAGAATTAACCAGTGAGACATTTTAATGCACAAAAGCTCATTTAGTAAGCAATACAAGTTCTTAAATGACATTGTTAAGAAATGTGCGATTTCTATGAAGAAAATTGCAAAACTGAACAGAAATTTAAGAGAAAGTCTTAAACAAGTGAAGAAACACATAATATTCCTTAATGGGTAGACAGCACTGAAAAGATGGTAATTTTCCTTGAAATAATTCACAAGTTTAACACCAATTTGTACTCCATATTCCAACGGGAGTGTTTTGGAGGGAAAGGGGAAATGGAGACTTGAAAAAAACCATCCTAAAAGTAATTTGAAAGAATAATAGGGAAAAAGCTAAAAACAAAATAGAACAAAATTGGAAAGAGTTATATTACTTTCACCTATTCTAAAGCTTTAATAATTAAAAGGGTGTGGAACTGACATAAGAATGAATAGCTAGATCAGATAGCCTAGAAACAAATTTGGCATCCATAAGGGTTTATCACATGGCCCCTAGAGAACCACAAATCAGTAGCAAAGGAAGCATTATTCACTCAAGCAATGATGCAGAAACAGCTGTCTACGTCGGGGTGGGTGTGGGGTGGAGTGGATAATTTAGAGTCTCCTTTCACACTGGCCCCTAAAATGAATTCCAGATGAAATAAAGAGGTAAATGTTAAAGAAAAAAAAAAAAAAAAGGACAAACCATAAGAACTTGAAGAAAATTAAAGTATTTATCGAATTTCTGGATGGAGAAGGGTCTTCTAAATTAAAACAAGAGGAATGCATCAAAAATCGAAATATTATAAACACACTTAGAAGGCAATGGATACACCAGGAAAAATATCTGCAATAAATGTGACAAAGCGTAATGGTCTTAATGTTTAAGTAGCTTGTTCAAATTGATATTAAAAGTACTAAATCCCTCTTGGACAAAACGAGAAAGGGCATTAAAAGATAATTCATATGTGAAAACATAAATTGCTGACAAATATATAAAAAGAAATTAAATCTCAGTAGCTATCAAATGAATGAAAATATCATTTTTTCGCACCTTCTGTGTTAGCAAAGCTTAAAAACCAGTAATTGTCACTGCTGGTAAAGATGAAGTGAGACAGGCACTCTCATAATATGAGCCATGTAAACTGGTATCACTTTCCTGAAAAAAATCTTAAAATAAGCCTTTGGGGACTTCCCTGGTGGTGCAGTGGTTAAGAATCCGCCTGCCAACGCAGGGGACACGGGTTGGAGCCCTGGTCCGGGAAGATCCCACATGCTGCAGAGCAATTAAGCCTGTGCGCCATAACTACTGAGCCTGTGCTCTAGAGCCCGCAAGCCACAACTACTGGGTCCATGTGCCACAACTACTGAAGCCTGTGCACCTAGAGCCTGTGCTCCGCAACAAGATAAGCCACCGCAATGAGAAGCTCGCACACCGCAACAAAGAGTAGCTCCCGCTAGCCACACCTAGAGAAAGCCCGTGCACAGCAATAAAGACCCAATGCAGCCAAAAAAAAAAAAAAAAAAAAAGCCTTTCAAGTGTTCTTATTGTTTGATCCAGTAATTGCACTTCTGGATAATTATCATAAGGAAATAATTTAAAATAACAGGAAAAATAAGCTTAATACACACAAAAATTCAACAACTTAAGCATCCAACAATAGGGGAATGATTAAGTAAATGATGATTCATGGACCCATTAAAATTACGTTTATGAGAAACTTATAACAGCTTGGGAAAATGGCTGTGTAATGCTAAGTGAGAAAAACAAAAGCAGGGACTTCCCTGATGGCGCAGTGGTTAAGAATCCGCCTGCCAATGCAGGGGACATGGGTTTGTGCCCTGGTCCGGAAAGATCCCACATGCCATGGAGCAACTAAGCCCGTGCTCCACAACTACTGAGGCTGTGCTCTAGAGCCCGTGAGCCACAACTACCGAGCCCGCGTGCCACAACTACTGAAGCCCGTGCACCTAGAGCCCGTGCTCCGCAACAAGAGAAGCCACCACAATGAGAAGCCTGCGTACCTCAGCGAAGAGTAGCCCCCGCTCACTGCAACTAGAGAAAGCCCGAGCGCAGCAACGAAGAACCAATGCAGCCAAAAATAAATAAATAAATGAATTTTAAAAAAAAGAAAAAAGTAAACTTGCAAATATTATATAATCTCACCCATGAATAAAAAATTCTTTTATATAAGGAAAAAGTGAGAAATATCCAAAGTGTTAACAGTAGTCGTTTCTCAATAGTGGAATTATGGATGACCTTTATTTTTTACTTTTTATTATTTTCTGAATTTCCCCACTTTTCTGAGAACGTTTCGTTTTATAGTCAGAAAAACAGTTACTTAAAAAGAAACTGGCAGATCGTGACCCTTTTCCTTGATTTTTTTGATTAGGACATCGGAACTCTTGGAGTGACCTGCCAGCTAGTGGTGATTCTCACTGCAAGGGTGGGGAAGTGGGTTGTGACCTTGCCCAGCCCAGAGGCCACCAAAAGCCAGCCTATGTGTCTCTTCTGGGCGCATACGTTGTAGGTTGCCAACTTCTCCTCTGGAACAAGGAGCTCTTTTTTGCCAACTGAAACCAGCCATCCCCTGGGTCTCCAGCTCTGCCTTCAACCTCAGCCTTTTGCATCCAGAACCAGCAAGGGGCCTCAGATTGGTGGCAGCCATTTCAAAGACTGGTATTTGGCTCCAGGTTCTCATCTGACTGGCAGGCTCCCTCCCAGCAACCCCTAGTGCCTTTCCCCAAACTTTAAGGCTACCATTTAAGCCTCGTTTCCTGCCTAAAACTATTTATTGACGTACTGCTATTTCCTGCACCGGCCACATCAATAAGCCCTGAAAGCCATTCAGTGTCTCAGGTTTCTCAAGGCATTCTGGGAAATTCTTCCCTGCTCTGGATAACCACATGAACTCTGGCATGATAGAGTCCTGTGGTCAAGCCAAAAACAGCTGCATACAGGCAAAGGGGGAACCCCCCCACCGGGCGGCCAGCGGCTGCAGCAGGGAGATGGTGCCCTGAGAGACGGGAGGCATTAGGGCACAAGGATCTTAGTGTATTCTGAAGCGTCCTGAAGTAGATGGCAGCCCCACCAATCCCTGCAAACTCACCATCATTTCCTTCTCCTAAAACAAATGACCAAGGGAAATTTGCCCATCCACATTCTACATCCCTGGTGACTCTGGTTTGTTTCTGTGCAGAGAGGTAGCTGCTGCTGCGATGTCCCCAGTGCGGAGGAGAAAGTGCCCTTTTATTTACTGCTGGCAGGAAGTTTCTTTTTCCTTGAGAAGTCACGATGAAACGTGAGAGGGGTGGGTCCTGGGGAGCTAGTGACAGCCCACCAGCAATGAGTTGATCCCAGTCCTTCCCCCAGGACACTGGTTGGAGGGCTTAAAAAGAGTATTTGCCAGAATTCTTTATACTGGCAAGAGGAAAGTTGTTTTCAAATAGAAGGTACTCTGTTTTTTATTCGGCGCAAACTTTCCCTTCCTTCAGGTTTTTGCTCCCATGTTGGCTCCTCAGGGGGGCCTCCCCTAACTGCCTCTCTAAGATAGCAGCCCCCAGGGCTCATCGTCTGGCCCTGGTCTATTTTCCTCCTAGTCTTTATTATCTGTATCAGGTCCTGTATTTGTTGATGATCTGACCCTTCACTAGAAAGAAAGTTTCCCTAGGTCTGGAGTCCTGTTGTCTTATCCATTGCCACGTCCCCTAGAATGGTACCTGGATCATAGGAGGCATTTGGTGAACATGTGGGTAAAGATTCCACGCTAAGTGATCAGACAGCTCTTCTTTAAGAGGCCAACCTGTTCAGAGGGAACAGGCTGCCACCATTCTTTTCTTTTCTTTCCTGAGTTCTTTTTTTTTAAAAATACATCTTTATTGGAGTATAACTGCTTTACAATGTTGTATTAGTTTCTGCCATACAACAAAGTGAATCAGCTATATGCACACACATATCCCCATATCCCCTCCCTCTTGAGCCTCCCTCCCACCCTCCCTATCCTACTCCTTTAGGTGGTCACAAAGCACCGAGCTGATCTCTCCGTCCTATGCAGCAGCCTCCCACCAGCCATCCGTTTTACATTTGGTAGTGCATGTATGTCAATGCTACTCCCTCACTACGTCCCAGCTTCCCCTTCCCCCGTGTCCTCAAGTCTGTTCTCAACATCTGCACATCTTTATTCCTGCCCTGCCACTAGGTTCATCAGTACCATTTTTCTAGATTCCATATATATGTATTAGCATATGGTATTTGTTTTCCTCTTTCTGACTTACTTCACTCTGTATGACAGACTCTAGGTCCATCCACCTTACTACAAATAACTCAATTTCATTTCTTTTTATGGCTGAGTAATATTCCATTGTATATATGTGCCACATCTTCTTTATCCAATCGTCTGTCGATGGACACTTAGGTTGTTTCCATGTCCTGGCTATTGTAAATAGTGCTGCAATGAACATTGTGGTACATGTAACTTTTTGAATTATGGTTTTCTCTGGGTATATGTCCAGTAGTGGGATTGCTGGGTCGTATGGTAGTTCTATTTTTAGTTTTTTAAGGAATCTTCATACTGTTCTCCATAGTGGCTGTATCAATTTACATTCCCACCAACAGTGCAAAGATGCTCAACATCACTAATCATTAGAGAAATGCAAATCAAAACCACAATGAGGTATCACCTCACACCAGTCAAAATAGCCATCATCAAAAAATCTAGAAACAGGGCTTCCCTGGTGGCGCAGTGGTTGAGAATCTGCCTGCCAATGCAGGGGACACGGGTTCGAGCCCTGGTCTGGGAAGATCCCACATGCCGCGGAGCAACTAGGCCTGTGAGCCACAATTACTGAGCCTGCGCGTCTGGAGCCTGTGCTCCGCAACAAGAGAGGCCGCGATAATGAGAGGCCCGCGCACCGTGATGAAGAGTGGCCTCCGCTTGCCGCAACTAGAGAAAGCCCTTGCACAGAAACGAAGACCCAACACAGCCATAAAATAAAATAAATAAATAAATAAAAATTAAAAAAAAGAGTATGCGTTGCTTATCTAAAATGTATATTAAAAAAAAAATCTAGAAACAATAAATGCTGGAGAGGGCATGGAGAAAAGGAACCCTCCTACCATTCTTTTCTTAATTTAAGACTTGAGAGGACAGAGCCAGTATGTTTGCCAGGATCCACCTTTTCTTTCATTTGTGGCTGTTATTTCACTCCCCAGACGTATTCTTCCCAACTGCTCTGTGCCAGTCCTGGTCCAGTCCGTCTTGTAGCATTTGTTTCACTTTTGTGGGTAACATTTTTGTCACAGGGTGAGGTTTCTTTGCTTATTTGGGACTTTTTTTTCCCCCTTTCAAGGTGGCGTCAAGTAAGCCCATGCCATCCTGTAGAGTCGCCCTTTGCGACAGGGTCATCTGTGGTTTTCACCTGGCTACTCCCCCACCTTGGACCTCCCCTTCGGTCACCTGGCCCCTCAGTGCTGCTTGCTGCAGCCATCAAAGCCCACCTGCACGCTCCCCTCCTCACTTCCCCCTCCCTCCTCTGTCCTCCTCTCTCAGCCCAGGGCCTGCTTGCCTGCCCCCAGTGGGTAGAAATAGGCCCTGGGTAGCTGCTGGGAAGTTCCTGTCCTGCCCAGTCATTAACATTTGGGGGGACCCCAGGGCAGGAGCTTTCACCTCACAGAAGGTGATATGGTCCTTTCTTGGCACCTGGTCACAGGGGCAGAGGCAGGGGCGTTCCCAGGCTGATGGCTGGTCTGGAGGGGAAACTGCAGACACTATGGCAGATCAATCTCCCCTGGCCTGAGAGAGAACCCTGAATGTGCCATTTCCTGTCCTTTCCTGGGACCTTTGGGCTCCATGAGACACCTCTGTACCCTTATGAAAGAAGGATTCAGGGATGTGAAGCTACCTCAAGTTGGTTTCTGTGACTTAGGACCAAAAAGAACTGATCAGAATGACAGTTGGCCCCTCCTCTGTGAGGGAAGAGTGGCTCCCAGCCAGGGGATGAAATGGGGCTGAGTCGGAAAGGAGGGTGGGCTGAGGCTGGGTGGGCATCCTTCCAGCAGAGCCTGGCGTCAGGAGAGGAGGAGAGGGGAGAATGGGCTAGCTGGCTGGCACCTGTGTCTTGGATGGTCCTCCCTGGGTGGCAGCCCACGCCCTGCCTCTCACACCCCCACTTGGGGCAGCATGAAGGAAGGATGGCCCAAGTCTTGGCATCACTCTGACTGGGTCAGACAGACCTCCTTGGCGTCAAAGAGTGACGTGTGCAATGGATCTGGCACACACAGTAGGTGTTTAACAAGTGGCAGAGAGACCTCCTGGTTATTGTGTCCTGAGTCATTCTGTCTACCAAAGCCGGCCCCAGACCTGGCCACCCTCTCCTTCTGGCAGGCTGTGTGTGCGGCCCCAGCCAGGGGGTGTACGGCCAGGCTGCACTCACAGCTGGCCATCACGGCCACATCTGTGTGGCCACAGCTGCCAGTCTTTGCTCAGTCCTGCTGGGCCCTGAGGCCTGGCCCTGGGGATTCAGGTGTACCTCTACTCTGGAACGGTGGGACTCTGACCTGCAGGTCACTTTGGCTTGGCCAATAGTTTGCGGCAGGCCTGTATCTTGTCTGCAGAAAGAAGGCACCCCAGAGGCTGGTGTGAGGATGAGACTACAGCTTCCGCCCTGGGACCGGTTGCTTACTTTGGGTTCTGATGTCCACTGGGCCCTGCCTTTGGGTATGTCCTTACGCTTCCCTCTCCAGGCTGGACCTTTCCCTGAGTAGCCTTGACCTCCACAGGCCACGGCCCAGACATCCAACCATATGATGCCAAAGCCCTGGTCACTCCACTGCTTCCCTCTGTTCTGCCCCCAGACACTGTTAGATGGCATTCTTGGCTGGACAGAAACCCTCTCCAACTAGTTAAAGCACACAGGGCCTGAACTGGTTTATGTGGCAGGGGTGGAAGGGGGTGGTCCCCAAGAACATAGCTGCCCCACAGGGCTCAAACAATGACAGAGCTGGTCCTCCCTGCTCTTGCTTCTGCCTGTCTTAGCTTCGTGCATGTTGACCACTTTGTCTCCTGCCTGGGTCTCCCTTTGCAATGGCAAAGATGGCCGTCAGTAGTTCCCAGTCTCTATCATGACCCCTCTTTCCTGTGCCCAACCCACAAATCTCAGGGAAGGATTCTGATTGGCCCTGCTCGTCAGATGACCATCCCTCAGACCAATCACTGTGGATGTGGAGACGGGGTTCCCTGATTTGCCAGACCCAAGTCACGTGGCCAACTCTGTGGCTGGGCAATGTGGGGCCCTGTGACAGATCCCCAGACCACAGACAGAGACAACAGCTGCCCACTGCAAACACAGACCCTGGCCTGGAACCACGAGCATGGTCTTCACCAGTGCCTGAAATTCTCCTGAGCATCATGTCAAATTCCCCATGTGCTGGTTGTGACTGCTGCCCTTTGAGTCCCACCCAAACGAATAAAGAGAGAGTAACATTATTGGGATAATCTTGAATCTGTTCTAGTAAACATACATGAACGTATGCCCCAAATGCTGGCCCTTTATTATTATTAATAAACAAAGCACTGGAGACTTTCTCTGTGACTGATGGACACCGAGGCCGAGAATGCGTTCTCCCTGGCACTTGGCTCCAGGTGAAGGGAACACACTGTGGCTGGGAACTGCCATCAGCCACTTCCAGTTTAATCTAGAATATTCTGGAGACATTTTTCAAGCTTCCCAGGGTGTGAGCAAAATCTGGGTTGGCAAAATTAGGTCAGGTAGGCTCAGCTCTGCTGATCCGTAGGAGGCGCGGGGTAGCGGCGCTGGGGTGCAGTGAAAAGAAGCTGAGAAGTTGGGCTGATTCAGTGGGAATTCTGTCTCGCACTTATGCAGGCACGAAGCCTCATTCTCAGGCAAGGGGGAGCCAGCACCTGCTGTGGCTGTGGCCTTGAAATGCCCTCAAAAGAGGCTGGAAGGAAAACTCTGAGCAGGAAGAGAGGGCCGGACTGCCTGACAGGACTGCAGGTGGATAAGCAGGAATGCCTGCAAGCAGGGTGTCACAGGGTTCACTTAGCCTCAGGAAGACACCTCCAGGTACCACTTCCCAGGTATGGGTGAGTCAGAGCGCTTGAGTCCACAGACCTAGGGCAGCCCTTGGTAACCAGACACTCAGCAGACTCTGCAGTGCTGGCGCCCTGGCCTCCCCTGGCCTCGTCCGTCCCTTGCGGCCTGATGTTGTTGTAATAGTACCACCACACATTTACATAACAATTTTCTTTCCCAAGCACTTCCCACAAACATTGCCACCTCTGCCCTACACAGCATCTTACGCTGGAGGAAGAGATCCTGGGATCTGATCATCCTTCCGAGGCTGGTAGGGCTGGAACCCAGGCCTCTAGTTCTGCTTCTGCTGTTCTTTCTCCCCCAAAGGCATCCTGTTTGAAAAGACCCACTTGTACATAGGACAGCTGCCTGCCTCTGCCCTGCACTTCCCTGCAGGTCCCCCCGGATGACAGGGCCCAGCTGTTGACTCTGCAGAACTGGGATTCCTCCTTGCCTGGCTGCTGTCCTGCCCAGAGAGTGGCCATGGGCTTGGAGGCAGGTATCCACCAGGGTCTGGTCACGGCCCAGGTAGGTCTCATCCGTTATGCAGAGCTCTGTGTGGGGAGGGTGGGGAGTGGGCTGGGGGCGTGCTCACCATGGCCTCAGCTTGAGGAACTGCAAAATAAAGGGCAACGAGTCTAGTTTGGGCAGGGCATCGTGTGACTATCAGGCCGGTCTGTGAAAAATCTGCCTCAGTGTCCTCATCTGTAAAATGGAAAGAGACTATCTGACCTGCACAGGGTCAATGGGGTGATGGAGTGACGAAATAGATGTGAAAACCCAGGGGAAAAGCCGTGAGTCCCCTAAATAGAACAGGGGCAATGCCCACAGCCTGCAATTTGAGAAACAAGGCACACAGGGGACAAATGTCTTGTCCAGGGTTTTCTGTGGGAGGAAAGTGGGAGCTGGGGCCAGAGCCCAGCTTATCCAGCTTTCTGGAGATTCCTAGAGTCTGCTCCCAGAGTTTCTGCCCGGACCAGGTTCTACCAGGAGAGTCAGGCCACCTCGTCCAGGCAGAAACGCTGTCCAGGATCCCACTGTTCCGTGCCAGGCCCACGGGCCACGCTCTGGAAGCAACTGGAAACTGAAGGCTTGTGAAATCCTGCTTTCAGCGAGCAGCCACGTTACTTTTGAAACTGTCTGGAAGGCTAGTGATAAAAATAGATGATCACACAGGCATTATTAAACTATTTATAGAATTTGAGAAAACCCCTTGAATTGCTCACGAAAAGATTTGGCCTATAATGGGGATTCCAGAATGACTCAGCCTGAAGCCCAAATCCACCCGCGACTTTGAACTTTGCCACAGATGAAGTCTTCAAAAGTCACATTAACATTTATGGGGCATTAGCCCTCAGGGAAGCTGTAATGGTCGGGGCGGGGGGGGGGAACACATCTTTTATCAATCTGTATCCCAAAATGTTTACCAGACGACAGTTAAGCAACAGCTATAGGTTGGGCACGCAGCGAGAGCTGGGGCAGAGGAGAAGGCCTTGAGGTCCAGTGGGCTCAGGGAAGGCCAAAATTTGCATCTGTGAAATGGGGATACTGGCTCCTGCCCTACCTCTGGAGACCGTATGGGGATATGGATGTGGCAGCGATCGTCACGCCTGGTATCTTTTGCAAAGATGCGGATGGAAGCTGTTGGATGGAAGCTGTTCGCATCAGGCTCTGTCTGAACAGGCCCCGCTGTTGCAACATGCCATTCCCTTTGGTCCTACCCATCTGGACTTTATGTCTGCTCTGTGCTCAGCGCTGCAGGGGTTGGGGTGGCCCCGAAGGAAGCATTCAGGCTCTCTCGATGAGCCGAGAGCTCCAGGCCGCAGACCAGATGGGGCCTCATGTTGTTCCAAGGAGCCTCGGGCCAACTCTGGGGGTGGGTGACGGGGGGTCGGGTGGGCAGGCTCCGAACGCCTTGGTTCCAGGCAGAGCCCCTCTTCTGGATCTGTTTCACATGGTGGAGGATATGCCCGAAATCGAGTTTGGAAAAAATAACTCTGCTGCTAAAAATGTTTGAAAACCACTGGTGTGTCAAGAGTATGCACCATGGCCTCTAAGCCAGACAGGCCTGGATCATCGACTCCTACCCAGCCCTCAGACCTCGGCAAACCCCAAGACATCCCACAGTCTCACATTCTCCATGCGGGAAAGGGTAACAGGGCTAGACACAGCAAGAATGAAAATGGCCTGGCCGGGGAGAGACTCAATGGATGTTGGGCTCCTCCTCGCTTCCTTGGCCTTCCCCGGTTAGGGCCCAAGGACCTCCACAGCAGGTGTGATCTGTCTGAATTCCCACCCCTTGGCCACCCTAGAAAGGGAAGTTTCCTAGGGAAAATGGTAGATGCTAAGATGGGAAGCTCATCCTGCCCTTATTCATGTTTCCATTCATATTAAGGTGGATGGAAGGAAGGAATGATTCCTCATCAATACGGGATCCAACATGACCCAAGACAGAAGAGGGACCTCTGAGATCAGAAAGGGTATGTTATCCTTACTAAGAAGTCATCTAGCGGGAAGACCAGAAGACTTGCCTTTTTTGGGGCTATGTGACTTTGGGCAAGTTATTCACCTCATTGGGCCTCAGTTTGGTCATCCGCAAAATGAAGCCAAGTATACTTGTCCATCAGGCCCATGAGTGGTGGTGAAGATTGAATAAGGCAATGGGCATGCAATCACCCGGTGAGCTGAGAGTGCTCTACAAGACTGGGTGGTTGGTCCTCATGGATGGACCAGCAACGGTCCACCAGCCCCTTAAAGTCTAGCTTGGTCCTGACCTTGCACTAGGTAGTTGGCTCAATAGACCCTTCCTGAATTGATTCACGTGATCAAGAGCTGCTGGCCACCACTGGTCACTTTCTCCACCTGTGGTCTTGCTGACCAGGCGCCTCCTGTCAAGCCACACGCTGGATGGTGGTGGAGGCGCCATCTGCTAGAGAGGGCTTGCCTAATCTCAGCACACTGGACATTTTGGACTGGATTATTCTTTTCTGCGAGGGGTGTCTTGTGCATTGCAGGTCTCTACCCACTCGATGCCGGTCGCAGTCCCCACCCTCGCTCATAGCTGTGGAAACCAAAAATATTTCAACATTTCCAAACGTCTGCTGGGGGCAAAATCACCCCCAGCTGAGAGCCACTGACTGGAGCGATCCCTTGCACACTCCTGCCCCCACTGGGGCAGCTTATTAGGACCCAGCAAGATGCAGAGGTCCTTGAATAACACTGGGAAACAAAGCAGTGAGGGGCTCCATCTAGTGTAAGGCCTATGAGGGGGCACCCCTGCAACTGTCTTTAGAAACCTTCTAGGGGCTGCACAGGACACACACCTGTGCGCCAAGCAGCTACTTCACTGGGCTCAGAATGGAGCTCGCGCTAACTCAGCAGACACCGCAGCGGCGTGTATAACGTGCCCCTGCACCCAGTCCGCAGACTGTGGCCATTTCCCCTCTTGTGGATTATAGATACAGAATGATGGTTTAAAGAAAAGCACGGGCCCTTATGTGTGAGGATTCAAAACCCCAAGAGGGTAAAAATAAAGTTTGGGCTCTGGCACTGACAGCTCTGTGCTTGGGTTGTGATGTCAGCTCTGTGAGCAAATTATCTTTCATCAGTCTGACTGTATTTTTAAATGTGAACAGCTTAGCACACTTAACGCTACTTATTTGGGGGTGCCTTGGACAACAGATAATTCAACTGCTTTTACCAGATGACACTGACAAATACTTCCCACGCCTGTGTCCCCAGATAAAAATAACGCCAGCTTGCTCACAGGTCTGCAGAAAGAAAGGGCAGGAAGCCGGAGGTACCAGTCGTGTCTGGCACCTCCCTGCCATGCCGGCCCCTGGTGGCGCTGGCTCTGCTGCAGGCAGAGGAAGGGTTACCCAGGTGACATGTGATGTTCTGACTGTGTGAGAGGAGTGGAGAGGGCCTGGTGTAGTGTCCCTTCACAGGCCACCGGCTCTGCCTGCCACAGAAGGCTCTGCTTCCTTAACAAACATCCAAGGAGAGTGCAGAGAGCACTGTGTGAGCTTGGGCAATCACCTGGCCTTGCTGAGCCCCATCTGGAGAACGGGTTCATACAACATGCCCTACTACCTGTCCTAGATACTGCGAGATCCAGATGCCTGAATCCTGTCCCATAGGGTAGAGGACGGCTGCAGACCTAGAAGCATGGGCCTCTGTGGAGTGAGCCCAAAGGCCCCTCTGTGCCTTACAGCATTTCCCCTGCAACCAGCATGCGTTTTGCCTGAGGGTGCCCCATCCACACTGCACCTTTAGAATAAGCCTTTGTTTCTCCAGCAACCCCCCAGTCAAACCACAGGGTAAAACATCAACTACAAATCACACTGGCACAGTTCAACTGATCAGAAACTTGCCCTTCTATGAGGAAAACCAGACTTAAAGCAGGTGGGCTCTGAAGGGAAGAAAATTAGGGATAGTTTAGAAAATTAGGGGTAGCACCATGGGAAATCAGCTATAGGGTGACTGATCACAGGAGGCCCTGGAGTCTATGGGGGACTTTGACAAGGATATCGGGGACCCAGGCCAGGAAGGCTGTCGGTGCAGGCTGCTGACATGTCCCTTTTTACTCTGGGCTAGGCACATCTGACTCCAGCTGTCAGAGAAAAGCTTGGAAAGTGTAAAGGATGGCCCTAAGGAAGCTGTAGGTCTCTAACTCAGAATTCGCATTGCACAGGTATCTCGAGAGCACTTACGAATATTCCAGAAGCCACGAGTACATAAGAGAGGCGAGCCTGTTCTAATTCTAGGTCCTGCTCCCCAGTCAGCCTCGGGGTGGCTGCGGGGTGCACATGTCCAAGTGTGCAGGGCAGGATGCATGGGCACCACTGCGAGGTCAGATATGGTGGCTTCCTTAGGATAATGTTCACGTTGATAAGCTGCTTTCTGTTCTAACCACCTCCAGCAAGTCCCCTCTTCCTGTGCATAAACCCTCACTGATCCAAAGGCTAAAAAAAAGGCTGAGTGTGGAAATGTTTGCCATTTTCAAAAGTGGTCCCTCAGTAGGTGTTTCCCTCCTCTGCCCTAAGCCTGCCATTCCAGCACCAGCGCGTGAAAGATGGTGCCAGGCTTAGTTCTGTGGATGGCAAAGAAGTCGGCTTTCCCAAGGCATGGATGGTTAAGGTTCCTTCCTTTTGGGGGGAAAATAATTCCATTTTCCATAAGCATTAAACTCTGACACAAAGAGAGAGGGTCTGAAGTTCTTCCGCACACAGAATTCTGAGTCATCAAGCAAGTGACAAAAAAGAAGGTGTGCATACTCAAGTGCGGGACCCCATTCTGGGGATCCAGAGGAAGGCGATCTGGTCATACCCCCCAGGTTAGTAAGCTCCTGGGGAAAATACAACCCACATATTTGAAAGAGTTCAGAGAATACAAGCAGCTCTTTATAAGCCATTTTAAGAAACTTAAATAAATAAATAAAACTAAGAAGTGATTTTTTTTTCCCTCCTAACAAACATCTTCATTAAATGGAAGAATTCACTGCAAGCTTCTTTTAATCTGGGGACTCCTTACAACAATCCTGGCTGAATGAAAAGGTGATATACAGGCTCGCATCTGTGGTGGCCCGTGAGACGGCCCATTTCTCACCAACTGCAAGTTATCATAACCCAAGGGATCTGAAGACCTTGGAGAAATGAGATTGGGGAAGAAGCAAAGGCCCACAGGGATGCTGGCAGAGAATGGCGATTACCCAGGCACTTAGGGCAGCAGATGGGCCTCCCTCCAGCACCTAAGTCCTGGTTGGATATGCCATCCTTCAAGGAGAAGGCAACCTTACAGGCTGAGGATCAAAATACCTGGCCTGGAGTAATGCCAATTGCCTCCAAAACATGGCTTCTTCCTAACGTGAAAGTAACATCAGGTAAAGCCAACACAGGAAGCGAAGGCAAAACTAACCACTTGTGATTTCTGTGGTCTCTGTCATGGATCCCCACATAGGACTCTAGCTGGTGAATTTAGAGTCTACAGCCATCCATCCCTCCATCCATCCCTCCCTCCCTCCCTTCTCCCCTCCCTCTCTCCCTCCCTCCATCCCTCCCTCCACAGGTGGCAGATACTGACTCTCACGCAGTGTACTCTGGGGGCCTGGGGGAAGGGGTGTCTTAAGCTGCGTTCTGAGATCTGCTGAACAATCAGGAAAACCTACAGAGTTCTGACAAACTCTGGGTCTGACAGGCATCTCCAGAGGGCATCTGCTTCAATCCCACCTGCTTTCAATCATCCTAGGTGGTTTGTAAAGCTGTCCTATTTTTAAAGCTATTCTGGGAAGAATGTCCCCAAACTTCCCTCTGCTTCCAAGTTTTCTCTCTACCCACTACCCCAAGCAGTTGACTACTGAAAAGTCAGCCCCGTCTAGGCCAGAGCCCCCATCTCTGGAACCACCAGCCAAAGCTCACCCCTCCTGATCTAAGGCTCTTCCCCCACTTGCGGAGGCCTTTTGGGGGAGCCTGCATTTGCTGGGTGGGAGTTTAGCTGATGCCTTAGCTCTAGCTCTTCCCACTTGTTCCGTCTTTCCATCAGTCTGTGCTAGAATGCTGGCTGATTTCTTGCCCGACATGACTTTAGACTGTTTACAAGCTCACTCTTGCCTTCAGCTTTGTGCCTGGCTGGGAGGAATGAATCTGTTGAGGGAGCAGCAAAAAATAAGAGCAGGGACTTACCTGGTGGCGCAGTGGTTAAGAATCCGCCTGCCAATGCAGGGGACACGGGTTTGATCCCTGGTCCGGGAAGATCCCACATGCCGCGGAGCAACTAAGCCCGTGCGCCACAACTACTGAGCCTGTGCTCTAGAGCCCGCGAGCCACAACTACTGAAGCCCGCACGCCTAGAGCCTGTGCTCTGCAACAACAGAAGCCACCACAATGAGAAGCCCTCACACTGCAACCAAGAGTAGCCCCTGCTCGCCCAACTAGAGAAAGCCCCCGTGCACAGCAACAAAGACCCAATGCAGCCAAAATGAAATAAATAAATAAGTAAATTTATTAAAAAAAATGCAGCATATTTAAAAAAAACAAATGAGAGCAGTATTGTCCGTGTATCTCTATGAGGAAGGAGTGGGGAGCAGGAGCTGAGCTAGGGGTTAGAGCGGGCACCCCTGTGGCACTTCTGTGGGGGGCTGAAAGTCACCCTTTGCCCCCTAGTCAGTAGGCCCAAAGGATCCAGAGGTGGTACAGATGGTGATGGTGATGAAATCTTCCACAGAGCAGGAGAGAAGGTAATAGGAGCAGAGGGGGACCCCCGACTCAATTGTGCTCCATTTCTGGTGTCCCACTGCCAGTCCTGTGCAGGCCTGGGTGGCTGGGAGACCCTCTGAGCTTCTTATCTGTAAGGCTGGGCTGAGCCCTTACAGTCCCTGCAAGCTGGGCATTGGCTGTCCTGAAATCAGGCTCTTACGAAAAGCCCTTTCCCATTTTCCTGGGGTAATGACTGGACCTAATGGCACTCAAATCTAATAAGATTGGGGCAGGCTGACTTTTTTTGTTTGTTTCTGCTGTTTGTTTTCTGTTTTTATTTTTTGGCTGTGCCGTGCTGCACGTGGGATCTTAGTTCCCTGACCAGGGATCAAACGTGTGCCCCTTGCATTGGAAGCATTGGAGTCTTAACCACTGGACCTCCAGGGAAGTCCCCCAGGCTGACAGTTTGAACTTCTCCATTATTCCTGCTTGGGCATTTACATGGTGATCTCAAAGAAGTATTTGGGAGTGATTTTTAGGGAAAACTAGATCATTGAAGAGGAACTTCAGCCAGGCTAATGATTAACAAGAAAAAGGGGAGTGAGGGGGTAGGTAAGCAGCCCACTGGAGCCTGTACCATGCAGTATGCCACCCTCCTCCAAGGTATTCTGTTTACTGAGAGATCGTCATGGAGGCAGGAAACATTTTGTCAGAAATACCACGCACAAAATATAGTGGGCGCTAAATACTTAATCTTATTGGCACCACCTACAGAAGCCGGAGTTGTGGATGGCTGTGGGGAAAAGGTCTGAGTTATATAAAGCCACAGGGAGCAAAGATAGCCCTAGGCGCCCATCCCAGGCTCTCTGTCAGTTTTCCGGAAGCTGAAATTTAAGCCTCACCAAGGAATGAAATGCTAAAATGACACCGTTTTCCCATGAAATGTCAAGAGGTTCGGAGGCGATGGGGCTGCAGCCTGCCCCTCCCGGTTTCTCCGTCCCAGAAGCCTCCTCATTTACAAGCATAATTAATTGCGTCCTGGTGCCCTGCTAGCCTGGGAGAGGATCCTGGGGAGAGGTGCAGGGGCCCAGCCTGCCATGCTATGGGGGTAGCTAGCCCATTACTCATCGGCCACCCATTCATGACGCTCGATAATTAAAAACACAGGTTCTGCTCTAAAGCAAGTGGCCTTTTAAACCATTTATCTTCATTATCTTAAGATTTCATCCAGTCTCATGGTTTCAAATGCCACTGAATGGCTCTCAGAGGCTTATCGCTGTCCAGATCACTGTACCTAGGACTCCAGCCACCCACTCCACACGACCACTTTCTATTATGCATTTCAAACATGCTGTGCCTAACGGTGAACTCCTGGTCCTGCCCTCCACACGCTGCTCCCACATGATCGTTCCCATCTCAGTGAGTGGCCACCCCCTCTTCCAGTTGCCCAGGCCCCAAACCTTGGATCATCCTTGACGCCAACATTTTCTCTTGCACCCACATTCAGCCTTTCAGTGAATCCTGTTAGCTCTTCTTTCAAATTTGCTCCAGACTCTGCCCTGTCTCTTCCTAAAGCCTCTTCCTAAAGCCTTCAAGCTGGCCTCCCTGGGTCTACCTCACCCTTTCAGACTACTTTCAACCTGGCAGCCTGAGTGGTCCCATTAAAATCTAAGCCAGATCTTGTACTTCCTGTGCAAAACCCTCTGAGGTGTCCCATCCCACTCAGGGTAGATGCGACGTCCTCACGACAGCCTGCAGATCCTGCACAAGGTGGGCCCTGCCATGGCTCTGACCTGATGTCCTCCCACAGTCCCTCCACCCACCCACCCCGCCAGCTCCCCGCCCCCCCCCGACCCCTGGCCCCCATGGGGTAGGTACACTCTGGCCTCAGGGCCTTTGCACTGCTGTTTCCTTTTGTCTAGGATGTTCTTCTGGTGCCACATGGGTCACTCCTTCAGGTCTATCAAATGGTCACCTCGGTGAGCTCTTTCCCAATCGCCCTATTTAAAACTGTGCCCCAAGACGCCTGGCTTCATCTTCTTCCACAGTCTCATCCTAATTTACTTACTGACTGACCTATTGTCTGGATGCTCTTCACCTCCCTCCTCACTAGAATATGACTCCGTGAGAGCAAGCTGTATGGACTGTTTTGTTCACCGCTGAATCCCACCAGAACCCAGGGCCCAGCCCAGTGCCTGGTACACAGTAGGCCCTTAATAAATATTCATCAAATGTTTTACGAATGAAGTTGCCTAAACTTTTGTTAGAGGGACAGGAGCAGACCCACGAAATGAAGCTAAGAACACCAGGTAGCAAAAGCCAAGTGCCCAGGGAGGGCGTAGATCAGGCTCCAAGGAGAGAGGATTCCAGGAAATCTGGAAAAGTGGATGGAATACAAACAGGGTCAACTGGACCCGGGGAAGACACTCAACAGAGCAGCTCAAGGAAAACAAAGCCACAACAATAAAAGCTACAGTGAATTCAGTGACAGGCTGCGGAGAGGATGGGAAGATGCCGGGATTCAAGTGCTTGTCCTCGGGCGATCTGGGTGAGCCACAGCACATTCCTGTCTGCAACTGTTTGTTTTACAGAAGAGGAGACCCTTAGGGCGGGGCTGGGAGGGGGCAGTTTCCACCTAGCATAGGGGTGGGGTGGGTAGGGAGCCTGACTCTGGGACCTGGCCACTCTCCTCTTCTCTCTGGGTCTCCAGTGGCCCTGACTGTGGCCCTGACCGTTTGTCCAGAACTTGTGTTTCTCCTACAGAAGGAAATGAAACAAAACCGCAAAAATAGCTTGAAAGAGCACTGGCCTCAGACCTAGATCCTAGACCCAGCTCTGCCTCTCGGTATATGGCCTTCGGCACCTCCTCACCCCTCTCTGGCCTCAGCTTCCTTATCGGTCCAGAGCGTGGCTCTCACAGTCTGATCGGCTGGCGAGGCAGAAAGCTGCAGAGTTACCTGAAGACAGCTCGGTGTCACCCACTCTCTTGGCTTGAGCCATTGTAAAGGGTTTGCACAATGCTCCCCTTCCTCCCCACGTCTGCTCGTGACCTCAGAGACGTGACATTCCTGGGAGGCCTGTTCCGGTAGCCAAGGCTCTCCTGGGCCGATGGTGTGTGCAGGTAGACAGGTATGGGGACACAGGGGAACAGAGATCGGGAAGCCTCAGGCCCTGTGGCAGGAGAAGGGACACTGGGGACACCAGGAGGTGTGCTGGCCCACAGAGCCACCGGGAGGACGTGTTCCCCCACACAGACGGGGCCTGTGACGTGCCTCTCTGACTTCCAGGGTGGCGACTGTAGGCGCCCTGGGCTCCCACCGGGCGGGGTCTGGAGTGAGAACTTCAGAGCCAGAGTTGGCTGCATTCCTCTGAAATCCCTGGCCTTGGAGAAAGAGAGCTGCCGGTCACGTCCTCCCCTGCATGTCTGCCTCTCCGGAGAGAGCTGGCCCCGGCCCCTGGCGGCTGAAGCCGCCCCCTCCAGCTCCCGGCGCTTTCTCAGTCTTTCAGGAAACTTCTCCAGGCCTGGTGGGGTGCGTGTATAGGGGGGGATGGGGAGGGGGGTGGGCAGGGGGTGGCTCAGCTGGGCCCAGGCCAAAGGGCTCTGCGGGGTGTCCTGTGGGACTTGGCAGCCTGCCCCTTGGTGACTCAAGCCTGTGGGTCATCCCTTCCCCACAACAACCCCCTTGAACTCAGGGTTCCAGAAGCAGCCTTCTACTCCTAAGGTCATGAGCAACACCTTCGCAGTTCCCCCTTGCCATGAGATCTTTGTTCACTGTCCCGTCAGCTTGAAACTTCCTTTATATTTAACTTCCGGCCAAGTGACCCTGGGCAAGCTACTTCCCCAGTCTGGGTCTCGGAAAGGGAGGGGCTGAACTCCCAGGCCTCAGGTCCTTAGCTTCAGCCTTTCATCCTTGGGAAAGGTGGCTCATCCTTCAAGGCTCACCTCTTCCACGGGACCATGAGACCCTTGGGGCAGGAACTGCCTTCATTCCATTTCTGTCCCCTCCCAGACATCTAGGAGACAGCCCTGGGCACTGAAGGAGTTTCACAGATGCGAACTACACCCGGTTCTGCTTTGTCATTGCATGGCCTGCTGCCAACCCAGCTGAAGACTTTCTTGCCCTCTGAATCCCCTGGAGCATCACTGAGGGTCCCAGTCCCAGGGCTCTCACCAGATACAGCCATGGGTATATGTGTCTTATTTTCCCTACCAGATTAGGAGTTCTAACTCAACCCAAGCAACAAGACAGATCTTGGTGTTCTGTTGGTGGAATGTACCTTATCAGTAGATTGCGGTTAACCTTACAACAGCCCCATGGCAGTGGCACTGTCATTATCCGCATTTAACAGAAGAGAAATCTAGGCCACAGAGAGGATAAGAGTATCCTGCCCAAGGTCATGAGCTTGTAGTGGCAAAGCTGACATTGGAAGCCCAGGGGTCAGGCTCTAGCATCTACAATCAAACACTGCCCTACAGTCTACTGGGTCTCTCACTATAATGTCTAGTCTTCCCAACAGAGCTTTAAGCTTCTTGACAGCAAAAATCAGTCCTTGATCTATACTTCCAGTGTTGTTCATCTTTCTCAAGACCTCTTTGGATATTTCAGGTTCTTTGTGATTCCAGGTACATTTTGGAATCAGCCTGTCAGTTTCTACTAAAAAGCCTGCTGGGATTTTTATTGGGACTGTGTTGAATCTATAGATCAATCTGGGAAGAACTGACATTTTAACAATACTGAGTCTCTCAATCCATGAACATGGTACGTCCCTGATTTATATTTGATTGTATCTCCACAGTCCTTCACATGGGGCTAGACCCATGGTATTAGTGCACATGAGATAAATGGAATAGAAACACAAATTCTTTTCACTATTACCCCTGAAACCAAGCAGGACCCTGTGGGACTTCTGGGCATGGAAGCCCTTCTGTGTTCCTCATTTCTTGTTTGTAGGGAACAGACTCCAGCCTCCATGACCTTCCCTGAGTTCCAAAGGGCAGGTTCAAACAGTTGCTAATCAGGGAAGGGAGGGGATGCAGAGACAAGGGAAGAGCAGTCAAGAAACAATAGTGCAGCTTTGGGGCAGCGTCCTGGTTCCACCTTAAGGGATACATATAACAATATCTTTGAGCTCTTCTACAGAACTAAAACCCCCAACAAATGGAAGACATTGATGACTTGATGAAGCATCCTTCATTCCAGAGAGAAGGTCACAGTTTTGATAACCTCAAGAACCAGAAAAGCTCATCAGAAGACCACCAGAGCCCAGATTAAAGGAATGCCAGCCCTGCACACACCCTGATCCTTATCAGCATCCCTGCCCTTGAACCATTGTTATAAAACTCCTCACCAAATCCCCTCAGCTTGAGGCACACAGTTTTGAGGTCATTAGCCTGCTGTGTCCTCCTTTGCCTGGCAAAGCAATAAAGCTATTCTTTTCTACTTCACCCAAAACTCTGAGATTCAACTCGGCACCGGTGCACAGAGGACGAGTTTTCGGCATCACCCCAAGCAAAATCCAGATGAATCACTGCCAGCGTTATGAGCAGGTACTGAGGGTCAGTACTATACTAAGCCCTTTGCATATATTACCTCATTTAATCCCCCAGGGACCCTATGGAGTATTATTATTATCCCCACTTTACCAGCAAGGAAATTGAGGCTTAAAGAGATTCAGAAATTCATCCAAGATCAGACAACTAGTAAAGGAGAGTTGGGATTTGAACCCAGGCCTGCTGGACTCCCTACTCCACGCTATCACCTACCACATTATAAGAAAATAAAAACCAGTGAATATATCTCCAAACCCAAACAAAATGATCTGGGGCTTCTCACTGGTTCAGTACTCCCTGCTAAGGAGGGGGCTGCAGAAGTAATGGAGGGAAGGTCCACATGACTCTGCTGTGGGAGGACGAGGGTCTGCAGCCCAGAAGCACCCCACCCACCCCCGCATGCACACACCCACTCTCTGCCACCTCTGCCATGCTCAGCACAGCGCATGTCCTCCTGAGTCTGCCCAGGGTCTCCCAGGCTGAGGGGCCTACTGTGAGAGGGTGGGCAGGGGGCTCTTTTGGCATCACTATCTAGGATCCTTCGTGGCCTATCCTGAAGTCATCATACTTGCATTTATCTCAGCCTTCCTAGCAGCCGTGTCCACTTTGGGCCTGCACCTCCTGGGAAATGATGAGTTCATCTCCATCCTGTGCAACAGAACAAGTGTTTCCTTTTAATTTTCCTATAATGACCTGTCCAAGGGCGACCCCTGAGTCTCTCTGTTCCGGGATTTATGGTGATGGTGATGAGGTCTATATTCTCTCCCTATTGCAGTCACATCTCTGCCTCTCCCAGACTCAGGAATCTTATCTACAAAGGCTATCGTTGTACTTTCTGGCTGTTCCCATTGCTCCCCCTGACGTCCTTCAGCTCCATGAATTCTTCCTGGCAACGTGGTCACGGAAGGGCAGGTGTGCAGGCAGGCAGGGCAAAAGTGCTCCAGGTGTGGTCCTGAGATGCTCAGGAAAATGGGAGGAACACGGTCCCAGGACTTACTACTGGCACTGACGTTGATTTACAGGCAAGGACACTGAGGCCAGGGAGGAGTGACAGCTCACTCACTCTTCTTAAGAGTATGGGGCAGAGCAGGACCTAGAACTCAGCATCCTGAGTCCTGGCTGAAGCCTTGGTGTCTGTCCCTCCTCAGGGGGCAGAAATGTGCTTTATACATGAGGTCCTCAGAATGAGGCTCTGTCCCCAATGTCAGGGTGCCCTGGTAACTGAGCAGGTTCCAAACCTTTCTGACCTTCCTCCTGGAAAGAGACAAAAGTTAAAAACTCAGGTTTGGGACTTCCCTGGTGGTGCAGTGGTTAAGAATCCACCTGCCAATGTAGGGGACACGGGTTCGAGCCCTGGTCCGGGAAGATCCCACATGCCGCAGAGCAACTAAGCCCGTGAGCCACAACTACTGAGCCTGAGCTCTAGAGTCTGTGAGAAACAACTAATGAGCCCGTGTGCCACAACTACTGAGCCCACACGCCTAAAGCCCGTGCTCTGCAACAAGAGAAGCCACTGCAATGAGAAGCCCGCGCACCGCAACGAAGAGCAGCCCTGGCTCACCACAGCTAGAGAAAGCCCGGGCAGCAACAAAGACCCAACGCAGCCATAAATAAATAAATATTAAAAAAAACAAACCGGACTTCCCTGGTGGTGCAGTGGTTAAGAATCCACCTGCCAATGCAGGGGACACGGGTTCAAGCCCTTGTCCGGGAAGATCCCATAAGCTGTGGAGCAACTAAGCCCGTGCGCCACAACTACTGAGCCTGCGCTCTAGAGCCCGTGAGCCAAAACTATTGAGCCTGCGTGCCTAGAGCCCGTGCTCCACAACAAGAGAAGCCACCGCATTGAGAAGCCTGTGCACGGCAAGGCAGAGTAGCCCCAGCTCGCCGCAACTAGAGAAAGCCCGCGTGCAGCAACGAAGACCCAACACAGCCAAAAATAAATAAATAAATAAATTTATATTAAAAAAACCCCCAACAACTCAGGTTTCTCCTCCCCAACCTAAAGGTCAGAGGGTCAGGCATCCAGTTGTCCCCTGTGGGTGTTATCACTTGGAGATTTTGCAAAGGGGGAACTCCTGGCTCAAGGTCCAAGAAGCTGCTTTCCCAGAGCAGCATGTCATGCGCAGCAGCGTCTGGCTCTCCCCTCACCTCCTGCTGAGATCCTCCCCTTCAGGAGAGGTGATCAAGACAGATATCCCAAAGCATGCAAGCCGGGCCTCCCAGCCCTCAGCTTCCCCAACCTTTCTGCTTTGCCAATCCCCTCCAGGGCAGCGTGTGGGGAGTGGGAGACGGTGGAGGGAGCGGGGGTGGGGACAGAGGAAATACCATTTATAGCGGGAGTCCTTCATCTAAACTGCAAACCGTCCTTTGGAAGAAAAGCAGACAGCCAGACAGCGTGCAGCCAGACGCATGCTGCCTGGGAGATGGAATGCGTAACGTGGCAACACAGACACACACACAAGCGTGAACACACATACACACACACGCATGTGCATGCATACATGCGCACACACACAGACACCCCCCTCCCGGCCCCCCCAACCCCGCCCCTTCTTCCTTCCCAGGAGGGAGAGAACTCAACCAGGAGAGGAGAGGAGAACCGAGGGGCGTATCATGATCTCTTGTTGCCACACCTGGTTTGGGGGCAGCTGTGTTTAAGGCCCCTTGAGTGGAGGCATCTAAGGGCTGGAGTTAGGCTGCACAGCCCCAAGTATAAAACCACCCTGTAGATAGATAATGACCTGGGAAAAGCCTCACAGTTTTGCTTTTCTGAGAGATATGGGCCCCTTCTCTCCTTTCCTTCCTTCCTTTTGATACTTAAGATGTGAACCGATGTGGCCACAGTCCATGCCCGCTGGGCCCCCCTCCTCTGCCCACCCCTCACAAACAGTAAGGACTGGGGTGGGGGCAGATCTCAAGCATCTGTCTCTTGCACCCCTCACAGCTGCTGCCAGAGAGCCAGTGAAAAGCCCTGCTGTTATCCTGACCTCAGCCCCGCCTCTGCCTCAATGGTCTGGAGGCCCCCCAAACAAAGTCTCATCTCCAGGGCCCCTCCCAGGCTGCTGGCTGAACCATATGGATGGGCTATGGTCACCAGCAGGACACAGACTGACAGGGTACGAGAAGGGAGATTTACTGCAG
Source organism: Balaenoptera physalus (assembly GCF_965194825.1). NCBI lineage: Eukaryota > Metazoa > Chordata > Mammalia > Artiodactyla > Balaenopteridae > Balaenoptera > Balaenoptera physalus. The sequence goes on from NC_138897.1 coordinate 25,648,594, forward strand.
TGCGGGGAGGAAAGGGACTCCAGGTCATCCAGTTCACCCCCTGCCCCCAGAAGAAGGCTTTTATAGAGTCAGCGGTTGTGGGGTGGAGGTGGCAATGATCATGGTGGAGAGAGGAGGAAAGGCCCCTTGGGCTGGTTTGGGGTGAGGCCGAGGAGGGAAGACAGCTGGGCTGGGTCCTTCCTCTCCCTTCAGCGTTCCAGGCTTGGACTCTCTGCCCCAGGAATTCTGATCTTCTAGTTAAGAGTAGGTAAGGTCAAAGGAGAAACACTGACTTAGGATGGCACCTTGCACTGATTCAGGCCCACGTCCCTCTAGTTTCTGCTCAGCACTGGAAAACTGCATAATGACGACAGTAATCCTTAGCATATCTGGGATTTATTGAGTGTTTACTATATGCCAGGCACTGCTTTAAATCCTTACATGCAGTGCCTCATTTAATTCTCATAATGACTCTACCATCATCCCCATCATGCAGATGAGGAAACAGAGAGAAAACGATCAGGTCCCTTGTCCAAAGTCGCCTGGCCCGTGAGCTCTGGAGCTGGGATTTGAACTGAGGCAGGAACATAGCTCCTGGGTCTAGCTAGGCTCTTACGATACTCACTGCTGGGCCCAGAAGGCCCTGTAAGTATTTGCTCAAGTATTAGGTTCAAGCAGAGCCAGATGGCCCTCCAGTCCCCAGTATCGGGGGTCAATTCTGCCCCTTGAGGGGGGCTGGAGAGAGACCTTAGGCTTGCAGCCCCTCCCAAACACCAGAAACTCCCCTTCTCTCCAGCCTACATCAACTTGCTCACTCACCCTCTCATTTCCTCCCCCCACCCTCCCATGCTGTGTGGTTTTGCACAGGTATATCCAGTCCTGCAAAGGAGGAACAGGCTTTAGAACAAGGGAGAACTTCAAAGATCATGAATAAGCTATTCAAACTCTCTGAGCCTCAGCTTCTTCATTCATAAAACCTGGCAGGGTTGCTGTGAGAATGATCTTAACCCATAACTTCTAAGTGAGATGCCTGGGGCTATGGTTCTCAAGCTTGACTGCAAGGTGGACTCACCGGGGGAAAGCTGAACAATGCTGGTGCTCGGGCCCCGCCCCCCAGAGATGGTGATTCAATTGGTCAGGGGTGCGGCCTGGGCCCTGGCATGTCCAGAGCTCCCAGGTGTGGCCAAGGTACACGGTAGAAACTTGGTAAAGGGCAGCTGCCCCTGATGCGGACACCGAGATCACAGCTAGTTCATGGCAAAGCCAATGAACCACAGCCTGGTTCTGAGTCCCAGGCAGTCTCTTCAGAACCCCCACAGTTCCTCCCCCTGAGTTTGGTTTTTGGGGATGCTCGCTTTTGAAAGCCTTTTACTCTCCTTGATGACCTGATGATTGGGCCAGGCTCCTTGTCCATTTCAGAGGACCGTGAACTATCTGCGGGGGGACGGGTTTCTGCAGGTGGTGGATGTGTGCACGGGGGGAAATCCTGCCCCCTCCCCTCCTGGAGGTGCCAGGAGCCCCCTCCAGAGTGCGGGCAGCAGTGGAGGGGCTTCAGGGTGCATCAAGACCACCTAGACCACTTCATGAAAGGGCATCCCAAGTCAGCTTTTGCTTTTTGTAAATTATTTTCCTAATTTTGTAGTTACTTAAAGCAGCCATAGCTGAGTTCAGGTTTGGAGCCCCACAAGAATGAGAAATATCAATAATCTATGAGCTCTTCCTGCATTTCTGTGAGGTTTAATAAAAGAAAGAGAGGGAAAGAGGAAAAGGAGAGAGGAAGGAAGGGAGGGAGGGAGGAAAGAAGGGAGGAAGGAGGCAGCGAAGAAGGAAGAAGTGAAGGAAAGAAAAGAGAAAAGAAATCCACCCCAAGGTCTGGTTTTGCCAGAAGCAAGGAACTGAAGGCAAAGCGACCCAGTGTGGAAAACCTGATGCTCACAAGTACAGCGAATGGCTGAGGGCTGAGGGCTGATCTCTTTGGGGTTTGGTGATCAGGAAGGATGGGAGAAATTGGAGGCGAGCACTTCTGAGAGTGAGGACGATGTATGTGAGAGCATGTATGTGAGAATTTGTACACACACACACACACACACACACACACATGCATGCTTGCTCTGCCCAAGCACCCTGTGCTCTCTGGGCTGATGCATGTTAAACAAAGCAGGTCCCTGCAGGCTCCTGAGGGAAACATGCCGAGTCCCTCTTTCTTGCTTCTTATCTTCGAAGCCCCCTCGTCCCCAGTGCGCACTTCCCTCCAATAACACCACCTCCGGTTTCCTTGCACACGATTCTCTCCTGCTTTTTACTTTACTCATGCTCATCTGTTTGCCTAGAAAATGTCCCTCTACACACACTTGTTCATCTGGAAGCTCCCACCCAGCCACTGAGTGTCCCTCCCTCTGGGCGCCAGCCTCCAGTGCCCCCCGCCCGTGCATTCTTCCTTCCCCAGCCACTCAGGCGGTCTGCTCAGGCCTCTAGTACAGCACTCAGCACGCTGGTTGGCAGTTCCTGGTTTATCTGTGTGCGTCGCCCGTCAGATTAGGAGGAACCCAATGGCGGCAGAAGGTCTCTCCCATTTTTCCACTAGCACGCTGCCTGGCATGTAGCAGATGCTCAGCTAATAAATGAATGACTCTCTGGTGTGGAAAAGGCCACCGATCAGTCTGCACATGGAGCTATGTAAGACGCACAGAGGGTGCATAAGAGAGAGAGAGAGCGTGCGAGCCGGCGCACGGGAGCAAGTGGGGGTCAGGCAGCTGGGAGTGTGTGCTGCCCTGGTGACTGAGGTCAACGTTCAAGAGGGCAGGGGTCAACGTGCTGCGCTCGGCTGCAGGCAGCCTGTGGCGGGCAGGCAGCTGGGACACTGAATTCCCATCGAGTGGGAGGAAGCATCTCCAGCCAAGAGAACAGAGCGGGAAGGCTGGGCTGGGCTGGAGACCCAAGCTGTGAAGCCACCAGTTAGTGTTGGGCTGAGACCCGCAGCCCCAGGTTCGGGAGTGCCCTGGCCCTGCTCCCCAGGCCTGGGGACAGCCGGGTACCCAGGTGAACTGTGCTGTTTTGGATACCAACCAGGGCCCTGGGCCTGGGCTCCAGGATTTCTTGGACCTGTGAAATTTGAGGGTTGCCAGTGTTTTATTTTGTTAAGGATGTTTTTAAAAAAGTTTTCATCCATCATTTCATAAAAGAGAGGACAATTTTAATGCCAAGATAGTAGGAAGGATGCAGTCTCAGAATAATGGCCAGTCCTTCCCGGACAGGGCCGTTGGCAGCTGTTCAAATCACACCATACATGAAGCACGCTGCTGCAGCCTGTGGTGTAGACCAGCTTTGGTTTGAGGCCTGGCACCCAGGAACCGCTCAGTTAAGGCTCTCCCAGCTGGTACTCATATCTAACAGGCCTCCTTCCACTCCCTCTTCTGGGCCGAGGCACTGAGTGGCCTTTTAGACCTGGGCAAGGAGGGCAGCACAGTGAGTGCATGACTCATTAATGGGTTAGGACACGGGACAGGTGAATGTCAACTGGGGAAAAAGGAGAAAACCCTTTGTAATCTGGGGTGTGCTGGGAAGGCGGGCCCGGGCAGGAGAGAAGCGTGTACCCAGCAAAGCTCCCCGCTTCCCAATCCTGCCCCAGCTGGCTCTGGTTCCCCAAATCGGGCAGCGTGGTAGCCAGTGGAGGAGGGGTACAGCAGCTGCCCTGGGCCACAGGCGCCGGGCATTCCTCCTCTAAGCTCCCCATGCGTCCCCAGCCCCGTTTGTAAGGCACAGGGAGCCAAGGAGTCTGTGTGGCCCCGCCAACTCAGTCTGGAGGCCCCAGGAGGGAACCCAAGCCCGAGGCGAGGGGGAGCCGCCCTCCCATGCCAGCCCCAGGAGCTGCCGCCTGCAGCTTCCCAGAGCCCCTGGCATCTGACCTGTGGCCCTGTGGGTGCCCCGAGGGCCTGGGATCCAGCCAAGGAACGAAAAGCTGAATGCCGAGAGGGCCTTGGGGGTGGGTGGTGCTCATGCCCCCCGGGTGCTTGCTGCGCGCTTTAAATAGCTCAGCTTCTCTCAGCCTAGCAGCCCCGTCAGCCCTGCCAGCTCCTTCTCGCACTTTCCACACCAGAGACGGCTGATTTCCAGGTCAGGATGGGGAGGGGGTAAGGGGACAGAGTGACCTGGCTGTCTTGGGCAGTGGGGGTTTGGAAAGGAAAGCAGAGTTCCCCCTTGTTCCTCTGTGCTCTGTTGGACTTCAGCCTCCAGGCCAGGCAAGTGCCCGGAGCCCCTGATGGGTAAGCCTTCCTGTCTCCTGGGAGAAGTGGGTGCCCAACCCAGGCCACCTTCTACTTGGCAAACCTGCGACCAAGCCCCACACCCGCAGACAGCCTCTGCCGCCTCCCTTCCTGCCCTGCCCCGGGTCCAGTTCCCGCAGGGCCCACTCTTGGCGGGGCTATGACCTACCACTGTCCCCAACTCTCCCATGACCCCCCTCCTCCCTGCTGCTCCCCCCCAGGTTCCTCTAGCCCCGGCCTTTCTTCAGCAGCCCCGGCATTCACAAACCAGTGTAATCATCACAACTGCTTTCGTTTATGTGGCACTTTGCAGTTCACAAACTATTTTCACGTCCTTATTTCATAAGAGATTTCCGACCACCCTGAGCAATGTGCAAGGCAGATATAAATAATCCCCATTTTACAGCCAACAAGACTGAGAGCCAGAAATATTAGGGGATGTATCCAAGTTCATATGTCAAATTACTGATACAATCGAGACTGAAACCCAGGCCTTAACCATTTGCACTGCCTGAAGAATGTTCCCTCTTGCCACCCCCCTCCCCCCTTCCTGCTCTTTGGCAAGAGGGAACACGGAGGAACATTGACAGGAACATAAGACAAGGGGGAGGGGAGGGCAGGGCCACATGTCTTCTCTCCCAGGCCCTGAACCCTGCTGCTGGCTCCATAGGTCACTTTCACAACCCAGGACAAAAATCTCCCTAGATATGGCCTCAGACCGCCTGGCTCCAGCCACCCTCGCCGGCAGACGCAGACGCGCACAGACACACAGAGCAGGGGCTGTTATCTCTCCTCTCCAGCCCGTTTCCTACACTTCTCACACAGCAGATTTCTTCCAGCCTGGCTGTCTCCCCCAGTCACCACCCATAGCCACTGGCCCCTGGGGCCCGGCCAAGTCCCCTAGACGGTGACGCCGAGTCCCTGCTATCAGACAGTCGCCTCTGCCCTCCCAGCCGCCGCCCCCAGAGTTCCCTGGAAATGTCCCTTCTGCAGGCCCGGCCCCCACTGCGACGCATGGCTTTGTCTGCACACACAGCTGACTTGTGTTTGCAGGGACAGACAGGGGCTGGCGCTGGGGCCGGAGCCAGGAGGCGCTGGGAGGGTACAGCAGACGGGGAAAACACGAAGTCCAGAGAACAAACTGTTGCAAGCAAGCCCTTTGGGGTCAGTTGGGAGCCTGACAGCAAGCAGGGGGCTCGCAAAGCCAGAGGCTCCTCGAAGGCAGGGATGGGGGTCTCCACAAACCTCGATTGTCTGCTTTGAGTACCAGAAAGCTGTGCTAGCCAGAAAGGGTGGGATGACAGAGCAGGGGCTGGGGACAGAGGGAAGGGACAGAAGGGGCTCGAGCCTACCTGCACTCCTGTCCCTCAAGCCCCACCTCAGCACTCTGCCCCCTAGGCACACAGAGGGGGCTCTATAGTTGCTTGGCCCTGTACAGCTCTCATTCCGACCAGCTCTCAAGAGGGCTGCCTCTTCTGTCGGGGCTGGAGGGTGAGGAAGCATGGGGGAGCTGGTGCAGTGTGCCAACCTACCATGTTTTTGAACTTCCCTTTTATCGGGCAGAGGCGCCACGGTGTGTGTATGGCGGCACCACGTTTGCAGGGAGAGGATGCACGTGAACCCCAGTCTGCAGAGGCACGCATGGGAACGCGCTGTATTAAGTGTGGCTCGCCTTCCTGCAGCCCCCCTTCTGACCTTTTCCGTTTTGAACCCTGGGCTACTTAACCCGATTCTGAAATGAAGCCGCAGCTGCTGAAATGCATAGGGGTCATCATAAATCAAGTTGTACGGGAGAGGGGGGGAGTTTAAAAAAAAAAAAGACCAGGCATGGCAGCAGCGTCAAAGAAGCCTTTTCACAGCGTGGCTCCTTCTCCGGGGTGACACTCTGGGCTGGGTGCCGGGGAAACCTTAGAAGGGCTCCTTCGGGATTGAGCAACCCGTCTGCCCCAGCTCACACCCCGGGGTCCTCACTTAATAATTTAGAGCTTTAGACACAAGACAGCATGTAGGCGTGCGCTCTCTCTCTCTTCTTCCTTTTTACTTTGCAAGCCTGATGTCCTGATCTCTTGGGCTTGGTGAGCAGTGAGGAAGGGACCAGTTAAAAGTGTCACCACCCCTTCCTCTGGTCTAGAGAGGTGGTGGAGGTGCGAAGCCTCATGTGAGACACGATCCGCTAACTCGGGCTCCCGTGGCTGGGACCTGTCATAGGAGATTCAAGCTGCCCCAGACCGCGGGGCTGCGAACAGAGGGGCGCTCACAGATGCCCACGTGCCCAGGGCACCAGCAGCGCCCACTCACCAGGAGCCATCGTAACCCAGAGCTTCAGGCTCCAGCCCCTGGGGCCACCAAGTGGAGCAAATCAAACCGAATTGAGTTCTCTTCGCCTTTTCTCATGAATTATGAGGGTGATGGGCTGGAAACCAGTAGGTGGGATGGCCACAGAGGAGACACCGAGGCCGGCTGGGACAGCCTGGTGGAGAGGGACACCCCTGGCCCCTGGCCCCACTGTGACAGGCGGGGAGCAGCAGACCCCAAGTACCCACGGAGCTCTGGCCTGGAAACTGTCTCCAGATGCTTTCAGCCATAAGATGACAATGGGGAGATTACCCAGCTACTGTTCACTCTGCGGGGGAGGATACTCTGATCAAGTCATCTAAAAGGCATCTTCTTATCTTGTTTCCCCACCACCTGCCTTCTACCTTCTACCTGGCCCTGCCCCACCCCCAGTACAAATACCCTTCTGGCCAACAGAGGCACTCAGGCAGCAGCAGGTTCTGAGGAGGGCACAGGGCACCAGGGGACTGGGGTCCAGTTCCGCTTCTGTCCCTGACTGGCTGTATGACTTCAGGTGTGTTTCTGGCGCTTTCTTTACCCATGTGTAGAATGGGACTAATAATGCCCACCTCGCAAAAGTCTGATGGGTACTTAGGGTGCACAGTGTCTGCACACAGCCGGTGCACAATAAATGCCTGCAAAGTGACTGCCCGGCTGAAACAGAGCTCTCAGCCAGACACCTGACAGGAACGTTCAGACACTATGCTGGCCTGTCCTGGAGGTCTGGAAAGGACCCCAAGCCAGAGGTTTCTGGTCTCAGGGATGGGGGCCCACAGGGGCTGGAAACTGCAACACTGGGGGGTGGCTTTGTAGAAGAGTCACCATCAGATGGCTTACATCTTCTCTGTGGGACAAAGCACAGGAGGCCAAGATGCTGGGTTGGACTGGGAGGGGCCTGCAGGCAGGTGAGGCCACCCTTGCACACTGGCGCCCCCTGCAGGCTGCTCAGCCGGCCAGGTGGCCACTGACTCCAGACACCCAACCAGGAGGGGGGGGGGCGCCGGAGTGGCCAGGACTGCAGACCCCCTCCAGGCAGGGAGCGTCTGCTCTTCACTGGTCAACCCACCAACAGCAGTGGGCAATTAAAAGGCACTGTCTGTATGCCCCGCATGTCTGCTTTACAATAACAAAGAGCTGAAAGGGACCTATGAAGTCACTTCTTCTAGCCCCCCTTATTTTATGGGCAAGGAAGCCACCAGAAGGGTGGAAGGACTGGCCTGCGGTCACTCGGCTAGGGAAAGGCAGGGCTGGGGCAGGAGCCTGGAATGCTGCAGCCCAGGCGCCTCCTGCACTGCCCCTTTGAGTCCCCTACTTCTGAGCAGCGCCCCATCTTCTCTTCCTGCCCCTAGTCAGCCCTCAAATGTTTCCCAGGCTCTCTCCATCCTTGACCCACATGCACACAACCTTCACAAGCCCAAGGCGCCCGAGGGACTGCGGGAGCAGAACAGGAGGAGCCGTGAGCCTTGCTGCCCGGTGGGGAGACTGACCACGCCCCTGGACCACATGAGGACACTGAGGCCCAGGGCCAGGCAAGATGCTGGCTTCAGACTTCCTGTCTCCTGCCGTACCCCTTGAGGCAGGCCAGAAAAAATGTGCTGGGGGAGGAGGGATGGGGCTTGTGCAGCGGAGGTTGCTTTGTGGATCTGCCCAGCCCCAGGCATCCCATGTAGCCCTGCTTCTGGTTCCCTGCAGGCTGTACGGCTTCTGCTGGAGGAAGGGGCCCTATGACAGCACCGGCACTGCAGGCTGTGTGTGGAGGGCACCCATCTCCACATGGCTCTTGGGGGCAGCTGATCCATAAAGAGGGGCTGAGTGGGTCACTCGAGGTGGGCACCTGGGACCTGCCCTCTCCCACGAAGCGCTGAACTGGTCAGGAAAGGGAGGGTCTCTCGGCCTTGAATGCCAGGCCCCATACTACCTGTCTCAGTGAAACCCTGGTGTCTGGAGCCCGCCAGCAGGTTGGACTGGGCCCCAGAGGTGGTGGCCCTCCCTGCCTCCTGCCCAAGACTGACCGAGGCCCAGTGCTGGCAGGGAGCTCCCTAATCTTAAGGTAGAAGTTTTAGTTCTGGATTAAAACAATCTTGGCCTGCAATGGTGAGAAGCAAGTGCCAGCAAATGAATGGGCCACAGTGGTGACTGTGACCTGGGGTCATGGCCTGGCCGGGCAGCTTTACACCAGGGCTTGCTGACACTTGCAGAGCCCCCTGCTGCTGCCTGGACACCCTCGGCCAGGCTGGCGTGTACACCGATCTCATCCCACCACGCTGTCTGCACAATTGTGCCCCCCTGCCCCCCGGCTCCTCCCACCCATAAGCCTTTGCTAAATTGGCTCCTTCCTCCTATTTTTCTCTGTCCACCCAAATCCTGCCTCTTCTTTCATGCTGCCTCCTCCTGGAAGCCTTCCCCAGATGCCAGTACTTAAAGGGTTTGCCCCCTCCTCCGACTTGCCTAAACCGCTCTCTGGTTTAGCTGGCCTTGGCCCTCCAGTAGGCCTCTAAATACCTGGTAGAGGCCAGTGGCCCCTGCTTTACTGGGATTTAACAGTGCTGAGCACAGGGCACCCAGAGGGCCTCAACACCAGTTCCAGGTCCCCTGTGAGAGCTTTCCTTGTGGCCGGATCCCAGGGCTAGCCATAGTGCTGCATCTAAACCCCAAACCCTAGCATGACTCGGGGGCCCCTGGGCCTGTGGAAGAAGGTCTGTGTGGGGCCTCTCCTAGGAACCTTGAATGAATGGGATTCATCAAAGGTAAAAGGAAAAATATGTTTATATGAAATTCAGAAATTCCTCTTGGGGGAGGGGCCTTAAGAGGACACAGACCAAATGATATGTATTTCAGTGGATTTTAACAAATGTTATGTCTGTAGAATAAGCAGGTGTAGGGGACAGGTATTATTACCCCCATTTAATGGAAGAGTAAGTGGAGGGCAGCCAGACTGCGAGCTCTGCCCAAAGTCACCAGCTGACGTGCCAGAACCAGGGTTAGGGGGTAGATGTTGGACTCTGTGCTTTGTCAATGATTTCTTATGCAACACAGCAGGACGTCATTAAGAGCAAGTCTCTGGGGCCTGCAGGCTGAATTCCAGGTGACTCTGCGTCCAACCCCGCGAGATACTATTCTAATCAGGCTTTTTTCAACACTCAGAGTAATGCAATGACTGTCATCTAACGGGGTCAATGGCAAGTGTGAGTCCAGTATGTGGAGCTCCGATTGACATGCAGCTGCTCAAGAATGCACTTACTCCAATTATAGATAGATATTCCTAAGCTTTAGCTGGAGCCCAGCCATCCCCGAATACCGCCTAAGCTCCTCCCCCTGCTCAGTGGCGGAGCTGAAGGCGGGGGCACTACAGGATAGCATGGTGGCCCTCGAGCCCTCTCTGCTTAGTCTTCTGGGTGCGAATAGTCTGGCTGCGCACATACATGGTGGTACAACGTCTCTGGAATATGCCTGGTCCTAGCTAGGCACTGTCAAGAGTGGGATGATTTGGGGGGCGAGGGGCTTCCTCAAGGGGGAGGGCTGGGGGGGCCATCCCGGGGGGAGGGGCGGGCTGCTCTTGGCTGGGCATACCTGTCTCCACGTTTCTAAGTGGCCTGAAGCTTTTCTCCCTCTGTGAGCTGGGCTCTGGAAGGTCACGAAAGGGTCAAGTGAAGCTGATTCCCTGCAGGTCACAACCTGCTCCCCCGAAGGGGCCGCCCACCCTCTCCCTGGCACTGCTGGCTTGAACTGGGGTGGAGGTGGGGCCAGGAAGGGGCTGGCATTGTTCCCTGGAGACTCAGCATGTCAGGCATGAAGCAGCAGGGGATGGAGGGCCTGTGGGTGCACAGGGAGCCCTGATTCTGAACTTTGGGTTCCAAGGGCAGATTCCCTGTGCTGATGGTTCTCAGGCTGCAGCAAGAGCTCCTGGGCTGGAAGGTGACCTCAAGGGGCCACACAGTCCAGCCCCTGCTTCCTGGTCGAGGGTCACAATGTCTCCTGGACAGACATGCCACCAGACATGAAAGGTCTAGAGTAAGAAGAAACTAGGAACTGGGCATAACTGGGTTTGGATTGTTCACATGATGCCAGTCGACTGAGGAGTAACTGAGGCACAGATGAACCCCAACCTGCACCCCTGCATCACACTCTGCAACCTGGGATGCCTGGTGACCTCTTAGTGGTCATCTGGAGGGGGAGCTGGGAAGACTTCTGTCCGCTTAAATTGATCTCTTCTTTATCTAGAGGGGACGGAACCCAGCCACCCTGAAAGCAGTGAGTTCAAGACAACTGTGGCTGGGGACTTCCCTGGTGGCGCAGCGGTTAAGAATCCACCTGCCAATGCAGGGGACACGGGTTCGAGCCCTGGTCCGGGAAGATCCCACATGCTGCGGATCAACTAAGCCCGTGGGCCACAACTGCTGAGTCTGCGCTCTGGAGCCCGCGAGCCACAACTACTGAGTCCACGTGCCTAGAGCCCGTGCTCCACAACAAGAGAAGCCACCGCAATGAGAAGCCCGCGCACCGCAACGAAGAGTAGCCCCCCGCTCGCTGCAACTAGAGAAAGCCCACACGCGGCAACGAAGACCCAACGCAGCCAAAAATTAAAAAAAAAAAAAAAAAAAAAAGACAAGTGTGGCATTCTTGCTGGCTGTTTAAAGTTTCCATCCCCCAACTCCCTTTGCCTCACCCTCACACTCACTGATTTCTCATAAATCACTGTGATTCATGCCAGGCATCCAGAGCACAGCCAAGGCACATAGGTATGGGCAAAGAAAGGAGGGGGAGAGGTGCCCACAGCAGTGTGGAGGGGGCAGCGAGGCAGTGGTGGGAGGGCACACGGTGTGATTCCTGTTCATTCTCCCTCTAGGTGGCCCGCAGGCCATGCGCTCAGTGCCGGCTTTGAAACCTAGGCTGTGTGCCCTCGTCTGGGAAGCCTCAGTTCAAAGATGCCCACTGACTTACTCTTGCAGCTTTTGGAGACTGTTGTGGCCCCTGCAGAAGGAAGGGGAACAGAGGTGGAGGAATACATCTCCCACGTCCGCCCACTGTTCCTGTGGCAGCACCCCCAGCTTCCAGCCTCTGGATCGTGGGCCAAATGCTACTGTTCCGCATTCCTAAGGCCGGGAGCAGGTCCTGGGAGGAGGTGAGGAATGAGGCCTGTGCCACCGCAGCTTGGATCTTGGAGGGGCAGGCTCTCTTTGTAAAAGAGACAACTGTGGTCACTAAAACCCCTGGTCCTCTATGTACAGATTTCCAAGCATGACAGCTTATAACGCAGCACCCACGTCTTCCTAAAGCAGGGCTTTGATAACCTTCCTGAGCCTCTAGCCTCTCATCTACAATATGAATGGGTTTGATGGATAATCTATAGATCATTCAGGTCTATACTGTTCTATGATTTTCAATTAATCTTAGGACACCACAGCTCAAGAACCAACAATGGCTCCTTGGTTCTACTTCATAAAGTCCAAATCCTTTTGTTCGATCTTACAGACTTCCAACTCTCCACTTCCACCCTGACCCTGTCCCGCACTTGGGTCTTGTTTCATTACATTTCCCCATCAAAAACAACCTTCTGGAAAACAGTTTGGCAGTTCCTAAAAAGTTATACGCAGAGTTTTCATATAATCCAACAATTCTACTTCTAGGTAGACACCCAAAATAATTGAAAGCAGACGCTAAAACAGATACTTGTATGTGGTGTGTTCATGGTGGCATCATTCACAATAGCCCAAAGGTGAAACAACCCACGTGTCCATCCATGATGGATGAACGGATAAACAAAATATGGTCTATCCACACAATGGAACATTATCCAGCCATGAAAAGGAAGGAAATTCTGACATGCTACCACATGAATGAACCTAGAAACCATGATGATAAATGAAATAAGCCAGACACAAAAGGACAACTGTATGATTCCACTTATACGCGGTATGCATAGAGCGTGGCGCGCGAGAACTCACGGAAAAAGAAGGGAGAGAGGAGGTATAGCGGGGCTGGGGAGTTGTTGTTTGGTGGCTACAGGACTTCTGTCTGGGAAGATGAGAGGGCTCTGGGGGTGGATGGTGGGAGTGGTGGTGCAATGCTGTGGGTGCACTTGGTGCCACTGAGTTATGCACTTAAAAATGGTTAAGCAGGTAAATTTTATGTTGCATATATCTTACAACAATAAAAAAAAAAGCCAAATAATAAAACCAAGCCAAACAAGCCAACAATAAAACTGCGCTGCCCTCTCCCCTTAACCTCTCCTGCGAGTCCAGCTCTCCTGATGAGCCTTTCTCTCTCTGCTGGGCTAGTGTCTTGAGCTGGCCTCCATGCTCAGCGAGCATTTACGGGGAACACCAGTCTCCTTGGGGCGCTGAGGACCTTGGATCCAGAGAAGGATCTTGGGCAATCACTCAAGACTATGTGCATCTCTTTGAAAGAATGACCCTCTGTGTCCCCTCCCTGTCCAGGGGCCACCGCTCTCCCTCTGTGGTGGCTGGGAGCCTCCCTAGGGAGCCAGGGACAGGGCATGAGCAGTTACATAACCCGCAGGGAGATTTGTTTCCATCGGCCTGGGCGGTGCCAGCTTTCCAGCGGCAGCCGCAGCAGGTAGAGGCGCCCTGTCTGGGCCGGCCGTGCCCGGGCAGGGCAGCGATGTGGTGATCTGGAGCGGCTTAGCATAGCTCAGATTCCCGGCGGCGGCTGGGGACCGGCCACTCGCTGAGCTGAGGGAAAGGAACTGTTGTCTCCTGCTGGCCTGGCTCTGGGGAGAGGGGAGGAGGAGGTGCTGGGGGTGAGCTGCCAGCCAGCCAGGGGTGACCCTCTGGGGCCCAGGACACCCGAGCTGCCTTCTCCGATAACCCACTTATCTTCAGGGCCTGCCTCGGCATGGCAGCCTCAGACAGGGGAGCGCCCGGCCAAGTCCTATCAGTGGATTTAGCAGGGAAAATGAAGACGGGGTGGGAGGTGAGGGCGTGCAGGGAAGAGGACACGGCCTGGCAAGGGACACGGGTGATGGTGAAATAATTCCTGACCAGGGTAAGTTCCTCGGCCCAGAGATGGGAGGGAGCAGGACACCATGCGTCCCTCTGCTGTCCTAGCACCTGCCCACCAACGCGCCTTTGTCCCCGTGGGCGGAAGCTCCTGGAAGCAGCCGTCTGATGCTTGCTGAATACCTGTCATGGGCAGGCTTGGTGGGGGACACAAAGATCTCTCGGACACAGTCTTTGCCCCCCAAGACACCTGGGGACACAGCCTCAGACAAGAAAACCTTGACTGGAAGGCCGCTGTCCTGGGCTCCTTCTGGGACTGACATTTTCTTTCCTCTGCTTATTTTCAGATTAAAAAATCAAAATGCTTTTTTTTTTTTTTCTTTTCGAGTCACAGGCTACTTCTGTCTCATGGGGCATTCCAAAGTTCTAGAAGGGGCCTCAGATTTAGCACTTTCGGAAGCCACGGTGCCCCCACTAAGGCAGAAAAACCTGACTTGAGGCATTCCAGCTGGGTCCTTGAATAAACCTCTCAGACTTGGGCCAGTGCCCCACCGGCACAAACTGGGGGACGACGAGATGGGAGGGAGAATTGACAGAGGTGACACATGCATGGGCTGTGCCACGGCGTGTGGTATACAGCAGGTGCTCAATAAATGTTTGTTGAGGGGAAGACATCAGGATTAGAAGAAAGAAGGTAAAATTCACTCGTTCCATAGCAAGTGTGGGCAACAAGTCTGGCAGGAGGCACAGGCCTCGCCTCTGGTTCGGGTCCGGTGGGCTAAGAGCGTGGGTACCAGCCGGGCATCGCTGTCCCCGGCGGGGTAGCTGTACCTGCCACAGACTCCTACGCAGGTCAAGCTCCTGTGACAGGACATGTAGGCAAGCCTGCTGGCGCCCACCGTCGGGGAATGTGTGTGCCAGCTCTGCCTGGCCCTTGCGGGGCACCGACAACTCACAGGGTGCCATTGGGGCAACATTTTTTAGAAAGAGAGACCTTTTGTGGGTCTTCAAAATCACCTTCCGTAATCTGCCCATGGGAGAGTTGCTTGCACTGCCTGCTAGTCCTCCGCTTTCTCCCTCTTGATTTCTAGCAACCAGTGGAGGGGAGCTCGGGGTGGGTACAGCCCAGGGCTTTGCTCAGGCTCTGGAATGCACAGAACAATGTGCTTCTATCCCTGGGTATGCCTGGCTTGGGCCAACAGTAAAATTAGTTTACATGCCTGGAGTGCACATCGGCTCAGTGGTGGGCGTGCAGGGGTGAAGGCGGAGCTCTGGGCCAAGGGAGAGGGTGCGAGGGGAGAGCCAGCCTCAGGAAGAACAGCTGTGTGGTTCATCTGCGTAAAGCAGATGGAGCCGTGGAGGTGTTTCCTCAGACACCCTCAGCTCTCTATTGGCCTGGAAAGCCCAGAGATTCAGACCATTGGAAACCCAGTGGGAGTCTCATATAGGAGGATGGATTTTGAAATCTCCACTGATAGCTTCATGAGAAGGATTCCTGATTTTCCCAACTTTCTGACCGGTATATTCTATTTGGGGGGTGGCAAGGGAGCCAAGAGCTTGGGGTGCTGGACTGACCACCCCCGTGACTTTGTAGCCTTGCTGAGCCACCGTCCTCATCTGTAAACGTGGGGGATGGATCCTGCCCTGGAACCCACCTCGGAGAGAGAATCTCCACGTTCACACGCATGAAAGTGCTCAGAAGAGCTGAGAAGCCCATCTCACATCAGGGAGCTCTGGTACCTAAGACTGAGGGCTCCATCCCTCCCTTCCTCAGGCACTTGCTGAGCACCTACTGTGTACATGTCATGATGCTAGGAGCTGGGGACTGATGATCACACAGCCAGGATCCCTGCCCTCGAGGAACTTACAACTCAGAGCTGGTTAGACCGCCAAGAATCAATGTTTGTTGCTCTCCTCCCTCCCTCAGTAAAAGACTGGGGTTAGGAACTCCAAATTTTGGGTAAAGAGGAACAACTTTTGATTTTCCTGAACCTTGAGATAACCAGGAAGAACGAGGTTCCTTTTTTTTTTTTTTTAATAAATTTATTTTTATTTATTTTATTTTTGGCTGTGTTGCGTCTTCGTTGCTCTGCGGGCTTTCTCTATTTGTGGCGAGTGGGGGCTACTCTTCGTTGCGGTGCGCGGGCTTCTCATTGCAGTGGCTTCTCTTGTTGCAGAGCATGGGCTCTAGGTGCGCAGGCTTCAGCAGCTGTGGCATGTGGGCTCAGTAGCTGTGGCGCGCGGGCTCTAGAGCGCAGACTCAGTAGTTGTGGCGCACGGGCTTACTTGTTCCGCGGCATGTGGAATCTTCCCGGACCAGGGCTCTAACCCCTGTCCCCTGCATTAGCAGGTGGATTCTTAACCACTGTGCCACCAGGGAAGACCGAGGTTCCCTTTTATGAGCTGAGTTAGAGGAACAGCCCAGTCCCTTTGCCCAAGCCAGCAAATGTGGGACAAAGACGGGGACAGAGATAGCAGAAATGGGGTAAAAGTGGGGTGATGGGTCACATAAGCCCTGAAGATGCAGCTTGTATTTTGATTCACTTATGGGGCAGCCAGACCAGAAAATCTTGAGTGCCCCTTCTGGGGCTAAAACCCACAGTTAAAATCACTCCCAGAGATCTCCCAGAGGCCCCATGGAGCCCCTTCACCAAGCAATTGAGTTTCTGTGTATCAAAAGCCCCAAACACGATGCTTATTGGGTGACCCAGCTAGACACTCTGGAGAGTTTATCCATTTTCTAGCTCCAGGTCAGGCTGTCTTCTAGAAGGTGCTGGCAGACAGCAATTTATTTTGAAACCTGGTCACATGCCAGATTCTGAATTGCGTTGTCTTTTCCCAACAGCCTTGTTGTGTTTACGACTTGGTGAGATGAGGGTTTTTTTGTTTTTTTTTTTTCTTCAAAAAAAGGTATTGCCTCTTTCTGTTAGATGTGTTGTTCACAACGGTTGCTAGGGAGAGTTGGGTTCAGTTACAGACACACTGATGCCTGCTCTAATAATACTTTGCTCTGCATAGCTCAGATGCAGACACCTCTTGGCTAAACAGGGCACACACATTTCAACAGAGGAGGGCTTGAACTTATACTACCCAAGCATATTTCAGCAAAGGAGCATTCCCTGAGCTGGACTGGAAGGCCCAGGGTGGTGACGGGGCAGTGCTGGGTGGAGGGGGCTCAGGCCTCCAATTCCTGTCATTCCAAAGGTCCCATAAAAAGAGGCACACTCATTCTTCACCTCGCTGTGAAAGCAGAGGCCCCTCCCCTCATCGTACCACAGTTCCTTGGTGAGGATCAAGGCAGAGTTTTGGTGACCTCTGTAACCCAGGGGCCACGGGCAGCCCACGTTCTCCTGGAAGTCAGGATCCATCAATGCTCACAGTCTCGTGAGTGCGGGACCATGCAATCATGCAGCTGGGAGCCGGGTGGGACGAGGTGGGGTGAGGCAGGTCGGGCAGGGAAACGAATCACCTCTTCAGCTTTATACTGGTGGCCTAGCCTGGCAATGTGGATTGAGAGTGAGGCCCTTTTCCTGAAACATGTGATAGGCGCTTCAACAAATGTCTGAGACCAAGAAAAAGGAAAAGGACCTGGGGAACGGAGCTGAGAGCAGAGAGAAATGGGGCGGGCGGGAGAGGAGAGACAGGCAGCCTCCAGCTGGCTGGCGCGGTTAGTGTGGAGGCTTCCCAGGAGGAATGTCAGGACAGCGAGGTATGTGAGAAAGGTTCCCTGAGATGGTCCAGCCCAGCTTCTCACTGCACAGAGGGGAAGCCGAGGCTGGGCAAGGTGACGGGAGTGTCTCGGGGGCTGACGTCTCCTGCTTTGGTGTTCTCCCACCAGCTCAGGCTCTGAATCCTTCACATCACTCAGCAAAGAGTCCAGTACCTGGTACACATTTCTTGGCTGC
Organism: Balaenoptera physalus; assembly: GCF_965194825.1. Taxonomy (NCBI): domain Eukaryota; kingdom Metazoa; phylum Chordata; class Mammalia; order Artiodactyla; family Balaenopteridae; genus Balaenoptera; species Balaenoptera physalus. The sequence goes on from NC_138897.1 coordinate 25,666,033, forward strand.
TTCACAGGGTGACAGGCAGGGCTGTTCATAAGTGACAGTGGTTCATAAGTGACAGTGGTGGCACAGTCAGGGCATCTCTGGAGTATCTTTCTAACAGTGGTGTTCAATCTGCAGCACCACAGAATCGGCCAGAAAGGTCTTTAAAAAATGATGCCCAGGCCCATCCCTGGAGAATCTAATTCAATCTAGGGGGGGGGAGCCCCTGGGCCGGTATGTTTTATTGGGTTGGCCAAAAAGCTCGTTCAGTCTCAAATAAAAATAAGAGACACATTTTTCATCTTCACCAAGAACTTTATTGAACAACATATTCACTAATCGAACGAACTTTCTGGCCAACCCAATAAAAGCGTCTCCCCGTGAGATTCTAATGGACAGCCAGGGTGAGAACCAATGCCCTAAAGAAAACCTGGTGGCTGGAACTCAATATTCCCAGGCTGGATGCCCCCTTCTGACATCACATCAATAAAAGACTGTGCCTCAGTTGGCCTGTCTATGAACTTGACCCACCACCTACAAAACCATCAGCCATCCAATGTCTTAGTACTCAAAGTGTGGTCCCTGGGCCAGCAGCATGGGCATGGCCTGGGAGCTTGTTAGAAATGTAGCATCTCAGGTTCTACCCAGACCTCTTGAATCAGAACCTCTATTTAAATAAAATCCCATGTGATTCAAACACACATTCAAGTTTGACAAGCACTGATCTAATGAAGACTGCACACTTGGCACATAACAGACATCCGAGAAATATCTGTTTAATAAGTAGAATTTTACTTACAAGAATATTACTAAGAAAACGACCACATCTAAGGCAAAAAGACTCAGTTTAGATGTAAAAACTGAAGATGATTTTTGAGCTGTGGATTGGTGACAGGGGTCCCCTGGGACCCCAAGGTCTCTGGCATTGTCCGTGCTCATGAGGGTAGTGCTTTTGGACTTCTTGAGATGACGACGCTGAGTCTGGCTGGGAAGGGTGAAAGGTCTTTTGACTTCCCCCTGGGCCCACTTGCCTCTCCATGGGGGCGGCATCCCAGCTTGGCAGGCAGCGCCACACTGTGCCAAAGAGTGTCCACTACATCAGAGCCTGCCCCTCCCCTGCCGCGCTGCCAGCTCCCACTGCCGAAGCCCAGGCAGTGAAAGCGGTCGGCCAAGGAGGGCAGCATCCAAAGACAGCTGCTGGGAGCTGTGTTCATAGGGCACTTCACACCCTGTCCGCTTTGCAGCCAGAATCACTAAGCTGGGTCTCAGAACTTGTACATGGAGGCAGAGACGAAACCTGGCCATGCGAGGGGCATCTCAGAGGGCGCCGAACTGAACCAGGGGCTGGCTGGGGATCCAGAGGCAGTGGGCCTTGAGTGCATGCAGCTGAGCGTGAACCTCAGAGGGAGAAAGCAGGGGGAAGGCGCTGGGGGCCAGGCCCAGGACTGTTGGCCAGGGAAGGGATACAAATCAGGTTGGCCAGAAAATGAAAGCAGGTGAAAAACGACACCCCTGTGGGTCACAAGGGAAGTGGGGTTTAATGAGCTATGCCCACTGCTCTCTTTTCTTGAGCCTTGTGGGTCTGGGGTGGTGAGTGGCCATGTATTATGCTGCCTAGAAAGCCTACTCCAACCCGCCACCTCCTCAGCTGCAGAGGAGGTCCTGACAGACACGCAGTGCTGGCTTCCTCCAGGCCTTGTAACCGGGGGTCTGTTAGGAGCTTAGGGGCCGCCTCACGCCAGCACATCCAGCCCACCTTCCATGGGAGCCAAAGGGCTTTGAACAGTGACCCAGGAGGCCTGAGTGTCCAGCTCCAGCCCTCTGGTTACATCCTTCAAGGGGCTCCCTCTTACACTTAAGCTGGGGCTGCAGGAGATGAAGGGGGTGGTAGGGTCTAGGGGACATTTCGATTTCTAAATATCTGACCCACAAATGCTCCACCCAGGCAAATGGCAGATTGGGAGTGAGAGTCCCCCTCTGCCCCAGAGACAAGTGACACTAGCAGGACTGGGTCCCTTGGGCCGGCCCCCAAAACCTGTCACACATGACAGACCTACCACTGAGCCCCAGTATGGGGTAAGCAAGTTTCTGAGGATGAGAGGGACCCAGGACTGCTTCATGTCACTAACAGGGCCAGGAGAGAGAGAGAAAGGAAGCAGCTCACGTGGGGCCACTCACGCCCTCCCTGAGGCCCCCGCCCCATCTTCAGCAGCACAAAATCCTAAGGTCCACTGACCAGTGTAGAGCAGCCAATCACTTTCCCAGCAGGAGCTGCAGAGGCCAAGCTCCGGGTGACGATGGCTCAATCAGGCCGAGAAGCCCTGTTTCCTGACTTTCGGTTTAGTGCTCTTTCCCTGCGCTAGTGTTTGCCAAACTGTGTCTCTCAGCACACTAATTCCACAAGAAGTCATTAGCTGGGGAATGCAAAGGGGACTTCACTGAGTTGGATGTAGCCAAACAGGTTCCCTTCCTGCTGGCCTAAGCCAGTCCACTCTGGGGCTGACGCAGAGGCGGGTGTAGGGGCCGCGAAGCTCCGTTTGTGGCTGAGCATTTCCCAGGATTGATGCTCTGCCGGGCACTGCGGGCAAGGCCGCTCTAACCACGGGTCACTGGAAGAGAAGCCTGACCGGGGCAGGATCCTGGGTGGCCCCTGCTGCCAGCTGCCCTTCCCGCCTGGGTGCATCTCGTCCCACGCCCTGTGTGTCTGTCCAACTATTGTCTAGAAGTCTTGCCCTATCCTGGCCCTTCTCTTGATAAAAGCCAAGGCCAAAGGCCAATCTGTCCCTGACTCCCCCATGCCTGGCTGTACGTGGCAGACGGGCTGCTCCCCACCGTCACCCTCCACACTCTCCCAGGACATTCCGGCCCGCGAGGAACACGCCCGATGTGCAAATCCCTCAGGTAATGAGGGAATTCATCACCGGGGAGCGTGGGCGATCCAGGAATGGGAACCCGATCGGTGCCTGGAGCTGGACGGAAGCAGCCCAGGCTGGCCAGCGAGGCTCGGGTTGCAGTGAGAGTGTCCCTGGGAAGAGGAGAGGACGGCGGGGATGGAGCCCGTGGGCAGCCTTCGGAGGGGGTTCCTCCCACCCTGCTCTCCGGGAAGAGAGGGAAGACTGCGAACCAGGTGGCTAAGACCCGGGTGACCATATATCCTGGTTAACACCTGGGGTCTCGGCCCGATTATGACTACAGCCCCAACTCTCAAAGGTGTCATGGTTTGGACGACCTATTATATGGTCACTCTAGTTAAGACAGACCTGCAGGTGGTTTCTTCCAGCTCTGTAATCCTACTTTCAGAACTTCTGAGCAATTGTTTTACCCTACCTGGACTGAAACTCATTTCATATCTCAACTAGCCTAAGGTACAAAGCAGGATTACAGATGATTTTCCACAGCCAAGTCTGCAAGGAAGAGTCCCTGGGCCTGGCATGGCCACCATGCTGTGCCACCTGCTACCTCTCCCTGATGCCACCAGTTCTGGGACCAGTTCACTTGCTACCACCCATGACGAAAGAGCAGGTATAGGCCTTCAGCTCTCCACCTATGAGATCAAACAGTGCTGGGCTCAGCCTAAGCACCCATGCCCACGCCCATTACACACCCCAGTAAAACCATCGCTGGACGCCGGCACCCACGGAGGAAGGAATAAAGAGGGGCAGGATTAAGCTATCTGGGGTGGAGGGATTTAGTGGGATGGCACCAAGGAACAAGACGGTCTTTGATCTCCATGCTTCCCCTCGGCCCTAAAAGTGGTTTCAAGAAGCCCAGGCGCATTGGCAGACAGATCAATGCTTCCCTCCTCAAGGCCCTTATGCCTTTTGCTCAGACCCATCTCAGCACCAACTACAACCAGTGCACCACCTGCAGGGTCTGGAGGGTGGTCCCGGGGAGGAGGAAGAGGAGGAAAAGAGAAGTCCACAGTAAGTGTACGTCTGCTGGGACGTGGAGAGGTCAAAGCACAGAGCCTGTTAAGACAAGAGCCAGCCCTCTTATCATGGAAATAGAAAGAGGGAAAGGCTGGTTAAACATGAAGCACCTATAAAATTATATTGGTCCATCGTAACCATGGAGCCCTCACACAAACACACGCAAATCTGGCCACTCATCCCTTGCCCCTTGAGTGCCTTTTTATTTTCTATAATTAATCGGGCAAGGGTGGAACTTGGGAAAAGTTCAACCGTGGTCAGAATCTGTAGCCTTCTCTCTAGTAATAACCCACCGGCGGGGGGGGTGGGGTGGTGGGAGGTGCAGCTGTCGGCGTCCGTTACCTGAAGCATGTTGAGGAGGAGGCTCCGGAACTTGGTCCCCTCCACCATGAAGAGCGCCATCTTGTCGCAGAGCTTGGCGGCCGTGAAAGCAAAGCTGCGGTCGGACACGGCCTTCTGGTAGATGGTGCGCACGATCTCTCCCAGCATCTCCTCGGAGTTGGTCGAGTTCTGGGCCTCCTCCATGAAGGTGGTGAGCTTGGCATCCACGTCGCTGCTGTTGTTCCTCATGCTGTTCAGGATCTCAATCAACTTGTCCATCTTGTTCTGCTGAGGGTTGGTGGTCTCCACGGCCACTTCATCCTGGGGGTGCGGGAGACAAACCGGGTCGCGCCTGAGCGGAGCCCAGCTTTCTGCAGAGGGGTGGCCAGTGGAGGGGGGGCTGCCGCCCTCAGAAAGGACCCGCCCCACCTTCTAGAACCTGAGGTCTGATCCCTCCGGGAATGCCGACCTTCACCATGGACCCTGGGGCCCCAGGCTCTCTGCTGACCCTTTTCTTGGCCCCTATGACACCCTGGGTGGATCCTTCTTGTGAGCTCCAGCTCTTACCCAGGATTCTCATACACACTGGGTTTGCCTCATACACATTAAATATCTCAATCTAGAAATGATTTAACGGGGCTTATAAAAGATGAAATAAAATAACAGATAAGAAATTGGGCCAAGAGAAAACGAGGGTAGGAAGACTAGGTCAGGAAGGAGGTAGCATCCAAAATGCCTGCTCTGTTGGTTAAAGGTGCCCATGGAGTGGCTACCTTGTCCTCCAGACCTCGGCTCCTTCAGCCCGAGGACCATCATGTTCTCTGGGTGTGGGGATCCCTGGGACACGGCCTTGGCATTGTGTCCTATGGAGACTGTGCTGGCTTTTTACAACAAGCACTGCACACCAAGGAATCCTCCAATGTGCCACGAAAGCAACTGGCACTTCGAGGAGGGAAACCTCAGATAAAAAACCCTACACCCTTAAGTGGTTTCACTACAACTGGGACCAGACCTGCGCTGGGGGAGGAAGAAAATGGCATTTGATGTCTCAGCAGTATAGATTGGCGGCCAGGAAAATGACTGACTTAACTGCTGGGATGTGAGACCAGGGTTAAAGGGCAGGCGCAGGGACATAAAGGGAAGCCCCATGTTTGCCCTTCCGGCATCAACAGAAGAATCCAGGGCTGGGAGGCTCAGGCCCAGGTCCTAGAACCTGCCGTCTGTCTCTAGCTGGATGGCTCTGGGAAGTGGTTTCACTCTCTGGGCCTCAGTTTCCTCCCTGGTAACATGAGGGGGTTAGGTTAGATGGTCTATAGCTTACCCTTAGCCCTGCTATTGCTTAAGCCCATTCCTCCTGGTCCAGGAGGCCTCACCTGAGGGCAGTTCTTGAAGTTGAAATACGGGTGCTACGGATCTACCTTACCTGTTCTATCTCCCCCTTCCTTCTCCACCCCAACCCTGTGGGCCCCAGGGCATGAATAGTGGTCGGTATGTATAGAATAACCCCTCGAGGGTCTTCACACAGCTTATGGCATTTGATCTGCAGTCTGTCTGCAAGGTGGATAGTATTATACCCATTTTACAGATGGGTAAACTGGGGGGGGGGGTGCCCAAAGAGGTTAGGTGACTTGCCCAAGGCCACCTAGCCAGTCAAAGGCAGAGTGAAGACTGAGCTGGTTTGCTGGACTCTAAAGCCCATGTTGTTTCCCTTCTGTGGCATTGCAGTTACATTCAGTAGAACTGGAGATAATTAACAATCCTCTCTCCCTGGCTGGACTGCAGCAATCTGTTCCAGAAGCTCTTCAGGCAAAGACCACACACTGGCCATCACTTGGGAAGCTCTCCCAGGCTCTTATCTTTGGGACGTAAGGGAATGAGTGAGGCTTTCCTCCAGGACCTCATAGCCGCCCGCCCCACAGGGAGCAGTGGGTGGGGGCCCGGGGCTGTAAGGATGCCGGCAGCAGCATGTCCCCTTCGAGAACTGATCAGGAAAAAGGTCTGACCTGCCTTGTCCTGCCTGAGTGTGGACCTGGCCTCGGAGGTGAAAGGTGGAGGAGAGAAGGCAGTAGAGAGATGTCAGGGAGAAGCCCGGAGCTTCGAGCTCCGCAGAAGCCCCAAAAGGAGGACTCGTGGAGGAAAGCTGGGGGCAAGTTGGCCTTTCTTGGGAACAGCTCCTTTACAAGGTGACCTTACCTGCACCCTTGGCTGAGGACGGGGAGCTAGGGTGCGCAGAGTGGACTTAACGCTGCCAGGGACAGAGCTCCAGCCCTTCTCTGGAGGCTTGGGGCATCTCTTCCTGAATTTGTGAACTAGGCTCTAGAGACCAGGGCCAGGAGTAGGGTGAGGAATGTGAGGCTCCTGGGGAGCAAAATTTAAGGAGGCCCTCCTTCTCAGGGCTGTGCCAGTGCAGGATGGGCATCTGCGTGATGCTGAGAGTGAGTGCCTCCTTAAATTTTGTCCCTTAGACCCCTCCCTACTGCTGGGTGGTGAAGCAGGGGAGTGGCAAGGCTGAGGCCAGTCTGCTGCACTCTGCCCTACTCACCTTTGCTCTCCCCTGGCAGGGAGCGCAGCCTGGTACTCGCCTTCGGGAGAAGCATTCTTATGTTATAGGCTCTGTGTTTTCCCCGGATGCCCTTTAGCACTAAGAGGGCAGTATCTGCCACCAGATAATGCTGGAGGGAAGAACCAGGCCTTCTCTGCACACCTCCCATCACCTGGAAGCACATGCCTCTTCCTCCCCTCCCTTCTCAGGCTGGGGGCTGGTACCGACTGTTCACCCGGGACTCTTGGAGGGTGGGATGTGCTGGAGGGGGTTCACATGCAGAGCTGGCCATGGGCCTGCCGTCTGGTGGCCGGGGGTCCCTCAGGCAGCGTTGACCAGGTGTGCTGGGGCCACATGAGCCTCCCTCCACGAGGCTCCCCAGGTCCGCAAACCCGAGCCCACCTACCGAGATGCCTACCTCGCGCTGTCCTCCCTGGTGCAAGAGAACAAGGAAAATTCAATTACCGGTACCTTTTCTTTCAGCCTTCGCCGCAGCCTGTCTTTGGAAGACTGGAGCAGGGTAATTTTGGGCCGCTCCCCGCCGCGCTCGGGAATAATACTGTCTTTACGCTTTGTCTCAGCCTCTGGACCCCCTGGCTGCAGCAGGGGCAGCCTCTCGGAAGCCACCGGGGCCAGGGCATCAGGGCTGCAGGGGGGCTCGAGGCCACTGTGCCCGGCATCCCCCAGGGCGTCCTCGAGTTTGGGGCTCTCCATGGTCACGGTCTCTTTGGCATTGCGGTGGGCGCCTGCCTCCCCCTTGTCGCCGGGTGGATGCTTCATGTTGCTGTGGTGCCAGCGCCGGTTCTGGCTGTAGCCATGATGGGTGGACCTCCCTGAGGGGTGGGGCACTGAGCCCCCCTGGTAGGATTTCTGGTGGTCCCTGTTGTGTTTGGCACTGCCCGGTGGGTGGTCACCGTGCTGTTGAGGCTTGTTCCCTCCTGGGGGTCTCTGCTGCCGCCTGCAAACCAAAGGAGAAAGACAGAGAGGGTCACTGGGGCCGCTGGCCAGGGTCCCTGTGTCCAAACACTCGAAGGAATTTATTTATTCATTTTTTCAATACCTTTACTGAAGGCCTCCTATGCACCAGGCTCTGTGATGGGGCTTGGGGATACTAGCAGAGAATATGACAGACAGGTCCCTGTGATTACATAGGATTTAAGTCACCCCTTGACTTAAAATAAGTATTTTATTCCCTTATTAGAATATGCTTTAGTACATGTGTAGGGAACAAAATTAAAATGATAGAGTATACAGTGAACCCTCCTGACTGTCCCCAGACACCCAGTATGTCTTCTTGAAGCAGTCATTACCATTTCGTGAACATATTCTATGCATGTTCCAGTAAAGATATATACACAGACCTGCATCTGATAACTATCCTGTTAATGACGTTTTAACCATCGTGGCTCATGAAAAGTTATACCATTTGTTACACAACCTTTCTTTGGGTACACTGACATTTCTGCCCCCAAACCCACTAACAAAATATGCTATTAAGAAATTGTTTTAGGCTGAATCGTGTTTCTCTCAAATTCATATGTTGAAGCCTCAACCCCCAGGACCTCAGCATGTGACTGCATTTGGACATAGGACCTTTAAAGAGGTGATTACGTTAAAATGAGGCTGTTAGGGTGGGCCTTAATCTAATTTGACCGGTACCCTTATTATTATTATTATTTTTGGCCATGCCACATGCCTTGCGGGAACCAGGGATGGAACCCGGGCCCTGGCAGTGAAAGCGCCGAGTCCTAACCACTGGACCGGCAGGGAATTCCCATGACTGGTATCCTTATAATAAGAGGAGATTTGAATGCACAGAGACACCAGGGATGCAGGTACAGAGAAGAAATCCCATGTGAGGACACAGCCAGAAGGCGGCCACCTACAAGCCAAGGAGAGTGGCCTCAGAAGAAACCAAACCCAATACATTGACCTCGGACTTCCAGCCTCCAGAACTGTGAGAAAATCAATTTCTGTTGTTTACCCACCCGGTCTGTGGTATTTTGTTATGGCAGCCCGAGCTGAGCAATACAGAAGTGATATTTAACATGGTGGTTTGAGGCAGACAGGCTCATCGAGTTTTTTTGACAATTTCAAAGCAGAGATTATCATTTGGAACAAATTTGAGGTGTACATCACGGGACAAACCCCAAACGTGTTGATTTGAAGACTAAAGGAGAGCAAGGGGGTGAGGGTATTCTGAGGACCCTTCAGTCCAGCAGCTCAAGGACTGCTTCCATCACTGAAGCACTCCTGTGTTCCACCTCTGTTTCACCCTCACGGTGTTTTCCGTGCCATAACCTTATTTGAAGTGCATTTGGAGAACAGGATAACCATGAGCCTCTCAAAGTTGTAAAGCCAGTGAAGAAAGTTTGTGGAGAGAAGACGTTACATTCTAGGGAATGAGGCCCCCGTCCCAGTCTGTGATCCATCTCTTTGGCAAGTACAACAGAACTTCGCTGCACTGCATTTCATGAACAAATTGTATTTATTTGCTCTAAAATTATTATTACTCATATAAACTCAATTTCACTGTTCATTTGATAAACTTTTTTAAATTAATTTTTATTGGAGTATGGTTGCCTTACAATGTTGTGTTAGCCTCCGCTGCACAACAAAAGGAATCCGCCACGCACATACAGATATCCCCTCCCTTTTGGACTTCCCTCCCATTTAGGTTACCACAGTGCACTACATGAGTTCCCTGTGCTATACAGCATGTTTCCATCAGTTGTCCATTTTATACATAGTATCAATAATGTATATGTGTCAATCCTAGTCTCCCAGTTCCTCCCACCCCACCCCTTTCCCCCTTGGTAGCCATACATTTGTCCTCTAAGTCTGTGTCTCTATTTCTGCTTTACAACTGAGATCATCTATACCATTTTTCTAGATTCCACATATACACGTTATTATACGGTATTTGCTTTTCTCTTTCTGACTTACTTCACTCCGTATGACACTCTCTAAGTCCACCCACGTCTCTACAAATGACCCAATTTCATTCCTTTTTATGGCTGAGTAATATTCCATTGTATATATGTACCACATCTTCTTTATCCATTCCTCGGTCGATGGACATTTAGGTTGCTTCCATGACCTGGCTATTGTAAATAGTGCTGCTATGAACATTGGGGTGCATGTGTTTTTTTGAATTATGGTTTTCTCTGGGTATATGTCCAGTAGTGGGATCATATGGTAGTTCTATTTTTAGTTTTTTAAGGAACCTCCATACTGTTTTCCATAGTGGCTGTATCAATTTACATTCCCACCAACAGTGTATGAGGGTTCCCTTTTCTCCACACCCTCTCCAGTATTTACTGTTTGTAGGTTTTTTGATGACAGCCATTCTGACCAGTGTGAGGTAATACCTCATTGTAGTTTTGATTTGCATTTCTCTAATAATTAGTGATGTTGAGCATCTTTTCATGTGTTTGTTGGCCATCTGTATATCTTCTTTGGAGAAATGTCTTTTTAGGTCTTCTGCCCATTTTTTGATTGGGTTGTTTGTTTTTTTGATACTGAGCTGTATGAGCTGCTTGTATATTTTGGAGATTAATCCTTTGTCAGTTGCTTCATTTGCAAATATTTTCTCCCATTCTGAGGGTTGTCTTTTCATCTTCTTTATGGTCTCCTTTGCTGTGCAAAAGCTTTTAAGTTTCATTAGGTCTCATTTGGTTATTTTTGTTTTAATTTTCATTACTCTAGGAGGTGGGTCAAAAAAGATGTTGCTGTGGTTTATGTCAATGAGTGTTCTTCCTATGTTTTCCTCTAAGAGTTTTATAGTGTCTGGTCTTACATTTAGATCTTTAATCCATTTTGAGTTTATTTTTGTGTATGGTGTTAGGGAGTGTTCTAATTTCATTCTTTTCCATGGAGCTGTCCAGTTTTCCCAGCACCACTTATTGAAGAGACTGTCTTTTCTCCATTGTATATTCTTGCCTCCTTTGTCATAGATTAGGTGACAATATGTGCATGGGTTTATCTCTGGGCTTTCTATCCTGTTCCATTGATCTATATTTCTGATTTTGTGCCAGTACCATACTGTCTTGATTACTGTAGCTTTGTAGTATAGTCTGAAGTCAGGGAGCCTGATTCCTCCAGCTCTGTTTTTCTTTCTCAAGATTGCTTTAGCTATTCGGGGTCTTTTGTGTTTCCATAGGAATTGTAAAATTTTTTTGTTCTAGTTCTGTGAAAAATGCCATTGGTAATTTGACAGGGATTGCATTGAATCTGTAGATTGCTTTGGGTAGTATAGTCATTTTCACAATATTGATTCTTCCAATCCAAGAACATGGTATATCGCTCCATCTATTTATGTCTTCTTTGATTTCTTTCATCAGTGTTTTATAGTTTTCTGAGTACAGGTCTTTTGCCTCCTTAGGTAGGTTTATTCCTAGGTATTTTATTTTTTTGTTGCAATGGTGAATGGGATTGTTTCCTTAATTTCTCTTTCTGCCTTTTAGTTGTTAGTATATAAGAATGCAAGAGATTTCTGAGTATTAATTTTCTATCCTGCAACTTTACCAAATTCATTGATTAGCTCTAGTAGTTTTCTGGTGGCATCTTTAGGATTTTCCCTGTGTAGTGTCATGTCATTTGCAAACAGTGACAGTTTTACTTCTTCTTTTCCAATTTATATTCCTTTTATTTCTTTTTCTTCTCTGATTGTTGTAGCTAGGACTTCCAAAACTACGTTGAATAGTAGTGGTGAGAGTGGACACCCTTGTCCTGTTCCTGATCTTAGAGGAAATGCTTTCAGTTTTTCACCATTGAGAATAATGTTTGCTGTGGGTTTGTCATATATGGTCTTTATTATGTTGAGGTAGGTTCTCTCTATGCCCACTTTCTGGAGAGTTTTTATCATAAATGGGTGTTGAATTTTGTCAGAAGCTTTTTCTGCATCTATTGAGATGATCAAATGGTTTTTATTCTTTAAGTTATTAATATGGTGTATCACATTGATTATTTGCATATACTGAAGAATCCTTGCATCCCTGGAATAAATCCCACTTGATCATGTTATATGATCCTATTAACGTGTTGTTGGATTCTGTTTGCTAGTATTTTGTTGAGGATTTTTACATCTATGTTCATCAGTGATACTGGCCTGTAATTTTCTTTTTTTGTGATATCTTTGTCTGGTTTTGGTATCAGGGTGATGGTAGGCTTGTAGAATGAGTTTGGGAGTGTTCCACCCTCTGCAATTTTTTGGAAGAGTTTGAGAAGGATTGGTGTTAGCTCTTCTCTAAATGTTTGATAGAATTCACCTGCGAAGCCATCTGGTCCTGGACTTTTGTTTGCTGGAAGATTTTTAATCACAATTTCAATTTCAGTGCTTGCGATTGGTCTATTCATATTTTCTATTTCTTCTTGGTTCAGTCTTGGAAGGTTGTACTTTTCTAAGAATTTGTCCATTTCATCCAGGTTGTCCATTTTATTGGCATATAGTTGCTGGTAGTACTCTCTTATGATCCTTTGTATTTCTATGGTGTCAGTTGTAACTTCTCCTTTTTCATTTCTAATTTTACTGATTTGATTCCTCTCCCTTTTTTTCTTGATGAGTGTGGCTAAGGGTTTATCAGTTTTGTGTGTCTTCTCAAAGAACCAGCTTTTAGTGTTATTGATCTTTGCCATTGCTTTCTTCATTTCTACTTCATTTATTTCTGCTCTGATCTTTATGATTTCTTTCTTTCTACTAACTTTGGGTTTTGTTTGTTCTTCTTTCTCTAGTTGCTTTAGGTGTAAGGTTAGGTTGTTTATTTGAGATTTTTTTTGTTTCTTGAGGTAGGATTGTATTGCTGTAAACTTCCCTCTTAGAACTGCTTTTGCTGCATCCCATAGGTTTTGGGTCATCATGTTTTCGTTGTCATTTGTTTCTAGGTATTTTTTGATTTCCTCTTTAATTTCTTCAGTGATCTCTTGGTTATTTAGTAGCGTATTGTTTAGCCTCCATGTGTTTCTATTTTTTACAGTTTTTTTTCCTGTAATTGATTTCTAATCTCATAGTGTTGTGGTCAGAAAAGATGCCTGATATGATTTCAACTTTCTTAAATTGATTTGTGACCCAAGATGTGATCTATCCCGGCGAAAGTTCTGTGAGCACTTGAGAAGAAAGTGTATTCTGCCACTTTCGGGTGGAATGTCCTATAAATATCAATTAAATCTATTTGGTCTACTGTGTCATTTAAAGCTTGTGTTTCCTTATTTATTTTCTGTTTGGATGATCTGTCCATTGGTGTAAGTGGGGTGTTAAAGTCCTCCACTAATATTGTGTTACTGTCGATTTCCCCTTTTATGGCTGTTAGCATTTGCCTTATGTATTGAGGTGCTCCTATGTTGGGTGCATAGATATTTACAATTGCTATATCTTCTTCTTGGATTGATCCTTTGATCATTATGTAGTGTCCTTCCTTGTCTCTTGTAACATTCTTTATTTTAAAATCTGTCTTGTCTGATATGAGTATTGCTACTCCAGTCAGTTCTTCTGCTGTTGATTCCTTCTTGTGTATTTTTCATTTCAGTTATTGTGTTGTTCATCACTGATTGTTTGTTCTTTAGGTCTTCTAGGTACTTGTTAATCGTTTCTTGTATTTTCTCCATTCTATTTCCTAGATCTTGGATCATCTTTATTATCATTACTCTGAATTCTTTTTCAGATAGCTTGCCTATTTCCTCTTCATTTATTTGGTCTTGTGGGATTTTACCTTGCTCCTTTGTCTGCAGCGTATTTCTCTGTCATTTCATTTTGTCTGAACTACTGTATTTATGGTCTTCTTCCTGTAGGTTGCAGAGTCGTAGTTCCTCTTCTTTCTGTTGACTGTCCCCTGCTGAGTGAGGTTGGTCCAGGGGCTTGTGCAGGTTTCCTGGTGGGAGGGCCTGGTGCCTTCACTCTGTTGGGTGGAGTTGAGTCTTTTCCCTCTGATGGGCAGGGCTGTGTCAGGTGGTGTGTTTTGGGGTGTCTGTGAGCTTAGTATGACTTTAGGCAGCCTGTCTACTGTGGGTAGGGCTGGGTTCCTGTCTTGCTGGTTGTTTGGTGTGAGGTGTTTAGCACTGGAGCCTGCAGGCAGTTGTGTGGGGCTGGGTCTTGGTGTTGATATGGATACCTTCAGGAATGCACGTGCCGATTAATGGTGCCTGGGCCCAGGAATTCTCTGGTGTTCCAGCATCCTGGACCCTATGTTTCCACCCCGGAGGCCCAGGCCCGACCCCTCTAGGTAGGTCTCTGGACCTGCTGTGGACACTGTGGGGCCAGCTCAGACTCTGATTTGGCCTGATTCCCGTGTGTATCTCTCCACAAAGTCCAGTGCTGTGAAGGCTAGACTGGTCTCAGATATTGAAACACTCATTGTCTATTCAGGTATTCCAAAAACGCAGGGTTTACCCAGCCGATCTGGGGGATTTAATTCACAGCTTGTGCTGCTGCATAGAAAAATTTGTGTCTCTCTTCCTTAGTTGCACCACCTTTCAGGCTCAGTTTTGGTTTTAACCCCACCTCTGCGTGTGTGCCGCCCTCAGGCATCTGATCCTTGCCCAGGTGAGTGGGAGCGAAAGCAGCAGCTGCTTGGAGCCCACTTGGGTACTCCCAGTACCTGCAGTGGCAGGAGCTGGCGTATGGGAGCATTGTTGCCCCCACCCCCCGTGCCTCTCTCAACAATGGTGCCTTGCTTTCCAGGCAGACCCCGCTTCTTCTAGGGGCATTCCTGGCCACGCGTACCCTCAGTCCTGTCCCTTCTATTGTATCTGCGTGGCCAACTGCATTTCTCTCCCCAGGTCTGTTTTTCCAATCCCATGCTTTAGCCCTCTGACCCTGCCAAGAGTCCCCTCGGTGGACTCTTGTCCCAGGCAGGGGTGCCCAGAGCTGATTCCCAAGGAGGTTTTGGGGTGGGAGGTGCAGGCAAAGATGACCCTGGCACGAGGGGCGGGCGGGCCTGCTCTGGTGGGAGCCCCTCCCAATGCCCACAGAGGCAGAAGAAGCGGATGGGGAAGGGGTTTATAATGGCAGCTCCACCCCTTGCATGCCACGCTACTATGACGCCTTGCTATGGTGTCAGGCTTTTTCCACACACTTTCCCTGTTGTGATGCCCCTTGCTCCTGCCCCTTCAGGCTGTTTTTTCACAGCCAAGAGCTGTCCTCTCCCTGGGTCTGCACTCCAAACCCCTCTTTCTAGCACCCAGCTCCCCTTCACAACAGGTGACTCACGATTCAGGCTGGAATGCACAGAGCTGCCGTATAGATCATGCATGCGGTTCTTACTTTGTCTTGCCTTCCATAGACCATCTGCAGTGTTCTCCTTTGATCCCCTGAAGTTCCTTTTCTGTCCCAGCTGATTTCCCCTCCATGAGGGAGTTTTTCTTAATGTGGGGACCTCTCCTCACCTTCAGCTTCTTGCCAGGGTTGCTGGTCTCTTTTTTGATTCTTTTCTTTTTTTTTCTTTTTTCTCTTTTTTCTTCTTTCTTTCATTCTTTTAGGTGTCCGAAGTCTACCACTACTGTTCAGCAGGAGCTCTATGGGAATTATTCCATTTGTAAATGCATTTTTGATGAACTTGTGAGGAGCGACAAATTCCGCATCCTTCTATTCTGCCATCTGGACCGAGAGGCAATAATTCTGTATCTGTGAAACTTTGGGGGTATCTTGGGTTGGGGTTAGATGGGTCATTTTCCCATTAAAATTAACGAAAATATTTTCATTGAAAAGCTTTCCCTTCTACCGATATCAAACGTTGGTGAGGATGTGGAGAAAAGGGAACCCTTGTACACTGTTGGTGGGAATGTAAATTGGGGCAGCCTCTGTGGAAAATGGTATGGAGGTTTCTCAAAAAAACAAAAAAATAGAACTACCATATGACCCAGCAATTTCACTCCTGAGTAAATATCCGAAAAAGCCAAAGACACTAATTTGAAAAGTTGTTACATGCACTTCAGTGCTCATAGCAGCATTATTTACAGTTGCCAAGATATGGAAGCAACCTAAGCATCCATCAACAGATGAATGGATAAAGAAGTTGTGGTATACACACGCGCGCGCACACACACACACACACACACACACACACACACACACACACAATGGAATACTATTCAGCCATAAAGAAGAATGAAAGCTTGCCATTTGCAACAACATGGATGGACTTGGAGGGCATTATGCTAAGTGAAATAAGTCAGAGAAAGATGTATACTGTATGATATCGCTTACATGTGGAATCTAAAAAATACAACAAACTAGTGAATAAAAAGCAGACTCACAGATACAGAAAACAAACTAGTGGTTACCAGTGGGGAGGGCAGAGAGGCAATATAGGGGTGGGGGAGTGGGAGGCACAAACTACTGGGCGTAAGATAGGCTCAAGGATGTGTTGTACAACACTGGGAATATATCCGATATTTTGTAATAACTGTAAATGGAAAGTAACTTTAAACATTGTATAAAAATAAAAAATTAAAAGAAAAGCTTTCCCTAAGTGGCAGGGTTTTCAGGGGGAATTAAAGTTGTTAAGTGAGAGACAGGTGTATAAGCTTCTTTTTCTTTCCACACAAACAGTAACTTACAACCCACTGTATATTAGAAGTAGAAATTAGTATGTTTCTGGAGGGAAATTTGACAATTGGTTACAAAAGTCTCTAAAACATGTAAACCACTGGACCTTGCAATCTATCCACATGTGACAACTTATCCAAAGGAAATAATCAAAGCACAGGGATGTAGGAATAAGGATATTCATCTCAGCAGTGTTTAGAACAGCAGTGAAAAACGGACTGTGGAGAAATTAAGAACATGGTGAAAAATTCACTCTGTAGCATGTGTTGTAATACATGCAGCATGGTGCTATTTTTTAAGGCAAGTATTCATATGCATGGAAAAACTGGAAGGATACACACCAAAATGCTAACAGTCATTATCTCTAGGGGATGGGATGAGGATTTTTCTTTTCTTTTTTGTGTTTTCTAAATGAACATAAATTTATTTTTCTAAACTTTCTATTGTGGGATAATTATAGATTCAAATGCAGTTGTAAGAAAGAATACAGAGAGATCTTTTGAATCCTTTACCCAGTTTCCTTCCATGGTAACATCTTACAAAACTATAGTTCAAGGTCACAACCAAGATTTTGACACTGATACAATCAAGATACAGAACATTTCCATCACCACCAGGATCTTCCGTGTTGCCCTTTGGTAGCCACATTTACTTCCCTCCCACCACCTCCTCCTTAGCCTCTGGCAACAACTAATCCAGTCTCCATTTCTACAATTTTGTCATCTCAAGAATGTTATATACATACAGTATTTAGCCCAGTGGGATTGGCTTTTCTCACTCAGCATAATTCCCTGGCGATCCATCCAGGTGGCTGCATGTATCCATAGTTGTCCCTTTTTCACTGCTGAGTAGTATTCCATGGTGTGGATGTATCAGTGAGTTTAGTCATTTACCCACTGAAGGACATTTTGGTTGTTTCCAATTACTGGCTATTGTGCAGACAGCTGCTGGGAACATTTGTTTACAGGTTTTTGTGTGGACATAGTTTTCATTTCTCTGGAATAAATGCCTGCGAGCACCATTGTTGGGTCATAGGGTAGTTGCATATTTAATATTTAAAGAAACTGTCAAACTGTTTTCCAGAGAGGCTGCACCATTTTACATTCCCACCAGCAATGCATGAGAAGTTTTCAATCATTATTTCTTTGGGTCATTTTTCAGTCACACCTTTTTTTTCCTCTACCTCCTGGATGACAGGTCTGTTAGATTTTCAGTTATGGTCCCTCAGGTCTGTGAAGCTCAGTTCATTCTTTTCAGTCTGTTTTCTCGCTGTTGCTCAGACTAGATCATTTATATTGTTTTATCTTCCAGGACACTGGTCTTCCCTTTGTCCCCTCCATTCTGCTGTTGAGTCCATCCATTGAGTTTTTTATTTAACTCAAGTTTTCATTTGATTCTTTGTTATATGCTGAGACGTATCTTTTCATTTGTGTCAAGTGTGTTTCCAAATTGCTCTTTGAAGCATTTTTATGCTGACTACTTTAAAATCTTTGTCAGATAATTCTAATATTTCTGTTATTTTGGTATTAACATGTACTGTCTTTTTTCATTCAGTTGAGATCTTTCAAGGTTTTGGTGTGTGACAGAAGATTTTCAGTTGAAAGCTGGACATCTTGGGTATTATGTTATGAGACTCTGGACTTAATCAAACCTTCTGTTTGGCTGGCTTCCTCTTACCTTGGTCGGGTGGTAGAAAGGGCTGTGCTGCCTCATTACTGCAGGGTCGGGGGAGAAGTCAGGTTCCCCAGTGGGTCTTCTCTGACAGAGCAAAGGGGGTCCTCTTTAATGCTGGGCACAGTGGGGGGGGTCTGGCTCCACACACAGACACCTCCTTGGCTAGGAGGGGCAGGGTGTCACACTGCTGCTCCCCACGTGGCCTCCACTGACACCAGCCTGGCAAGGTTTGGGTGCCTCGTCACAGCCTGGCAAAGGTGGAATCTCAGCCCCTCGTTTGGCCCTTACTGGCATGGGTGGGGTGGAGCCGGTTTTCTCTAGGGCGTTTGCCTGAAGTAGAGCAGTTATTGTCTAAGAGTTTTCTGTCTTAAGAGTCTGCCCCTTGCCTGGTTCTTCGGCTGCAGAGGGCAGGCTTTTGTTGTGGCCATTTTGGTATGCCTGCGCCTGTGGGTGTTTCTGGGTTGCCGGCTTCTTTCGCTCCAAGTCTGGGATTTATGAGGCTGAGAAGAAAACTCAAGCAAGTCACTGCTGTGTCATCCCTCAGGTGCCAAGGTCCCCACCCAGTCTGACTTCTTCTCGCTGCCTTTCAGAGTTCTCTTGTGTTTGTTTGTATACTTAAATGTCCAGGGTGTTTAGTTGTATTTATTTTAATAATTTAAGAGGCAATACAGCAGAGTCAAAAGAGGCAGCCCCTCCACCCAATCCCACCACTGCCACCACCGCCACTGGCACTCAGTTTCATTCCCTAATGGTCTCATTCTAAAAACAGGGATCATCATGGGCCTAACACTAAGTTCTGGAAGAAGGTCCGTTTGTATTCAGAGCAGGGCAGGGCACCCAGGGAACGGGGACGAGCTGGGCCCCATCAGCAAAGTGACTCATTGAGTTGGATTCCTCCTAGGATCACCAACTGGCCTTCAGATGTGCCAGATGCCCGAGACACAGGTCAGCTCAGGAGCCTGGATCCTTCATTCTGAGAAGCACTGGGAGAGCACGGAAGAAATTTCACAGCCCACCAACTCCCTGCGGCACCACGTGCCGTGACGTTTTGTAAATTCTCCCTACTTTTATTTTTTAATTACTTTAAATTAACTGGCCCTTTTTCCTTCCACTCTCTTTGTTCTTTGAGTGTAATTTTTAAGCCCGGAGAAGAACCTTGGAAATTCCCTGGCAGATAATGCTTGCTTCTCACAACTTCTGTCATCCTTATTTAGAATTTTTGTGGTGCCTGCAGCTACGGCCCAAGGAATGCCCCCAAAGAATGGTTGACCAAGCCCTTCCCAGCATCTGTCTTGAGAATGGCTTCCCACTTGCCATATCAGGGATTCCCCTCTCTTTGTCCAGCATCTCCCCCGGCTCCCCTCCCCGCCACCCCCCCCCCCCCCCAAAAATCCACTTCTCTCCACCTGGAGGAGGAAGAAGGTAATTTCTACATGGCTGGTCAAGGTCTCAGAAGGAAATCAGCTAGGCCTTGTAGAGCTTCTGCTATTCTTTCCTGGAAATTTTCAGGGGCCTGGAACTCCATGTCCTCCTGGTTCAAAAGACCTTGGAGCCGGCCAGCCCTGTCAACACAGCAATGACCAAGAAGAATGCCCGAGGTTGCTGAACATTAGTGGCTGTTTTCAGACTCACTCTGCCTGGGTGGCAGTTCCTTTGCACACGTGGAATGATGTCCACGGCGGGGGGAGGAGAGGCTTGGGAGTCCACCCTCAAGGGTGCCCTTTTAACTGGGTAGACAAGACTCATGATTCAAAAGGAGGAGGGCTGATATGGGGCTGGACAGCAAATGAGATTGGCTGGGTGGCCCCTAGGAGGGCAGGGAAGAGCCAGATGCCCTTGGGGGAGGGGCATGGGGCATGGAGCCCCTTTTCTTCCTTCCTGCTTAATTTTCAGGGCTAGTGATCATTGGGACTGGTCTCTGTGCGCAGGCCAGTCAAGAATCTTTCTTCCCATTTTACAGATAAGCCAACTGAGGCTCAGTGAGGAGAAGTCCCACACCAGAGGGCCTTGCAGAAGCTCTCAGGAGTGTACCCAGCCTGTCAGCCAGTCACGGCTCCCAAGCGTCCACCTCCTGTCTCCCACTTGCCCTCAGATCCAGCCCCCTCAGGAGAGAAGGGCTGAGTTACCGCTGAGACCTGCTGTGGTGATGACCACATGAGGCCCATGTCCTTGGCCTGGAAAAGGGCTGAGAGGGCCTTAACTCCTGGAACAGACTTAGGGCTGGGCCTTGGGCTCCAACAATGGAGACCCAGGCTCCCCTGCTCTGGCCATTCACAAATATTTGTCAGCGGTTGCTGGCTGAGCTGGCCCAAACCAGCTCCTGTCTTCTGTGTTTGCTGGCCCTGGGTTTCGTCGATACCTTCCTTCAGGGGCCAGCTGGCTGCTCACCACGAAACCTGTGGGTTTAGGTTTGGCTGATCTGGGGATGAGGGCCTGTTGCTCCCAGTGGCGGGTAAGGAAGCCACATTTGGTCTCAGATCCCCAGATATGTGGGTCCAGTTTTCGGAGACATACTAAACATGCAGCCCCGCGAGCCAAAAAGGGCAAAAATCCACCTCCCTGTCTGCTTATTATGTTCTCATCTGTCGGGGGAAGTTTTCTCTGGTGGGGGCAGGGCGGGGGGAGGAATGGCTTAGGAGATAAGATTAATATTCCATTTGTGCTACTGGCAGCACCTGCTGTTAGGAAAATAATGCTTATTTTTTTTTTGAGAATGGAAATTGTCAGTATGCTTTTTCCATCACTCATTTAGTTTATTCTTTCTTCTTTGGGTTCTGAAATCAGATGTCTTGTTCCACTCTAAGACTGTTCTCTTTTATTAAGAAAAAAAAAAAAAAGTTCTCGGAAGACCACAGCTGCATTTTGGGAGGTGGGTGTAGGGAGAATAACTTCAGATTTTGTTTTTAAAAATGATTTTAACAGCAGTCCAAATGCAGACAAACGTCTCTCTGTTCGTTTTTTATTTCATAATCACTCCCAACTAGATATTCTGAGGGCCACCAACTTATTATGGTTCTCTCAATGTCGGACACTTCACCACATAATTTGTAGGTCTGCTTAAAAATTTCTGAAAGCAAAATTCCTAGGGCGAGTGGTTTGAGAACTATGCATGGGCTCATATTTCTTGCCTTCAGAAAGTGATGACTGCTTATTACTAGCTTAGGCGCCTCCATTCCTGCCCACCTACACATGCCCCGCACAGGTCCCACCTCCCCTGCCCCCGCCGCTGCCGTGACAAAGCACGAGCTGAAATGTAGGGGCTCAGGCACACGGCTCCAGGGCTGTTTAGCTTAGCTCGGCATGTGGGGCGCGGAAACAAGGGTCACCTGCCACACAAGGCTGCTCCAGTTTGCAGAATAGGAAGCTTAGCAAGGAAAAGCATAGTGGA
The DNA here is from genome assembly GCF_965194825.1 of Balaenoptera physalus. Lineage (NCBI taxonomy): Eukaryota > Metazoa > Chordata > Mammalia > Artiodactyla > Balaenopteridae > Balaenoptera > Balaenoptera physalus. Next base: position 25,687,404 of record NC_138897.1, read on the forward strand.
GACTTATTTCCCTCTTCAGGGAGCCAATCAAGGGAAACATGACATTGGCTTACCAAAGAGACAAGGATCCGAGTGGCCTGTGTTAACTGAGCACCTACGATACACTCGGGGCTGAATTAGGTGCTGGAAACCCACTGTGTCTGTTCTGTAGGACATTCCTCATCTGGTCTGTCTGTGAGACTACAGTCAGCTCAGAGCCTGGCTTAGGGGGATTTCACCCCTCTGTGTCTCCTTCCCTAGCTGTGTTGGCCCCCCAGTTCTGGGGTGACTGTGAAGATACACGAGAGACAGCATGAGAAAGCTTGATCTTACATATAAGAAAGCCAAGGTTCAGAGAGGTTGCTTCGTTCCCCTCAGGCTGCCCAGCTAGTTAGTGGCAAAGCCCGTACTGGAACTTGGATCTGTGTTTCTGCTCTAAGGTACTGCCTGAAATGCTACATGATTGGATTTAACAATGACTTGCCTGAGGTCTTAGGAGGTCTTAGGTCTGGAGAACTGGGGCATTACTAGCCACTTAGACAAATGCCCCACCTGTAATTGCCATCATCCACATCATGGCAGGAACAACAGCACCATCCCAGCCGGCTTTGAGTGCCAGGCGCACTCCTGCACCAGGTTCCCCTGACAACCTGCGAGGAGCATCACGTGCTCAGGAGCACTGCTGCTGCCTTGGATGGTCAGCCAAGCTTTAGAGGCTCCCACTCCAGCAGACTGTGGGACTCTCCTTTCGCTCAGAGTTGGGTAGGAAATGATTCAGGACTGAGACCTCTGCCAGCCGAGGCAGGAGTTCACGTAAGAAGTTCAGTCTTCCACTGAGTGGACTGAAAGCTTTAGAGACCTGGCGAAAGGGATGCTCTGGGATGTTTACCTGGCGAAAGGGATGCTCTGGGATGGAAATGAGAGGGTCTGACTCTTCACCCTGAGGCAGAGAAAAGATTTTTTCATACCAACTACAGAATGAATGAACAAAGGAATGAAGAAGGGAAAAGCTGGTTCATTTACTGCTTCATTAATTAAACATGTTTAATTAATGAACCTCTGTCTGGAGGTTCAGCAGAGGTATCAATGGGCTTGCCCAAGACCACATAGCTCCTGGAACACTCTGAGGGAAGCTGGGAGTTGGGGAGAGGGGGTGACAAAAGCTGTTCAGCTCTCCCTCAGGAGCCTCTCAATACCTCTCCTAATCCCACCCAGGCTTTGAGGCCCAGATCCGCCCAGGAGCCTTCCCCAGCTCCCAGGGTGCCCCCTCTATCTCTAGACTCCTCACGAAATTATAGTCTGGCTTCCCTAGTCTCTGCCACCTACGGCCTTGGGCGTTCCTCTTGTGAACACTTAAAAGCATCTACTTCCCTCAGATGTGTGAGAACCTTCTCTAAATCTCGCTCAGAGTCTGTGGTGGGGCTGGGCAGTCATTCGTGCCTGAAGTGAGCCCCGCAGTGAGCCAGATCTTGGGGACACAGCGATGACTCCAACACAGGGCTGTGTCCTTATAGAGCTTAGGGTCCATTTGGAGAGACAGACACGAATCCAGTAATTACAGAAACAGGTATCTGGTTACAACCAGGAACAAGAGTCATGAAGGAAGGGAAGCAGAGAGTAGCACAGGGGTCTGTCCTAGTCTGATCCTAGAGGCAGGACTGGCCATATAATTTGCAGGGCCCTGTGCAAAATAAAAATGTGGGCCTCTTGTCAAAAATTGTCAAGATAGCCACAGCAGAGCATTAAACCAAGCGCAGCCATTCTGAGCATGGGTCTCAGCACAAGAGCGCAGACTGCACGCCCGAGAAGCCAGCCCTGCCAAGAGGGCTGCCCCGAGGAATGGGACTGTAGCTGAAATCACAAAGATGCAGAACAACAGTAATGAAAACACGGTAACGTGTATGAAGCGCTAACCGCGGTCCAGGCACAGCTTTCATTCACTCGAAGAGGGAGGGACCACTGCACTCTGTTTTACAGAGAGGTCAGTGAGGCACAGAAAGGTAAGTACTTGCCTAAGGCCACACAGCTTGCAAGAAGTAGAACTTGGTTTGAACTTAGGTAGTTTGGCCCGAGGATGAGTGCTCTCAACCACCGTGCTCTCGTCTCAAGGGTTTGCGGCCTGTTCCACGGCCCTGAGGGCCCGGGGCAGCCAGCACGCCACTGCTGAGCCACTGGAACCCCAATCCAGAGGACCCCAGGCCTTGGCCAAGGCCAGTGGGGGAGGGGTCGTGGCTCTGGCAGCACGTGGTGCGGAAGCTCGGCTAGATACGCAGACGCAAAGGCCAAAGGCTGAGCCCGAGGCCACTGGAAACGGGGAAGCCGAGGCCCGGGAGAGGGGAAAGCCTGGGAGGGCTCTGGACGGGCATTCTGGGCTGAGGTTTGGAAATCCGGCCTTCCAGCCTTGGCTCCACTGCGTCTGGGGAAAACCGCAAAAGCCACATGTGGCCCTCGGGTTTCCATCTGTGCTGGGAACAATCCTTTCCCCACCACGGTCTGCTAGTTCCTGCGGCTGGGGCCTGAGGGGCAGGGCTGGGGGGAGTTTGAGTTTTCAGGTGGCCTGCTGGCTTTACCCTCGCACTTGGGGTGGGGAGGGGGTGGGAAGAGCTGTAGGCTCCTGCACCGTCCTCCATCTTAGGGCAGCACAGAAGGCCATGGGGAAATAGCTTTCTCTGGGGTATTAGATGCGGCTCTGAGTCTCACTCAACTGCTGGGGCATTTCTGTGGCCCTCCTCTCAAACCCACTGGAAATCCAGGGCTCCCAGCACCAATCTGCTGGGCAGCTTTGGCAAAGCACCCACCTCTCCATGTCTCAGTATTCCCACCTGCAGAATGGGAACACCAAATCCTCACTCAAGGCATTTCCTTAGGTGGGGTCCCACCTTCTCTGCATTCCTGCCTAGATCACAAGGCACGTCTGAAGTTACAATACAATCAAGCCTGGGAGAGCCTTTGGGGAACAAAGGCACATTATAAATATGAGGTATTATTTTTGTTCCAGGGTGAATCAGGCATTCCAAGAATCCTTGGCCTCATACGTTCTGAGGCAGCGTGATGTCATGGGAAGAGCACGCGGCTGCCCTAGCGGACTGTTTCCAGGGAAAGGCCCTCGCCCTTCCGCCTAGCCCAGCCAAGCCCTGCAGTCTCCAAGTCTGGCCCATGGACCCTCAGTGCAGCCTACTGGCGGGTCCAGGTATCCTCCGAGCTATATGCCCACCCTGGGCACGCACTCAGAGTCTGGTGGACAGTAGACATGAATGCAGGTAAGTCTCAGCTGGGATGCTCGATTTTCCAGCTAAATTGAAATTGTGGCTAAACTGACCAAGTCATGTCAATCAACACCAGGAAGCAAAATCTGGCCATGCCACCTTTCTGGAGCCTGTGCGCTCCCACCCACTTTTCCTAAAGAACCGAGGAAGCCTGGCTATGGGTGTGAACTTGTCCCCCGTGTGGCCTTCTTCCATAGCCCCTCACTGCCTGGAATACAGAAAGTGCCCAAACACAAACTCCCAGAATATTTACCAAGAGGCAACATACTGCCATAGTTCAAAGTATGGACTTTGGAGTCAGACCCCCAGAGTTCAAATCCAGGCTCTGAACCTCCAGCTGTGCAACACTGGGCAAGTTCCTTAACCTCTCTGGGCCTTAGCTTGTTCATCTGTAAAATGGGGACAAATAGAGGGCTCATCTCATAGGGTTCCTGTGAGTTTTAAAAGAGTTGATGTACGTGTTCTATTAGTGTTGTTTCGAATAATATTATAATGTGGGTTTTCCAAGCAATATAGTATGAATCCATCAGATATTCGGAGGAAGTGCTGAGCATTAGTGCACCCATAGTACAGGTGGGAGAACTGAGGCTGTGGGGAAACAGGCTTTTTCAAGTGTTAGAAATCAAAGAAGAAACACTAGATGTCCAGCTTCTACTTCTGCTCTAATTCTGGCCTCTAGAGGCTGCATTTTGGACATAATTTCCCACCATGTAAGTTCTCATCACCAGATACTCACCACCATCATTCCAAAGGAAATACTAGCCAAGGAGTTCCCACAGGCTTAGGGGCTACCTCCAATGACCTCCTTGATTCCTAGCCTAAAGCCTGGCCATCGTGTCCACCACAGCTGGCCAGCGGGCCTCAGCTGGCCCACATTATCACACTTACTCCACGGGCTGAGTGGCTTCAGAGGCCCACTCGAACTAGCCCTTTTCACCATCTGTCTTAATCTCACCATCTCCATGTAGTCTAGTAGCCCTCAAACTGGCTTTCAAAGATAGGACAAAGAGGAAGAGGGATAGGGAGAAAGTCCCCTAAGAGTTGTTTGAGTACCAGGTGTCACCAACTGCTGAGTCCTTTAGAACTTTGGGGGAAGGAAGGCCCGAGACACAGCCTGAGCTCACCTAATGGAGGAACTTCCTCAGGACAGCTACCCCACATTGGAGGAGGCTGCCTGGAAATGTGGTGAGCTCCCCGTCACTGGAGGTATCCAAACACGGAGACCTCCTATCCCTAACCTGCCCATTCTGCAATCAGTACCTCCTCTACAAAACCCTACTGGGTTTAGCAGGAGTCCCCACCTGGGGACGCAGCAGGATGCAGCGATAACTTGGAAATCAGACACACCTGGGTTCACATCCTGGTTTTTGCCCCTGTCTAGCTGGGTGGTTTTGGACAAGCTGTCTAACCTTTCTGCCCCTCAGTTGTTTTATTAATCAAATGGACCTACAACTGGAAAATAGGTGAGGGGCGGGCTCAAAGGGATGACCCCAGGGCTCGGTGTTAAACCTTGCCCACTCACCCCTCTGCCTTGGGCCAGCCCTGGGAAGCCAGGTGAAGAAATGATGGCTCCGCTGTGGGAAGCAGAGGATCCCAGGGCAGTCCTGAGCTGGTTCGGCTTTGTGGGTGGTGGAGCACCGCTGAGTTTCCAGGCTCTCCAGGGGAACGCTGCCGGCTACTGGCCCCCCTCAGTCCATCAGCCATCACAACCCGGCCACCCTCCTGGGACAGCCTCTCCCTCACAACTTCATTATTGACAGGTTTGCTCTGTCCCTGAAGGACCATTTTTTCCATCTCAGGAGGGAGAGGAGATGTGAAATGGAGTTAGCTGGAGTAGGGCCTCCCTCCGGCCACATTTTTCAGCCGGGGCTGGTGGAACTGACAAGTCCGTGGTGAGACATCACGGCGGAGGGGGAGCCATTCAACAGGTTTATACACCTCACGGACCCCAATACCACCCTCCCCGCAACCCGCCCAGCCTTCTCGGGACACGGCTGCCCAGAAGATGGGTTCTTGGGCTAGAATCTTCCCAAGAGCAAGTACTGTGCTGATAGCCTTCTCATTAAACACCCATCAGCCAGGATTCAGTGTATAAATATATTCAGGGACATTCAGACAGGTGACGAGGACTTACTCTCCCTAGCTCCCAAATGCAGGGTCCTGAAGTTTAGAGTAGTGAGTTTAAAATCAACCAGAGACTTTCCCTGACAGTAGAAAGACAACCAGTAAACGTAGAAGGAATGATGGAATTAGAAAATCATCTGGCAGGGACTTCCCTGGTGGCGCAGTGGTTAAGAATCCTCCTGCCAATGAATGCAGGGGACACGGGTTCGAGCTCTGGTCTGGGAAGATCCCACATGCTGCGGAGCAACTAAGCCCGTGAGCCACAACTACTGAGCTCGCGTGCCACAACTACTGAAGCCCACGCGCCTAGAGCCCATGCTCCGCAACAAGAGAAGCCACCGCAGTGAGAAGCCCGCGCACCACAACGAAGAGTAGCCCCCGCTCTCCACAACTAGAGAAAGCCTGTGCACAGCAATGAAGACCCAATGCAGCCATAAATAAATAAATTTATAAAAAAGAAAAGAAAAGAAAAGAAAATCATCTGGCAGCCACCATAATAATAATTCTTAAGCAAGAATCATCAGTGGAGGCTAGTAGGTGAAAGTTGGAGGAAAACAGAATATTGGCGTTGTCTCAAAGGATCTCCCCACAAGCTATTTCTTAATTACAAAGGGAAAACTCATAATTTCACAGTGGAGAAACTTGGCAGACACGGCCATAACCAAGTAATCAAAGTCAGCATCACCAGTCCTGGGGTGAGGGGACAGCATGAGTGTCCTGATATGATGCACTGGGAATCTGATTGTGAGGAAATATCAGAGAAACCGGAATGAGGGACCATGACACAAAAACAACTAGCTGTTCTTAAAAAAAGTCAATGTCATGAAATACAAAGATCTGTGAACTGTCCTCAGATTAAAAGGCACTGAAGAGACATGACAATTGAATGTAACCCCTGCTCTAGGATCACTGGAGAAAGATGAGTAAGGACCATGGAGTAGATAACAGTATTGTGTTGACGTTAGTTTCCCAATTTTGACCATTGTACTGTGGCAATGAAAGAAAATGTCTTTATAAAGAAACACACTGTGAACTATTTATCAGTAAAAAGGCATTCTTTTGGCAACTCACTCTCACTCAGGTCAGAAAATAATGTAGGTTAGGGGGAGAAAGATAAAGCAAATGCAGTAAAATGTTAATATTTGAGGAATCCGGGGGAAGAATATATGGGGATTCTTTGTATTATTCCTGCAACTTTTCTGTGAGTCTGAGATTTTTGTTGAAATCAGAAGTTTTTTTAAAATGAGTAGGATCTGGTTAGAAGGGAAGAAGTCGAGTGGGCATTCTAGAAGAAACTCAGACTCAACGAAGGCTTGGTGGCAATTTTTCTTAAGTCAATTTCTTATGTACCAGGCAAAGCAAATAAAATACAATAAAATTGACCACAGAGGGTCCTGCTTCACCTAGCAGCAGGTAAAACTGCAGAGACCCCTCACCGTAGGTAGGGGTGGCCTCACCGGAGGTGCATACAGAGCTCACCGTGCATTTGTGTCCTTGCGACCTATAGAAAGTTCCTTAATGGAGCCCAAGCATCTGGGCACCATCTGAAGGGCAGTAGCCAAACTCCTACATCCCCAGGGACACAGGCCTGGGTGGACCCCGTGTACCATCATAAGCAAGTCGATTTGCCCTTATGAGTAATACCTGGAGCTTCTCAAAGCAAGACTCTGTTCCCCAGGGTGGGCCTCTACAGCACCCACCAGGAGACCTAGTCCCTCAATGGGTGAGGAAAAGTACATATTTTTATACTTATTTTTACACTTGTGGAAACTGAGGCAGTTTAGTGGCCTGGCCGCAGCCTTGCTCCACTTTTTTAGACGTGAGAACTCCCCACACAGTAATATATCATCTTGCAAACACACTTAGGAATTTAAAAAACTTTTATTATTTTCGATGGTATACGATAAATTATTTTATATAAAACATAGTTTTTAGATTAATATGTTATTGGGAATAAATAATAAAGGTTCATATCTAATATGACCTTTAATAACATCTATGATTAAAGGCAATATTTAACCTTCCCCCACTTACCAAGTGATGCCTTCTCCTTCATTTATTATAAATGAGTTATGAAGGCAAAAGCATAATTTTCCACAAAGAAATTTCAAAATGACATATTACCATTTCATTGTGTCTTTGGCACCACATACATGCTCACATGGAGGCTAACGTTTGACTATATAAGGCAGAAAAAGAAACAAAAAGCAAAAACTGATTTTGTGGCCCACTGTTTGGAATTCTTAAATTGTATGTTTGTTTAATAAAAATCAACTTGGTTTGTTTTTGTAATTTTCTTGCTTTGTTTCTAAATGATGAGACGTGAGAATTTTCAGGAAGTGCTTGCAATCACTTCTGCCCAAATAGCAGGTCGTGAGCAGGGAGGGTCTTGACTCCCCTGAACGGAGTGGGACGCCGGCCAGGCTCGGGGTCTCCAGGACTCCGACCAGATGCTTGGGGCTCCCGGACCCGGGTGGAGCGCCCGAGGCAAACGTGCAGAGCTATTACCACTTGCATGTTCCTCAGGAACCAGCCTTTTAATATCGGTGTTGTTTAATGCTTCCTGCCTTTAACCAACTGTCCATTATGGGTAAAAAATTAAATATTTGACTAAGAATAAAAATCATTTCAAACTGAGTAATGCTCAAAACCACCAAAGTGGCTCTCCAGGCTGCTGAGTGATGAACTGGCCAAGGGGGTGGGTCTTGGGCGTGTCCCTCTCTTCTGCGTTAAGCCGGGGCTCCATCGACACCCACAGGCAGGGTCTCACACTGCGAGCTTCCAAAGGTGAAAACAGACCCCTGGCATGGGGGTAAGAGCCCGTCTCTGGGGCCAACCAGGCCTGGGTTCAAGTCCAGGCCCTGTCACCTCCTTGCTGTGTGCCTTGGGCAAGGCTCTTATTGGTCCGTACTTCAGTTTCCCAATTGCAAAATGGGGGAATGATAATGAAAGAGGTATTGCCTACGGTTCTGAGGGTTAAATGAGCTGCAATTGGCCTGTGCCTGACACAGAGCAAGGGCTCGGTAAGGAGCTCCCATGGCCACTGCCGTAGCTTCACTCAGGACCAGCAGCAGTGACAAGTCAGGACTCCAGGCACAGTGCTCTCACTCCAAGTGTGAGCCCAGGAGACACTTCCTCTGGCATGCCCAGGCTCCTTGCAAGCCTGGCATCTTCCACATGACCTCACGTTTGCAGCTTCAGTGTGGGGTGTTCTGAAGGGCTTGGATTCTCCTGGGGGAGACTTGAAAATCTGCTGGAGGTCTGAGCATGGGGCTCTCACCTGCCTGTCCCCCTCCCCCCAAGGGTGTCCATGCCATCTCCCCGCTGGAACTGCCCCTTCACCCATCTTCGCCTCAAAATATCTTCTCTTGGGTCTTGGCACTCAAGCCCACCCCCTTTGGGGAGCTGCCCTGGTCACCTGGCCCATGGTGAGTGCTGTCTGTCCCCGGAATCTTGCCCGGAGTTGATGGTAAGTATCAGCGCATGTGCAGCCTCTGTCCACGGCTCATTCCTGGCGGGCAGGCAGGGCCTGCCAGGCTCGCTCCAGGAGGTGTCGGGCTCTGCTGTCAGAAGTGGATGTTTAGGGGCTTCCCTGGTGGCGCAGTGGTTGAGAGTCTGCCTGCCGGTGCAGGGGACACGGGTTCGAGCCCTGGTCTGGGAAGATCCCACATGCCGCGGAGCAACTAGGCCCGTGCGCCACAACTACTGAGCCTGCGCGTCTGGAGCCTGTGCTCCGCAACAAGAGAGGCCGCGACAGTGAGAGGCCCGCGCACCGCGATGAAGAGTGGCCCCCGCTTGCCGCAACTAGAGAAAGCCCTCGCACAGAAACGAAGACCCAACACAGCCAAAAATAAATAAATAAAATTAAAAAAAAAAAGTGGACGTTTAGGTTTTTACTGTGGGGGAGTGGGACGTGGTTTCTGACATGGGGGATGAGGAAGGCGTTTTGGAGGACTCCCTCGGGGGCCTTGGTCCCAGCAGCCCTTCACTGGCTCTCTGTTCCCTTCCTGGGCAGAGCACGGCCCTGAGGGCAGGTGAGGGGGAAGTGAGGGCGGCAGACGGACAGGGTCTCTCAGCACAGCCCAGCGAGCGCATTCCTTTAGGTGGGAAACCTGGTCAGGAGGGGAAGTGGTGTGTTTGAGGGCTGGTGCTGGCAAAGCTATGAGACAGGCCAGGGCCCAGGCGGGATTCAGACTCTCCTTTGGGTGGTTTAATAGCCTAATTTCTGGGCTGTGGCAGGGAGACCTGTGGTGGGGAGGCACTCCAGAGAGCCGGCAGGAACGTAACAGAGTTGCTGAAAGGACCCGAGAGGATACAGTAAGTACCCTGGGTAGGGCTACCTCCTTGGCCATCCACTCATTTACTCAACAAACGTCTACAGAGTTCCATTACATGCAGGCACTGCTCTAGACACTGGGGATACGGTTGGGAGTAATTGACAAAAAGCCCTGCTCTTGTGGACCTTCTCTCTCTAATGGGGAGATACAGATAATAAACAGAATAAGTGCATAATACAGAACAGCAGAGGACATTAAGTTCTATGGAGAATATGAAGCCAGCAAGGGGGATTGGGGGTGCTGGTGTGTGGGGGGACACCCATGGGGGGGTTGTACTTTTATTAATTTAAAATGTTTTTTAAAAATTGAAGTATAATTGACTTTTACAACATTATGTTAGTTTCAGGTGTACAACAGAGTGACTTGATATTTTTATACATTATGAAAGGATCACCACGATAAGTCTAGTGACCATCTGTCACCATACAAAGTTATACCAATATTATTGACTACATGCCCTATGCTGTACATTACATCCCTGTGACTTATTTCTTTTATAACTGGAAGTCTGTACTTCTCACTCTCTCTCACCTATGAGGGTTTGTACTTTTAGATAGAATCGTTAGGACAGATCTCACTGAGATGGTGCCACTGAGCAAAGACTTGAGGAAGGAGCCACGTAAATATCTGAGAGTGGAGCAATCCAGGTAAAGTGCAAAGGCCCTGTGGTAGGCGCTTACTGGTGTGCTCAAGGCCCCTAAGAAGACCAGCGTAGCTGGAGTGCAGAGCGTGAGGGGGGATGGCAGATGATGAGGTCAGAGGTGATGGGAACCAGATAACCTGGGGCCTTGTAGACCATTGAAAGGACTTTGGTCCTTACTCTATGTGAAATGTTGGGGATTAGTGGAGGAGTCTAAAGAAAGAAATCACATTTAAAAAGGCAGAGTCAGGGAGACCATGGAGGTTATAGGAATAATGCAGGTGAGAGCCAATGGGGCCCTGGACCAGAGGGGCAGGAGTAGAGGTGGTAAGAAGTGGGTGGATTCTGGACCTGTTTTGAAGGTGGGGCTGGCAGGAATTTCAGTCTGGATGTGGGTGGAGACGAGGGGAGAAATCAAGGATGTCTCTAAGGTATCTGGCCTCTGCAATGGCAAGGATGGAGCCAAGTTACCTGAGCCAGGGAAGACTGGGGGAGAGGGCAGATTTGAGGTGAACAGAAGCTCAGTCTTGGATATGTTGAGATTGATAAGTTCTGAAGCACCCACTGGGGGACACTGAGAAGGCTGAAGGATGCAGGAGCCTGAAGCTCGGGGAGACAGTGACCTAAGGAGCTGCTTGGAACTCCAGCTCAGGCAGCACGCCTGCTCTCTCAGGCTCAGCAAAAGGTCTGCTTTTATTTCAATTACATTTTTATTTCTAATTATGTAAAATAGTTTTTCCTTTAGTTTTTTCTTCTTTTTTAATTTCTTTTTTAAAAATATAATTATGTAAAATATTTACATGGGTTCCAAAGTTAAATCTGCAAAACAAGGTGTTTAGTGATGTCTGCCCTCTACTCCCCCACCCCACCAACTGCCCTTTTGTGCCATAAATAACCACTTTATTGGTTTTATGGTTTATCCGTCCATTCATTATCTTTAGCATAAGTAAATATGAATACACGTTTTCTCCCTTTTAGGGAGAAAAGTAGCATACTACATGTACTTTTTCCACTTTGCTTTTTTCAATTAATATTATTTAAGGTCACTTATTTCACTCTGCTTTTTATTTTTAGGGATGGATTTTTAAAAAACAATTTTTATTAATTTACTTTTAAAATTGTCTGTACCACGGTGGTTTAATTCTGCTTTCTAGCAAGCACCACCACTCTGGGTAAGGGGCAAAACAGTTCCTAGAATTCCATGTGCAGTAGCTTATGAGAATGAGTTATTCTGGGGTTTCCTCCAGTTCTGAACTTCTAGACCTCCCTGGTTCTTGGTAACAGGCAGGGCAGGGGCTTGCCAATTGCTAGAAGAAGTATCAGGGTGGGAGCTGGAGACCTAGCTTACAGTTTGGTTCCTTGGGGAGCCCCCCTCTTGCTGCAAAATGAGCAGCCTGGATAAGATGATCTCTGTGGGTCCTGTGGGTCGATAGAGGACCAGGTATGGAGGCTGACCCAAACCTGTTTCTGGCAAACCATGCAAGCAAACAACCCCTTCTTAGGAGAAGGTGCTAAAGGCACGTTTCATCATGCAAAAGCCTCAGCGCCCATCACCCGCTTCTCTGCACATGGCAAAGGGCTGCTGGGCGATATGGAGCCACGTGGTGCGTCACGGAGACAGGGCTGTGAGCAGGAGGTAGGCGTGCACAGGCAAAGCAGGGGGTCAGCAGGGAGCAGCCAGCTGAGCAGGTACAGTTCTAGGGAGTCCACAGATGTCAGGAGGGTGAAGCAGCAGGTGACCAGGCGACTGGTCAGGATGGCAGAGGGCTGACTGCTCCCTCAGGGATAAGGAAGCCAAGCCCAGAGGCTGGCCTGCCCCAACAGGAAGCTTCTGTACTCTTCCCCACGGAGGCAGGACCAATGTTACCTTCCCCAGGAAGACCTTCTAGAGCCCGGGGGCTCAACTGGCCAAGATGGTACAGCTCCGAAAGTTCCTGGTGCATGACAGCTGCTTTTATTCTCTTTTCCATGGAGAAAATTTCAAATCTGGAGCCACCCATTCTGTATGTTTTTCCTTCTCTCCCAAAACCCTCAAACACAACTCACACAAGTAAAGGCAAGAGGCCAGGAAATAAATATGCCAAAAAGAAAAATCACTGGAAGCACAAGAAAGAGCAAAACTCTGAGCCACCCCAAAGTACAGCCTGGGTGGAGCTTTCCACTAAGCCGCGCATCACGTATTCCAGCCCAGAGTCCTCTCCCAAGCTTCCGTCCGCAGCTCTGACTTCCGTTTGGTGCAGATGGAGGCAGACGGGGCCCCAAACTCTGGGGATGTTGTGGGATCTGCTGAGTAGCCCTGAGCATGCCAGGAGCAGGCGGGTGACCAGCTTCAGAGCCTGAAGAGGCACAGGCATCCACCCTACGCCTTTCACCTTCCTAATCCCAGACATGAAATACGTCATCACCCAGCTCACTGCCCCTGCGGGAAGGAATGTGGGAGAGGAATCCACTTTCTGCACTGACTGGGTCTTGACTCAGTGTATATTGGAAAAAAGACGGAGGTCTGAACACTCCCACCCAGGGCCGGCTTGGTAATTGCGGGTTTTCAATAACACTCCGGGAAAGAACAGTGCTGCTATGGAGAAGCTGGGGGAAAGGCTTTGTGGCAACCGTTCCCAGGAACGAGGCCACCCCAGCCATCAGACCACCCTGGCGTGCCGTTTCCGACTCCTCCACTTCCCCTGACATGCGGGATAAGGTCCAGCCCAGCCCTCCCCAAGAGGCCATCCGTCCTCCCCTCCTCGAGTACGCACGGGGGTTTCCTGTCTCTGCCCCGTTCACGGGCCAGCGCTCCCAGGGAGGACAGCAGGTGCAAAGGGAGCACCTACATCTTGTCACCGGCTCTAAGGGCCCCTGGGGAGGAGGACGTCTTAAATTTTGATCACGACCTCTTTTGATGGGGGGAACTGCATCGCCAGCTAAGCGTTCTACAGACTCCAGCCTAAAAGGATGAGAATTGGTTTCTGGCACGCAAAACAAAAGTCCGAGGCTGCCTTGGAGATACAGATTCTGTTCAGGGACACTCCCCTCACGTCTCAACCCCACTCCAGCTCCCAAGCTCATCTCCTTCCCTCCGACATGAACTTCCCTTCTTTCACCACCCTCCACAAGCCACACGCCTTCCCACCATGTGTCTTGGCACCTGCGGCCCCTCCAGTGACGCCCTCTCCTAGTCCGGACAACTGCGTACAATGCATCGAGAGATGTGTCTGTAGCTTGGTGCACTGGGTCTAAACTCTTGGCTGGCTTTCTATGCCCTCCACAGAGGGCCCTCCCTGACATACCTCTCTCCTCGGCCCCTCAGCGGTGTCCTCTGCAGTCAGGCCAGCTGGTGCACTGTCCCTGACACCACACCAGGCAGGGCCCACCTCGGGACCTTTGCCTCTGCTTCCCCCCGCCCTCTGCCTGGCCTATTGAAGAGACAGACCATATTCCACCTCCTCCAGGAAGGCTTCTTTGTTACTCTAAACCCCAGAAATCTTTCTTTTCTCTGAAGTCCCAGGGCCTATGGCCTGGCACTGTACTATTACACATGCAAACGACTCACATGCATATACACACATGTGGACATATGTGTATACACGTACGAAACGTGTAACACACACACGCGCACACACACACATACAACAATGTTATTAAGTGGAAGTGTTCAGTATACCTTTTCTCTCCAACTAGACTATAAGCTCCTGGAATGCCCAGCACAGACTTGGGCCTGCGAGAAGCACTCAAGAGACGCTTCCTTCCTGACCAAAGCCCCTTTGTCCAGCCTCACTTACTAGCTGTACAGGGGCTGGTGACAGGCATTGCTTCTGCCACCCTAGGGACCACGAGGCAGATGAGGCCAACACTACAAAGCTCTTCAGCCTCTCAAGGAAAATGTCCCTCTCTCCCCCAGAACGCTGCCCCATGATAAACAGGATGCAAACAAATCCCAACGAATCCTGGGATTCGAGCAATTTTAATATAGCTAATCTGACATCATCTCTCTGACCACAGCAATGCTTGAGGGGGGCGGCCCTGACCTATTTTTGGTGGGCAGTCACTGCCAGAGGGGCAGCCTTGAAGGTCCCCCCACTCCTGGCCCCAGACGGAGGGGGTGAGGCTTCAGCCTGGCGCCTTCCCCCACTGGAGGCTCCCATCTGGGATCTGAGCCACAGCTCCCAGAACAGGCACAGCGGAGTTTGAGGAACCCAGCCTCCCTCACGGCCTTGCCAAGCATTAAGCCTGCCTCAGGGGGCGATGGCCAGCTCTACCTGCGAATACCCCCTTTATCAGACCCCAAACTGCTACCACGTCCACCAGAACTAAGACCCCCGGAGGACTCTTAGGCTGGGAAGGTGGACCTTTGCCACGGAAAAGCTTCGCTCTGAGACCCAGTCCTGAGAGACTTGGAGAAGGGATGGGTTAGTTGGGATTTCCGAGGCGGGCTGGGGGGTGGTTTAAGGCGAGCGCCCTGAGGTGGGCTGGAGGGCCGGCTGGAGGCCGAGCAGGGCTGGGAGGGTCCCCACAGGCATGGCCTTGAAGGAGGTGGGTGCAAGCTGTCTTCTTTCACAATGCTGCTCTTACAAAAACGAAAAACCTTGGGCAGACAGAGAACTTTCTTCCTTCTCAACACTCCTGGCTGTTCTGCGGTGCGACAGGCCAGAGCAGCCCCCGGCGTCACGGTCCGAACACTCACCCAGAAGCACTCCGCGGGAGCTGGCTGCCCAGAGCCCCCGCCTGGCCATCTGTGTCCCTGGTACTCCTCCCAACTGCAGGATGCTCCCTGGGGCTTGGGCACGGCTGTCAGTCCCCAGAGAGCCCCTCCCCTGACCCGGCACTTGGCGGGCTCCCCCAGGACAGCAGCGGTGGCCCAGAGCCCAGCTAGCCCTGCTTTAACCACTCAGGCTGGGGTGCGGTCTGAGGGATTTAATGGAAATGGGAGGCTGCCACTCCCCTAGAGGGGAGCAGGGCTGAGGCACGATCATCGGGCAACCCAGCTGGGCTTTCAAGTCCACTCCCGCCTCCCCCGACCCCACGCTGTCCCTCTTTGCCCCCCGCTCCCCTGTCTGTAACCCACAAACTTGACAAAGCCAGTCCCAGGAAGGGGTCCCAGAGCTTCAGGATACCACCTCCCCCAAGGTAGCTACACTTTGGAAGGGACCACAGGGAACGTGAATTTTTAAACCCAAAGGAGGCAGATACTAATGGAAGTTTAGGCAACAAGGCCCCAGTGCCTCTCAAAATGCCGTTCATTCATACTATGACTATTAACGTGATTAATAAGTAGATCAAATATCTACGGAGAGTACACCATGCCTCTACTGCAGGCACACAGGTGAATAAAGCCCCCAGACGGTTGCTCGCGTTAGTGAGTGCCTCCTCTTGTCTACACCCGCCGAGGATCCTGGCTGGGCGCTGGGCAGCCCTGCCCCTCTGCAGCACGGCTGGTGTGGGGTGGAGGGCACGTCGGGAACCGAGCTCTGCTGGCTGGGCTGTGTTGTCTGCAGGTGAAGCTGTGATCTGGGCCGTCACGAGAGGGTGAATGGGAAGCCTTGTGTCCAGAGGGGCTGCTCAGACACAGCTCACCAAGAGCAAGAGACCTCTCTTCGGCTGAAGATGCTCTGGGCTGTAGTGTTAGCGCCAGGTGGTGGTTGCCCCGTGGAGGGCGTGGCAGAGCCTCATGCAGGGCAGAGGGCTGGCCAGCCCCGTCGCCGAGGCAAGACCTGTCCTGTCTGTGCGCTGTCCTGCTGGCCCTCTTCCCCTTCTACCTTCTGACTTGCCTTAAAAGCTTCGGGGAGGCAGGGGACACTCTTCTTCCTACAGTCTTCCAAGGTCTGTTGCTACTCCTTAGGCATCAATGGCTACTCCCAGGCACCCGAATCCCGAGGTCTCCCACAGCAGCCTTCAGCAAGGCCTTCTGCAGCCTCCACATCAAAATGCATCCCCAGGGACTTTTGTCCAACAGGGCATAGGAGGCTTAGCAGACCGGAGCTCAAGCACCCGGCCAGCAGCACACCAGCCCTAAGACCTGCTTCTCTGAGAAATGCAGTACTGTCTTCAAGAACCAGAGCATGCTGCGGGGGGGGGCGGGGGGGGGCGGGGTAGAACAGCCTGGTACCCCACAGGGCCTCTCCTCTGGCTTTCCTGTTACGTCCGTCCTGGGGCGACCCTGGGTAGGCACTCCATCCCAGGCAGAATGGAGGGACAGGGGATGTCAGCTCCGGTCGTGCAGCCTGAATCTGCCCCAAGAGGCCCGTGAGAGCAGAGGCAGGCAGGTGACTCCACATGGCTGCACCTCGGCCTCCTCAGTGTAAGGTGCAAACAGACATTTCCTTCCTTTTGGTGTTCTTGTGATAATCTAGATCAGGGATTTGCAAACTATGGCCTATGGGCCGAATCCAGCCTCCACTTGTTTTTGTGAATAAAGTTTTGTTGAAACACAGCCCCTCTCGTTCGTTTGCATGTGGTCAGTGGCTGCTTTGGCCTTACAATGTGCACTCAGGGTGGAGTAGATGTGACAGAGACCACATGGCCCTTGAGGCCTAAATGCTTTTTTCCCTGGTCCTTTATGAGAGAAGTCTGCAGCCCCACTGACCCAGACAGGCTGCAAGCACAGGGCACACCGCATACGGAGCAGCTTCAGTAACTACTTTATGCTAGTGGGGACAAAGGGACAGCGGTGGTGAGGACAGGTGGGTTTCTAGACCCAACCTGATCAAAACTAAAGAGGTCTGCTTTGATTGGTTTATATATTTAGTTTCCATATAAGATTTGGTTTGAAATCTACGCAACCCTCGCTTCCCAAAGCAACTCAAGCCCTTACCAGGTGCCCTGAGAGAGCCTGGGAAGACGCTGCTGGAGGCGTGGTTTGTGCGTGGAGTTCTCTGGGAATGAGAGGGTTAATGGAGTCATGTGTAGAGGGTGGGGACTGTTGATAAAGGAACCAATTGTTGGGGTGGGGGGAGCCCTGCGCTCTCCTTTCTCCTGGTGTCACCCCCTGTGCCCAAGGCTGTGCCCTGGATCGTCCACAAGGAGGGCTCCACTCTCACCTCTCAGTGACGTCCCCAGCAGGGCGGGCACTGGCCCTCATTCCCAGACCCAGCTGAAGGAGGCGCAAACACTTCCGGAGCCTGATGGAGGGGTGGCGGATACGCTGCTCAACGAACACGTCTCCTTCTCAGCTTCTTCCTTCTGCTCTCAGGCCTTCTTCCCCCGGCCCAGACCCTCAGACTCTTCCCCTCCAGTCTGCTTCCCCCCTCCTCCCCCCACCCTGCCCCATGCCTGGCTCTCTGGGGCCCGGGAGTTTCTGTAGGGCAGGGCTACATTACAGAACTTTCTGTGAGGATAGAGACGTTCTCCGTCTGCACTGTCCAGTGTGGTAACCATCACGTTGTAGCTAACCATCATTGTCGTCGAAGCTACGCGGTGCTATCGTGCACTTGAAATGTGGCCAGTGCAACTGAAGAACTGAATTCTAGCTTTACTTCGCTTCAACTTAAATAGCCACGCTGGGTCCTGTGTTGGCCAGCACAACTGCAGACAAAAGGGGCACATTATCACTCCATTCCAATGACTCCATCTGGAGCCAGAGCCTCCTGAAAGTCCTTCTAGTGATGCCTTCACAGCAGAGGGGGAAGAGCCTGTGGGCGGATTGGAAGGAAGAGATGAAAGAGGGTTGGTCCTC
Organism: Balaenoptera physalus; assembly: GCF_965194825.1. Taxonomy (NCBI): domain Eukaryota; kingdom Metazoa; phylum Chordata; class Mammalia; order Artiodactyla; family Balaenopteridae; genus Balaenoptera; species Balaenoptera physalus. The sequence continues at coordinate 25,705,416 of NC_138897.1, forward strand.
TTCTGCCATCACCACTGCGTGCTCCCTCACTACCGGTCATCACTCCCGCCACGACATTTTCAGCTCCGAGGGACGTCGCTCCTCTCTCCACTATCCTGAGCCCCTGCAACACCTGGGCTGCTCTCCCAGGCCGGACTGCCCGCACCCAGACAGGCAGACAACCCCAGATCACCATTTATTCTGGAATGGGTAGAAAAGAAGCGCATGTCCCCCTACTTAGGGCCGATGTTCCACAACCCCATGGCAAAGAGTCTGAATATTCTGAGGTCTGGGACCAGCTTCAGTTTTGCAAGGTCTTGAGCAAATCGCGTGGCCCTAGTCTCACCTACATTACTCTTATAATGGGGACATTTGTCCTATCTGCTCCCCGGGCCTGCTGCCGGGATGCTATGAGAAAGGATGTGTGAGACACCTTTACCTGTATTGCTAACATCGGTGTTCTTTTCTCTCCTATCCAAGGAAGCCTTCCCTGTCAGTGTCTGAGAGATTCAAGTATTTCAATATGCTTCCAATTAAAGCCCAATCTTTTATAATCATTGAGACTATAGAGTTTAAGGGAAAATAAGTATGTGTGAGTAAGAGAGAGAAAGAGAGAGAGTGTGTGTGTGACTGTGTGTATCTTGGAAAGTTCCCTTTGCATGGAACTACCTGCTGGACCCCTGGAGGACAGGTAGGTCCCAAAGCTCAGAAAAGAGCATCTTCTGGTCTAAAACCTTCCCCAGGGAGAGAGGTTCTAATTCATGCTCCACTGTAGAGAGGAGCCACGGGGAGGTAGGATACGAATGTAGAGGGGAGGACAGGATAAGGAAGGCATTTTTGGAAAGATTTGAAGTTGAACCAGAAAAGGGAAAACAGCAAAAACCTCAATCCATTCAAACCTATTGTTGCATTTTACTAGATCATTTAAAATGGGAGGGGAAAAAAACCCAGCAATGCCACAGGAAGAAACTAGAATCAGATAAAGATGGCCCCCAATGGTCCCCACCCGGTGGCATTCACACCCTGTGTAGTCCCTTCTGACAGCATACAAGGGTTATTCTATGGGACCAATAGAAGAGCAGAAGGAATGGTATGTCACTTCTGAGATTAGGTTACAAAAGACATGACAGCCTCTTTCTCTCTCTCTCCACTCATTCTATCATGAGCACCCTACAGGGAGGCCCACATTGCAAGGAAATGAAGCCTCCGGCCAACAGCCAGTGAGGAACTAAGGCCTGCCAACAACCACGTCAGTGAGCTTGGAAGTGGATCTTCCAGCCCCACCTGAACCAAGTCTTCAGAGGATCACAATCACTGCCAACAGGCTTGACCCGCCATCTCAAGACAGACCGCGAGCCAGAAGCACCCAGTTAAACTGCTCCTGGGTTCCTGACCCTTGGAAACTGTGTGAGGTAAAAAATAGTTGCTGTTTGAAGCTCTAAGTTTTGGAGTAATTTGTTACACAGCAATAGATAACCAATACAAGCGTGCAGGCCAAGTTCCATTTCCAGCAAACTATCACTGGAAGTGATGACTGGCAGGGTCCCTAAAATAGTCACACACACACAGCTATAAACACAGATGTGTGTATTCCACACACACAGACAGGCAGTAAGTCCTCATGTTTGAGAGCCCTTGATATTTTACCTGTGTTCAGAGCATCACTGCATTGCAACAGCAAAACAGTCTTAGAAGGCAGATGCCCCACTTTGTAGATGAGAAACATGCCTCAGAGAGATGAAGTCATGCCTTGGAGGCTCCACATGAGACCCAAACCAAGTCTAGACAAGTCAGCACACCCAAGGGGCCACCTATACATTTGGCTGGAACCTGGGCTCTACAGTTCATGCTATGTGACTTCCAGAAAATGAGCACAGAGGCAAAAAGGATGTTTGCTTAAAGTGGGATAGTTTTAGGCTTCTAGGAGCTAAAAATCCCGCCCTCAAAAAATACAACCCATGTACCCTCCCTACCTACTCCCTGCACCTCCTGGCTTTTCACTGTGCCCCAAGCTCTTAGCACGAGGCCACTCTCTTAACTCTGGGTCATCACTGAAGGCTCTGGTGAAAACGCAAAGTGACCTGCCCTGGGTTACCCATTAAGGCCGGATTGACTCCTGACACCCCAGTTCACAGGATGGGATGCAAGAGTGGTAAATGTGGGTACATGAGGAGCAGCTTGAGAGCAGTGGGGCTGGGGTGGATGAGGAGGTATAGACGGTTTCCCCCAGTCGTGTGCGGAGTGAACACCACAGTAAAAATACAGACCTAGAGCTCTGGCCAGGAAAGGATGCCCGAGACAGAAACTGGATGGCTCCTTGGGAAGGAGCTGGTCCTTGTGGGCCCCGCCTAGAGAGGTCCTAGTGATCAGCTTCCCAGCCCTACTCCTGACCGAGAGTGTGCCAACCTTCTGATCATCAGGGCAAAGTCAGAAACCTGTCCTCTGCCTGTCCCACCCTGGTCCCTGCCCAGCCTGTCTGAGCCACGGCTGTGGCTCACGGTTCAGAGGCACCAGGTTTCCTGCTCAGGGTGACCATCTGTTCTCTGACACACCGAGCCAGTCTGCTGTGGCCGCTCAGGACGCTGGGCCAAACATGCACACAGCCCCATAGAGTATATTTTTCTTCCTAAAAACATTTCTCATCTTTGGGTCTACACATCTTTCCCAAGTTCAGTGTCAATCCCGACAAACGGAAAGCCTGAAATTAGATCCTTTGTCCACAGAATCCTCCCCTTAAGCTGAAGAGAGGAGTCTGAAGGCAACTGAAGGGCAGCATATTCCCGAGGGAGAGGTTAGCTGCGGTAACGCTGGCTGGCTCGGCGATCACCGGGAGAGGTGACTCAGGAGCCGGCTCGCCCTCCCACGCACCAGTGAATGTCCTGCACGCTCCCGCCCCATCCCCCGCCCCATCCCCCGCCCCATCCCCCGCCCCATCCTCGAATCCCTCAGCTGCCGCACCTGCTCCAGGTGAGCCAGGCAGGGGGAGCTCTTTCAGTCCATGCCAGGCCCGATGCACCCCAGCAACCATGGGGAAGGTCAGGGAAGAGGATCAAGGGAGGACGAAAAAGAGCTTGGGTAGGGCTTCCCTGGTGGCGCAGCGGTTGAGAGTCTGCCTGCCAATGCAGGGGACATGGGTTCGAGCCCTGGTCTCGGAAGATCCCACATGCCACGGAGCAACTAAGCCCGTGAGCCACAACTACTGAGCCTGCGTGTCTGGAGCCTGTGCTCCGCAACAAGAGAGGCCACGATAGTGAGAGGCCTGCGCACTGCGATGAAGAGTGGCCCCCGCCTGCGCCGCAACTGGAGAAAGCCCTCGCACAGAAACGAAGACCCAACACAGCCATAAATTAATTAATTAATAAAAAAATTAATAAAAAAATATATATATATTAAAAAAAAAAAAAGAGCTTGGGTAGTGACAGGGGAACGCAATACGAGAGGAAGCCAGCGAGGCAAGAATCGGGTGAGCAAGGGCCCAGGCGGAGGGGCCAGTCAGGTGCAGACAGGTGAGGTTGGCCTGTTCAGGGAACCGAGAGCAGACTGGGGTCAGGAAGTGCAGTGAGCAAGGACAGTGAATTAGGAGGAGGCGGGAGAGGGGCAGCGGGCAGGTCGGGGGTGAGGCAGGCCTGTCTTGGGGGGGGAGGGCAGGGGGTGGGGGGCGGTCCGGTATGGCTGGTGCCGGTAGGGGGGTCCGAAGGTCTATTTGACCTCTGTTTAGTCATTCTTCCAGAACAATTCCTCCAAAAACCTTGCAATGTTAATGGGCTAGTGCCCATAAGTTTTAAGCCCCCCCTAAATTGCTGGTGAGTTTGCCTGTCTACCTACCAGCTGGAGCTCCGGAACTTGCCACTGATGTGGGCTTGTCTGCTCCTGGTGCTCGGGCTGTCTGTCCAGGCCAACTTGGAAAGACCCAGCAGCTCCATCCAGTCTGCATTTTGAAAGGCCCTGAGATGCCTGCAGGTGCTGGGAGAGCTGCCACCTCAGAGGTGCCCACTGGGCCCGCAGGGCCCCTTGGTCTTAATTTCCTCCGAGGGGCTAAGCAGAGGCATCACCTCCAGGGACCCGCAGGCCTGTCTCCTTGAGTTATTTTAATTCTGTTCGCTGATGTCTTGCCTAATTGAGTCCCTGCATCCCTTCTGGAAACCAGGGCCTCCCCAAAATACTCCAAACCATAATAGAGGCCACCCTGGCTTTCCCCAAAACACACACATTGGAATAAATGGCTAAAATTAAATTACTGGGAAGACTCAGAAATAACTCTCGGAGCTCAGGGTAAATGCTGACCCAGGCAGGAAGGCTCCTTGGTATTTTTAAAAGCTGTGCTCCCGTCCCTGCTGGGGAGCCTTGGGGAGTGAAGGGCACCCTTGTGGCCTGGGCAGCCGTCCTGGGACTTAGGGGATGGCAGCTGGAGGAAGTTCTCCCACTCCAGACTGCCCTCCCGAGAGCTGCCCACCGTTCTGGAACTCACAGCACCCTTCCTCCGGCCTCTCACCAAGTGGGGCCCCTACAACCTGGGAAATCTCTGCGCTATTATAGGAACTTCCTAAATATGTCCACACATGAATCATCCGGACGAGGGACGGGATCTACGGGTGTGACTAACTTGGTGCAGGGGCGCAGAGGGCAGAGGGTGGGTCTTGTCTGAAATCTCACCATTTGTTCATTCCTTTGAATGAGGCACTAGCCCCTTCCTCAGTCCTTTTGAAAATGGAGGCCCCATGCTGCCTTTATCGCCCCTAGCACAGAGTTAGTCAGGGGCTTACTTGGGGGTGTAGGTAGGAATTGGCGAGGGACCCAGAAGAGGGACGCCGAGCATGTTGAACAGTGGACAGAGAGTTTTCCAGCAGAGAACTGGTTAGGGGCCCAGGCTCTGAGCCAGGCTGCTTGAGTTTGCAGTCTGGCTCAGCTACTTTCCAGCTCTGCGACTTTGGGGGAGTTACCCCCCTTCTCTGTGCAAATTACTTTCCTCATCTGTAAAATGGAAATAAAAACAGTATCTCCTTCCTAGGGTTGTTGGGAAGATTGTACAAGCTGATATTTGCAAAGGGCTCAGTGTGTCCCGAACACGGTGAGCATTCTAGAAGTGCTTGTTAAATCGCTGAGTCATTTCCGGGCAGGACTCAGGGTGAGCCAGGCTTGCCCACGGGCCTATCAAAAAGGCCCTAGAACCAACGGTACGCACAGCCCACCCTACGGGTAAGGTGGTCCCACGCGGGTAGCCAGAATGCTGGGAGTACGGAGGCTCAGCCAGGCATGGTTGGGTACCCGGCCCAGGGTACAGACCTAGACCAGATTGGTCCCAAAAGATGTACACAGGAGCAGCAGACATGGCCCAGCTTTCTGGAACTTTCTGGAGAGGGTGAATGGGCTGGGATGAAGGTACAGGGGAGCTAGTTATTTGCACTGAAAGCTCCAACTGGCCTCTGGAGTGTCTCCGTCTTTCCAGCCCACGGCTAAGGAATGGAATATTCCTGGGGAGGGTTCTTTGTCAACTTTAACCCCGCACTCACCCCAATGCATTTGAAAGTATTAGCTCCAACAGTGTAAGGGAATTGCCTTGGGCCACACAAGGATGGAAACCCAGACTCCATAACTGCTGGCCCAATCTTCTTTCCTTCCCTGCACACGGCCCAAGATGGAGGGGTCCCAGGAGCAAACGTCAGGAAGGAGGGGACCCATGCTTCTGTACTTAGAGCTGGGCTTGGGACTGGGCCCTCTCGTGTACCTGCCATCACCCCTCACCTACTGGCATCCCTGCAGGGGGCGTGTCAGTGTCCTTGGGGACAGTAAGAAGAATGAGCTTGGCAAGGGTCCTTATTGCCCCAAGATCCCCTGGCTGGTGAGGGATGAACTGGTCCAGAACCCAAGTGAGCCTGGCCTAGGCCCCGGTACCCACCATGCTGGTTGACCCCGGCAAAGGCTGTGCAGACTTGGCACCAGAGGCCCGGTCACTTGGGGCCCTCGGTGTTGCTTGTGTCCATATGCTCCAGCAGGGGAGAGAGGGTTGGGCATAACATTTGTGAGCCAACCCAAATGTCCAAATGTCCAGCATTTCAGAAAGAGAGACTAAGACATCTGAGGAGGCGTAATTAAACCAACCCAGGTAGCTGGTTCCTGGCGTCCATTCTATTTCCTGTCCCAGGCACAGACCCGGTGGAGATGGCATTTATCTCTCTATGGCCACTTCCCTAGTTAGCACCCCTCCTGCTCTCCAAGCCACTAGGCATGCACCCTTGCCTCCTTTTCTGTCAGCTTCCTTGCCCCCAGGTCTCCCTCCTTTGCCGTCTAGGGCTTAAGGGGTCTGGATGAACCCCCGTAGCTGAAAAGAGGAGCAGAGAGCAAGCAAGAAGCAGCAGCTCTCAGCTTCCCAGCAGTGGGCACAGACTGGGAGGGCAGGCTGGCCCGGCACCAGGAGCTCTGCCAAAAGGCACAAGATGGCCATGCACGGATGTGGGCCCTGGGCCCGTGGACTTGCTGGTCCTTCCCCGGGAGAGGGACCCCAGGGACTGGTTTACTTTCCCATGAAGTGTGATGCTGAGAGCAGCTTCTGAGCACGGAGCACGTGCCAGGAAAGAGGGGCAGGAAAGGGTGAGTCGTCGGCCAGCCTTCAGGGCCCTCTCGGCAGCCTGTTCTGCCCATGAGCGCCAGGTGAGGCGCGCATTGTCCAAAGGATGATCTGGCCGTCATGGCTCGTACAAAGGCCAGGGTCTTCTCTAGGCATACCAAGGCCCTTCATGTCAATCAAACACAGACCTGGACATCTGGCTTCAAGAAATGAGCTGCTCTTCCTTCCAAGAGAGCTTGGGGGTGGGTGTGGGGGAGGAGGAGAAGGAGCCTAAAAATAATTCCTATCTGACTCATTTTGCTTAGAATCTGACAGGGCTGCCTGCCAGGTAGGGGTTTGCCTGTCCCATTTTCTTATCTATCTTTAGCAGGGACTTAATGAGGGCAATTTCCTTGCTGCGATATAAAGACAAACCGCAGGCAATGGGAGTGTAATGTGTCTCACTGTTCCCTGGGCTCCTGATGACAGGATGACAATAATGGTCACTTCAGGGCTGAGCTGTCTGGAGGGCTTGGGGATGGTGTCATCCCAGGATAGGGCAAATGAAGCAGCGGTCCCCTCAGTGCGACCCAAGCCAGGCAACAACCGTGGAGGAAGCGTCTCCCGCTCCCTCCTTCTATCCCCCCCATCTCTGCTACCGCCACTCAGACAAGATAAACTACTCAGCCTAAAACCCCATCACTCACAACATAGTCCTTTATCTTCAGCATCTCTCCCCCTGTTTTAAAGGGCAAGCACAGTCCATTTTCATTATTCACAGAAGTCATGCTCTATATAACTGTATAACTACACTGCACACCGAACCACTGCTCCCAGAAGAAAGACAGGGTTAGGTTCCTGCAAGCCTCCGGTCACATTTTCTCCAGTTGATCAAAGATAACCCCACTTTATGTGTGTTTTGGTTTAAGGACACCTTATTTAATATATATTGTTGATTCATTAACACTGAGCTCACCGCCAACAGCACTATCACTCTGGCCGGAACGAAGCTCATCTAACACACGTATTTTCTCCATAAGGCACTTCACAGCCTCCCTGTACTTTGGAACAAAGACAGCACTTCAGTGCTATGCTTAGGGGCCATTTTAAACTGCAAATTCACCCATGAAAAGCACATCAACGCAAAAAACATGGCACTAAATAGACCACGGAAAGACACTACTTTACAATATGAGAGCTGGAGCAAGAAGGCAGAGGTCTCCTGGTCCAACCTCAGCTGGGAACGTGTATGTCAGGTGACTCGAGCGTTTCACCACTCTGGGAGTGTCCAGGAATGACTGTGAAAGCACCGTATTGACTAAATCACACATAACAAATCATTTTAACGAGAGGCAAATTTGCAAATATAGAATCCACGAGTAATGAGGATTGACTGTACTTCCCAAAGGGCTACCTTAACGACTCCTGTGAAGGAGCGGATGGATGGATGGATCTGGGCTCTGAACTAGATGAATTTCTGATCAGTTCCTGGTGGGCAAGGTCTGGGGCTTAGTCATCTTCGTCAATGAGGGAGTCCATGACTGCAGGAGTGATGTGAGGTGCTAAAGGGAATGGCAAGTTCCAGAAAGCAACTGTGACTTAGAGACAAGATTTTAACGTGGCACTGGCATTCCCCCAGGGTCCCTGCCCATGAGTGCAGCGTGAAGAGGAGGAGGGTAAGGTGAATTCTAGAAGGGAATGAGGGGTCTCCTGTAGCCAGTGATGGCCATCAAAGGGTGGGGTAGAGCTGTCAGAGTGTGTCGAGGAGTGGGCTCAACAGGCATTAATGACAATTCTAAAATTAAGTTTTTGTATTTAGAGTGAGAAGGAGGAGGCAAGCATGAGTCTGCAGATGGGGAGGACGATGTAGAATTAAGGGGGCCGCTGAGAGAAAGGTCCGCCTTCTGTCAGAGAACATGTGTTGGACCAGGAAAGGTAGACCCCGCTAAAGCATCCTCAGTACGTTGCCGAGGGCCTCGGAGGAAATCCTCGGAGAGAGACAGGCACTCTGAGTGCTCATCTTCTTGCCCAAGGGATGGAACAATATGGTCCAGAAAAAGACAGCTTTGCACGTGAGGTCATAAATAGCCCCTGACTACTTCTGAGGAACAAAGTGCTAGAGACTGCAGCTATGTGTATACCGTTCCAATTTTTTAAAATCAGAAAAATATAGATATCATCTCTCCTAAGGAGACTGCCAAGCCAATGATCTGGAAGAAAAGATGTAACCACTGATAGCTAGCACACAGTCACACAGACCAAGTCAGGGCCAGACCAAATCTACGACCTTGAAAGGGTTACTCTCCTGATACACTTGGGGAACCCAGCAAACACCAAGATTAAGGAGTGTTAACAGAGGCTTGCCCCATCACTCCATCCTGGGACCTGCCTTAGCCATTAAAAAAAAACTTAAAAAAAAATTTGAGATATAATTCACTTACCACAAAATCTACCCTTTTAAATCACAAAATCCAGGGTTTTTAGTATCTTCCCAAAATTGCATACCTATCACCATTAATTCCAGATGCCCTGTTCATTTTCATCAGTGACCTAGATGATGTCACAGAAAGCTGGCAAAATCAAATCTGATGGCTGACTCTAATGTTGTCCCCAGGGAAAGAGCCTGGCACCCAGGGAGGGTTTGGGCACATGGTGGCAGAGGAGGAGACAGAGAAATGAGATTGTAAATTGGTTCTACGGTTAGAGGACAGCAAGCCACTGTCACGGTCGATCATAGGACAGAGGCAGCAAGAGCTGCTGGGGGCTCTGCTCACCCTGCAGCGTCCAGGCTGTGGCCCGACTGCACCATCTGGGGACCCAGGGAGGGGGTGGCACTCAGATGTGGGGACAGCTTGCTCTCCTGCCTCTCGCCCAGCAGAGCCATCTGATACTAGCTGGCGATGACTGTGCCATTCTTTCCTTCTTTTCAAATCTGCTTTGCACATGGAGTAAATTAACCGTTCTGAGACCTCACTTAATGAAACAAATTAATTTGGAGAATGGCTATCCTGTCTCCCCAGCCGCACGGGCATCGTGCGATGGACCCCTAATGCTTCCATTAGCTGCCCCACTCTCACTGTTAGGAGGCCAGCTCTGGAGCCTGCGGGGTCTACTGGGACTTCTAACGTCTGGGCTGGGCCCCGTCAGGAGCCAGGAGCTCCGGCTTTTCTCTTCTCTTTAGTTCAGTTGCGGGTAGTGGCAGCAGTGAGCTCCACCCATCCGGCTCTGTTTCTAGGGAGTTTTGTGGGAGCGACATCCGGGGCGGTGGGAATCCCTGGTTCCCACATCTGTTTCACTGAGGCTTTCACAGTCTCACCCTAATGTCCTCCCATCTCCCTTCCAAATCCCCCTCGTGACTCGTAGCTAATTCAATGCCCACCTCCTCAGGAAGCATTCTGTAACCACTCTCGCTGGCTCCTTTCTTTGAACCCCCTCGCGGGAACACATGCATGCTACGTAGTCGTGCACCACGTTCTGGTGGCTTCTGAGGCCAGTTGTGCAAGCTCTACCTCAGGCCCTTGAGACCAGGGACCACGCCTGGCACTTCTCTGGTTTCTCTGCAGCATGGAATGTAGCACAGAGCACTGCCCCATCAATCCTAGTTGGAGAGTTAAGAGTGCTTCACTGTGGTGTTCGCTGTGATGTGCCACCCCGGGCCCTGCTCAGAAATGACACACTCGCCCCTGGCTGCTGGATGCGCTGTGGCAGACAGCCCTCGGCGGTCAGCCCTACAGAAGTTGTCTGGGGCGGAGAGCCGCCGGCTCAAGGTCAAGGCACTCCCCATCTGATGACTAGAGCAGACATAGGGATACAAAGACCTGCCCCTTCCCTCCAGCTTGGGACAACTCTAAAGGGTCACCCCAACTTCAGAACTTCCCGTAGAATCAGAAATCCCCACCCAGACTGCGCTGCAGCCCACCTCCTCCCTCTGCCCAATCCTGCTCCCCTCCCTTTCCGTGACCCCAAGGGCACTCCTTAGCAAGTGTCCTGTCCAATAATCTCCATCCCAGACTCTGCTTCCCAGGGAGCACAGACCATGACCTTCATTCATGGCCTCAGATGTCCATCTCTTCAAATGGAGCAGGGGTGGGGGGAGTAGAGAAAACCCCTGCATCCTCCTGGAGGTGAAACCTCACTCAAGGTCAACACAGGCAGTGGGTCAGCAGCATGGCCGGGACTCAGCCCTCCAGAGTTTGCCCCTCTGCCCTGCATCCTGAGGGTAAGGAGCTCAGGGCAGAAGACGAACCTCAGCGGACCCCCTTCCAGTCGGCAGGTCTCTGGCTTGGGTGGGGACAGAGCAACCGGAGGCATGTTGCTCTTTCAGGAATGCGTGAAATACTCATTTAGTACATTCATATCATGAAGTGCATAATTTTGTCTGAAATCAGCAAACATCCTCGATTAGTTTCGCAAAATAAACAAGTGGTTACCAGTTGTCCATGTTTTGAGACCATTTTAAAGGAGAAAACTTTTGAACTGTTCACGAGCTTAAGCTTTTTTTTTTTTTTTTTTGCAAAATGAGGAAAAGATGCCCATAGCTCAATTTTAGACACAGAGGCCCTCGAAGCAGAGCACAGAATGTGGGAGCAGAGTCTGCAGATGGCTGCTCTAGAGGGGCCCTCCTTCCCCGCCAGCCCCGACAGCGGGAGCAAAGCTTTAAAAGTTGATCCCTGAGAAGGAACAATTGACCCTGGGTGCCTTGCCCCTGGAGGTGATGCAAGGAAAGTTCCCTGGGCTCAAGCAAACCCGCACTCATGGGGATTTGGGACAATAGCCCCGCCTCTGCACCCCGCCACCGCAGACATCTGCACTCCACTGTCACCTTACAGTGTTTTCTGAGCACCTCGGATCCCCCTGTGATCTTAGCTGGTGCTAAGACCATTTCCCGGTGCCTTACAAGGATGAGCTTGGTTAAGCCTCCCAAGTAATGAACCCATTTTACAGAAGAGGAAATAAAGTTTTCAAGGTATAGAGTAATTTGCCAAAATCATGGAGTTAATGAGTAAGAAAGGTGGCATTCACATCCGGCATCTAATTCCACGGCATATGCCTCGGACATCAGAGAATAAAAGCAGTAAGGGCACACTCAAGACCTCAAGAGGCCACCGGGAACTAGGATATAATCTAGACTTCCGTCAAGACTAGGGCTCTAGAGCCCAGTTTAGAAATTCCTGCTGTAGGCTGTGGGGTAGCATGGACCCCCAGGTTCAGCAACCTGCCGAGAGTTTGCAGCTATCAGACACCAGGTCCTCTGCAGTCAGATGGAAGGCCACAGACCCCTGCAGGCCTTCCGGGAGAGCCTCAGAGACACCAGGGGGATGGAGCGGGCCACCTCCCTTCATGTGACACTGCAGCCACCCTCCTAATTATGCACCCACCAGCTCCCTGCTCTTGGCTTTTTCTAGGTCAAAGGTCCACCTGAGGCTGTGGAGTCGAAAAGGCTGGAGCTGCAGTCAGCAGGGGCGAGTTCAGCTCTGCTACTTAGCTGAGCAATGTTGGCTAGTGTCCCTGGCCTCAGCTATTCCATCTGTTAAGAGGGGAAACAGCACCTTTTCTCCCTTGCAACAGAGGGGGAGAGATCAGAGGCATGACACAGATAGATGCTGGCTGTGCCCTTGGCCACCACATCTGATTCTGGTCACCTCCCCCTCTGCCACCAGGGAATGCAAGCCTCACTACTAGCAAGGTTAAGCTGCTGTACAAAAGTGTTAACTATCAAGGTCAAATATAAAGGTTTGGGGCTCAGCAAGGCTGTGACTATCTATCATCAGCTGGAAGGTTAGGGTCGACTGGATAATATTCTGTAGCCGTTCCTCAAATGCCAGGGTCACACGCTCCACCAAGGAGGACTCGGGAGGCCCCCGGTGCTGGCTGCCTGCTTTCAGACAAAGAGGTCCTTCAAGTGTCCGGCTGCCTGCTCTTCTCCTGAAAGTCCCCATTGCCTGGGGACTCTGTGACGGCCGAGTGTTGGCCTGCACCGTATTCCAGACTGTGAGTAAAGGTGGGGCCCCGACGGGCCCACAGCACAGGCTCAACGCGTGTCTGCCACGCTGAATGGCAGAGTCCGAGCCCCTGATGGTCAAGACGTTTGTTGCTTGAGTCCGTCTTTGGTCCAGAGGAACGCTCTCTCCTTTCATTTCAGCTGATTTCCTGCAGTTCGGGTCCCAGGGAAGGTGGGCGGCCGCTCCTCGGCGCTCGGTATAAATCTTTCAAGAGTTTACTGGCATGCACGTCCTTTCCCTGCAGCCTCCTCTTCCCTGGCCCTGGCCCGTTAGCCTCTCCTCACAGGACATACTTTCCATCCCTTTAATCATCTTTATTGCCTTGCTTTGGACCCAGTCCCGGGTCCACATCCTTTGCGAGGTGTGCTGACCTAACTGGGCATTTGTTAACACAAGTGAGGCTCAGCGGAAGGCCGGCTTCCCGGTGCCTGCATGTCACGCTCCTTTTCCTACATTCCTGGGTCACGCCGCCGCTTTCCGGAGACCTGCACTGTCCAGGGGCTCCTGCTGAGTGAGGTGACCTGGCCCACAAGCGGAGGCGCGGCCGATCTGGACGCTGAGAGCAGCCTGGCCTTGCCTGGGCCCGCAGGGTGACTTCTCCTACGGAAGCTCGGGGACTCCCCGCACCTCCACACACACTGTGGGGACCACAGGGCAGGGGAGGAGCGACAGCCAGCCTCTGCTCTTCCTGACACCTCCCCAGTCCCTGTGAACCCCATTCCTCCTTTAGGAGGTGCTCCCTAGTCCTTCTCTCTGCGGGGAACCCAGCGATCAGGAATTAGCCTCCGTGAAGCTGCACAGCAAGAAGGCAGCACACACGGTGCGATGACTACACTCTGGTCAGGCCGGGAATAGGCTTGGTCCAACTCTCCCTGCTCAGTTTCGCCTTCTGACGCCGCTACAGAAAGTGCCTGGTGGTTTCTAAGCCCGGACTGCCTTCCTCCCAGACGGCTGTACACTCACTGTCCTCTGGGGCTGTTTTGGTTCCACTAAATCCACCGGCTGATGACATTCCGGGGGCCTGGTCCTCCATCCACCCTGAGTTGCGGCCACCACCCAACACGCCTCGTTCAGGGCCCGCGTGTGGAGGGAGGGATCAGGGACCCTGGGCAGCCCTAGTCTCCAGGAAGCTGCACAAGAAGAGGCGTTTCTAGTATTCTGAGGAAGCATGTTGACTGGGCTTTTTTTTTGGCTCTCTTGAGATGAGAACATGCTCTGTTCATTAAAGGTAAAACCACAAGCCATCACCTTTAACTAAGAAGAAATTCCCTGTAGAGGAGAACCTCATTTTAATTCTTCAAGCAGAAGCCTTCCTTCCTCCGTCCCTCCGTCCCTCCCTCCCTTCCTTCCTCGCTTCCCTCCTTCTCCTCCTCCCTGCTCCCTCTCTCATGTCCATCCAGAAATCATCTATGCACATTCTAACAAACAAACAAACAAACAAATACTCTAACTCTGCTTTTGCACAAATGGCCACATACTAAAACACTGTTCTGCACCCGGACTCTTCCATTTGGAATGCTCCTTGAAGACCTTTCCCTGTCAGACAGCCTTTAAGGAAACAAAGGCTCAGCCTCCCAGACGCCCAACATCAGCTGTTTGTTCCTATCCAGGGCTACCCCAGGCACTTTTTCTGGCCCCTTGCTGTCACCCAGCCCTCTGCTGGATGCCAGGGGAGATCCTGGTTTCTGCTTTAGTTTAAGTGAGCCCCAACCCCCCAGGCATTCAAGAGAAGCAGCACGTGCAGTTCTGATCTGCGTGTCGCTGTCACAGCAGAACCCAGCATGGGCCAGGGACAGCTCCCAGGACAGGGCAGAGGAAAGACAGTCCTGGAACTGTGAGCTCCAGAGCCTCCTGGAGGCTGTGTCTCAAAACACACGTCGGCAGGTCCTGGTCCCCTGAGGACCGTTACTGTTGCTGCATGGTCAGTGGAAAGAGCTTTTCTCTTCCTGAACTGCCAAACCTGCCCTGGACTCCTGAATAGATCCAATCCCAGGGCCAACCAAGAGGCGGGCAGCCGCCGCCGCCCCCGGTCACCAGCCCACTGAGCCTATGTCGCCTCTTGTTGCATCGGCTGATGACCAGGAAAAGCCAAACACAGGACAGGACTGTAGCTCCAGAAGGGCCGGCAGAGGCAGAGAAAACCCAAAGCTGGCGACGGAGAGTCTCCTACCTTCGGTCATTTCTCCTCCTCCGGAACAACTTCTTCGTGTGCGCAATCTCCACCTCATGGGGCATCGGGTGGTAGCCCTGTGTGTTTGGGGGAGGAAGAGAGGATTGTCAGTAAATCTTCTGAAAGAGAGCAAAGAACTTCCGGGTCTGAACTAACTACAACAACACCTATGATGAAACGAAATCGAGAGTTTGGAAAGGCTAGACTCTGGCCACCAAATCCAGGCTGAAAAATGGAGAACACTAGAGTTAATGAGTTTCCCACCAGATGACAACGCTGGAATTATAGAACCAAAGAACAGTGGGGACACAAAGGGGTCCCTAGAATTTGTCATATCCAGTCACTCAAATTACAGATGGGAACACTCAGGTCCAGAGAGGTGGATGAGCCAGTTCAAGGTCTAGCAGAGAATTAGCAAGAGAATTAGCTCCTAGAATCACTGGCTGATGGAGGACAAGTTGGCCCTCTAACATCAAGCTTCCTAACACAATGGGAATGTTAATATCTTCTCTGAGCTGTTGAGAGGACCAAGGAGATGCAGCCTCCTTGCAAATCCTGAGCCTCATGCAGAGGGAATGTGCTAGGACCCAGGTCTCCTCATCCTAGTCCAGGATGCCTCATGCAATTTTTACCCAAGATCTTTGTTACTTATACTCCTGGGGTATATTTAGAGGAAACATGCAAATAGCTAAATGCTTTTTTTAAACTTTTAACTGGGGAAAATCCTAAAGATGGTCTTTTGCATATTGTCATCATGATAACAACTATGTATATGTTTATATCAAGGTCGGAGGGAGACCCTCTATTCATAATGCAGGGTTGATCTTGCAAATGCTGGGCCACAGGCAGAATTATTTGCAGAAGTTGGGCTGATGGCCAGCTCTCTTCTTACCGTTTCCCTCCCCCCCGAAAAGTGTGTTCTGGTGGGACATGGGAAAGCACTGCCATTCCATTATGGGCAGGCTGGGGTGAGGTGGGAGGGGTTGAGGGTCTCAGGCCTGGAGAACTGGCTTGGGCCTGGCACACCTGGGTATGGGTCCTGATGCAGAGTCCATAGCCTGAGCATGGCCCCCATGCCGCCCACAAGGCCCTGGGTGTGCACAGGGTCAGAGGGTGTGACGGGGCCCAGTGTGCTGGAGAGGGCACAGTGAGAGCCCATTTAGCACCCGCCCCCCACGCACTTTACAGACAGGGAGACAGAAGCCCAGACCCCCTCCATGGCAAGGGCACATGCAGCCCTCTGGATCTGGGCTCCTAGCGGAGGGTCCTGCTGGGCTGCCTTCTCAGGGCTTAGCCCCCAGCCACGGGGCTAAGCAGCCCTGGACATGGGCAGCCCGGCCAGTCTTGAGGTGCTTCCTGGGGCGGGCACGGGGAGGACAACAGGCTCAGGAGGACACGGGGACCTTGGCCTTTCAGACGCTTGGCCGAGACTCCTATTGAGTCCAGGGAGGGAAGAGCATATTTCAAATTTTATTTTATTTAATTTATATTATTTATATTGACAGTCCCTCCCTCACACCCTGTCTCTTGGTTGCAACAATCGGACCAAGAAGGCATGAATGAATTCTGGCTCGGGCAGGCACAATGGGCCTCTGCTGCTTTAGGATGTGCTTTGTTTAATGGTTTTCTCAAAGGATATTATTTGCTTTCTTTAATACAAAACACAAACAAGGAAAAACAGCAAGTCTTCCCCTCTCATTTCCCCTCTCCCACCCTCACCCAGCTCCGGGCTGGCCCCTTCCCTCCCTCCGGCCTCAGGTCACCACAGGAACACACTGGGCGTGCCCCGTGGAGACAATGGAAGGAAGCCGAGCCTGGACGGGGAGCTGAGCTCTGAGGCCGGGCCGAGGGAGCTGTCGGGACACTTGGCCTTCCACGAGCTCAGAAGGTGCCAGGCTCCCCTGTCTGGGCCCCAGAGTCCTGGGCTCTGACCTGCATCCTGGCCTGCCCACCCCCCACCCCCGGCCACAGGGCTGCAGCAGAGGGGAGCTGCCCTGGTGACCCAGCCTCGGCATGGAGTCCTAGCTCTCTGCCAGGACTCAGTGTGGCCCAGGGGCACGCGGGACCCCTCAGGGCTTCTAATGAAGCCACTGCTCTGACCGCTGTGTCCATCCATCTCTCGCCTCCAAATTACTACATATGTATGTACATATATAAAATATCATCGTAGTTAAAAGCCTGGGATCTGGAGCCACACTGTGAACTGCCAGCTCCTGGCTCTTCCTCTTGATGGCTATGTGACTTTGAGCAGGTGACCTAACCTCTACGTGCCTCAGTTTCCACACCTGTAAAATGGAGATAATAATAGGCTCCTGGGGTCCCTGTGAGGGTTAAATGTGTTGATAAACGTGTAAAGAACGTAGAACGGTGCCTGGTACGCAGACACCTCAGCAAGTACCTCTGGTGTTGTCACTGCCATCGTTGGCATCATCACCATCATCATCAGCGGCAGCAGAAGCATTTCTCCCACCATCCTGACACTCTGCTCAGGGCCGAGTGCGCCAGGACAAGCAAGGCTGCTCTGGTCCCTCTCCTCATGGGGCCCCCAGTCTTGGCAGAGAGAGTCCAGTGGAGTTGGTTTGCAGGGGAGGAGGGTGTAGGAAGCTTAGGTTAGGGAAGGTGGAGGGAATTAGCAGAGAGCCTGGTGACCAGGTGGTGTGCTGGGGAAGGATGGAGGAGTTCTGCCTGTGTTCTCTTTGGCCTGAGGCTGGCAGACCCCAGTGGGAGGCCAGAAATCAGCTGAACAAAGTGACAAAGGTGACAGAACAAAGCCTTGCACCTCGAAGGTCTTCCCTCCCCAGGAATAACCCAGGCCAGTGCTATAGAGGACTGGTCCCACCCACAAGATCACCTGGGGCCCCAGCCTACTGGCACCATGGTGAATAAATGAATGAATGCCACCTTCCCTGGGGCGCTTATGTAGAACTTTCAGACGGTCTTGTATAAAATGGGGTGCACGGTATTTATACAAGCTTTACTGGAGGACCCTCTTCAATTAGCCACTTAGTTCTTCAAACTCAAGCTGGTGGTGGTACCATGTGACACACACAACTCAAGATGCTGCCCACACTTCCCCCAAAACAAGGGCATTTGGGTATCAAGAGAGGCAAATATGAGGCCAAAAGAGGAAGACAGAGGGAGAAAGTCTGTGCTTAGCCACGATCTGCCATCAGATTAGCTGCTGGCCTAGGCTGGCAAAAGTTCTTTAAAGCCATTGGCGGGAGACGAGGCTTGTACATGAACGTTCATAGCAGTAGTATTCATAATAGCCAAGAATGGAAACAACCCAAATGTCCAATAACTGATGTTTGGATAAATACGTGGTAGCTCCATACAATGGAGTATTACATGGCTATAAAAAGAGACGAAGTTCTGATACATGCTACAGCACGGGTGAATCTACCAAAGACCACATATGGTTTGATTTCATTTTTATGAAATGTCCAGAAATGGCAAATCTGCAGAGATGGAAAGTAGATGAGAGGTTGCCAGTGTCTGGGGAGAGAAAGAATGGGGAGTGACTGCCAATGGGCTCCAGGTTTCTTCTGGGGATAATGAAAATATTCTGGAATTGGACAGTGGCAATTGTTGCACCATCTCATAAAGATCCTAAAAACCATTTACTCATATATTTTAAAGGGTGAATTTTATGGCATGTAAATTATACCTCAGTTTTTAAAAGGTGGAAAACATATTCCAGGTAGAGGCAATAGCAAGTGTTTTGAAAAAAAAACAATCCAGCCACGGTGAAAACTGTGCCCCCCTCTCACTCAATTACTCTACAGAAAGCAGCTGCCCTAAAACATAGTTCCTACGAAAGGGCTGGAGAGGGTGGTATGTGTAGGCAAGGGGCATCTGACGACAAGAGTGACTAATAAGGAATCTGCGGAGGCACATGAGTTGGTATTTCCAGGCCCGGCCAGGGGTGATGGGGTTCTGGCTTTAGACCAGTGACCCCCTCCCTGCTTTGTAGAGAGAATGTACCTCTTGAGTGGAGAATGGGAAATTTATCTGGCTTGTCCGAATGATCGTTTAAGAGTATACAGTATAAAAAAAACAAAACAAATATTTTTAAGAGGGTGGATCTCATGTCAGGTATACTAAATAAAATAAAATGTCACAGAACTAAAAAAAAAAAAAAAAAAGTATACAGTAGTCTTTGCTCTATTTCTTTACTCAATAAATTCTTCTATTCTATGTTTTGAAAGAGCCCCATCTGGACGTCAGTCCAGGTATGAGCATCCCCCCTCCCCCCAAATAAACAAGAGCCCCACCAGCCTCTGGTTTACCAGCTGGTTTGTGTGTTTCCTCAGCCGGAGTCAGGTGAGCCTCTGTAGCCTCAGCCTGGACCACCCAGGCCCTGCCTGCTCTTCCTCCGCCTCTCTGCATGGGAACCCTTCTCCCTTTAGCTCTGAGACCTGGCTGCAGTTCCCCTCTGTCTAACCTCTGACCACTTTCAATAACTAAGTGGGCCTGGGAGACAAGTAGATTATATAAAACAAGCCTCTCCAGGGAGGGAGGGAAGATAATACTCCTTCTGCGTGCAGCTTGGGCAGAGGACACGTGAAACACACACACCCACTCTCTCTCTCTCAGTCTCTCTCTCTCTCCTGTCCCAGAGGTCAGCACTGGTCTAAGATGCGGCACCATGGGCAGCGTGTTACTGCTCTGGCTGCTGAAACCCGTCACGTAAAATCTGCCCATTCCAGGGCAGGCTGAAGCTAATACCTCACCACCTGGGACGGCAGGTATTTCTGGGGGATTAAAGGCAGCTGCAGCAGAGCTGCTGACCGCAGACCGGCAGTGCAGGGGCCTTACTCTGAGACGACAGCTACAAACAAACATATCTTGGGTCTGGGGGTGAGGATATGGGAGGGAGGGCAACGAAAGCACGCTGGGCAAGGCAGCATGTGTGCCGGGTGGCACTGAGACCAGCTGCCTCTGTGATAAGCGTGATGCACGTCCAATGAGCCACAGGCTCCCCTCCCCCCATCCCTCCACACTTCCCCACCCGCCCAACCATCCACCCATCCACCCTTCCCCCATCCACCCATCCACCCGCCCAACCATCCACCCTTCCCCCATCCACCCATCCACCCATCCATCCATCCATCCTACCACGCATCCTATAAATACTGTCGTTTTAGACACTGCAGATACAGTAGTGAAAGAGCAATAGGCAAAATGCTTGTTTTTACAGAGCACACATTCTAGTGAAAGGAGAGAGATGACAAATAAATAGATAATATGATCAATGATGAAAAATGCTATCGAGCAGAACAAGGCAGGACAAAGGGATGAGAGCGGCAGCTGTGGCGGTGGTCAGGGGAGAGTTGTCCGTTACTTGCCATCCATCCACCCATCTGTCCATCCTTGGTTCTTCTTCACCCAAGCAGCTCTCAAGGCCTACTATGTGCCAGGTGCATCAGATGGGAATACCAGAATGAAGAGACCCAGTCCCAGCCCTAGGAGCTCAGGGGAACACAAATAAGCAAGCTGATGCATGCCGTGCATCACGGTAGAGGTTGTATAGATGCCTCTGGCAGCCCCGAGGAAGGAACGAGGACCTTTGCTTGGAGAAGGGTCAGGGAGGCCTTCGCCAGGGTGGTACCTGCGCTGAGTGCTAATGGGTTGACAGGAGCACAAGGGAGAAGAAGAAGGTACGTTACAACGTCCACTGCGGGCCAACACACGCCAGGGTCACAGGTGGATTGTGTGGAGACACGCTGGCGCTACAGGAGGAGACAGAGGCACCGGGTACTCTGAGGGCCAGGGGGGCGCTCCTGACCACAATGTCGCGTGCAGTGTCTCCACCCCTACAGTGGGTAGAATTGCGTGCCCCCAAAAGATCAGTTGGAGTCTTAACCCTGGGTACAGGTGAATGCGACCTTATTTGGAAACAGGATCCTTGCAGATATGATGGAGTTAAGACGCGGTCATACAAAATTAGGGTGGTCCTAAATCCTATGACTGGTGTCCTTATAAGAAGAAGGAAATTTGGACAGAGACAGAGGGAAGAAGGCTATGTGAACATGGAAGCAATGTTTGGAGGGACGCAGCTTCAAGCCAAGGAACAGCGAGGATTGCTTGCAGCCATTGGAAGCTAGGAGAGGCAAGAAAGGATTCTTCCCTAGAGCCTCCAGAGGGAGCGTGGCCCTGCTGACACCTTGCTTCTGACTTCTAGCCTTTAGAACTGTGAGACTGTAAATTTCTGTTGCTTTAAGCCACCTAGTTGATGGTGGCTCCAGCACCCAAAACTAGGAGATAATAAATCGCTCTTGTTCTAAGCCAACAGCGTGTTGGCACTTTGTTATGGCAGCACCCTGCCCCCCCACCCCCACCCTTCCCGGGCCAGGAGACGAATACAGGTGGAAGAGTAGGCAAAATCATCTGTGCTTTAAAAAAGGGTCATTTTTCTACCTGGATTTCCTTTGCCAAAATGGAGTTGCATTTGTGAAAGTTACGTGCTCACCAGGTAATTTCACCGTGTTGGCAACCTGTTTTTACCAAGTAGGAAGGAGAGGCTCACTAAGGTCCAGGAAGTTCCTCCGGGCCACCCAACCAGTTGGCAGCAGCCTGTACCTGCCGCCTCCAAGGCTCACGCTCCCAACTGTGATGTCACTCAGCCTGCAGCACCAGGGCAGAGATGTGGAGGTGGAACCACTGGGGGCATGAGAGGGCACCTCCTGCCCGACCTCTGACCCCATGGTGCCGGGCCATGCACTCTGGGTCCCAGCAAGTGAGGAAGTGGCTCAGCGCAAGCTCCGACCTGTGCTGGAACCACCGTTGGACGGCCCCATTTCTGTCCATGGTGCCGCCCACCAGGCGTGAGGATGGAGAGCTGGTGTCCCTGGGCGCTGGTTCAGATGCCGTCCCATGTCTGCCCTGCAGAGTGCATGCCCGTGTGTGCTCACTGTGACCTCTGCGATGACCCTGGCCATGGCCCCTTCGGCAGGCCTCTGCCCCCCTCTCTCTAGGGGGTGGCACTCATGACACCAAGCTTACCCTGCCCTTCACTCCCCAGGTTGGTGGGGCCAGGGCCCCTGGCTACTGCTCTGCCTGGTTCCCCTTCAATCTTGTGGGACGAGGTTTAGAAGTGCCCCACAGAGCTCAGTCCCACGGCCAGCAGCTTCATGGAACCCCAGGCCCACTTTCCTTTCAAGGGAGATTCTCCTGATATTCCCATGACCTGTGACCTCTGACCACTGACCTTGGACCAGGGTCTGATAGAAATCATCCAGGCTTAACTATCTCACAGGTCTATTCTCTCTCTTTCTCACACACCAGCTCTTTGCAAAGGGAGAGTGCGTTACACAAATACAAGAGAGCCTTCCTCCTGTTGTGTGAAGACCCCCAGACTGTGGTAGACCTGGACGGGCCTTCAGTAGGAGGTGATGCGGCTGGGAAATGCTGGAGCTGGAAGGGAAGGCTGTGGATCCCAGCCCAGGTGAGGCAGCAGCGGGAGGTTCCAAGTGGGGCATCGAAAGCTGTGCTCAAGGTGACTCCAACCAGAAATAAATACAGGATCACAAGACTCCACTGCCAGGACACCTGGAGCTTGGTTCTTTTCTACACATTAGCTGCCTTTTCCCACACACACCAGTCTCCTGACAGGTAAGCCCTGTGGCCCCAGCTCTACCCTCTCCAGCGACCCGCCCGTCCGCCCCCATCTCTCCTGGATACCGACTCTCCACCTGGCCTCTTGGAAACCACAGCCCCTCTCCTCTTCTTCACAAGCTTGCATATTGGCCCTACCTGTCACTCCCAAGGATGCTTTGAAACACATGGAAACTAATGGCTTCTTTCTCTTCAGAAAATTCCAGATGGCCCAGAGTGGAGGGCCCCATGAACCGTGACTCAGAAGAAATGGATGTTGGTTCTGCCGTGCCCACTGGGCAAGCCCAGGGAGCTGGAGCCCCACAGAAGCAGGACAGACTCAGGCCAAGCCAGCTGGGATTCCCCACGTCCCTGTCTCCGGCTTGACACGGGGGCCGACGGTATGAAGGAAACATAGCACTTGGCAACTTAAGGGGCCATAAAAATACCAAGTACAGCTCCTCTGACAAAGAGTTTGTCTCAGCCGTGGAGCCTTCCTCTTGCTAGGGTCATGTTTTTTCATAGCTTCTAAGAAGTTATCCTACCAAGCTCCACATGGGCAGGATGTGTGGGTCACGTCCAAGCTGAAACAAACAGGTAATGTTTCTAAAATTCCTGGAATCTCAAGGCTGCACAGCTATTCAGAGAAGCCGACCTGTTTCAGAAAGAAAGGTGGGAGGCGGGAGGCTAAACCATGTTTAAATCCGTGATTTTCTACCTTTTCTTTTAATTTATTTTTTTTAATCAGCAGAGACCCTTTTAAGAACAATACCTCAGCTGGAGTCCCAATATAAAAACAAAGATAAAGGTAGACGGGGCAGAGATGCAGAGGCTGCCTCTGAACCACCAACGTCACTCACTGCCTCCACCCCTGCCCCCCACTCACACTCTGGACTGTGAACCTAGCCGCCACCCACTCTGAAAGGCTGGATGCTGGCTCCACAAGAACTGGACATTCTTCCAGAAACGGAGCCTAACTGAGGCTCTCTGGCCAGGGTTTAGTGGGGTCTACTGCACATGAATATCTTGCCTGTGGCAGCCTTTGGGGTGCGAGCCCACAGCATTTATCCAGCACGCAGGGGTCTGTGTCTGCACTGTAGTGTGGTTACAGAGGCCAGGTCGCTGGCATGTGGCCTTCCTTGGGTGCACTAAGTTAATAAAACCCATCCCTCCTTTTTCCTTCAAGTTGGGTTTCTCACTGCAACAGCCAAGAGTCTTGACTAATAAACCCACACAGCCTTTAGGCAACCTGGGCCCCAGCTCTGTTGCCAAACTTGGATACCACTGGGCAGTTATCTCACCCAGCCCTCTCCTCCTTCTTGTGGAAAATGTGGATGAAAACACTTGCTTTTCCTGCCTCCTGTGTCATGATTGTTTGTCTTCCTTTGATTTCATGAGCCAATCAGTTACCCTTTTAATCTTTAAATATATTTTGAGTTGGGGTTCTGTCACTTGCACCCCAAAGAGTCCTAAATAATTCAGCATGATACAACTTTAGGTATTGTTACGGTTGCTCTTAGTATATCCATGAAGTCCTGGAAAGCAAACACGACTGTCCCTGTCCCCTCCCACTGGTAGCCATGTCAGGAAACGATGCACTGAGCAATGTCAAATACTGATGACATTGACTCGATAATGAGTAAACAGAAAAAAATAAGCGAGAACATTGGTACAAAGGACAGGACTACAAACCAATAGAAAAATGTTAGAAAATTGTTTTTATGTTACATTGTGTAAAATGTAAAGGAAACAATTACTAAAGTGCTGCTTTTTCAACCACTGTCAGATGAAACAAACAGATGGAGAGATATACCATGTTCTTGGACTGGAAGAATCAATATTGTGAAAATGACTATACTACCCAAAGCAATCTACAGATTCAATGCAATCCTATCAAATTACCAATGGCATTTTTTACAGAACTAGAACAAAAAATCTTAAAATTTGTATGGAGACACAAAAGACCCCGAATAGCCAAAGCAGTCTTGAGGAGAAAAAATGGAGCTGGAGGAATCAGACTCCCTGACTTCAGACTATACTACAAAGCTACAGTAATCAAGACAATATGGTACTGGCACAAAAACAGAAATATAGATCAATGGAACAAGCTAGAAAGCCCAGAGATAAACCCACGCACCTATGGTCAACTAACCTATGACAAAGGAGGCAAGGATATACAATGGAGAAAAGACAGTCTCTTCAATAAGTGGTGCTGGGAAAACTGGACAGCTACATAGAAAAGAATGAAATTAGAACACTCCCTAACACCATACACAAAAATAAACTCAAAATGGATTAGAGACCTAAATGTAAGACCGGACACTATAAAACTCTTAGAGGAAAACATAGGAAGAACACTCTTTGACATAAATCACAGCAAGGAATTTTTTGATCCACCTCCTAGAGTAATGGAAATAAAAACAAAAATAAACAAATGGGACCTAATGAAACTTAAAAGCTTTTGCACAGCAAAGGAAACCATAAACAAGACAAAAAGACAACCCTCAGAATGGGAGAAAATATTTGCAAACGAATCATCGGACAAAGGATTAATCTCCAAAATATATAAACAGCGCATGCAGCTCAATATTAAAAAAACAAACAACCCAATCCAAAAATGGGCAGAAGACCTAAATAGACATTTCTCCAAAGAAGACATACAGATGGCCAAGAAGCTCATGAAAAGCTGCTCAACATCACTAATTATTAGAAAAATGCAAATCAAAACTACATTGAGGTATCAGCTCACACCAGTTAGAACGGGCATCATCAGAAAATCTACAAACAACAAATGCTGGAGAGGGTGTGGAGAAAAGGGAACCCTCCTGCACTGTTGGTGGGAATGTAAATTGATACAGTCACTATACAGAACAGTATGGAGGTTCCTTAAAAAACTAAAAACAGAACTACCATATGACCCAGCAATCCCACTACTGGGCATATACCCAGAGAGAACCATAATTCAAAAAGACACATGGGGGCTTCCCTGGTGGCGCAGTGGTTGGGAGTCTGCCTGCTATTGCAGGGGACACAGGTTCGAGCCCTGGTCTGGGAGGATCCCACATGCTGCGGAGCAGCTGGGCCCGTGGGCCACAATTGCTGAGCCTGCGCGTCTGGAGCCTGTGCTCCGCAACAAGAGAGGCCGCGACAGTGAGAGGCCCGCGCACCGCGATGAAGAGTGGCCCCCGCCTGCCACAACTAGAGAAAGCCCTCACACAGAAACGAAGATCCAACACAACCATAAATAAATAAATTAAAAAAAAAAAAAAAAAAGAATTGGGAACATCTATTAAAAAAAAAAAAAAAAAAAAGACACATGCACTCCAATGTTCATTGCAGCACTATTTACAATAGCCAGGTCATGGAAACAACCTAAATGCCCATTGACAGACGAATGGATAAAGATGTGGTACATATATACAATGGAATATTACTCAGCCATAAAAAGGAACGAAATTGGGTCATTTGTAGAGACGTGGATGCATCTAGAGACTTATACAGAGTGAAGTAAGTCAGAAAGAGAAAAACAAATATTGTATATTAATGCATATACGTGGAACCTAGAAAATGGTACAGATGAACCTGTTGCAGGGCAGAAATAGAGACACAGATGTAGAGAACAAACATATGGACACCAAGGGCAGAAAGCCGTGGGGAGGTGGGGGTGGTGCTGTGATGAATTGGGCGATTGGGATTGACATGTATACACTGATGTGTATAAAATGGATAACTAATAAGAACCAGCTGTATAAAAAAATAAATAAAATTTAAAAAAGAAAGTTTCCCCTTTGCAACCAGTGTAGTCCTGTGATGGGTGGGTGTGTGTGTGTGTGTGTGTGTGTGTGTGTGTGTGTGTGTGTGTGTATAGGGAGGGCTATTGGAGGGTGACTATAACTCTCTCTGTGTCGAGCACCATATGAGACCAAGTGGCTCAGGGCCTCATCCAGGTGACAAGCCCAGGACCAAGAGTCCAGAAGGAGTCCTGGAGGCAGGCCCCCTGGGCTCGCGATGACACAGGGACAGCCACATGAGAATGGAACGGGGGCAGACAGATGCTCTCCAGTTCCCTGATCAGTGGCTTTTGCTGGGGGTCCTGGGAAGGCTGCGGACCTGAAAAAGGTAACAGCTTCCTGCTGCTACAGACCAGAGGCAGGAAGATGGTCTAGAAAGGCAAGAGGTACAAGTGGCCACAGGAAAGACACAGGGTCAGCTCTGCAGCCTCCGGGAAAGTTGCCTGGGCACGACTGGACACACGTGGCCTGAATTCTAGTCTCTAACTGAATGGTGTATCCATGACAGAGATAAGGCCCAAATCCTGGAAAAGCCCATAAAGCAAACTCAAGAGAAGACAAAGTAATATTCGTGCTCTGGTCTCTAAGAGGAAGGGACAGTCTTCGTGAGGCAGGCAATTTGTGGATAGTTTTATGTACTTGGGGAGGTTCAGAGACCACCTTGGGAACAGAAGCAGCAATGGATTCTGGGAGAGGAGTTAGAAGATGCCCACTGCGTTCTGTGACCACACTGCGTGTCACGGACATAGAAAAACCAGACTCTGCCTGTGTCCCAAAGAAGTCCACAGGCTGCTGGAAGAACAGATACACAAGCGATTTTACTACTTCAGGCAAGTCACGCGGACACCCAGGGTGCAAGGAACCCGCGGAGGAAGGGATGCCCGAGGCTGCCCTCTGAGCTACCGGAAGGCTCTGAAGTTAACAGAAGCAGAACCAGAAAGGCGAGGGCCCCAGCAGAAGTTGCTAGAAGGCATGTTTCAATGGCTTTGCTCTTGCCTCTCCTGAACATACTCTGGTGTTCATTATGGCTCATTATACAAACTGGCAGTAGTCAGGTAACGGTAAGTGTAAGGGCCTCTGTGGGCCCTGGGGAGGGACCCCTGTCCCAAACACCTCTACTAGAGACGCTGAGATCCCAAGCCGAGTTCCACTGTGCGGGGGATGCCTCCAAGGCCTTGTGTGAGTGAACGGGTTCATCATTCTCCTGCCCCTGCACTGGTGGGCCAAAGCTGGCTGGTCCAGGGACATGGGGGACAGGGAAAGAGGCCTTGACAAAGGAGCATCTAAGAGCAGCAGGGCCCCTGTCCCAGCGTTTGCAGAGCCAGCCTCAGGTGCTTTAAGCAATGCAGATTCGGGGCGGCCCAGCAGGGATCGGAGTTAATTGGTTTGGTTTTTAAATACCATCACTGCCACCTACTGTGGGAGCCTGGATAGATAGCTACCCTGCTTATGCTTCTATTTTCCTCTTCCATAAAATGGCAATAATAACAAATTATACCAATTTCAGAGGACCATCAGGAGGACTAAATGAGACTTTGTGACGTACAAGGACAGGCAGCACAGGAGGTTTCCCAACTGCCCATCCTTCCCCCCATCCTCTGCACACCCCCCCATGGCCCTCTTCCTTTTTGGGGCACAGTCTGTGAAATCTCAGGCCCAAGGGCGCCCCATCTGCACCCGGAGCCCCTGCTGCTCCTGAGACTTTCTAACTTTCCATCCACGTCCCTCAAGATTGAAGCCGCAGCCCGAAGCCCCAGTAATGCTGTCCTAGAATGAGGTCACCCTGTGTCCACCAACCAACCACTTCCTGAGCTCCCCAGCTGTGTCCAGAACATTCTCAGGGGACAAAAGTGCGGCTTGCTGCAACCTCAGCCTCCTCTATGCAGTTATTCAATTCCTGCCCATCCCCAGCCCCGTCTGGACACTGCTTATCCCTTTTTCATCTCATCACAGGCGGCCAGCAGGGGTGGGTAAGAAGAGAAGGAGCTTCCAGAGGTTCTGAAGGGCAAGGGCAGGGCCTGTCTCCCAGGGCGGCAGGCCTTCCTGGGAACCTACTCCAGGCAGGACATCACTCCCGTACCCTGAAGACCCAAGGTAGGCAGGGGCCGCATCCTCTGAAAGTGAGCTGCTCCCAACTCGAGAGAAATGGTGAGTGGAACACGGAGTCAGGGCAGCCTGGCTGGGGCTTCCGGGCACCGGACAGCTCACAGGGCATCACAGAGGCTGAGCCACGATAGAGACAAGCAGGGAGAACCCGCAGGGGCAGGCACGACAGCAGCACTGGAGAGACAAGAGGGCAAAACGTGGTCCCTCCCTGGAGGAACCGACCATGCTTTCATTCATTCACCCGGCTCATCCTCACTGAGGCTTCCAATGTGCCAGGAGCTGATCTGCCACGGTGACTAAGCCACAGATATGGGCTTCCACTCTACAAGGGGTACGTGACAGTCAACAGGATGCAACTAAAAAGAAAGAGACAAGTGTGCCGGGAAAAGAAATGAAGAGGGTATTCTCTAGTAGGTCTGTGTCTTTATTCCCGTCTTACCACTAGGTTCTTCATGACCTTTTTTTTGGGGGGTGGGAGGGAGGGAGATGCAAGAGGGAAGAGATATGGGAACATATGTATATGTATAACTGATTCACTTTGTTATAAAGCAGAAACTGACACACCATTGTAAAGCAGTTACACTCCAATAAAGATGTTAAAGTTTGAAAAAAAGAAAGAAATGAAGAGGGTAATGCTTTCCACTGGAGGATCAGAAATGGCCTGAGAGAGTGACATTTGAGCCAAACTAGAATGACCAGGTTGACAGATCGAGAGAGATTCAAGGCTGAAACCAACATTTTGAATATCATAAACTAGTAAAGTTTAAATTTCAGAATGGACAGTTGCTACTTTTTACTCTGCTTAATGACATTCCACCCACTGCCACCATCATTTCACAAAGGACAAAGCTTTAAAATAAAAGCTGGGCCTTTACGTGGATTAACTTCAGCTCCATGAAAAAGTCACTACACTCTCCTGTAGGACGCCCTTTACATGGAGTCTCAATCAGGTGCTTTGTCTACCTCACTCAAATTCACCGACATGTGCTTAGAAAGAAAATTTAACTACTGTACGGGGTTCATGTACTCTTTACAGTAGAGCGCACCTATACATTTACACATAGGTAATGTTGCACAGCAACGTTACCTACTCCAAAACCAAGTATTCTGAACTTCATGGGCATTTTAAGGGGTTTTCAGGAGTAATCTTTTTTTTTTCTTGAATTTTTGAATTTTATTTCAGAAGTAATTTTGTTTATAAGTTATCCCTTTCATTTGAGCCTAATCCCCATGCAAAATGTGAACTCACCATTTTCCTCATTTTGCAAGGACCAGTGGGAAAACCTCTGGCTCACCTGTGTTGGCCTAAGCCATGGACCTCAGCAGCGACCATTGCCGCCCTGGTATGAAAGTCAGGTCCTCATGTAATCCAAACCCTTTCCCTTCTTGCTAATGGTATTTATTCAAGCCATAACCAGTTTTTGTTCGGTTTTGTTTTCAAAGAGAACATGGGATTTTTTGGTCATTTGCTCACTGACCCTCCCCATCCTGGGCCACCATCCTACCCTCCTTGGGCCGTTGACACAAATGCAATACAATTAGTTTAGTGCCCACTTATTGACCGATAACCATACAGCTCTCACGTCCTAACGCTGAAGCTGCCAGAACATATGGGAGGGAGCCCTTTGCCACCGGCTGGGCCTCCCCTGCTCAGCTTGTGCTAGGCTGCTTCCTGCGACAGGAGGTTTCAGAACAGCAGCCCCTGTCTGCTGGACCGCCCTGCTGCCGGAACAGAAGAGGCCAGGAAAGCCGGTGCACTTGCTGCCCCCTTTATCCCCAAGCTTTTCAGGGGTGAGTTTTGCACCTTTCTTAATTTCTTTCTTTTTTTTTTTTTAGGATGGTGCAGTTTCCCACGATGTTGACCTTCGGGAGCAGGGTTGCCCTGCACGGCCACCCAGCTCGGGCTCTGTGCTCACCCCAGCTTGACCAGGAAGGTCAGTGTGCTCAGCTGGGCCCAAGAGGTCAGGTCTGGGGCTGGGGGCTGGGTGACCAGTATTCATGGCTGCACCACAGCCTTTCCAGTCTCTTATGTGGAGGAAGTGCTTCTTCAGGCTCTCACTGCCCCCTCCCCCATGTCAGAGCTCAGGGCCCTACGTGGAGGAAAAGTTTTAATTACTACCCTGCCTCTCCCCACCGGCTCAAGAACTGCTTTATACTTCTATTTATGGAAACACAGCAGAAGAGGCACTGGGCTGGGGGCCAGGGGACCCGGGTTCCTTCCCTGGGGGTTGCTCTAGGGCCATCCTCTCCTCCTTGCCCCCATGTGCCTGCCACCCCGCCCCCGAACACACATTCCTCTTCCGGGCTTTTCCTTCTGCCTGGAACAT
The DNA here is from genome assembly GCF_965194825.1 of Balaenoptera physalus. NCBI lineage: Eukaryota > Metazoa > Chordata > Mammalia > Artiodactyla > Balaenopteridae > Balaenoptera > Balaenoptera physalus. The sequence goes on from NC_138897.1 coordinate 25,735,931, forward strand.
CTTCCCCACTTTTGTTCAGCCCTGCAATCCTGTCCAGCCTCTGCTGTTGGCATCAACGCCCCTGCCCTACAACACTGACGCAAATTCCCATGTGAATTAACCCATGTGGTCACAGAGCGCGTCGGACAAACTCTTCTTAGCACGCCAGCCTGGTGTCTAAATAGACTAGGTAGCTGCTTGCAAGCTTGCCTCCTCCACCATGCTGTAAACTTCCAGGGGCTCACGGGCCATGCTTGCTTCACTTCCATAGGCCCCACTGTGCCTTAGATACCACAGTCCTCCATAACTGCTTGTTGGATGAAAAGTTAAGATGACTGACAACCCTGGATGGACCGGAAGTGGGCCATCCCCATTCTACCCACTGGGGACCAACAGCATTCACTGGAGACCCAAGGGGCCTGGGGCCTACAGACTGTGGCCATCGACCAGGCAAAATCTCCTGTGCTGCAAGAAGCCACGGTGCTCCATTGCCTCACGGGCCCTCGACCTGTAGCCACGAGGCCCAGTGCTCAGCGACTGCAGCTGTCCTTCAGCTGAATGGAAAAGGTATGAGGATCTGGATCCCCCAGTCCTCAGTTCCACTGCAAGCTCTCCGAGGGCCCCAGTGGCCGTTTCCTGGCCTGCACTAGAACAAGAGCACTGTGGAGGCTTGGGGTCCACCAGTCAACTCCACAGGCACCCTGGTTTGTGACAAGTGTCTCACTGCTGCCAAGCCAGCCCCGTGTGCAAGGCCAGAGGCAGGTCCGGCCAGGCGGGAGGGCTGCTCACCTCCCCTCGCGGAGCCTCAGCCTCCTCTGCTCTAAAATGGAGAACTTAAACCTACTTCCGTCATGAGGATTAAACGAGGCGCTGGAAGTCAAATGAGATGACATATAGGAACACATCTGGCCAGTCCTGGAATACAAGTTTGCTGGACCCAAGGGGAAAGTGCCCGTGCCCAGACCAGCCCACGGAGGGCAGGGTTCAAGTGTACCCTAGGTCCTCAGAGCTGAGGCCAGACAGGCTGAGAGGGGTCAGTACCACCAGGGGAGGAATGTGGTCTGGGGGGTCACACGAGTAACACAGCCCAGGGAGCTGAGACCAGGAGTTCTACTCTGCTGGGACAGGGGGGTGACCGGATGGCAGGGTCCAAGGAGGTGGGCCTGGTCTCCTGAAGGACTCAAGACAAAGCTTCTCCTGCACAAGGCACTTTTGAGGTAGGCTGGCCCAAACCACGAGTGGGAGGCAGGCAGTGGCAGGGAATCCCACTCAATGGCCACTCCTGGGTGTGGTCACTGCTTTCTGCCCTGGATTTGTGCTCTTTGCCTGGGGTGAAAGCACTGGGGGTGAAGGGGAATTCTGAAAGGCAGCCGTGACCTCAGCCCAGGTAAATGCCAGGAGACTCCGTGAGAGGCCTCAGGATCCTACCTTCCTTGTCAGAGCCTTTAGTTTCACCTCCAAAATAGCATCTTACGTGTTGCAGATGCGCAGCGAGAATCTTCCACGTGTCCGACGACATCGATGGTTGGGGAGGAGGGGAAGGGGAGAACATGTGTGGGAGATAGCTTGGACTTGAGGGAAAGCCTGCCTTTACACTCCTTGGCTGTTTGCAACAGGTTCTACTGGCTACCTCCTAGGTCAGCTCAGGGTGGCAAGAAGACAAAGAAGGAGATGGCAAGGCAAGGTGAGGGCATCCTTGGGCTGAGTCCCATGCGGATGAGCTGGCCCAACAATGGGGGGAAGCTAGCCCGCGAAGTCTTTCCTTCCCCTCCAGTCCTGCCCGAGAAATATGCGCCCTTCCACTGAGTGAGCAATTCCATTTTCCTGGAAAGTATTCAAAAAGTCTTCTTACCATAGAAGGAACTAAACTGTATCTGCAAGGATCGCGAGCTGTGATCATGATAATAACAGCGTCTATCACTTACGGAGGCAGGCAGAGTTCAGAGTTTCACATGTATTAACTAATTTAAACCTCACCACAACCTTGACAGGGAGGTACTATTATTATCCATTCTCTACAGGAGAGGAAAAGGAGGATGGAATAGATTAAACAGATTTAATAGCAGACCTAATGAAATACAGCGAGTGTGTGGTAGAGCTGGGACATTAACTCAGAGGCTTGGGATGGAACCATAACACAATGCCCATAAGAGCTGCAGATCTGAGACCTGGCGCCAACCACAGCCAATGGCTGTCGGGCTGATCCAGAAGTTGGGGGTTGCAGTCTCAGGCAATAGACCCCCAGGTGCCAGCACAGTGGACTGTGCAGAGCGACATCACAGAGCAGGTACTCAACACGCATTGGCTGATGGAATGAGAAAGTGTATGAAAGAATCATGAGCACGGTTTTCAACAAGCCATGGAAGGGATTGGCCTACTCACGGTTTTCCCTGGATTCATTCTGCAGGCCATCGCAGTGTCAGAGATATAAATTCACAGGGTTGCTGTCAGTGGGCTCTGCTGGGGGTACCTTGCTTCTTCCCTCTCTCTCTTTCTAAATTAAGTCACTAAGAGCAATACTGCCAAGCTAAATATTAATATGATCAGTATCGTGTGAAAATAATGGACCTCCCTGACAAGTGTGTTGTCAAAAATTATAAAGTCTAAGGAACATGGTCTTATGGAAGCTTCCAATTAGGAAAGATGGGAAATCAGTAGATAGAAATGAGTTCCTAAAAACCTGCTGGCATGCAAAAAATTTTCTGTATAGAATTGTGTTTTAACTATATTAGGAGATTATAAGTCTTATGGCAAATATCTTTGGTAAAAGAAATAATTGCCTGCAACTTATTAATTTTTTAAGTGAATCCTTTAAGGACATAGGTTATACCTCTCTCTGACTACAGGAAATGGACTATTTCAGAAATTCAATTACTTGTTCCATTCCCAGAAAGCAGGGCTGACCTTTTGCTGTGTGGATGTGGGCCATTAAGGACGCCCTGCCACATAAAAGAGTCTTTATGGGTTGTCTTAAATTGGGCAGCCGTTGGTTTCGGCCGGCTCACCAGGCACCAGCAGCTCTGATGACCTAGTTGGTATCTCTTTCCCTCCGTGCCTCTGTAGCAGACAGTGATTTGACCTACTTTCAGGGGCACAGGGGTGGCTGAAGAAGGAAAGGAGGGGAACGCGAGAGCCTGGACACAGGAGTTTGAAGCGTGGGCTCTGGTCAAGCACAGGGCTCATCCCCTCCCTCTCTCCATCTCCAGAGCTTCTGCCCTCCTGCAGTCCCTCCCCTGACTGCATCCTCCTCGGGCAGGAAAGGAGTCCATTCCCAGCTCAGTCTGTCCAACCTCTTAAATCTATCAAGTGTTGACGTGGGGCTTCCCAGCCCTCTCACCTCACAGCCCATCGGGAGCACAGTGATATCTGTACGGCCCACTGCGGTAACCCAGAGAGGCTGCTTGGGGCCAGAGGGTGGCAGCCTGTATCACTGGCCACCCAAGGCCCGTCACCCCAAGGCTGAGAGCACAGAGTCATATGTTAGCCCAACTAGGACTTATTCTCAACACATCTATCAGGACACTCTGCCCTGCTTTATAAGCAACTACAAAATTACAAAGAGTCTAAGAAGTGGTTTTTTAAATTCCTAGCATTTGTGTTAATGTGTAAAGTGCAGCGAGGGAAGACATGCAGGGTCAACTCTCCAGAGCAGGGGTTGGCAAACTTTTTCTGTGAAGAGCCAGGTTGTAACTATTTTAGGCTCTGCAGGCCATATGGTCTCTGTCACAACTACTCAACTCTGCCATGTACTGTAGAAGCAGCCATAGAAGCGTGGCTGTGTTCCAATAAAACTTTATTGATAATAATGGGTGGGGGGGCTGGATTTGGCCCACGGGCCATGACTTGGCAATCTTGCTCTAGAGAAATGTTGGGATGCCAAGTGCATTTTGCAGCGGTGTGTCTTCCCTCTCTGGGCCCTTCCCATGACGCAGTGGTGATTTCTTGTGTTTGATGGGTGCCCATCCTCACATTCTCTCCCCTACTGCTATCAGAACCTGCTTTCAGGGAAGGCTCTGACAAACCCAATCCCCCAGATGAGGATAAATGGATTGTATCTACATTTCAATCAATAAAAACCCTGGGTCGGTGGCTCTCAGCCCTGGAGTATCATTGACAGCCCCGGGGAGATATAAAACTCCTGATGCCCATGTCTCACTCCAGAAGTTCTGATGCACGTGGTCAGGGCGCAGCCCAGGCAGTGGGGATTTTAAAGCTCTCTAGGTAATTCTAAAGGATGGTCAGGTTGACAACCACTGCCTTAGACCAAAAGGGAAACAAAAAAAATTAGTGGTAGTGTTTTTAGAATAAGCGAGCCAGGGAGGTAAAGATTGTTTTTCCCCCTCGGGGATGGGGATTGGTGGGGGGGCAGGGAAGGAGACATGTCCAGAACCCTTGAAATCACACCACCCAGGCAATCACCCTCCGCCAAGGCTGGTGCTGTGTAGATTTCACCATGCTTTGCAAGATCCACGACCTTCTCATTTTTGTTTCCCTCTTGACATCTAGCATGATTCCCTACTGGCAGTATGTGCTCTATGAACACTGGTTAATCATCAAAAACAAAAAGAAACCCCTAATGGCCTAATATTCAATCGTCAGTCAATCAATCAACCTTCAAAAAGAAAAAAAAGAAAAAAAGAAAAAAAGAGGTCACTGAGTCCTGCCTTAGAAGGACTATAGTCTGTGAAGGGAGACAAGGTAAGCACGGATGAAACTTATAATAGGCTTAGCCATACTCGCAGCATGTAATAAGGCAGTGGTTCCCACACTTCACTACACACAATCACCTGGAGAGATTTTTAAAAATCCCAATGCCTGGGATGTACCCCATGCCAATAAAATCAGAATATCTGAGGGTAGAAGACTGGCACGGGTCTCTTTTAAAACCCTCCAGTGATGCCAATGTGCAGCAGAATTTGGGAACCATGGTTATAAGGTCCCGCCACTCCAAGTGTTGGTCCACGGAACAACAGCATTATCATCGGCTGGGAGCTGGTTAGGAATGCAGGAACTCGAGCCTCACCCCAGTCCTACTGAATCAGAACCTGCACGTGAACCAGATCCGCATGCTATCTGTTTGCACGTGAAGTTCAAGAAGCTGCTGCAGGGAACCCTGTTCCGAGAAAGAACCAGCTCTAGACCGTCCCCCCTACCGTAACCAGGGAACACTTCTTAGAGGAAGGGAGAAACCAGAGATGCCGTAGGACGGGGGAATGAGAGGCAGAGAGACGGTAGGCAGGACTCAGCACACAGAGGCGAGCAGGAAGGTGGTCTGTACGCATGGTAAGCCAGAAGTAAGGAGAAGGGGTCAAAACGTTTTTGTTTTTGTTTTTTAATAAAAGTAGAAAATTAAATCACATTTAGTCACATAAGTAACAGGCTGAGGGTTTTTAAAGGATAAAATGTCAAGAAAATAAGGCTGTCCTGGAAAATTGGGGGCAACAATTTTCCAGGAAGGTGGTGGATGACTAGAATGGACGAGGTTGTGAGGGAAGATTCCAGAGACTCTGGACGCCCCGCAGAGGGCTTCAGATTTTGTCTCATGGGCCAGTGGAGAGCCGCATGTTGCCTCTGGAGCTGGGGAGGGAGGTGAGAGGAGAGGGGGCTGGGCAGAGGGGCTCGGGCAATGTCTTTGAAGAGACAGACCAGTAAGAGAAGCAAGCAGAGAGGCAGGAGGACCAGACAGGGAGCTGGGGCGAGCAGCACCTGTGACGGGGGAAAGGACGGAGCTTGAGAAAGACCTTTCAGAGGAGGCAGCTGATCGGCGGGGGTGAGCGAGAGCCACTGAGCATTCTGAGGTCTCAAGTCCGGGACACTGGGCTGTCTAAGTGTGGGGAAAGCTAGAACCTCTAGCCTTGTTATCATAAGCTCTTTAGGTAATGCCCCCCAAAAAGTTACCTATGGGAAAATATGAAAGTCTCTAGCAAACAAGACTCCCCAAGGGAAGCTGAGAGGAAGGGCGACACTGTACACAGACCCTGGGATTGTCTTCAGCTCCAGTGGGCCACGAAGACCCAGGGAGGCCCTTGGGCACAGTCCTTTGTTTCCAGGCCCCTGGAAGTCCAGCTGATTCCCAGTTGAGTTGAAGAGGCCGGGAGATTGTTCCCATTGCAGTGGACTGAAACAATAACTGCAGAGTGGACGTTACCACAATTGTTTCCACTGAAGTTATTTTGGGGGAGTTTAGGAAGATTGTCTATTCCGAGACATTTCCTTCACCCGATTCCCTTTATAAAAACACTGAGGGAACAGGCTGGTGTCGCCATCTCCACGCTGCCCTGCTCACGAGGAGCACGTGCACAGCGGGCCCCAGGGAGCTGCCATATGCAACACCTATTTCCTGAGGCTCTCGTGGAAGCCCTTAGATCTGACTGGGGCCTCACGGTTTTCAAAGTCCCTCCTCAGTGACCATTGTGCTTAATTCCCACGACAGCCTTCCGAGATGGTAGCGGCAGGGTGTAGATTTTATTATCCCCAGTCTGGATATGAGGAAACAGAGAAGTCAGGGTACTTGGTCAAGGTCACCCAGCTTGGAGGGGGTGGGGCAGAATCCCATGTTGACTCCTGGAGGATGTCCTGTGCATGGTGTGGCGTGCACCAGGGCTGCAGTGAGAGGTTCACTACCTGCTCGTGGCCTACTTACCACTGCCAATCCCCACGCCAGGCATGGGCTCATGACAGGTCCGCCAGGTGAAGACGGGGGCTGGTCCGTCCACATTCAGGACCCCAGAATGAGTCCAGTATGGTTGTTACATAGAGTGCATGGTGGGGACAATGTGGGATCCGAGGCTGAAAGGAGAGCTGGATTGGGGAGGCCTTGCACAGAGGGAGCTTGATCCTACATGTGACGGGAAGGCAGGGAAAGGCTTAAGCACGTAGTAAAATAGCTAGATCTGTGTACTTTAGATCATGCTGAGGTCATGAAGGGGATGGATTTAGGGAGGCTATCACAATTGTCAAGACATGACAGTGGCCAATATAGGAATTAGGGAAGTGGCAGAGGGATGGAAGAGGAGAGTCTACAAACATTTAAGACTAAAATGGACTGGTTTTGGTGAAGGATGGGGGTGGGAGTTGGGGATAGAGCATCGTCTGTGAGAAATACAACTGCAAATAAGACACAGTCCGTGCTCTGGAGGATTCCTACATCCTCATAGGACAGATAGAAAATGAATGAGTATCATGCAAGCCTGAGTGATTAATATCAAGAAGACAGAGGTTTTATAAGTTTGGATCCAGTCCTGGCTCACCCCTTGCTTTTCTATGATGCAAACACCTTACAGGATGGGGAAATGGGATCAATCCTCAATACCTAAGGGCACAGACCCTCTAGCTGGTGGCATGTCAGATTTACCCAGGGAACTGTGAAAATGACTGATGCCCAGGACCCACCACCCAGAGATTCTGATTTGTCTGTGGTGGGTCCAGGCATGGTTATATTTTAAGAGCTCCCCAACTGATTCTAACATGCAGCAAGGACTGAGAGGGGGGATGCAGCACCTCATTTCAGAGACCTGGAAATAAGGTCTTTTCAGCTTTACAGAGAGGGAGCTGCAGTTTCACACCACCAATGCTAGGACTGAAGGAAGACGATGTTCTTCTTAGTGACTAACGTCTGCCCCGACGTCTTTGAGTCATCTCTTCTTGCAGCACAGAGAGGTGCCCCTGCCCAGTTTCCCCAGTGACCCAGCAAGGTTCCTCCCTGGCCCCCTGTCCACTGGATCGGTTTGCCTGACCCTCTATCTTCCACCGGTCAGGTTTCCTCCTCCAGTGCATGGACATCCTGCCCAACCTGACCGGCCAGCATAAGCCACGCAGCCAGCCACCGGTGTTGCCGCCCTTTGGGGTGTCCTGAAAAGACCTCGCTGAGGGGGTGTGATGCATTTCCTTGACCACACCACACACCAGCCTGCTGGAACAATGTCCCTTTTCTTGCCGCCAGGAAAGGCCACATAAAGGAACATCTTCTTTTTTCTTGCCAAGCAAATGTTTCTGTTTTGACCTGAAGGGTGCACTTTGAAGCAAAATAATGACCCAGAGGCCACTGAGCTGCCCTAAAGGTCAAGTACTGGAAAGAATTGTTCCCAACATTTTTAGCACGTTGAGAATACTGTGCATGTGCGTGCGCGCGCGCATCGTGACAGGTGGGAGAGGGACAACCGCCCCTCGTGTGAGCAGTCCCTGACCATTCACTGTGTCCTGGCCGGGCCGGGTCGGGTGAACGGGCCAGGACTATGAAGATTCCGCTGTCAGAATGTCTGCTTCTTATGGCCAACTTTGCTGAGGGTCTTTGCAATGAATTCCTTAAAAGGAATCACATACTATTGACATGATCAAGTCTTACTAACATTTCCATGAGCAGAATCTTCGTGCTGAGTGGCTGACCTCTGGCCAGAGCAGGTGAACAAGGTGTTCCACTAGGGTCCTGCTCAGGGCTCAGAAGAATTTGGGGGACCTGGCAGCAGCTCTTCTTCTCTGCAAAATCACCTCTGCAGCCAGTCCCTCCTGGTCTGCAGGACTCTCTCTCCCAGGTACGGGGACCCTTGACTCACAACAGCTTCTAGAATTCAGTTCATCTCCTCTTTACTGGGGAGGTGCACAGTCCTGTGCTCAGAGCAGGGACGTCTGTCTGGGCCTCAATTTTCCCAGCGGCAAAATGAAAGGAGCTGGGCCAGATGACCAGAAGGCTCCTTTCAGGACTAACACTATAACATTCTAGAACACTCGATGGCCATGACTCCTTCCTCCTGAGGAAATAGAAAGGGTCACTTCACCTTCTCCACTGTTAAGATATTTCTCTCCAAGGGAGGTTCCCTTTAGCTGGAAATGTTCTAAACTCGAAGTCTGGCTTTCTATGGAATGAATGAATGGCTTGGGTATTCAACTCAAGCTTCTGGGTATGAAATTTGCTTAAAACGAGGAACAGCTGCTGCTTACATGCACTTCGCACACCTCCGGGAGATGGTCCTCTCGGCCTCATCGATCTGAGGCATTTTTGATAATTTCAGGCAGAGGCTTTCGCATGTGTAGAGGAAGGAACACCGCTCTCTAATTTGCACAGAGTGGCTGTGCTGGCTAGTGGCAGGGCTGGTCCACGTACACTTTCTGAAAAGCCATCTTTCAGGGCTCAAAAGGGCCTCACAGGCTTGCCCGATAGCATAGAACAGAGACCAGCAAGAGGATGCAATGCGGCTGCCGACGTGGGGCGTCCAGAAGACACGACAGAAAACCCTTCTCCACGGGGTTGACCAAGGCCCCCGACATTCACCGCATTCTTCTATGTGGCCCTCCGTCTCTCTGCACCTCGGACCCGGCAGAGCTGAGGAGGGCGCTGCAGGGAGTGCCTGGCTTGGGGTCAAGGCTGCCATTGGCAGCTCACACAGCCTTGCCTTTCTGGTTCTTGCTTGGTGGGGGGGCGCGAGGGTGGAGAGGCAGCTCTGATTGTGATTTCCTTTCCTTTCTTCTTTTTTCTAATTTCCTTTCTACAGAACGTTTTATGTGCAGACACTTCAGTGATGAAGGCTTTTCAAAGACACCTATCGATGCTGATCCCTAGTGAAATTCTAGAATAAATTATTAAACAGATGTCCTGTGAGCCTTATGCGAGGACCCGTGCTTAGAATTCATCAGAAATGAAACTGCAGTGTGTATGGAAAGAGCTGTGACCTACGGATCCTAAGCCCCAGATCTGTGTGCCCCTTGGTGCGGCCCATTCCCACGGTGGGGCTTAGTTTCCTCGTTGAGCACAATGTGTTTAGGATGCTTTCCTCACGGTTTAGAGTGCTGACCACGTGGTCTCCAAGATAGATGTTCAGGGAGAGATTTCAACTCTTGCCCCACAGCCCACCACTGGCTGTTCCTCCTGCCAGCACTAGGGCAAGGTAGCCAGAGGACCTGGGTTCTCTCCAGCTGGTCTAGGTGCCCATCTCGGGGTCCCCGCCTCCTGACCTTGCCCTTATCTGACCCTTTCTGCCCCTCCAGCCCCAGTTATATCTTGCACATTGCAGCCTGAGGTGACAACGTGTCAATAGGACAAATCACTGCCAGTGATCGGCTGGAAATGGAACATTTCCAGGTAATAGGATGTACCCAGAGTGCCTGCCCTTCAGGGCTCTGAGCTCCTCAGATTAGGAGCAGCTGACAGAGCTGCACACGGACTAGCCTTCTGCCAGCCCCGGCTGGCTCTTTGGGGCACTGCCCTTTATCAACTGGGTGCAATGCGTGATGCTGGAAAAACTGCCCTGCCTGCCCTTAAGGGCATCCTTGCTTATTTCAACATTTCCAGAAATGAGCAGGAACTCCCAGGTAAGGAGCTTAAAGCTGCCAAAAGTTCTACACAAATGGTTTTCAAGAACTGCAGAATACATGGATTGTTGAAATGCAAATTGGCAAAAGGCAGGGACAGCGTGTACTTTATGTGAGGCCTTCTAGAGCTAGTGTACCATTAGGGGTGGGTGGGGTCCCGTTTCTTAGCCAAAGAGGAGAGGCCCAGGCAGCTCCACAGTAGAGAGGCCAGCAATGACCAGTAGGCTTTCAGGGTGACTGTGAGAGGCCGCATTGCCCTGTCCTTTGCACACAGCTGGCTCCCACATCTGCTCTGGCATCTTAGCAACCATTCTATGGTTTTGTGACTTACTGAGCTCCGACCACGTGCCCAGCCCTGTCCCAGGTGTGGCACTGGGCAAGAACCCTGCTCCCAGGACCCTGGATGCTTGCTGGGAAAAAGTCTTTCCCACCAGAAGGGGTCAACGGCAAAGCCAGGCAGGGTGAGGCTGGGATCCTAATGAGCTGGGCAATAGAGCTTATCCTTGGGTCCTGGACTGCATTTGCCCTGGTGGCTCTTGGATCTTGTGTGGGAGTGAGCGTCTCTATAAGGTCTGAATCCGAGCAGATTTTCCCAGGCCCCTCAGACAGCTAATGTGTGTGTGTGTGTGTGTGTGTGTGTGTGTGTCCCCTCCTGGAGTTCTTTGAACAATAGGAAAGAAAAGAACCTATTTATTGGCATTCAGGAACATCCTGCTGCCCCCTTTATATTCTAACCCCAGTAACAACATGTCCAGGGCCTGGACTCAGAGGACAGACCACTTCATCTGTCTGCTCCCAGATACAAATGTCTGCTCCCACTTCTGCTCCTGACAAGCACATTAAGCTCAGTGTCTCCTACGATGCTCTCCCTCTTTCCCTGATGATTTAAATCCAACCAAATTAGACTTCTGACTCGACATGGTGGATTGACACATGCACTTATTTTAACTCCTCCTCTCTCAATAAAAAAAGTTATAAGCCCACAAAAGCACAGAGAACCAAAGAGATTTCAACACACTTTGGGAGGATAGAAATTGAATGCAGGAGTAGCAGGCAACCCAGCAGAGAGGGATATTGATAAGAAATGCACTGATGGAGCCTACAGACCTCCAGGGAGCTCAAGGCTTGGAGGTATCAGGGATCACAAAGGGCAGGGTTCAGGTGCTGGGAGGAAACAGCAGAACTGCATGAAAGTCTGCATATAGGACCCCCCCCCCAAGTCTCCTTCTGCACCCCACACAGCCATGCAACTATCTATCAATCCCTGCCTGCAGGCAAAAGATCTTATTTTCTGGAGAAGCTGAATAAGAGAAACTCTGACCTGGGGACACAGGCACTCAGAAAATGGGAGAGAGAAATGGGTCAAAAGACAAGGGGATTCAGGGACTTCTCTGGTGGTCTAGTGGTTAAGAATCCGCCTGCCAATGCAGGGGACACGGGTTCAAGCCCTGGTCCGGGAAGATCCCACATGCCGCAGAGCAACTAAGCCCATGCGCCACAACTACTGAGCCTGCGCTCTACAGCCCGTGAGCCACAACTACTGAGCCTGCATGCCACAACTACTGAAGCCCGCGTACCTAGAGCCTGTGCTCTGCAACAAGAGAAGCCACTGCAATGAGAAGCCTGCACACTGCAACGAAGAGTAGCCCCCGCTTGCCGCAACTAGAGAAAGCCCACACACAGCAATGAAGACCCAACGCAGCCAAAAATAAATAAATAAATAAATAAATAAATAAATAATTTAAAAAATTAAAAAAAAAAAAAAAAAAAGACAAGGGGATTCAGTAGCAATGAGCATACCTAGCACCTGGATCTGGGTTTCTAAAAAATGTCCACTAAAAAGTCCCAGGCTCCGTGGATAATGATGGATTCCAGAGTTGGGCAGAGAAAGTCCATAATAAGCCTGGAGCAACTTCTTGTGCCAGCAAGTAAGGAAGTACTCAAAGAATAATCAGGACATTTCAGAAATACCCAGGCATGATTCTGAAGGGGCTCCCACTTGTCAAATCTGAGACAATTAGAGCATCAAAATAAGTAATAATAGTAGCGGATTATAATCCCTAGAGTAACATAAAAATCTATAAGACAAGACATATAAATAAATAGAGGAGAAAGGAAAGATCTTCCTTACAGTAGAAAGTCCACTAAAATATGCAGATGAAATTAGAAAAGTTACCATTTGCCAACCATCCTGATGATATTTCTGGCAAGGATCATCAATAAATGCTAAAACCGGTGGGTCAAAATATTATCAGAAACAGTACAATCGCACGGTCTCAAATATCTCTCTGCAAGATACTTATTAACTGCAAAGGGCAACATAGTAACTTTGTGGTGGTGAGGCCTAGAAGCTACCACGTGAACAGGTGCTCAGTGTTACATCACCAAGGCAACATCTTATGCCTCCTGGTACGAGGCACTGAGGACACAGTGCATGACTGAATCATGAGAAAACATCAGACAAACACAAACTGATGGACGTTCTACAAAATAATTGACCTGTACTCTTCAAAAAATGTCAAGGTCATAAAAGACAAAGGAAGATCAAGGAGGCTAAGGAGACATTACAATTAAAAGCAAACTGTGATCTTGTATTGAGTTCTAAACCAGAAAAATAAATACCCAAAACAATTTCTTTAGCTATAAAGAATATTAGTGGGACAACTGGCAAAATAAGGTCTGAAGATTATATAATAGTATTCCATCAATATTAATTTCCTGGTTTTGATCATGAAACTGTAGTTATATAACAGAATGACCCTGTTTTTGGGAAAACACACTGAGGTATTTTTAGGAATAAAGTGGCACATGTCCACAATTTATTCTTCAAACCACCAAAAAAAAAAAAAAAAAAAGAAAGAAAGAAAGAAAGAAAATTATGCAGGGACTGATAAAGCAAGCATGGAAAAATGTTAACATTTGGGGAACCCGGTGAAGGGTATACAGAAATCTTTGTATTTTATTTTTGCAACTTTCCTGTTATTCTGAATGTTTTTCAAAATAAAAAGAAAAGTAAAATAAGATTCAATAATGAAGTAATAATCTGACTAAAAATTTAAGTAAAATGTGATATAACTAGACTGAGAAGATAGGGGTATAAGAGAGCAAAACTCACATCTACCATAATAGGAAGTCAGCAGATGATGTCTAAATTTGATATAGTTAAGAAGAGCAGTATAAGAATAGTACACCAGATAATAGAAATATTAGATATTTTATATATAATTAGAAATATGGTGGCACACCAGAAGAACAGTGGAAAAATAAAAGAAAAGTAGTTGCTTTGAGAAATGGAACTGGTAATTACAGAAGAATGAGGCATGGACTTGGCTATGTTCTGCTACTACAGGTCTTTTAGGATTATTTAGTTTTTAGTACTTTTAGTATTATTTAGTATTTTTAAACTATTATTTAATTATTTACTATTATTTAATTTTCAGTATTTTAAAAAAGTGTTATTTAATTATTTACTTTGTGTGAACTACAGACATATACTGCTTTTGGAACCACTGGGTAGATGAATCTAATTCTTGGGGGCCCAACTCCCCCAGGAAGGCATGAAGTCTCTTCAGTCTACCTTTTATGAATCCCACCCGCACCAATGGCATCACGTTATACCAACAGGTTTAAGTGAGCTGTTACATCCAAGCCACAGGATGTACGAGGTGGGAACGGCTATCGAGACCACTGGCTCTGACACACTCACTCTGGAGATGAGGATGTCGAGCCACGGAGGCAGGGGGTGAGGCAGCCGAGTCCCTTGGAGGCTCTGGCTTACACCCCGCCTGACACTGTAGCACCTCACGTCGGGTGGAGGCTATGTCCATGCCAAAGGGGGCAACTCAGCATGGAACACGTGGGCTGACAGCCCTGGGCCTCGAGGGACAACTGGGGCCCAGAACCCTCAGCCTCCTGTACCTGTCCTAGAGGCGCATGGGGCTCCACTTACCTCTCCCTGGATCCCCGCCAGGCTGACAGTCCTCTGGGACCCAAACACACTCCAAGCCGTAAGAAGCAAAATGCTAAATTAAATTCTCCATCAGTAATGAAAAAACTCAAGGTTTATAAACTCTGGGAGGGAGAGGAGACTGGGGATGCGGAGGAAGCTACATATGGCCGCCCCACGGGACGGGGGAAGCGGAACTTCTCCCTGAGCCCTCCAGGGGGTAGGGTGCATGCCAGGAGGAAAAGTGAGGGTCTTTTGGGAACACAAGAACACATGTAATGCTTTAATCATCAAACAAGGTCTTCCCTCTAGAAGCACCCCAAGAGTGGGTCAGGGGGTTACAGGGTTGGGTCCAGAAGGATGGCAGAGCCTCCTCTCCCTATTTCACAGGAAGTGGGACCGCGAGGCTCAGAGGTAGGACATGATCGCCTGTCCCTGGGCCAGGGCTCTGTCCTCATCAGCCCTCCGCTCCCAAAGTCAGAACACTGACGCTCAGAGGGAAAGGCCAGAATTGTTTTCTGGACAGATCTCAATGTTTAGCTTTTCCACAGTCTGTTTGGCTGAGCCTGCAACTACGTTACTGTTATTATTTATAGTCTATTTAACATCAACTTTTGATTATTCCCTTTGTAGACAGAAGTTAGTGTTTGTTGTTTTATCCCCAGGTCAGCTTCCTCTCGCCACTAACTATGCCTCAGGGTCATTGCCGGCTGCCTACAGGCTCTGAGCCCAGGGACAGACTCCCTTCACCATCAGCCACTGCCCAGCACACAGTGCGTGACAAATCCGCTACACACACAGCAATGTCATCCAAAGAGAAGGAACAGCGTAACTAGCCCAGAGCTTCCCCTCCATCTCTAAATAAAGGCTGCCTCCACGTCTTCACCCCAGGCAGTGGCTCTGATCACCTGCAAAGACGCAGCATCCCTGGGGGCTCTGCTGAGGTTTCTACCTTTGATGGTGAGGTAATGACACCCCCCAACCCCAAAACCAGGAACTCTAATCCCCAGGGGCTCACCCAGGGCTGTTGGCACGGCTAGTGCCAGGAGCAGGTGCCAGAGTCTGGGGGACTGGGTCGTTCCTAAACCACTCAACCCTCTGCAAATCCCTCTCCTTGGTTGTCAAAGAGGGCAAGATTCTTTGTCCACCATTTGAGCAAAATATAATGGTAAAGCACAAATAAACAATCAAAATTTTGTCAGCAAATAGAAGGGGATAGGTGATGTCAATTACCAGAGAAATTATCAAGAAACTATTAAGATAGACAACACAACTGGTATAAACATTAAAATTGCTAAGAGGCTATATCTTACTTGTTCCCAACACTAAAGAAATGCCAAATCTGTGACACAGTAGAGGTGTTAGCTAACACTACAATGGCCAGCATATTGCAATATAAACGGATCAAGTCAATATGTTGTATACCTTAAACTTACACGATGCTATAGGTCCAATACATCTCAATTTTAGAAAAAGAGATAAAAAAAAAAGAATTTATTAAGAGCCAACTGCCCGCAAGTAGGTCCTCAGGCCTGGCTCTCAAACTTGAGCAGGCATCAGAATCACCTGGAGGACTTCTTAAAACACAGATCGCTGGGCCCTAACCCCAGAGTTGCTGGTTCAATAGGAGTGAAGGGGAGTGCTAAGAATCTGAATTTCTATCAAGTTTCTGGGTGATACTAATGCTGCTGGTCTGAGGACCACACTTTGAGAACCTAAGAGTTTTCAGACCCCAGGATTTGGAGTGTGTTGTGTGGGGAGAGGCATGTAAGTGTGGGAGAGACACAGGGGCATCCCAGTGATGTGGAGGGCAGCCCTTCTCTAGGGATATATTAAGTGCTCGAGGAGCCCAGAAAAAGCAAAAAAGGAAGTGGGTTGTTAGAGAGGGCTGCACAGAGAAGGTGACCTTCAAGTAGTCTTTGAAGAACAGGTAAGTGGCAGGTAGGCGAATGTAGCCGGAAGGACATTTAAGGCAGGGGACTGGTGCTGCTGGATCGGGACCCGTTAACTAGTCACAAGGCTACAGCACAAGGCGGGAAGTCACAGGAGAGAAGCCTGGGAGGCCGGCAGGCACTGGAGTTAAAGGAAAGTCTGTGATTTTTTTCCCATAGGCCTCGGGAATCACTGAAGGAGTTTTAAGCAGGGCAATAGGAAGTCTGGTAAAACCTTTACCTTTCTGGGTCTATTTGTCTGTGGAATGGGGTGATGGGCAGAAGGTCTGGGCAGGCCTTTTCCAGCCCTGACGTGCTGTGATTCCGAGGGGGCAGGGGACAGGGCATGGTGCCATCTGGCCAGTGGCCTCACCCTGTCGGCGGCCCCTTGCAAGCTCAGGGACCCGATGGTCGCTCACACGTGCTTGGTCTATCTGTCCATCTGCTGCCTCCCGAATCCTGGCCAGCCTGGGAAGTGTAGACAGACAGCTGGAGGTGTCACACACATTGCTAATCTCTCCTGGGCCCGTTCCCCCTCCCCCCTGGCTTGCAGAGCCAAGCGGCCTGGGACTGTGCAGCGGCTCACAATGGAAGGAAGAGGGTGTAGGAGGGAGGTCCCCGGGCTGACCCTGGTATTGTTCTTGGGCCAGAAGAAAGCTTCCTCCTGCCTGGCCACTGCAGTGCTAGAAAAGACGCCGGCCGGCCAGCAAGAGTCAGCGCGTCCTGGGGGGGGCGCCTGCCGTCGGGGCAGCCTGGGAGCCGGGGCCCATTCACAAACGCCTGCAGGAGAGCACGTAGCCCTGTCCGCCCCGCCCCCTCTGCCCTGCCGGCGGCTGCTCCCAGCCAGAGGAGCTGGGGTAAACGAAAATAACCGGGCTTCTCCGCCAGGAAGGAGAACGAGACCAGAAGTGGCACCCTGGCTAATAAAGGAATAATGGATGCTTCACACCCTCAGCGATACCTTCCTCCCCCCCCCGCCTCAGCTGCTCCTTCCACCGCCCAAGGACGGAGCAGGAAGGTGCTGGACCAGGGTGCAGCCTTGTTGAACCAGGACTGGTCCAAGTCACCAGGACATTCCTGAGATGGCTGGGGTGTTACACCAGCCCTGGAAACTGGCTAGGAACAGACAGTGGGGCTGCACGTGGGGTAACCCCGCTCACCTTGGGCTTTGGGGCCCCTCCTGGAAGGACCACTGGGTCACTGGGGTGGGTGTGTGCATGAGGGTGGCCCTGCCTCTGAGCGATGGTAACCAGGGTCCCGCAGGCCAGCTTAGGGCCTGCTCTCAGCCCTGGGCTCCTGGTACCTCTGCTGGCCTCCCCCTCCCAAGCCCAAGTCATTCTGGGGTTGGGGGTGGGTGGGTAGAGCAGCTCTTTCTGTCTGTGAGATGTCCTGGGCCCAGCAGAGGTCGTGAGGGAGGCCATCTTCAGTCTGGCCTTGCTTGGGCCTGCTACTCCCCCACCCTCCCCCATCTGACTGATCAAGCCCTCTGTCCCTCAGCAAAGGATTCTGGGTATGGTCTGGCCCAAAGCAGGGCATGGACCAGATGACCTCTCTACTGGGGGCAAGTCCTCTTTTTAAGGGACCCTGGCCTGTCCCTAACGAAGCAACGAAACGTCCTTCCTTGGCTACTGTGGGAAGATGTGTACAATCCTAGGAATTCCTTAGAGGTCCCAGGAAGAGAGCATAAGGATTGGTCAGGCCTTAGGATTTGGCCCTTGGCTTCCTAAATCCTCCTTCCATCATACATTTCTCTGCTTGAGAACGTTCGGTTGAGTCCCTGTTTGGTCAGGTTCCAAGGCCTCAAGCACCTGCACCAACTGCTCTCTCTGCTGTTGGACACGTCCCTTCAGGACTCCAGGACTCCCCCATTCTCCGTGGCCTCCATTTCTTCTGAACCACTGCTTGCTTAGTTCTGCAGCCCTAATGCCATACCTTTGCTTTTCTCTCTGTGAAACAACAGGAGAACCTCAAAACTGGCCTACAGTGAAGTCCTCCAAATGCCCACGAAAGCCCTCAGGACTGGGATGGTGGGATGGTGGTCTGATTCATCTAGGACAATTTCACCAAGCAGGTGAAATTTGACAGGGTCGTGAAAGAGCAGGGAGACTGGGCAAGGGAGAGGTAAGGACACACGAGGTCTATGGGGCACACGGTCTTCTTTGAGATCTCTGTCTTCGTGGGAGCTGGGGAAACACAACCTAATCTCTATCCCTCCACCTGCAACTGCCGCCCCCAAATCACAGGAGGGACGTGTGGATGGTTCCCATCTTGTCTGTCAAGCTCCCCAGGTCTGTGCTTGCTTCCAGGTGTAACTGAGCTACTTAGTAAGGCCACTTCACACCTGTAGAGTGTTTTTTGGTCATTATACGACCTGGTTTATATTGTGACCCTCAGCAAAGCCTTGCAATGAAAGTCAAACCCGTATATGATCCCATGTTACAGTTGAAGAAATGGGAGCTGGAATTGAATCATTTTGGATGAACTCCAAGATGTTCTGCATGTGGAACCAAAGGCCTCTCGGGTGACAAGTGAATGAACTTGTTTGTCACCTGTTTTAACTCTCAGGACTTTTTTTCTGTTTATACTCTAGATCAGTGTTTATCAATCTTTTCCTGTAAAGGGCCAGATCGGATAAATTTAGGCTTCGAAGGTGGTAGGGTCCACATTGCAGCTACTCAACTCTGCTTTGTAACACAAACACAACCACAGCCAGTGAACAAATGAATGGGCGTGGCCATGTGCCAATAAAACTTTATTTGCAGAAACAGGCTGGAGGGCTGGACTTGGTCTGCAGCCCACAGTTTGCCCACCCCTGTCTAAGACCCTAACTGTGCTACGGATAATTGAGGCTGTCCTATAAGGGAGGCAGATGTTTCCGGGACGCCCTAGAGCCAGAAAGCACTTGCCACCTCCAGTCCCCCCTCCCTGCATTCTGCCCGCACCCCGAGACTGTGAGAACCTGGTCCAGACTCAGCCAGTCGCCTGCTTCCCAGGAACTTTCCTAGCTGTCCCCAACAAAACTCTTCATGCCCCAGATAATAATTTCTTGTAAAAATACTCCCAAACAACAAAAATAAAAATAGGCTGGCCTCACAGCACACACTGCCCACGGCCAATGGGCCTTGCTACCTGGTGGTCTCAGACAGGAAACCATGGATTGAAGAAGTCCTGGTCTCCTCCTTTATTGCATGGGCACCTATTTTTTTATTTTTAACATCTTTATTGGAGTATAATTGCCTTACAATGGTGTGTTAGTTTCTGCTTTATAACAAAGTGAATCAGTTATACATATACATATGTTCCCATATCTCTTCCCTCTTGCATCTCCCTCCCTCCCACCCTCCCTAGCCCACCCCTCTAGGTGGTCACAAAGCACCGAGCTGATCTCCCTGTGCTATGCGGCTGCTTCCCACTAGCTGTCTATTTTACATTTGGTAGTGTATATATGTCCATGCCACTCTCTCACCCTGTCACATCTTACCCCTCCCCCTCCCCATATCCTCAAGTCCATTCTCTAGTAGGTCTGTGTCTTTATTCCCGTCTTGCCACTAGGTTCTTCATGACCATTTTTTTCCCCCTTAGATTCCATATATATGTGTTAGCATATTGTATTTGTTTTTCTCTTTCTGACTTACTTCACTCTGTATGACAGACTCTAACTCCATCCACCTCACTACAAATACCACCTATTTTTATCCTGAGGGAGGGAGCACTGGGTGGTGGGAGGGTGGCCAGAGAGCAGAGGGGCTCTCCTAGGTGAGCACTGCTCAGAGCCGGGGCAGGATCTGGAGTCAGCAGGGGTTGGGGGGAGGCCCCTGGAAACCTTTCCGATTAGAAAAAAGGAAAAACATCTCTTCCTCTGTCAAAGGTGTCAGTAGGGGCTCCTCTCTCCCTCGCCCCACCCCCTCCTCCTCTCTTTCCATTTTTAGTGCCTACAGCAGTAGAGAAAAAAAAAAAAAAAAAAAAAGAAAGATGTCCATTTTCTTGTTCTTGCTTATTAAGGAAATGACATTCACCCCTAACTTGCTGTACGTGACTACAGTCACCTAGAATTAGAAAATGGTTTTCCATCACCTCTTCCTCCCCGTCACTCCTTACAAAGGAGCGCCAGGCTGCCTGAATTCCAATCCCACTCCCCCATTTGTAAGCTATGTGATTTGAGGCAGGTATTTGATCTCGGTTTTTTTGTCTGCAAGATGACGATAATAGTAGTACCTACACTCTACAGGGCAGTTACGAGAATTCAGAGATGATACATGCAGACACGTAGCTCAGATGGTACGCGATTTACGTGAGCCCCTGTGAAGAACTGTGGGGTGCTGGGGTGAGTCCCTCTGGGATAGGAGCGAGTCAGGGCTCATTTAATCATTCACCTAATATTTAATGAGCACCTATATGAGCCCGCATGGAACGTAACATTCCAGTGGAGAAGGCAGACCACAAAAATAAAGCATGTGTGTGATGATCACTATGGAGAAAAATTAAGTGGGGGTGGGCGGGAATGGGGAGTACGGAATGGGGTGTTCAAAAGGCTTTACTGAGAAGGTGACATCTGACCAGAGGCAGCATCGTCTGTAAAAGGAGATCAGTAACAGCACACCCTCCACAGGGACGAGGTGAGGATAAGTAAGATTAGAAAAAGAAAGCACCGTCACAGTTCCTGGAGCCTGGAAGGCACTCAGCCAGTGTTTGCACTGCGTTGCAGTCATTCATTGCTACATGATCATTACAGGGACATTAGGAGAATTGCATGTCCTGGTTCACTGAAAAGGCAGCGGCCCCCGCGTTTAAACTCAGTCCATCATGACTAAGACAACGCCTGGTCCACAGAAAGATGCCCAGTCAATCCTGGTGGACTCAGTTAATGAAGTCAGACTGGACCTCCCATGGGACCAAGACGGGACATGAAGCAGGATTTGGGGAAGAGGGCAGGCCTGGGGTTGTGAGGTGGGACTTAGTTTTCACATGATTTTGCTCTTTGGCATCTCAGGATATTTTAATAATCCTCATGCCTGTGAGTTAGCATATCCTGGAAGTTTCCAGAAGACTTGGCCACAGAGCTGGTATAGCTCTAGGGAATGATAAAGTCACTCCTTCCCATCTGGAGGGCTGGGAATTGGGCTTCCAGCCGCTTCAATCCACTGTGGGGCAGCCCCTTCCCACCAACCTTGAGTCCACACTGCAACAGCGCCACCTGCTGGAGGAACAAGGCTGCTCCCGCATCTGCCACCATTTTTATTCCTCCGAGCGCTCAGTGATTTTCATTCTGAAAGCTCATATGTCCCTCAGATTCCTGGCGCGTGGGGTGGGGTGTTTCTCACCCTGTCTTTATTCGGGGCCAAGCGGGAAAATGGGGTGCTTAACCCCAAGCCTCACTGTCCCCCTCCTTTAGCTGGTCTCCTGTCCTCACTCTGGGTCCCATGTGAAGAGAGAACTTGGGCACATCCATGAGGCCAGAAAGCCCACTCGACTTAGTCATGTTCTTTGTTCAGTGTGTGCGCCATGCCGACCTCACATCAGTGGGCCTACACATTATGTACTGCACTAAACTAGGTCAGTCACCAGAGGATTAGAGCAACGGACCTGACCAGGTCAGGGTGAGCTCATAATTAATTGCAGACAGACACAGAATTTAGTTTCAAAATTTCCTAACAGGAAAGCAAAATAAGTTGGGTTATGCAGTTCCCACTGTCAGACAAAAGAAGGTAGGCGAAATGTTTCTGACAGAGAATTCAAAGAAAAATTATCAAAATGTGTCCTTTCAGAAAGGCTTAGGCAAGACACGAGATAACTCAACAACAATGTCTTTCAACTGGGGTTTTGTTTAAAACACAGAAGCATCCAGGGCTGTGTGTGGAATAAAGAGGCAGTATTTCTGCAGGGCCCTGAGGAGACGCTGAGGAGAAACTGTTCAAGTTACCACACCTCAGGGGGAAGGAGCCCGGGGTGGTGTCTAGGCTGGAGGTCTTGGGCCAGAGGTGAGGAGAGGGGAGCGCAAGGGGAGCCCAGAACCCGTTCAGATTTGATTCCCTTGCCTTCACATCGAACTCAGTCAAGTTTATGGGGCTCCATCAATCCCCTCAGCACCGCCTACCAGCCCCTGTCCTTCCAACGGCAGAAGCCAGCACTCTGTAATTCTCCAAGCCCCACGCCAGCGGGTCTCTCCCCTGCAGGCCCAGGTGAAACCGTCTGGTGTGGGGAAGGCCACCAGCATGCCTCACTCCGTGGGCAAGCACCCTAGTTGTCTGTGCAGCTGATAGAGGCTGAATGGGTGTGTCCTCCTGGGAGCTGCCACGTGTCCCCAGGGGTCTGAGGACTGGGGGGGGGGGTCCCTGGAGGAATGTCAGGCCTGTGCATGGCAGGGGACACCTGGACCAAACAGGTACTTCCTTCACTTGTGCGGCTGCCTGCTTCACTGCCTCATCTTCTCCCTTGTTCTGGGGAGAAGGCCTGAGCCTGGAGGGCCTGCGTCATTTTGGGGACAATGTTAAGCATCATATTTGCAATGTTGAGCACCAACAAGGCAAGGACACCTTTGGCTGCTGGGGACAAGGGACCTCTCATTGCAAATGTGACTGCGGAGTCTCCAGAGCGGTGCGCTAGTGCCCTCTAGTGGGAGCAGATCACGGCGCAGCCATCCGTCCCTCTGCACCTGCCATACCTGACCCTGGGGCCACACTGGGAGCAGGATTACAAATGATGGGGGCTGGAATGCCCACATCACTGCCAATACGGCAGGCTGGCCAATCCCCTTCCACGGTTCACAACAGAGGTGCCAAAAATGCAGGCGGGACCCCCAGGACTCCATTCTAAGCCCAGTTGTATAGGTGTCAGCTTCTGCCCTGCCCTGTGGCTTCACTGCCTGAAACCATGATGGATGTCCTCCTGAACCCATGTCACCACGTTCAGAGACTCCAGCTGCCCTTCCCAATCAGAGCTCTTGGGGAGCAAAGCTAGCTTCAGCTCACCTGAGGCTGCTGAGTTTGGGGGTGCTGAAATCTGGCTGCTGGCTGTCACCCAGCCCATCTCACTCGCTCTTCCGCCTCAACTCTCACTACAGGGAGGCAGACCTTGGGGAGAGTCAACATCACCAGCATCAGCCTTTACTAACCAACTAAACGCCTCTTATGGGTGGAGAACTGTGCCTGGCGGATGTGGGTACCTACTGTCTGCCCTGCTGCCTCAGGTTCTTGGGTGGCTCCAGGGGCCTGAGTCCCAGCAGTGGGGGTTCCTGGATTCATTGCCCACTGTGCAAATACAACCAGATGGGACCACCAGGGATCGAGTCCTTGGCTTTGGCTGGAGGGGGGCGTGGACAGGTACCCAGGCATCAGCAGCTGATCTCTGACTGAGGCACTCCCACCGAGGACCACTCACTGTGACATGTGCCCCATGTGTGACTCCCAGTGAGAGACAAGCTAGAGTTCCCAGAGATCTACAACAGGCATTAAGTTGGGGGGCCACTGGGGGCCTCGGCTCCTGACTCAGCCATTCTTTCAAGCCCCAGGCTGCAGACACTGCACGGCACTGGAGAGGCAGATGGAGCATGCAGGGAGGGGACCAGACTTCCCTCTACGGGGACACTGACCTGGGCAAGGCACCAGCGTTCGCTCAGGCATTGATAGCTGCAACTCTGCGCTACTGTCATCAGAGCACATGTCTCATTTATCTTCTAGACTGTGCCCCTCCTGGCAACTGTATCTCATGCAATTCTCTCTCTTTCTCTAAAAGGCTGGTGCAAAGCCCTTGTCCATGAAGAAGAGTCAGGCGAACAAGTGAAGGAAAGAGGAAATCGGGGCAGAAGCGCCATTGCTGACCCGACTGCCTCTTTCTCCGCCAGCCCCTTTGCCCTTGGATGGGGTCATGGGACTAGTTGTGTCCAATGGGCTAAGTACAAGTGATACTTCTGGGCCAAAGCATTTGAGACCCAGATCATGACCCTCCAGCTCTCTCTTTGGCCCTGCCAGGGCCACCTGGGTGCTGTGGGTTGAGATAGTACGGTCACAGAATGGAATCCAACTGGACCTTTGAGCCCCCACTTTGGAAAGGAGATGCCCTGGAGGGTAGCTGGACCCTCAGCAGAAATCTCAGTAAGTAACAAATAATATCCTGTGTGTGAGGCCTCTGAGATTTGGGGGTTTGTTTAATATCATGCCATGGCCTATAGTATCTGAACACAGCAGATGATTGAAAAATTCTGTCTTGTTTTTAAAAAAAAAAAAAAGACATACGCCCCGGTTATCACACCAACAAGAGCATAACCAGGTTCACATTAAAGTTCTGCTGGGAAATGATGGGAGAAACTCATAGGCAGAAGGATGGACTGAACGTCAAGACAAATATCTGCCCCTCTTCTTCTGGGTGAAAGAAATGGAGGGCAGGTGGGCAATGAGCTTCAGGCCAACCTTCTCCCTGCATCCTCCTATTTTTGTTCCTTCCTGCCTCCAGGTGGGGAGGGGAGGTTCTAGGTTTCTTTCTTCTCCTCAAAGCCTGACTTCTGTCTAAGACAGTCTCTAGGAAGCCCACTCATCTCTGCTCAGGCCCTTGACGGCTGTGGATGGGCTGGGGTCCCCAGACTATGGGTGGGGCTTCCCTCCCATTCAGCAGTCTTCAGTTGGGTGCATGCTGTCTCCCAGATGTATTTGGAAATGGGAGGTGTTTTTGGTGGTCACCATGACTGCCCTCTCCCCAGTGACTGGCATTCAGTGGTTGAAACTGGGAACACTAAATACCTGTACGTATTGGACAGGTCCACACAATCAAGATCTGTCCCACCCCAAATGCCAATAGCTAGGCTAGCTGACCCTGAGGCCCCAAGGCCAAATAACGGAACCAACCAGCCCTGTCTAGGAGAACACTAGGAAAATTCAGAAAACAATCACCCTGATGTGCTCTCTCACCAGACCTCAAATTCTACCACCAGAGATATATGTTTTGGGATCAGGAGGCCTGTTGGCCTTGTCCTAATGGTACCATATGAAATGCAAACACCCCAAAGAGACGTCAAGCCCTGAGCATGATCAACTACACATTTTCAACTCTTATGGATAATTTTGATAAACCTGCAGATATTCTGTGATGCTTTAACAAACACAGATTCCTGGGTACAATCAGTGGGTGTGGTGCCCCGCCTCCAGGATGGCCCCCAATGACCTCTCCTCCTGATATTCACACCTTTGTATAGTTCCTTCTACATTGTACCAGGGTTGGTCTGTGCAATCAACGTATAGCTTGGGGCAGAGTGAGAGTATGTCACTTCTGAGATTAGGTTAGAAAAGATTAGGACTTCTGTGTTGGACGCTCTCCACTCTCTCACCCATGATATGTCTATGTCTGTCTATCTGTCTCTCTTCCTTCCTCTCTCCTTTTGGAGGAAGCCAGCTGCCATGATGTGACACTCAAGCGGCTTATGGAGAGGCTCATGTGAATGAAGCTTTCTGCCAGCGGCCAGGGTAGAACTGAGTCCCCTGCCCTCTGCCGTGGGAGGGAGCCACCACGGAAGTGGGTCCTCCAGCCCCGGTCCAGCCTTCAGATGACTGCGGCCCCAAATGACACCTTGATCACAGCTTTGTGAGAAACCCTGAGCCAGAACCACCTGGCTAAGATGCTCTCAGATTCCTGACCCTCAAAAACTGTGTGTGATAACAAATGTTTATTGTTTTAGGCTGCTAAATCTTGAGCAACTTATTCCACAGCAATAGATAACTAATACAGTGGATCTAGGGTAAGACCCAGAAAGCTGTAGATCTGCTCAGGGACTTGTCTGTTGGTAGTTTTCCGAGGGCAAAGCTGGTTCAAAGTGTTGGTGTGTGTGAGTATCAAAGCCTGTCCGCTGTGTGGATCCTGACGGGGAATGGAGACCAGAGGTGAAGCCTTGCACTCCCGGCACCTCTAAGAGCCGATGTCTCACACAGTCCCTAGAGACCAAGAATGCTTCTGATGGATTTTTCCTGAGAGAGAGAAAACCCTAGAATATGAAACCTGAGTGGGACCTTGGTCGGATGATTTTCAAAATCTGTTTAGTAGTGGAACCATGTCTTCAAATGAAACCGTTTGTAGAAGACTGGTTTAGAGACACGGGCTGAGCTGTCTGGGCCAACCTGAGTGGGGGTCCCCTCGAGCCTGCTTCTCCAGCCACCCCACTCCCCACCCCAGGAGCGCCCCTGAGATGCCTCTGGAAAATCCCAGAGCTTTACAATTTGCAAACCTCTAATCTAGTTCAACTGTGTCATTTTACTGATGAGTAAACCAAGGCCCACAGAAGGGAGGTCACTGGCACGTCTGTGGCAGACGCCTATCCTTTGATTCTCGTGACCTCTGATGCAATCTTTCTGCGCTCCTTGGGATGCCACTCAGGACAAATGCACAAGGTGGAGATGGGGTATAGGAAATTGCTCCCTCTCCCACCTCCTAACAAAGTGGGGAGCCCCAGAGCCTGTCCACCAGCAGAGGGAGCACCTCCTATGTGCCAGGCAGTGTTTTCAGTGCTTCACGTGAATTCATGTGCTCAATCTTCCAGACAATCCTAGGACGTAGATACTGTTATTATCCTATTTTACACAGGAGGAAACAGGCAGAGCAAGGTAAGTAACTAGTCCGACTCCTTGGCTAGTCAGTGGCACGGCCAGGATGCCATGGTGTCCAGACACCAAGCCCTTAACCCCTGCACTCCGCTGCCTCCCCCAGGTAAGGGCCTGGCTCCCTCTCCCTTCCAGTGGGAGTGAAAGGCCCTCTGCTGTGCTCCCCAAGGAGCTGGGAGGCAGTCACCCAACAGGAGAGGTGGTCACACCTGTAACTTCTCCGGCCAGGATGCCCCAGGCTTCTGGCTCAAAGGCCACTGAGGGGTCAACACCTCTCCTAGGGCAGGGGGCTCCTCACCTAGGTCAGTGTCTCTCAAATGTACTTTTTCTATCAATAACGAACACTGTAGGCATTTAGGAATGGAGTGATAAGGTGGCATTTTCTGAGTACTTTACCTTTTGACTTTTGCGCCAGGGCTAGCTTTATATTAGCTGTGAGAATTTAGTACAGATCCAGGCCAGAGGGTATTTCATTAGCCGATACTCTGTGCCTTTGACCTACACATCATGGCCTAGACCCTATTGATTATTTTTCTCTCAAGCATAGGAAAGTTGCAAGAACAGTGCAAAGAGCCCCTCCCCCAACCCCCGTCCCCCTCACTCAGGCTTCTCTCTCCCTCTGTGGATCTACACACTCATTATCATTCATCTTCTTCTAAACGATTTGAGGACACGCTTGCAGACATAAGGCCACATATCCCACAAATATTCTAGCGTGTGTTTCTCAACAACAAGGACACTCACCTACCTAACCATCATATAGCCCCCTAAATCAGGACACTTCTAGCCAGGAAACACTACTGCCACAGATCCCAATTCACATTCTCCCACTGTCCAACAAGGTCTCTATTTCTTTCTGGTCTGGATCTCAAAAAGGAATACATATTGCATTTAGTTGTCTGCCTCTTCAATCCCCTTTCAATCTGGAAGATTCCTCAGTCTTTCATGTCCAAGCAGTTTTAGAAGATGGCCTTTCCATTTGGTTCCTCATGACCAGATGCAGGCTGTGCTTTCTTGGCAGGAAAACCCCAGAAATGATACTGGGCTTTCTCCATGCAGCACATCAGGGGCACATGGTGTCCACTCATCCCACACTAATGATGTTAACCCTGATCACCTGGTCAGGTTGGAGCCTGCCAGGTTTCTCCACCATAAAGTCACCACACTTTCCCTTATAATGAAGTGAGCCCTACATGTGCCCCAGCCTGGTGCTTGGTGAGTTTCCAGTCTGCAAGGCAGGGAGGAGTCCAAACAGAGCCCGGTGGTCTCAATGAGTTAAGGGGACAGAGTTCAAAATTCAGGGAGTCCAAGGCCACTAGAATTTGGAAGGCAGAGTACCAGAGAGGAGAAAGCTGCACACAGAGAGAAATCCAGAAATTGCAGGCCCATGAGTTTTTGGCTGAGCACCAATTTGTGCATGTATGTGAGGAAACTTCCAGGGCTGGTGAAAAGCTACCTGCAACAAATTGATGGAGTAATCCCCTAAGATCACACATGGCTGGAAATAGTTTGTATTCCCAGCTGACATGGTGGAAATACCTCCTAGGACATAAAGCACTGAGTGGCAACTTCAGAAGGCTACTGACCCAGTAGTGGAGCAAACTTTGCTCTAAAGGCTTCCCACCTAACAAAGCTTAAAAAGCAAGCCTTGAAAGGATCAAACTCTTGAAGTAACTTAACTGTGCTCTGGAATAAAGTTCAAAATATTTTAATTAATAATAATAATATCCAACACCCTAAAATTCCTAATATCTTGCATCTAATATAAAATTACCAAGCATGCAAGGAAAAACACAACCCATACCCAAGAGAAAAATCAGTTAACAGAAACAGACTGTGAAATGACATGGATGACAGAATTAGTAGAGAAGGACATTAAAACAGTTACTATAAAATATTCCATATGCTCAAGATAGGAGAAAGCATGAGCATGAAGAGGAGAGAAATACCAAAAAAAAAAAAAAATCCATAACTGAACTTCTAGAGATGAACAATATAATATCTGAAATGAAAAATATACAGGACAGGATTAACAGTAGATTAGACACTGCAAGAAAAGATTAGTGAACTTGAAGACATAGCAATAGAAACTATCCAAAATGAAACACAGAAAAAAAGACTAAAAAAAAAAGCAGAGCTTTGGTGAACCATGGGAAAATATGAAGAAGCACAGCGTGCATATAATTGGAATTGCAGGGGATGGGTTCTGGGGGAGGTGAGGAAGGTAATGGCTGAAATTTTTCCAAATTTGATATAAACCTACACTATAAACCTACAGATGCAAGAAGCTCAATAAACTCCAAGTGGAACAAACACAAGGAAAAACCAGCCCAAGTCACATCCCAATCAGATTGCTGAGGCCTTGACTGTTCATTCTACTGCCTCCCATTAATGGGCCCAAGGCATAAACACTCAACCAAAAAGTGGGTAAGTCCTGCAGGGAGCTGGAAGAGAAGAATGGATGCAGCTGACATAGCCAGACAGACTGGGAAGAGAGAGGAAAGCGTGATGTGGTGAGTGCAGTGCGTGGCAGGTCACGCGGGGCAGGCTCGGTCACGGAGGAGGGTTTGCTGCTCCCCTCCTCTGCAGGAGGCCGAGCCTCATTCCCGGAAGCAGCTATACTCCTACGGCTTCTCCCCAAAGCCCAGCACCAGAAGCATCTAGGGACCTACATTTGCTGTCTCTTTGCTGTGTAAATCCTCTTGTCCTGGAGCCCGGCCCGATTCAGGGAAAGGAGTCCAATCAATGACAAAACCAGCAAGCACAGCAGACACCCGGAGGCTGGCGGGACAACTCCACTTTTCAAAGGCCTAAAAATAGCCCTGACCACATTTGAAACCATGACAGCCCTGCCAGTCCCACCGGAACACGCTGCAGGTTGCCTCACCTCAGACGTTTCAGGTCAAGGGACAAAAACTTCCCAGTTTGCTGAGTTGCCAGTGCATGGGCCATTTCATCCACGTCAGGTCTGCCACAAGCACCTGTGGCACAGCTGAGCACAGGCTGTCACACACACATCACAGTGGACACCCTGCACCAAGGCAGGTACCCACCCCGGCCCACCTGCCACTGCAGTACATCCAGCTATACCCTGCAGGAACAAGGGCCCAGTGGGAGAGTTTAGGCCCTGACCAGGCCGAGGGCAGGGGGAGGGGTGCTGTTGGAGACTCTGCCCCTGCACCTACCTGCCAGGCCGGGAGGACCTTCTCGATGTCATTCAGGTTGATTCCATCCCCATCTTCCAGCTTCCCTTTTCCACACCTGCACCAGAAAAGACATAACAACATTGAAAGGACAGCTCATTCATGCATCCTGTCCAGGCCCAGCAAGCAGGAAGAGCAGGGGTGGTCAGGAGACACCAGGTCCTACTCTCCCTCAAGGCCGAAGAATCAGCCTGTCCCACCTGGGGGAAATGGCCCTGGAGAAGTGCCCTCCTCCCTCAGGCCTGCAACACAGGCCCTTCCTTGAGGACAAAGGACTCTGTGCAGGCAGGAATGTGGGACCTGGGGTGGGGCAGAGGCACTAACAAGGCATCCAACCCCTAGGGAGGTGAAGGATACCAGAGTTCCCCTTGACCTTTCCAGGCAAAGAAGTTAAGCTCCTTGCCAAGGAACGCCCCAAAGCATATCACAGATCCTGCAAAAACCCATCATTTTGCCCGGTTACACCAAGGGGAAAGCAAATGAACAGAGAGATCGAGCAACTTTCTCAAGGTCACACAGGCCCCCAATAGGGCTTCCTCCCTCCCGGGCCTGACTTTGCCAGTCCAGCAAGCCCGCTCAGATACCGATGCTTTGTCTTCATGTCCTCTGTGGGCGGGCACACCTTCAGACCAGAGGTGCTGACCCCAATTCACTGGCAGAGGCCCACATCTTCCACATATTTGAGGGTGCAGACTCTGGAACTGCAGGGCTTGGAACCCCAGTGGCATCACCTACTAACTGGGTGACCCTGCTCAAGTCACTTTCCCTCTCTGTAACTCAGTTTCCTCATTTGTAAAATGGGGATAATTACTAGTGCCTAACATCACACGGTTAGATTAAATTAGTTAATGTATTGAAGTGCTTAGACCTGTGCCCAGCATACAGTAAACGCTATAATAAAGGTATATGCAGAAAATATATTATCATGGTAAATACAGGCAATAATTCAGTAAAATTATAACAAAACAAACAATAAGGTAAATATATTAGTGCTACTAGGACTGTTATATTTACTGTCGTTGTTGTTATTGTTATTGGGGCAGAGCAGCAGTGCAGTGACTGATTAATAGCATAGATTCTAGAGCCAACACAGCCTCATGCAGGTTACTCAGTTTTTCTGGGCCTCTAGATTCCTCATCTGTTGAAGTGAAGATAATAACAGCTCTTACCTCCCTAAGCTGTGGTGACTTTTAGATAATACAGGCAAGCGGTTAGAACCGGGATTGGTGTATGCACAGTGCACAGTATGTATTAGTTACTATTACTATTATGTATTGTGATTATTATTGGCCCAGGTATGGTGAGGGCTACCTGATGATGGGTTGGTGGCAGCATTTTCCAGTTCCAGAGTTAATGCAAATCTCAAATTTCAGAGTAATTAGTTCATTTGATCAAATATTTGCCAAGCCTCTCTTGTGTTTTTGGACCTGTCAACTTTTCCTGGAGTCATGGAAAATAAATCCCACGCGGTTCCTGCCCTCAGATGGCTCACAGCTCTTAGCCAAGGAGTCCTAAGCTCGTCTACAGGGCAGTGAACCTGAGCACCAGTAGGGGGCAGCATGAGATAAGTGCTATGAAAGTCCCGTGGACAGAGGCACCCTGAAACTCCAAGGAAGAGAAACAGGGTGGCTACAAAACCCAGCACAGCTTGGGGGAAGGGGTGGGGGATAGGATCTACACCCCGTTCAACACACGCTTGTGTCCCTGGGGGCTCCGGCTTGGGCTGGGCCCTCCGTGTCACAGCACGGTGGCAGTGCTCGGTGGCGAGGTGGCACGTGCTCGGTGGCAAGCGAGGACGCGGCAGGACCCAGAGGAGCAGCATCTAGAATAGCCCGGGGCAGAGGGAGGGGAGGTGGGATGTGAGATGGTCCAGCAGAGAATCTTGGAGAGCATCCCAGGCAGAGGGCAGCAGGGCAAAGACCTGGAGCTAAGCGCAAGCGTGTTGCCAGCAAGGAGGGCAGGGTTCTTGCGGCTGAAGAGGGGTGGGAGGAGGGGGCCGGGGGCAAGATGGCGCTGGAAGGCCAGGGGTGGGAGCACAGCTTGGGTTCTGGCCAGTGGAGATGGGGTGGGAGGGGTGTAAGGGGACTTCTTGCCTCTTCAGCCTCCACCCTGGTGGTGATGTGCAGGGCTGCAGAGGAGGTGGAGAGAGGTCTGGAAACATCCAGCTGCCTTTCAACTAACAAATCTGCCTGGTAGAGACAGGCTGGCCTGTGAAGACACCGACTGCTCACAGTCATCTGTGTTCCCTGCGTGCCCTGGCAGTGGGGGAGGAGGGAACTGGGGCCCCTGGGGCTGACACCCCTCCCCCAGGTCACGTGAACATGTAACACACCTCTGGCTCCAACCACCCTCGGGCACCAGCCTAGCACATCATGGCACAGCCTTTCAGTCTCACCTCATAAGCCCCTGGGGTCGCCAAGGAGGGCTGCTGTCCCCCTAGGCCCGCCCTGTCGGGGGCTCAGAACTCCCTGGAGGGACGGCAGGCAGGTTCCAAGGGCAGAAGGTTGCTACAGACCAGCTGAGTCGCTGCTGCCAACAGGGTTTCCAAGGTAACAGCCTCCTCTGATTTCTGTCCCTCCGTGGAAACACGGGCTGTGGGAAACCTTGGCAACCGAGTGGTACCCTACTTCCAAGGGCTGCTGCCGTGGCTGGGCATGTGGAGTCCATCCCCAGAAAGGCCGGACTCCAAGGGTGACACAGTTCTTGGCTTAGCCACAAGGTGGCCACAGGACGCTGCACCCAAACTCCCCAGGAACCCAGGAGAGATGGGATTTGGTCAGAGAGCCAGGTGTCTATGGGAGACCCCGGGGGACTGTCAGCAAATCTGGCCGGCTCCTCTGAGTGAGTGAGCCTGGTGGTGAGCAGGTGTGGCCAGTTCCTCCGGCTCCAGGAGGGACAAGGGCCCTCAGCACAAGGGGAATCCTTCCCTGGATAGTCATTTGTCGCTACTGCCACATTGTATTCTGTTGGGACGTTAATTTGTGTGAACTGGTGCAGATGCCTTCGGAAAGCCTGACTTCATTACTCGCTCCCCAACGGACACCTTCAGTCCATGAGGCAGTGTCATCACTTCTGTCCTTTGGGCCTCAGTTTCCTCACTGGTTTTGCCATCCATGTGCCCCCAGGGGACAAAGGAGAGATGGGCGCTTCCCAGGGAAATGCCACCTCTCTCTCCAGAAGGCTTCCGCAGACAGTTCATCCCCCAACGGTGCTCACTTCTCTACCCCTGCCCCCCGCATTCACTTTATGTAACTGCACACCTGGCCCTTATTTTATACCGTGTACTCTCTGAATGTGTATGCATGGTCTCAATCATGAATGGGTTCATGTCTCTTTTTAACAGTAGAGTGAATAGAAATAATGCTTCTGGGCATCATTCTGGGACCGTATTGTATACAGTGTGTGTGTGTGTGTGTTCCTCACCATTTGGGGACCCAGCAGGACTCGTGACTGGGCTTCAGAAGTGCAAAATGCTCCTCCCTTTCCCATGGCACACCGCAAGCTCCAACTGGCTCCCACCACAGGGCAGATGGGGAGCATCGCTTCTGCAGAAAACCAGCTCCTGAACTTGACCTGCTGAGCAAAGGTCAGCTTTCCTAAACTCAGAAGTGCGGAGGGCACAGCCCTGCGCAGCCAAGCAGCTCAGGGGGAAAACGGCCCCAGTGCTGCTGAGTGAGAGGGTTGAGGGTACGGTGAGCGGGTGGATGGGTGTGAGGCAGGGCCAAGGGAGCCCCGTGGTTGCGACTCTGCTTTGCACTATCTCCTCCTAACAGGATGCCTCCACGTTCAAGGGCAACTCCTCTCTCTACTCGAAAAAACCAACCCAAGAACTTGGACAGAACCCTCACAGGTAGGGGCAGGACAGTGGAAAAAGGAGGTGTGGGGAGAAGATGGGGTCTCCTGGGAAAGTCTGATATGAGTGATGGGCCCCTGCCCCCCAAAATATACATGTGCACATAATTTTACATGAAATTTTAAGGGGATTAAGCCAATTCAAGGATACTCTTGCATCCTTGAGCCTGAGCACTGGATGGCGTCAGAAGGGCTCAAATCACAGGTCTGCCACTTGGGCAGGTTACTGTGCCTCTCTGAGCTTTGTTTCTCTCATCTCTGAAATAAGGATGCGAGCCTCTCCCTCCCAGGTTGTCACGCTTACATTGCAGTGAAACCACTGCAATGGTTTCAAGAGGACGGTGACCACTGGGTGTGAGTGGGTTGGGCAGAGTTACAGCGGGACAGGTGAGATGCAGGAATGTAGCCCATAATATCAGCTACATTTTAGCTTGAAGTGACAGGGAGACAAGGGTGGGCAGGGAAGGACTGGAAGGAAAAATAAAAGCCATGAGTATAATTAAAAGAAAAGAATGGAAAATAGCGAGTGCTGGGAGGATGTGGAAAAATCGGATCCGCTGTGTATTGCTGTTGGGAATGTAAAATATTCAGCTGCTGTGGAAAACAGTTTAGCTGTTCCTCATAAAGTTAAAACATAGAACTGCCATGTGGGATATTGTGATCTATACTAAGATATATCTGATCTTCACCTCCAGTCTTGGCAAAGAGCTCCTAAAATCTTTGGAATTACCTAAGTGGAGAGTGATCAAGGTGTCTTTTGTTATGTTAATGAGGTGAAATTTGGAAAGGCCCTAGGTCACCTGAGGATCAGAGCTGGTTGCCAGGGGAACCAACCCTGTGGTAGAAGGATAAGAACTTTTATCCCCAACCTCAGATTTCCAGGGAGGGGAGAGGGGCTAGAGATTGAATCAATCAACAATAACCAACGATTTAATCAATTATGCCTATGTAGTGAGGCCTGTCTAAAAACCCGAAAGGACGGGGTTTGGCGAGCTTCTGGGTTGGTGAACACGTGGAGATTCAGGGAGAATGGTGCACCCAGAGAGAGCATGGAAATTCTGCACCTCTTTCCCCATAGTGTGTCCTACGCATCTCTTCCATCTGGCTGTTCTTGAGTTATATCCTTACATGATAAACTGGTAATCAAGTAAGTAAAATATTTTCCTGACTTCTGTGACCTGCTCAAGCAAATTAATCAAACTCCAGGAGAGGTTGTGGGAACCTCTGATTTACAGCCAGTTGATCAGAAACACAAGTAGCAACCTGGACTTCTACTGATATCTGGTGCTGTATCCAGGGAGACAGTGTCAGAATTAAATTGAATTACAGGACACCCAGCTAGTGTTGAAGAATTGCTTGTGGATTTTGGGGAAAAAATACACACACATCAGAACTGGTGTCAGAAATTAGCCATGTGACCCAACAATTCCACTCCCAGTCAAAGACCCCGAAAGAGTTGAAAACAGAGACTCAAACAAATACTTATACGTGAATGTTCATAATAGCATTATTCACGGTAGCCAAAGGATGGGAACAACGCAAATATTCATCAGCAGATAGATGGGTAAACAATGGAATGTTATTCAGCTATGAAAAGGATTGAAGTACTGATATAAGCTACAGCGTGGATGAGCCTCAAAAATATTATGCCGAGTGAAAGAGGCCCAACACAAAGACCACATATGATTCCATATATACATACATACATATATATGTATATATATGGAATTCCATACATATATATATATATCTCCAGATATCTATATCTATCTATCTATATAGAGATAGATAGATAGATACAGATAGATATCTCCAGAATAGATAAATTCATAGAAACAGAAAGCAAATTGGTGGTTGCCAGGGGGTAGAGGTGCGGGGAAATGGGAATAACTGCTTAATGGGTATGGGTTTTATACTGGGGTGTTGAAAATGTTTTGGAACTAGATAGATGTGGTGGTTATGCAACATTATAAATGTACTAAATGCCACAGAGTTGAATACCTTAAAATGGTTAATTTTATGTTATGTGAATTCTACCTCAGTAAAAATTGTCTTAAAAGGAAGGAAGGAAGGGAGGGAGGGAGGGAGGAAGAAAGGAAGGAAGGGAGAAAAGGAATCATCTGTCTCACACCCCTGTGTGTGGCTGGAGTCACATTCCTGTCTGGAGGTCAGCCCAGACCCTGACACCATCTCTAAAAGGGAAGGTAAACACTGATGCATGAACTAAGCAAAGAGTGAGACGACCGAGTAAAAGCAACCACTACCCCAGTGGTTCTTAAAGTGGGGCCCCCAGACCAGCAGCATCAGCGGTTCCTGAGAACTTGTGAAAAATGCCAGTTCTCAGGCCCCACCCCAGACCTCCTGAATCAGAGACTCTGGGATCGACCCAGCGATCCCTGTTCTTATCAAGGTGAGACCCACTGCTCTAGACTATTGGCAAGCAGGGCCACTGTGAGTGGTCCGGAAGGGGAGCAGGCAGTGTGGCTAGAGGGGGCTGGGCAGCGAAGGGTGGAGGGATTCTGGAGAGAGGCCAGTGAACCTGCAGATCTGAGCCATTGAGCCTCTGGACATCAGCCTGCCCAAGGAAAGGACCCTCTCTGCCCCGGCATAGCCACAGCTGTCCCTCACCTCACCAGCCCCTATGTGAGAGTCCCCCCGCTGCCCCTTACCCTTCACGGTCGATGTGTGGCAGGGGCTGCTTGGGCGTGTGTCGGAGCTTCCGGTGGAACTGGGTGAAGTCCAGCTTTTCAGGCTGCAGGTCCCAGGTGGCACCACTAGAGGGCGAGGGAGGGTGAGAAATGTGACAAGCCCAGTTACTGATGGGGATGAGACACCCCAGCACACCCCAGGCAGGGAATCTCAGAAAGAGGTGGGCAGGAAGAAGGAGTGCTCACTGGCCACAGGCAGGGGTCAGGCAGGGACCCTCACTCAGAATGGAGCCTGAAATGTCAGCTCTGTGCTCACAGACAACAGGGCAAGTGCCTGCCTGTGTAGCCTTCCCCTCTCTTCAACCCTGCTGTATGATAATAGATGCCTATAAAACACAAGTGTGGGCCTGATGCTCACTCTACAGTGGTCCGCCTGAAACACTGGAAAGCCTGGGGAGAGTGTGTCAGTTGGGGAAGCAGGAGGCCAGGTCCCCCAAGTACCAGTCTCAGGAGACCCATGGCACTTCCATGCTGGGCAAGCCTGAGCCAGAACCAGGGTGAGCCTGGAGCACAGCCAGAGTTGGCCAGCTCCAGGGCCGGGGCAGAGCTGAGCTAAAGGGCCACCACCATCCATGGTCTGAGGCCATCACTCTCCAAAGGAGTGGACACCATGACAGGAGAGCCCATCAGCAAACCCTTCAGGGGCACCATCCCCACGTCCTGAGGAAGCCTGGCCAATACCTGCCCTTCCAACTTGGCCCGTCAGGAAGCTTCTAGAGTCTGAAGCACTGACAATTCTTCCTTTTCTCTGGACCCCTCTCTGCACCCCCCAGCCCCCGCCTTCCATAACCTCTGGCGGGAGGGGTGGGGTGTGCAGCCGCAGCTGTCCGTCCTCAGCTCTAACACAGCCTGCCTAACATCCGCCACGTGCCGTTCCCCTGCCGCCATTTTCCTTCCTCCTTTCTCTGACCTCCTTCCTCCAGCCTCATCCTTTCTACTTCACCCTCCTGTCTTTCTCTCCACTTCTTGATCAATGAACTCTCAACAATAACTCAGTCCCCAAAGGCCCCTCAGGGTATAAGGACCAGTAAGCTGGGGTCCCAGCCGGAGCCACACACCACAACAAGAGGAAGAGGAGCTCACCTGAAGGAATCAAAGGTGTTGGCAGCCCAGATATCTGTGCCCAGCATGTCCAGAGAGGTGTCTTTGCTGCCATTCTGGAAGAGATGGAGGATCAAAGGGGTGGCATTATTTGCCTGGCCAGGACATGGAACAAGTGGGTGGAAGGCCCAATCCCAGAGAGGGTTGCAGAGGGCCCCCTTCCCCACCATCCCCCTCGGTTGGTCATCCTGGGCAGCTTGGAGGCTGGAGTGAGCCACTGGAGTGAGTGTCCTGGCTGGTGTACCCAGTACGAGTCAGGGGGACCCCTGGCCTCCCCCAGGCTTGGGCCCTCAATTTGCTGGTGTTTGACAGAGCTGTGTGGTCAGGTACAGGGCAGCCAGGGCTCTGCTGCTCCAGCCGGTGGCTCTCTCCTCAAAGCCTCTATACTAGTGAGCTGCCATCACCACTGCCAGCCTGATGGCAGCGGCTTCTCCCCAGGCAGGGGCTCTGCAGAGCCAGGCACACTGGAAGGTCTGTGTTGGGAGGTTGACTTCCTTCGGAGTTAAGCCCCACACCCCGAAATCAGGTGGCACCAAGAAGCCCCCCATTGACCAACAACTCCAGCGATGGAATTTCTCTAAGTCAAATAGCTCCAGTCTTCGTCCTTTGTTGTTTCCTACATGATTCATTCCATAGACAGAAAATGCTCTACTTGACCCAGCTTCTATGATCTGGCTTCTTTGCCCTTGGCTGATGATCTCTGCAACAAGTTCTCCAGATCCCTATCTTCACTCCTGATGCCACCCATCCCTCACTGTAACTGAGCAGGACCCTATGGGGCCTTCCCAGAACAGATCCTACCCCCTCCCATGTCCTCTACCTGAAGGAAAACTTCAGCCTCCTAGGCCTTCCCCAAGTTCCAAAGAGTAAATGTAATCAGAGAAGTGAGAAAATACAGAAACAAAGGAAAACAGACAAGCAAGACAAAAATAATAATAGTTTAGCCATTAAACAAAGGCAAGGACATTTAGTTCCTCCTCAAGGGCTATAGATAATATTCTGAGCCAGGTCCTTTGAGCTGTTTTGCAGATACTGAAACCCCCACCAGGTGGAAGAAGTTAACTGCATGCTGACCACAAGCACATAGACCCCAGATGGGGTGGAACCAGAGGTTGGTAATGTTGACTCTTAATTACCTCACCACCAACTAATCAGAAGAATGCCCATGAGCTGATCACACATCCCATAACCCTCCTCCCTCACCCTGTCTTTAAAAACCTTTCCCTGAAAGCCTTCGAGGACTTTGGGCCTTTTAAGCACTAGGCTGCCTGGACTCCTTGCTTGGCGCCCTGCAATAAAGGCTGCACTTTCCTTCACCACAACCTGGAGTCAGTAGATTGGCTTTACTGTGTGTGGGCAAGCGGACCCAAGTTTGGTTCAGTAACATCATGACCCCCACAGTCTGCTTTTCATCACCACAGTCTTTAAAAACAATACTTCCACCTCCACTGAAGCTGACCGTGTGCATGCCTTATAACCCAGGACTCCACTCCCAAGTACAAACACAGCTGAAATGTGCACAGACGTTCACCAGTATTACACAGCACAGAAGTACAGAGCAGCACTACTCAGAATAGCTCCAAACTGGAAACCACCCAAATGCCTACCAACAGTTGACCAGATAAATTAAGCGTGGTGTGTTCACATACTGGAATATTACACAACAGTCAGAATAAACTAAAACAACATGCAATGCCATAAATGAATCCCACAAACATAAAGTGGAACAAAAGAATCTAGATATAAGAGTACCAGCTCTATAATTCAATTTTATATAAAGTTCAAGAACAGGCAAACTAATCTATGGAGATGGAATTCAGACAGTAACCAGAAGCAGGCCCCAGGAGGGTGCTGGGGGGCTGGTAACGTCTGCTCTTAATCTAGGCGCTGGTTACATAGGTGTATTCAGTTTGTGGAAATCCACTGAACTGTACGTGCATGGTATGTACACCTTCTTCTGTGTGTGTTATGACCTTCTGGTTAGATTCCTGGTAGCATCCCCAGTCTTTATTTTTATGATGATCTGTCCCTGGACCTGTCATTCCTCAGATCCACTAGCTCATACCCTGGGCAATCTTCCTTTGAGATCTTTCCATAGGCCTGGCCCTGGGCAGACACTGAAGACACAAAAGTGGAGAAGTCACAGGTTAGGCCTGCAAAGAATGGTATGGGATGACACACACATAATAAATAATTACAATACAGTGTGAAATGTGCACTGATTCAAGGTGCCACAGTAGGACCAAAGCACAGGCAAATTTCCTGAGAAGTAGGGAAGGACTTCCCCAGAGTAGGGATTCATGGCGGTCAGGAGAGTGGAGGGAAAAGGAGGGAAGGGGTCATCTGGGAAAAAGGGCCAGCATGTGGAAAGGGATCCTGGCAGGATACAATAAGGCATTCTGGGTAACTTTAAGGCCGCCTGGGTTTGCACAGGGAGCCCAGCAGCGTGTCAAGGGGCCCCCAGGTGGGCAAGTCAGTGGTTTTCAACATCACCCACTCTCAGTCCTGGTCAGGGGCCTACTAGGGGCCTCACAAGTGCTCCTCAATGATCGTCATGGGTTGAATTGTGTCATCGCCCCCTCCTCCCCGACCCCCGCCACCACCATTATTCATACGCTGCAGTCCTGACCCCCAGTCCCTCAGAATGTATTTGATAACAGGCTCATTGCAGATGTAATTAGTTAAGATGAGAGTGGGCCCTAATCCACTATAACCGGCCTCTTTATAAAAAGAGGAAATTTGGACACAGTGACAGATGCACACAGAGGGAGAACGCCAAGTGAAGAATGGAGTTATGCTGCCACAAGCCAAGGATCTTCCAGAAGCTGGGAGAGAGGCCTGGACAGATCATTTCCTAGCTCCTTCACAGGGATCATGGCTCTGCCGACACCTTGATTTCAGTCTTTTGGCCTCCAGAAGTATGAGATGACAATACATTTCTGTTGTTCTAAGTCACCTAGTTCGTGGTCAAACGTCCTAAATCAAGCAGCCCTAGCAAACTGATAATAGTGATCAACCATCCATCACCTCCACAAACCCCTTTGTGAGGGCAGTCCATCACGTCCCCACTTCCCACAGCCAGCAGACAACCCCCCTGCGACCTTCTCATGTCCTTCAGCCACATCAAGCACCAGAGGGCCCCGGCGTCCCACCTCCTGCAAACAGACAAGCTCAGACCCAGGCTGGCTCAGCTCGTCTCTGACCTCCCCACACCACCTCCCCAGAGGCGGCCCATGAAGAGTCCCACCTGCTGTCCTCCCTGTGCCCCCCCAGCTGGAGACCACGGCCAACATCACCCCAGAGCCTACCGAGCAGAGCCCACATGGACACTGGTGAAAAGAGAAAAGGCATGAGGATGCATGTGTGTGTTTAGATTCTGCACTTACTGAGCGCCGCCCACATACAAGGCACTGAGAACCCAGCTAGAAATAACCCCAGACGAGGCTCAGCAACATGCCTCTCCCTCCCCCAGCGACCAGAGACACCCGGCGCCTTGGCAAAGAAGCCCCATGACTTGGGGGTTTGCTTTTGTTTTTAATTCTCATTTTCTTCAGGTCGCAGAGGCGGCCAGCAAGCTCTTCTTGCTTACTGCATCCTACTCAGGTCACCCCGACTCAGCAGTCCCTCAAGGTAGAAACCAACCTACTTCGCAGAGAGAGAGCAGTTTGAGGGTGGTTTCCGGCTTCTAATCGGTCTGAAGGAAAAGGAACACAAACTGGCCAGTAGAAAGGTTGAGGCCCAGCCTCCCAGCAGAAGAGGCCCAAGTGCTCGGACCCTCACAGACACCAGGCAGGAGATAAGGAGGGGGTGGGGAGAGGAGGGGAGCGTTCAGGGGAGGCTGAGGGAACAAAGGGCTAATGGGAGACAGAGGCACCCAGAGTGTGACCTTGGATGAGTCACGTAACCTGCCTGGGCTGCAGCCATAAAATGAGGACTGGGCCCTCCCTCTGGCACCACCAGCCTGAAGCCTTAGGTCACTCAGGTTCTAAGTGGCTGGGAACTTTCTCATGATGCCCTGAGACCTCCCACAATCCTCCTGTGAATCAACCACGTTCACTCGGGGCCAGAAGCTTCTCCATGTGGTGCCACCTGTGTGCACCTGGGTCCACCCACACCTGTCCAGTCCCGCTTCCCCATAATCCCTTTCACTATTGACCATGACCTCTCGTCTCGGCCTTGCTCCTCTCCTGCTCCCTCCAGACGTGCCCCATCCTTCAGCGCTTGGCTCCAGAAAACTCCTCCAACCTCCCAAACTGCAGTCACCTCCCTCTGCCCTGAACTTAGCACCTGCGTGGGTGACCTGTGGCCGCAGAGCCCACAGGCGGCAGTCCTCACTCCGTCTTACCGTCACTCCCTCCTGCTCCAGGGCAGGGACCTGGGATGGCAGAGACCTCTCCGGGTGCCCCAGCACTCTATGCCCAGTGCCCAGGAAGTGTCTGCTGAGTTGACAAACACTTCAAGAGACCTTCACTGTCTTCCTTAAACACGTTGCCATAATGAGCCATGTGACCTCAGCAAAGTTACTTCACCAATTTGGACTTCAGATTCTTCATATTTAAATAAAGAGATCTCCGAAAGTGAAGTGCCATATCCTGTAGATGCGTTTCTTCTGATTGGCACGTGCGCTGCCGCCACACCCTCTCTCACCAGGGGCAGACATCACTAATCAATTATGGCACAATTTACAATCTTCTAGGATCAGCCCCTCCCTCCCTTCCTTCTTTGAGTTGTCTCATCACCCTACCCATCCCAACTCCTGGTGCCCTGCTTGCTTCAAATGCCACTTTGAAATTGCAGGTGGCTAGAGAGACTCACTTTCTATCTAGGAGACAGGCCCCCACCCTCCTGAGATGTTAAGTGGCTTGTTCACAACACCCTTCCCAGGCCTCAAAGATGATTACCAATAGGTATAGCATTTCAAAATGACTTCTAAAGCAAAGGTCAAAAAAAAAAAAATCAAACAAACAAACTAAACCTTGCTTCCAAAGCACACGTCTGAGACCTCACCTGGAGTGAAGTTCAATTCCTCCTTCAGGATAGTAACACGAAGTCTCTCCCTAATCCCTGACCCTTTAAATACACAACTCACTCTGGCACTTACAAATTCAGCTTATGTGGAGTGGACCATTGCTTAGTCATCACTCTCTTATACCCATAAGAATGTTAATCTCCCCAAGTAAGTTTTTTTTTTTTTCAAAAAATTTTTATTGTGGTAAAACGCACATAACATAAAATTTACCATCTTAACCATTTTAAGCATACAGTTCAGTGGTACTAAACATATTTATAATATTGTGTAACCATCACCACCATCCATTCCCATAACTCCTTTCATCTTGTAAAACTGAAAGCGTATACCCATCAAATACCAACTCCCCATTTCCGCTCCCCCCAGCCCTGGCAACCACTATCCTATCTTATGTCTCTATGATTTTTGACAACTCTCAGTACTTCATACAAGTGGAATCACACAGTATTTGTCTTTTTGTGACTGGCTTACTTCACTTGGCATAAGGTCCTCAAGGTTCATCCATGACCCCAATTAGACTAAATTTAAGATCCTGGACCACAGCTGCTTTCTGTTCTTGTGTCCCCAAAGTGGTCAAGCCGGGCACACAGTAGGTCCACCTCAGATGCCTGCCAACTGATTAAAGAGACTCTACCCTGAGAGATAGAGGCCCTGCTGCCTCTGTGCCTGAAAGACTGATTCACAGATTAGGATGTCAAGATGGATTCACCAACCTAGGATTTGAGGCCCCTAAAGAGTGAGGAATGCAGGATGGAGAGAGAGAACAACCATGAAAAAAGGACGGGAAGGTCACAGCTAAACCCAGGACCGCAAGCACCTCACAGGCACGAGCACAATTCACCTTAAAAGCAGCTCAAGAGCAGCGCGAGTGCACATAAATCTCCCTCCTGGTCCTGGGGCGGGAGTCTTGGCCACCACCCCTCATAGCAGGGAGGGGAGGCCATCTACTCTCTGCCCTGTGCTGTGGGCAGAGGGCCCTGTGCAGAGAGAGCCACAGCTAAGGGAGGTGCCTGGGCATCTCAAACTCAGGCCCCAGCCTCTTCTGAAGCAGCATCCCTGGCATGGGACCCACCAGCCTCAGGGACTCTGGGGGTCCAGGGACAAGGCCCCACTGGCTGATTAGTGGGAAAGAGTGACAGAGCAGCAGTTGCTGGAGGGGATGCCCCAGGCATTTGCAGCAGGAGATACTCTGTAAAGGGAGGGCCCCCCCCTCCCTGCATGTGCAGATCAACCTCGAGGAGCTGGTACCATCTCCGATCGGAGGTGAGAAGCATTTTTTCAGTACTTCATAGTTTATAGACCCCCTCCACACATTTTTCCTCATTGAAGCCTACGACTCTCACCCATCCTCGCAGGAGCCCAGAGAACTTATTCCTGAGCCAATGGAGTGTGTGTGTGGGGGGGGGGTGTTGTGTGTGTGTGTGTGGGGGGGTGTTGTGTGTGGGGGGGTGTGTGTGGGGTGTGTGTGTGTGTGTTGTATGGGTGTTGTGTGTGTGTGGTGTGTGTGTTGTGTGTGTGTGGGGGGGTGTGTGGGTGTGTGTTGTGTGGGTGTGTGTTGTGTGTGGGGGTGGGGTGTGTGTTGTGTGGTGTGTGTGGGGGGGGGGGTGTTGTGTGTGTGGGGGGTGTGTGTGTGTGTGGGTGGGGTGTGTGTGTGTAGGGTGTGTGGGTGCGGGTGTATGTGGGGAGGTGTTGTGTGTGTGTGTCGTGTGTGTGTGTATGGGGGGGTGTTGTGTGTGTGGGTGTGTGTGTGGGTGTTGTGTGTATGTGTGTGTTGTGTGTGGGGTGTGTGTGTGTTGTGTGTGTGTGTGAACCCTATCTTAAATGCTGGAAAACTCCAAAACCACTGCGGTTCCCAGCAAGCACCTGGCTCCTCAACCCTCCCCCCATCCCCCTGCCATCAGCTCACCCTCTGGTTCCGGTGACAGCATCCCTCACGCAGCGGAAGCCTCTGCTCTCACCCCTCCGTCTCCACAGGGCAGGTCTCATTGCTCCTCATGCGCATCTACCTCCTGCCTCCACTCCCTCCCCCGCACGCTGTGACTCTGATTCTCGGAGCTGAGGAACAGAAGTGCTAGGATGAGCCCCTCACAGACCGAGGGGCCGCAGCCCACACTGTGCACAGCCCTGGGGAAAGAAAAAGGTGCACAGCCTCCCTGGAGGAGGCG
Organism: Balaenoptera physalus; assembly: GCF_965194825.1. NCBI lineage: Eukaryota > Metazoa > Chordata > Mammalia > Artiodactyla > Balaenopteridae > Balaenoptera > Balaenoptera physalus. Next base: position 25,780,730 of record NC_138897.1, read on the forward strand.
ACAGCACTGGGCAAGAACCAGGACCCTCGGGCCGCTGAACAGGATGTGGCTGAGGGCTGTGGGCAAGCCTGCGGCCTCTCTTGCTGAATACAGTAGGAGGGTGAGCCCCAGCAAGGCCAGTGTTGTAACGGGGAGGGGGAAAGTGTCTGGAGAAGTCCACAGTGAAAATCTTGGTCACGGAGATGACTTACTTATCGTTGCTCCATTTGACACGATGACTGCAGCACATAACAAGGATCTGGACATCTCCTTAGAGTTTGTGGCAATGGGATGTGACCGGCATATAATCACTGCATGTAACCTTTTACCAACAGGGGCTGGAGAAGGGGCCCAGCTCTTGGAAACAAAATCTGTGTCCTTCAAGTTTCAGCCCAGAGAGGGAAGACCCTCACCTGCAGAGCCTTCCTTTTTGTCCCTTGTTGAAGCCGAGGTGGCGACCCAGGCGATGCCCAGAGGGGCCAGGACTCACCAGCAGAGTGACTGCTGCCACTGAACTGACAGCCAGGAACCTAACAGCTTCCCACGTTCAGCTCCAGCGCCCGCCAGCCCTGAGCTGACAGCACCCAGGAGACCCTGGGGCCACCTGCCACGTTGATGCACGTCCAGCCAAAGCCCCTGAAGCCATAAAGTGCCTTGATGTTCCCGCTTCTTGAGTTCCGGATGCCAACCCTCAAACCTTGCAACCCCTAACGCACACACAGGGCAGAGACGATGGTGGCGGGAGTTTGGCTGTTCTGCTCGCTGCTACAGGGGCCTCAGCACCCTCCTTGGCACACTGGCAAAGCTTTGTGTTGGCGTGCGGCTCAGACACCGTCTGTGAAGGGGCTCTGAGGCCACACCAAGCTGCTGAAGGTACAAGATTATATTCCTCTTTGGGCCGCTGTGCTCCTCCTGGACTCAGAGAAAACAAATCTCCTTTCCACCCACTCCGAGTCTTTCTCTCTGATGGGATCCAGCTCGAGAGCCTTCCTGCCTGTGGCTCTACTGTTTCCTCATCAGCTGGTGCCCCCCAAGCCCACAGCACATCCAGCACATACCCCAGTGCTGGATTCCCTTCCTGATCTACTGTGTGCTCCAAGTGGTGTTCTAGAAACACTAATCCGCTGGCTCACAAATGTCAGTGTGCATCAGAATCATCCAGGGAAGGGACTGAAAATGGTTTAAGTTTAGGGCAGCTGGAGTGGTGCATGGAACACACTTTTGGAAACAGTGGATATTAAAAAGTTTTGTGGGGGACAAAAAGTTTAAAAAGGCTCCTCGGTCAAATAGTTGGGACACACAGAGTTAAAAGAGTGTTAAATAAATACTTTATTGCAGAACTTCTCAGTGCCTTTATTGGTCTTAGATGGATGCTGACTCTTCAAGTAGATGGCAGCACACTCTGCAGCTTTTCCCAAACTCCTTTGGCCAGAAACCCACCCCACTCTTCCTTTTCACTCCACAGAGCATCCTGCAGGACTATGGTTCCCCCACTGGGAAATAGACATCTTAAACTATCTCTTAACTCTCTTCCCCAATTAGTCTGCCATCCCCTCAATTGCAGTAGCCCTGGCTTCACTTTTCTATTGTGTCCCCCTGCCTCCTCACCCCCACCACCTTCCTAGTCTTGGGATGCGGCATCATTCATTCTTTCTTTTTTTTTTTGCAAGGACTCAGTGGCCAGGCACCGAGAGCTCTCCACAAAGCCTCGCTGGCTTCTTCGAGAACATTCTCCAGGTTGCAATTCCACAGTTGGCCCTGGTGACCACGGCTTTCCTCTGAGTCCCACCCCTTCCCTGGCCCTGAGGTCACCCAGCCCCTGCCAACACCCCGCCAGGTTGTTGCAATGCCAAGGTTCTGAGGAGTCTTATAAAAAAAAATCACCCTTTTCAGTGGATCGCTTTTTAGCACTCAAACGCTGCTGAATTCTTCACAACAGCTTCTTTTACTGACAATTAGGGGGCCCCTTTCCACGGTGAATCGTGCTGCTCTCAGAACAGATCACAAAGGGATAATGAGCACTTTAAACCATGTGGAAAAAGAAATGGAAACGACCTGCCCACAGGCAGGGAGACTGAAGCTGCCTCTGAAAGGGCCATACGGGGTGCACAGCTACCCCAGATCAGGGAGGACAGATTCCAGAGAATGATAACAGCAAACAATGACGCAGCACTCACTGTACACCAGGCACCATCTGAGCACTTTACATCTGTTACAATCCTAGGAAGCAGCTGTTGCTATCACCATCCCCATTTCACTGATGAGGAAACTGAGGCTCAGAGAACTTGCCCGCATTCACAGAGCTAGTTCCCAGGAATGCATATGAGTGTGGACCAGAGTCTGTGCTCTTAACCACTGCACTCTGCATATATATTACTCAAATAACTTCTGACCCCACTGTCGAGTTTCCCATAATGCAGGAACATACCCACATCCCTACGAACATTTGGGTTTTCCGAGTTCATCTCTTGGAAAGGCAGTGCTGGTTCAGGGAGTAAATGTGAGGAAAAGAAGGAATGTAGGGGTGCAAGATGGAATGTGTAGGGTCAGGGGGCTCCGTGCATGAATGAATGAAACAAGATGGGAGTGAGTCACTGTACAGTAGAAAAACATGCCAAGTCAGGTGCAATGGGAAAAAATGACCCTCTTCTATACTGGTGTTTTCTCTTTATTAATATACAACTGCAGAGTCATTTCTGCTTGTGTACGTGTGTGTGCACAGGTATGTGTGTGTTGACAATCCCAGGCTGCAAAGGTTTAGAAATAAGGCAGAGTCTGGCTAAACAAGGCAGAGGGCAGCAGGAGGACTCCCCCCATTAATGGGAGGGTCACAGGCAAAGTTCCAACTAGAGGATGTCCGGGCATGTCAGTCTGAGTTTCCCCAGCATGGTTGCTGCTGTGTCAGCCGCACCAGAGCTGGCCAACCCGAGACTGCGGCTGCAGCACCAGGGCCTGAAACTCCCGGACTGCAGAACCAGGGGCCAGCTGCTGGTCGTCAGCTCTACAGGGCCCAGCCTGGGCACCAGAGAGATGAGGGCACTACAGCCCCTGCCCCTCGGAAGGCTCATAATCCCAGTCCGTTTCCCCTTCTTGGTGCAAGATGTTCTTCCATAGATTCTGTCCATGATGAGGGCCAAGAGCAAGCAAACCCCACAGACTCAGGGCTCCCAGGGGAGCCGATAGGGAGGGCTGTCCCTTTAAACAATGCACAAGACCTCTCTCCTTCCTCTCCAAGGATGCCCTCCCAAGTCCCCTGCCCCCAGCCCCAGTATATCACCCACGTTAGTGGATTAACACAGTGCTAGGCACTGTGTGGCCACAAGAGGTCCCTGCCCCACAGGTCTTACCACCTAGCTGAAGAGTCACAGAAAAGGAAACAACAACTGAAGACAACACGTAGTGAAGCACCATGTGATATGATGCATGCCACCCATGCTGCGGGCTCCCGGGGAGACTGTGGCTCTGGACTCCAGGAAAAGCTTCCTGCAAGTAACAACACGGATGGACTGAGCGTGGGGAAGGCAGGACCCTAGGCCTGTAAGCCGCTTCCCGGGGCCCCGTGAGGGTTGCTCCAGCTCCTCACACCTGAGCTCCCTCTTCAGTACCACACTGGACTAGAACGGTGATTCCCGAGTTGGGGTGGAGGCGGGAAGTGGAGGCATGAGACACTGGGAGAGTGTGGAGCATTACACAGGATGTTTGGAGACCAAAGAACTCCAAAGGCATCTCCTGGGCCGAAACAGGGGCTTCCTGTAGGCCAGGTCCAAAACTCCTCTCAGACCCAAACAACCAGACTTTGAGGGTGACTTGGGTTTGCTTGAACAGAGAGGAAGTGAGGAGCCAAGCACAGATCAAGGGTGCGGCAGGGCAGGGCCCAAGGAGAAACAGTCCTGTCCTGGGTGTGTGCGTGTGTGTGTGTGCGTGTGTGGGTGCTGTGTGTGTGTGTTGTGTGTGTGTGTGTGGCTGTGTGTGTGTGTGTGTGGGTGTTGTGTGTGTGTGGTGTGTGTGTGTGGGCGTGTGTGTGTGTGTGGTGTGTGTGGGGGGTGTGGTGGGGGGGAGGGGTGTGTGTGTGTGGATGTGTGTGTGTGTTGTGTGTGTGTGTGTGGCTGTGTGTGTGTGTGTGGGTGTTGTGTGTGTGTGGTGTGTGTGGGCGTGTGTGTGTGTGTGGTGTGTGTGGGGGGTGTGGTGGGGGGGAGGGGTGTGTGTGTGTGGATGTGTGTGTGTGTGTGTGTGTGTGTGTGTGGGGTGTGTGTGTGTGTGTGTGTGTGTGTGTGTGTGTGTGTTCAGCATGTTCAGCACCAAGGACAGCACCCCCACGTGCTGGTAGGAAAGATGGTAATGGACCCCCAATATTTTAATCTTCCTACAATAGAAAGGCCTGAGGCAGGAGAACAACAGAGCAGAGACCAGAAGACAGAGCCTCCTGAGTAGTACCAGAGCTGAGTTCAGGAGCAGAAAAGGCCATTCCTTTCACTCTGGAACTTTCCTGTCTGGCCAATCTGTCCCTTCTCTCTCTACCCTCACTGTCTTTGAATTAAGACCCAAAGCCCCGGGAGAAGTGGGAGATAATGACTCCCTGTGGCCAAGTATATTTCTCCAGTCTCTCGGCTAATTAATCATGCCTTAGGATTTAAATGGCAATATTATTAGTACCTACCCTAGACTGGGCCACAGCAGAGCCCACTTCTGGTTGGTTGCCTGTCCAGCATCTGCTGAAGTAATGGGGGCCCACTCAGCTGTCCCTAGCCCCATGCCTTGCCCATGCCTCTGGGCAGAGAAAGGATCTCATCCTCCAAGGCTCCTCACTGGGAGGCTTTCTTGGAACGCCCCAGTTGCTGGAGATATCTCCCTTCCTGCCAGCACCAGACTCAGAACCACAGAAGGCCAGGTGGGGAAGGGGCTGAGAGATCATCTGGCCCAGGGCTGACCCAGGAGTTCTGCAGAGATGCTCCCAGAGTGATGAGGTGGATAGAGTGGGAGAGAAAGCAGGTGGGTTCCTTCCCCTGCCTCACCAAACGGCTCTGCCCTTTTGGTTTTCTACATGAGATTTCCTTGAAAGACTGTGATGAAACAAAAGGTTCTGTACTTAAAAAAATTTAACTTTCATTTTAGATAACTGTAGATTCACATCTAGTTGTAAAAAATAATAGAGATCTCGTGTATCCTTTACCCAGTTTCCCCCTGAAGGAAAAACTTGTAAAAGTATATAGTTCAGATCACATCCAGGGTACTGACAGCAATACCCTCTAGATGTTGAACATTTCCATCAGCACAAGGATCCTTCCTGCTGCGCTTTTGTACCCACCCACTTCATCGTGCCCCCCTCCCCTAATCCTGAGGAACTGCTAACCTGCTCTCCATTTCTATAATCCTGTCATTTCAAGAATGGTATATAAGTGGAATCATAGAGTATGCAACTTTGGGGGATTAGCCTTTTTTCACTCCACATAATTCCCTGGAGATTCATTCAGGTTACTGCATGTGTCAAGAGTTGATTCCTTTTTATTGCTGAGTGCCATAACTTAACCATTCACCTGTTGAAGGACATCTGGATTATTTCCAGCTTTTGGCTATGATGAATAAAGCTGCTATAGACATTCAAGTACAGGTTTTTGTGTGAACATAAGTTTTCACTTCCCTGGGATAAACACCCAGGATTGCAATTGCTGGATCATATGGTACTTGTAGGTTTAGTTTTATAAGAAACTGCCGAACTGTTTTCCAGAATGGCTGTACCACTTAACATCCCCACCAGCTATGTGTGAGTCATCCAATTTCTCTGTATCTTCACCAACATTCGGTGTTGTCACTATTTTTTTTTTTTTAATTTTAGCCGTACTGACAGGTGTATAGAGACACCTTGCTGAGGCTTTAGTCTGCATTTCCCTAACAGCTAACAATGAACATCTTCTTGTGCGCTTAGTTGCCATCTGTATATCCTCTTTAGTGAAAAATGCCTCTTCATGTATTTTGTCCATTTTCTAATTGCATTGTTTTCAATGCTGAGTTTTGAGAGTTCTTTACATATTCTAGATGCTTGTCCTTTGTCAGATATATGTTTTGCAAAATCTTCTCCCTCTTTGTAACTTGTCTCTTCATGCTCTAAACAGGGTTTTTCCCAGAGCAAGAGTTTTTCATTTTGATGAAGTCCAATTTCACATCTCAGTGTTGACATTTATTGTCTTCATTCATTCACTTTGAAATCTTCCCAATTCTTGTTATGACAAATGGTTTTTGATTGTAATCAGGACACTTTCATGTTATGTAATGAGACTCTGAATCTCATTTAAATCTTCTGTTTTAACTGGCTTTTTGTGGTACCACTCTGTCAGGGGAGAGGGGGGTGGGCACAACCTCAGTACTGTCAGTGGAGCACTTGTTATGGCTCAGTGGAGGTAGGAGTTCCAGGACTCCACATGGTCCCCACTGACCCTGTTATGGGGCCTCACGACCACCGGGCAACAGTGGAAGTCCCAACTCTCTAGTAGAACCTCCTCTGACACATGCCAGCAGGAAGGGGAGGGGCACCTCTATCCTGCTGAGTGGGGGTGGGAGTCCAGATTCCCCGCATGGCCTCCAACAATACCATGGGGGCAGGGAGCTTCTTACCAGCCAGCAGGGATGAAAGTCACAACTTCCTACTTGACCTTCTCTGACACCACACTGCTGAAGGAGTTAGGGGGCTGCACTACAGCCCGGAGGGGGTGGAAGTCCAGGCTCTCACTGGTTCTTTGCTGGTGAGGGTGGGGATAGGGCTACAGTTTTTTTCTGTGCTGTTTGGCTGGAGTAGAGCAGCTATTGTCTAAAAGTTTTCTATCTTGCTAGACCTAAGCTTCTATTCTTTTCCTGGACCTAAGCTTAGAGAGAATAGGCTTTTATTGGAACTTAAAAAAAAAAAATCTGTGTCCACTGGCCTTTCCTGGTTACCTGCATCTTCAGCTTCAAGTCTGGGATATAGGAGGCAAAAAGAAAACCCAGGGAGGTCACTCCTGTGTCAATACTCAGGTCCCAAGGTCCCTAGCTGGTCTGCCTTCTCTCTATGTTTCAGAATCTTCTTATATTTGTTTTATATAAAATGTCCAGGGTTTTAGTTTTACTTAGCAGGAGGAATATAGAAAAGAACATCTATTCCATCTTCCCAGAAATAGAAATCTGCATCTTTAACAGAACATTTTGATGACCTTAAGTCTAGTTCACTTCCTCATTTTTCAGAGGAGAAACTGAGGCTGCAGCTAGATGACGTACGTATCTCACCAGTGATGGAATAGCGAGTCAGAGGTACAGAAGCCAGGACTCACGTCTCCTCACTCCAGTCCTCCAGTCGGATGCCGTTACCATGACAGCATGGCTCCTCCCCCTTCGTGCCCGGGTATCTGACCTCCTCTACAGACGCCAGCTGCAGCCAGCTCCCCTCCTCCTGGCATTCACACGTGGCTCTAGAATGTTGCTTGTCCACTCGAGAAAGTCTTCTTTCTCTAAGCAGACTCTGGGTACTCTGAGGGCAGAGACCAGGCCACATGGCTCTCAGGGCAGAGACCAGGCCACATGGCTCATACTGTTTACAGAGTGGGCTCAATGAATAGTTGCCGACTGCTCTCCCTATAAAAGTCAATCATCAATATTGTTTGGTAAGTGTTGTATCCTGGTTCCTCCAGGTGAGCTGGAGCCAGAAGTCACTTCGAGGATGGGGACAGATGGCATCTTCTGGAAAAGAGAGGCTCACACCCTGGGAGCAGCAGAAGTACACAGATCATGCCGTGTTCAGTTTTGGGAGGCTTATGAAGAGGAAATATAGTCTATGCTTATGGTGCTCCCAGAAAAGTAACCCAGGATGGGACAGGATGTGGGAAGCAGTGTGTCATGTCCCAGACTTCTCAGCACTGTGGTTTAAGTGCCCATCTCTCCCCCCGCCCACTCTACCCTCCACATACACAGAGACTGCACCCATTGCCTTCACCATCCCGATTCCTGGTTCCTAGCACGGTGGCTGGCACACGGGCCCTCAACGATGACGTGCTGGTTGGATCAATGGATGAAAGAACAAATAAATAATCAAAGGAATAAACGAACCACGACAAAAGGAAGTAGCTGCAGGAATGAGGATGCTTAGCTTAGAAAGCAGGCTTGCCATGGCAGACGGTGGGGGAGAGGCTAAATAGCCATGGACAAAAGGGATCAAACTAAAGCCACCAGCTGGAGTCATGAAGAGGTGGTCTGGGCTGAACCAAAGACCGACATTGTTATCAGTGGAGCTGCCTCACATGCTCTGAGGTGCCTCGTGAAGCAGTGAGTTCTCCTTTTCTGGAAACGTCCAGCAGCTCAGTGGCCTCATGAAGCAGGGGGATCCTGCATTGCAGGGAGTTGGATCAGGTGACCTCTGAGCTTCTTCTCATCCTGAGAGCCCACATCTTCAGGGTTCACTGGAGAGCTGCCTAGCTCTGGATTTAATGTGGTAAAGGAGATAAGGGGGGGAGGAAGTCAGCCACAGCCCCTGTTGAGTTCCCACTAGAAGTGGAGCACGTGACAGTCATTCTAGCCAGTCACCAACCAGTTCTGGTTTCCCTGGTCCAAGCGTATAGTAGGATGATCCTATTTAGTGTGTTTATGGTTGGGTGGGGTCACGTGACTAGTTCTGGGCAACAAGCTAAGAGTGGAAGTGACGTGTGTTACATTTAGGTTGGAGTGTTGAATTGCCTCCGGTCCTCTTTTCCCTCTGCCATGACAACTGGTGAAAATGGCAACTGCTCCACCAAGCTGGGTCCTAAATGGGTGGCTTAAAGTTACTAAGATTCAGAGCTGTTTGTTACTGCAGCATTTCCTAGGCTATCCTGACTGATACAGGGGGACAGAACTTACCTGTAAGGAACGACAGAGAAAATACAAGCCATGCAAGGTACACAAATGCGTGGGGTTGGACAGCAGCTCCAGCAACTCAGCGGGGTGTACAGACACCCCCTCCCCCACCACTCTGGTAAAACCCAGCACTAACCAACGACTCCAGCTCTGCCCGCTCCTCCTCCCTAACATCCCAGCATCATGGCCAACTTCAAGTCTCTGCTAACACCGTTTCTTCTCTCTTCCCTTCCATCTGGTCAGACATCCTACCCATTCCTGAAGGCACAGATCGAGTCTCATGTCCTGCAAGCCATCTCCCTACCCGCAGAGAGCAACAGGGCCATGCCTTGGAATGACTGCAGTGTCTGTGGTCAGGGCATCTCTTTGGGGGTCTTATCGTGTATGCCTTTAGTCTGTTTCATGTTCACTAGCCTCTGCTCTACAAACAGGTAGTGAGCCCAAAGGCTCCAGCTCATATGTGAGCCAAGCTCACAGCAGGTGGTCAATAAATGCTGAGTGAACAGAGAGCAGTGTCATGAACATACACATGATATTTCTTAATTATTCAGAGAAGCTGATTAAAAATCTGGGCAGTTTGACTCAGATATCATTTGTACTGAGTTTTTAGATTGGCTCTGAACCAGATACAATAATTCCTCAAGGGCAGCAAGATGACTGGCAGAAAACTCCTTCTACCCTTTTCTGTGGGCCAGAGGTAAGCAGTGCATTTGAGGCTCACCTCTGCCTACCATCTGTCATCTCTTGGGTCAGAGTCAATGTTGACACATAGGATATACCTAACCTGCAGGTTGGCACAGGCATCAGGGTATGTGGGGGGAACAGTAGAGAAATCAGGAAAATCCAGACCTGCTGATTTTAGCAGCTGTTTGGACCCACTTCATGGAGACACAGAATATAAACAGTGAAAGATGTTTCCAGAGAGGCTCAGAGAAGTCTGTGTAGTCCAATGCCTCATTTTGTGGAAGAGGCATTGGAGTGCACGCCACACCTGGGTCAACATCTGGTTCTTCTGAACCCTGGAACAAGGCTCTTTTCACTCTCTCCTGATGCTTCGATTTGCTACCGGGCATCACGGGTGGAAGAAGGGAGTGCCCTTCTCTCCTCACTCCAGGGAGTGTGGGATCACAGCCTGTCAGCCAGGACTCAGGACACCATTTCTGACACATCCCCACCTTTCCCAGGGCTTTGCATGAACCTGTCTGGTAAGATGTGGGCTCATCAGGTTCCCAGCAAAGATCCCATCACTTGCTCAATAGCCAACACCGTGGGCCAACAAGTCCTTCGGTCAGGAAGTCCTTCTCAAGGTCTAATCAGAGGCACTGTTGCTGTCAGGCACATCAATTTCCTTTCCTTGGCATTTCTGTGCTGATGGAGAAGACCTGTTTGCTCCTGACTCCACATAACCTTTCACATGCCTTCAGCTTCCTTCCCTGAATGCTAAGTCCTGGGCTGGCACCTGGGATGTCGTCTAAATGCAGTGGGCTGCACTCTCTCATTTCAGGTGCCTTCCTCTAAATCATCTCCGGGCACCTCCCCTGTTACAATAAGAAGGTGGAAACTGTATTCCGACCTCCTGAGTAAATGACTAGGTGGTGGACGAGCTCTCTTGGAAAGATGCTGCCAGGATGCCAAACAGTCCCCAGTACAGCCGAGTCCTGACTACAGGCAGTTAACGGGCCTCTTCAGGACTACATGGAGCCCATTTTTTGTTCTGGACTCTCTGAGCCCCCTCCTCCCATCTCATGGGACTCTACCTACCCTGGCTTACCTCTACGTTGTGCCTCTGAAAGGGTTCAGAGAAGGCAAGGGTTGTTTTGGTTTTAAACATTAATTAAAACAACAAAAATAATCCCAGTGCATGACTAATCCCCAGATGGTGCCTGCACCCAGCTCCTCATGCAGTGCATGGTCTGTGACTCACCACACAGCCTCCTGGGCAGAACGCAGCACCTCAGCACCCTCCTGTGGGCCCCACTGTCCTGGGCACACGTGCCCAAGGTGGGGCAGTCAGGGAAAGTGCTAGAGCAGCCACCCCAGTCTCAATCTAGCCTCAGTTTCCTCCTGAAATTCTTCCCAGGGGTGAATGTGGGATAGTAGAGCTGCCCCATCATCCCAATGACTTCCAAAAGCTCAGCAAAGTTGGTGTGTCCAGAGGAACAGGACCTGCTAGGGAATGACTACATAGACTGGGTCTGAGCCATCTCAGGTATCATTATTGAGCACCTACTGTGTGCAAGGCCCTAGGCTGGTGGGGGGGGGGCAGTCAGGGATGTAAAGGGAGCCCTGGCGGCGCCCAGCTCAAGGCCCACCAGCAGGCTGAGGGGGCAGGCAGATGTACATACGGAATGTCCTGAACACACCACAGATTAGTGTGCGGGTGAGGGTGTCTGCCTCGTTGAGAGGGTGCAGTGAGGAGGCCAGTGGGTGCTTATATGAGCTGGTCCAGCGCTCCTACATCTGGTGGACCAGGCTGAAGGGCCTTGAAGGCTGTATGGGCAGCGGCATCCCGTCAGAGCTGCCCCCAGCTAAGGCACTCTTCAGCTGGCAGCTCCCGGTTTCCCCTCCATCAGGGGGCCGCTCCAGGGCAGGGTGGGCAGGAGCAGCTGTCTCCGGTAAGTTGTGGGGCTTTCCTTACGTCACTCAAGGGATGCTGACCAGCTTTGATCCCCCCACCGGAGGGCATCAGAAGATGGCTGCTTCACGGACTTCCCTGGCGGCCCAGTGGTTAAGACTCTGCGCTTCCACTGCAGGGGGCGAGGGTTCCATCCCTGGTCGGGGAGCTAAGATCCCACATGTCGTGCGGACAAAAAATTTAAAAAATTTTTAACTTTTAAAAAAAGATGGCTGCTTCTTGAGGGGACACCAGAGGTTCCTGGAGATGAAGCCCAGGGTGGGTGTGCCCACTGGCAGGAATGTGGACGTGGACGTGAGCCAGCATGGGCTATGGGACAAGGGCAACACCCCAGAGAGGGCAGAGCATGAGAAAGAAGGAGGCTGTCCCAGCACTGTTGAGCTGCCATGCCAGCCCTGAACACCCTCCCAGGAGGGTGGCGAGAGAGAAGGAGACTTCCATCTTGTTTACACCACTCTATTGTTCGTACCCTAATTAACTGAGTTACCAATGTCTACAAGCAGGCCTTTCATCACCGAACCAAGGTGATGACCTCAGGAGACCTCATTTCAATCCTGCCTCTCCGTGCAGTGCGGGTACAGCGTCCGGGGCCTTCCGGGAGTGCCAGCCCGATGCCACCTCCTCTGCTCGGCCTGCCCGAGTGCCTTACCTCTGGGCCACCTGAGGTCTGGCCACGCCGTGCACACTGTGTCTCCTGTCCTGCACTGGGCATTCTTTTACACATTATCTTGTCCTTCAGGGGCCATGCTCCAGGCCACTACAAACACTCCCTGGCAGAAGAATCTATGAAAAATCCCTCTGCAAACACCCTGAACTCTTGGGCCCGCTGAGCTTTCCTCGGCTCTAAGCAGCTTCTCACGGCACAGGGTGCGACCTCACCAGGACTCAGGCGGAGCAGGCTTCCCGCTTCCCCCGGCTGGCTCGCCGCATGGGGACACCGCGGGCTCTGAATCCAGAACGCACAAGGCACGTGGCACGTGGGGCTGAGGCCGTGGCTGTCCCCCGGTGCCCCGGCTACTCTTCCGCTTCTTGGAAGCAGATGTCTCCCCCTTCCTCCCTCTGAGATGATCAGACAGACTACACGGGGGCGGTGGGAGTGCCAATGGCCCCATGGCCTGTAGGAAACCCCTACTATGAAGCCCTCGTGCTCCGGGCACATCGGGGAAGTAAAGCGGGTTTACATCCTGAGAGCCCGCCTCCCCCTTCCTGGGGCTCTTCCCCTATAATGGACTTATGCTCAGTTCCACCTGCCAAGAAAGGACCTAACATGAGCCTTTTACAATTTCTTCTTTAAGTTCAGTTGCATTTCATTTTGCATTTCATTCAGCCCCTGCTTACCCCAAGCCGACTGTTCAGCTGCTTCTAAGATGGGATTCAGGGTCAGCTGGTCTTCATGGTGCCAGGGTATCCCTTCCCACAAGCCCCTAGCCCTGGCCAACTCCCCACCCACCCTCCTCCAGGGGGTGAAACCAGCTGTGAAAGGACAGCTCAGAGTGAGACAGGCAGATGAGAAGCAAGTGGGAGGATATGCCATTCTCATCCCCCTGGAAACCTGTCCAGAGTGATGGGAAAATGGGACCAGAGAGAAAGGGTGGGGAGAGGGGACCCAGAAAAGAAGATAAAGGAGTGAGAACAAAAAGGAAGACTCTGGACGATTCCAGAACCAGACACCTACTGACTAAATAACAGAGAGCTGGTTTTTCAATCTCTCATTTACCAGCCTCTTACGTCCCCATCCAAGACTTTCAACCCTTCCCTGAAGCTCTCTCTCTGATTCTTGAGTCCCCAAATCCAAGTCCACCTTTGCTGCTGAAGAGTTAAGAGAATCTTCACGTAGGAAACCCCAGATAATTGGCAGACACTAGTGACAGTGCCCCTGATGTGTCAGGCCTTCGGCCAAGAGCTGGAGGGGTTTAGGGGGTATAAACAGAGTCCGTGACCAAGTACCAGCAGCCTAGTGGTGAGGACAAAAGACCTCCGTAGAAGGCTACCTACTACAGGAAGACAAGGTAAAGGGCCGATGAGGGGACAGGACAGGCAAAGACCTGCGTTCAAGTCCCAGCTTGGTCAGGTCATGGCACCTCCATGGACCCCAACTTCCCTGTCTGTAAATGGCACGGAGAAGCTGGAAGGACCCTCAGAAGCCACCGAGTCTCCTGGTTTTTGCATGAGGAAGCTGAGGACACAGAGAACTGCCGCCAAGTTTGTGGCAGAGCACCCCGCCCTGGCTTTATCACGGCCTCCTACTTAAGAATCAACGAAACACACACACAAGCATCTCGTCATGTGACAGGACTGTCCAGGGCAGCTGCCCCGACACACACACCCCATGGTATAGCGAAGCCCTACAGCCTAAGAAAGATCTGGAACTGAGGCCACTGCCCACCTTCCCTCACGACAGAATAGAGAAGAGTTGGTTTAATCAGCACCATGGACCGAAGTCAGGCACAAGCAAGTGGGCCCAGGCAATGTGTCAACACAGGTGCTTTGGAACTGGGAGCAAGGTACTGCTGAAGCCCATAACGCCTCCCTCATCTCTCTGGACAGGTGCAGTGGGAGGCTGGGCTGGGGGTCGGGGATAGACGGAGTTTTCAGTCTCTGATCCCACCATCTCTCGTGGGACGAGGTATCAGTAAGAACAGCTCGACAACCAGAGGGTGTACGGGACCTGGGGGTCACCAGGGACGGCTCTCAAAGAGCAGCTGCCTCCTTCCCTCGCGGCCACATGACCCGCACAGGGGCCCCCTCGGGATCTCACAGGGAAGCAGCAGGGGGAGAGGCAGCGGACTCCAGCCTGGTCCCAGGAAGCTGGTTGGCTTCCCGCACACCCACAGTCTGCCCCTCCAGGTCCTCTGCAAACCTGGAGCAGAAGCGATCTCCAGAGTGCCCCACCACCACCAAAACCCTAGGATCCATCATCATCGCTGATGTGCGAACCTCCAGTTCACTCATTTTACTGCTGTATAATATTCCACCGTAAGGATGTATCACAGATCACTCACTTTATTGCTCTATTACAGTACATTGTAAGGATATATCACGTATCGTTTATCTATTCTCCTCTCAACGGATCAGTAGTTGTTTACAGATGTTTGTTATTATAAATAATGCTGCTACTAAAAATAAATCTTATGAATCTATGTGTTCTGGGCAGGGAGGGCTTCACTGTGGGCTGGATATTCAGGGAGAACTTTCCAGAGGGCAGACTGCACCCTCCCCTGTCCCATTTCCCGCACTCTCACATCACCACCTCTCAGGAGCAGCATGGTGAACAGCCCAGGAACCCAGACAGACAAGACCACGATGACCCCCAGATGGAGCACGGAGCTGGCTTCCTACCTGCTGCAGGGGGGCTCGCCCTCGGGAGAAGGAATAGCTGCAGTCCAGCTGCTCACTGCAGTCTGCCGTCCACTGCAGGGGAGAAAGGAGTGGTCAGTGATGGCAGGACACACAGGCTCATACTCGCTCTGCCCTGGCCCCCCAGGCACAGCCCCGCCCTGCTGCAGTAGAGCCAGTATGCAATCCTGCTCAGCCATTTTCAGAGACAAATCTTTCTGTACCAGCAGGTCCCACTTGGCATCTCCCAGTGCCACATGGAGGTGACCCTTTGGCGTATGTGTGGGGAAGGCAAACTCATTTCCTGTCACCTAAGCCCACCAAAGTGATGAAGAGCCAGCTACAGTCCAAAGCCAACCAGACAGCACAGAGGGTAAATATGAGTTTTGAGAAACCAGCACCATGTTTGACCACCTAACCATGCTTCAGCCACACTAGTCAGGGTCAAGGTTGGAGCTAGAGGAGAGGCATGTGTGTGTGGTTCATCCCGTCCACCCAGCCCCGAAGTACGGTGGACCTGTGGACCGACAGGAGAGCATGGCATCGGGGGAGAGCCCCAGACTGGCCGTCAGAAGCCCAGTCCCACCACTGACCTCAGGGGTCTCATGTGCCCCAGAGTGTGATATGACAACTACCAGTGTGACAGTCCCCAAAGCCTGCCACATAAAGGGTCTCTGGGTCCTACCCTCCACCTACTGAATCACTCGCTGAGGGCAGCACCTGTCTTCTCCATTTTGACAAGCTTTCCAAGGGATGCACCAGAAGTTTGAGAGCCACTGAAATCCATGTAATCTCCCAGGCTTCACTTTGTCATCTATAAAATGGGGACAGCAAGGCTGGATGACTCTGCAAGGTTGAAATGAAGGGACTTTGTAAGCTACACAAAATCTATATATAGATATAAAGTAGTAGTAAGAGTGCAGCTCTTCCACGGTAATGTCCTATCTGTGTATATGGTGGTGCTTTTATTATTGTGTTAAATGTTAGGTAGGCTCTCCAGCTCACGTTGAACATTGATCTTGACCTACACCCTGTATGATTCATAAAAAGCAGAGGAGCCCAGTCTCTCTCTGTTTGACACACTAGTTCAAAACTGTGAGTGAGTGTGGATGGCTCAAAGCCATCACCGTCCTGGATTTGTGAAACCTTGGCTAGACACACCCTCCCGACTGGGGTTCAAGGGCATGACCTTTGTATAGGAAAGACATTTTATTACAATGCCGATGGTACAGGCTGGTACAAGTGTACTCTACAGCAGTGCTGGCCAACGAATAGGAACCGCAGACATAATTTTAAATGATCTAGTAGCCAGATTTAAAGAAGAAAAAAGAAAAAGGTAAAATTAAACTTAATAATGCATTTTATTTACCTCAATATATGTTTATCTCAATAGGTAATTGATATAAAAATGATCAATGAGATATTTTACATACTTCTCTCCATACTAAGGTTTTGAAATCTGCTTAAAGCATTTTCAATTTCAAGTACTCAAGAGCCACATGTGGCTAGTGGCTGCCCTATTGGACAGCACAGCTCAGCTCGAAGGAATTGGCAAAGGCAAGGTACCAGTCTCAAGAGAGTGTGCCCTCAGAGCCACTTCTTGCCCATCCCTGCTCTGTACTGCAGAGGGGCTGAACCCTGCAGACTCAGTTGGCTTCCAGCTGGGTTGGGCCAATGGGAGACAGGAAGAGAGAGAAGCCGCGGTGTTTCTCCCCCATCTCTCTATGCTTCAGGCAGCATTACCAGCAATGACTGGGTCTCCTTCAAGGCTCCAGCCTCACCAGATAGGCCCTCTGTGCACGACCCCTAACGCTGGGCTCTGGCAATACCATCTCCTCCCTTTGTGCCTCAGGCCTAGAGGTGGTAATGGCTTCCTGTGGTTGTTTAGTTTCTCAGCTCTTTTATTATCTGGGTAACCAATTCCCTGGGTTAAATTCCCTCTGTCTGGATATTTGTAGTCTCAAAGCATCTCTGCAAAGATATTTATTAAATTATAGGAGAAAAAAAGGGAAAAATGAGAAATCTATCAGTCACCACCTTAAACCAAGTGATCAAGGATAATATCATTTGTAATAAAACATATGACCACCGTGGACTTCCCAGCATAATGCCCTGAGAAGGGCCATGTCATTCCTGAGGTGTTCTTGCCAAAAATGCACAATCTCAATATGATCATGAGAGAATATCAGGCAACCCAAACTGATGAACTTTCCAAAAAATAAATGACCAATACTCTTCAAAAGTGTCAAGGTTGTAGGGATAAGAAAAGACCACGGGAGTGTCACAGGTTGGAGGAGAATAAGAAAGCATGACAATTAGATGCAAATTTGAATCTTGGAACAGAAAAAGGACATTAGTAGATAAACTGG
The DNA here is from genome assembly GCF_965194825.1 of Balaenoptera physalus. Lineage (NCBI taxonomy): Eukaryota > Metazoa > Chordata > Mammalia > Artiodactyla > Balaenopteridae > Balaenoptera > Balaenoptera physalus. The sequence continues at coordinate 25,797,902 of NC_138897.1, forward strand.
TGATATTCAAATAAAGTCTCATTGTACCAATGTTAATTTCTTAGTTCTGATCATTGTACTATGGTTATGTAAGATATTCATATTAGGGGACAGGTACATGGGAACACCCTGTACTATTTTTGCACCTCTGCTATGAGTCAAAAGTAACTTCAAAATAAAAAGTAATCCAGGGACTTCCCTGGTGGTCCAGTGGTTAAGACTCTGTGCTTCCACCGAAGGGGGCGCGGGTTGGATCCCTGGTCAGGGAACTAAGATCTCACATGTCGCGTGGCACAGCCAAAAAAAAAAAAAAAAGTAATCCACATATGTGTTTATATATATATATTTGTAAACTATTTGAACTACTATAAAAACAATCCCTCTGCTTTACTGCTTTCTATACTTGAGTGGCTTCTCCTTTCCTGGTTGGAGACTGGCTGACAGTGGGGAGGATGGTCAAGGCACGCAGTGACTACTGGCCAGGAGAGAACTAGATCCTGCCCTTCTCGTCCCATCCCAGCACAGCCTTGCAGAGAAAGGCTTCCTCCAGTGGGGCATCCCAAACACTGCAACCCCAGCTGCGCACTGCTGACGTGACATCTCGCAGAGAGGTGACTTGAGGGTGGGCACACCTCCTCCTGGGGTCAGCGTGGTCCCCGCGTGGCCCCGGCAGGGCGGGGATGGGAAGCAACACGGGCTGCTCCTGACAAGTGGGCACAGAGGGGCAGCCGAGGCTTCGTGCACAGCCACGTGCCACCTCAGCCCCTTGGCTAGGCTTTCCCAGAGCGATTCCAAGCTCCGATGAGACTGCTGTGCTTGGTCAAAGGTCATCCTTAACTTTACACTGGCCGACCTTCCTGAGCACCTTTGGTGTGGGACCTGCCACCGGCGCTCCCTTCACAGGAGAGGTGAGATGTCCAGTAACAGTTAACGCGGGGAGGGGGAGGGGGAGGGGGAGGGGGAGGGCGAGGGCGAAGCTGAGAAGGGACAGTGTGTGCTCTCGGAGGGATTCCCTAGGCAAGGAAAGCACTTGAGGCCGGACCCCTGGAGAAGAGTGAGCCCAAGTGTGGACATGGCAGGGGAACACTGGCCAGCTCAGGGGTAGAGGGTAGCAAGCAGGACTCTCCCGCTAAGCGGTCAGAGACGCTTCCTGGGTGGAGTGAGGCCGAAGGCTTCTGTTAGGGGAGGGCGTCATCAGAGCTGTGTCAGAACAGGCTGAACTGGCCCGGAGTGTGGGTGTGGGGAACCCACTGGTCGGGAAGCTAGAGGCCGACATGCAGGTTTCCACCGGGAGAGCAGGCAGAGACAGAAATGAAGAAGTGGCTCTGAGGGCATCACACAGTTAAGCAGTGAACAGAGGGCTGATGTGTTTAGGAAAGCTAGCAAGATAGGAAAGTCCACAGAAACCCACCCCACAGAGCCAGCCATGGCCCCCAGGGAAAGCTTTTCGGGCAGGGAGTGTGGTCCAGCTGGGTCCTGCTTTCCTGACCCCCGGGGAGGAATTAAATGTGAGCCACTGCAGTTCTCCCAGGAAGTTGTACCACTGGGCCCGTGCGGCACCCAACCCCCCAGCCACATCCGCTCTCTGCTGCTGCCTGACCCTGCAAGCCCCTGGGAGCTCTCCCTTCCCTGTTCAAAGCTCCTCCCCGCTGCTGGGATTCCGATGCCCACGCTGTCTTCTCTCTCCTTAGGCTGCAGCCACCACCTCCTCCCTCCCCTCTGCCTTTTCTGAGCCACCGCCTAGAAAATTCTCCAGACACAGGCCTTCCAGGAACCTGTCCTTATCTGTACGAGATGATTCCAGAACAAGAGAAGGGCCCCCTTGGGGAGCAATCTCCTCGGCCCTGCCCCTGTGCCTGGTCCAGCCAGGGCATTTCTCCTTTGAGGTGAAGGGTTTACAGCTGGGAGCAAGTTCTCTGGGGGGTAAGGTGGCCCCTCCTGAAAAGGTCGTTGAACACAAAGAGGCAGGAAAAGTGGGAAATCTGTATGTACGGGAACAACGGACATGGAATTCACAATTGGGTCTTCACCATAACTGCTATAATTTATTTCTTAATTTAAAAAGATGAAACAAAGATGGCACAGGGTTAAGGTTTAACAAACAGGAGTACAGATGCTTAGTCTGTACTCAAAACAGGTGCTTATTCTATTATTCTCTGCTTCTATCGGTACACTTTAAATACTTCATGCTAAAAGAATTAAAATCTTATTATCAGTCATTTGCACCCCAGGATGGACAGTATTTTTGGAGCAGACTTGATGGAGGACAGAGGAAGCCACTGAAAGCTGAGGGCGGAGGAGCGAAAAGGGAAAAGCCCCAGGCTGGGGGAGGCTGAAAGTGCTAAGGATAAACCGCCCCCTTGGGTGGTGTCTAAAGTCCCCGGGGCTCGCCCTTCCAGACATCAAACTGTATCAGGGCCAGAGCCAAACCATCAGGCTGAATCAGCACAGGAGGAGAGGAAGAGATCAACTGATAAAACCACATCCATAAACAAACAGATGTGCAAATGGGAACTTAGTATGTGATAAGGACAATGTTTCACATCAGGGGAAAGGAGAGACCATCAATAAACACAAGGACTGAGACAACCAGCGAGCCAGCGAGGAAAAAATGACCCTAGAATCTGCCTCCCAGTACCGTGGACAACACATTCCAAGTCGGTTAAAATCCAAGATACAAGTTTTAAACTCCATCAAAGTCTAAAATTTTTTGTGACAAAAGAAATCACAAACACAATTAAAGACAAGTGAGAGGCCACTTGCAACATGTGTATCAAAGGACTCATCCCCAGAAAATACAAAGATTTCATTTAATCCAAGCACTATTCTAAGCCTGCTACTTACATTAACATTCACTCCACATAGATCCCAAGGCCCATGTATTACCCCCACTTTGCAAATATGGAATTTGAGGCATAGCATGGTTAAGTAACAGCCAGGGTTACACAGCCAAAAAGTAGCAGAACGAGTAAAGGGGATAAATAGGTATTAATTCAAAGAGCCAGTCAAAATGTTGGAAACTAACTCAATGTGATGTATGGTCTTGCATTAGATGTTGAACCAGAAATTTTTATTGTAGTAAAATATACATAATTTACCATTTTAAATATTTTTAAGTGTACAATTCAGTGGCATGAAGTACATTCACACTGCTGTACAACCATCACCACCATCCAGCACTCCAGCTCCATCCGTCTTCAGCACTTTTTCATCCCAAACTAAAACTGTCCCCCTCAAACACTAACTCCCCATCCCACCTCCTCCAAGCCCCTGATAACAACCATTCTGCTTTCATTCTCTATGAATTTGACTCCTCTACATGCCTCATAGAAGTGAGATCATACAGTACTTGTCCTTTTGTGCCTGGTTTATTTCTCTTGGCATAAAAGTCCTCAGGGTTCATCCATGTTGTAGCACGTGACAGGATTTCCTTTATTTTAAGCCTCAATGATATTCCTCTACGTATGGACCACATTTCGTCCATCCAATCATCCACTGATGGACACTGGGGTTGCTTCCACCTTTTGGCTATTGTGAATAATGTTGCTATGAACATGTTGTACAGGTATCAGGTCAAGCTCTTGCTTTCAGTTCTTTTGGGTATATACCCAGAAATAGAATTGCTGGATCATATAGAAATTCTATGTTTAATTTTTTGAGGAGCCTAGAATTTTTTTTTAACTTTTGCTATAAAGGATATTATTGAGAAAACTGGTGAAATAAAAGGTCTATAGATTAAATGATAGTACTGTATCAATGTTTATTTCCTATACTGTAATTATAAGAGAATGTCCTTTTTATGGTGGAGTAATATTCCATTGTATATATGTGCCACATCTTCTTGATCCATTCATCTGTCGATAGCTGATTCACTTTGTTATAAAGCAGAAACTAACACACCATTGTAAAGCAATTATATTCCAATAAAGATGTTAAAAATAAATAAATAAATAAATAAAATTAAATAAAATACCATAAAAAAAAAAGAGAATGTCCTTGTTCTTAGGAAACACACAGTGAAGTGTTTAGAGATAAAGGGAAAATCTTTCTATATACAGAATCTATTGATCAATTGATCTATCTATCTATCGAGAGATGAGAGAAAGAATATAAATGTGGTAAGATATTAACACTGGAGAATCTGGGTGAAGGATATGTAGGAATTCTTTGTCCTATTATTATAATTTTTATGTACATCTGAAATTATTTCAAAGTGAAAAATTATTTAAAAAGCCATCTTATCCACGGCTTCTTAATCAAGGGGGTGCCAGGACCACCCAGGGGGGCGATTCGAAGGTCTAGTGGGAACCATTGCTCTCACCCAACGTCCTCTTTTCCCGGTGAAGGGCCTGAGAGGAGATGGGGACAGCCTAAAGGTGGGAGCTTCTCAAAGTCAGGCGCTTGTTCGACTGCTTCCTCTGTGCTGGCACAAAGGCTTACTGACCAGGAGAGGGGGAAGAGAGGAGGTGGGAGAAGAGACGGGCTGGCAGCTCACACTCTCCTCCACTGTGATACTCCAGGAAAACCTTGTGTGTGAGGGGGAGGGGATGCTGCCCAAGGGCTGAGATTTGAGAGAGGGAGAAAGGCTTCTTGCTCCGATCTTAAGACAAACAAACTAACTAACTAACGAGAAACCCAAACAACTTTCCTATTGTGGAGGCAGCTTAACGCAGTGATTAGGAGCCTGAGTTCTTGAAGCAGCGAATATGAGTTCATATTCCTGCTCTATCTCTTACTCTATCACCTTGGGAAAGTCTCTTCCTCCCTCAGACTGTTTCCCCCAAGCTGTAATAATGACAGAAACTGCCATAGCAGAGGTTAAGCGTATGGCACCTGGAGCAAGATCATGTGGTTCAAACCTCACACTGACCACATACTCACTGTGTGACCTTAGGCAGCATATTCAACCTCTCTGTGCCTCTGTTTCCTCCCATGTATGCTGGCAACAGTAACAGCATCTTCTTCATAGCATTGTTATGCAGAGTAAATGAGTTACATGGACACCCTCCGTGTCCTTTGGTAGCTCCTCCTCATGGCCCCAACTTCTTAGAGCTCAATCTTTGACCCTCTTGTCTAAGCTCCCTCACTCCTTGGGCTTAAAATGCCACCCACATGCTGCTATTTACAAATGTGAATCTCCAGGTCATTCCCCTCCTCTGAATGCCACTTTGTACATCTAACTGCTTGATCAACATCTCTCCTAAGACATCCAATATTATCTTAAACCTTTCACATCCAAAACCTGAACTCTTGACCTTTGCTCCCCCAGTGCTGCTCTTCCAGGGTCTTCCATCTCATTTCTGGAAAGTCTGTCCTTCTATAGGCTCAGACTATTGTCAAGGTCATGCATTAGAAAATCATGTTATCTGTGCCTTAAAGTATGAGAATCTCACCACCACTTCTCACCACCTCCACGGTGCCACACAGCTCCAATTCACCATCACCTCTGACCCTGACCAACCAAGGACTTCCTGGTCTCCCTGCTTCCTTTCCGCCCTGCCCCTTGCTGTAGCCTATTCTCCACACAGCACCCAGAGTGGTCCAGTTTAACCAGTGATACCGTGTCCCTCCTCTGCTCAAAACCTCCCGGCGTCTCACCGACTAGGCCCCACAGACCTGGCTCTTTGTTCCCCACCAGACTGGCCCCAAAGCTGTTCATCAAAGTGGGGTACACTCCCACACCAGAGCTGTGCCCTCAACATCCCCTCTGCCTGGAAAGCTGGTTCCTAAGTGGCCTCAACTCTCACCTTCTTCAAATCTTTGCTCAAAAGTTTTAAGTAAGCATTTCAGACAGCCCAGCACCCCGCCCCTTCTTGCCTCCTTCATGTGTATCATCTTCTAACATCTATTTTCTTCTTTGTCTATCACCTGTCTTTCTGCAACTGGAAGTAAGAGCTAGGAGGACAGGGATTATGGTCCATTCTGTTCATGACTTTATCCCAGAGCCTAGAACGGGGCCTGAATTAATCATTCTTAGCTCTAATTATATTTCACTATTTAGCCAACAGTAACTGGCAGGTTTAAACAATTATACTTTATGCCAAAACCACCAAATAATGTGTAGGAAACCATGCTAAATAAACGAGCAAGCTAAAAGTGACATGTATGCTAGAAGCTCAACTCTTGAAAGGTATATTAAGAAAAAATAATACACAAAAATTACACTAGTTTTTATCATAAAATTATGGTGGGGGTTTCCCTGGTGGTGCAGTGGTTAAGAATCTACCTGCCAATGCAGGGGACACTGGTTTGATCTCTGGTCCGGGAAGATCCCACATGCTGCGGAGCAACTAAGCCCGTGCGCCACAACTACTGAGCCTGTGCTCTAGAGCCCGCGAGCCACAACTACTGAGCCTGTACACCTAGAGCCCATGCTCCGCAACGAGAGAAGCCACCGCAGTGAGAAGCCCGCACACCGCAACAAAGAGTAGCCCTCGCTCACCACAACTAGAGAGAAAGCCCGTGCACAGCAATGAAGACCCAACACAGCCAAAAATAAATAAAATAAATAAATAAAATTTAAAAAATAAATAAAGAGCTAAAAACATTAAAAAAAGAAAAAGAAAAATTCTTCCTTTAAAAAAAAATTATGGTGGGCTTCTTTCTCTGTTTTCTGATTGTCTCTGTTTTTCCAATTGTTGCTTTAAAAGTAAAATAAAAATTTAACCTATTAAAAAAATGGCTGATAATCAGATTAAAAAGTGCTCAACCTCACTAAAAATTGAGGAAATGCAAATTAAAGTGACAAAAGACCATTTGTCCCAATACACTGGTGGTCCTGTGACTAATGCAACAGGCGTTTTGGAGAGCAATTTGGCAATAGCTATTAAAATTGATTCTACGTCACAGCATCCACCTAAAGAAACAGTTTTATATGTGCAGGAGGAGGCACGTTCAGAAGTATTCACTGAAATAGCTTGTATTTCCAGGGGAAAGTTTGGAAATAATCCAAATGCCCAGCAATAGGTAAATGGTTAAACAATGGGACATCCATACTATGGGCTATTGTGCAACCATTAAACAGAACACAGCAGATGTACAAGCCTGGAGGAATCCCTAGGGCATACAGCCATGGGAAAAAGGTGAGTTATTGAACAACATATTCACCAGCTATGATATATGATTTTGAAATAATATATTTCTGTAAGTCATATTTTACATACGACACACATGTAAAAGCATTGAAAAGGTGAGGAAGTTAACTCATCATTCCAATGGGAGGTAGGGTAAGACAGTGGAATGCGGACGTAACTAATTAGCATTTGAATTCTTATGTACCATGAGAATATATGCATACAATACTTGTGTAATGAAAAATAAATTATTTTTTTAAATAAGGAGAAGAATGAGTCCCCACATTCACACCCCACAGGTCCCCTTAAACTCACTTCTTCTGTTAAGCCTTTTATAGGTGGTCCACCATTGATCGCTTCCTCCTATGAGCAAAGATGACAGGGAAAAAGGATTCAAAGGACAGGAGGAAATGAGGGAATGGGATAAAAGAGGGATGAAGGAGCAGTGAACAGGGAAGGCAGAATGTAAGGAAAAATGTGAAGAGAAAGAGAAGGGAAAAGCATTGTGAGAAAGCGACATCATGCCAATCTGAATCCATCCTACATATCTGCATGGTCGCATCTCTCTGTAAGGTCTCTGTGCATGAGACAAAACCCAGGACTTCCAAGTGCCTGAGAGCATCAAAAAGAACTACAGGAAGTTCTCTTCACCCTCACTGGCTCTTCATTTGACTTGCTAACAAGAATTCAGTGTAAAACACGCTTTCATTAAGTGTATCCACTCTTTACAATGGCCCTACGTTCTACCCTTCCAAGGGAAGGCAGCTGGACATGGAGGGGTAGGAAGGCAGTCAGACAAGTCCACCTGTGGCTGTGGTCGTCAACCTGAGCAGAACATCAGAGTCACGTGGGGGCTGATGAGATGCCAATGCCCAGGCCCCTCCTCATTCCACTCAACTCTGGGGTGGGATCTGTCCAAGCTCCAGAGCAATTCCAACATGCAGCCAGAGTTGTGAACACTGCGTTAAAGCTCGTTGATGATCCACAAAACCATCCACCAACGTCAGAAGTGCCAAACTTCCCCACTTATAACATCCCAATCTCCTCCACAAAAGGTTAATGGTCAATGAGATTTGGAATCCTAATTCTCATTCCACAGGGGGAAACATATACTAACTTCCCAACAGCCTGTTAGTCACAGCCTGTGCCGAGCATGGAACCAAAAGTAGGTGGGCAACGGGTGGGCACCAGGGCTCAGCTCAGCCACCACCAAGCAGTGGGGTTTGGCCATTTTCCACCTCTGTGTCTCAGTCTTTCCTCCTGCAGAATAGGGCTATAATCCCCCTCCTCCCAAGGACAGAGTGAGGGCAACTCTTAGGATGTGCCTCTGGGGACTTGGAATCCACTGGAGGACAGGCACTTTTGAAATGTGTGGGTGTGGGTGAGGGTGTAATTTTAAATTGGTATCCCAAACATGTTGGGAAACTTAGAGCATACATTCTCTTGGTTACTCATGTAGGAAAAAAAGGACACTTTTCTGTCTCTCTCTGTTTCTTCTCTCTCTCTCTCCCATCCATCCATCCATCCATCCATCCATTTTTCTTTCTAGTAATTACTGATGGGGGAGGGGTGGGGCAGAACACAACTTTACAAGCATCATGAGGTATTTTCTTCCTGAGTGTCAACTGCCATCTCTCAGATCCTAAAAAATGACCTCACCCACTGAAAAGCAACATTCTTCTCCACTCCCTCAAGTTTTCTCAAGGTTTCCAAGATTCTTAACAATTTTCTCTCCCAGAAACATCAAAACACCACCACAGACGGGCAGCCCAGGACATTCTCTGAGGTTTTTTATTTTTGTTTTTGTCTTTGGCTTCCAGTTAAAATAGTCATCAGATTAAATAAAAACAAGCAAAAGTGCTTTAGCAGAAAGATTTCCTGTAAAGCTGTGTCAATAGAGATTATATGTTTTTAAAGAAGTGTGTTATAATAACACATCTAACACTGGCCTTGCTTAGAGTTGCCACAGCTGCCCCCTCCTCTGGAGTCTGGACCCCAGCTGTATTTGGGTTGCGGGGGTAGTTGGTGGGAGCAGGAGTGAAACATGTCCCCCTCGGCCACCTGCACACAGGCGGGTCCTGGGATCCTGCCAGGTGTTTGCATTCTCCCAGGAAATCTCAGGGAATACAGAAAGTTTAAGGAATGCATCTAGATGGTACAAGTGTTTTCCACACTCTGCCTCAAGCCAACATCTGTTTAACAGCCCACCCAGATGTGGCCATCCAAGCGTGGTTAGGTCCAACCTATCCCAGGAGCAGGAGCCGGGAGTGCAGGGCCCAGATTGAGGGCACTTCTCCATCTGCTCTACATCCTGAAAGCTCAGCTGTCCCCACAGGGGGCTCAGAGGCGCTGGGAGGGCCCCTCCTTCCAAAATTCTCCCTGATGGTTGCTCTGGGAACAGAAATCCTATCACTCACAAAGCATTCCTCTGGGGTGAAGCTTCACAGCTTCCTGGGACCCTCGTCCTGTAAGAACCCATTTCACCTGAAGGAAATATTGAGGGATGCCCTGCTGGAGGCCACCAGAGTCCACTCAGTTGGGGAGGCAGGCAGCACACGTCAGGCTAGCCCCACACACCGGTTCACAGGGCCCGAGCCGAGGCCAAGCCCTCTCACCTACTCAAGGCCATTGCTCCAGCAAGCGGCCCCTCTGCCCTGGACCACTCCCATCAATGCACAGCTCATTGTTAATGCTCCTGTTGTGACCTCGCTTCACCCCAGAACCACATGCCTCTCCCTTTTAGAGCGAAACTCCTGTAACACAGGGAGGACCTGCACTGCATTATCCTCCCATCTCAAACCCATCTCCTTGACCTTCACCCCCACCACTGGACCGTCACCCCTCCCATCAGGGTCGCCAACAGCCCCAGTGGCTCCTTTAGGTTATTCTCACTCCTCCTCCCAAATGCCCTGCAGCAGCCGTCAGCCCACCCCTCACACCCTCGAAACACATCCTCCCCAGGGCTTCCAGCACCCAACTCTCACCTGAATTTCCTCCTGCCTCACTGCCAACCCCTCTTGGTCTCTTTTGCTGGTCCCCCTCACATCCCTGCTTTCTAAATGTAGGCAGATCCCAGGACTCAGCCCTTGTACATCTGGTCTACCTGACCCCACTGCCTCATTGAAGCATCTCCTCTGCTCTCCCTCTTTCTCTCTCTGCTCCAGCCACACCGGCCTCCCTGCTGCCCCTGGAATAACCCTGCCAGCTCAGGCCTTTGCACGTGCTGTCCCCTCTGCCTGGACTGCCCCTTCCCCAGACATCTGCAAGTTCACCTCTCCACCTCCTTCAGTGACATCTTCTTTGACATCCCATTTAAAATTGCAAACCCCTCCTGACCCTCATCACTCCCCACTCCATTTTCCTGATTTATTTTTCCCCACAGCAGTTGCCATCCACCACTGGGATAAGTTCCACGAGGGCTGAGCTTTTCATCTCTTTCACTCACTCCCAGGTACCCAGTCCTAGGACAGTGCCAGACACCAAGCAGGTGCTCAATACACACTTGTAGAATGAATACTGAACAGATTACAGGCTCACACTACCTGTGATTTTAGAACTTCAAGAACGCCAAGGAAAGCATCGATTTCTCTCTCAGGGCAGATCTTGCCTTCCCTACCCTCCAATGGGGATAAGGTGTGGACCAGTAAGGCTTCACAATTTCCCAGGTCCACTCCTGGTCCTGAGTTCCAGGAAAGCCACACGTTCATTCTCGCTTCCTAAAAAGCTGGAGGGTCTGGATCTTCTGCCCACCCAGATAGCGAGCCAGCCAGTTGCACTTGGCTTTTCTCCAAAGCAGGGCACCCATGTCAACTTCTCTACTTGACAGAGGAGTCCCAGGCTTGAGGGGGACGAGTACAAGAGGTGGACACTGGGTCCCAGACCCTGAGCAGAAGAGACCCTCCCGAGCCTCTGGGTGCAGACAACACTCTGCCCCTCTGTAGTTTTGGAGCCTCTTATCACCTTTGACCTTCCAACATTCCTGAGGCAGCGGGATCATCCCCACTCACCAGATAAGAAAGCCAAGCCTCAGAGAAGTTGAGGGGTTTGCCTGAGGTCACACAGGCAGCTAGTAGCAAATCTGGAACCAACTCTTGAACAAATATCTACTGAGAATTTACCATGTTCAGCAAAGATGCATGTGACATGGTCACTTCCCTTAATGGTTCACATTCTACTCAAGACAACTCAAAACTTCCAAATCTCGACCCACAGTCTTTCAGCTGAGTTCACCTTCTACCCAAGATCAGGGCTGCCACAGACTGACCAGGAGCAGGGAGGCCAACCTGAGAGTCTGGTCTGAAGGCTTCATGTGTGTAACGAGGTCTGGCACACAGGGCCCTGGATGACCGCCTGAGAGACTTGATTCTTTGGCGCCAACAACGGCCTGTATTCGACATCAGAGGAAATATTCACGAGTGATAGACTTTTGATTGTGTGCCTTTTGGATAAGCTACAATCGCCAGATCTCTTTTAGAACATGAGCTTGTGAAGAACAGGGAGCAGTGCCTAGCACACAGCAGGGGCTCAGTAAACGAGTGTTCCATGAATGGTGAGTCTGGCTGGGCCGCAGCTGCCCAGCGGGGTAGGATGGAGTAGAGGTGGGTCAGAGGGGCTGGGAGCACACAGCCAGGGGCCTCCTGCCTGGATCCCACGCTCTGCTGGGTGGGGCCATCCACACCTTGGCAACCTAGGGCCAGGCCATCAGATGCTGCCTGGAATTAGGGTCCCTTACCCTTATTACCCCACTTCGAGCTTGCCGAGGCCCCGTACCTGACCAGGCCCTGCCCCCTCCCGGGCAGTGCTCACCTGGGAGATGTGGGACTGCGTCTTCTCACTCTCGCCGTCCCCCTCCGTCTTGTCGGCCAGCAGCCCCTGCACCTGGTACTCAAGCACGTAGCTGTCGATGAACCGCTCAAGCTCCTCGATCTCCTGGGAGCGGCTGCTCCCGGCCTCGGAGGAGGCCGACGCTGCTGAGGAGTTCTCCATCCTCCCGCTCAGGGGCCTGGGCTGCGGGGTACAGAGAACAGATGGGCTCTGTGAGGCACAGCTGGAGGCAGAGATGGTGACCCCACTTGAGAACTCCTCCCCCGCCCGGAAGCATTCCCTCATCCAGCCTGCTGTCCTGGTCTCCCAACATCCTGAGAAGTCAGTGGGGCACCAGCTCGCCTTTAGCGTCAAGAGGATGCTGTGATCCCTCCTGCGTGGGGAAGGAGACTCAGGCCCAGAGAAGGCAGGTAATTTGCCTAATCGGCCAACACAGTAACTCATGCGATGTTGAGCGTTAGTCCACACCCGGACCTTACCACCCAGGAAAAAGCGGAATATGGACCCAGTCTCCAAGTCCAACCCTACTTCCCAGCTTGGAGTTAACAAAATCCACCACAAAGCAGAATAAAACAGACCACAGGCTTCTACGTCTCTGACCCCAGCATTGAGATGTACAGGGGTCCCCAGACACAAACCCTCTAAGGGACCTGGGCCTCTAAGAATTACCTCCTTCTAAAGAGACGTTTTCTCTTTGGACGCCAGGCTATCCCTAAATTAGTTGAAGACTGTAGGCCTTAACATGATCTTGCAGCCCTGTTAATGGTGCATCTACTGGGACACACGCTACACTCAGTCTGTAAGGACGTGACTGGCTTTTAATGATACAATGTGAAAGGCAAGGTGGGTTGCCTGGGAGGGTGTGGCCCAGCCATGGTCCTCTGTAGGAGAATGACTCCCTCTTCAGCCTTCAGGCCCTCTCCCTGGGGGGCCTGGCATAATGTGACCATCATTCCAGGGATAGCTGTTTAAGTCCACCAATAGAACTGCTGTCCCTCCCCAACTAGACCGGGTTAACCCAGCCGCTGCAGGGGCCCAGGCCTGCAGGGACACCTCCACTGTCCACGCTTGCTCCCAAAGCTCCCCCCCGATCCACCTGGAAGTTGGGAAAGCTAGAACCATTCTCACCACTAGGTCCCTTCCCACCAGGGACCTCCCCCTTCCTCTGGACAGGCTCTAGGCCTGATTGGAAAGGGCTTCAAAGCTTGTCTGGTGTCCCTTCCATTGTCTGGAAATCAGTGCTCTCCACAGGGAAGCCCGTTCAGCAGAGGAAGCAGAGGCTGCACATGGCTTCACCATCAGAACTAGTACAACAGTCTTCTACCCAACCACCACCATTAGATACACAAAGACCCACGTAACATATGCACGGGGCTCTGAGACCACAAAGGGCTGCGGGCATCTAGAACAGTACTGTAGATAATAAAGGCAACATCCCAGTATTTTCAAAGGAACACTTGCATTTCAAAACCTCGGATTACTGAGAGCCTTTTTAGGACACAGTTATTCACCAAAAATTAAGGGCTTGTTGCATTTTTAACGGTAATGAATCCAAAACAGCGCAAGGAATGGCCTGCTGGGTTCCAGAAATGCTGCTGAGACTGTGAATGCTGACTCCCTCACACCCTCGCCAGGCTCCCCGGAGTCTGTGTGGACCATGGGGAGGAAGAACTCCCTGGGGAGACACACATTCTCCAGCTGGTTTCCTGACTCAGGTTTTGGCTTTCGGCTGCTGCATGAGACCCAGCCTCCCTTGGACCCCAGGCCAGCTGTAGCGGGTGTGCGCCGGGCTCCTGAGCTCAGTGGCCTTAGGGCTCATGGATTTGTCCGCCTGCCCCAGAGGGAGGAGTCTGAGGTTTCAGGCTTGGGTGAGGGAAGCCAGGTGTGGAGGCCTGGGTGGCAGTGAGTGTGCAGGTAGTTTGCTCAGATTGAAATAAGCATGCCTAGTGGTGCAGGGCTACAGCAGGGGGTAGGGGTGGGGATGTCCAACGCCCCTTCCTGCACCTGCCATTCAAGGCCTACAGTGGCCTTACATCCCTCCCACCACCAACATCCACCTGCTCCGATGGCTGCCTGTGCTTCCCTCCAGCCCCCTGGCCACTCTGCTCCTTGTCCCAGGTACAAGCCGTGTGTGGCAGGTAGACCCCCTAAGAGGGTCCTGAGTGTACACCTTCCCCCAGCTACTCAATCAAACATTAATCTAGGAACTCCTGGGAAGGGATTTTGCAAATATAATTAAACTCCAAATCAGCAGACTTGAAGAGAGGAAGAGTATTCAGGAGGGCCTGATCCAATCACACGAGCCCCCTAAATCCGGGGCTGGAGGTAGAGACAGCGTTGCTGGCCTGAAGAAGGAGGGGCGTGGGCAAGGATCACGGGCGGCCTCTAGAGGTTCAGAGCAATGGCTGGTCAACGACCCACAAGGGAAAGGTGCTTCCGTCCTACAACTGCAGGAAGTAAATTCTCCAACAACCAATGAGCTTGGGTTCAGGTTTCGTCCCCCAGAGCCTCCGGACCAGAACTCAGTCTGGCCGACACCTTGATTTCAGCCTTCTGCTATACCGAGCAGGACTTCCGACTTCCAGAACTGTGAGACGATAAACGGGCATCATTTAAAGCCACTAAGTTTGTAGTAATTTGTTACACGGCAATAAACCACTAACACATGATGCTTTTACTTCTCTGTGCTTTTGCTCACACTATGTCCCTCACCCAGAGTCACTTTCCCCTTCCCTCCACTTGCCAAATCTCGGGGTCCTAACACTCACGGAGTGCTAGAACCTTAGAGCCAACAGGTAATTAGCCCAACGGGCAATTAGCTTTAATAGCGGCCAGTGGGCAAAGGATTCACCCAGCCTCGGCCTAGGGGCATGGATACGGCAACCCCTAATAGCAGGAAAGGCTAATGTGTACTGAGCGTGTATCGTGGGCCAGGCACTCTCCTCAGCACTCCATATGCCTTTGTCCACTTACCCCTCACCATAGCTCTGTGTAATCGATATAATTATACTCCTTAGAAGAGAAAACTGAGTTTCAGAGAGGTTAAGTAACTTGCTCAAGTTCTCACGGCAGAGCTCCAGGTCCAGTGACTCCCCATTGCCTCTTCATCCCGCCTCCTGGCAGCCTGCTCAGGCCCTCAGGACATCTCCCACTTCGCCTTTCCCCACTGCCCTTTGAAAGCCCAGGGAATCCCTCAAGTGCTCTGTGTGTGTGTGTGTGTGTGTGTGTGTGTGTGTGTGTGTGTGTTTGTGTGCGTCCGTGTGCACGTCTTAACCCCCACTGGGCTGCAGGCTCTAGAGAGCTGGGCCCCGTGCCTAGCTCAGTGCAGGATCCTGGGCAGACGGGCGGCCTCAGGGGGATGGGATAAGGCTGGTGTCCAGAGAGGGCTGAAAAGGAGCCGCCTGCAGAAAAAAGCCAGTATCTAAGGCCGCGCCTATTATTCCTCGAAGACTTAAGATCTTATCACAGGCTTCTGGCACACGTCACGGGTACAGGCAGAGGGCTGGCTTCTGTAGGAACTAGACAGGAGCGTTTCCAAGAGGCTCGGCCTGCAGCAGCAGTCTCCGTCCTGCTCTGCTGGCCGCTCCCAGGCTCTTGCGGGTCTGTCACGGGGCCACACCACCGTCCTGTCAGGGAGCCCGGGGGCAGAAATCACCCCTCACTGGCTCACTGAGGAAAGAGACAGGCATTGAGACACATTCCCACCCTGGAGAATTTCGGTGCCCAGAGGGAAAAGGAGTATGTCCCACACTGGTCACTTGCCTTGGAGGCCCCCTCCTGCTGCAGTCACTGCTGCCCAGTCAGATTCACACATGTAGCCTGACAGCACCTCCCCTCCGCTGCCCTGAGCGCCTTCGGCCCAGGGCTCCTCTGACACACACCAGCAGTACCTGCAGGCGCCCACCTGGCACCTGGTCCCTGCATCCTAGAAGTGGGAGGAGCTAACAGCCCCTGGGGCAGCCCTGGACGGGGACAAACACTCCCTCTTGGTCTCTGAGATAACAATGGAGGCGGCTTCCTCATGGTCCCTCAGCGGGTCCCAGTGGATTGGGCCCAGCTGCCCACAGTGGTGACCAGATCCATGATACCCCTTTGCCAGCTCTCCCTCCTTCCGTGTTACTCTCCGCAGGGACTCCTGTTCTTGGGCTCATTTCTACATTCTAGAATGAGCCCCAACCAGGGTTCAGGTCCCTCCTTCAGTAGAAGAGACCCAAGCTTTATCTCTTTAGCAGAGAAGAGGGAGGAGGGAGAGAGGGAGTGCAGCTACATTATCCATCTCCTTGGCTATCAGCCGGGCACTCAATCCCCCAGTTTCTATAGGGGTAAAATACATATGACACAAAACGTACCATTGTAACCATTTTCAAGTGTACAACTCAGTAGCGTTAAGCACATTCACAATGTTGTGTGAGCATCACCGCTATCTATTTCCAGAACGTTTTCATCATTCCAAACAGAAACCCTGCGCCCATCAAACAACTCCCCATCCCCCATCGCAGCCCCTGGCAACCACTCTACTTTCTGTCTCTTCTGAATTTGGCTCTTCAACGTACCTCATTTTGGTGGCATCATACAATATCTACCCTTCTGTGATTGGCTTATTTCACTTATAATGTTTTCAAGATTCATGCATGTTGTAGAATGTGTCACAATTTCACACCTTTTTACGGCTGAATAATACACTGTGTTACAATCATATACTGTATGTATGAACTACATTTTGTTCATCCATTCATCCATCAGTGGACATTCGGGTTGTTCCCACCTTTGGCTACTGTGATTAACGCTGCTATGAACATGGGTGTACAAGTATCTGTTTGAGTCCCTGTTTGCAATTCTTTGGGGTATAAGCTTAGAAGTTCCACCGCATTTTTAAGGTAAAAAGAGTGAGGAGGCACAGAGTGAACTTTCAGGCTGGTGGAGACACAGGGAAATAAAGGGATGCTTTCCTCCAGGACTTGTTCTGCTCCCTTCCTGCCTGTGCTTTGGGGTCTCCTCCTGGCTCCGTTTCTCATTCACAGGAAGATCAGGATGGGAAACCCCCAAACAGCTGGGCCGCTGGCTAAGCTGAGAGCCAGCAAGAGGAGCTTAGGTTTTAATGATCAGTGAAAGTGATAGGGGGGGATGGGACCAGAGGAGGAAGAAAGAGAGGAGAGGGTGGAAGAGGAGAAGAGACACCTCCCCCGGCTGCAGCCATCCAGGATGCAGCATGCAGAGCTGAGCCCAGATCCCAGGAACACGCCCTGCAGCCTTCCTGGCTCCCCTCCTCGCCCCGCCCTGCCCCCATTCCCTGCCAGGTGATGGATGCCGAGGAACAAAAAGGCAGACAGCAGGAGTGGGAGAAGCGCTGAGGCCGCACTTTGCTGTGAAGGGCAGGCAGCCCAGAGCCTGCAGGCGAGAGGGCGGGGCCTGGGTGGGCACAGCGGAAGGAGGGGCACGGAGGGGTTGAGGCTGCAGAGTGGTGTGGCTTCCTTGGGAAACCAGCACTCAGCAAAGGTGCTTCAGCTGACACGGCGGGCTCTGCCCGAGGTCAGGAATCTCGCTCCCCCCATCCTCTGGGCCTGCCCGCCTTTCATGTCGTGGGGCTCACAGCGCTACATCAGGGGCCAGGGGTCTGGAGGAAAAGGTAGGGCCCAGAGACAAGAAGCTGGAACCGTCCCAGCCCTCTCAGCATCCTTTCCCGCCCGCCCAGTGACAAAAGGCATTAGCAGCTGTAAATTTAGCCAATCCCTTTAAGAACAGCCAGGAGTTAGAGGCATATCACCTCCTCCCCGAATCCGCAGGACCAATTCCATGACCTGCCAACCAGATGAGACTCTTCTGTTTCGCTGCCTGCTAGCTATTCCCTGGGGAATCCGTCATTCCGGGTCCTGAAAGGGCAGCCCCGCGCCCCTCACCCTTCCTCGGACCCTTTCCCCGCAGGCCCTCAGCACACAGCTCAGCTGGGACCTCAGAGAGGAAGACCAGGGCTCATTTTTCGGCGTTCCGTAAGGGGCCCGGCCACCTGGCCCGCAGGCCGTCTGCGGGGAGCTGTGCAGTGCGGTAGGGGGCTCGCTCTGGGCTCCTGAGCTCAGTGGCCTGGGGACTCATGGGTCTGTCCATCCAGCCCGGGAGGACAGCAACTCCGCAGATGGATACAGGCACATCTGAGCTGTAGGTGGGCGGCAGGGCCCTGCCAGTCAGCGGCGCTCTCCTGGTGGTGAATCGCCTCCACCCACCACGTCTCCACCAGCACAGCTTCGCTCCCCCAGCCCGGACCCCCTCCAGCAGTCGCTCCTGGTGACCGTTACACACGAGGCCCACCCTTCTCCCCTTCCCTCGCCAACGCAGTGCTGGCAACTGCCACCCACACCCAGAGCCTGCAGGAGGGCTCTCTCCTTTGTGTCAGGCAGCCCCCACGGCAGGGCAGGGCCGGGCCAGGCCTCCCGCTTCCAGTGTGGGAGGAGAGAGGCCAGCTGCCAGGGGAGGGGGACACCCACAGCCCTCCCTGAGGAAGCCATGGGAGCCCCCTTCACAACATCCTGCAGCCAACCTACCCCTCTGAGTTTGGCCCATGCCTCACCTCCTGCATAAACAGGACTCAGGCAGAACGCCTTTCCCCCCAACCTGCAGCCCTCAGGCTCGGCCACTCGTGTCAGTGGTGGCCTGGGGACTCTGGGCCACGCTGGTGTTCGCCAAAGAAAGCAGGGGGATTCAGGGGAGGCCTCTGTGTACAGGAGCCTCAGGCCCCCAAGCACCAGAAGTAGAAAAGTTTAGAAACACTCAGAGCTGGAGGCGACCTCACAAATCAGCATCGTTTACCGTCTCAGGAGTCAGGACACCAGGTGTCCTCTACATGTGTGACACCGGTGTAACCCTCTGTTACTCAAACATCAGATGGGGGTTAGCTAGGGCGGTGTTTTTCAAACTGCAGGTCTCGGCGGTTTAGCGGCTGCAAAATAAACTTAGTGTAAGGCAAACTCATGATCTCAGCATTAAAATTATACAACTAAGTTGAAAATTCCAGTGAGTTAACACACATTGTAAGTGGAACAATTGTTTCATGGAACTTTTGTCTCATCTAAATACACCATGGAAATGTATTTCTTTCTGTGAGGCGTGGTCGAAAGAGTTTATGAAAAGTGGGCCAGAGCAGTGCTTCCCAAACTTTCCTGTGTGCGGCGATCACAGGCACTCTTGTTAAAATGCAGATTCGGATTCAGTGGATCCCAGGTGGGGCCTGAGAGGCTGCATTTCTAACAAGCTCCCAGCTGGTGATGTTGCTGCTGGTCAGAGGACCTGGCTTGGAATAGCCAAGATCTAGAAAACCTGTCACATCCCTTCTATCCATTATTCAGCTCTTCCACCCTGGTTGGAAAATGGCTGGATTCTCCATCCTGATCCTCTGGCCTGCTGGCCAGCTCCCTGGGAGAGGGGCAGTTTCTCTCATGGCCCACTTAGGGCCAGGCAGGACCTCGACAGGCTGAATTAATATTTATTTGTGGACCCTGGGACCACCCACCTCCACCCTGGGCTCTCGGCACCAGGAACACATAAGAGCACTTGCTTAGAGTCCCACAGGGCCGAGCTGCGGGTCCAGACATACCCAAATGCTCTCAACAAGTTGGAGGGGCTTCTGAAATCTAAGCCCCGTGACCTCAGTAGATCTTAGAGAATCCAGCCCCTTTACTGAGCAGATGAGGACACTGGAGCCCAGAGAAGGGGAGGGCCTGCTGGAAACTACTCGGATGCCTATGGATAGAGCCCACCCGTAATGCAGGTCCCCAAGCCCGAGAGTCTGCCATCCCCAGAGACCCCCTGCTGAGCTGAGTCACCTCTCCCCTCCCCCAGTGACTGCCAACGTCTTTGGACCCCAAGTGCAGTTCTGGGTTACAGTCATTAACATCAGACAGTTATTCCTAAATAACAGACAACCCCCAAATCATTGCATCATTTTCACACCCGATTGAACCCTCACTCCATGCAGGGCCCTGGGCCAAGCCCTGTGGATCTCTCAGAGTTTCCATGGAGAGACCAATGGGCCCGGGCCTTGCCGCTCCCTCCCCAGAGCAGCCTCTAGGAGTAACTGAGGAGTTGGACTGGTTTTCACAGTGAGGGCTCAGGCCACTGTGAGCCAAGAAGACAGGAGAGACGCTGTGAACCCTTCTCTCCTCAGCATGCCCACCGTGGTAGCACCTGGAGAGGCACCTGAGAAGGGGGTCGCGGGGAGAGGGAGCGGGTGCACCCACAGCAGTCCCTGCACGGGACACACCCCATCAGATTCCAGTCTCCCGACTGGGACTTCCTCTGGAGAAAATATCCTGAAACAGTCACTCCCCCGACCCTGCAGAGGCCTCCGCACCAGCAGACGAGCCCGGACCAATGGGCAGAAGGGCATCCAGGGTGGGCTCTTGAGGTCCAGCCCCTGCATTATCCCTGGACCTTCCTGCCGTCCATATCTGCCCTCCCCTCCAGCCCCCAGGGTCAACAGGAGCCTCCACCGGGCTCCAGGTCCAGAGTCCCCAGCCGCTCCCTTGGCTGAGCACAGGCTGCTTCCTGACACCTTCACACCCCCGCCTTGCGCTGTCACCCAACTCTTATCCTGATCTTGAATTTTTTATGGGTTTTTATCTTGTCTTGACAAGACTTCATGGTCTTTGGGGGCCCCGCTTCACCCGATACCTCTCACCGTCCCAAGCCCTGACAGCAGGCGGGCCTCCGGCTCCCCAGACCCCTCACACACAGTCCAGCGTGCTCCTTCCCCGAGAGTGGGCCTCCCCAGCTCCTCTGCCCACTGCTGCTGGGCCCAGGCTCCCCTCCAGCCCCCTCCCAGCTCTTAGAACACTACAGTCAAGGGTGCTGGGGGTGGACCTGTCCCATCCCCCGCTCCACCAGCCTCCAGGGTCACCTGGTCCCAGAACCAAGACTCCCACTTCTTCCCACCACATTCTAGAGCTTCCTTAAGGCAATTTACCTCAACAGGTACTGAGCACCTGCTGTATGTCATGCCCCACAGGCTGGAGGGGGCAAGGAAGTCACAGGCCTCAGGGTCACTGGCTGGCCAGCCCCATCCTTGGCTGGAGTCAGGCGGCTTCCTCCCTGCCTCCTACTCCTAAGATAGGGAAACATGATGATTCTGGGTTCCAATGCTGGCTAAACCAAGCTCTGTAACCTTGGGCAGCCCGTTTCCTCATCTTTAAAGTAGTCTGATGATAAAAGTACCATCTCATAAAATGTTGGGAGGATTAAGTGAAAACGCATGAGAAGTGGAGCGTATGGGCCCCGCCATCAGCCTTGAAAAGCTTCTGAGTTGACGGACAAAGAGTGGAAACTCACTCGGAGAGTGCTGGGAACAGAGACCAGAGGTGTCCTGCTCTGAACCCGGCGATGCACCTGGGAGAGCACCTCAGGTGAAGGCCACAAAGCTCCTCCAAGCCCGGTGGCCAGCACCCAGGCCTTCCTTCTCAGGTGACACTCTCTCTCCAGTGTCTCTCTCGGGGTAACCAAGGTCCCCAGTCATCTTGCTCCCTCCTGGCAACAGCTTCCTGAACCAACCCAGCTGGAGCAGTGACAGTACCAAGTGGTTTCAGAGACACTGGCGGGGGTCTCGGAAGCCTGTCCCTTGAGGGGCTGTGACCCTGTGGGCCTCACGGCTGGGAAGACAGAGCTGGCTCCGAGAACTGCATCCCTTCCCTCTCCCCTCCTCATCCTCCAGGACCCCTCGATCAAGCCCACCTCTGGACGCCACCCTGACTACCCCAGCTCACAGTGAGCCTGTCCCTCAGAACACCCACAGAAGCTGCTCACTGGGCCCTTCAGCCTCTGTCCCCTGCCACTGTGGATGACCAACTCTTCCCACACAGAAGCATAACCACAAAGCAGAGACTGCAAATGCTCATTAGGGGCCATGTCAGGACCACAGTGTATTTCGTTTGGTCTGTCCGGTATTTTTTAAATATTCAAACCAATTTTATAAAACAAAGGATTTCACATAAAAATCCACATTTCTGATTTTCTTGAAAGACTGTGAGATCCAGCAATATTGGCCTGCCTCCCAACATTACAAGCGTCAGCTAGAGCTAAGCAGGGCTGAGCCCTTCAGACAGGGCACGTGATCACCAGTTCTCCACAGACCCCAATGCTCCCTAATGTCTCCCCACGGCCTACAGCCATCACTCTCACACGGCTCCACTCACTCACATGTTACCGGCCTGGCCCTCACAGACATCCACGTTTGAGACCCCCTCGCTACAAGAAAGAAACTGTAGATGGTCTATGACCACAAAAATGAGGAGTGTCCCTAAGAACTTGGAAATCAAGAACAAGGACTGTCCCCTGGGAGTTACAATGTGAAATCAGTACATGACAGTCCAAAATTGAAATATGCAAAGTCACTGCAAAGAGGGAGGTTTCCAGACCAGCAGGACACTACCCTAACCTGGCTGAAGACAGGCCACAGAGCTATTATAGGGAGACTGTGTCACTCTGCAGGGATTGGGCTGCACTGGAAACAAAGAAAATAGTCAACCACAGAAGGCAGTGTACCCCCAAACTCTGACCAGGGAAAGGGGTGCCCCTCCTGGGTGTCTTGAGGGAGGTCCAGGTAAAAGGACAGGGCTGTCCCACTGCTCCTGTGATGCCTCCACCACACTCCAGCTCAGCCCTGAAGTGGTCTGAGGGGCTGCCTCCTTCCTCAGCTAAACTACAAGCTCTTAGAGGCCGAGGACGTGTCTGCTCTTCCCCTTGTGCCCTGGGAGCCAGACCTGAGCCCACTGTAGACTTTCAGTTAATCATTGAGTATTTGATGCTGGATTCCCAGAAATTAGAAAATGGACAGCAGGTAACTGATGCTCTGTCCCCTTGGTATTAACAGACAGGCAGCTGCTGGCTGCCGGTAGGCAGAGACGGGTGGCACGTTAGCAGCGGAATCAGCTAGTACAGTAGGCTGGGCGTGGACCCCTGTTTGGCTGAGTAGCCTGCATGTATCACACACAGTGCTTGAGGCCCACGGGACAGCAACCACAGGAATCTCGAACTTGACCCAGTGCCCAGGCTCTTATCACTCTCCCTGCATTCCTCCAGGAACCACAGGCAGAACTGAACAGCAAGAGCCCGGGAGTGTAAAACCACGGAAAATGGAAGACCAGACCCCTGATTCCTGGAGTGGCCCATGCTGCCCCTGCCTTTGTTTGGAGGACACCAAGAGGGCTGCTCCTGCTCAGGGCCAGCTGCCTTTGACCTTTACTGAAGCAGGAAGGCAAACCATCAATACTGTATTCCCCACAGATCGCTGGTTTCCAAACTACTTTCCTCTAATACCATACTTATTGTTCAAATTAAATTATACACAGCTGCCCGGCTGCCCCGATATAGAAAAGATAACAGTCAGCATTTACTGAGCATTTACTATGTGCCAAACCCTATGTTAAATGCTTGTCATATATTACTTTAATCCTCAAGACAATCCTATAATGTAGGCACCTTTTTGTCCCCACTGTACAAATTAGGAAACCGAGGCAGAGAGGAATTGCCCAAGGTCATCTGGTAAGAGGTTGGCTGAGTCAGGACTTGAACCCAAACAGAGGGGCTCCAAGATACGGTTACTCTGATAAAACAGAAGCCAGGATCCCAGCACTCTACCCACTCAACGTTCCCATCCTTGCCCAACATCCCCCATGAGCTGCTGTTCCCCACGGTCACTTCTGAAGTGGGCCCTGAACTGCTCCAGGTCAAGGCTTTGTGCCTTTCACAGGATAAGAGAGTAAGCTACCATCAGATATGAACTATTGAATCAGATCTGAAATTATCTCTCCAGGCTTGGGAGGGGGGCTCTGGGCCTCCTGCCCTTGGGTCTGCACAGCCCAGCACCACCCTGCCAGTCGCCTCTCAATCACCCTGTGTATGAGGGAGACAGGTGTGTGTCACCACCTCCCTCTTACACGTGGGGACCCTGAAGCAATGTGCCTGTGGCTTAGCGACAGGAGAGACTGCAACCCAGGCGTCCTGACTCCAGCCCCAGGCGTCTCCCCAGGACCAGCAGCAGCTCAGAGTCCCACTGCTTTGTGGCACGAGCCAATAAATCACTGACTGTTCCCACCAGCTTGTGCTGTGATGGGGCAGAAGCTCTGAGGGATGAAGAGGAAAGGGACTGGATGGAAGGGATGGAAGTCCTACGTGCTACAGGGACTTCTTCTGGAGAGAGGGGGCGGGAAAGCCAAGCTCTGCAGACCACAGACATCTGCTGGCTACGGCTGTTACCTTGTAGAACACGGAGCCCAACTACTGAGATCTCGGCCATGACAGCCGCACCAGAGATGAGGGCTGCTGGCCACGGCCATGTTGAAGGCTCAGGTACAGTAGTTTTCCTGGGGTTGGTTTCCCCCAAGTGTTTCTCTCTGGGACATGTTGAGGTCACATAATTAGGGAAATAGGCAGCCAGAAAATCTGACCTCCAGATCACTCCCATTGGAACCCACTAGAGTGTGTGTTCTTGCGGACGTGATCATTTTGTCTCTCCCATCAATATACTTCCAGGGCCTGGCACAAAGTAGGATTCCACAGAAGATGGAAGGAAGGACTGTGGACTCCCGGTGGGAGGGCCTCTGTGACCTAGGAGCTCTCCCTGGGGGCTAGAGTGGGGCAGCTGCAGCAAGGACTCTCAGATGCAGCCAGATGCCTTGCAGAGAGAAGAGAGAACCCACTTGGTGGCAGATCCCAGATGGCTGATCTTATTAGGCCATCACAGTCATTGGGCTCTATTTCCCATTATCCCTGCAGTTCATTTCCCTCACTAGAGTGTGGTAGCGGCAGATCACCTCTTTACGGGCACACAGCAGGAGCAGTCTGTAGCCAGTTACAGCCACAGGGAGCAGGCTGAGTGGTTAACTGGCAGATAATTAACTGAGAAATTCCCCACAGCCCTCTGCAAACTCTGCTGAGATGGGAGAAAGGGATATACAAAGCCAGAAAAGGGCCTCCATTGTCTCAACAGTCAATGGATTTCACTCCAGAATCCTGGGAGCTTAGAAGTAGAAAGGCCCTTACAAATCACTGAGTCAACTGTGGGTGAGGATGTGGAGAAATTAGAACCCTCATATGCTGATGGTGGGAATGAAAAATGATGCAGCTGCTTTGGACAACAGTCTGGTAGTCCCTCATATGATTACACATGGGGTTAATATAAGACCCAACAATTCTACTCCTAGATATATATATATATATAACCAGGAGAAATGAAAATACATGTCCGTACAAAAACTTGTACGTAAATGTTTTTATTATTATTTTATTTATTTATTTTTAACTTTTGGCTGCGTTGGGTCTTCACTGCTGCATGCAGGCTTTCTCTAGTTGCGGCGAGCGGGGTCTACTCTTCGTTGCGGTGTACGGGTTTCTCATTGCGATGGCTTCTCTTGTTACGGAGCATGGGCTCTAGGCACATGGGCTTCAGTAGTTGTGGCACGCGGCTCAGTAGTTGTGGCTGGTGGGCTCTAGAGTGCAGGCTCAGTAGTTGTGGAGCATGGACTTAGTTGCTCTGCGGCATGTGGGATATTCCTGGACCAGGGCTCGAACCCGTGTCACCTGCATTGTCAGGCGGATTCTTAACCACTGTGCCACCAGGGAAGTCTAGTAGTATTACTAATAATAACAAAAACATGGAAACAACCCAAATGTCTGACAACTGGTGAATAGATAAACAAAATGTGGTATATTCAGGCAATGGAATATTATTCGGTCATAAAAAATAATGAAGTCCTGATACATGCTACAGTGTGGATGAACCTTAAAAACATTGTGCTAAGTGAAAGTCACAAAAGACCACGGATGACACAATCCCATTCTTACGAAATGTGCAGAATATGGAAATCTATAGGGACAGAAAGTAGATTAGTGGGTGATTAGGGTACCCACTAATGTGTGGGTGAGGGGATGGAATAGGTGGGCAGGAGGGCAATAGTTAAAGGGTATGGGTTTCTTACTGAGGTGATGAAAGTGTTCTAAAATTGACTGTGGTTGCCCATATCTGTGATTATACTGAGAAGCATTTAATTGTAGACTTTAAATAGGTGAACTGTATGGTATGTGAATTATATCTCAATAAAGTCGCTTAAAAAACTAGTGTATTTACACAAGTTGGTCCCAAGATAATTGCCTTGGGTTCAAATCTCTGGCTGAGTAGCTTAGAGACCTACCCAGAGGAAACTATAGTTGTAAGAATCAACTAAGACTATAAGTGAATAAAAGAATATCAACAAAAAGCCTAAAAACCTGAGTCCAGATTCCCCCTAAATCTGACAGAAATGTTTGCAGCTTCCCTAGAAGGGATTCTGCTGCTTCACCAAAGATAGACTGCATTTCCTGCAGCTCCATCCATCCATCCATCCATCCATTCCATCCACCCACCCACCCATCCATCCATCCATCCATGCACCCATCCCTTCATCCATTTATTCATCCATTCATCCATTTATCTGTCTATCCATCCATCCCTCCATCCATTTATTCATCCATTCATCCATTTATCCATCCATCTATCCATCCATCCATCCAACCATCCAATCATCCATCCATCCATCCCTCCATCCATTTATCTATCCATCCATCCTTCCATCCATCCATTCATTTAATAAGTACCTACTCAAGTTTGACTTTAGGTGTTAGGAACAAACAGGAAAGTAACCAGGCAATTGATATCATGAGTTAAGTGTTGTGGGCCGCAGAGGCGCAGCACCAACACATGGGACGAATGTTATTTTTATTAGTTTGTTCTAACTGACCAAAAAATGCAAATAAAACTACTAGATATTAAAACTAGGAGAAACCTTAGAAAGCCAAGTCATCAATTCTAAGACCCACCATTATTTTATGAGCCACAAAGAAAAGAAAAAATGCTGCCAATTAAACTATGACATAATGCCTTAATGACAAGCCTGCATGCAGACAAATTGGTCACACGAGCCTCACATAGCTTTGAGGTGGTTTCATCTCTTCTGAGGGATTTGGGAATTTCTCCTGCCTTTGGTGGCATGCATGAGACTGATAGTTCCTGTTGTTTTACAAGAAAGTATGAAATTGCAGTTCTTCCCCCAACAACAAATATTTGCTTTTCTAATATCAAATCAATGCCCCACTACTGCTTCCATGTCCCTCTGTGTACACAGTAACATTTGGTGTCAATAATAAATTATAGTGAGATCTTTTGGAACACATTCTGAGTGCCAATCCACTTAACAGGTGGATGACCAACGACACATCCAATTCAGCTGAGGTCATGACAGTCTGAACAGCAGGACCACATTCACGCCTGCTCAGGCAATGACAGCTATGCCATGTGACACACCTGCCATGTGGCTAGCAGCCATCAATAGTGAGATGCACCCTGATTTCAGAGATATTAACATGTGGGGGGAAAATCATGTCTCCTAGAAGCAATGAAATGGTCAACTGGTTCCCTCATATTACAGATCAGGAAACACAAGCACAGAGCCGTGACATGACACATCCCAAATCATGGAGCCAGGACTAAAACCCTTATTAGTTGAGATTTGTGCCAATGTGTTTCCTTTTTACTCCCTCAGGCCACCTCCAGGAGACTGCCATCTCTAAGCTTCTCTTACATTTTCTTGCTTAAAAAAAAACCAAAACATGCAACTAGAGATTATCATACTAAAGGAAGTCAGAAAGAGAAAGATAAATACCATATGATGTCACTTATATGTGCAATCTAAAATATGGCACAAATGAACCTACCTACAAAACAGAAACAGACACATAGACATAGAGAACAGACTTGTGGTTGCCAAGGTGGAGGGGGGAGAGAGAGGGATGGACTGGGAGTTTGGGGTTGGTAGATGCAAACTATTACATTTAGAATGGATAAACAACAAGGTCCTAATGTATAGTACAGGGAACTATATTCAATATCCTGTGATAAACCATAATGGAAAAGAATGTAAATATATATATATGTGTGTGTGTACGACTGAGTCACTTTCCTGTACAGCAGAGACTGGCACAACATTGTAAATCAACTCTACTTCAATAAAAAACAACAACAATGATAAAAAAAAGAAAACAGTCTTTTAGAGCATACCCAACAATAAGATGAACATATCTGTACAAACAGTCATAGTCCTACAAGCCCATGAAGATGGGCTCTTTCCAATGCCATCTAAGGGACCATGTTAAACGTGCATGTAGGCAAAGAAGGACCATTAATTTATAGCTGCCAGGAGACCGCATTTCCACTCCCCACAGGCTGGTCCCCAGGCTGCCATCCAAAAATATTGTGCCATGTTTATAAATGAAGGTGGCCAGGTGTTTTTCTCAGAGTTACACGCTCTCCCTATGGGTGGGGGCCCCGGGAAGACAGCCTCTCCATCAGATCGCCTGTAAGAGTCTAGAAACGCCCTTGCTGAGCCTGATGTGAGAAATCACTATGTCTATCGCATGCAGACAGAATATCCAGAGTTCAGGAAACTGCTAAATTGATTCTCAATATCTAAACATGCTGCTCGCATCCTGGCAGTATATCTGTCTTACAGGGTACTGGATCAAGATGGGGAAAAACACATTTTTCTTTTGTGAGCCTGGGATTGCAGAGCTGGCCCTCTGACATGAACACAGATTAACACGATCAAGTCCTCTTTGCTTCAACAAAAAAGTCCTTTTTCTTTTCCTATAGCTGGATAAACAACAGGCTTAAAGCCTTCAAGGTGAGGATAGATCCATTTAAACAGAGCTGAGATATGCTTCCCCGAGTGGAAGACCGAAGCCTGAAAACTGAACCAGATATGGGCCTGCCCAACAAGGATGAGGACAGCGGCCGGTTGCTCGGATCTCAGCAAGAGTCACAGCCTCACCAGGGACGCCAGTGTCAAGGGCAACTAACATGAGATAAGCTGCCTTGGGACTGATGTAACAGGAGGCCACTCAGGGCTGGAATACTGGGGAAAAATGAAAGAACTAGTTA
Source organism: Balaenoptera physalus (assembly GCF_965194825.1). Taxonomy (NCBI): domain Eukaryota; kingdom Metazoa; phylum Chordata; class Mammalia; order Artiodactyla; family Balaenopteridae; genus Balaenoptera; species Balaenoptera physalus. The sequence goes on from NC_138897.1 coordinate 25,826,729, forward strand.
CGGTGCAAAAGGTAACGAAGAATTTGTCCATCATCCAGCACTATCCAAGGGAGAAAAAAGTATCCAACATTCCAATCTATCTGTAGTGCCAAGCCAGGAACACAGCTGCGGACATTGAGCTGTCAGAGCTCAAAAGGAATATCCATTCAGGTCACCCCTGTGCCCTTTATTCTGGCTCTACCCTTGACTCAAAGCACAACAAACACCTGCCATTTCCTCAGCGCGTGCCAGGCGCCGTGCTAGGACCCGGGTACCAGGTGAGACGTGGCTTCTGCCCTGAGGATCCGCCAGGGTGGCGGGCAGAAGATGGTACATAGTAGGAATTCCTGTCAGGAGCCACAGAGACACCGGTACAAAGGCACACACGGGAGTCAGCACAGAGTAACTGGTGGACAAACACATTGCACGACCTCCAGGAAGGTACTGAACCCTTGGAGCCTCAGTGTCCCCAGCAGATAAAAACCCCAACTTGACAGGGCAGTTGAGAGGATAATATAAAAATATATAAAATTAGCACAGTCCCAGGCAAACAATAAGCAATCAATATATGATGCATATACTTGATGTGCTTATTTCAGAATCAAACATGCACCAGAGACTCAATAAACAATGGCGATTAATAATTTGGGTGATCATTTCACAATATATACAAGTATTGAATTATTATGTTGTACACCTGAAACTAACATAATGTTATATGTCAATTATTCCTCAATAAGAACAAACAAACAAAAAAACCCAACAAAGCAAAACAAAAATAATGATAATTTGTCTGGGAGAGAAGGTCAGGGAGCACCTACCTTGAGTGACCCTGGAGGAGAACGGGAGGTCTGCTGGGTGGGGGAGGGGAGAGGCCCCAAGTGCAGGGACCACATCACCGAGGCACCACCAAGCCTGTGTGCTATCCCGTGAGGCCTTGACCTCCTCTAGGGCCGGGACCATGCCGCTGCCTCCTCTCACGATGACCACAGCAGCCAGCCCAGGCAGCTGGGCACAGCACAACTTGCTGCATAAAACAGCTCCCAAATCCTCATTCCAACCTGCCGGGCAGAAGGGGTTGAGGAGTAGGGGCTGGCCTTTGCCCCCATGTACAGTCATGGAGGCAGGGACAGGAAACCAGCTCTTCTTCCCAAGCCTTCAGGCCATATGACCACCATGCTGGGCCCAAACGGGCGTATCAACTCAACTAAGGTGACCCTCACAGTAGGGCCTTCAGAGAAGCTGTCCCAGCCTGGGAGCACTTGCTGGGTCCCATCGCCTCTAGCCGGCATCCCTTCCCTCCCCTGCTCTGCCTGGCAGTGGGAACCCCCGTGTTGGTGTTGTGAGGGCCCAGAGGGAAGATGTGGGTCAGGACCTATGACCCCGACAGCAGCCCGGGTCACCACTGGCTGAAAGAGTGCAAGACCCCACTTTCCCAATTCATCCTCATGAGTGGTGCTGAGCCACTAGGATGAAGAGTGAGCAATAAATGAGATTATCCGTGCAAAGTGCCCAGACCGTGGAGCTGTCACAGGTGAGACAGTAACTAGCAACCGGTTGAACCTGAACCCAGGTGTGCGTATCAGCACAGCCGCTCGCTCAGCCCAGGCATCGCACACTCATCTACAGCATCCGTGCTGCTTCCCTGCTGGTCCCAGCTCCCCGCCGCCCACGAGCTCCCAAATAGCAGCTGCTAGTGACAGCACACACCTATTGTGTGCCAGACACCCTTCTAAGTGCACTTCACGTTTTACTGCATTTAGTGCTCACTCCCACAGATGCTGTTACCGTGTCCATCTGACAGTGAGGGAAACAGGTCCAGGGTATTATTGGACGCATTGGTTGTCAACGTGGTGAGCGGCCCTCTTCTGGCCTCACATACTCAAAGTGGACTGGCCACTTTGTGGGTATCACAGGCTGGAAAGCTTTGGGGAACACTATGCTGGCTCAGGAACCACCCCCGCAATGAAAGGCTGTGAGAAGGGGCCAGGGCACCCACTTCTCAGAGCCATCACCACGCTGAGGGTCTCACCCATCTGTCCAGGACACAGGCGCTGCCCAGCCTCCCGATAATGGGTGTACCTGGCACTGCCCAGACTCTAGAAGGAGGAGGGTCTCCTAATTCCCTTAGGAACTAGCCAGGTGCCCTGTTGACCAGGGAAGTGCAGGGGCCTGGCTGAGCAGGAAAGGAGCTGGCGTGGAGGGGGAACAGACTGCTGGGCACTGAGATGCCGCCATACCCAGCAACAGAGACGGGTCCACTGGGGCTGCCGCCCCATGGATTTCTTGCCCCCAGGAATTTGTGAAGGGCTGTAGTAACATAGGAGTGTTCATGTTGCCATGTGATGGGGGAAAAAAACCACATTTTTATGTACGCTAGGATCTCAATCACATGAAAATGCACAGAAAAATGACTGCAAACAACAAATATCCTAAAACATCTCTCAGAGGCAGAATTAGGACTACCCTTTCTGTATTTTCCTCTTTTTTTTCAAAAATAAGCTTTTGGTCTTTTTATAAGTAAGAAGAAACAAAGTTTGGTTTAAGAGAAAAAAAAAGTTGGCTGCGGGGTCCCTCCGGCCTAATCACCAGGTTAGAACGCTGGCTGGGTGGAGCCTCTGCCAACCCAGACTCAGGCGGCTGGTCACGCGGAGGGCAGCCCCCTGCTGCGAGGCACCTGCCACGCGCCAGGCCAGCAGAGCCCTCTGCTAACACCCCTCCGGCAGGGACACTGCCTTATTTGCAAGGCCTTTCCACAGCCATGAGCTGTCTGGCACAGAGGTCATTTTCTTCTCTGGCAATGCACGAGGGCCCCTGCTGGGTGGACAGCGTGCTGTCCATCTGTCACCCTGTGCGTCACCGCTTAATCTAGAAATCTGCTGACCTCGTGCAGAGCCAGAGGTGGGAAATGAGAGCA